>NC_052052.2:5026250-6230000 GCF_903992535.2 Arvicola amphibius | reverse complement strand
TAGATTTTCTCATACAATAATCCTGATTACAGTTTCCTCTCCTTCTACTTCCAGCTCCACCCACCTCCCCTCCCATCCAGATCCACTCCCTATCTGTCCCTCCTTAGGAGAGAACAGGATTTGTACTGTGGTTTTGGTTTATTTGTTTTGTTTTTGTTTATTGAGAAAGGGTTTCTCTGTGTACAAGTCCTAGCTGTCTTGAAACTAGCTCTTGTAGACCAGGCTGAACTCAAACTCACAGGGATTCACCTGCCTCTGCCTCCCAAATGCTGGGATTAAAGGCGTGTGCTACCACCACCCGGCTGTTCTGTGTATTCTATGTGTGTATGAGAGTGTGCCTGCATGCATGTATGTGCACCCTGTGTGTGCAGTGCTGGAGGAGTCCAGAAGAGGGCATCCAATCCCCAGGAACTGGAGCTACAGGTGGCTGTGAGCTGTGTGTGTGCTGGGTCTTGAACTCAAGCCCTCTGCAGGAGCACAGGTGCTCTTAACTGGGCATCAATCTTTGTAGCCCAAGTCCTTGAGGGTGAGCAAATGCTGTAGAACAAGATAATCACTGTGGTTGCACAAACTCGCAAATATACTAAAACCCAGTGACTTATAGACTTAAGACAATTACAAATACAAACTTTTTAAAAATAATTTTTATTACTTTTAATTACATGGGTGTGTGTGAGTACAGTGCCTCAGAGACCAGGGACATGCACTCAGAACTGGACCTATGCATGGTTGTGAGCCACCTACCTGGGAGCTGGTAATGAAAGCTGGTCTTCTATAGAGGATTTCCATCCCTGAAAAATACAAAATGTTCCAACAAGAAAAGGAAGGACTCTGCAAACCGGGAACTGATATTTCATTTAGTTTTTTTTTTCACTTTTACATTTTTTAAAGATTAGATTACATTTTTTATTTTATGTGTCCAGCAGGGGTGGGGGAGAAGTGTGCCGTGCACACTTGTGGAGGTACCAGGCCAACTTACATGACTCGATCTCTCTTTCCAAGTGGGTCCTGAGAATCAAACTCCGATTGTTGGTCTTGCTTTGCTAGGGCCATTACTCAAAGTCATCTCAAAGGCACTAATGTTTCATTTCTTAAAAATCTCACCTCTGGAGAAAAGGCCACTTGCTGTTCTTCCATAGGACTGGGTTCAATTCCAGCACCCACATGGTGTAGGGGGTATGACGCCCTCTTCCGGCCTCTGTAGGCACTGCACACTCGGGGTACGCAGACATCCATGGAGACAAACTATCCATTCATTTATCAAGTAAAATAATAAAATGTATTTTTAAATCGCACCTAATAAGCCATAGAGAATAACTAGGAACTAAAAGTATATAGTTCATCAGGCGAACACTTTATTGGGATGTGTGAAGCCCTAAGTTCCATTCCTAACTCCACAAAAGCAAAACGTTCATTGTAACAAAAGTCAGAAACTTCTCCAATCACCACCGCAGATCTTGTGAACACTTCAAGTAACCCAGGCTTCAGGAATGTGGGTCATGCTCTGGACCTGTTTTTGTCACCATCGGAAAGAATGTCTCCAACAACCGCCCCTCCCCGCCCCAACACACACGTAAGCTGGCCTGGCTGACCCCGAGGAAAGTAACTTTAGCCCTAAAAATGTTATTCTCCCTTCCCCGCCAGAACGGGATGTCCTGGCCGGTTGCTAGCCTTCTAGAATAGCTTTGGGAGGCGGAAGGCAGCGACGGGGACCAGGACCGGGAGTGACGGGTGGAGAGAGGTGTAGGGGCGCAGAGGCGTGGGGAAGCACGTGAGCGTGGTGCTGAATGAGCATCAGGGGTGGAGCAGTTCGCGAGTGGGGGTCACGGAAGGAGCTTGGAAGGGACTGGGCGGTACCCTGGAGCCACGGGGCGGAGCGCTGGAGCTTCGGAGCGTGGTGTGTTAATGCACAGGGGCGGAGCGCCGGGGAGAGCGCTCAGCGTTACAGAGGCGGAGCGTGGAGGGCACGGGGGCGGGGAGGAGCCGGGAGGGGCGGGGCGGGACGCGGGAGCTGGGCTCTGGAGCTTGGGGTGGGAGAAGTGGAGAATTTAGGAGCAAGGTGTAGGGGCCGATTCTGAGCGAGGAGATCGCAGGGGCGGGCGCCAGGGCTGGGTGCTGAGGCTACTCGGGCGGAGTGTGGACTTGCTGAGACAGGAGCATAGCGCGGGAGGCAGACACAAGGCGTGGAGAGCTCAGGGGCGGGGATTAGGGAAATCAGGGAGGGGTGTGGGGGCTCAGAGCTGGAACCCGAAGAGCTCAGGGGCGGGATTAGAGAGCGCTGTGGTGGACCCGGGAGAGCTCTTCAGCTTAGCAGAGAGCACAGGGGTGGGGCGGACGTTGAGAGCCTTGGGGTGAGACGGCTGCGGCGTAGTCTATAGCCTGGGCGGGGCTGGGACGCGGGCGGGACCCGTGGGCACTTGAGCCCCGGGCGTCTAGATGCCCAGACAGAGGCGACCGCGGGCTCGGCTTGGCCTCGACCTCTCGGTATCTTTGTCCCTGTGCACCCTGGCCGTCTGCCCTTGGTCCCCAGCCGACCATGCCATCCCCCGCGCCTCCCACCGTGCTGCTGCCGTGGGAGCGCGCCGTGGTACTGCTGTCGTGCGTGCTGTCAGCGCTAGGCTCGGGCCTCTTGGTGGCCACGCACGCCCTGTGGCCTGACCTGCGTAGCCGGGCGCGGCGCCTGCTACTCTTCCTGTCTCTAGCGGACCTGCTCTCGGCTGCCTCGTACTTCTACGGGGTGCTGCAGGACTTTGCGGGGCCTTCGTGGGACTGCGTGCTGCAGGGCGCGCTCTCTACTTTCGCCAACACCAGCTCCTTCTTCTGGACGGTGGCCATCGCTCTTTACCTGTACCTCAGCATCGTCCGAGATGCGCGCGGGCCCAACACGGACCATCTGCTCTGGGCTTTTCATCTCATCAGGTGAGTGGGAGATGCTGCTTTGCCTCCAGGCCCCAGACCCAGGCTTACTGGTCCCTGGCCTTGCTTACTGCACTGTGGCACTCGTGCGTCCTCCATCTAGGTGGCAAGGTGGCTTGTCCTACTGGTGGTCATGGCCCCAGGCATCCCTGAACCATGGAAGGATGCCCGGCTTGCCCAAGAGATTAGAGCCAAAGTGTCAGAACATCTCTGAAGAGGGTGGTCCGTGGTGTCTGTCCCAGCTGGAACCTTCGGGCCAGGTGGGGGGGGGGGGGTCAGAGCTTGCCCACAGGGATGAGCCCTGCCATTTAGAAAGGAACTGGGGACAACGATACTGTGCCTTTGCCTCCTTCTTCACCGTGACTTGGCAATCTCTGCTGCCTATGGAGAGAAACTCCAATCTGCAGGCTGGGAGATGATTAGGTGTCTGTCCTGGCAGAAGAGCCCACAACTTCCAGTTCTCTACCACAGTGGGTGTGGTACATCCAGTCACTCCCACAGTGTCTCAACCATAAAACACACAAATGTATGCTTTTTAAGTTTTTCATGCCGTTTATAGACTTCGGGCCCCAGTCACCAGAATTTTTATTCTAAGTTTTTTTTAAAGATTTACTAATTTTATTTTGTGTGTGAGTATTGACTGCATGTATGTATGTGCATCACATGTATGTATGTGTACTTGGTGCCCTTGAAGGTCAGAAGAGGGCATCAGCCCCTCCCCCAACTAGAGTTACAGGTGGTTGTGAACCATCATGTGGGAGCTGGGAATTGAACCCAGGTCTTCTACAAGAGCAACAAGTGCTTTTAATCACCAAGCCTCCTGTCCAGTCCCTCCTAGGAGGACTTGACTGCCTAGAATTCAGGATCTTCAAAACTGAGGTCAGTGGCAAAGGGTTGGCCAGGTTCAGGGCCGTCAGTCACTTGGAGTCTCTGAGAGTAGGGAAACCAAGGTGTTTCCCGGCCTGTCCTGTCCTGTCCTGCCCTGCTTTCAAGCATGTCAGCAAAAAAAAGCTATACCCAGAGGCCACCCTCACCTGTGTCTTTTCAGAGTTCCAAATTCCCGGTGTCCTGTGCTGAACCCAAGGCAGGAATCCTAAGGCCGCTTCCTTGTCTCTTTGCCTGAGCGCAAGGCCCCAGAGTCTGCCCTAATTATAGGTCCTTTCTAAAAACTTGAGTGCTCTCCAAGGGCTAAGAGTGTAGTCAGCGCTTCAGTAGAGACAGGTCACCTGGCTGTCACACGCTGAGACAAGCTGGGAAGAGTCACTTGACCTGCTGCTCTTGCAACTGTTGGAAGGAGACCAGCTGGTCCCAAAGAAATGAAAGAGCGCACTTCTCAGCTGCTCAGGCAAAATCTTCGTACCAGGTCATTCGCAGTGGGGGGACCTACTGCAAAGGGGACTCGGTTTTTCTCCCCTCCAACACACACATCAGACACCAACTATGTCAGAGACCAGAAGTCTTCCATGGTAAGGTTGGAGTCTGAACACAGTTGGCCATTGGCACTTGAAAAGGGGCCCAAGCTGGACCTTTCTTTGCAAGACCTTCTCTTGACTGCACACTTTTCCAAACTGATGAATACTGTCTATTTAAGCAAAGGAACAGGGCCTTCTCTGTAGCCCCTACAGCTGACGATTTTCCTAGTCAGCCTGAGCTGGGAGTGCCCTGCTCAGTTCTCATCAGCGACCCTCTAGGAAGGTTCTGGGATGCTTGGGGAAGTCTTTCTAGGGAAGGCCTGTGTTCTGGAGACTTGCTGGAACCTGCTCAACAGGTTCAGTTACGACCCAGATCCTCCCATGCTAGTTGCTAAAGCCTCTCTGCTCTATAGCCTTGGAGTATTAGGTCATTGCTGCCGAAGGATCTGTGGTATGAAGAATCCTCCTCCCTGGACACAGGCTACCTGACTACCCACTATGTGTTTGTTTAGTTATTAGGCAAGGCCTCCCTGTAGCCCTGGCTGGCCTGGAACCTCCTATCTCTGCCTCCTGTAGGTGCTGAGATTAAAGGTGTATGCTACCTATCAATGATCCACTCCCCCGCACCCCACTCACTACTAAAACTCAAGCCTCTTCTTCAAGCCTTGCAGCCTTGGAAAGGATTTTAATTTTTTTTATTTTTTATTTTCAAGACAGGGTTTCTCTGTAGTTTTTGGTGCCTGTCCTGAACTAGCTCTTGTAGACCAGGCTGACCTTGAACTCACAGAGATCTGCCTGCCTCTGTCTCCCAAGTGCTTGGATTGGATTAAAGGCGTGTGTCACCACCGCCGGGCAGGATTTTAAAATGATAACAGCACACGTGGTGGCTATCTCTGAAGAACAGTCGGGGTTGATGGCGCCTTCCTGGAATCCCAGGGGAGGTAGGGGCGGGAGAATCAGGAGCTCAAAATCTGCTTCAGTGCTATTTAAACTTCAGGTCAGTCTACCATCGTGGGCTGCACGGGTTCTTGTCCCCACCCACCCACCCCCAAACAATAGTTACTGGGAATTGATCAAATAATAGAGAGGCATTTTCTCGTTAAATTAGAAGAAAAAATAATGAGAATACTAATTTGCAAAAGCTAGTGAAGCTGAAGCGCCTGCTTTATTGGTTTTGTAAACGGAATAATCCTTGTAGGAAGCACTTGGTTCCTAACTTCCATCCGGTAATTCTACCGACTGGAGCCTCGTCTAAGAAGAAAGTGCAAAGCACACACACAAAGCGGTGTGTACTCAGGACTCCTGAGGTGGCTGTTGCCATGGTAAGAATCAGAACTAATTTCAGTGTTCAGCAGTAGGGGAAACTAAGTTCAGGGACTTCCTCTCCTTCCTATCCAAAATGCCACCCAGCTGCTAAACGCTGGTGGCCAGTGCTCTAAATCATATTTTTAATGGAATAATAGAATGGGCACAGAAGGGAATCTTTATGGCTTGTTTTCTGGAAATGCTGGGGATTGGAGCCGGTGCTTCCACCCCACACCTGAGAAATCCCATCTCTAAAACCAGCTACAGGCATGAAACACAGAATCCCAGAGAGGCCGTGCACACACAAGTTCCCAGGAAAGCAACCATGAGGCCCCAGCGCCTTCCTCTTAGTACTCAACAGGGTCCCATCCCCGGGGACCTTTCTCCGTGACTGGAGGAGGACAGCTGAGACCCCATCATCTGGCTCCGGAAGCCTTCACAAAGAGCTGCCCCATTATTAGATCACCAGTGCTCCAGCCAGATGGGTGGGGCCGTCACCCACCACTCACAGCAGACAGATGGCCCACGCCACAGAGCTAGGAAGTCGGGGGCTCAGGGGTAGGCGCTAATTCTGACCCCGAGTCTGTGCGTTTCATGATTCTACCTGGCTGGGATAACAATGACTTTAACAAAACTTGTTTACACTGTGCAGGTTTCCCAGTTGTTAGCATCTTGTCTTCTCCCATTATTTTTCTTGAGTAGACGCGATGCCGCCTCGTGTGTGTATGCTTATGTATGTGGCCTTCCCGCAGATGTACACACACCGACACATAACCGTCAGGGTGGCACTGCCACCCGACTGGTGGACTTCATCACTGAGGAAAGTTCTGAATTACGCGTCAAGCTATATTCCATGACTTCTTATCCCTTTGCAAATCTTCCATTTCTCCATCAGTCTTCTTTATAACTCTGGCTTTGAATTTTATTTTTACTTATTGCTTAGGGGGGCTTACGTGTGTCATGGCACCTGTGTGTAGAGGTCAGAAGGCAAACAACTTTGTGGACTTCGCTCTCGCCTCCACCTTTATGTGGATGCAAGGGATTGAGTACCAGGCTGTACGCCTGAGCCTTCTTGCTAGCCCCGCCTTGGCTCTTTTGTTCACTTACTCTTGTTTCTGTTCCTGAGTCCTATCCTCCTGCCCCCACCTCCCTAGTGCTGTGATTATAGGGTTGTGTGCCTCTCTACCCGTTCTCTGCAGTGCCGAGGGTCGGGATGAGACCTAGGCAAGTGCTCTACCAACAGAGCTAAACCCCCGCTCCTAGTTATATTTTGTTTAGGCAGGGCCTTCGTGTGTAGTCTAGGCTGGCCTGAAATTCAACATGTAGCCCAGGTAGCTTCAGACTCAGCCTCCTGAGTGCTGAGGTTACAGACACGTGTCACTCTCCTGGCTCATGACGTTGGCATTGGGGAGATTACAGCATGGTAGCTGTAGGATGTCCCTCAGTTTTTGTATGCCCGATGCTTCTTCACAGGGTTTCAAGTCTGCACTCTGGCAGGTTTCAGAAGCACTTTGGTATTGACTTGGCTAAGGTCACATCTGCCAGGCATGGCGTAGTTATTTCTCTGTCACTCTCTGTTTGGATGTCTTGCATGCATGTATGTTTGTACCACATGTGTGCAGTGCCCAAAGAGGCCAGAAGAGGGTATTGGAACTCCTGAGACTGGAGTTACAGACAGCTGGGAGCCACTATGTAGGAGCTGGGAATTGAACCCTGGTCGTCCGGAAGAGCAGCCAGTGCTCTTAACCATCTCTCCAGCTCTGCTTTTGCTTTGTCGTTCCTTTAGTGCATCCCTGTGAATGTGCCCTGTGGTCATTTGTTTAGGGTGCCCACCTGAGGCCAGGGCTGAAGTTGCCTGAATGGGTCCTTTCCCATTCTTCCTCTACAGCAACTGTCTCCACCCTCAGCAGGGGACAGCTAGCCACCCCCACCCCTGCCCCTGTTCTACCAGATCAGTTCTAGAGTCATTGAATAGGGCTGGGAGGTAGGGTGTTGTCTCTTGGGGTCAGAGGAAAGGGTCCTGACTGAGCTGGCCACCAGCAGTCTGGATTTCTGGCTCCACTTCTGGGTGTGACTGAATGCGAAACAGCTGTATTGCGCTCTCTTTCTCCCCCCCCCCCCCCCATGCATGCACACACACGCCCCTCTGGAGCTCCCTTGCATTTATGGAGGAAGAAAGAGTCTTACGTTCCAAGCTGACCCAAAGACTCTGCTGTGTGGGGAGTGGAAAGTCCCACCATAGTGGAAAGAAGCAAAGATAGGGACTAGCCGAGCCTAGTGGCATCTAACTGAAATCCCAGGCTGAAGCAGAGAGATTGCCGTGAGTTCAAGGGCAGAGCTGGATTTCGGGGTTCTTCCTGCCGTGTCTCAGTGTTCTCTCCAAGACTCATGCTGGAGAGGGGGTCTGGGAAGGAGAATGAATTAATTCATTTGTGGTTTTTTTTTTTTTTTTTTTTTTTTTTTTTGAGGCAGAGTCTCAGCTTGGCCTCAACCTTGTTCTGTAGCCCAGTATTCTCTCAGACTCTTGACCTTCCTGTCACACTTCCCCAGAGCAAGGATTACAGGTGCTATCCCCCATGCCTACCTTGGCATTTGTTTTAGACAAGGTCTCCCACTGTAGCCCAGACTCCCAGACTAGCCTAGAACTCACTGGGTAGCCCAGGAGACTGGCTTTGCTTTAAGGTCAGCCTTCCTTGCCTCCCGGGCGCCACGCCCACCTCTTGCTCAATTGCTGTTGTAGGGGTCTGTAGACTGGGGGCTTTTAGAGCCGGTAAGTGTTGATGAGGGAGGAGGAGCCTCCACCAAAGAATGTCTGACCTCCACATCTTCTTTCTTGTGGCTTGTTTTTTTGTTTGGTTGGGTCTTTTGTTTCTTGGTTGTCTTTTTGAGAGATAGTTCTCAGTAGTCTTGGCTGGCCTGGAACTCACTACATAGATCAAGCTCATAGAGAAACCTGCATGTCTCTTGTCTTTCTTGGCCTCCGAAGTGCTGGGATTTAAACCATGTGCCACCATGCCCTGCTCATCCTTACGTATTTTAAACAACAAAAATTCTTTCCAGGCTTGGGAGAGAGATGCTGAGGGAGGAGGATTGCTGGTGAAACATCCTTTGGTTCCACCAGCCAGTCATGGTGGGGTTGAGGGGGTTGGGGGGCAGATGGGGAGATGGGGGGCTGGTATAGGCCATTCAACAGCAATCCACAGGACAAAGGGAATTCCTTTATAGACTTTAGAGTGGGGATCTCTATGCTTAGAGGGGAGCAGTCTCAGAGTTTAGCCATTCTGTAAACCTGCTCAGAAAGTGAGTCCTATTGCCCCACCCTGTCTCGGGGCTGCTGCTGATGCATGCTAGGAATTTAGCTGCTTAGGGAAGGGCCTGGACGGGAGGTAAGGCTCCTATGGTTTCCTCCACAGTCTACAGGGCGGCCTCTGATCTAACACTGGGCAGGCAGTCTCTTGAGCAGCATGCCAGGGCATCAGTGCCCCCCACATTGGAGCTGGTTTCTGTCTATTCTTCTACTCAGTGTCTTTCCCCAAGATTATATGGTAAGATCTTACAGTGGGAAACCCAGGGCAAGAGCCTCAGGGACAGTAGAGGTTACTCTTGATTCTTCCGAGAGTATCAAACTGCTTCTCTTCCCCCAGGACCTAGGTGGGCAGGGGCGTCTGCTGAGGGCTACAGTGTCATCAGGTGGGTCCTGCATTGCACAGGATACCCCTCCCCCTCCCACAGCTGAAGTCACAGAATGACCTCATGGTGACCTTCCTAGAGACTGACCCCCTGAACCTCTCCCACGTCCTAGCTCTGTCCCATGAGAGGGACAATAAGTAACCATTGTCCTGGGGAAGCTGCCTCTCTGCACCCTGGCTCTTTTCCGCTGGGCTTCCCTCTGGCTCCTCCCCAGAGCTGTTCTGAACAGGGAGCGTTGTTGCCAGACAGTCTCCTCTACCCCCCCCCGCCCCGCCCTGTTCTGTTAACACTTTAAGGCTGTCTATAACCACTGGGTCCTTAAACCAGGAATTGCCATTTGGGGTACAGAGCAGGTGAAGGAAGACCCCACCCACACTTTGTTTCCTACCCAGAAGTTGCCAGCCTCCAAGGATCAGGAGGAACCGAGAAACACGGGAATCTGACTGTGGGAGTTAACTTGCTGCATAAATGATGCCTGAAACCCACTTGCACCTGGGGCCCATCGTGGGACAGACTGGGGCCTGGGCTAATGGTTCAAATGCTCTTTGGAAAGCAGTGGGAAGCTTTTCCACTGAACTCTGCCAAGGGGGAGGAATGCCCCCACTCTATAACAGACCGTCCCCAGATGGGCAGAGCTGGGATCCCCAAGGGGCCTGGTTCCAGCGGTCATCCAGCACATTGCTATTCTGAGGACAGCCACCTGCCTGAGGCCATCACAAATGCCAGGGGGATTCCTAGTATGTGGGTGGCTTGCCTCTTTCCTGTGTGACGGCTTCCAGTTTCGCTTCCCTGGGGATTTAAAGCTAGAATGGTAGAGTCCCCAGAGGGCCTTGACTGGAGAAAGCCAAGAGGCTTTGTTTCAGTTTTCTCTTCCCTAAGTTCTTCTAGTTCATTCCTTTGACTCTGGGGCCCAGCTCCCCCGGGGCTGGGGTAGTGACCCCTCCCAGAACTCCTGCCTCTGTCCTGCATGGGGTATCAACAGCAACCGGCAGCCTGGGCTGCTTGAATGTCTTCCCTCATAGCTCTGAAGCTAGACGCTCAAGGTGTGGGCAAGGAGATGGTTGGCTCATAGATGGTGCTGTCTCCCTGGACCCTCACAAGTTGTCCCTCTGTGCTTGTCGGAGTCAGAATCTGCTCCTACGAGATACCTGCTCTTGGGTGTGGACCCGCTGGCAGCCACCTCATTAGAATTTAGTTAACTCTTGAAGGACCTTGTCTCCAAACATTCATTTTCTCAGGTTCTGAGGGTCAGGGCTTGAAGAGACAGATCTGGAATGGAACACAGTTCAGTCTGTTACTGCCTGAGAAGGGAGGAAGTCGATGCAGAGCCTGACCTTGGGTTCCAGGCGAACACGAACTAGGAGCCCGGGCACTGAAAGGAGGTGCTGTTGGTGCCACTCCAAGTGAGAGATTTCTAGCTTTCTTCCTCCGGACAGACCCTAATCCGTGAGGTACCCTGATTCAGAATCAGAGGTTTGGAGAGCACGGCCCACATGAGACTCTGTCTCAAAAAAACTTAAGCGATGGAGGTGACTTTAATAATACCAAGAACTAGCCGGGCGATGGTGGCGCACACCTTTAATCCCAGCACTCGGGAGGCAGAGGCAGGAGGATCTCTGAGTTCGAGGCCAGCCTGGTCTACAAGAGCTAGTTCCAGGACAGGCTCTAGAAACTACAGGGAAACCCTGTCTCGAAAAACCAAAAAAAAAAAAAAAATAATAATAATACCAAGAACTGTGTGGCAGAGACAGCTGAAGAGATGGTTCTGCAGTTAAGAGCACTTGCTGCTTTTGCAAGTTTGGTTTCTAGCACCCACACAGCTGCTCACAACCGCCTGAAACTCCCGTTCTGGGGGAAATGACACTCCCTTCTGGCCTCCGTGTGATATGCATACATACATGCAGGCAAAACACGCTCACATCCATGAAATAAATAGATCTTTAAAACATAAAGAGTAAAAGTGTCACTAACCCCAAATTGAAGCAGAGACAGTGCCCTGTGGGGGCAGACAGGAAGCTGAGTATCCAGCAGGGAGGCCACGAGAAGAATGGGGGCAGAAGGAACAAGGAAGCATTTGAGCAACCTGGGAGCACCGTGCTTCGTCTGGCGAAGAAGTCCCTTAGTCATGGTCTGGTGAACTTACAGTCTGTGTCGTATTCTCTGTGTTTTCCGTTTCTTCAGAGAGGGTCTCACTCTGCAGCCCAAGCTGGCTTCAGACTCCCGGCAATCCCCGGGCTTCAGCTTCCCTAGTGCTGGGGTTACAGGCCTAGCTTTCACTTTCTTCTTAGATGCTATAGAAAATGAAAGTTATGAGCTCGCTTTGTATGACAGGATCACTCTTAATTCCTGAGCATGACTGGTCGGGCAGAGTGGGGCTCCCCAAAAGCATCCCTGGAGAGTCCATCGGCTGTATGGGCTTGACGCATACTTGATATAAAAACATGAATATGTGTTTTTGCTTGTAGATCTTTAAAAATTACATTTATTTATTTTTGAGGGGCAGGCACGAATGTGCCATGGCACACACGTGGAGGTCAGAGGGCAACTTATGGAAGTCAGTCTGTCCTTCTGCCACGTGGGTCCCAGGGACGGAACTCAGGTCACCAGGCTTAGTATTTTACCCACTAAGCTGTCCCAGCAGCCCCAAGTACTGGATATTTTCGTATCACGTACAGGCTGCTGTCGTGATTGTCCTCTGAGCCTACTTATCCCAGCCGGGCTTGCTGACTGTTAGCATTCCCTCATGAGGAGGTCGAGAGGTCACAAGACCCTCACCTGAGTGTCCAGCCGCTTCTTGCCACCTGTTGTTTGTCCCTCTGCCTTACTTGCGTGTGTCCTTGGGGAGGGGCTGGAGTACATAGGAAGACTAAGGGGTGGGGGAGCCTCCATCTAGGTGACCCATGGGGAAGTCCTCATCCCTGCTGGCTAAAGGAACGGTTTTCTGATACGGCCTTTTAGGAGGGAGCATCCACACCCCTATAAGTCACCCCCTACTTATGAGCTATAAGGAACCCCCAATAAATTTATTGGTTCTCCAGAGGGAACTTCGGCAGAAATGTGTCTCAGTTTGGGACCTTAGGGGAAGGAGTAGACATTGCTTATGTACCCTCGCCCCGAGGAATTTTAGCTAGAGCTGTGCGCTTCCTATCCTTCCATCACTGACATGTATGATAAATGTACATATGTATGTGTGTATGTATGTATGTGTGTGTCTGTCTGTCTGTCTGTCTGTCTGTCTGTGTGTCTGTCTGTATGTGTGTGTATGTGTGTGTGTGTGTCTGTCTGTGTGTGTGTGTCTGTATGTGTGTGTGTGTGTGTCTGTGTGTGTGTATGTATGTATGTGTGTCTGTCTGTCTGTGTGTGTGTGTGTACACACTCCGCACATCCACCTGCTTTATTCTGTTGAACATTGAAACATTACAGCAGATGAGGTCTCGCCTGGGAGCCCAGGCCTCCAGCATGTCTTCCTTCCCAGTGCTGGGATTACAGGCGTGTACTGCCAAGCCCGCCTCTAATCACAGTCTTCCCGGCAGCTGGCACATGTGTGGCTGCCTGGGCTTGTGGGAGCCGCACGGATGCTCATCTGGCTTTCCTCAGATGATGCCATCATCATCCCCACCCTGTGGAGATGCTGCGTGCTGAAGCTAAGCAGCTTGCCCAAGTGGCCACAGAGTGGTAGTTTGGACCCAGCCCATTGCATCAAAGTCGGAGCACCCAACCCCTGTGTCACCTCCATAAGAGGCGTCCCTTTGATAAGGTTTCTTGGAAAGGAGACTCGGAGCTTGGGCCTATTCCAGTTGTGTTGCGGTGGGGGTGTTCTCCAAATGGCGGAGCCGGGTAGGGTCCCCAGCGATGCACCACCTGACAGATGTTCTAGACAGTCACTTTGACCCTTGCCGGGCTACACTCTCTCCACATGAGAAAGGAGGCCTCAGAGCCAAGGGGATTTGCCTACATATAACTTACGATTCTAGACCCTGGATTCTCCCAATTCCTGAAACCCAAGATCCCCAGGTTGCCAGGGGACTGACTGAGGCTGTGAATGTTGAAGCCTGATGTTGGCTTACGGGGCCGCACCCCTGTGGGTGCAGGGAGAGGAGCCGGCTGGGGCGTGTAAGAGTGGATCTGTCTGGCTACCCCTCTCTGAGGAGCACTGGACCTTTATTTTTTAATTATTATTTTTCTGTACAAGTATTTTGCCTGCATGTCTATCTGCCTACCTTGCGTGTGCCAGAAGAGGGCACCGGGTCCTCTGAAACTGGAGTTAGCAGTCTGTAAATACTAGCATTGGTGTCTAGATCTAAGTACTCACAACCTCAGTCAGTCCCCTGGAAACCTGGGGGAGTGCAGAAGTTGGGAGTGGATTCTCTGGGCCTGGATCATAGGCCATGAGCAGGCAGGCGCCCTTGGCCCCAGATGGTTGTGAGGTACCAAACCCGCATCTTTTGCAGGTTGCGCCATTCGGGAGATTGTCTTGGGAGTGTCTCGGTCTGTAGCTCAGGCTAGCATTTTACTATGTAGTCCAGGTTAGCCTGAAACTTACTGTGATCTATCTGCTTCCACCTCCCAAACACTAAGGTTACAGGCATATGCCACTGTGCCCGGTTTCTGTGGTGCGAGAGATCGAACCCAGGGCTTCATCCATGCTACACAATCAATCGCTCTTCTGACCAAGCCACAAAGTCCTGAAATTCTCAGAGCAGTCTCCCCCATGCCCTTCCTGCCCTCCCTTGATTTACAGGAACACACTATCTGATGCTGGTTTGGGGAGCACTGTCCTTTGCAGGGAGGACCCCCATCATTTTGCTCACGATAACACTTCAGGGTACTAGGGGCTAACCTTGGCTCCCCTCTTTTCATGTATTCTTCAGCTGGGGTGTCCCGCTGGGCATCACAGTGGCAGCTGTCTCTCTGAAGAAGATAGGCTACGATGCCTCCGACGTGTCCGTGGGCTGGTGCTGGGTGAACCTGGAGGCTGAGGACCGTGTCATGTGGATGCTCCTGACTGGGAAGCTGTGGGAGATGCTGGCTTATGTCTTACTGCCTCTACTGTACCTTCTGGTCAGAAAACACATCAACAGAGCGGTAGGTGTCTGATGTGCTGGTCTTTCGGGGACAGGCTGATTCTCTAAGGGACCAAACTAGTGCCAGGCCATAGGAACTCTGTGTTTGGACTGAATACAGGATTGTGAATAGGCTAGTTGGCTAAATAGTCCTGGTATAAGTGAGATGGAAGTAGCTGGACCGAGAGCTGTGTTCTCAACCGCGGTCCTGCACTGCCACCGTGTGGCCATCCCAGTATTACACTAAGAAGTTCAAAGTCAAGGATGGTGGCCACAGATAACTTCACCCACCCTTGGTGGTCAAAATTGTGTCCCAAGTGTCAGCCTTTTCAGGAGATCATAAGTCAATAGGGCTGTCCAGAAAGGGAGAGTTGTCTTCAGAGAGGATCTTGAAGCCTAAGCAATCAAGGTCAAAGATAAACTGATCGAGGCTGAAGCAGTCATAACTTTGCCCTGAATTTGGACTCCAGCCAGTGAGAATCCCATTCATTTATTTTATTTATGCCTTTTTTTTTTTTGAGACAGAGTCTTGTTTCGTTTGTTGAGATGGGGTCACATGTAGTTCAAGCTGGCCTGGAATTCACTATATTGTCAAGAATGACCTTAAGATTCTGATGGTCCTCCTGTCTCCACCCCTCGGGTACTAGGATTGCAGGTGTGCACCACCACGCCAGTTTCTGCAGTGCTGGGAATCGAACCCAGGGCTTCATATGTGATGTGAGAGCTCTATCAAATGTATTGTATCCCTTTGCCCTGGACACAGACACGGGGTCTGATGTGGCCCAGACTGGCCTGAGACTTTGTAGCCGAGGACAGCTGTAAACTCCTGATCCTCCTGCCTCTGCTTCTCACGGAATGAAACTATAAGCATGCCTGGCTCATTTTTTTCCCCAAGTCTTATTGGGATGTTTTGTTTTGTGTTACTAGAGACTGAACTCGGGACCTCTGCTTGCTTAAAAACTCTTACCACTCAGCCACACCTATAGGTATGGGTTCTTCTGACCTAGCAGTTCGTTTCCTTTGAACTTTCTTTTCCTTCCTTCCTTCCTTCCTTCCTTCCTTCCTTCCTTCCTTCCTTCCTTCCTTCCTCCCTCCCTCCCTCCCTTCCTTCCTTCCTTCCTTCCTTTCTTTTTTTTTTGAGACAGTCTCACTGCGTAGCACTGGCTGGCCTTGAACTCTCACAGAGATCCACCTGCCCCTGCCTCCCCAGTGCTGGGATTAAAGACCTTCACACCCGGCCCTGAGCAGCCACTCCTGAGTTAGGATGCTCCTTGCGGGCATCTGTGTTCTTGGGACACCGCATCCCTGTGCAGCACTTACACCACTGTCAGCTGAGACTCCAGTTCTCCGTTTAGCCCATCTTCACCTGCCCTGTGTCCTCGCTGGGCCCTGGACTGGACTCCAGTCTGGAGTCCTGACTGGAGAGCGGAGTTACCAGTGCGTTCCCTCACAGACACCCTCTTCTGCATGCTCTTCTTCCCACTGACCTGGAAGATGGGGGCTGCTCCTGGGGAATAAAGTCCCCCACGCCTCCTCCAGCTCTACCAGGCTCTACCCCAGTGTGTGTGCTTTTTGTCCTTCCTAGATCAGGGCAGGAGCCCCCTGCTTGCCAGGCTGGCCCTGGCATGTGACAATTAGCTCTTGCGGTTTGGCAAGGGTTTTCAGAAAAGCAAAGGTATAGGGTGGGCAGGGAAATGAGGACATAGAGTCATCTCCTGCCTGGAGATGGGAAGGGGAGCTGAGAATGAATGTGGAGGCAAGCTTGGTTCTGAGGAGCAGCCAAGTGGTCCGGCTTCACCAGGCTGCACCACCTCCCGTTGGCCTCTCTGCCCTGCCCCTCCCCATCTGTGGGAGACGGGCACTGCTGCTGTCATGGACCCTTAGGGGAGGAGGAGGAGGGTCCTTTAATCAGGTATGCTGTTGAAGCTTGCCACTCAGATGCCGGGCATATGGTTAGTCCCTCACCAGGATTCAGTGTCTTCAACACATGGCCAGCCTCAAACCTCTCTTTAGCCAGTTCATTTGGCTTTACCAATTTGATTGTGATTTGAAATCGAGCATCCTTCCTGCCGTGACCAACGTTCCTCAGGAATGCAAGAGCCAAGGCTTGCTCCTTTCTTTCCTCAGCCCCAGGGATCTCGTGTTGTGGAGGGGTGGGGTGGATAGCAGCGATAAGCTGAGCGATAAGGGTGAGCGATGTCAGGGGAGGGAGGTTGGGAAGAAGGGTTGGCTGGAATGGGCTCAGGGCTGTCTGCAAAATGGCTGTCTGTGAGCTTCATCCAGAGTGTGACCCTGGGGAAGGACTTGAAGCTGGGGGAACTGCAAGTGACTGAGCGCTCCAGATGCAAAGACCAGCTAAGACCCAGGGCTGGAGGAGACCCAGAGCAAGGGAGAGAATGGGCTCACCCTCAGGGACTAGCGTAAGGAAGGGTTGAAGTGGAGCCACCAAGGGCTTGGAGTAACGGGCTCGTCAAACCTGCCGTATGCCCTCTGAGAACTTGCCTCCTGCTTTGGGGACGACCTGCCGTGGGAAGGAGGGAGACTAAGTAGACATGGTGACCATGCCTAGCCCATGCCATGGTGGTGAGTCAAAGTATCCAGTTTCTGGGTCCGTTCTGGAGGTGTGGCCTTTATGACTTGCCTATAGGTCAGGTGTGCCCGGGGAAGAAAGGAGTAAAAGATGATGCCCAAGTCACATGGGTGACAGGAAGGATGAAGTGTCATTTGTCTGAAATGAGGGTGCAGTGGACCTGAGGGTTGAGATGACTTGTTTATCCTGGGCAGGGTTTATGACATCTCGGAGACACCCCTGTGGAGATGTGGAGTAGGCAGGGGGTCCGATCTGAGAGTTGGCGGTTGTGGGGGATGACTCCCGGTTTATCTGATAGACTCCAGACCTCCTCAGCGTCCCAGTGGAAAAGGCCACAGTGCCCCCTCTCCGGGCTGGTGGGTTGTGTGGTCGTGTGGATGTGTGTGGGTGGTTGCGGGCAGAGGCCGCCTGGCTCAGGTCTTTGCTCCCTGTCCTTCATACAGCACCAGGCCCTCTCCGAGTACCGGCCCATCTGTGAGGGGCGCCCACTGCAGCGAGGCTCCTCCACCTCCATGGCTGATAAGAAACTGATCCTGATTCCACTCATATTCATCAGCCTCCGGGTCTGGAGCACCGTGCGCTTTGTCCTGACCCTCTGCGGCTCCCCCGCTGTCAAGGCTCCTGTGTTGGTTGTTCTGCACGTATGTCTGTCCCCGTGGGCCCTGCTACCCCACAGTGGCATGGCCAGATCCCTTCCCTATAGACTGACAGGTGCCAGTGTGTTGGCCAGGATGGGCCTATGGGAAGCGGGGTAGCTCAGTGTCCTTTCCCTGTCCTCAAACAAGCATGGCTTTGCAGGTAGGGATGGGGAGAAATCTGTGTGGTTGTTCTGAGCAACCTAGAGATGCCATTGTAGAGTTAACTGATCCTGGATCCTTCTCACTGCAGAAGGCCTAAATGCAAGTCTGGCTAGGTGGCCAGCCAGTTCTGGCCTGTCCAGAACTCTGCTTAAGGCCACATGTCTGAGCTCATCCCGCCACAATGTAGAGGCTGGGACTAGAAAGGTCATAGGATTCATAGCAGCCCACTGAGTCCCCACGACTATATTTCTGGGATACTCCCAGCCCTGTGTTTATGCCTCTCCTCTCCCCCCAGGGCATTGGGAACACTTTCCAGGGAGGGGCCAACTGCATCATGTTCGCCCTCTGCACCCGCGCAGTCCGCACGAGGCTCTTGTCTCTCTTCTGCTGCCGCTGCTATCCTCAGCCGTCTACCCAGAACCCTCTTGGGGCTCCTACTCCCCACAAGATGAGAGAATCTCAGGAATCCAGACGGACTCCAGAAGTTCCCAGCACCTGATTGGTGGACTTCCCTCCTTGTTCTCACTGGTGCTGCCTTCCTGGTTCCTGCTGCTGCCGCCAGATACAGGGTCGCCCACCGGAGGAAGTCTTGACTAGGGAAGCTCCGCCCTGTGAAGGAACGGCGGTCAGGGCAACCTCTTCTACCTCCTAGACTCTCAGGCAGGCTGTGCGTTCGTTCCCTGCACACCCGTGTCCTGGTTCAAAGATATGGGATGCAGGGAAGCCAGCAATGCAGGATCCCGCCAGGGCACTGGTTCTCAGTGTCCTGAAGCACCAGCACTGTTTACAGTTTGAGGGGCCCATACCTATGGACCTCTCCGAGAAATGCACCCCGACCCAGCATCACAGTATGGGGTCCAGGTTTGGCACGGTGTTGAGATTCACAGGGAACCTGGAGAAGTTAGAGCTCAACAGCAGAGCCATTTCCCTTCAACCAGGTCCCAAGTCCGCTACCATCACAGGAGACACCGTCATTGACCCAAACCACCCAGGCACACACTCATGGGCATCTCACGGATTCTCTGCTTGGCTCATCAACCCTCAATATTTATTGCATTTGAGTTTCAGCACAGGCCAGAGTCCAGAGTCCTGCCCATGAGTCAATCACACAACGCTCAGGTCCTTTCTGGGACCAAGACAGAAGGCAGCTCAGCTCCAGTCCCTAAGGACGACATATAGTTTCTACCTGCTGTTTTCATAGAACCTTTGTTCTCAGTGATTCTTACAGGGGTGAGTCAGGAGGGTGTCTGGCTTCGCGCCTTATTTAGTTAGTTTTGGTTTGCTTGTTTGGTTTTTTTTTTTGTTTTTTTTGTTTGTTTTGTTTGTTTGTTTGTTTTGTGGTCAGAGGGTTGGTGAATGGTCCAAACACTGACTCCTTCCCAAAGGGGAGCCTTTGGAAATTCAGCCTTGGGCTGGGATATAGCTCATTGTGCTTCCAGGTTGGTCCCTGTACCAAAAATATTTAAAAAGCTTTTTTTTTTTTTCTTGGTAGTTATTTATGGGATATAGAAATAGGATTCTGAGGTGATTTCATTTTATTTAATTTGTTTGAGATAGGGTCTCATTATATAGCCCTGGCTGGTCTGGAACTTGCTGTGTAGACCAAGCTGGCTTCGAACTCACAGAGATTCACTTGCCTCTGCCTCCCGATAATTACATTTTTTAAAAAAGGTTTTGTTTGTTTTGTTTTGTGCTTCCTGTACTAGGTCCTTGCTCTGCCACTGGGTTCTACCCCAAGCCTTCCTTTTGTTCCTTTTGTTTTGAGCAGAGTCTCACTAAGTTGCCTCAACTGGCCTTGAATTCTCTGTCAGCCAGGCTAGACTTGAACTTGTGTTTTCCCTACCTCAACCTCCCAGGAAGCTAGTACTAAAGCCTCGGGGCAGCATGCCCAACCAAAGAAGGGCATGAGAGAGCTATGTTTCCGCTTCCACTCAGCGGCTCTTCTAGCAAGCCTTCCCTCATTTCAGAGAGCTAGGTACTCGGTGTCTCAGACCCGCCACCGTGCAGGCAAGTCAAGGAAATGTTCTACTATGCCTACAGACAGTGCCCTTGGATTCTGTCAGTACCCCACAAAGCAGAGTGGATTCACAGAGCCTGGTAAAGTGGCTGAGGATGAGGAGGACAGAGCCACACTGGGTCGTCAATTCCCATTTTGTTCTCAAACAACGTCTCTCTCAGAAAAGGACTCGTCAGAGGACTGTGTCCATATGCTCCTTTTCTGATTTCCTTGGGAAGTGTTTCTTTAGGAAAATCTACACGAGGTGGGTTCCCTCATGGGCATCAAAGAAAGCTCCTCAGCCGGGGGCTGGCTGTTTACAGAAACAGCCTACGTCAGGCATAGGGCGTGCTGAGGTGAAGATATTCCAGCCGATTGTGCGCTGTCAGCATGCTGCCAGTAATGATCTCCCGGCTTCTAAAATGGAACGGAAATTCTAGGAACTTGTTTCCTGCAGAGGAGAAAATGATGTACAGAATACCACAGAGGAAATGATGTGGGAACAAACCCAGCTGGGCAGGGCTTTGGGGAGCCCCAGCTATTGGAGATCCAGGAGCCTGGGGCTCACTCGAGCTCTCTCTGATAACTGAAGCCATCGGCCAGGATTGCTGTCTGTAAATCCCTCTGCAAAATAAACACTTTGGCTCTTTCCCACACTGCCCTGCTGCTGCAGGGGAATGGTGCCTTGCCTCTAGCCTTGTGAGCTCACAGGCTGATCTCAACCTTAGCTCTTCTCAGCTGGTGACAAAGTGGTTTCAGAACTAAAGATAAAAGGAAGGTGAGCCTTCATTGAGTCCCAGGAGGAGGCCCTAGAGGTTGCCAGCTCCCATTACGCCTTGTTCAGCCTGGTGGCTTTTTCTCTCTTAGTTAGCGTTACTCATATTTATTTTCCCCATACCCCCTTGGTCACCTGAATGTGACCTCAGCCTTAACGGGTGCTACAGCCTTTGCTCCCCTTCTTCAGTACTTTGTGGTTCTTGTTCTCCCAATCAGTTGTCAGCTGCTTCCTGCTTCTGTCCGTTTGGACACACACACACACACACACACACACACACACTTTAGTTTTGGAGATACCAGGGGATTAAACCTAGGCTCTTGTGCAAACTAGACAAGTGTCTAGCATTTAGCTATCCCCTCAGTCCTTTTATTTTCTACATTTTGAAGCAAGGGATTCTCACTGGTTGTCCAGGAAGGCCTTGAATTTGAGATCCGCCTGTCTCAGTTTCACAGTTTCTGGAATTACAGACTTGTGCCTTCGTTTTCCGGCCGCCCAGACCCGAATAATCACACAAAAAGGCCAGGAAATGAATGAGCAGTCTCCGTTTATACAGGCCTGTGCCACCAAACTCAGCCAACTTTCAGAAGCCTCGGTTCGTTCTTTCTGTCTCTCTCTTAAAAAAATAAAGGAAACCCTTTATTTGTCTTCGCTGTTTTTTATATTTGTGATTGCTCTTGTGTGTGTAAGCACACCATATGTGTGCAGTACCCTTGGAGGCCAGAAGGGAGTCTGAGCCCCAGAACCTGGGGGTTACAAGTGGTTGTGGGCAGCAGATAAATGGAACTAAACCTGAGTCCTCCGCAAGGACAGCAAATGCTCTTAGCTTCTGGGCTACCTCCCTAGCACCCTCTTCTTTTGTTTTTTGGGAACTCACAGTTGTGGAATAATGAAGCCTAGCATGAGATTTTTTTTTTTGGAAGCGTGATTTTTTTTTTTTTTTTTTTTTTTTTTTGGGCTGGGTGAAAATCCAAAAGTCCTTTGCTGCTTTAAATTAGATGAATCATTTCTTTCTCCTGTGTGTTTGTTAAACTAATTAGCACTGATTTGGGGAAGGGTAGACGGCCTGAGGCGTGGCAGCTGAGGCCTGGAGAACCCTTTCTTTTAAGGTCTGTAGCCACGGGTCACATGCCTGGGCTTCACAGATAGACACTTGAGAACGTGTAGGTATCTGTATTTCTTGGCTGCAGCCACCTACCCTCTTGTCTAGCTTCTGGCCTTAAGTCCTGGGCATGTTGCACTCTGTAGTTCTGGATCATACACCCCCCCCCCCCATCCATCAGAACTGTCTACCTTTGGTAATTAGTTCTCATATATACTGTTTTCTACCTTATCTGACCCTCCACAGCCCCCCCCCCCCCGACCTTCCCTGACCCTTCACAACACTTCCTGACCCTCCATGACCCTCCATGACCCTCCATGGCACTCTATGGCACTCTGTGACCCTCCATGACCTTCCCTGACCCTCCATGACCTTCCCTGACCCTCCACGATCCTCCATGGCACTCTGTGACCCTCCACTCTTCACTGACTGCCATGCCTCTCTCCCTTTCCGTCCATTCCTCCCGCCTGACCTGACAGCCAGCCTCACTCTGATAACTACCTCTGTCTTCTTTTCCTGCTCAGGAAGTCCTCTGAAGCACCCTACTCCATCTAGACCATAAGTCCAAACCTCAGCTTCTCATTGCAGGGATCACAGGCCTTGCACATCAGTGCCGCGATTTACTGGGGTTCGTTTATGTAAGAACAGAGGTGAGCTTCGGGGAAGCCAGACATGCAGGAGTCACGCATCCAGCCCCTGGCTGTGGCATTCTAGGCTCCCCTTACCTGGCACTTTTCCCTGTCTCCCAATCTCTCTCTGACCTTCTCTCTTTGCTGCTTCTCCCTGCTCCACACTGTCCCTATGCTTGATGGCCTCTTTCTGCCCTTATCCAATGGACACCTAACAGGGTGACCTCTTGTTCTCACAGATTTCCCAGCAGACCTCTAAATATTACCCCTTTAAAGCCCAGTGCCTGGGTGGTAGAGGCAGGTGGATCTCTGGGAGTTCAAGACCAGCCTCGGCTACATAGAGAATTGTAGGCAAGCCATGGCTACATAGTGTCTCCAGAAAACATCAAAAAGCAACATAGGAAAAGGGTTTATTTTAACTGACAATTCGGGTTACAGATAGTCTATTATTTCAGGAGACTCACAGCTGCAGAAACTCAAAGCAGCTGCTCATAGCACAACCACAGAATAGCAGAGAGCGATGCTTGCAAGCATGTTTATTAATCTTAAACAGTCCAGGGTGCTGATTGCTTTCAGGCTAGGGCTCCTATGTCTTTTAAGGCAAGCAAGATAATTCCCCATAGACAAGCTGTCTCAGTGTGTAAATCACTCAGTGCTTGCTGAGTGACTATGGGAACCAGCGTTCAAGTCCCAGCACCCACTGAAAAAGTAAAGCATATTGGTGTGTGTTGATAATCCCAGCACTAGGGAGGCAGAGACAGGAGGACTTCTGGGGCTTACTGGACAGCCAGTCTAATCAGCAGGGCCAGGTCCCAGTGAGAGACCCTTTCTCAAAAGAGCGAGGTGGATGGCACTGGAGAAATGATACCTGATGTTGTCCTCTACCTCTACATGTGTACACACACATGCACACACACGCACATGAGCACCCACATGTACACACACGCACACACACGCCTATGCACACACACGAAGAAGCAAGCGAGAGCTGGCTGTGTGGCTGGAGCAGGGTATTTTCCTTGAGTGCATGTTTGCAGGGCCCAGGCCACGGAAAAGGAAAAGAGAAAAGAGGGTGTGTCCCTGCTACCTGTGAGCCTTGAGTTCTGCTCTGGAGAGAGACTACATCCAAGCACAGTCTCCCTCCTGTTAATTATTAGATCACTGTGTATCAGTGCTGGCCTCCCAAGCTCAGGTGTTGTAACTAGGTAACAGTGAGACCAAACTGATCCCAAGATGTCACTCAAAGACACCTGGAGAAAGTCTGTGACCCAGGATGTCACCTGGCTGTTACTCAGCCTGTCTTGGGCAATTGAAGTCATCCTGAAGATTCCAGTTCCTGTCCCACCCTGCACAGAAGACATCACAGTTGAGAGCCCAGGAACAGCTGCAGGTATCAGTGGGGACCCCAAAGAGACAATTTTTTCTTCTCCTGGAACAAAGTGTTATCATTTATAAAGACATGGCGAACTGGAGGCCTGTGCCACGAGGGGCAGTGGTGGGTCACTCAAGGTCTCAGAGGGTCCCCTTGGTGGGTGGGAGACTGCGGCAGGTGAGAGACAGATGTGCCATGCAGAGAGAGTCTGGGTATAGAGTTTATTTAGTGGGTTATGGAGGGGAAGGGAGGGGAGAAAAGGAGGGAGAAGAGAAAGGGAGGAGAGAGGGAGAGAGAGAGAGAGAGAGAGAGAGAGAGAGAGAGAGAGAGAGAGAGAGAGAGAGAGACCACTTGCCAGAATGGGGGAGGTTGGGAATGGGTGGAACTTGTCTCTTAAAGGGTCAGGGTACCCAGGTGACAGACCAGGCCAGCAGATTATAACACAAGGTCTCACGCTGTAGCTTTAACTGTCTTGGAACTCACTCTGTAGACCAGGCTGACTTCAAACTCTCAGAGATCTGCCTGCCTCTCGAGGGCTGGGTTTAAAGGTTGGTATCACCACACCTGGCGAATTAAAATATTTTATTTACACATCTGTGTTTTGCCTGCTTGTATGTCCATGTGCATGCCAGGCACTCTCTGAGGTCAGAAGAAGGGTCAGATCCCTGGAACTGGAGTTACAGGAAGTTGTGAGCCACCGTGTGGGTGCTCGGAACTGAGCCTGGGTCCCCTGACTCTACCATCTGAGCCATCTCCCCAGCTCCAACAAAGGCTTATTTTTACATTTTAATTATTTACTTTTATGTGTATGGGTATCGTGCCTACATGTATGTCTGTGCACCATTGCACACCTCTGCCCAGGGGAGACCAGAATAAGGCATTGGATCCCCAGAGTCTGGAGCTAAAGAGAGTTGTAAGCTGCCATGTGGGTGCTGGGAATTGAAACTGGGTCCTCTGGAAGAGCAGTCAGTGCTTTTAACCACTGAGCCATCTCTCCAGCCTAATACTCTTGTTGGTGCCTCTGTTTATGCAAGAATTCCTGGAAATTTCTTATACCCATGCTGCCTGAGGAGAAGGCAGGCCCTCCCACTCTCTGGTCCTCCCTATCCCTTTTCTTCCTGGAAGAAGGCAGAGCCATGAGCTTGCTTGAGCACATTGTGCCAGGGTATAGTCACCAAAGTTAAAAGATTCCAAGGTTTGCTAGAACAAACTGACAAAGACAAATTTGTTACAGAATATACAAACTTACTACATCAGAAAAGCAATCCTTGAAATTACCCACTAGGCCAGCATAATTCATAACTTGTGTATTTCTGTTTGTATAGAGGAGAATGGGAATGTAGACAAATTTCAGGAGTGAAACTGGTTGTGGGGGGATAGTGACCCTGGAGGCAGGAGTTAGCTTGTAAACATTGTATTTGTGGCACATCTAGGTCTGGTGTTATGGATGGACTCCAGGGCCTCCCATGCTGGGCGAGTGTTCTCTGAGCCACACCCCACACCCAGAGCTACTTTGTTCAGCTTGCTGAGGTTTTGTTTTGGTAATTTAGCAGACCACAGACCTTAGCACAACGGATTCCATGATGGAACTACCATTCAGGATATAATGGCACACAGACAGCACTACTTGCCACAATGAGAACAGAGAGCTAATCCATCAAAGTCCATGGTTCCGGGAAAGTCTCTAAATGTAGCTTGCTTTTTGGCTTCTGCAGCTCAGAGTCTGGCTAACTGCTCTTGTTCACGGAAGTGTGTCAACCCAGAACATGGTTTTTGTGCGTGAAGCTCACCCTGAGAAAGACTTGGTGCTCCATGAAGATCCGGAACACAGTGTAGTCACCAACCGGCTAATAAAGGCTTTATCAGCTTACACCTGTGCCCAAGAAGCGCACTAGGGTGGATACCTCCCACTGTAGCTATCCTGATTAGTTACTTTGTTTTGTTTGTTTGTTTTCCCAACTTGACACAGGCTAGAGCCATTTGGGAAGAAGGAACCTCAACTGAGAAAACGCCTCCATGAGATCAGCTGCTAGGCAAGCCCTGCAGTATTTTCTTGATTAATGATTGATGTGGGAGGGCCCAGCTCAAGTGTGGGTGGTGCCAACCCCCGGTGGGCGGTCCTGGGTTTAGGAAAGTCAAGGGAGTAGCTAAGTGGTCTCTGCTTTAGCTCCTTAGCTCCTTAGCTCCTGCCTTGAGTCTCTCTGCCCTGGTGTCCCACCATGATGGACTATAAACTGAAATATGAAATAAACCCTTCCTCCCCAAAACACTTTTGGTCAGTGTTTGTCACAGCAGTAGGAAGCAAACTAAAACACAGTTATTGAGACAGGCTCTCATGTAGCCCAGGCTGGCCTCAAACTCACTATATATCTAAGGATGGCCTTGAACTCACGATCCCTCTGCCTCTACCTTCCCAGAGATGAGATTATAGGTGTACACCACTATCCCCAGATGACTTTTTTCCCCCCATTGTGTTGTCTGAACTTTAATCAAGCTTCAGAATCAAGTATCCTCCTGCCTCTGTGGCTGGGATTGCAGGCATGTATATACCACAGCCCCCCAGCCTCTGGCAGCCTTCCTTTGTGTAGACCATGAGAGCACAGGTACAAGGCGGTCACGTTTCCTTGCTCGGAGCTGCCTTTCTGAAGATAAGATGCCAGAGAGAGCCACTCACTGGGGCTCTCCCCTTCATCACCCCCTTGGCTACCATCCCAGGGGGAAGTGCAGACCGGCCTGAGAGTCCTCATATGATCGGCTGAAGAAACATGGAAGGGAGCTTTGAGGGCGAGTTGGCCGCAGGCTGGGCATAGATCTGGGAGGAACTGTTGGGGATGTTTGAGTCAGGTCCTCATTCTGTAGAGTTCAGGCAGGCCTAGAACTCCTGGGCATCTTCCCGCCAGGGCCTCCCAGGGTTGGACGTACCAGCTTGTGCCACCATACCCAACCTGAAATTATCAATGGGTGACCTTCAGGAAAAGCAGAGGGCAGTGCTTCTGGATGTTTGTGTCCGTCTTAACCAACTCGAGATCTGCAGAAATGCAGTCTGTTAGCATCCTGGCACCCCCTGGGAACCTGGCACAGGCACCTCTCTGCATATGGCAAGCAGGCCCTAATTCGTACACAGGTGCAAAGGTCCCTTTACAAGAAAAGACCCACCCTGATATCGCTCTTCCTGGCCAGCTGAGTCAAGCAGGTCTCTGCCTCTCTCCCTCTTCCTTTTCTCTCCCTCTCTCCCTTCCTCTCTCCCTTCCTCCCTCTCCCTCTCCCTCTCCTCCCTCTCCCTCTCCCTCTCTCTCTCTCTCTCTCTGTGTGTGTGTGTCTCCCTTCCCTCCCTCCTCCCTCCTCTCCCAATACCCTCTTTTCAATAAACTCCACACTCAAGTTCTCTCTGCATGGCATATGCTGTCAGCCACTGTGGTCCTCACCCAACCTGCCAAGGTCCCAGATTGTGCCATATCTTAGCACAGACTTTGTAGATCTGTGTGTCTGTGTGCCTCATAATCAAGATTTGCAGTACTGGAGGATCATACCCAGGTTCATACGGATGCTAGGTAACAGCGCTACCACTGAGCGGCAATCCCACCTTGTCTTCATTTCTCTTGCTCTGTTTCTCTCTTTTCTTTTTCCCCACTCACATGTGTAGGTTTGATCCTCCGACCTCAACCTCCCAAGAGGTTAAAGGTGTGCATCGCTCTGCTCAGCTACAAGACTGCCTTTCCTATAATCCCCTGCGCTGATATAGCCCACAGACTCATCTGCCTGGGGGAACTTCCATCTCCTGGAGCCCTAAGCGTGTGGGCTGTTGCTCATAGTCTGGATGCAAGGGGGAGCCGTGTAGCCCCCACAATGCCTCTGGCTTCCACAATACAATCCCCAGGCCATGAAGGTGGGAAAGGGAATTTTCTGGCTGTAGCTCTGTCCTGTGCTGGTGGATGACATGCGGCTCGGCAAGGCTAGGGTTGTAGTGCTTGCTGATCAAAGTACTCTAGGGTATGTATGCGGTATGTATGCGCACTCCCTGTCTTGCCCTCCGCGGCCTTGAAGCACACAGTGTCACACCATAGTTAATTGAGGCTCTCACGTAGCACTGTGAGGACCCCTTCTCTGAAGAGATGCAAAGTGTGTCTACCTCCGCCTCCTAAGGTCCCACTTAAATGGAATCTTGTGACAGTCTTCTAGGTGGATTTTTTTAACTTAGCATTATGCTGATTTAAAATATGTTTTTATTGAAACAGAATTATGTCACTTTCCCCTTCCTTTCCTCCCTCCAGGCCTCCCAGATACCCTCTCTCCAACAGCAAATAGCTGTGATTGGCTGCTTGCTTGGAAATGCTGGGGATCGAATCTGGGCAACATGAACGCTTAGTAAGTGCTCTGCCACTGGGCAGCATTCCCACTCCTGAGATGAACCCATTAAAGGGGCTAAGGTGTGGCCACATTGCCAGCTCAGAGGGTTAGAGCACTGGCTGCTCTTTTAGAGGTCCCTGGTTCGATTACCAGCACACGGCAGCTCACAACCATCGATAACTCCAGTTCCAGGGGATCCAGGGCCCTTCTTCTGACCTCCTCAGATCTATACTTACATGGCACACAGATAGACACACAGACAAAACACCCTTACACATAAAAAAAATGTATAAAATGTTTTAAGATGGCTGAGGTGGTACACACCTGTTATCCCAACATTGAGGAAACATACCAGGCTGGGGTACATCCTGAGGCCCTGGCTCAAAACACCAAACACAGCAGCTATATCCTAGAGACAGAACACTTGCTTAAACATGCCAAGGCAGTCCTGGGTTCTATCCCCCAGCACAACCATAAGAAGGCTAAAGGGCTAGAGAGAGATCTCAGTCATTACATGTCTTGCCAGCATGAGTACCTGAGTTCAATCCACAGAGCTCCTGTTAAAAAAAAAAAAAAAAAAAAAAAAAAAAAAACTGGGGAGGTAGAGACAGGAGGATTGCTGGGGTGGCTAGCCAGCCTGTCTCGTCTAAGTTGTGAGCTCCAGGCCCCAGGGGGATGTTTCCCCTCAAAGGAGGTGGGCAGTGCTTCTGAGAATAACAGCCCAGGTTGTCTCCTGGCCTCCGCGTGCATGTACACACATGCACGCGCACCACACACGCATTCAAATAAAAAAGTAAGTAAATAAATTAAGTAAATAAATATAACCCTTATGTATTTTTTAACCACAGATTGAAAAGTGAAGACCTTGGGAGGGAGGGACGGCCAGCGAGATGGGCCCATAATTAAAAGTATTTCCTGCCCTTCCAGAGACTCCGAGCTGGGTTCCCAACACCCATGTCAGGTATCTCTCGGCAGTTTGTAACTTCAGCTCCAAAGCAAAGCTGATATCTCTGGCATCCAAGGGCACTTGCACACACATGACGTGTGCGCAAGCACACACAAACACAAATAAAAATAAAATAGTAAATCTTAAGCAGTTATCTCTAACAAAGAGGCTGTGCTTAATCATCAGAAAACATGCTGGTTGCTGAGGGACTATGACAACGTGGCTCTCATGCTCGGGGCCCGTGATTCTGAGGAACGCACCCTTCTATACTGCCCACTGAACTCTGGGACAGATGAGGTCAAATTCTGTTCTTGGTAGAAAAAGAACAGAGCAAGCTGATCGTGACTTGGGAACTTCCCCTGCAGGGGCTGAGTCAGAGCGTGGATGGCAGCCTCCCTGCTTCGGAGACGTTGGTCAGAAGCATGGACAGGTGCTGAGTGTTTAGACCAGACTCCCATTCCGGCCTTTCTCCTCCCTCACTACTCAGCGTTTTGGCCTTGGGTTCTTCAGGCCAGGGGACACACCCCTGCTGGGTAGAGCTGGGGGCAGGGCGGCACAGGTGAGGAGATGCCTGAGGCAGGCCTTGGACTTTAGACATCTGTGTCAACCCCTCTCTAGACAAGGTGCGACCCAGCAGCTCTGCTGAAGAGCAAGTGTGCATGATTGGACCTCGCCACTATCCTTTCCTTATCGTGACGGCTGCCTGACCGACAGACCGACCGCTGCCCAGCCCTGCCTTAGAGCAACCCCCAGCACACACCTGCCCACCTCAGTTTGTATCCAGGGCTTTCCACAACGCTGTGTGTACATGAATAACCTGCCATGCCGCCCCTTGACATAGAAAGACTAAAGGAGAGATGTTCGCGCTCACTAGAATGCTATATATAAATTGAATGTAAGCAAAAGTGATTGCAATTGTGAGAAGGTAGGAGCCGGGAAACCTCCAGCAGCACCCAGCGGCACGCTGGGGTCCTCAGGCCACCCACTGCCAGGGGAAGACTATACCACTGGCTTTAAAATCTGCAGGGGTGGCAGTGTGGCACAGTGGTAAGAGCTGTGGCTACCTTCACAGGCATGGAAAATAAAACCAAACCTGATTGCATCTCTTCCCACCTCCTCCAGTTAGTTGAGACAGGTGATCCCAGCACTCTGTGGTGGAGGCAGGGGCACCAGGAGTTTAAGGTTGTCTTCACTACATACGGTGTTTTAGGCCAACCTGGGTGACATGCGATAACCAGCCACCAAGGGACTGGAGGTATGACTCCAAAGGACTCAGGGCCAGTTCCCAGCACCCACATGGTGGCTCACAACCATCTTTAACTCCTGTCTGATGTCCTCTTCTTGGCTCCTTCAGGCACCAGGTGCATATACATATATGCAGGCATAAAAGTTAAATAAAAAATTAAGTTTTTTTTTTTCAAAAGAACAACCTCCACCCAAGGTCACACGTTGAATCATTTTATTAAATGCTTTCTTTCCCATTTGCAGTGCTGCAGGGGAACCCAGGGCCTTCTTCACGGTGGGCATCTGAACTACACGCCAGTTCCTTTCCCAAACGTTCCTCTTGGAGACCAAGTCTCAGGATAAAGTCCAGACTGGCTGCTGTAGTGTGAAGCGGCGGGGCTGTGTCCCGCCACCCGGCCGCCAGCTAGCTTTACACCCGAAATAATTACACGGAAACTGTATTCTTTTAAACACTGCCTGGCCCATAGTTTCAGCCTCTTATTGGTTAATTCTCACATCTTCCTTTAACCCATATTTAGTAATCTGGGTAGCACCATGAGGTGTGGTTTACCAGGAGAGATCTTAACCTGCGTCCATCTCGGAGAGGAGCAGCATGGAGACTCCCTATGGAGACTGCCTGAAGCGTCTCCTTAACTCTACTTCCTTGTTCCCACAATTCTGTTCTGTCTACTCCACCTACCTAATTTTCTGTCTCTTAAAGGGCCAAGGCAGTTTTCTTTATTAATTAACCAATGAAAGAAACATAGACAGATAACTCTCCTCCATCAGGCTGCTACTCAGATCTTCCCACCTCAGCATTCCCAGTCTTGAGATAGATAGATAGATAGATAGATAGATAGATAGATAGATAGATAGATAGATAGATTTGTCACAATGCCCGGTGTGATGGTTAGTTTTAAATGTCAACTTGTATCAATCTAGAATCATCTGAGTCAAGAGTCCGGCTAAAGAAGTGCCCAGATCAGGCCTGTGGGCATGCCTTTAGGGGACTGTCTTGATTGTTGACTAACATGGGAAGTCCCAGCCCATTGTGGGCATTCCCTAGGCAGGAGCTCCTGCACTATACCGAACAAGAAAAGGCTACCCGAGAGCAGTAGACGGCTTTGGTGCGCTTGTTTCTTTCTGCTTTTGACCATGACTATGACATGGATGACTACTGACTGAGTGCCTGCCCTGATCTCCCCTCGTGATATACTGTGACCCAGAAGTGTAAGCCAAATAAATCCTTCCTCCCCTAAGTTGCATTTGGTCTGGAGTTTTTAACACAGCAACAGAAAGGAAACCAGGACTCCCAGCGTCTCCAAATTCCTAATGCCTTCCCTATGTTCCTATAGAGAAGCAAGCTCCTGAACTCAGGAGGCAGAGGCAGAGGCAGCTGCATTTCTGTTAGTTTGAGGCTAGCCTCATCTACATAGATTCTGGACAGTCAGGGCTATGTAGAGAGACCCTGTTTTTATAAACAAACAAAACAAAACAAAACAAAACAGAAAGGCCCAGAAAGCAAGGCTGCAAGCCCCGCCACTTGTCCGCCGGCCCATCTTGCCAGTCTCCTGTTCCCTTTTTGCACTTCAGACAACCTGATTTTGCAATTCCTTCTTTGCGACACACACGCTTAGTGTGTTACCAATAGCTTAGTACATACTGTCCCCCTTCCAGTGCCCACCGCCACCAGAGAACTCTTCACCTTCCCCTACTTCCAGCTCAACTCCTACCCCGACTTCCCCACCCCTGCCAAGGGCCATTAATAGCCCTGAGTTGCTCAACGTGTTGATGTGACTATACTCAGTATGTGGCTACACTCAGTACGTGACTGCACTCAATACGCCACTTTGTTTCTTGTCAGTTGACTTGGGAAGAGTGGCCTCAACTGAGAGACCACCTTCATGGCTTGGGGGCAAGTCTCTGGGGCATTTTCTTGAATAATAATCAATGTTGTGAGGGCCCAGCCCATTATAGGTGGTGCCACCTTTGGGGCGGTGGTCCTGGGATGTATAAAAGAAGCTAGTCATGGAGACCAGACAGTAACCATGCTCCTCCATGGTCTCTGCTTGGTTCCTTTTCTACGTTTCACCTTGAGTCTCTGCCTTGGCTTCCCTCAAGGGCACTGGTTTCAGGAGGTGTAAGATGAAATAACCCTTTCCTTCCTAAGTTGCTTTTGGTCGTGGTCTTTATCACAGCACTAGGAAGTAAAGTAGGCCATTCTGTTTCCCCAGTGAGAGTCCGAGACCCAAGAGTCAAGCCTATTTTCTGTACCCTTTACCTGTCCTCTCTGGTGTAACAAAACGCCCAGTAAACCCAACACTGACTTAAAGGAAAATCGTCCGTAAACTCACAGCCCAGGAAAAGCAGCTCCAAAATTCTAAGTTGTCCTTCTCCACCCCGGCCCTGCCCCTTCCTTTCCTTTCTTGCTTGCTTTTTGTTTTAGGTCTGGTCTCACACAGCTGTCTATCCAAGGGTTGATCTGATGACCTGCCTCCACCTCCCGAGTGCTGCAGTTACGGCTGTGACCACACCAGGCAAGACCTACTCTACAACTGTGTGCTGGCAGTTTCTGGGTTGTCTTACTAATCATGATTTTGGAATTGAGATCCGAGACCTGCATCTTCATCCCAGAACTCTTGGCAAAGTTCTTTCCCCATTTAGAAGCAACTTGAGGGACTGGGAGGTAGCTCAGCAGTTAAGAGCACTTGCTCTTCTTGCGGAAGAGCCAGGTTTGGTTCCCAGCACTCAGTGGGTGGCTCCTAACCTTCTGGAACTCTAGTTCAGGGGATCTATCTCCCTCTTCTGACCTGAGCAGGCACCAAGCACAAACGTGGTACACACACACACACACACACACACACACACACACGAAGGCAAAACATTCACATACATAAAATGAAATAAATCTTTTAGAACATTTTGGAGACAGAAGTAAGGGCAGGATGGCCAGGGAAGGCTCCGTCGGCCACTGATCATGGAAGTGGGGGGAGGGGAGAGACAATAAGAGGGGCAATCTGAAAACTGTGAAGATCCACACGCTCCCCAGCCAGAAGCATCTAGGGTGCTGTGTCCCTAAGAGTGCCCACTGCCCTCCTTCCACCCCTAGAGACTGTTAGCTGTGGCACTGCTGGATCCTGAGACTCAGGACAGGTCTTCAGGGGACACAAAGGACAGCACTACAGAACTCCGGGAGTACCTAAAGTGGCCCTGGGGCAATGGCCATGGTTTCTGTGCCACAGGTAGGTTGTGTTTGTGGCCAGAAGGACGGTTCAGAATGAAGAGGAGGAGACAGAAGCGCGGCTCCATCATCCCGGGGACACAGGGTCCCGCGCAGCTGTGGTCCCGCGCAGCTGTGCTCCTCTCTTCCCAGGCTCAGCTCCGCGGGCCGGGCTGCCGCGAGCTCTTGGGACTGAGGACGAGCGTTGGTCACGCAGAACTGCGACTGCGCAGGAACCAGATACCGGCTGGATATTCTCTCAGGGTCTGAACACAGGCCTGTGCGTGTCCTGTTGGGGAAATCGAGGCAGGGATTGATTTCCCCCCCAGCTTTCAGATCCCTTCTTACCGCAAAACGGACAGAGAGAAGCGAAATAAGGGGGGGAGGGGGTATGGCTAAGATCCAGTCTCGGGCCTCTGCACGCTCCAGACTGCAAACTTGACCTTTCTTTTCGTTTCTATACCCCCACTTCTCACCCCCCAAGTAAGTGACACCGCCAACCACCCTCAATTTTCGTGCATTTTTTTTTGGGGGGGTGGTGAGGTCTTTTTCAAACTCTGTGAGATACATGGAAAGCTCTGGTCCTGCCACGCCTTAATTTAAGACCCTTGTGTTGGAGTTGTGTGGGAAGAAAACAGCGAAGTTTTGCTGAAGGGAGATATCCCCCCCACTCCATCGCCACCTGAGAGGACCTACATTCCTGGACTCATAGTGGGCACCGAATAAACTGCGGAAGGGTGAAGGAGAGAGCAAGATGTTGACCGATTGGACTTGAGCCTCAGCAATAGATCAAAGAGCATGTCTGACAAGGACGAAAATCTGCGGGCCTGGTGGGACTTTGCTCTGGGTTTTGGCCACTTGGCCTGCTCAGCGCCCTGGCAACTGCACACGTGTTGAGCGCAGGAGCGGGCAGTGGTCAGGCTGTGGGCAGGCTGCTGGGCCCAGACCCGCCTGCGGCGATTTACCCTGCCCTTCGGAGAAAGAGTGAGGTATTTACTGCTTTCCCAATAGTGATGAGCGTATGTATCTCTCTGGGCCACTCAGGGTTCCTCAAAAAGACAAAATAAAAATTTCTTCTCAAAAAGTGTTCTTTGGGGGCCAGGACATAGCTCAGCTCTAGAGTGCTTGCATTCAGCTTGGTCTCCAGCACCAATAATAATAGTAATATTAAAGATAATAATAATAGTTTGGGCACGGTTCCTTGGGCAATCACTGACTCTCCACTAGGGACACTCGACTGTAGACCTCGTCCTGGGAACCACTCTGCTAAGTCTCTATGGCCCCATCTGTTGCCCATTATCTAACGTTAAGTACACTGGGCTGGTGACAGCTGCTTGGGTCTGTGTGTTCCAGACAGAAATAACCTCTCTAGTCACTCTGAGAGAACATGACTGGTGGAAACCTGAGCAGTGAAGACACACTAAGGGCTGTTTCCTCCGGGTCCCATGCTGAGCCCGCAGTTTCAGGGGACACACTGGTTTAGCCAAACCCTAGAGGTTTAACTCAAAAAGCAGAAGTGAAAGGAAGGACCAGTTTCTCGGTGCCCGAAAGGGTTATTCTGATTTAGACTGGCAATAAAAATGCAATTGGCTGGGAGTTGGCATGACCAAAGTGCATTCTAAATGTCTTCCCTCCGCACACGGCACAGCTGGCACTTTGAGGAGCTGAGCTGCAGGCTGCCCTTGCGGAGCTACGATGGAGAAAGAAGAGCAAGAGAAGAAGGAAGGGGTGAGTGTGTGGCTGCCTGCAGCCAGAGCTCCCCGGGGCTCTGGTGTCGCAGGTCCAGCCCTCAGCAGTATTGTCTCTGGAAGAGGACGCTTGCTCAGAAGCCGACCAACAGCTAGGCTTTTATAGTAGGAGGCGTGATTAGTGTTAATAGACAGATGCCTGTTAGGAATCATGCCCCTGGAACAGCTGTTGAGAAAGTACCAGGAACTGGGCTGCCGGGGAGGGGGGAGGTGGGGAATGGATTTCAACTTGTAGAGTTCTTGCCTAGGATGTATGAAGTCTGAGGTCTAACCAGGTGTGGCGGCACACACTTGTGTCTTCGCAGTTGGGAGGTAGAGGTAGGAAGACAAGGAGTTTGAGGTTAACCTCAGCTACAAAGGGAATTCAAAGCCAGTATAGGATAGAGACTCTGTCACAAAATAGGGTTTGGGGTGTTTGTTTGTTTGTTTCTGTTCCAAAAGCACAGTACAGCTGGAGGCTAGGTGTAGATTTCTTTAACTGAAGAAAATCTACTGTGCCAAGAAAGTAACATGAATCAGTGAATACTTTCAAGGAATTTGCATTTTAATCCTTCCAGGAACATTTGCTCCTAAGTGGGTAAGAAACATGCATTTGTGCCAAATAGTGTTTATTGAGGTCCATAAGACATATAGTCAGGAGGCCTGGCCTACAGCATATAGAGTGGGAGTGGGCTTGGGAGGGAGAAGTGTCTGTCATTGGGGCCAACTCCTTCCCATCTGAGCTGTGGCTAAGACTTTGGCAACATATTTAATTGCAGTAATTTAGTTATTAAGAGAGTACAACCGAGGCTGGCCTCAAACTCCTGATCCCCCTGCCTCTCCCTTTAAGGGCTAGGAGTGTAGGTGTGTGTCATCTCACCTTGTTTAACTCTTTTAGTGTCTTTTCACCTATAAAATGCCCTGACTGTCAGCCCCTCTCCTGGGTGCCAGAACAGTTAGATAATGCATGGGAAGTGTCTGGCCAGGAGGAAAGCCCCCTCTTGATATTACTGCTCAGTTTATCCTATGGAGCCAGTGACCTCACTATTGACACTGGGCACCAGGTATCTCTGGGGCTGTCTAGAGCTATGGGGGAACATGGGGTCCTCTGACTCACTTTATTTCAGGTATGATAAACAAATGTCCTCTAGGGGGCAGAATCAACCCCACCCTGCACCCAGGATCACTGTTCACCCAGGGATCTCACTTGGATTATCTTGTTTTGTGGTGGTTGTTGTTGTTTATTTGTTGATTTCCCAGTGCTGGGGACTTAACCCAGAGACTCACACATGCTAGGCAAGTGCTCCCCCACTGAACTACACCCCCGGTCATTTTCTCACTTTCAATTTAAAATAGGGGCTCTCTAAATTGTCCAGACTGGCCTTGAATTTGTGATCCTCCTCCCTCAGCCTCCCATTTGGCTGAGATTCCAGGCCTGTGCTGCCACCACGCACACTTCTCTGGGGTTGTCAGGGCTGAGAAGGTATTTGACAGGTCAAATGCCATCACCTGTATTTGATAGGAAGGCACCTGAGGCTAAGGACTTGAATGTTCAGGGTCACAGAGACACTGTGCCCACTGCTCAAGGAGAAACAAAAAGAATGGGGGTGTCGTGCGTGGTACACCCTGCAGATGAGCACTCGGTGGAGGGAGACAGCTCAGACAGCCCCTAGCATGGGGCATGGGTTGACCTTGACTGCCCGCACCCCACTTGTCCAGGCCTGAAGCCAGGCATGGAGCCTGGGGATTAAGAGAAACCAGGGAGGCAGAGGCTGCGCGATCTTCTGGGAAGATGCCAGACAGCAGTTGGGCCCAGCTGTCCCTCAGGAGCTGTGCAGCTCAGGCCTCAAAACTACTTAACTGTTGAGTACAATTTCCTCTTTTCCCTACAAAGCAGCACTTTGGACAACGAAGACATGTTCTGTGATGTGTCTGACACGGGCTGCGTTTCTGTCCTGAAGGGAATCATTTGCCCCGTCCTCCCCAGGCCCTCCCTGCTGTTTTGTTATTAACTCACTAATGAGCTCACCCACATGTGACACTTACTATATATAGATCAGCTGGGTGGGGGGAGGGGCTTCATCCCTTCCCTGTACTCTTGAATCGCACCCAACAGGGTCAGCCCCAATGGTGGCTATTTTACTGAAGCCTCACGATGTTTCCCCAGTAGTTTGGTAAGAGTGGGGTGCCGAGGAGGGAATCCAGGGCCTCGGCCGTGCTCAGCAAGTGCCCTGTTACTGAGCCACATCCTAGTCCCAAATTCTTTTTCCTCGCTCACCTTGAAAGGAGGAAAAGAGAAAGAGAGAAAGTTGAGGTGAGACTGTGACTCGCCTGACACAGGATTCAACCACGTAAAGATACGTAGTTAATCGCTCTCAAAAGATGGAAGAGTCCCACTGCTTTGCAGCCTGGATGTTAAGTGCCAGAGACAAGAATAGAAAGAGACAAGCTGCATTATCAGACTCGGGCGCCAACCCGAAGAGCCGTTGCCAGGAGCCTGGGGAAGAGGTACCGGGCGATGCCGCTCAAGAGTACAAAGTTTCTGTTGGGATGCGCGAGCCCTGGAGCTGCACCGCAGGGCCTGTGGTTGCAGGGAGTGTCGCGGTGACAGGCAGCAGGCTGACCGTGTTGATTGGAGCTAGTCCTCCTTGGTTGCTTGAGATTCACTGAGTACATTTTACACGCCTTCACCACACACAGACACAGATAACAACGTGAGGTGGCGAGCGTATTGATAAGCTAAACAGTGCTAATCGTTTCACAAAGTGTGTGTAAACACCACGGTACACACTGTAAAGAAAAGGCAGACCTGCCTGCTGCTTGGAAGGCTGGGAACACAAATTCAGTGGAAGACTGGGCTGCAGAGAGAATTCAAGTCAGTCCAGTCAGCCTAGGCAACTTAATGAAACCCTCCATCTAAAAAATTTAAAAAAGGTAAAGAGGGGTGGGTTAATTTGTAAATCTTTCCCCCACTACTATTTTTTATCAAGAATAAAAGCCTCTTTCATTGTTAGTTGGTGCTCAGTCTTTTTGGCCCTATAGTTCCAGGTGGGGAAGAAGAAAGGACCCAGCTTGGGGGCCAAAACTGGTCAGTTCTGGTATTGCAGGTGGGATGTAGCCTCATGAGCCACACTCCTCATCAGAGGATCAAGAAGCTGCTGAAGAGATGGCTCAGCATTAAGAGTGCTTGCTGCCCTTCCAAAGGACACAAGTTCAATTCCCAGCACCCACACTGGGCAGCTCCCAGCTGTCAGTGAGTCCAGTTCCAGCGGCTCTGACCTCTGGCCTCTTGGAGCACCTATAGGCACGTGCACATAATTAAAATCAATCTTTTTTTTTTTTTTTTTTTTTTTTTTTTGAGACAGGGCTTCTCTGTGTAGCCCTGGCTGTCCTGGAACTCACTTTGTAGACCAGACTGACCTCGAACTCACAGACATCTGCCTGCCTCTGCCTCCCGAGTGCTGAGACTAAAGGTACGCTTTACCACTACCCAGCTGTAAATCTAGTTTTAAAAGCTGCAGGTCAACAGTGAAAGAATGCTCATGGGGCTGATTTAGTAACTAGTTCTGTTGGTTTGTGGCATCCATTGTTAGGCAGGGACTATTGGGGACCCCCTTCTGAGGAAGTGAGAGATACCTCTGCTGTGAGGGCCCCAGCACATACAGCTCTCTTCTTGGAGATGGGGAGAAATCTCTGGAGCTGGAGATTTACATGAAAGCCTAGAACTCTTCTAAGAGCTTTTCCATCATCAAGCCCTGTTCTTGACAGTTCACGGACTAAGTGTGGTGGCGCACGCCTTTAATCTAGCACTGCAGAGGGAGAGGAAGACAGATCTCTGTGAGTTCAAGGCCAGCCTGGACCACATAGTAGAGAGATTCTGTCTGAGAGAGAGGGAGGGAGGGAGAGAGAGAGAGAGAGAGAGAGAGAGAGAGAGAAAGAGAGAGAGAGAGAGAGAGAGAGAGAGAGAGAGAGAGAGAGAGAGAGAGCAAGCTAGCCAGCCAGGTATGTAGCTCACACCTCACACCTCTACAATGCCAGAATTCAGGGAGACTAAGGCAAGATGATCAAAAATTCAAGGCCTGGGCAACTTAACAAGACATGCCTCAAAACACAACAACAAAAACAAAAAACAAACCTAAATGATGGTGGAAAGCTTGATTAGCATGTACAAGGCCCAGTCAATGTCTAATACACCTATCCATCCACTCATTCACCCAGCCACCCAGACGTCTACCATCCATCCATCCATCCACCTACCCATCCATTTATCCATCCACCCACCCATCCATCCACCCACCTATTGACCCTCCTACCCACCCATCCATCCATCCATCCACCCACCCAACTAGCAACTAATTGTAGCATGAAAAAATAAAAACCCAAAGACAGATATAGGGGTTAAAACTGAAGATCAGAGAAGCAGAGCAGTAAAGCTACTAGAGAGACCTTTCACCTCTACCAATGCTCAGACCAAAGGGATGATCCTCAGACTGCCTAGACTGCACTGTTTTCACCAAACCTCAGACTCCAACTCCAGTGAGTTCCTGTCTCTTCCCCTTTATATTCCTCTCTCCGCCCAGCCATATCTCCTGCCTCCACCTCCTTAGTGCTGGGATTAAAGGTGTGTCACTCCCAAACACTGGGATTAAAGGTGTGAACCACCACCACCTGGGTCAGTTTCTGGATAGCCCAGGGTAGCCTTGAACTCACAGAGGTTCATCTGCTTCTATCTCCTGAGTCCTGGAGTGTGCCACCACTCCCTGGCCTCTTGTGGGTTAGCTTTGCACTCTGATCTTCAGCCAAGCTTTATTTATTAAAATACAAATAAAATATCACTACAGCCAATGAAGCCAGGCATCAGCCAAGGTGCTGGTTGGTATAGTGGTGAGCAAAAATGACAAAAGTCCTGCCCTGTGGCTGTTGATTTTGTCTGTAAAGAAGGAAGAGATCAAGCTGTGGCTCAGAAGGTAAAAGCACTTAGCAAGCAAACCTGCTGGCCTGAGCTTGATGTCTGGAACCCATGTGATAGTGGAAAAGAAGAACCAACTCCTCAAAAGCTGACCACATGTATCTCTGGAGCACACATGCACACACGAACGCACACACTTGTGCTCCTGGTGCCTACACACAGACCCCACACGCACAGACCCCACATACACATATTCAGGGGTTTCTGGCATACACACACACACACACACACACACACGTGCCCCTGGTGCACATAAGCACACGCAGACCCACACACAGGTGCCCCTGGTGTGTGAGGAATCCTTGGGAAACACTACAGCTTTGGAAAGCACTTGAGCTGAGGAGTTGGAGAACAGTCTGGATAACATGAGTTGCAGGAGTGCCTGGCTGAGAGCCTGTTCTAGCCTCAGTGAGCCGGTCTTTGGGTAGAGAGTAGACGGAAGACTAAGGGCGATGCTAAAATGTGTGCACGCTAGAAGCACAGCAGGAGACCTCCCATGCCTGCTCCCTGACATCCACCCTACCTCTCACAGAAACTGACCCTGGTGCTGGCCCTGGCAACATTGATAGCTGCCTTCGGTTCATCTTTCCAATATGGGTACAACGTGTCTGCGGTCAACTCACCATCAGAGGTAGGTAGGCCACTGTGTTAAGTGAGCCACAGCTGCGGACATAAGGAGGGGCTTAGAGATGCATGTGGTCCCCAGAGACCAAACACAGCCTACCCCTTAGGGACCCTTGGCCGTCGGGACCCAGGTCAAGCGAATGGCCAAGTCCTCAGACCTCAGGTTCTCATGAAGATACCTTCTGGGATGGCAGTGTGTGGAGTCACCTGGAGGGCAGCAGCCACACCATCTGGATGACTGCAGCCATTCTAGGGTGTGAGAAACACTGCAGGGGTTGGCCTATCAGACTTCTTCCCATGGATGTTCCAACCCATGCACTACCCAGGCAGCTCTGCCCCTGTCTCCAGGAGGGCTGTCCCCACACCTCCATTAATTCTTTCTGCAAAATGAGCTCATCTGGTTCTGTCGGTCTGTGCTCTCCGCCCCCAGTTCATGCAACAATTTTACAACAACACCTACAATGAAAGAACTGGGGATTCCCTTGATTCCTTCACCCTGACGCTGCTGTGGTCTGTGACGGTGTCCATGTTCCCCTTTGGGGGCTTCATAGGCTCTCTCCTGGTTGGACCCTTGGTGGATAAATTGGGCAGGTAAGAGATGAGTAGGTTGTCTTGGGCTATGTGTGCGTGCCTGTGAACATGCGTGTGTGCATGCATGCACGTGTGTACGTGTGTGCATGAATGCATGCATGTGTGTGTGGTGTATGTACTGGTGTTGGTGTGTGCATGTAAGCATAGTTGTGTAAGTGCAAACATGTATGTGTGCTTGTGGAAGCTAGCAGTAAATGTTGACTTTCTTCTATTGTTTTCCCCTTTTAGAAAAACATTGGTTTATTTTTTTATGTGTGTGAGTGTTCTGCCTGAATGCATGTATGTGCACTGCTTGTGTGCCTGGTGCCTGATAAGGCCAGAAGAGGGCACTGGGTCCCTTGGAACTGGAGTTAAGGACTGCTGTGTGAGCTGCCACGGGAGTGCTGGGAAGGGAACCCCAGGTCCTCTGTGTAAATTGAAGTTTCTGTCCCATCCGGTCCTGCAGCTGTTCAGTTTCAAAGAAACATACAGAGGCTTATATTAATTACAAACTGTTTGGCCTATTAGCTCAGTCTTATTATAACTAGCTCTTACAACTTAAATTAATACATAATTCTTTTTTACTTTTTTATTGATTTTTATTGAGCTCTACATTTTTCTCTGCTCCCCTCCCTGCCTCTCCCCTCCCCCAATCCATAATTCTTATCTATGTTTAGTCATGTGATTTAATATCTTTTATCAGTGAGACATTCTCATCTTGCTTTCTCTTTGTCTGGCTGGTGACTGCCTCTCTACCTTTCCTCTTCCCAGAATTCTCCTTTTCTGGTTGTTTCGCCTATATTTCCTGCCTGGCTACTGGCCAATTAGTGTTTAATTAAACCAATATGAGTGACAAATCTGTACAGGGTACAGAACATTATCCCACAGCACCTCTGTAAGAACAGCAAGAATTCTTAACCACTAGGCTATCTATCTATCCTCTTCCCCATCTTTTTTTAAAGATAGGGTCTCACTATGTAGCCCAGGCTGACCTCAAACTCACAGACATCCCCCTGCGGCTACTCCCCAAGTGCTGGGATTACAAGTGTTCTTCCACAATGGCCCCACCTTCGCTTACCTCACTGAATCTCGAGGCTGCCGGATTCAGCTTAGCTGGCTGCTCAGTGTATGTCAGAACTCTGCCAGTTTTCCTGCCTCCCCTTCCCTGGGGCCCCTGCCCCCACCCTTCTATGTCCATTGCTGGGCCACAGTCATGTGCCACTGTCCCTAGCTTTTTGAATGTGTTCTGGAGATCAGAATGCAGGTCTCCACATTTGTCCAGCAGGTCCTTCACTGGCTGGGCCACTCACTGTGTAGTCAAGGGTGATCTTGAGCTCCCGATCAATGGGACTGCAGTCATGTGCCAGCATGCCCCATCAGGGCAGATAGATTTTTATTACCCCAAACTTATAGATATACATCATCAGCTTTTCCCTCCTGAATATTATCCTCTATTGTTAGATAATCCATTTCATCATTCACATTCCATTGACTTTTCTTCATATCTTTTTATTTAAAAAATTAACTTTCCATTTTACATACCAACCCAAGTTCCCCCTTCCTACCCTTCTCTTGCCCCCCACCTCCCTCTTCCCATCCCTCATCCACTCCTCAGAGTGGGGTAAGGCCTTCCTTGGGGAGTCATCAAGGTGTAGGATACCAGCTTGAGGCAGGACCAAGCCCTTCCCCCATATATCAAGGCTGAGCAAAGTATCCCACCTTAGGGGATGGGCTCCAAAAAGCCAGTTCATGTCCCTGGGGTAAGTCCTGGTGCTTTTAAACATGGGCCTAAAACTGAAGGCCTTGTCATGAGAGGAAGGTAATGACCAGGATAACAAATCTTATCTTCTTTTGGGGTTATTCAAATAACTAATGTTTGGGAACCTAGACAGAGACCTAGGTCCCAGGGATGGCTGGGAACACACCCAGGGGAGCATTTGTGTGCCAGAGAAGACACAAGTCCTTTGCCTCACTTAAACCAAAAACTACTTCCTCATTGGTGTTTTTGACTTTGGAAGAGTTAAGTGCACATATGCAGGTGTGCGTCCTACAATCTCAGGACTCGGTGGGTGGAGGCAGAAGGGTCTTGAGTTCAATGCCAGCCTAGTCTACAAAGTAAAACCCAGTCATGATCTCGAATCAAGACCAGAATCTGGAACCTTCCTTCTTGAGCAGTTTTGGAAAGAGTCTTGTGGCTGGAGAAACGGCTCTGTGGTTAAGAGCACTTGCTGCTCTTGCAGAGGACCTGGGTTCGGTTCCCAGCACTCACATGGCAGCTCCCAGCCATCTGCAACTGCACTGTAAGGGATCTGATGCCATCTTCTGACTTCCACAGGCACCAGCCATGCACACAGTGCACAATATTCATACACATAAAATTAAATATTTAAATAAAGCTTTAAATTTTTTTTTCTTAAGTATACAACCTCTGGTTAGGGATCTGAGGCCCTAAGATTGTCCTGTGAAGTTAGTGTTGAACCCATAGTCTTCTCCATGGGCCCCGGTATGAGTCAGATCTGCCGAATACAGGTCAGAACTAGTGAGTGCTTGCTCAGGAGGGCCCAGCATTGCTCACTGAGCTGTCCATTTGGAATTTAATCAGGGTGCACTCATTTGTTTACAGCTACCTAAAATATTTGCAGGTATTTTAAAAACAGCAACAGTGACTTAGTTTATGGATGGTTTCTGTGTTCCAAACACTACCCAAAGCACTTCAAGAGATGCATTCATAGCTGAGCAGGGTAGCTCACTCCTGTGGTCCCAGCACTTCCAGGGCAGCAGAGGCTAAAGTTTTAGTCTAGCCTATATGGCATAGTGAGATCGTTTTAAAACACCTTTAATCCCAGCACTCAGGAGGCAGGGGCAGGTGGAGTTCTGTGAGTTCGAGGCCAGCCTGGTCTACAAAGAGTTCCAGGACAGCCAGAGCTGTTACATAGAGAAACCTAGTCTCGAAAAACACAACAACAACAAAAATTTCTTAAGTAGTACGTATGTGTGCACGTGCACAGCTCTTTCTTCTTCGGTGTAAGCAGCAGTTCTTACTCTTGTGTTATGCTCAGTGCCGTATCTAAAAACGCCTTGCAAAGCCACCTAGATTTTTATACTTCTAGAATATTCCAGTTTTACTTTTTGTCTATTATCTTATTGGATTACTATTTATGAAGGGTACAAAGTCCGTGTCTAGATTCATTTTTATTGTTTGCTTGTTTAATTTTTATTCTTCATTTAATTTTACGTGTCCGGGTGTTTTGCCCGCACGTGCATCTGATGCCCCAGGAGACCGGAAGAGGGTATCAATTCCTCTGGAACTGGAGGTACAGACGGTTGTGAGCCACCATGTCGGTGCTGGGAATTGAACCTGGGTCTATGGCACCACCTCTCCAGCCCGCATGTTCTGTTTTTGGTGTTTTGACTGTCATGCTGGATCTCAATCAGGGCCTCAGCGCGGGCTGGGCAGCTACTCTCCCACCCAAGCCACACTCCCAAGACTCGCTTGTTTTTGAGACAATCTCCACAATGTGCCACCAGGTTTGGTCTGAACCACTGGGCTCCGGGGATCCATGTACCCCAGTCTCCCGAGTGCCACGACCGCAGCCCAATGACACCATAGCAGATTGATTTTACTGTATCTTAGGACAAGTCTGTTCCCCTCTGTTCCTGTCACCGATGCCCTCTGTCCTTGGCTTCCACAGCAGGATTTCTGTCAGTCTCAGGTCCCAGGGAAGCTCACTGCTGTCACCAGGGGCCATTGCCCTGAGCAGACATTGAGTGTGTGTTGACTGCGTGAATTCATGATGAGGAACTGAATGAATGAGTCCTCACGCTGACCTGACTTCTTACATACCTGCTACAGAAAGGGGGCCCTGCTCTTCAACAATATATTCTCCATCATCCCAGCCATCCTAATGGGGTGCAGCAAAGTTGCCAAAACCTATGAGCTTATCATTGCTTCCAGACTTCTGGTTGGAATATGTGCAGGTAAGGAACCCTGCCCCGCAGTGCTGTTCAGCACGGGGGAGGCAGAACCCACTCCCAGGGATTTGTTGCAGTCTGGGGCTTCAGGAACACAGAGACTGAAACACACCCTACACAGGCACTTGAGTCCGTGCCTCGTCCTCATGGGTGGGCACTGGGCAGACCCTCACCGTAATGCTTCCTGCAGGGAACGCTGTCTTTGGCTTGTTTTCCCAAGGCGGGGATTGAACCCAGGACCGCGAGAACTAGATGAGTCTCAATTCCCAGCCGAAGAAAGCTGTTCTCTGTAAGAAAAAGCTACAAACCCTAAGTTTAGAACAGTCCTTCTGGTCTCGTCCCTTTATTAGTATCTCAGCGCATCGACTATGATAACGGTCAGACGGAGGGTAGTGCCGGCCAGAGGGTAGCTTTGGCTAGAGGGTAGTGTTGGCCTGAGGGTAGTGCCAGTTAGAGGGTAGAATCGGTCCGAGGGTAGCATCGGTCGGAGGGCGGTGTCGGGCGAGGGTAGTGCCGTCTACTTAGAGAGCAGCTCCTTTGTTCGAGAGTAGACCGTCCTGCATCACGAGAACAGAAAGGTCTAATGAAATTTAGTTTCAGTTGTTGCTCATCTGTGCATCTGTGGGAGAACCAAGTTGAACAATAGATTTCTGTATTTTTTTTAACTATAGTTAAATATAGTTTTAAAAAGTTGTGGAACTTGGGCTGGGCAATGGTGACGCACGCCTTTAAACCCAGCACTCAGGAGGCAGAGGCAGGACAGTCAGGCTTCTACAGAGAAACCCTGTTGGAGGGTGTGGGGGCAGTGTGTGAAACTGGTTTGTAAACCCCACCTACCGCCTTCTCAGCCCAGGCTGCCTGGGATCTGCTTCATTGGTTTTAGAAAGTTATTCCCCAATTGTCTAGAAATGGAGACACTTTTAGGACATTTGAAAGCCACACTTGTAGCTTCCCCAACTGTCAGCCTTTCCCAGTACCCAGTCAGGAGTGGCTTTGCCAATTCTCAGGGTCCTTCAGAAGCAGGGTGGGCACCCCTTGAACTCTGCCCTCAGCCGTCTCCTTCCAGATGGTCTCAGAGTAAACTTTCCTTCCAGATGTGGGGTAGGGATGACTGACATAAGAAAATCCCTGCAGCTCCTCAGCAGGCAGAGAAGTCCACAAGCTGGTGAGGCAGAGGTGGCCCACCTTTGATTCAAGCGCTTGGGAGGCGGAGACAGATGGATTTCTGTAACTTTGAGGCCAGCCTGATATGCAATACTTAGCTCAGGCTAGCCAGAGTGAAGAACTGCCAGACAGTGTGGCGGGGGAGAAATAGCCACATCAGGAGAAAACTAGCCATGGGGCAAACCTCACTCAGCACTGAGTTCTTGCTCCTCATCCCTGCCCCCAGCCTCCACCCCTATCCTGAGAGTACCCGGGAAAGTCATCCCTGCCATCATGGCCTCACCTGGCTTGGCTCTGCCTTTGGTTTTCCCTGCAGAAACTTCTAGACGTTGTCAGCTATAAGCTAGTGCAGTCTCTTTCCCACTGATTATAAGCATCCAGGATGGGTTTCCAAAAATAATAAGAAAATATTAAAAACGCTGATCAATAAATCACAGCTAAAAATCCAAACCTAGGACTGGTAAAGATGGCTCAAAAAAAAAAAAAAGGCCCTTGCCACCAAGCCTGACCACCTGAATTTTATCCCAGGACCCCGCGTGATGGGAGCTCAGCTCCCCCAAAGCATGCGCGCACACACAAATACACACACACACACACACACACACACACACACACACACAAATGTAATTTAGAAATCTTAACCTAAGCTGGACCTGGTGGCACGCACCTATGATATCAGCCACCTAATAGGCAAAGGTAAGAGGATTTCAGGTTCAAGATCTGCTTGGGCTACAGAATAAGGTCTCGATTAGCTCACGCACACCCTGTCTCAAAACAAAACAAAATGTAAAAGAGCGCCGGGAATACAGCTCAGTGGTAGAACACTTGCCTGGCAAGATCAAGGGCCTGGCTTCATTCACAGCATACACACAAATAAATTCCAGCCTATGGAGATGAAGTCTCCTCACTATACTCTTCACACTGAGGCAGGAGGATTACCAGTTTGAGGTAGCCTGGTCTGTGTTTGTGTAGCAAGACCTTAATTGTTTGTTTCATTTGTTCGTATTTGCTTCTGAGACAAGGTCTCCTCTGTAGCCCACAATAACTTAAACTTTCAGCAATCCTCCTGCATCAGGCTCAGAAGTACTGGGATTATTAGGCGTGTACCAGCACACTTGGCCAAGACATCGGGGGGATGGGAGGGACCCCAACCTTTACACTTCAAGAGCAGACTTTTAGTCAACGTTTGTCTCATATTTTTTCCATTTGTGTATTTCCTCTGGGCGTGGCACGGGTGTGCCGTGGCCCACGTGTAGAGGTGAGAGAACAGTTCATAGGTGTCCATTTCTTCCATGGTTTGTGATTAGAATCAGGGTTTCTTTCTAAACAAGCCCAGTGTTTCAGCCGTGGCATCCTGTCGCCTTTTCTCACTGAGCCACCTCGCTGGCACCTCTCTCAGATTTTTGGTCTCAGGACCTCTCTTCGTTTTTAAGATTATTGAAAGTTTGATGGGGTGTGAATGAGGTCAGCGATTAAAAGCACTTGCTGCTCTTGTAGCGGACCTGGGTTCCGTTCCTGACACCCACATTAGGCAGCTCACAGCCGGGACTAAGGGGACCCAAGGCCTTTTCCCTGGGCACAGCATGCATGTGGGATGAACACCCACACAAAGTTTCTATGAAAAATAATCAACTACAAAACAAAACAACTGCCCGGCGCACTTAGTTCAAGGCCTCAAGAGCAGGCTGGTCTACCTAAGACTTGGCCTCAAAGAGAAATTGGACATTTATGCTCTAAGACAAGTTTTGTAAGAAGAAAGACTTGCTCCACATGCTTACAATTCCCTTCCATGTCTGTCTTAACAGCAGACAGTTGGATTTCCTTTTCGTTTTCATGAGACAAATGATATATTTATGCAGGAAATAAGTCAGCAAAAGTACAAACCCGACTACCATCCCCAGGACCAAGAAACATCTCATGAATTCCTCTGGGGAGTTCAGGAAGGGCATGGTGGCATGGGCAGCACACAGGGCAATGGCCAGCAGCCATGGGTAGCAGGGATGTGTGCAGTTGGCCCGTGGGAGGAAGAAGCCCATTGGCCGTGGGATGGGGCCGCAGTCAGAAGGCCTCTTGTAATCTGCTGCCTAATCACAGACCAGCTGGATTTTTAAGTCTGCCCGTGTTCAGTTAGTGGTGGCAGTAAATGGCTGCGGTTTCTGGGAAACCCCACACTGAGTTCCAAGACAGAAAAGGGTAAAGAACACCTCGAGACAGTAGGAAAAGTAGTTCCAACCTCAGAGACACCCTGGGAAGGTCCTCAGCTCACACTTGGACCCAGCGGTGCGGTACCGCTCTGTTTGGGCTCGGCTTCTCGCTCACACCTGGACGTCAGTCACGGTGTGATCAGGCGTCCTGCCCCTTGGACCACCCACACCAAGCACATAGCTCGCTGAGAATGAAGTACACAGCCCTGCTGTGGGCGAGGAGCAAAGGTAGCTGAGCCCTGCCTTCCGGAGGCTCACGGATCAGGGGTTCGTTGTTGATCAACCCCTTGGCAAGAAGACTGAAGGCTTTTCCCTGGCCAGAAGGAATGAACGCAGACATTGCAAACCCCCGGTTCCAACTCTAGGGTCTTCCCAGCTCGGTCTGGAGAGTCCATGGGCTATCCCTGTCTTTTTAGCGCTGGGTGCCTGAGGCAGGAGGAGGTCAGCTTGAGGTTAGCATGGGCTACACAGCAAGATCCCTTCCCCCCAGAATACACGAAGTAGAGACTGCTTCCCACCTTGTAAGTGTTCTCAATGGAGACACACCTACCCAACTTTAGTCTGGTTCCACTTTATTACTTTTATTTTTTTCATTTATTTATTGAGTGTGTATTATGTGGATGTGAGGGACACATGGATGCCACTCCAAGTCTGTGGAGGTGAGAGGATAACTTGGAGGGGTTATTTCTCCCTTTCCACCATATGGGTCCCAGGAAGCAAATTCAGGTTGTTAGCTTTTGCATCAAGTGCCTTTACCCAGTGAACCATCTTGTCGGCCCTCCTTTGGCTTTTGTGACAGGGTTTACTACATAGTCCTGGCTGACCTGGGACTTGCTATATGGACCAGACTGGCTTAGAATTTGCAGTAATCCTCCTGCTCAAGTGCTGAAGTCGAGGTGTACACCACAGTATTGGGCAAATTTACAAACCTACTTACTCTCCAAAGGCTTGTGCAGACCAGCAAGCGCTCTACCACTGAACTATACTCCTGTCATTGCAGCCAGTCTTTTTTGTTTAATATTCATTTTGATTTTATGTGCATTGGTGTTTTTGCCTGCATGTATGTCTGTGTGAAGGTGTCATTTTAGATCTTGAAGTTACAGACAGTTGTTAGCTGTCGTGTGGGTGCTGGGAATTGAACCCGGATCCTCTAGACAAGCAGTCAGTGCTCTTAACCACTGAACCATCTCTCCAGCCCCCCACCTATGTTTTTAATATTTATTTTGTTATTGAGTGGAGGGGCTAGGGGCTGGCTCTGTGCACATGAGTGCAGGTGCCTACAGAGGCCAGAAGAGGGTGTCAGATCCAATGGAGCTGGAGCTACAGGCTATGAGCTGCCTGGTGTGGGTGCTGGGAACAGAACTCAGGTCCTCCGCAAGAGCAACCAGTTCTCTTTACTGCCAAGCCACCATTTTTTTTTTATTTCTCAGGGAAATATATTGCACATTGCTTTTTGAGACAAGGTCTTTCATTGAACCAGGCTGGTTGGCCTGCGAGTTCCGAGATCTGCGTGCCTCCCCTGTCCCCTGCACTGGGATTACCAGTATATATCCCCATAGCAGCTTTATGTGGGAATTGAACTCAGGTCCTCATGCTTGCACAGCAAGTACCAGCTGAGTTCCCCCCATTTTAAGGGAGGGTTAGGCTAGAGAGCATGCTTGGTAAAATAGGGTGGGTCCTTAAAGACTAAATCTGTCTCCCCGACCCGTTAAATTCTTATCTCAATTCTCCTTCAGGTGTATCTTCCAATGTGGTCCCTATGTACTTAGGGGAACTGGCCCCTAAAAACCTGCGAGGGGCTCTTGGGGTGGTGCCCCAGCTCTTCATCACCGTCGGCATCCTTGTGGCCCAGCTGTTTGGCTTTCGGGATCTCTTAGCCAATGAGGAAGGTGAGAACAGAGCCCTGCCCCCACCCTCTGCTCCCCCACCCCAAGCCGCCTGCTGACGTCCCCGTTCTGTCCAGTGAAGACAGTCCTTGGTGCCACGCTCTGTCCATAACCTACAATGCACTTTGTGGGCCCTGAACAAGCACTTGGCGACACATTCCTTTTAGGAGACGGCTAGGTGTCTTGACTGAACAGGAAGGGCCTATGTCCCTTGAACTACTAAGTGACTGTCCACACGCTCAGAAGCACACAATAACTTATAAATGGCCTCATTACCTCCTCTTTCTCTGTCTTGAGTCTTGAGTCACTTCTTTTTTGTTTTTTGTTTTTGAGACACGGTCTCATGTAACCCAGGCTGGCGTCGAACTCATATTGTAGTCAAAGGTGACCCAGAACTCCTGATCTCCTGTCTCTACCCCACAAGTACTGATATTATGAGTATGCAAAACCACAACAATTTTATGCAGTGCTGAAGATCAAATCCAGAGATCTCTGCAAATGCTAGGAAATACTCTACCAACAGAGCCCAGCCCAACTCCCTCTCCTCCCCTCTCCTCTCCTCTCCTCCCCCCCCTCCCCTCCCCTCCCCTCCCCTCCCTTCCCCTCCCCTCCCCTCTCCTCTCCTCTCCTCTCCTCTCCTCTCCTCTTCCCGTCTCTTCTCTTTCCTTAACCACTGAGCCATCCCCCAGCCCCTTTATTTAGTTATTTTTATTGTGAACATATCATGTATGATTCCCAGTAAACATAAAGGAGAAAGAAAACAGATACCGTGACCATTGCGCAGGTCAAGAGACATCAGACCCATCAATAACATCTTCCTTCCCAGAAGCGGGGTGCTGGGGGGGGCATGGTGCTGACATATACCCTTCTTTTCTTTCTTTGAGTCTAGGCTCCTCTCCTTTGGAGACAGTAGGATTGATTTTATCTGCTTCTGAATTTGATGTAAGGGCATTGGACATTAAGTTTTTCTGCTCCATATCACACTGGACAGCTGTTTCCAGGTCACTGCTGTTTCCATTGCAGTGCTGAAGAACATTCTAGAAACACAGAACTGCTGCTGTGTCCATTCTATGAGGACTATAATGGGCATCTGCACTGTTGCTGGTTTTGTGTCTGAGTTTATGGGGGCTGCTTTGGCCACCCCAGTTGAGGTGTCCTTGTGTCCCCTGCACAAGCCTCTCTGGACATACACCTGGGGTGGGATCACAGTGTTAGCCTCAGTCTGCTCTGGCCAGCTGGTCCCTGAAGTACAATGCATTCCCCTCAGGGTGATGATATGGACTGCCTGGCGCCGTGTAGGGGAACGAGGAAGAGGGCACAGGTCCCAGGCTTCTGTGACAGGACACCTTTGCTTGCAGGCTGGCCGATCCTCCTGGGGCTGACTGGGGTGCCCGCAGCCTTGCAGCTCATTCTCCTGCCCTTCTTCCCTGAGAGCCCCCGCTACCTGCTGATCCAGAAGAAAAACGAATCAGCCACCGAGAAAGGTGAGGGCTGCTGTGGTTTCCTCTTGACCCCTGATCCCCAGGCTCCTCAGCCCCGAGCTCATGCCCTGCTTGCTCTCCCTCAGCCCTGCAGAGGCTTCGAGGTTGGGAAGACGTGCAGTGGGAAATAGAGGAGATCCGGAAGGAGGACGAGGCTGAGAAGGCCGCGGGCTTCATCTCTGTGTGGAAGTTGTTCAAGATGCGGTCCCTGCGCTGGCAGCTCATTTCCATCATTGCCCTCATGGCCGGCCAGCAGCTGTCAGGAGTGAACGCGGTACGGTACCAGTGGGCATCCCACGGGCGTAGGGGCAGCAGCAGGCAGTGTGTGACCAGGTGCTGAAAACGAGTCTTGCCTACGGCTCTGAGGGGCTGGGGTGCAGTGGGTCACTGGCCACCCTCCACCAAACCCACGGTTGCCTTCCAGATCTACTACTACGCTGACGAGATCTACCTCAGCGCAGGTGTGAAAAGCAACGACGTCCAGTTTGTGACAGCTGGGACAGGGGCAGTCAATGTGTTCATGACCATTGTCACGGTGAGTGTCCATGAGGCTGCGGTCCCATCAGCCTCCAAGGGGGGAGTGATATCTGGGGACTGAAGAAGGTCCCAACCTTGGAGAGAGCTGGGGCCTGGGGTATGCAATGTGCCCCTTAGGCTCTGAGGCCTCAGCCTCAAAGCTCTGGCATGAGGCTATGCCTGACTCCCATGGGGAGCAGCCATGGATTCCTAGAAGCAGAGGCCCCAACCCAACTCCAGATGCTCCCACTGTGTTCAGTGACTCTGACCTCTTAGGGCTGGGGCTGCTGAGCACAGCAGAAATGGGGTGGGTCTCTGCACAGGGCAACGCAGTGGTCCTGCAAGGGGCTATTGCCCATGACTCACTTCTTAGGTAGTACCTGAGAGAGACTTGTCCTCCTGTTCAGAGGAGCCAGCCAGGCCTCCACAAGGGCAGGATCTCTCAAGTTTACTCCAATGCCTGGCTCCTTCCTTGCAGAAGGCGTGAGGCTTAGAGCCACGGGACTGAGGCCCTTAAGTTGGGCTCTCATTTATGAGTGGACATCTGGGGCCCTAGTGACTCAACTGGACCACCCAAGGACACATGTTCTGTGCATGCGTGTACAACTGTGTATATACCAGTGGTTTGGCACACACTCCTCCTGACCTCTCAAAAGCTGGTTGAGGGATAGTGAGGGTTCCCATGATGGCAGTCCCAGGCAGGGGTTCTCTGTCCCACAAAAACACTGGGCACTGGCTCAAGCACCTCACTTCCTCCCTCCCACACCTCCAGGTATTTGTGGTAGAGCTTTGGGGACGGCGACTTCTGCTCCTCCTTGGCTTCGCCACCTGCCTCACCGCCTGTATCGTGGTGACGGTTGCACTGGCTCTGCAGGTAAGGAACGCCGCTATTATTACCACGTAAAGAAGCCTCAGAGAAGGCGCTAAAATGCACTGGTGTTGCATCAAGAAATGGAGAGAGGGAGGGAGGGAGGGAGGAAGAGAGAGAGAGAGAGAGAGAGAGAGAGAGAGAGAGAACTACTAAGAGTGAAACCCAAATTTGAATTCTCCACTTCTCTCCCTGTGTCTTGCACCTGTCTTCAGTTTGTGACCTGTAACCTCTGTGTGTCTGATGTCTGTCCCTAACATAGCCCTGGCTGCCCTGCAACTCACTGTGTAGACCAGGCTGACCTCAAACTCCCAAGTGCTGGGATGAAAGGTGTGCACCACCACCACCCAGCTATTTTACAGAAAATTTTATTATTTACTTACCCCAACTGGCCCAGAATAGCATTCAAAGTCACACGTAAATATTATCCACCTATATCCACGTTACTTCTGACACTTGAGATATTTGTTGTTCAAGTGTGCTTGCTGGCTACTTTCAGCAAGCGATTACCAACACACACACACACACACACACACACACACGCACACACACACACACACTGCTCGTATGGACATGCAAGGTCATGGAAAGACAAGGCATGGAAGATTAAAGCTATGCATTTAACATAGGTTGTAAGAGCTGGTTGTAAGAGCTTCCCTTATATAGGAAGTCAAGGTATAGTCAGGTCTGTTACATGACTATATTAATGGGAAAATAAGCTTTTACAGGCTGAACACACAGTAGGAGAGCAGCTTAGCCATCAAGGATCTCAAGACCTGTTAGTAACTTAGCTGCAGGGTGTTTTCAGAAAAATACCACCACAGCAGCTACCAGCCATGCTGGTGGCCCTGCTCAGGAACAACACCACATTGTTCCCCACCTATGTTCTCACCGTAGTAAAGGCACTAGACACCAAAAATGAACTTACTTTAACAAGTATAGTCTTTGTCAGATGTCTCGGAACTGTGTGTCCCCCATTAAGAGATCCAGCCTCTCTCAGACAACTTCTAAGATTTCATCAAGTGGCATAGCAGAGTCACCGCTGGCTCCTTGCAGACCCGGCAGTACCACCTCTGCTCTGAGGTCCCCAAGGCCCCTGGTCCCAGCAGGTCTCTGCTTTGCCAGGTACTAACTGCCTGTCTTCCCACCCCTACAGAACACCATCACCTGGATGCCTTATGTCAGCATTGTCTGCGTCATCGTCTATGTCATCGGACATGCCCTAGGGCCCAGTATGTATCCCTGAACTGGTTTCATAGTTTCAGTGCCCCACATCCTGGTCCTCCATGAGCTTCTCTGAGAATCCCCAGGGACGGTGGGTGCATCCCAAGTGGCTTCTCCCTTGCTCCTTTTAGCCCAGAATGGAAGGGGCTGCAATTAGCACGACGGGTTGAAGGCGCTGCCATGTTAGTCTGGCAGAGTGGGCGCCACAGGCAGCCTCTGCCATGCATCACACCCGACATCCTTATGACTGCATAAGTCATCCTTATGACTTCCTCACTCAGCCACACCCCCAAAGTCCTGTGCCTTAGAGATACGTACTGCCCTCGTGGCCAGGAAACCAGGGTGCCAAAACACCCATGGGCTCAAGGATCCCTTGTGAGTCATTCTGCCTTCAGGGAGTGTGTCTCCCCCTAACCTAACTGCCGTCCTCTCTTCTCTCCCTCATCCCTCCATCTTCCCTCTCTCAGGTCCCATCCCTGCCCTGCTCATCACGGAGATCTTCCTACAGTCCTCCAGGCCATCCGCCTACATGATCGGGGGCAGTGTCCACTGGCTCTCCAACTTCGCCGTGGGGCTCATCTTCCCATTCATTCAAGTGAGTGGCACCTGAATCCCCAAGCCGCCAAGCCAGAACCTTCCAGCACCTCCTAATGCTTATAACCTTCCTCACTGGTCCCTCCTTCCCACAGGTGGGTCTCGGTGCCTACAGCTTCATCATCTTCGCGGTAATCTGTCTCCTCACCACCATCTACATCTTCATGGTCATCCCGGAGACCAAGGGCAAGTCATTCATTGAAATCAACCAGATTTTCGCCAAGAAGAACAAGGTGTCAGACGTCTACCCAGACAAGGAGGAACTCCAAGACCTCCCACCTGCCATGATTCAGTAGCAGCCGAGCCAACAGAGCTGGTCTGCGTGGACCTTTCTCCTGGACTTTGGTTTTGGCTTCTTGTTGTCTGTGACATTGGAAGTGAGACGAGCCTGGCGGGGAATGCCAGCCCCATCACCAGCCTCCATCCAGTGGGGACATCTGATCTCTCTCTCCTTTTGTGCTTTTCTGATGTCTCTAAGCATAGAGGCCGGTCACAGGCTCTCGTCACCCTCAACGCCATCCCTCACCTTTGCTGAGCTGACTGTGGTGGGGGGTCCTGTAACATAGCCTTTCTAACAAAAACAGATGTGAGGGTCACATTATACCAACAAGGTGACCCTTCTGTGACCCCCATGTGTCTCGGGGGTCACTGGCCTGTGCTCGGGAGTGAAGTCGTCCTCTCTCCTGACCCAGCATTGTCACCGAGCTCGGGAAGAGACCACGGGAAGACACTCACTGAGCATGGGTTATTAACTATAAATAATAGTATTAGTGGAACATGGTGTCACCTCCATATAGCCAATAAAACACATCTGATCACTTTTCACCAAGACATACCAATTCTCTGTTGAGCAGAAGAGGGCCGTAGGGGAGACTCCCCGCCGCTGAGGGTGGCTGGTCTCCCGAGCTCAGGATCGGGTATAGAGAGGCGCTTGGACACTCTCTGCTGAAGGGTAAGAGCTGCAAAGCTGTGGGATGTTTTGTATAAAGTCAGGGGAGGGGCCCTGCCTGTCCGCAGTCACAGGGTGAATGCCAAGGAGGCCTAAAGCTGCAGGAAAGGGACGTGGGAAGGATGGGCTGCCCCTTACATCAACATGTCAGAACTGGAGTCTTAATGACATGGGTGTGTGTGTGTGTGTGTGTGTGTGTGTGTGTGTGTGTGTGTGTGCGCGCGTGTACGCGTACGTGTGTGTGAGTTACACAAGTATAGAGAGAGCCTTGAGGCGTGGGGAAGGAAGTGCTGAAGGGGCTATGGGCTTTTGTGCAGTAGTCAGGATGGCAGGGAACAGCTAGGGGAGGCAGAAGCAGTTTTTACAGACATGGACTAGGGATTCTACTGGCATTGAGTCATGCAGCCGGCAAGAGCAGTCTTGACACACAGGAAGTACATGCTCTGATTGAGCCATCCTTGACCTACCACAACATGTGAGCAACACAGAAAGACGGACTCCATATATGCTGAGGAGTGGTGACATCAGAACTAGGAGGTGAGGACCGAGGACCGTTGTGGACTCGGTTCACAGGAACAGTACCTGGAGCCAGGGGAGCCCTGAATCCACTCTCTGGTCCAAACCTTGGTTCTTCCATTTATCATTCATGCAAAATGCCAAGTTACTTAGCCTTTCTGCACTTCAAGTAAAAGCGGAACCGACAGGACATGTCCCAAGTGGCTGCCGCAGGAATTAAATGACTTCATATGTCTGTAGCCTAGAGGGTGCATGCTTGGTACTCTCTGCTATGTTGATGTGCTTGGGAATGAACCTTCATTTTGAGACAACAGAAACCCACGCGTGGAACCCACTGGGAGAGAACAATTACATGAGCGGGTGGCAGACAGTGAGAGTCGTTCGACTATGGTCTTGGGGAAAGGTTTCTCCCTGTCCTCCACCTCTCTGTCCTCTGGCTTGAGTGCTTTCTTACAGGTATCAGAGTGGTGTGGTCAGAGCTTATGGGAAATAAGCCTCCTCCTCTAGGCTGGAATTTTGCCCAGATTGATCTTGTACAGGTCTCACATAGGCAGACACAGCTGCTTTGAGTTCATGAGTGGAAGAGCCATGTGTGTCCAGAAAACAGCATTCCATAGCACCCACCTCCATCCTCCAGCTCTGTGTTCCTTCTTTCCCTTCTTCCAGGGTGTTCCTGAGCATGGAGGGTGCCGATAAAGACTTCTCTTTGAAGGTGGAACACACATGCTCACTATTTTCAACATTTGGATAACAGTTATCAGTCTCTGTCTTGACCTCTCTGCCCACCGCAGAAAGAAACTTCCTCAACCAAGATTGAGAGCAGTACTAATCTATGAATGTAAACACACACACACACACACACATACACACACACACACACACACAATTTTGACAATGTGACCTTTTAGTAGGATTTCCCCTAGGCTTTGACCTCTACGCAGTCTCTATGGGAATTTGTAGTGGTGAGACGAGCAGGCCTGCTTTTCATCCCGCCCGGATCCCACATGGCTAGCTTTACACCCGAAATAACAACACACAAATTGTATTCGTTTAAACACTGCCTGGCCCATTAGCTCTAGCCTCTTACTGGCTAACTCTCACATCTTGCTTAACCCATTTCTAATAATCTGTGTAGCACCACAAGGTGGTGGCTAACCAGGAAAGATTCAGCATGTCTGACCTGGTGGCTGGCTTCATGGCAACTGTCTCACTGCCTTCTTCCTCCCAGCATTCTGTTCTGTCTTCCCCGCCTACCTATGTTCTGACCTATCAGGCCAAGCAGTTTTCTTTATTAATTAACCAATGAAAGCAACAGATAGATAGAAGACCCACCTATATCAGGAATTCTTATGCAGAGAGAGAATAATATCTTAGAATGAATACCTTTATCACACAAACAAAATAAAAATTAAAGAGCTATGTAGAAAAGGTTTCTGAACTTATTCTAAAAGGAAAATTGAGATATCATCAATTAACAGGAATAGACCCAACAGATTTTGTGGTACCTTTTTACCAAAACAAACATTGACAAAGAGCTTCCTGGAATTTCTTGGGAGAGATTAGTAACAAATATCTCCAAAACAAGAGACTTCAATTTTTAAAGAGAAATAATTAGATCCTTCCTCACAATATATAAGAAACACCAATTTCTGGAGCCCCTACATTCTATATTGACACAAATAAATCAGGACAGGCAGGTTATAAGTCAGGAAATTCAAGTAAAGTGGCTCAAATCCCTCATTATTTTGTTCAAAGTCAGAATTATATGCTATTCTTATGGTATTATTAGATATTCTAGACCCTCTTAATATAGTTACTGACTCTCAATATGCAGAAAGAGTTGTTTTACACGTTAAAACCACTTAAATTATTCCAAATGATTCAGAATTAACTTTGCTATTTACTCAGTTATAAGAAATAATCAGAAATAGAAATCATCCTTCACATAAAACACATATCAGATTCCATATGGGCCTACCAGGCCCTCTGACCCAAGATAGTCATGAAATTGATCAGCTATATATTGGGAATGTGCTAGCAGCATTGGAATTTCCTAAGAAATATCATGTTAGTAGTAAGGGTTTGAAAAAAGATTTTTCTATCACTTGGCAACAAGTCAGGAACTTAAAAGTAAAGGTTCTACTTGTTCTTTGTATAACCAAACTCCACTACCTGAAGAAATTAGCCCAAAGGACCTGAAGAAAGTAGCCCTGCCGGGCGGTGGTGGCACACACCTTTAATCCCAGCACTCGGGAGGCAGAGGCAGGAGGATCTCTGAGTTCGAGGCCAGCCTGGTTTACAAGAGCTAGTTCCAGGACAGGCTCCAAAAGCCACAGAGGAACCCTGTCTCGAAAAAACCAAAAAAAAAAAAAAAAGTAGCACAAAGGGTACTCAAAGAAATGAAATTTGGCAAATGGAGATGTTTTATTTTAGCAGAGTTTGGAAAATTAAATTAAGACTGACAGTGCTCCAGCATATGTCTCTAGCAAAATGAAACGGTTTTTTTGCATATTACAAGTATAGCACACAATCCTACATGACAAACAGTTAAAAGAAAGATCTAAACACACTTTAGAAGCAGAGATAGATTACAATGCTTTATTAACTTTAAATTTTTTAAGTGCTAATGAGATTGGAACAACAGCTGCAGAGAGACATTGGGTAGTAGGGAAAAACTGCCCAAATCAAACCAGCCTGTATACTTCGAGAATGTATTGACCTCAGAATGGAAACCAGGATATATGTTACATTGGGGAAGAAGTTCTGCTTTTGTTTCCACAGGAGAAGAAAAGCTATGGATATCATTAAATTGATAAAGATTAAATTCAAACAGGAGAGACTTTTTCATTAGGAGAGACAATAGTTCATAAAATAGCATGGCTGTTCAATCTAAACTAATAAGACTGACAAATGCCTTTGATTAGATAGAACCTGCCCAAAGGAAGACTCCCCAAAGCTAGGGTTGGGTCAGGGCTTTGTCTTTTGCTTTCCAAGAGAATAAACGCATCCAATTAGGGAATCTGAAGAACATGGAACAAATAAAACATTCGGAGAAAATGTCTCAAGAAAAAGAGTCAGTTGGTCTATTGGTATATCACATTTCCAACAGGATAAAATTTCATAAATCTTCCCAAATATTTGTTTATGCTGGTCTCCATAGACATAAGGAAAATAGTCCCCTTTTTGTAGTCCCAGGGCAGTTAAAGATTAAAACTGGCTTTGTAGTTGGAGTGTGGCTCTCTCCTTCTCTAAACCCAAATGTGCTTGTTAAAGGAAAATCCAAAATCTCTGTTTGTATCAGAAGAGCCACTTGGTAAGACAGAAGAAAAACTAAAATTAAGGGACTATTCTGTAGTGATATTTTATCTGTATCTTAATAAATAATGCTTGTCTGAAGATCAGATTGCAAAACTAACCCACTAGAGGCCAGGGAGTGGTGGTAAACACCTTTAATCCCAGGATTCACCTTTAATCCCAGGAGACAGAGGCAGATGGATTTCTGTCAGTTAAAAGCTACCCTGGGCTATATAAAATCAATCCAGAAACAGATCCAGGTGGTGGTGGCTCCGCCTTTAATCCCAGCACTAAGGAGGTAAAGACAGGAGATATGGCTCTCCCTTCCTTCCTTCCTTCCTTCCTTCCTTTCTCCCTCCCTTCCTTTTCTAACAGAGATAATTCGAACATGAATATCGTTCTGATATTCAATGTTTTATTGACTTTATTAAACACGTGTATTAGTCAGCTTTTGCCATCCCGATAAAGAGGATCAGTTCTCTCCCTCCATCATTGAACTCAAACCACCAGACATGGCAACTCACACCTTCACCCTCTGAGCCATTTGCCAGGCCCATAACCAACTTTAAAACGGTCATGCAGGCATGTGCTTGATTCTGTTTGGGAACCATCACTGGATGGTCAGTTTGTCCTTTTGCTTTTGTGTCTTGAGTCAGCATGTCATGATGAGAACACACTCATTCACTTCATAACCAGGAAGAGAAGGGGAAGGGAGACACAGGCATCTCACAATCCTCTCCAAGAGCACATCCCAACAACCCAACACTTCCCACCAGCAACAAGCTGGGAACACGGGTTTTGGGGTACCCAAACCCAAACCACAGCAATTACAATTATTTACTAATTACTTGTAGTCATTATTCCTAATACTTTAATTTCTCCTTGTAATTTGAAATAATAAGGCTGTAGGCTAGCGGAGATGGCTCAGTCAGTAAATGCCTGCCACGCTGAGTTCTTCTAACCCATGTCACAGCTTGACATGTAGCCTGGTTCTGAATCCCAGTGCTCCTACAGCAAGGTGGGGGCAGAGGCAGGAAAATTCCCAGAAGCTGGCAGCCCCTAACCTACCAGACGAAGCACCACACTGTCATAGGGTTATCTCAAACAAGGTAGAAGCCGATAACAGATCCTGAAGTTGTCCTGAGACCTCCATGTGCATGTCTGAAGTCACACATTCACATCCCTCACACATGTGTGCACACACACGTACACACACGCACACATGTACACACACGCGCGCGCGCACACACACACGTGCACACACACACACCATAGTGCTTTAAATGAGAAATGTCGCCTGTGGCTCCAGTATTTGCACACTTGGTATTACTGGGAGTGGGCCGTGTGAGAATGTATCCTCCCCCGACTTCTAATTTACCCTCTCTGCTTTGTCCTTGCTTAAAGAGGTGAGCTCTAGACTCCCTGTTCCACATCCTTCCTCGTGCTGCTTTGCCTCCCCGCGTCGATGGACTTTCATCCCTCCGGAACCATAGTCCAAATAGTCTCTCTCTGCTTTAAGTGGCCTCTGGTCATCATGTTTTATCACAAAGACAGCAAAGTAACTAATAATACACACACAGAGAACCAATCACAGAAGGCCCAGGAGCCGCTCAGCTGGGAAAGACCCTTGTCAAGGCCAACAACCTCTGTTCCAGCCCAGTGACCAACATGGCGGCAGGAGAGAATTGTCTCCAGCAGGCTGTCCTCCCACCTTCACCTGTGCACCGTGACACATGCAAACCCCCATAGGTACACAACAATAATCATGATATTAATAATAATTAATTAAATAAAAATGTAAAGTTATTAAGGTTGCCTTGTCTTGTCTTGTTTTGCAATGTTGGGGATGGAATCCAGAGTCTTTTTATGTTCTGTTTTGGTTTGTTTTTTTGAGACAGGGTTTCTCTGTGTAGCCCTGGCTATCCTGGAACCTGCTCTGTAGACCACGCTGGCCTTGAACTCACAGAGATCCTCCTGCCTCTGCCTCTTCAGAGTTGAGATTAAAGGTGTGTGCCACCACTGCCTGGCTGAAATCCAGAGTTTTATACACACTAAGCAGCTGATTGATTGCCTCTGAGCCATCTCCCCAGTCTTTGGATTTCATTTTTTGTTCTTTTAATACAAGGCCTTATTGTATTTCCTGGACGGACCTCAAACCCATGGTCCTCCTGTCCCTTCCTCCCAAGTGCTGAGATTATAGGAGTTTGCCACTCTGGCCAGCAAAGTTGCACTAGAAAAGACTGAGGTGCTTTCCCCTAAATAGACAATTAGCCCAGGGAGGCACATCTGCGGAAGGAACACAAGAGAAGTCTGTGAGGTTCAAGTTGCAGCTTGCTTTGATTTCCACAACTCATTTCGGAGGACCAAGCAGCGTCTTTTCTCTCCTTGTGGCAACTGGGAGGCAACTGGCTGGGAGTCGGAGGATGCAAACAGATAGCCCCTCTGCACGTGGATGCCACTGGCAAAGCGTCAACATATATCTTATCAAGGAGAATGGGCTCCTGTAGAAAGCAATTAAGGTCCAGAGGGCAAGAGGATCATATGCTAAGCCAGCCTTGGGGAAACTCAGCAGATCAACTGGCAGCCAGAACAGAGCAGGGTCCGGTAGCCTCGGAGAGGCAGAGTGTGCCTGCTTGCCTCCCTGATGAAGATGGAGAACAAGGGGATAGAGACACCTCTGCCCAAGCCACACACGAAAGGAGTAAGTGCCAATTTTGGAAACCGCCTGTCCCACCAATCCGGAGACCTGTGTATGTAGATGAGGGACGTGGAATCAGTCTATCAAGGAGAGGTTGGAGGGGAGATTGCCTACACAGAAGGTCGCAAGGGGACTGCCACACCCAAATGCCGTGGCTCAGAGCAAGCATGCTCCAGCAAAGCTTTGGGGAGGCCAGATGGTGTTGCTTCAGAACCCTCATCTACCCTGTTCCTTCACCCTCAAGGGCAAAGGCAGGAGAAATGTGCACCCGGAAACAGAAAGGGAGGCCCCAGCTCCGGCAGCACCTGCTTGGGTTGCCTCCTCCAGCTCCCATCTAAGGAGGAAACGGAGGCCTAGCCTCCCTGCCCCGCCCCCATACTAGAAGCTTCAGGAACCAACCCTCCCAGAGTCCCTAATCTTGGAAATCTCTCCTGCAGCGCCTCCAGCCCACACTGATCCTGACTACGCTAAGCGCATCCTTTGGCTCAGCCTTCCAATATGGCTACAACATCTCTGTGATCAACACACCTCACAAGGTGGGCACACGGCGGGTCTTATGGGTAAAAGTCAGCTGCTGTTTCACGTCTGCAAGCCTCCATCTTCTCCTACGACTCCCTAGACACCCACTTCTGAGGACCAGGGACAGCTAGAGGCATTTTTTCCAGAAATGTCATCTTTTTTGTTTGCTTGTTTTTAAAAACATACCAATCCCAGTTCCCCCTCCTTCCTTTCCTCCCACTTCCCCATCTTCCCCCAACCGTATCCCCATCCGCTCCTCTGAGAGGGTAAGGCTTCCCTTGGAAAGTCAACTAAGTCTGTCCCATCACCTCTTTAAGGCAGGAACAACCCCCCACCCCACCCCAGCCCCAGCCCCACCCCCAGCTGTGCCTAGGCTGAGCAAGATATCTCTCCATAGAGAGTGGGCTCCGCCAAGTCACTTCATGCATTAGGGTTAAATCCTGGTCCCTGCCAGGGTATACTGATGGGAGACTTGAGGTCCAGAGGGAGAGACCAAGGAAGCAGGACTCCCAAGGACCGATGCAGAAAGGATGTCCCTGGAGGGGCAAAGGGGACAAGCGCCTTGGTTGGCATGGTCTGTTCACTTACGTGTGTAAATTCAGCAGTGTTTTTTAAGACTCAGTGTCACAGGAGGCAGGCACAGCAAGGCTCACCTGTCATCCCAGACGCTGAGGATGAGAAGTATAGCATTGCTTAGAGGAAGGAAAGCAAGCAGTTCCCCACAGTATATATACGTAGATGGATCTGTATGCATATGGACTGTGTTTATATACACTATATATTATCATCGATGGAGCATCTTTGATCTTATGAAGGTTTGGGTGGTATTTTATTTTGCAATACTGAGAATCAAACCCGGGGCCTCATGCACACCAGAAAAGTGCTCTACCACAGAGCAACATCCCCAGCCAGGGGATTTTTTTTTTTTAATATTTTATTTCACCAGGCATAGTGGCGAACACCTCCCATCTCAGCACTGGAGAGGCAGAGGCAGGAGGGTGTCTTGTGAGTTCAAGGCCAGCCTGGTCTACACAGAAAGCTCCAGTACAGGCATGACTACATAGAGAGACACTGTCTCAAAAGAACAAAGAGGAAAACACACACGTGTATAATTGCATTTATTTATTTATTTTTATCCAGTCTGTCTGGAGTGTGTCTGAGGATGTGTGGGGCATATACTTGCCACAGCGAGTGTGTGAGCTCAGAAGACAGCTCACAGGAATCCTCTCTCTGCTTCTACCTTGAGGGTCTGGCTCAGGTCATCCGCTTTGGCAGTGACCACTAAAGCCACCTCACCGGTCCCAGTCCTAGGTTTATTGAGACATTTTTATACATTAAGCTGGCCCTGAACCATCCTCCTGCCTCAACCTCTCCAGTGTGTTGATTAGAGGCATGAACCACTGCCGGTGGCCCTGTCAGAGAAGCAACAGGTAGTAATTGAAGCTCCAGGTGTCAGCCCACCAGAAGGAGAATCCCTGATGGGTGAATCTCCAATAGACAAGGCCCTGAGATCACAGACTCCAGAATGCCTTTGGCTTCTGCTGTGACTTTACAGGTTGGCCGCTGCCATCTTTCTCTGGTATCTGGCATGGTGTGAATGGGTGTGGGGAGATCCCCACTGCCTGTAATATAGAGAGTTTATCTCATTGAAATATCACGTTCTACTGGGCATTTTTACTTGTGGATTATTATGAATATGATTTCTATCTAATCTGTACTGTCTAATTAATAATAATAATGTTAGTTTAAATAGAGTTTTGGTGATTGAAAATAAATACAAGAAAACACCACACAGCTAGGGCCTTAGAGTTTTACTTAAGGAGCTGCGTAGATGGTTAAGGATTAAGTTAAGTTCAGGTTAATGATTAAGGAAAACAACTGAGTCCCAGGAGCCAGCTTGGCTCAAATTCTTTAAATCTTAATGTTGAAAGGCATGTTCACAGGCTTCAGAGTGCATCACAGCCAAAACAAAGCTGCAACCGGCCTCAGGGCAGGGCAGATTGAGATGTTTTGATAATTGCTTTGAGATGAAAAACCCTGGAAAACATCTAAAGCTCACGAGGACGCGTAGCTGAGGGACAGATTCAGTAGGCTAGGGATCAAATCCACAAAGCAGCTCAATTATTACTCCTTAATGTACTTTCTTTGCTAAAATTGATCAGTGACCAAAGGCGACGATTAAGTCCTTGTACCCATTTCTGCGCTCAGTCTCCTAACATAAAAAGTTATCGCTGAGTGGGTATAGACCCTAAAGAGTTAAAGTAGAGCTGACTATTTTTCATGCATAAAAGTTTAGGTTTGCGATTTCTTTAAGATTTCTCATAAGATTACCTTTCAATATACAAAATCAAGTGATTGATTCTTTCTTTGAAATGGAAATATGCAGCCTGACAGCAAAAGAACCAGCTGAGAAAAATATGGCTTGCTCACACTCTGTTAATCTATAACAAGTTGCTCGGGTCCAAGTGAAAGAACGAACAGATGAACGTGGGTTCTTGGGACAGCTTGTTTTTCACCTGTAATACATAAAATGTTTAATTGTATAAGAAAAACATGCTGTTTTTTACTTGTATTCATTGTAATCATTCACTTGAAAAAAAACAATGAAACCACATTGAAATTTTTACATTGCTTGAAAGATTTTGCTGGGGTCTATAGCTGTAACAGGAAAAAAACAAAGTGAGTTAGAAGGAAGACATCAAGAAAGATAGAGGGGACATTTCTGGATCGAGATAAGAATGCAGAATGGAGAACACAGAATGAGAAGGAGAGTGTGTGAGTATCTTTCCCCTCAGATAAAAAAAAAAAAAGTCATAGGCCAACTCGGGGAATCCCTTTAGAGCCCTGCCCTGCTCGAGGCTGGCCCTCAGGCAGCAGAAAATCTCTTTGCCCAGTGTTGTGGCTTATTGGTTTGTTTTTGTGGTGTCCAGAATTAAACCCAGGGTCTGGAAGGATAAGCAAGCGCTCCACCACTGAGCTACACCCCCTGTTTGGGATCCGGTTTGTTTTGTTTTTTAAATCTCTCTGTGTGTGCCCCAATAGTGGCTAGAAGAGTCTCTGAAGCAGGTGGTTGTGAGCCTCCTGACATGGGTGTCACCTGACGTGGGTGCTAGGAACCAAACTCCAGTCCTCTGCAAGAGCTGCAAGTGCTCTTTACTGCTACCATCTCTCCAGTCTCCCCCTCCACACCACATTTTAAGGCAGAATCTTGTGTGTAGCTGAAGCTGACCTTGAAGTTCTGATCCTCCTGCCTCCACCTCCCCCAAGGGCTGAGATTACAGGTGTGTTCCACCATAGCTGATCTTACTCAGGGTTGGAGATGGAACCAGGGTTTCGTGCGCACTAGGTAAGTGTTCTACTCTCTGCTGCATGCCCAGCCCTGAACATCTCCTCTAAGTACCACACAGGCTAAGTGCTGTCTCCATTATAATTAATGTGCTGGCCAGTTTTATGTCAACTTGATACAAGCTAGAGTTATTTTTGGAAGATGCTGTAGAGTATTATTTTAAGGTGTGTTGCTTTTGTTTATGCTGGATTTGTTTAACTCCGCAAAGCTGTGGTTCTTTGCATGTCTACAACACCCAATGGCCTAATAAAGAGATGAACAGCCAATAACAAGGCAAAAGAAAGGATAGGCGAGGCTGGCAGGCAGAGAGAATAAATCAAAGGAGAAATGTGGAAGAAAGAAGTAGCCAGAAGAGGAGGAGGACTCCAGGGTGGCGGGGTGGGGGCTAGCTACTCAGCTACACAGCAAACCATGGAGTAAGAAACAAAGAAAGGTATACAGGAATAGAAAAGGAAAAGCCAGAGGTGAAAGATAGATGGCTAATTTAAGAAAAGATGACAAGAGCCAGTCAATGGTAGCGCACGCCTTTAATCCTAGTACTGGGGAGGCAGAGGCAGGCGGATCTCTGTGAGTTCGAGGTCATCCTGGTCTACAAGAGCTAGTTCCAGGACAGGCTCCAAAGCTGTAGTGATGAGGCGTGGGCCTGATTTTCCTCCCTCCCGGCTCCCGCACAGCTAGCTTTACACCCAAAATAACAACACACAAATTGTGTTCATTTAAATACTGCCTGGCCCATTATATCTAGCCTCTTACTGGCTAACTCTCACATCTTGCTTTAACCCATATCTAGTAATCTGTGTATCACCACAGGGTTGTGGCTTACCAGGAAGATTCTAACCTACGTCCATTTCGGGCCGGAGCTTCATGGCATCTGCCTGACTCTGCTTTCTTCCTCCCAGAATTCTGTTCTGTCTATTCCATCCACCTAAGGGTTGGCCTATCAAAAGGCCAAGGCAGTTTTTTTTTTTTTTTTGGTTTTTCGAGACAGGGTTTCTCTGTGGCTTTGGAGCCTGTCCTGGAACTAGCTCTTGTAGACCAGGCTGGGCAGTTTCTTTATTAACCAATGTAAGGAACACATAAACAGATGACCCTCCTACACCACAAAGCTATAGAGAAACACTGTCGAAAAGAAAAGAAAAGGAAAGGAAAGGAAAGAAAAGAAAAGAAAAGAAAAGAAAAGAAAAGAAAAGAAAAGAAAAAAATGGCAAGAAACAAGCCGAGCTAAGGCTAGGCCTTTATAGTTAAGAATAAGCCTCGGTGTATGGTTGATTTGGGAGCTGGGTGGCAGACCCCCAAAAGAGTAAAAACATCAGGAAGAGGGAACATAACTTGAGAAAATACTCCCACTAGATTGGCCTGTGGGTGAATGTTTTCTTGATTAATGATTGGTATGAGAGAACACAGCTCTCTGTGGGTGGGGCAAGCCCTGGGCAGGTGGTTCAGGGTTCTATAAGAAAGCAGGCTGAGCAAGCCAGAGAAGCAAGCCAGTGAGCAGCATTCCTCCACGGCCTCTGCTTCAGCTCCTGCCTCCAGGTTCCTGCCTTGAGTTCCTGCCCTGACTTCCCTCCATGATGAGGTGTGACCCAAGAGCTATAGGATGAAATCAGTCTTTTCTTCCCAAGCTGCTTCCGGCGTTCTGTCATAGCTCTGGAAGCCTGTCTCAAACAGAAGCAGATGCTGTGTAGAACGGGTGAGATGAAGGCTCTGGAGGTCGACTCGCTGCCCAAGGTCACCCAGTTAGCGTGACTCTTTCCCACACTGCCTCTGGCAGAATAAGAATCTGAAAGCAAATTTTTAGCAATTTTTGTTGAGTACACTTCCCATCTCTACCCCTCACACAGAGTTTGATTTTTGCTCTCAGACACCAACAGAACCCTACGAGGTTCCACTGTGTCCTGTGGGTACTGGCAGGAGCAGTCCTCTATGAGACAGCCAGGGACAGCTAAGAACACCTACGTCGCCATTTCTGTGAGTGGCACAGTGGCTTGAGCAACGGATGGGGTCCTGTCTTTCAGGTCTTCAAGTCGTTTTACAACGACACGCACTTTGAGCGGTATGGAACGTTCATGGACGAGAATTCCCTGCTGCTCCTGTGGTCCTGTACGGTCTCCATGTTCCCTCTGGGAGGCTTGTTGGGGTCCTTGATTGTTGGCCCAATGGTCAATAAGTGGGGCAGGTAAATAGTAGATGTTATTCCCAAACTTGAAGTTCATCACAGGCCACAGGCTCTCCTGAGGACTGAGCTCCTGCTGAGTAGCTGAGACACCCTGAAATCAGATCTGCAAGCAAGCTTCAGCATGGCCGCAGACATCAGGGCTCAAGCTAGCCAGGCAGATGCCTAGGAGAAGCATCCTCCCACCTCCTGCCCTAGAGGGGCTGCATCCTCTGAGGTGAAGGTGCTGATGGAGCTTAGCTGGGTGCCTCCTTTGTAAGCCCTATGGCAAGAGCTCAGAAAGGCCATTCCAGGAGGCTCATTCTGGTTCAGGTGGCTAACAGCGCTCTTCATATGGGCTCAGCAGGTGTCCTGAAGTTGGGAACAGGGCTGAGTGAATCACCACACGAGCCTTGCTTGGTCTCAAATCTCCAATGGAAGTGAAGCCCGTATCTGTGCACTTTGCTTGACTACTCACAAGCCCAGGTTGCAGAGGCGTGACTGAAGATAAGGAGGGCCTGCAGGTCAAGGTCCCCAGGGAGGCAAAGTCTAAGTTGAGGTCACAGGGTGGGGCACAGATGCCTTCTGCTTGGGCAGGCTGTGCTCATTGGAACTTGTCACACCAAGTTAGGCTGTGTGAGGATGGGAGTGGAGAACCCATAATGAAAAACAGCTCTAAAAAATAGTGATTTCCTTTCCACGCGTTAGACAGTTGGAAACCCTGTTTATGAAAACTGGACACAGAAGTGTCTCCTTGCAAATACTTGGTGGGGAGTGAACTTGTCCTTTCTTGTGCAGTTGAGTGAAGAAAGAATTCAATGGATTCTAGCCAATCACGCCACTGGTCAGGCTGGTCAGGCTATGCACGCTTATCGCCTCGCCAACATCGATTAGGTTGTTCTAGAAACCCAAGCTTTCCTTCCTCCTCCTCCTCAGTTATGAAACTTTGACTGTAGAGGAAACTTAAAGACCTTTTGTTTTGAGATAGTGTCTCCAATGTAGACCAGGCTGGCCTGTCACTCACAGAGATCCACCTGCCTCTGCCTCCAGGAGCTAAGATCACCCCTATGCTCTTAGAGACAGTCTCCCCAGACTCATATTGCAAATGAGAAACCAGGAGCTGGAGTGGGGTCAGCCTGCCTAGGAGATCAGGAAGGGGGGGTATCAGGAATATAGGACTGCTATGTGCTGTTTATTCTCCTGGGTCTTCAGGGGCTCCAGGGGGAAGCTGCGGGCTGTGGCAGCCCTAGGGAGCGAAAAGCGGCCAGGGAAATCCAGAGTGCACATCAGTATGTTGGCTACCAGAGGACATTTTCATTAGGACCCTATCAGCCCTGTTTAACCTACAACCGTCAGGAGGTGGGCCCCCAAACAGGTCTGAGCTGGGGAGCCATTAGCAGCTCCTGGAGGGGTGTGGCAGGACACAGCTGTAATCTAGCCCTCGGGAGGCAGAGGCCAGAGCACTGGCTACAAAGCAAATCTAAGGCCGGTTGGGGATACATGAGGCCCTATTTCAAAGAAACTAAAGCAAACAAGCCACCAAAGGTGGTTTCTGGGGCCTGGAGGGCAGGCACCCAGCTTGGTGCTGCTTTACAGATCATTGGGTTTCGTGGTAGAGGTCATCGAGTCTCATTCTGCACCCCATCTGTTATGGAAATCTATCTGGTCAATATCCCTGGCCAGCATCAGAGATGCTAGACATCACCAGTGGGCTTGACTACCCCCAGCCACCTCAAGCTCGAACCCAGTGCAGCTGCCCTGTTGGGAACACACCGCCCCCTCCGCCGCTCCTGCTAGTGAGCCCTCTCGCTCCTAGAACTTTGACACGCACTTCCTTTACTGCTTTCCCGTTCTTGGTCAGCTTGAGGTTCCTTCAGTAAACGTGGAGAGAGTGTCCTGTATTATAAGAGCGCTAGTCCAGCATGAGGAATACCCCTCCAACGACCCAGTCATCTGAAGGCCCTGAGGGGCAGGGATTGCTGCACCCACATGCACGGCCCTGGGGGACACTCCGGGGCCCAGGCCTCCTCAGGCACAGTGTAGGTCCTTTGCAGGGAACAGCCTGGAACACTGGGTTTGATGTGAAAAACCTGTGCTGGGCACCCCTGTCCCCTGCTGTCTTGCAGAAAAGGTACTCTGCTGATCAACAATGTCTTCGCTATCACCCCTGCCATCCTGATGGGAGTCAGCAAAGTGGCCCGGGCTTTTGAGCTGATCATCTTGTCTCGAGTGCTGGTGGGAATCTGTGCAGGTACCAAGAGTGACCAGCTCAGTCCCTGGGCTGGAGAAGCCTAGGGTAGGAGGCAGCACAGACAGGCCAGTGGGACCCTGTAACAGATGCTGGGAGAACCTGGCAGCCAGAGTCTGCTTTGATATGTTAAATAAGCACCTCAGCCATTTCTCCAGGGTTTGAGACCTAGAGACCTAGGTAGGAGATCTAGACTGAGAAAGAAAGGAACAGAGGGAACGGGGAGGGGGAGAGGGAGAGGGAGACAGAGAGAGAAAAAGAGAGAGAGAGAGAGAGAGGGAGGGAGAGGGAGAGGGAGGGGGGGAAGAGGGGGTAGGAAGGAGACATTTTACTGTGAAGAACATATAACAACCCAGTTTTGCAGGTATCTTCCAAGGAGGATGAATGACTTCAAAGGAAAAGACTACAGAATCTAGTGTCTCTGTCTCAGGCAACAGTTAGGATCTCCTCCCTCACCCCCCTCCCCAAGACAATGTTTCTCTGTGCAACAGTCCTAGCTGTCTTGGAACTCACTCTGTAGCCCAGGCTGACCTCAAACTCACAGAGATCCGCCTGCCTCTGCTTCCCAGAATGCTGGGATTAAAGGCGTGCGCCACCACCGACCGCTGGCAGTTAGCATTCTTTTTTTTTGGCTTTTTTTTTTTCCGAGACAGGGTTTCTCTGTGGCTTTGGAGCCTGTCCTGGAACTAGCTCTTGTAGACCAGGCTGGTCTCGAACTCACAGAGATCTGCCTGCCTCTGCCTCCCGAGTGCTGGGATTAAAGGCGTGCGCCACCATCGCCAGGCAGCAGTTAGCATTCTTAACTATAGCGCTTTCTCTTATTTCTTAAAGTGGAGAGAGCCTGGGCTAGCAATGTGGCTCAGTGGTAGAGGAACCACACCCACAGGGAATAACAAAAGAAAGGGCTGAGCACAGCTCAGTGGTAGAGGACTTGCCTTGCGTGCATCTATACCACAAGCAAGACAAAACAAAAAAGTCTATGCAAGTGATGTGTGCTTAAGAAATAATAGAAATCAACCAAAATAAGACTTGAGTATTTAAGTTCACATAAAGAGTGACCACAAGCACAGACTCCTTCACTCAACAGTAGTCTGGCCCAGAAGCTGGGAAGGTAACAGTATCATTTTTGAATGATGCCGTAAAGAAACCAAAACCCACTCTGTGTGTGCAAAGGAAAGTTTACTCCAAACTTTTTTGAAAGGCGTTCTTTCAGGGAAAACAGAAAGAAGCAACTGGGGTGGGGTGGTGGTGGTGGCAGCAGCAGCAGGGGTGGTATAGGAAGTAGTGGGTAGTGGCAGTGGTGGGGGGTGATGGTAGTGAGTCGGGGGGTGAGATATTTCTAGGGTTTTAAGGGAACCGGTACCTGACCTGGGGTGGAGAGGAGTCTGTGAGCTGGTGTGGAGGGCTTTGAAGTCTATAGCAGGTACTTGTAAGGACTGATGGAACCTAGAGGCCAGCAGAGACCCTTATATGCTGATAGGTGTGAGTTAATGGAAGAGCCATAGGTCTCTGTTACCAGAGAAGAATCACTCCTTTTAGTGGGTAGGGACTATTTTCTCATGCTCCTCCTGCTGCGGAGTGACTGCTGGCTTTTGTCTAAATGCCAGACTTTGGAGAAAGGGATTTCTTGGCAGACAGCTTTCACGCTCTAGCAGGGCTGAAAGGGGAGGGTTGGGAGAGGCAGTGGTAGCAGGTTCAAACTGAATGATCAACATCACCCTCTTCCCATCCCAGTGAGACTCAAGGATTAAGAGTTGGGTCGAGTCAACCTTAGGCACGGGGTTCTGAGAGCCTGGGACCGGCTCCTGGTGACCCTGATTCCCATGTTGTCTGAACCAGGCGTCTCCTACAGCGCTCTTCCCATGTACCTGGGAGAACTGGCTCCCAAAAACCTGAGAGGCACCTTAGGAACAATGACTGAGGTATTCGTCATCATTGGAGTCCTCATGGCGCAGATCTTCAGTCTGCAGGCCATCCTGGGCAATACCACAGGTAACCAGCAGCATGTGGGGTGTGGTAGGGAGCGGTAAACAGTCAGCACGCATGTGCAGCCCTGGCTCATTTGAGCCCAAACTTATCAATGGTCCAAACAGGATGGTGTTTTGGTGACCTTTAGGTCAGCTTGTGGATTTAAGACCTTGCCTAGGGCAGTGTTGCTGAGTCCTAGAGGCAAGGGCAGGCTCAGAGATAAGCAAGGCTAGGCTGGCCAGTCAATGAGCTCCCTCTATCTGCTTGCCACAGCTCCCCCACCCCTCCCAACCGCCAGCAGGAATGTTGGGGTCATGGGCACACACAGACACAGTATTTTAGGTAGGTTCTGGGGAGACAGCTGGGGTCTTCATGCAAGTGTTCTTACCCACCAATCCCTTTCCTCTCTTTTAACAGGTATGCCCTTTGTGGGCAGCCACATTTTGGCAAGGACTAGGTGCCCACCACCCTCGCTTATCACCTGGTTGGGCAAGGTGGGGGCCGAGCCAGGACGGGAAACATCTGTGCACCTGTAACAGATTCAAGTCTGAAGCCTTCGTGTTTGTCCTGTCCAGGCTGGCCTATCCTCTTGGCTCTCACGGGGGTCCCTGCACTGATTCAGCTTCTCTCCCTGCCCTTCTTCCCCGAGAGCCCCCGTTACACTCTGATTGAGAAAGGAGACGAAGAGACAGCAAGGCAAGGTACGGGGACACTACTGGGGGCTACTCACCCACAGCCCCCAGTGCACAAAACGGCATAAAACGCGCAGATGCCATCTGGCGAGATCGCGAGCGGGGTCAAGGTCACGTGGACAGGGTTTGAGAGCTGACAGCGTGTGCTGGGTGGACAGAGCGATTGGGGCGAGGCCTGGGCTCTGGAGAAGGGCCTGGCTGCGGTACAATAAAAGCAGAGGTGGATGTGGCATGCTGCCTCTCTGTCCTGTAGCTCTACGGAGGCTGCGAGGCTGCAACTACGACGTGGAGGCCGAGATGGAAGAAATGCGCGAGGAGGAGCGCAAGGAGCAAGCGGAGGGTCGCCTATCGGTGCTCAACCTCTTCACCTTTCGGCCCTTGCGCTGGCAGCTGATCTCTATCATCGTACTCATGGCGGGCCAGCAGCTGTCCGGGATCAACGCGGTGCGCGGGACCATCTCTCCCAGAGTTTGGGTCCCCTTGCGTCTTTTTTAAAGGAATTCACAGAAGGCTCAAGAGTAATAGTTTGCATTTTGACGCCTGTGAAACTCAGTCTGGCCTTCAGGAGGGATCAGCAGCAAAGTTGAGGCTGGGTGGAGGGGTTCAGGGAGCACAGTGCATGTTATTACTCTGGGTGTTTCCTGTGTGGAAAAACAGGAGCTAGTCTGCAAGGCGGTTCCATATTAAGGTGCTTGCTGCCAAGTCTGACCTGAGTTTGGTCCCTGGGACACACACAGTGGAATGAGAGAAACAACTCCTCTGACCACCACTCAAGTGCCATAGAATGTGTGCAGGCTACTGCCTGCTGCCTGCTGCCTGCTGCCTGCTGCCTGCTGCCGCCACCCTGATTCCTGCCACTGCCCCGCTGCCCTGCTGCCCTGTTGCCTGCACGCACGAGCGTACACACACACATACACACACGAGGGCGGTAAAGGGAGGGAGAGAGAATAAATCAATACAATAAAGATGGAGAGACTTGGCCAAGCTGCTACAGTGGCCTGTAAGCCGAGAGCGACAAGACTCCGAGTTCGACTCTTGTCCACCACCAAGAGCTAAAGGCAGGAAACAGAACCAAGCATTATGAGCTGGGCCAAGAGAAATATGAATGGTTCATAACAGGAAGGTCATCTTCTGGGGGACAGTACCATGGGCACCTCCAAACTCATGTAGAGGTTTCTCCTGGGTGGATTCTAGCCACAGCATCTGTCCATGGATGTTTTGACACCATATAAGCACATGGCCACAGTAGACAGAAGACGATCTTCTGGGCTTCTGGGACTCAGCAGACCAGGAACAATTCCAGAGCGAGCAACGCATGCCTTCTCCTACCCCAAGGTTCATGCCTGCATGGCAGTCTTCGATGTCTAGAAGAAAATCACCTCGAAGAACCTGGGTACCTGGTATGCAGAACCTCAGCAGTTCAGGCTGGAGATCCCATGCAACCTGGTGGCCAATAAAACTGATGCAGACGTGGGAGATGATTCAAACGAACTTCGGTTTTGCCGAGACGTTCTCCTTGCCCCTGTACTTTGCCTCAGCTGCCGCCGGTACTAGTGTCATGAAGCTCTTCGATGCTGCAACTTGATGAGCCGTGGTTTACAAAGAAAGTCCTGGGGGACTTCGTGGATGAGGCCAAACAGGAGCTGAAGAATTCCAAGTGGAGCAGAAATGAGAGGCAACACCAGATAGCGCAGAGCGGCATGATCAAGAGCAATCTTCATTTTGTTTTGTGTTTCGAGGCAGGACTTCTCTGTGTAACCCTGGCTGTCCCAGAACTTGGTCTGTGGACCTGGCTGACCTCCAACTCACAGAGACCCACCTGCTTTTGCCTCCTGAGTGCTGGGATTAAAGGCGTGTGCCGCCACCACCCATCCCTGTCTCCTTAATCAGAAGACATCCACCCATGGCTAAGTTGGGGTATCTGGGAGTCATTTGCAATACCCTATGTCTGAAGAACCTCTCCAGGTTACCCCTGCTCAACTTCCTGCAAACCCACCGTTCTGTGGTCCATGATGAGGGGACCACAAACACGCTGGACAGGCGTGACACCCACCGACCTCCCGCAGCAGGATGAGGATCCATGTCCCTCACATCTCCCCAGCCCACCCGCAGCCTGGCAGTGTAGACTCAGTGTGCATGTTCGTGTCTTCTTAGTAGACATTTAATGTCTGCTGTCATCCCAAATGGACCTTAGGGACTCTGCCTTGAGCTCCTGCTGATAGAATGACTGCTAGCCCCTACCTTCTCCTCTGTGTTCTGCAGAATCCGTGACACCTCTGTCCCTTTTCCTTCGGAGTCTCCCAACCAACCTTTTCAACAATCTTTTTGACGGACAGCAGTGAAAATTCCGGGGTTGTCTGTTTGTGTTGTTTGAGGAGCTCTTCTAGGCCGGGGTGAGAGCACAGGGGCAGGACTCTCCTGCGGTCGAGCGAAAACACCACAAGTCTGGCTACAGTTGGTCACACACATTTCTATCCCCCACCAAATGAACAACAGCTTCTTTTAAAGCCTCCACCTCAGGGCAGAAAGCTTCCTCCACCTCTCCAGAGCAAGTTAAACCTGCATCTTTTGTGAGTGACAGGAAATGGAAGAAGAGGAGTTACCCAGCTGCCTACCACTGCCCTGTTTCCTGCTGCCCCGCTGCCCTGCTGCCTGCCACTGCCCCGCTGCCTGCCACTGCCCCGCTGCCCTGCTGCCCCCTGTCCACCGCTGCCCCGCTGCCCGCCGCTGCCCTGCTTCGTGCTGCCAGTCTGCTTTTCTGATGGTCTTGAGCATCATTTGCTTTGTCTTCATTGTTTTGTTAGTATCGTTTCCTTTTGTACAATGGAGATTTAATTTCATAAACAAAAACAAAAGAAAGATGGGTAAAGAGATAGATGTAGATAGCTCATCGGTTAAGACCACTGGTTCCATTCCCGGCACCCAGCATGGCTACTCACAACCATCTGTATGTATAGTTCCAACACCCTCTTCTGGATGCCATGGGCACCACATGCACACAGAGCACAGACACATACATGCGGGCTAAACACTATGAACATAAGATAAAAATAAGTACATCTTTTAAAAAAGAGAGACGAGAGAGAGAGGAGTCCCACTGGAAAGAGAGGAAACAAAATCAGACCTTATTTACAAAACTGGTATTTGCACTAAGGTCCTGGGAGCTGGGACAAGACATCCAGGGCGAAGAGGCAGCTCAGACACTCGGCCTCTCCCTACCTTTACATTTTTCTTGCTATATACCTTTTCTCTTTGTTTCTTAGTCCCCAAAGAAAATCTCCTGCCTGTCGTTTTTTTGTTTTGGTTTCGGTTTTGTTTTGTTTTTAGCCCTCTCCATAAGAGACGTGCAGAGAAATGCCTGGCCTCTGGTCCCAGTCACAAGCTTCAGGGAAAGGCCATAGATTGATCTATCCTGGGTCAGGAGGTCCTGGTGTGCTCATTTGCTGCGGAACTATGATGTCATGTTCTGTGGATGCTGTTTTCGCTCTCCCTGTGGATGGGCAAATAGCTGGAAAATGGCAAATGTCCATTCTGGACCCGTTGGAGAAAAGACAGGTGACCCTGCTGGTGTCTAAGAGAAGTAACAGGAAGAGGTGACACCTGGTCTTCAAGAGTTGAATTGTTTAGCAAATGATCTTGGGAGTCACCCAGTGGGTACCATCCTAGGACTGGGCCAGGGTTGGCCCCAAACAAGGCAGAACCTGAGTTTGCAGGGTGTAAAGTCACATGGGGAAAGATGCCTGATTTCACTGATACCTTCTGCCTCCGTCCTAAACCAGACTCCCCACCAGTCTTCCCTACCCCCCACACTGTTCACCATTCAAAGCGAGGGCAGTAGCCCACTGACAAGTCTCAGGCCTCTGATCGCAGCCCTGTCTGTGTTTTAGATCAACTACTACGCAGACGTCATCTACACATCGGTTGGCGTGGACCCCACCCAGTCCCAGTACGTGACAGTGGGCTCTGGCGTGATCAACTTAGTGATGACTATCGTCTCGGTGAGTTACTGGAGAGCAGCCTCTCTCTGGCTGCAGGGTCTCCAAACAGCTCCCTAGCTAGAATACAGAAGCCCCTCAGGCCAGTTAGCATGCAGGTGACCCTAGTCCTGGAGGCACTATTTGAGTGCCCTTAGTCAAGGGTTGGGGTATAGCTCAGTTGATAGAGTGCTTGCCTATCATGCACAAGTTCCTGGGTTCAATCCCCAGCACCAGTGTCAAACTGCACACGATGGCTCAGACTTAACAGCTCAACACTTGGGAGGTGAAGGCAGGAGGATCAGAAGTTCAGAGTCATCCTTGATGATATCGTGAGTTCAGTCCCAGCCTGGGCAACATGAGACTCAGAAGCTAACAAATGCTCCAAAGCCAGCTATGATGGCAATTCTTGGCCCTTGACTACATCTGGAATTAACCCAAGCAGATGAGCACATGTGAAGGATTTTTTTCTTAATTAAATCATTTGAAATCATTTGAAGGGAAAACTTTTTTTTGTTTTGTTTTGTTTTTCGGTTTTGCTGTTATTGTTTTGTTTGTTTGCTTTTGGGTTTTTGTTTTTGATTTTGGAGTTTTTTGTTTGTTTGTTTTGGGAGGTTTTTTTTGTGTGTGTTTTGGCTTTTCAAGACAGGGTTTCCTAGTAGCTATGGAGCCAGTTCTGGAACTCGCTCTGTAGATCAGGCTGGCCTCAAACTCACAGAGATCATCCCTGCCTCCGGAGTGCTGAGATTAAAGGCATACGCCACCACTGCCAGGCTGGAAAACCCACTTTTAATTCAGATCTTTTGAGTCAGGAAGGTCTGCCTCTAATCTGGGCCACACCTCTGCTGGCAGTCTATGTAAGGGACACTGAAGAAGGAAACTTGCTCCCTCTGCCTGCTGGCTCTCACTCTTGCTGCCAAGTCCATTCCCTTCCTGGCATTAGAGCCTACTTCTTTGGGACTCCAGCATAGGCTGAAGACCGGCTGAGACATCCAGCCTGTGTACTCAACAACTGCTGGATTCTTGGACCTTCTGTTGGTAGACAGTCATTGTAGGGCAAGCTGAACCACAGCCTGTGAGACATTCTAATAAATCCGTGTGTGTGTGTGTGTGTGTGTGTGTGTATTCCTTCTATATATCTGTTCTTCTGGAGAACCCTGACTAATACAGACTTTGGTACCAGAAGTAGGGTACTGATATGACAGACCTAAGGACTTTGGGACTTTGGGCTCGGAAGGCCACTGCGCGTTCAAAGCTTGGTGAGCTGTGTGGAAGCTTGGGCGATAGGAACATTGAGAGCAGAGCAGATGATGGAGGCCTGGCTCGTGCATTTCCAGAGGGAAGCTTGAGAGTCGCTTAATGGCTCTCTCAGAGTTGCTGGCTATTTTGGGTTGAGTATCTGCGGTTCTGGTCAGCTGAACCAATCAGCTGTGATTGAGAAAAGACCAGCATCAACGAGGTGAAGGTCTTCTGAAAAGTGCTTCCTCAGTGTCGGCACGCAGAGGCTGTGTTCCACAGGTGGCCAAGGTTGTCCCTCCTGCTGACAGCTGAAGTTGTTGTAAGATTCATGTAAGATTCACGCAGTGGTACTGGTTTTGAAGGCATGAGGGAGTCATGGAAAGCAGCTGAGGCTTGGCACTGGGAGAGATCGGGAGGGGCCGATGGCAATAGTGTGGCCTCAGTAGCAGCTGGAGGCCCAGAACTGAAGCAGTCATGCAGAGAAGTCGAGGCCTGGCACCATGAGGAGAGCCCGGGAGAGGCTGCTGGTGAAGGCACAGCCCAGTGGCGGCAGAGACCCCAGCATTTTGGAGGCACCAGTACCGTCGTATGATTGCCGAGGACAGGACAGCTGTAGAGTCCTGTCTCAGAAGACAGGCTATGTGTTCTGCAGAGGACTGAGACAGAGAAGTGACCAAGTCCTATGGAGGAGCCGGAAGGTTATGAGTAAATCTCAGCTATTAGACACTGGGTTATTACAGTGTTGGAGTTGGGGGTGCTTTGTTCAGATTGAGACTGTGACCTGCTTCTTTCTTTTTGAAGGAATAAAGTACTTCATTTATTTTTTTTTTATTTTACTCTATCCCGTAGTTGAGAAACTTTAAACTTTTTTATTTTTAAAAAGAGACATTTTGGAGTTTTACAGAGACTTTGAGTTCTAAAAGAGACTGGATATGTGTTTTTGTTTTTTGAGTCAGGGTTTCTCTATGTAGTCCAGCTGTCCTGTAATTCATGCTATAGACCAGGCCAGCCTTGAACTCACAGAGATTCACCTGCCTCTGGTTCCCGACTGCTGGGATTAAAGACGTGTACCCACCACGCCTGGCTGAGACTGGATATTTTTAAAGAAACTTCTCAAGTGTTTAAGACTGGGGCTTTTCAGGCTTGTGAAATGTTTTATAATGTGCTGTCTTTATCACTGTGCCCTTTGGGGAATGAACAAGAAAGAAAAGGTTATGGTTTAACGGTGAGGTGTTTGTGTGTCAAGTTGACGAGGGGTCAGTTGTACTGGAAAGTGTTATGTCAACTTGACACAAGCTAGAGCCATCAGAGAGGAGGGAGCCTCAGTTGAGAAAGAGCCTCCATAGGACTGGACTGTAGGCAGCCTGGAGGGCAGGCTTCCCTAGAAAGATGCTAACTGGGAGGCCTGTCTGCAGTCCCGTTGAGGGGGCTGGAATCGGCTGGTGTCACTGCAAGGTGCTGACTGAGCTGGCTGGGGAGGATAGAGACAGAACGAATGTTTCTAGGGATGCACAATGATGCCACATAAAGAATGTGTTAGTGTCTTATGAGGTCACTATTGCTGTGACAGAACACCGTGACCGTCGAGGGGTTTATTTCCCTCGCAGTTCCACATAGCAGCTCATCATCAAAAGCAGTGCGGGCAGGAACTCGAATAAGACAGGACCCTGAAGGCAGGAGCTGGTGCAGAGGCCATGGAGGGGTGCTGCTTGCTGGCTTGCTCATTATGGCTTACTCTGCCCAGTTTCTTTTTTTTTTTTTTTTTTTTTTTTTTTTTTGGTTTTTCGAGACAGGGTTTCTCTGCAGCTTTGGAGCCTGTCCTGGAACTAGCTCTTGTAGACCAGGCTGGTCTCGAACTCACAGAGATCCGCCTGCCTCTGCCTCCCGAGTGCTGGGATTAAAGGTGTGCGCCACCACCGCCCGGCCTCTGCCCAGTTTCTTATAACACCCAGGACCATGAGTCCAGGGACCACGATGGCTGGACCCTCCCCCACCAACGGCTAATTAAGCAAATGCTCTACAGGCCTGCCTCAGGCCTGTCTCACGGAGACAGTTCTCCTCTGAGGTTCCCTCCTCCCCTGGGACTCAAACTTGTGTCAAGTTGACACAAAACTTGCCAGCACAACAAAGGTGATCACTGCCACCCAGAGAAGGCCAGACTGTAGTGACAATCTCAGTGTCCTACAGAGGAAGTTAGAGAGTGAGGCCAACGCTTCCAGACTCAGTCTCCACAGACAGACAGAGCTGATTTACTTCCTGGGATTTCTCCAGGTCAGGGGAGGGGGCGGGGGGGGGCGGGGCGCTGGGAGGGCTGCTGGACATGGTAGCTGACTGGCAATGTTTCAGATGATGGATGGATCTTACCCAGAAGGCTAGAGAGGAGAGACAAAGGACCCTGCAGTTTACACATTGGTGGTGGGGTTCTTCCTCCTTCGCTCTCCTTGAAGAGGAGAAATGCACTCTCAGACAGCGGTGTTTGTTAGCCAACGTTGTTAGCCACCTCCCGGCACCTACAAGAGGAGCAGCCCCTCTAAGGGAGAGAGGCCCAAAGATGCCAAAGCATTACATGCAGAGACTGGAAACCTTGGCTCTTGATCTCAAGATGACTCAGCAGTTACGCTGCTCTAGCACAGGGACGCTCACAGCCCACTGTAGCTCTAGTTCCAGGAACTCTAGCTCCCTCTTCTGTCCTCCGAGGGTACTGCATGCACATAGAGTACATTATTAAGTCAAGCAGGCTCACACATCCACATAAAATATAATGTGATTATGATAAGGGACAGCGTAGATATCCAGGGGTCTGCAAATGACAAAGACAATGTTGTGGAATCCCAAGGTGTAACTTACACCAAATAGGTCACCTGATGTAGCAGGGGTGAATAAGAAGAACCTAAGGAGGGCTGTGCAGGAGAGGGTGTAGGTTCGGAGTTCAGGGTCAATCCTTAGTACTAAGAGCCTCCTCCTCATATGCTCCCCTGCAGGCAGTCACTGTAGAGCGTCTGGGGCGGCGGATTCTCCTGCTGTCTGGCTATGGCATCTGTGGCTTGGCCTGCGTGGTGCTGACAGTGGCTCTCCTCCTCCAGGTCTGTTCTCACGTCCTGCCCTGTGGGCTGGGGTGTCACCATAGGGTTTCAAGGTCCCAACTGCAGGGGCGGATCTCAGTGCTTTCCAGCTGCTTCCTTTCATGGACAACTGCTTCATAAAACCCATTCCCAATGTAAAGTTCATGAGGGATTTTGCTCTACGGGGCCCGCAAATACAGGCGCGTAACTCAGTATGATGCTAGAATCGCAGGCAGTTGGGAATCACTGATAGATGCTGGGAATAGAATGGGAGTCTTCTAGAAGAGCAACAACAGTTCTTAACCACTGAGCCATCTCTGTAGTCCCTAGACTCTGATGTAGAAATGCAGTCTTGAGGTAATCCCCTGCAATGGGGACAGCTGGGCCCAGATCCCCTCTTGGAATCCTGCCAGATGTCAAGAGTGCCAAATGCCAGTGTTCAAAATATCTTGAAGACTAGAACTGGATAAACCTGGAAAGGAAACAGTTATAACAGGGGCTATAAAATACTTAGGGACGACAGGCAGTGGTGGCACACGCCTTTAATCCCAGCATTTAGGAGACAAAGGTAGGTGGAGCTCTGTGAGTTCAAGGCCAGCCTGGTCTACAAAGCAAGTTCCAGGACAGCCAGGGCTACATAGAGAAATTCTGTCTCAAAAAAACATAAAAAGAGCCCCCTCCTGATTTTCCCCTTGTTTGCGGTGGGCAGGGGTCTGTGGGGACCTCCTGAGGTGGAGGTGGGCTGCTGGCCTGCCTGCCTGGTAGTGGATGGGTTTCACCCCTTTGAGTTTATTCTGATTGATTTTTATTTTCTTGGTTTCTGGATAAACCACCCTCTGGGGATGGGAGAATAAAACATGTAATATTTAAAAAAAAAACATAAAAAGAATACAAATAATAAATAAATAAATACTTGGGGACTATTGTTGCCCTGGCTGGCCAGGAACTCATATAAACCAGAAGGAAGTAATAGAAGAGAAGAGATTATGTCCCTCTGTCAGAAGCCCTGGTGACTGTCCATCTTCTGACCCTCCATGGCATTGTACCCTGCCATCAATGGCTCCCTTCAGCATCCACCCTAATTCTCACTAGCTAGCTAGCCACTTAGCTTGGAGCCTGCCATACAGTTCAGTTTAAGCCTGTTAACCTGGTAATGTATTGGTCATCGAGAGCAGGGAACAGAGAACAGGTCTGGGACTCCCTTGTCCTTGGGACCCCTAGAAGGATTCTCCTCAGACAATTGTCAAATGAGTTGAAATCCCCACTCAGTCACCTCAAGACTGTGACCACTGTTTGCTCTGTCCCTGCGGGACTGAGGTTCTCCTGGTCTGTGTTCAGGGATCTATGGGTTCTGTGTCCACATTGGTGGGATAGAAGCAATGCTAACCACATTCATAGAGAGTAACAAGATTTGCGGGATAGAAACAGTGTTATCCACACTCAGAGAGGGCAACATGAAGATAAAACACAAAGCCGCCTGACTCAAACATGACGGAAAGGCAGCCCTCCCTTCAACCCCACTACTGTCAGGTAAGGCTGTGGAAACCTTGATGAATGGGAACATTCTGGCTCCATCCTATCTTTGCGGCCTCCGTGGGGCTCAGAATTCCTGCAGCAGGAGGGTGGGACTCAGCTTCCCATGAGGCTTTTGGCTTGAGGCCCACAGTGCTGCTTCTCCCACAGAGCACGGTCCCTGAGCTGTCTTACCTAGGCATCGTTTGTGTCTTTGCCTACATCGTGGGACATTCCATAGGGCCCAGTGAGTTCTTGCACACCTCGATGGGGACATTCCATGGGGCCCAGTGAGCTCTTGCACACCTCTAGAGGGGACATTCCATGGGGTCCAGTGAGATTTTGCACACCTCTATAGGGGACATTCCATGGGGTCCAGTGAGATTTTGCACACCTCAATGGGGACCAGTATGGAGCAAGGGCTGGAGAGGATTTGCACTGTGAAGTTTCCATCTGCTGGGTTGCTACAAACCTTCACTAGCATCCAGTTGAAGAAATAGTGCCAGCTATCACTCCCTGCTCTCCAACCCTCTGCCGTAATTTGAGGGTAAAATGGAGTTTCTTTTTGGCCCCCAGTCCCAGCAAGGGTGATCCACACAGGGAGGTCAGGGAGGTAAGGTGCTCCGAGGGTCTGAGGTTTAAAGTGAGGTCCTAGGAACCTTCAGGGCCATCTGAACCTTCCTTCCACCCAGGTCCTGTCCCCTCAGTGGTAAGGACAGAGATTGTCCTGCAGTCCTCTCGGACGGCTGCGTTCACGGTGGATGGGGCCGTGCACTGGTTTACCAACTTCGTCGTCGGCTTGGCATTCCCATCCATCCAGGTGAGTGGCCCTTTGTGCCGTCCTTGGCCACCCTGCCTTACCTCAAGACGCAGAGTAGTTCCTCCTTTCTTAAAAGCACCTCCGGGGGTTGGGGATGTAATTCAGTTTCTGCTGAGTTTGCCAAAAGGCTTTGGGTTGGATCCCAGCACAGCATGACCTGCTTACGGTGGTATAGGGCCGTAAAAGCAACCCTTGGAAGGTGGATATGGGAGCGTCAGACATTCAGAGCCGTCCTTGACTACATAGAGAGTTTGAGGCCCACCTGGTATATGTGAACTCTCATCTCAAAACAGCGACAATCCCCCCCAGCATCTACCAACCCAAAGCTACCACCAGGAGCTCTCAAGTGCTCAGTGTGAGACTCGCTTCGGCCCGGTTCTTTTTATTTGCTTGTTTTCCTGGGCTGGCAGTTCAACCCAGAACCTACCATGCATGATAGGCACTGCCTCCCCACTGCATGGTATCCTCAGCCTGGAACTCTTAGTCCCCCTGCCTCGGTATCCACAGTGCTGGAATGAGAAGTGCACACCACGGCACCCAATTTGAAATCCTTTAGTATGCCGTGCCCCTCTTGCAGAGGGGACTGTCCCTCAGAGTTGGAAATGGTTCTTTGTTAAAGATAAAAAAATGGTAGTGTTTCAGAAGAGGAGCAAACCCCTCCCACTTCCCTCCCCTGAGTCAACCAGACCTGGGCTTCCAGTGCAGGAAGGACCCAGAGTCTGTGAAGTCCATGGGAGCCCGGCACTAATGGTCCCTTTTGGAGGTTAGGGATGGGCCCAGTTTGCCCGCTGTTTTTCCCTCTAGGAGTGGAATAAAAGTGACCACAAAGAAAATCCCTGTGACTCGCAGAGGCACCAAGTGTGTTGTCTGAGGGGTCTCCTCCCCCCCCCCCGTCCACTCTCTGCTCTAGGCGGCCATCGGAGCCTACAGTTTCCTCATCTTCGCTGCCCTCTGCCTCCTCACCGCTGTATACATCTTCATGATAATTCCTGAGACCAAGGGCAAGACATTTGTGGAGATCAACTGTGCCTTCGCCAAGAGAAACGGAGTGCAGCTTCCAGAAGAGAAAGGAGGAGCGGCGGCCGAGCCTCACACACCCTCTCCGCCTGACAAGCAGACGTCCTTTTGATCGCTCTGCAGACCATGCACACCCAGCTTCTTTCTTGGAGAAGGACACTTGGGGACCAGGCCTTCTGAGGCTTTGGTTCCCTTGGCAGCTGGAAGATTTTGGAAGACACAGCACTAATTTACTCAACAAACGGGTTAGTTTCCAAGACTAACCATGAGAGGGTGGTGTAGATGGGTCGGAGCTGATTCTCTGATTCTTCATCAGTTCCAAAACTTGCATGAGGTAGGGATACATTTTAAGGCTTTACAAGTTCTGGGTCTTAGCTTTGTATTACTGTAACAAAATAACTGGGCCAACTAGCTGATTTAAAAAAAAATGATTTGGGCTCCTGTTTCTCAAGACTGAGCAGACCCCACAGCTTTAGGCCTCTGGCAAAGGTGACATATCACGGGTGGAAGGGTGTAGCAGAGCAGACTGCTTACGTCATCGTGATCCAGGAAGTGGAGAGTCACAAAGTCCCCTTCCAGAACACAACACAATATTCTGAGATCCCCTACTAGCTCTGCCTCTCAGGAGTTCTGCTACCACCTCTCCCCAAACAGCCAGCGCCATGGGCTGAAGCCCAAGCTTCCAACTCGTAAACCTTTGGGGACATTCATCCAAACCATAGTATTCAGTGTGCTATGGAGGGGTGGGAGATGGCTCAATCGCAACGCGCATGCCATGCAAGCCTAAGGAATGGAGTCTGATGATTGCACCTGCATAAACGGCCAGGTGTGGTACATGCTTGTAATCTCAGCGTGGGGAAGCAGAGACAAGATTCCGGAAGCTCACTAATCAGTCAGCCTAGCTTGATCTGGGAGCCCAAGGTCCCAGCGGCAGACCCTGTCTTCAAAACCAAGTGGACAGTGTCTGAGGAAAAATGACATCTAAGGTCGTCCTCTGGCTTCCACACATGTGCACACACAAATACACGTGCACTCACCCCCTTATGAAACACACACACACACACATTTTAAAAATAAATCAATGATTGATACAGAGATCTGAATTCCAGTGTTTGGCTAACAAATAAAAGGAAATAAAGTCAAAATTATAGATGTCACCACCTTCCCTATGAGGTGGCTCCCCCTCCCATCTTTGACTGGAGATCACAACTATCCTAGCCAGTGTTTCCAGCTGTATACTATAGATCATAGTGGCAGCTAAGTGACAGAGCAAGACCTACAGCCACTGTTTAGTGTTTGCGTGAGTCTGCAGAGGCCAGAAGGGGGGGGGGGAGGGTCAGATCCCCTTGGAGCTGGAGCTGGAGCTTCAGGGAGTGGAATACTGCCCAACACAGGTGCTGGAACTAACAGCAATTTCTGTTCCTCACTGATGAACCATCTCTCCAGCATCCCTCCCCCAAGGCTCACCACATACACACACACAAACACACACACACACAAACACACACACACACAATGTGCAGACACACACAATGCACAGACACGCATAATGACACACAGAGAGACACACACAGCCAATTTTAGAAAACCATCGGTCCAAGAAGATCCTCTCCCCATGGTGGGCCAGTTGATGTCATCCTTAAAACCAAGGTGAGCCCAAACACGCTAAATGTGAGAGCCATAGTGATAAGATTAGACTTTCCAACAATGTCCTGGGACAATTATATCAAGTTGCAAAAAATAAGAACTTTTAAAAAATTAAAAATTATGTTTATTGATTATGAGTGGCGTGGGCATGTGTAGAAGTCAAAGAAAACCTTTGTGGATCAGTTCTCTCCTTCCACCTCAATGTGAGTTTTGGGAATTGAGCTCAGTTTCCCAGGCCTTCACAGCAAGCCCCTCTACCTACTGAGCCATCTCACTGGCCCAGAAGGTTAACTTTTTTGGCCCCAGATGGAGGCTGTTGTTTGTTTCTCAGCTGCCCAGACCTGAAATAATCATACAGAAGCTGTATCAATTACAACACTGCTTGGTTAATCGCTTAGGCTACTTTTAAACTAACTCTTACATTTTAGATTAACCCATTCCTATTATTTTGTATTTTACTGTGAGGGTCATGCCGGTAAAGTTCCTAGGCATCTGTCTCCTTCAGTGACTACATGGTGTCTCTTTGATTCTACCTACTTTCTCCTCCATCTCTGCTTGGAATTTCCACCTTGTTCTAATCTGCCCTGCTATTGGCCAATGCAGCATTATTCATTAAGCAATGGTAACAAAACACATTCACAGCATTTGGGGGGAGTCCCACATCACCGTGTAGTTCTTGCTGGCCTGGAACTCACTCTGTGAGTCAGGCTGGATTCAAAGTCATGGAGACTGACCTGCTTCTGCTTCTCAAGTGTAGAGCTAGGCAGGGAAAACTAAACTGAATGCTGGGAAGAAGAAGGCAGAATGAAGAGAAGTCATGGAGCTGCTGCCAAAGAAAGATATGGTGAAACCTTGCTGGTAGGCCACGAGCCTCATGGTAAAATATAAAATAATGGAGATGGGTTAATTCTAGATGTAAGAGCTAGCTAACAATATGCTTAAGTAATTGGCCAAGCAGTGATTTAATTAATATAGTTTCTGTGTGGTTATTTTGGGAGTCTGAGTAGTCTGAGTAGCTGGGAAATGAACAAGCAGAGGGCGGCCAGGAACACACTAGCAGCCTCTTACTACACACTGACTCTTATACCTCTACCTCAGTCCAAAATGGCGATCCTTCCTCCAGGAATCTCAGAATGAGACTGTCTGAGAGCTGTCTCCTCCAGTCTTATAATCCTCTCTAGGTCTGGGATTAAAGGCCTGCACCACTGGGATTAAAAGCATGCACTGCCCAGTTTCTATGGCAACTAGTGTGGCTAATGGGATTAAAGGTGTGTGTCACCACTCCCTGGTCTGTGAGGCTAACCAGTGCATCTGTTTTACTCTCTGACCTTCATGCAAGCTTTATTTATTAAAATACAAATGAAATGGCACCACAACTAGCCACCACAGCTCCTTTCTTAGACACATTCCTTTGTTACAAGGAGCTGAACACTCACACACAGTGAATAGCAAGTGAAAGTCTTTGTCCTAGCCAGCAGGGACCTCACCCACCGAGGTGTGGCTCTGGAGTCTTTAAGGGCAGAGACTTTGTCCAAGCAGCTGCAGGGGGAGTTCACTGAGTAAGCAGTTTGAAGCAGTTTCAGCAGAAGCTGAGATAAGTGGTTATCCAGCTGGAGGGAGTTACTCGGAAACAGATAGCTAAAATAAACAGCCAGAGGGCAGTCTGCACAACCGGTTAGCTGAGGCGGGTTAGCTAGGACATCCTGACCTGCAGTTCCTAGAACAAAGTTGGTAGTTCTCCACGGGATTCTGCCGAGCTATCCTAATTGGTCTTAATAATAAAAACCCAGAGTCAGATATTAGAGGGTGATGAAAGCTGAAAGATCAGAGAAGCAGAGCAGCCAGGCCCTAGAGGCAAGGCACTCTTTTGCCCAGTGGCTAACTTTTGCCACAAAAAAAAGTAAACTCAATGTAGAGCCTCTTCGATGCCCATTATCTTCTCTGAAGTAGATTAGTGCTGCAAGGAGCAGACATATCTCACTGTTGTAACAACAACAACAAAAAGAACCTGTTATTAAAACATCTTAAATGCCATATTCTGTAGATCTCTGAAGTGTTTGAAGACCACTTGTCTACCTAAAATATATCTGTTTGACCTTGAAAACATACCTAACGTGACTACAAGTTTAATTGTAATAGGTGACTAACTACTAACCTGCATTTCTTTATTATCCTAGATAGTTTATTTTTTTTTTTTTTTTTTTTTTTTTTTTTTTTTTTTTTTTTGGTTTTTCGAGACAGGGTTTCTCTGTGGCTTTAGAGCCTGTCCTGGAACTAGCTCTTGTAGACCAGGCTGGTCTCGAACTCACAGAGATCCGCCTGCCTCTGCCTCCCAAGTGCTGGGATTAAAGGCGTGCGCCACCATCGCCCGGCCCTAGATAGTTTATAATAATAGTTTTTGAGGGTGGCTGAAGAAGGCACTGAGCGCTGCCCTAGGCCCCACATGCACGTGTGCAAACACACATGGGAGGGAGCTAAGCCCCACATGCACGTGTGCAAACAGACATTGGGGGACCTAAGCCCCACATGCACATGTTCAAATACACACATGGGAGGGACCTGAGCCCCACATGCATGTGTACAAACATACATGGGAGGGACCTAAGGCCCACATGCACGTGTGCAAACAGACATTGGGGGACCTAAGCCCCACATGCACATGTTCAAACACACACATGGGAGGGACCTGAGCCCCACATGCATGTGTGTAAACATACATGGGAGGGACCTAAGGCCCACATGCATGTGTGCAAACACACATGGGAGGGACCTAAGGCCCACGTGCATGTGTGCAAGCACACACATGGGGGACTTAAGGCCCCGCAAGAACATGATAAACACACACATGGTGGGGGGCACATGCTGCTTTCAGTGACAAAATCTCTAGGAGGGATGCCTTTAAAATAGTTATTGTATTTCATTTCCTCCTCCTCCATTTTCTCAGGGGATTTGTGTGTATGTGAGAGAGAGATACACAGAGAGAGAGTCTCATGTAGTCCAGCCTAGCCTAGAGCTCACTGTGTAGCCCAAGGATGACCTCTGCTCTGACCTAGAAGCCCCTGTCTCCCAAGCGCTAGGCATGCATCTCTGAACCCTCAGAATTTACTGGAAGACTTTTCATGACTAAGAATCTTATGGATATTTTAAAATAAAAATATGTTTTGAATATTAATAGTATCTGTATTAAACATCTCAAATCTTTGGTTATTTCTAGTATCATCTGCCTTATCTATGTGTTCAGAAGTTCACAGTGACTCCCCAAGGAAGTCATGTGATTGCACTTGCCAGACACCAGGAGGTGCCATTGAGCTGAGTTTTTCTTTTCCTGAGGTTGAGAGGAAAGGAGAGGGAGAATTATGTAGCTATATGAGCTTGAATCTGGAAGCCAGAGGAAGGCCAGCTGTTGCTTATGACTGCTTGAGAGCCACCTTGTCCCTCCTCTAGGGTCTGAATCCTGGCTCAGTCTGTCATCGAGATGGAGGGTCCTGATGGAGGCTGAGGGTCTGTGACGTTCAATAACAGCCTGCATGACGCTCTAGATCCCATTCCTTGTATACATATTTTTTAAAAAATCAAACCAAGCCAAACTAACAAAAAGCAGCATCTATTATAAAGCAGCCTTTAGCAATGCAGGGCTTCCACTATGGGGCTAGGCCATCTCATTCCCTGAGACCCGCTTCAGGGGTCCCCAGCAGGTAGAAGTTTCTGTGCCAATATTTTTTTCCATTCTAAGCTGACCTCTCCGGCAGACAGGAGGGGACACTGGGGGAAGGTGACCTCGTCTCTGAGGACAGGCTAAGGTGCTGGATCAGCCGTCCTGACGCCAGACCTCATGGGGTTTTCAGCTATGGCCATCAGTGGGTCCTCTATGCTGTATATTCTGTCCCATATGGCAGATTTGTTTTGGTTGCTTTGGTTTGATGGGGATGGGATGTGTCCCTAATGTGGCTCTGAATCATGCTGACGCCGCACCTGAGGGCAGATTATTTTAGGTCTCCATCTCTTAGCAGCACAGCCTAGCTTTGACTTGCTGGGTTAAGAAATATTTTATCTGAGTCTTTTGCACCCCAAACCCCAGCTCTCGGGAGGCTGAGCAGGAGGATGCTTGAGATCAAGTAGGAGTTCATCTGAGCGGGCGTGGTGGTGTGCGCCTTTAATCCCAACACTCAGGAGGCAGAGGCAGGAGGATCTCTGAGTTCAAGGTCAGCCTGATCTATAGAGCAAGTTCTGGGATAGCCAGGGCTACACAGAGAAACCCTGTCTCCAGAAAAATAAAACAAAACAGAAACTGGGGCTAGAGATGCCTCAGGAATCAAAAGCACGGGCTGTTCTTCCCTGGGACTCAGGTTTGAATCCCAGCTTCCACGTGGCAGTCTGTAACTCCAGTTCCAGGGAATCCGATGCCCTCTTCTGGCCTCAGCAGGCACTGCACACATGTGGTGAATAGAGCAAAGAACCTACATGCATGAAATAAAGATAAATCTCCAAAACTACATATATTTAATGTCTGTTTCTAGAAACAGAAAACCTGATCAAAGCTGAGGTGTAGTCAGTGGTGGACATGTATGTCAGGTTCTCCAGCAGATAGGGCTGAGGAGATCTGGTCCCACTGGCTCCCCCTGGGGCTGAGCGGGATGGTGAGTGTCAGAGACCCAGACAGACACACATACACTGAGCCAGGAGTCTGTCACTTCATTGCATCAGGGCAGGTACTTATACAGGGCTGAGGTAGTAGGCTGGAGTCTTGGGATGGGGTGAGGTGGAGTGAGGAATAAGAGTCAGTAATATCTTGCCACGTCAGTGGTGGGCAGAGGCGGGCCTAGGTCAGGCTGTGATGAGTCAGTCCTCTCCAAACTCAAGTTAGGCTCAGGAGGTTACGATGGGCCTTACCAAACTCAAGTTGGGCTCAGGAAGTTACACCTGGGCCTCACCAAACTCAAATTAGGCTAAGGAAGTTACACCTGACCTCACCAAACTCAAGTTAGGCTCAGGAAGTTACACTGGGCCTCATGAGGCCCAACACGTGGAGACGGTGATAAGGTCCTGGGTTCTGTACTCAGAGCCAAAACACCAACAACATTTGTGGGATTGTTTGCCTGGGTGTGGCCGCTAATATCAGTGTGATTGTGACACACTTTTGGTTACCAAATCAACACATCGGCAAAAAGGGAGCCTCGTTTATGATCCCCTCTCTCATTGGCCTACAGACTTGTCTGTGGGGCATGTGCTTGCTTACTGATGGAGGAGGACCTGACTGGCTGTTGGTGGTGCCACCCTGGGCACGTGGCCCTGGGCTGTATAAAGAATCTGAGCTGAGCAGAAGCAAGAAGTGAGCCAGTAAGCGTGTTCCCCTGCTTCGAGCTCCTGGCTTGGTCTCTCTTGATGAACTGTACCTTGTAAGCCAAATAAACCCTCTCCTCCCACAGCTGGCTTTGGTCCTAATGTTTAACCCAGCAACAGAAAGCTAACCAGGCAGTGTTTGGAGAAGCGGAGGCAGGAAGCTCACTTCCCCCTGTGGCAGGCAGTACCCTGAGGAAATCCCCCAGGGTTTTGGGGACCTCAGCTCAGGCCAAACTGGTATTCGTGGTTTGAGTACAGAAAAGAACTTTAGGTCCTATCTACTTTATGAAGTGGGGTTGGGTCCTAATGATGATATTTTAATATAAGCTTGGGTGTGAGGGAGACACAGCACACGTTGGAGGGCATGGGTGTGGGCTCTCCAGAGGCGCTCTCTGGCTGTCTGCGGTGTACAGTGGTCGTGGGCAGGGTTTGGCGCAGAGGGGGGATACTGGGTGGTTAAGAAGGCTGAGGTCACTGTGGTGGCACCTGAGGGGCCCCTGGGAGGGCTACAGCTGACAGCTAAGAGTCTAGCTCCGCGGGTACTAGAAGATTTTTTGTTATTAAAAGTTTTGCCTGAGATTCTGAGTCCTTGCCTGGGGAAGCAAACAATGCCCTAGACCCTTAACACCTGGGCTTTAAACACAGTCCTTGTTACTTTAACATAAAATAGCTCTACATGAGAAGATTAAGTCTATGTTTGGAGCAAATGCTGGGTTGTTTTAAAATTTTATTTTTTTGCTCTGTGTGTGTGAGTTCAAGTGTGGAGGGGAGGGAACAGTTCACAGAAGCCAGTTCTCTCGGTCACAGGATCAACCCAGGTCCTCAGCTGACTGGTAATGCCCCTTACTGTACTGAGCCATCTGCAGGTTCAGATGTTGCTGGAATTCTGGCTTCTCTGTTCCCGAGAGGCTCAACCAGACCCTGGTGAGGGTTTTTTCCTTCCTGTGGCCTCATCAATTCCTGTCTACCCCACCTCCGTCAATATTATTTGATAACTTGACCAGTAGACACGTTCTGGGCATGCCTGGGAGAATTCTAAATCGGTTAACCGTTGTGATCCAATACGAATGCGGACCACACTCTAGTAAATCTGTGCAGCCTGTCCTCTGGGATGCGCAGGCTTGCACTGTGGGTGGGGCTGCTAGGCTTCCCAAGTCCTGGGGACACACCGGGCCCTCCCCACGGTGGCCGCTGGAGGGCAGCACCTTCTCCGCAAAGGCGGCCGGGTCGGCTGGACCGGAGGGGCAGCATAGGCTGGAGCTTCCTGTTTCCACAAATGGCCGCTACACCGAAGGCCTTTCAGAAGATTCCGGCACTGGTGACTGGAACACGCACTGGGTGTGCCCGGGAAGAGCCCTCGCTATTTCTGAAGGATGGCCAGTTTCTCAAGGGCTCCAATGTCCACCTTGAGCTGCCTGCAGCCCTCCTGGCTCCTGGCCCCCAGGCTGTCCCTCCCGGAGGAGGAAGTCTCCTGGTGACTTCTTTCGCTCTACCGAAACTGTTTTCATGGCAGTAAAGAACCGGACTCCCAGGCACCCCGGTGAGAACATTTTTCAGAAAACAAAGTCGACCTCAGAAATTCGGTTTAAAATGTGTCACCCTCAAATTATCACCAGCAGCCCCACCCCCAATCCATCCTGGCTGGTGTTTGAGTGGTTTTGAAATAATTTCTCCTATGATGTTTGTAAAGGGGAAGTGGAGTTTATAAATTAACACACCATTATGTCCACAGTCAGTTTGGGTAGACGTCATAAAAGTATTACTGATGTTATGCTGAGCCAGCCCCTTTAAACTTTAACATGTATTTAATGTGTGTGTGGAGGGGACCACACGTGCCAGATAGGCGTGGGGCTCACGCCACAGCACATGTGTGGGAGTCAGAGGACAGCTTTTGTGGGGTCAGTTTCTCTCCTTCTACCATGAGGGTCCTTGGGATTAAATTCAGGTTGTTAGGTTTAGCCAAAAGTGCCCCTACCCACTGAGCCATGTCACCAACCTAGAAATTCTAAATACTGAAAAGTTTTGGGTGAGTTTATTTGACTTTAATACTTGCTTCTTTTTATTATAGAATTGGTACTTTTTGTGGGGGACATTATAATCTAACCCAACCATAGAAGACTCTTGCTATGAAACATTATACACACCACACACACACACACACACACACACACAATTTCAGACCTGTCCTCATAACCCCCTAACATAAAACAGATAATGGTCAACTCTTGCTACTTCAAAACCAAGCAAGCCTTGTTGGACGGTGGTGTTACACGCCTTTAATCCCAGTACTTGGAAGGCAGAGGCAGGTGGATCTCTGTGAGTTCAAGGCCAACCTGGTCTACAGAGCAAGTTCCAGGACAGGCTCCAAAGCTACACAGAGAAGCCTTACTGGCTAAAATTAACTGAAAATGTCTTAAGGATGGAAAGATAGCTTAGCAGTGAAGGCTTCTTGCCACCCATGTGTGGTTGTGACCTGAGTTCCACTCCTGGGCCATAAGATAGTAAGGAGATGGCTGATTCCAGAGTTATCCTTTGACCTTTGACCTCCACATGCGGTGTCATGGTGTGTGTATGTCACCCACAATAGTGTATTGTGTGGTGTGTGTGTGTGTGTGTGTATATATATATATATATCTATATATATATATAATCCATGCATGCATGCATATATACATAGACAGACAGACAGACAGATATATTGTGGGCATAGTGGCACACACCTTTAATCTAAACACTCAAGAGACAGAAGCCAGACAGATCTCTGTGAGTTTTAAGGCCGGTCAGGTTTATATAGTGAGTTTCAGGCCGTTAGAGTTACACTGTGAAACCCTATGTAAAATAAAGTATTTTAAAAATTAAAAAAGCTTTAAAAACTTAAATTGCACTCTTTTCTCTCAAGTACTTCCTTCCTTGGAAAGGGAGGCATGAACTCTTGCCTTCATTCTGCTGTCCCTTATAGGCCTCAAGTGAGCTACCCGGGGCCCAGCTCCCCAGTGCTCAGGGGAGGCCGTGGACTGATTGGAAGCCAGACTCACTTTAACATTCTTCCCCTGACCCACTTCACACACACACACACACCACACACTCACACACACACACACACACACACACTCACACACACTCACATATTCTCACACACACTCACATGCTCACACACTCAACAACATTCACACACACATACTCTCTCACACACACAACTCACATGCTCACACACTCACACACATTTACACTCACATACTCTCACACACACACACTCACTCACACACATTCACACACTCTCACACTCACTCACACACACACACACTCACTCACACACATTCACACACTCTCACACTCACGCACGCACACACTCACATACTCTCACACTCACACACTCTCACATGCTCACACACACATTCACACACATTCACACTCACATACTCTCTCTCACACACACCACTTCTGCCTCTGATGACGGAGCTGTCCATCACAGTGCTGTTGGAGGGAGCCATGTTCATCTTGAGTCCATTGTCAGTCTCTGGGGTGCACTAGATGTTGTGACAGCCTTTATCTGATATGGCTGGAGAAAACAGCAAGAAAGAATATTCCAGGGCTGGGGCAGTGGCTCAGTGGGTAAACTACTTACCACATGTAGGTGGGTTTTCCTGTCATGACACGAAGACTAATCAAGGATGAAAACTTGACTGAACGCTTATGCTTGTTTTTGACCAGGTCTTATAACCTAATTTAACCATTTCTATTAATTTACTTTCTGCCTCATGGCTTTATCACCTTTATGGTGTACTCCTATGCTGCCGCCTCTGAGTCTCCTGGCATCTCTCTGTCTCTCTGCCCTTCTTCCCAGCATCATCTCTGCCCCGAAAATCCTGCCTAGCGATTGGCCATTCAGCTTTTTTATTAAACTGATCCTAGTGGCAAATCTGCACAGTGTACATAAGGATTATTTCTCAACAACCATACAAGAATGAGGATGTGAGGGGCTGGAGAGATGGCTCAGTGGTTAAGAGCATTGCCTGCTCTTCCAAAGGTCCTGAGTTCAATTTCCAGCAACCACATGGTGGCTCACAACCATCTGTAATGGGGTCTGGTGCCCTCTTCTGGCCTGCAGGCATACACACAGACAGAATATTGTATACATAATAAATAAATAAATAAATAAATAAATATTTTTTTTTTAAAAAAAGAATGAGGATGTGAGTTTAAATCTCTCGGACTCCTGAGAAGCCAGTGTGGTGGGTGTCTCTCATCCCAGTGCTCTGACATGAGATGGGGGGCAGGAGAGTCCCCAAGGCTTACAGCCAGCTAGCAATACCCAGCAACAAAGAGACCCTGTCACAAACAAGGTGGAGGGCAAGGGCCAACACCTGAGGTTTTCCTCTGAGCTCCAGGTGTCCTCGACCTTTGTCCTCTGACACCTGCGGTGGCACATGCGCCTCCACATATACACACACACACAGACAGACACATATACACACAGACACACAGAGAAACAGACACACACACAGAGACACACACAGACATACAGACACACAGAGATACACACAGACACATATACACAGACACACATACAAACACACAGACATAGACACACACACATACACACACACAGAGACAGACACATATACACAGAGACACACATACAAACACAGAGACACATGCGCACACACACACACAGAGACACACATGCATACACAGACACACATACACACACACAGACACACATACATACACACACACACACATTTTCCAAGTTCCTGCAATTGGAACACCATGATCCAGAGTTCAGTGAGCAAAAAGAACTCAGTAAAAGATGACAGTCAACAAAGCAACCAGGAGCTAAATGACGTAGCCCACAATTAAGGCTTTGGAATCAATTCCATGTAATGGAAAACCACTGGAGGGTTTTCAATAGGAAAATGACATGATTAGGTTTGTATTTCAAGGGAATAAACAGCAATAAAGAATAATGAATGCCCACGCCTCCACTAGGCATTCTCAGCAATAGGTCATTACGAGCACAAACGTGCTGCATTTTCTCCAGCCCCCTCCCCCTCCTTTTAATGGATATAACCACTGTTCTGCCTCAGGTAATTTTTATTATTATTGTCTTGTTATGTATCTTGCCACCTTGAAATTATGCATAGACCATGTTATACTGTTAAACATTTTATAAATAAGATTATGCTGTTTTTCTTGCTGTCTGTGGTTCAACATTGCTTGTGAGTTTTTACCCTGTTGGTGTGTCTAATTCCATCCCTTCATTATTTTCTGTTATCTATAAAGCATCATTATTTTACATTGTCTCTTGACAAACATTAGGTTTTCCCCTTTAATATTCAATTATAAGAAATGCTGCCCTGAGGGCAAGAGAGCTGGCTCAGTTGGTAAAAGGGCTTGCTCAAGCTTGAAGACCTAACTTCGAGCCACAGCACCCACAAATAAGTCAGGCATGGTGACACACTTGTAACCCCAGTGCTGGAGAGGGAGAGATAGGTGGGTCCCTGGGACTCCCTGGCTGGCCAGCATAAGCTAATGATCAAGTCTCAGATCAGTGAGAAACCTTGTCTCAGAAGCCAAGGCAGAAGACTGGAGAGATGGCTTGGTGGTAGAGATCTCTTAGGACTCTCGCAGAGGACCTGGGGTTGAGGTTCCCAGCTCACGCATGTCAGAACACAAACACCTGTAATTCAAGTTGCAGGAGATCTAACACCCTCTTCTGATTCTGACGGGGTCCTACACTCATGGAGTGAGTGCACACCCAGGAACACACACTTAAGATAAAATATAAAATAATAAAATATGAGATGGACCGCTCCTGAGGAAGGACACCCTAGGACCTGGGTTGACCACAGACCTCCACATGCATGCACACACACACATACATGCACCGGCACGCGAGAGCAAGCACGCGCACACACACACGGGGAGGCTATATTGCGGGACTGGGGAGATTGATAAAGTGATTGGCACACAGAAATGAGGACCTAAATTTGGATCTACAGCACACACATAAAAGCTGGGGGTGCACATCTGTAATCCCAACACGGGAGGGGAGGAGGGGAGAGAGGTAAATCCCTAGACTGCATTGGCCAGTCAGTCCAGCCAACTGGCTCCATGAGAAGTCCAGGTTCCATAAGAAAACACTGTCTCAAAAAATAGTTGGCTAATGATCAAAGAAGACACCAACGCCAACCTCTGTTCTCCAAATGCGCGGGCACAGAAGCACCGGCGCATGCGCATGCGCACACACACAGAAATAGTACCGTGAACATCTTGTTCTTCATTGGTGCACACTTCTCTGCGAAAACACCTAGGAGCAGGATAATTTCTGCACCTAACAACATGTAGATGGCCAGCTTGCCAAGGCATTACACACTGCGCGCAGAGCTGCTAGCTACGCCGTCCACGCCCGGCCTGCATGGACAGCGCTGACTCCACAGCCTCAGAAACACATGGTAACATCAGGCCTCCCTGCACGGACTGGAGGTGCGAAAAACTCCTGACTCATGAGTGAGGTGGAGTTTTTTTCTTTGCTTATGAATGTTTTGCCTACATGTATTTGTGTGTGCCATATGCATGCAATGACGGCAGAGGCCAGAAGAGGGCGCTATGTCCCCTGAAACCGGAGTTAAGATGACTGAGCTGCCCATGGGGGTGCTCAGAAGTGAACACTGGTGGTCCTCGAGATGAGCGGCCAGTGCTCTTAACATCCGAGCCATCTCTCCACCCTCAAGGTGGAGTCTTCATGGATCCGAAAACCACTGCCTTCCCCTATCAACTGCCAACTTGTTCTTTTTGATGACTCCCCCCCCCCCCCGTTTCCTTTCTTAACAATCTTTTAGGATTATTTTATGAACTAGTCATCTGATTAGCATATTTGCATAGAGAATTCTACACTCCAGGCATTGTTCTGAAACACTAAAGAGTCAGCTGTGGGAAAGGAGAAAGCAGAAACTGCGTCTTTGCGGAGCTTACTGTGTGTGCCCATGTGTACATACATGTACACGCATGTGGAGGCCAGAGGTCCATGCTGCTACCCTCCTCTAGCGGTCTCCACTCCACTTCGTGAGACAGGATCTCTCTTGGGCTGGAGACGCTGGCCAGAGAGCCTCCTGTCCAGCACTGTGATTAAGACTGTTCCTCTATGCCTAGTGTTTTCTTTTTCTTTCTTTTTTTTTTTCTTTTCTTTTTGGTTTTTTAAGACAGGGTTTCTCTGTGTAGCTTTGGAGCCTGTCCTGGAACTCGCTCTTTGACCAGGCTGGCCTCAAACTCACAGAGATCTGCCTGCCTCTGCCTCCTGAGTGCTGGGGTTAAAGGCATGTGCCACCACAGATAAAGCCCAAATGACTTAAAATGGTACACAAACTCCTTTAAGCTGCCCAGCCCCCGCCTTTTCTCCCCCTAACAGTGTCAGCTGCCGCTGTTGGCGCCTTTTCTGCGTGTCTCTCTGCTTGTGCCTCTCACTTGTCTTAGAACCCAGATCTGACTTTTTGTTTCTGCCTGGGCTCTGAGAACTCCATGCGCTTGCTTAACAAGCACTCCTGGCTTTCCTGAGCTCCTCAGCCCTCTTGGTGTTAAGACAGGTGTCCTGAGACACCGTGACTAACAGCAGCTGGGGAAGAGAGGGTTTATTTCACACATAGTACCACACGGCTGTTCATCATCAAAACCAGCGAAGCAGGAGCCCAAGCAGGAAAAGAGCCTATGCAGAGGCCATGGAGGAACACTGCTTACTGGCCTGTTCTTCATCGCTTGCTCAACCTGCATCACCCACAGTGGGCTGGACCCTCCCCCATCAACTACTAATTAAGAAAATGCCCCACAGGCTTGCCTGCAACCCAATCCTATGGAAGCATTTTCTCCTTTTGAGGCCCTGTCTGCTCCAATGACTCTGGCTTGTGTTGAGTTGACTTGAAACTCGCCAGTACAACAGGGTCTCATTGGCCTAAACTAGCTTGGAACCCACGTGTAGCCAAGGATGACCTTGAACTTCTGATTCTCTTGAATACTGGGATCCAGCCGTGTACTGCATTGCCTAGATTTTTTTTTCTTCATTTTTTTTTTTAATTAAAATCATTTTTTCAGTTCTGGGGTTGCTCCCAAGCCCCTGAGCATATTAAATGTTCTCCAATGGAGCTATGCTCAAACCCCTTAGTGTTCTGTCTTGTTTGGATCCAGGCTGTTCTCTTAATCTGGACCCCTCTGCTTCAGCCTCCTGAATGTTGGGATGGCAGGGATGTACCACCCTGGACCTGTGGAGAGCCCTTCCTTGTGGTGAATGACACATTCTTTCAGGACCTGCATTTCCTGAAATCATGTGAGCTTGTATCGTGTTGTGATGGGAACGGTACTCCGTGTCTCTAAAAGTTGTCACCCTGAACTATCCCACATCCCACGACATACGATATATGTAGTATGCTGTGTACTGTGACTTATTGTTTAAGAAAGTTGCTAATTGTGAATAAAAATATTCATAGTTGTGCTTTATGAAATTAATGTCACATAATCATATTTTACGCTATCATATTATACATAACATAATGATCCCATCAGCCTTTCACCTCTTAGTGTTCGGCACCAATGACAGCCACCACCTGAGTCTGTTTGGTCACAGAGGTTGTGAAGAATGCCTTCTGAGCCGGGCGGTGGCGGCGCACGCCTTTAATCCCAGCACTCAGGAGGCAGAGGCAGGAGGATCTCTGTGAGTTCGAGACCAGCCTGGTCTACAAGAGCTAGCTCCAGGACAGGCTCTAAAGCTGCAGAGAAACCCTGTCTCGAAAAAAAAAAAAAAAGAATGCCTTCTGAACCCACTAGTTGCAACTGCTTCAAGAAAAAGTGACCTCACCAACTGCAGATTGACAAATGTGGCCACCAAAAACCAGGTCCACCCAAATCTGTGTATGTGGCTTCGTGTTCAAGGAATGTTTTTTAGATTGGCTTTTTTTATTTTATGTTATAAGTACATGCGTATGCCTCTGTGTGTGTGTGTGTGTGCACCACATGCATGCAGGTACCCTCAGTGATCAGAAGAGGGCATCAGATCTCCTGTAACTGAAGTTACAGACTGTTGTTAGCCATCCTAAGTGGGTACTGGAAAGCGCAAAGCCAGCCTAGGCTACAGAGCAAGTTCTGAAAACAGAAAGCTAAACTAGGGGTCATGTTCCAGCCCCAGCAAGCAGCACAACTTGGCGGCTTTGGCCATGTGGTTCTGGCTTTAGAGTTATGGATACAGGAAAAAGGTTATGGGATCTCCCTCTGCAACTACGGGAAATGACTGGGGCCAGGAATATGTCAGGGATGTCCCTGAACAGAGACCTGGAGAGGCCATTGTGTTAAGCTGTGGAGGTGAAGCCTGGGTTGCCTTGGAGACCCCAGGGTGTTGGAGATGCCAGAGTCGTGGAATCCCCGCCGAGGAGAGCAGCTGGCAGGGAGTGGAGCCGCCAGCCCTGGAGATAGCAGTGTGTTGCAGTCAGCAAAGCTGAACAGAGTTGGCTGTCTGAAGAGCGTTTTGACATCAGACATGGAGATGCAGAGTTTGGAGTTTGCCCAGCTGGTTTTCGGTCTTGCTTTGGTGCAGTATTTCCTCACGATGCTCCCTTCCCTCCCTTTTGGAACAGTAATGTATATCCCGTGCCATTGTATGTCAGAGATGTGTGATCTGCTTTTTCATTTCGGATTTATAGAGAGCTACATGAGTTCCCAAAGAGTTCGTGAACGTTGAAATGTTGAATGTTGAAGCAGTTTTGAGACTGTGGAAACTCTGAAGTTGGACTGAATGCATTCCTACACGTTGTGATTACTGCTACAAGCCTGCAGGGACCAGACAGCGGAGTGTGGCAGCTGAGCAAAAATGTCCCCGTAGACTCCTATATTGGAAAGCTTGAGAAATGGCATCAGGAGGTGTGGCCTTGTTGGAGGAATTGCTGTTCCAGGGGGATTCACTGCCCTCTTCTGGCCTTTTTGGGTACTACAAACATGTTACACACAGACCCAGAGGCAAAATACTCATAAAAAATAAATCTGATTTTTTTTTGGGGGGGGGGGGGTCAAGACAGGGTTTCTCTGTGTAGCCCTAACTGTCCTGGAACTAGCTCTTGTAGACCTGGCTGGCCTCGAACTCACAGAGATCTGCCTGCCTCTGCCTCCAGAGTGCTGGGATTAAAGACGTGTGCTACCACAGCCCGGCTAAACCTAATTTAAGAAAAAAAAATAAAGTGGCACAAAAGAGTAGTAACACAGAATTTAAAAATGAAAATTTCCAAAATCACTTTATTACATCTAAATCCTAGATCAAAGAAAATGATTTTCATTTTTTTAGTGCTGGGGATCAAACCCAGGGTCATGGCAAGTCAAGGTTTGCCAAGGGTCAGGCTCTGTCACTGAGCTGCATCCCAGCCCCCAAATTTAAATGAATGATTGACAGGAGGTTGTCGAAGGCTTGATTCCTTTGCATGTCCATCCGGGTTTGTTTCCATCTGTGGTGTCTCACCCACGTCCCTTCTTTTCCATCTGATGTAGCTCACTCCTTCTACAGGTGGTAACTCCCTGAGACTCACTGCAGTTGGCAAGGAGACCCACAAGAGGTGGGGCAGGGTGAGTCCACAGGGCCAGTGTGCCAATTCCAGCTCATTAATTGTGCTTTCTCTTCTTAATTTTCTTTGGTCCAGCATGGTTTGCCAGGTTCTCATCAGTTTTTATCCGGTGGTGACCAACGAGACCTGTATCCTAGAATACATTCAATAAAAAGAAGAATTAAGCCAGGCATAGTGGCACAGGCCTTTAATCCCAACCCTCAGGAGGCAGAAGCAAGAGGATCTCAGAGTTTGAGGCCAGCCTGGTCTACAGAGTGAGTCTCAGGACAGCCAGAGGTGTGTAAAGAAACACTGTCTCGCAACAGAAGAAGAAAGTGAAGAAGAAGAAGAAGAAGGGAAAGAAGCATTAAGGCCTATAGCAACAACGGAGCTGGCAGAGTGCCATGTCCTGCATAGCTTGGTCCTGGAAACTTGACTGGGGCTGCAAGGGATCCAAGAAAGGAAGACACGTTTACGGGAAAGCTGGGAAAGGTGAGTTGTGCTTACTCTGATGGGGTGCACCTGTACACACTACTGAGCCTCTCAGCGTGAGGCCTTAGCTAGCGTCAGGAGTAGGAGCTCTCTGTCGGGAGCAGTGTCAGACTGTGAACGCTTGGAGAAGGAAGCTAGCTTTTCACACACATTGCTCGCAGACAGACAGTACTTACACACACTGCCAACACTCGCGTTCAGACCCGAGGGAGGCTTTCCCATCCCTCTGGCCCTTACTTGGGGAAGGCTTGCCATTGCCATGGTCTGAGGATTTGAACCTTTGACAAGACTGTGCCCAGGTCAGACAACACACACATTCGCTCAGGACTTCATTGATTTGATTGTTTGTTTGTTTGTTTGTTTGTTTTTCAAGACAGGGTTTCTCGGTAGCTTTGGAGCCTGTCCTGGAACTCACTCAGTAGACTAGGCTGACCTTGAACTCACAGAGATTCTCCTGCCTCTGCCTCCCCAGTGCTGGGATTAAATACAAGCACCACCACTGCTTCATTCATTGATTCTACGCAGATTCACTCAAGGATTTCTCAGCTCCCCAAAATCAAGGCCCTACCATTGAGCATGGGGATCCGAGTCCAGATCCGCCGGGCACTGCGCATGCTCTGTAACTCGGCACTAGTGGGATGGAGACCGCCTAGTCAAATCAGTGAGTTCCAGCTTTGGTGAGAAACTATCTCAATAAAAATGTTGGAGAGCCAGGCGTGATGGCTCATGCCTTTAATTTCAGCACTCAAGAGGCAAAGGCAGGCAGATCTCTGCGAGTCTGAGGCCAGCCTGGTCTACAGAGTGAGTTCCCGTCCAGACAGAGCTACATAGTGAGATCCTGTTTGAAAAATAAATAGAAATAAAATGACGAGCCACTGAAGAAGACATTCAGAATTGACCTCGAGCTTCCACACTCACATTCATATATGTATATACCACACACACACACACACACACACACACACACACATCTTTAAAAAAAAGAAAAGATTAGGTTTAAATGATCAAACTTAGAAGGTCTTCATGAAAACAGAATGCAGCGTGGCTCGTCATACTTCTCTGTGTGTGTGGTGTGTGTATGTGGTGTGTGTGTGTGTGTTGCTGGGGAAGCAAAGCCTGAGCCTCATGCATGCACAAGCATGAAATCACATCCCAAGTCCTCTGATCTGTGTACTTTTGATTCCTTGGTTTCTCCTGTATGATTAATTGATGTGGCATTCCCCTCTATATGCTGTGAATACCATTGGTTAATAAAGAAACTGCTTTGAGCCTATAGCAGAGCAGGGCAGAACAGAGCTGGAGGCAGGAGTTGACTAAATTGAACTCTGGGAGGAAAAAGGCAGAATCAGGAGAAGTCATGGAGCCGCCGCCAGAGACAGACATGCCCAGACTTTGCCTGTAAGCCACAGCCACGTGGCGATACACAGATTAATGGAGATGGGTTAGTTTAGGATAGGAGTTAGCCAGAAATATGCTTAAGCTATTGGCCAAACAGTATTGCCAATAATATAGTCTCTGTGTGGTTATTTCGGGGCTGAGCAGACCGTAACAAACAAGCAGCCTCTTACAACAATTAATTGCTATGGTCAGCTAAGAAATGATCATATGAAATGCTATTATCAGTTAATATGATCCAGCGGGATGGAATTCTACAGAGCTGTGCAGTGCTGTAGGCCTGTAACATGGCTGAGTGGAGCTGCCCATGGCTGTGGAGAAGTCTGGGTCTGAAGGAAGAACAAGACGATAGCTGTACTCTTGACGCTGCACTTTTCATCAGCACAGGGCACAATTCTTAAGATCCTGTGGATGGGCGTGAGGGGCAAGGCCCCCTGCTGCCCCTGGAAGGTGAAGCAATCGCCCCGCAGGGTGGGTTCTGATGGAGGACCTTGTGGACACCAGGGGGCATCCTGGTCTGGGTGATTATCTAGGACACATGCACTCTCCTAAGGGTAGGTTGAAGAGTCTCCCATGGAAAGCATTTGATATGAGGAATAAAGAGCACCAAGTGGTCTCTTGGTACATGTTGCAAAAATAGTTTAAAGAACAAGAAGGAGAAGAAGAAGAAGAAGAAGAAGAAGAAGAAGAAGAAGAAGAAGAAGAAGAAGAAGAAGAAGAAGAAGAAGAACAACAACAACAACAACAACAACAACAACGGTAAAAAAAAATAGCAAGGAAAATGGAAAACTGGAAAATTATGGAACAAAAGATGGATCCGTGAGTGAGAGCCCAAACACTGTTTAACCTACACTCGAGTGACCTACATGACAGACATGACGCTAGGAATAGGAATCGCCGTGGTCAATGCTGTGAGTACGTGTACTGGATGGTTTTGTGTATCAACTTGACACAAGATGGAGTCATCAGAGGAAGGAGCTTCGGCTGAGGAAAGGCCTGGAGGAGATCCAGCTGTCAGGCGTTTTCTCAATTAGTGATTGATGCTGGAGGGCCCAGCCCATGATGGGTGGTGCCCTTCCCTGGGCTGTTGGCCCTGGGTTCTACAAGAAGGTGGGATGAGGGGCTGCAGAGGTGGCTCCGTGGTGCAGATCACCTGCTACTGTTGCATAGGACCCGGGTTCAATACCCAGTACCCACGTGGTGGTTCACAACCATCTGTAACTCCACTCCCGGGGGCCTGATGCCCTCTTCTGACCGCCCTGGGCACCAGGCATTTAGATGCTCTGCATACACATGCTCAGGTACACATGAAAGTAGACACATCTTTACATAAGTAAATAATAAAAGAAGGTGGACTGAGCAGACCATGGGAAGCAAGCCAGGAAGCAGCTCCCCTCCATGGCCTCTGCATCAGCTGCTGCCTTCAGTTTCCTGCCCTGCTTGAGTTCCTGTCCTGACTTCCTCCAAGTGATGAACAACAGCAATCTGAAGTGGAAGCCAAATGAACCCTTTCCTCCCACAGCTTGCCCTTTGGTCCTGGTGTTTTGTCGCAGCAACAGAAACCCTAAGACACCGGCATAGTGGGGTATCGCTGTGACACACCTGACCATGTTTTGGGGAGGATTGTGAAGGGACTTTGGGACTTTGGGCTAGCAAAGCCGCTGAGTGTTGAGGCCTCAATAGGATGTTGTGTGGGAAGATGAGAATATTGAGATGGGTACAGAGAATGGACGCCTGGCTTGCGAAGTTTCTGAGGGAAGTTTAAAGACTCTCTGGGGGCCATGGGTTATTTTGAATTATATTGACTAAGATCCTGCAGTTCTGGTTTAGCTGGGGCTGAAGAGTCAGCTGTGATTCACAAGATCCCAGAACTACCAAAGCAAACTTGTTTTGTTGGGATACTTGATGCTGGTTGCCGGAGCTAAGAAATCAGCGGTGATGAAGAAGAGACCAGCAGCACTGAGGTGAAATCTTCTGGGACATGTTTCCTGCGAGCACAGAGAAACTGTGCTGCAGAGGCTGCCAAGGTTGGACCTCACTGCTGGCAGCCGAACTCGGTAATGTGAAAGGTCACCCAGGTGGTACTGGGTTTGCAGGCGTGAAGGGGTCATAGAAAGCACCTAAGCTTGGCACTGTGAGAGGCCAAGAGAGATCATTGATGAGGGCGCAGCCTCAGTGGCAGTTGAAGGCCCAGGACTGAAGGGGGTCATGCAAAGATGTTGAGGCTTGGCACCCCGAGAGCCTATGAAAGGCTTTTAGTGAAAGCGCAGCCCAGTCGCAGCAGAAGACCCCAGCATTGGAGATGCCAGTACCACGGGATGTTCATCATAAAGTCCAGCATCAATGGAGGAGTACCAGTCAGGATCTAGAAGACAAGTTGTGTGTGCTTTAGAGAGGGAGAAGTGACCCAAACCCTTTGGGGGAGCCCAGAAGATCGTGCGTGGATCTCAGACACTGGACAGTTGGAGTTGCTTGGCTTTGATTGCAGGGAGGGGGGGTGAAAATGGGCCTTAATTTGTATGTGGGTGAATAGAGGTGTGATTTTTTTTTTTTAAGATTTGTTTGCTTGTTTATTATGCATACAGTATTCTATCTGCATGTAAGCCTGCAGGCCATAAGAGGGCACCAGATCTCATTACAAATGATTAGGGGCCACCATGTGGTTGCTGGGAATTGAACTCAGGACCTCTGAGCCATTTCTGCAACCTGAGATTTGATTTTTAAAGTAAACTGGGAGTGGATTTGTTATACAGAGGAAGGGAGGTAGTGGCTCTTGAGAAATCATCTCATTTGGGCTCAGTAAAGCTAACTTGAGGCTGCACACAGCCAAGAGTTTGTGGAATGTCCTGATTGTCCTTGTCACGTGCTTCCACCACCCACCTATCGCCACGATCAGGGAGGCTGCACACCACGTGGTGTCTTCTCTGCAATTCTCACTGAGATGGGAGAAACGAGCGTTCACCATCTTGTCCTGCCCTGCCTGTGTTGGCCCACGTGAGTATTCCTGCCTTGATATGGTGTTCCTTCCTTCTCTGTAGCTAGAAGGGACCAGCCAGAGAGGGGAAGAACACTGTGGTCCACAAGTCGTACAGAAGAAGTAAGATTGGTGTCACTTACTCTTACTAAAGAAGTCTGGGAAATTGGCTTGCACCACTCTCTCGTTGAGAGCCTGGGTCTTGCGGTAGATGTTATGAAGGGTCTCGTTGTGGTTGTTCTTAATAGTGTTCTCCATATTCATAACCTGCAGACAACATGAGGTGACTTGTGGGGGGGAAAGCATTTGGTGAGTGATTGGATAGATGCTCCCATCTGTGTGATGCTGGCCGAGTGTTGGACACCCTCGGGTGCAGCGGCCCCGTGAGAGCCTTTCCTCGGGATCTTACCCTTCTGTCCTTTTGTCTTCCCACAGGAGTGTTTGGTTAACAGAATAAAAGCAATAAGTAACAGAGATATATCAAGTGGCAAGCTCAGTGCTTGTTTTTCTAAAAATATATTCTGTCTACATCCCTGAAGTATTTGCTTCTTGTTTCTGCATGACAATGTCTGGGTTCTTTGTTCATGTCCCTCCTCTTTCAAGACAGTGTTTCTCTGTGTAACAGCCCAGCTGTCCTGGCACCCACTCTGTAGACCAGGCTGGCCTCGAACTCAGAGATCTGCCTGCCTCTGCCTCCCAAGTGCTGGAATTAAAGGTGTGTGGGCTTTTATTTTATATTTTAGACAGGGTCTCACTACATGTTCCTGGCTGGCCTGGAGCTCACTCTGTAGACCAGGCTTGCCTCAAACTCAGAGATCTACCCACCTCTGCCTCCCAGTTGCTAGAACTACAGCCATGCACCCACACCTAGCTGAATCTCTCCTATAACTTGAGACGTGTGCTAGCTCTCTTCTCCACCCTCCCTCTCTCCTTGCTACACATTTCCACCTCCAGTCCTCTTTGTGCCATGGCTAGACTGTTTTTCTACCTCTGTCTTCCAATTTCCTAGCTGTCTCTTGAATTAAATCTAACATGCTATTAAACCATTCATTCAGTTGCTAATTATGGCTAATCTAGTTTCATTCCTAAAAGTCCTATTTGGTTTTTATGCTCAAGTCTGGTTGATCATTTTGTACTTTTTTTTCTTTTCCCTATATTTAAATCTCTTATTTCTTTATACATATCAGATAGCCTCACATTATTTGTCTGGTAATTCCCTGTCTGAAATCTTTGTAACTCTGCCTCAGATGGCCCTCATTCACATTGTCTTTTTCCTTGTGTTGGTAGGTTGGTAGGCAGGTAGGTTGGTAAGTAGGTTGATAGACTAGTAGGTAGATAGGTAGTAGGTTAGTAGGTAGGTAGATAGGTTGGTTGGTAAGTAGGTTGGTAAGGAGGGAGGGAAAGAAAGAAAGAAAAAGAAAGCAGGCTGAGGAAGCCACGTGAAGCAAACCAGTAGGCAGCAGCCCTCCATGGCCCCACATCAGCTCCTGCTTCTGAGTTCCTGTCCTGACTTCCTTCACTGAAGACCAGGGCTGTGGAAGTGTAAGTTAAATAAACCCTTTCCTCCCCAGATTTCTCTGGTCACGGTGTTTCACCACAGCGATAACAACCCTAAGACGCCATCAAAGCCTGTGTGCGGCAAATACCGAAGAATGAGGTGGGCTCCTGGAAGAAACTTTTGTTAGCCAGACAGTCACAGGGAGGCTTTGGGGACGTGAAGCCGCTGTTACCTGGGTCTTAGAGAGCTTGACGGTATCCTGGAGCACAAACCATTTGACGTTCTCAGTGCAAGGGGGAGTGGTGAGCGAGCCTTCGTAGGTATAATAGTGGAACGTGTCTCCAGGCAGCAAGTTATAAATGTTAGTGTTTTTCAGGGTTGTGATTTGTCCTAAGAGAGAAGACATGGGATGGGATGGGATGGGATGGAGGGCTGCTGCCCCAGGAGAGACAGCTCGGGCTCTGCCTCAGCATGGGAGCGGTCAAGTCCTCTGCCGAAGCCCAAGGGACGAAGGAGCTGATGACTGAAAAGCCCCCCCCCCCTTTCCACTTACCGCTCTGTGGATGGGTGAAGAGCAGAGAACAAAGCCTGGGGGTGCATGTGTGTAGCCCATGCACTGGGAGACTGAGGCAGGGGGATGTCCATTTATTCAAAGCCAGCCTGGACTTTAAATGACTTCCAGAGGCTTGAAGAGGCTCAGCAGTTAGGAGCATGTACTGCCCTCCCAGAAGCCCAGCGTTCAGCTCTTAGCACCCTAGTCAGGTGACTTACACAGCCCGTCACTCCAGCTCCAAGGGATCGTGGCTACAGTTATAGGATCTGAGGGACACTCGGCTTGTGAGATAGGTCTGGGATCTGAACTCGGGTCCTGATGACAGTGGAACAGGCGCTCTTAACTGCTGAGCCATCTCTTCGCCCTCTATACAGAATACTTTTTAAAATTTATTTTATGTGTATGAGTGTTTTGCCTGCATGTATATATGTGCACCGTGTGCATGCCTGGTACCCAGAGAGGTCAGAAGAGGACCCTGGATCCCCTGAAACAGGAGTTACAGGCAGTTGTAAGGATCTAGGAATCAAACCCAGGTCTTCTGCAAGAGCAGCAAGTGCTCTTAACCACTGAGTGTGGGGACATTTCTGGCCTCTGCGGGTGTGCCTGAGCACACAAACACCCATACACATAAATAATTTGAAAATCCATATTTAAGGGCTGGAGAGATAGCAATGGACAAGAACTTATACACAGGTTTCTCAGATGTATGTTTCCCTCCAAAACCTACAGCAGAAAAGGACTGGAACAAAGTTCCTCAGCCAAAGAGACCCGAACCTCCCTCCAAAGGGCCGAGGCTTCCTTACTACCCCACACTCAATCCTTTCCCTGCCGTGGGCGTTCCTTACCTGTATACTGGATGTTGAGCAGCTCAGAAATGAGGGGGCTGTAGTAGGTATTTTCCTCATATTCATTAATCTGGGAGAAAGCACAGAACACTCAATATGAGGGAGAACTACGTCACACAGACATACACGCACCAGCTGCTTGGTTTCCTAGCTGGGAAGGCTGAGCAGAAAACAGGGAGGTCGTGTGACTCAGCTGGGCTGGGGGGGACAAGATGACTGTTTCTTGCTACCACCTACCTGGGCTCTGACCTTGGGGCTTCTGGCAGACAAGATGTCCCAGGCAAAGCTGCTCCTGTAGCCCTATTGCTAGGACACTCTTTGATGTGAATGTTGACTTCATTGACTTATTTTAATGTGTGTCAGAGTTTGCCTGTGTGTCTGTATGTGTATCATCTGCATGCAGTGTCCTTGGGGCCCAGAAGAGGGCACCAGACCCACCTGAACTGGAGTCACAGGAGGTTGTGAGCTGTCATGTGGGTGCTGGGAACTGAACTCCCATCCTCCACAAGAGCAGCAAGGACTTTTAACCACTAAGCCATCTCTCCAGCCCAGTTTTTTTGTTTGTTTTAAGATGAAAGTAAAAGTTGCTTTTGGTGTAAAAGGCATATGATTTGTTTGTTTTCTGCTGCTGATTTGGTTGGTTTGGGTTTGATTTTGTTAGTTTTGTTTTAACAGGGTTTCTCTGTATAGTCCTGACTGTCCTAGAACTCACTCTGTAGACCAGGCTGGCCTCCAACTTGGAGATCCTCCTGAGTGGTGGGATTAAAGGTGCGTGTGGCCACCATCCAGCTTGATTTTGGTGGGTTTTGTTTTTTTGGGTGTTTGTTTTTTACTTTTTTGTTTGTTTTGGTTTTTCAAGACAGGGTTTTATTGTTTAGCTTTCCTGGAACTCACATTGTAGACCAGGTGGCCTTGAACTCACAGAGATCTGCCTGTCTCTGCCTTCTGTGTTGGGATTAAAGGCGTGTACTGCCTGGCATGATTTTGTTTTTTGAGGTAAGGTCTTGTTGTGTAGCCCGGGCTGCACAGACCATGACAGCTGCAGACTCACAGCGATCCCTCTGCTCCCGGAGGGCTGGGATTACAGTCATGCACCACAGATCATTTGGATCCGATTGACTTTTTCTCTTGGGATTACAGGCTTACACCTTCACAACCAGCTTTGTTTTTATCTTTTGAAATAACTATAGAACCAATTGGATATTTCATTTTGTTTGTAAATTTATCCAGTTTAATGTTAAAATTTTGGAGAATTCAATTCTGTCTACCTTAAAACATTTCTTTTAGATTTATTTATTTTCATTTTATATGTATGGGTATTTTGCCTGCAAGTGTGTCTGTGTTCCACGTGCGTGCCTGGTGCCCTCAGGGGGCAAAAGAAGACATCCGATCTCCGGGAAGTGGTTGCAAAGTGAGCCTGGGTCTTCCGGTGCTCTCAATCACTGAGCAATCTGCAGCCCAGATTCCTGCCTGCTCCTAGTCACCTTTCCCGAAGTCCATCACGCGGACTGTTTAGACGCACAGCGCTGGTGCCTTTGTCTGGCTGCACTGGAAGTTTCACACAGCTCATCGACCAGCTTGCGTCCAGTCAACCCTTCTGCGCTCCCAGGTCCTCTGAGTCTACCCAGGGTCCCATGCTTCAAAACACAGGAGCAAGCAAGGACTGGCAAAGGTCAGCCCTCCACTGAGGGAGCTTTCCTGGGAAAGCTTAGGACGCGACTGAGAGAAATAATGGAGACAATGTATCATTCAGACCCTTTGGCTGCTATGCCCTCCTTTGGATGTGCGGGCCTAGGAGCCCGGGTGCAGACCCACGCCGTAGCTCCAGCTTACCTCCACAAGAACTGCCAGCACAGCCAAACCATCGGGCTGGCTCTTGGCCTCGTCAAAGTTATCGTACTTGGAATTGTAGTGAACAAAGTGGATCTGTGAGTGAGAGAAAGCAGGTCAAGGGCAGTGCATGGGGACTCCAGACCATTAAGGGTTCCCAGGGGTGAGGGAAAGGATGGAAGACGGTCCAGCCTCGACTACCCCACACAAACAGCGCCGACCTCCCTCTGCCTGGGCAGGCTGCAAGCCCAACTGCCAAGACCGGAAACTTCTCTGAGAATGGAAAGAGGGAAGCAGGGTTCTGGAAGGTCGCTGTTCTGTTTGCTTTGACCCAACCTCCCTCCTGGTAGACACTGGAGCCACTCTGCCCTCCTCGGGCCTCTAGGGGGCTTGAGGAGCAAGTGAGCAATGAACGCTCCTCCCTCGGGAAGCCACTGTGAGCCTGAAATCAGGGCAAGGAGGGATGCAGGCCAAAGAGGTTCTAAAATTCTAACACGCAAATCCAGCGGAAGCAGAGGAAGGCCTGGCACCATGCAGGCGAGACACTCCTGCCATGCTGCGAGTTTCTGAAGAGAGAATCCATCTATGTTCCCTCACAGAGCAGTGACCAGTAAGCTCTCAACGAACTGCACATAAAGCACAGGGTGACTGAACCGTCATGGTACCACCACCATTGCACAGTCGTATTGGCTAGTTCAGTAAGAAAGGGAGAGCCAATGGGGCTAGAGAGAGGGCTCAGAGGCTAAGAGCAATGGCTGCTCTTCCAGAGGTCCTGAGTTCAATTCCCAGCAACCACATGGTGGCTCACAACATCTGTAATGAAATCTGAGGCCCTTTTTATCATTATTTAAGAGAGATGACTCAGGCTGGAGAGATGGCTCAGTGGTTAAGAGCATTGCCTGCTCTTCCAAAGGTCCTGAGTTCAATTCCCAGCAACCACATGGGGGCTCACATGTAGGCATACAAGCAAACAGAATAACGTATACATAATAAATAAATAAATATTTTTTAAAAAAAGAAAGAGATGACTCAGTTGGTAAAGTCGTTGTTATGTGAGCATGAGAAACAGTTCAATCCTAGCACCCACAAAGAGAAACTGAGCACAGCTGTGCATGCCTGTAATCTCAGCGCTGAGGCCAGTAGTAATAGGATCCCCGGGATTCAATACCAGTCAGTCTAGTTAATAGAGTGCAAGAGCCTAGATAGATGATAGATAGATAGATAGATAGATAGATAGATAGATAGATAGACAGATAGATGTGTGTGATAGAGGAAGACAATGTCAACCCCTGGCCTCCACACACATGCACATATATGTGCATGCACACTCGCATTCATGTGTACATACATGACACAAACATACAAACACATAAAAAGTGACTATGGACCTTGAAGGAAAGGGGACCCCGCTGGGGTTGTCACATACCTCTATCACACGCCTGATCCCGTCGACGGTGTGCTCAGAGCCGCTGATTTCTGCGAAGTCCCCACCCCAGTGGAAGTGCATCTGCTCTGCTTTATACACGGTGCCGTTAGAGTCTTTCAGGCTCATGGTGGAAGGCAGGGAGATCTGCACTGCAGTAGAGAACATAGCACCGGGAGGCTCAGACTCCCCAGTAAGCAGCCTCCCGGGTCATCTCCCACCCCACACCCTTCTGAGCTTGTGGCTGTGCTAATGAAAAGCCCAGGCCCAAATCTATCTGTCTCCAAATCTCCTTACCAAGCTTTCCAGATCCTAAAAGGGAGTCGTCTTCCAAACACATTTGCCTCCTTGTGAACAATGAACACTTAACCACTGTCTCCCCGGACAGCAGACATCTGAGCATTTGCTGTACTCAGATGACATCACGGGGTCTGAGGATAGAGTGCTCGCCCAGCATGCACTGGACCCTGGGTTTGATCTCCAGCTCCACATAAAATTGTTCATGGGGGCCTGGAGAGATAGCTCAGCAGTTAAGAGCACTGACCGCTCTCCCAGAGGACCCAGGTTCAATTCCCAGCACCCATATGGCAGCTCACAACTGTCTGTAACACCAAGATCTGACACCCTCATACAGACATATATGTAAGCAAAACACCAATGCATATAAAATAAAAATAAATTAATTTAAAAAACTGTGCATGATAGCATACTCCCATAATCCCAGCACTCAAGAAACAGAAATGGGAATACCAGAAACTCAGGATCATCCTTAACTGAGGCCGCCTTTGGTTGTCTTGAAAAGGAGGGATGTTAGCCGGGCAGTGGTGGTGCACACCTTTAATCCCAGCACTTGGGAGGCAGAGGCAAGTGAATCTCTGAGTTCCAGGCCAGCCTGGTCTACAGAGCAAGTCTCAGGACAGACAAGGCTACACAGAAAGTCTGTCTTGGTTAAAAAAAAAAAAAGAAAGAAAGAAAGAAAGAAGAAAGAAAAAAAGAAGAAAGGGATGTTGACAGTATAGCAGCCCTGCCCCAGTTCTGCCTTGCATGTAAAGACCATAGGTTCTACTGTTAACACTAGAAAACATTAACAACAACAAATTGTTTTATTGTTCTGCAACAGACACTGGTCAGAGAAGGAAAGCATAGACAATAAACTGTAAGAAAGGATTTATAAACATCTGATAAAAGTCTACAGAAGCAATGACTCAGAGGTTAAGAGCACTGACTGCCTTCCAGAGATCCTGTTTCAATTCCCAGAACCCACATGGCAGCTCATAACTGTTTGAAATTCCAGTTCCAGGAGAACAATGTCCTCTACTGGCCTCCACAGGCGCTGCACACACATGGTGCACATAACACATACAGGCAAGCACTCATACACATAAAAATCTTTACAAAAAATAAAGGACTCTTAAAATTCAACAATAAGACCAGGTATGGCAGTGCATACCTTTAATCCCAGCATTTAGGAAGCAGAGGCAGGTGGATCTCTGTGAGTTCGAGGCCAGCTTGGACAGAAAAAAAAGTCTCTAAAAAAGAAAATTCAGCAATAAGAAAATGAGCATGCTGATTTTGAAAATCAGCAAAACACCTAAGCAGACACTTTATCATTGAAGATATATAAGCTAGGCATGTCTGCAGTCCCAACACTCAGGAGGCCAAGACAGAAGGACCACTTGCACATAATTTTAAATCAACATGGAGACTCCTTCCCCATCTGTTACAGAAACAGACTGGATGCCTGAGAGCTGACTCAGCAATTAACATGGACTTAATAAGACTTAAGCAATTAACAAGGCTGCTCTTGAGGAGGACCCACATTCAATTCCCAGCACCCCTGTCAGGTGGCTCACAAATGCCTGTAGCTCTGGGAAGGAGCTGAGGCCCCTGGCATCCGAGGGCACTTGCACTCATGTGCACAGACCCACACACAGACACACGCACATACATATAGTTGAAAATAATGAAATAACTATTAAAAATAGATGATAAATTTAGCCCAAAAGCAGAACATGGACTTAGCATGCACAGAGCCCTCCAATACCTCAAAAGCTACTAGTTTGTGGATCTTAGTAGTCCCAGCCACAGTACCTGGGCCACTCACAGGCATGGCTCTGTTCTCCTCTTACCACTCACCCGACCCATAACTGGAATTTGGTTTTGTTGTCTCAATGAGGCAACATGCACCTGTGCATAGACAGTAAACTAATTCACCCAGGATCCAGGTACAATAGGGCTGAGATCCAAACATCTGGGTCTGTGTCACTGGGCCACTAGTGACTGTGATCTTGAGTGAACCCGTGGCCTCCGGAGACCTCAGGTTTCCTGCCTGTAAATGGCCTCCCTTAATCAACCGTTGGGGTGGGGTGCAGGCATCCAATCCCAGCACTTGGGAAGTAGAGACAGGATAGCCAAGAGCTCGAGGCGCTTGGAGTTTGGAACCAACCATGGTTAGCTGAGCTCAAAAATCAAAGAGAGGCTAAGGAGCCAGCTCGGTGGCTGAAGTGCTTAGCACACAAGCAAGAGGACACGAGTTTGGAACCCCAACACCTTCATAAAAAGCCAGATACAGAGCTTCACACATATAATCCCAGCCCTAGGGAAGGTGACAAGCCAACCTAGCAGCCCGTCTAGCCAAGTCAGTGAGTGACTGTCTCAAAAACTAAGATGAAGGGGCTGAAGGGATAGCTCAGGGGTCAAAGCACATGGGGCCAAGCCTGATGACCTGAGTTTGAGCTCTATAGCCATCATAATAGAAGGAGGCACCGCTGCACACATACAAATAAATAAATAGATGTAATAATCATAATAGGAGGAAGCACCGCTGCACACATACAAATAAATAAATAGATGTAACAAAAATTTAAAAACTAAGAGAGCTATTAGGAAGATACTGGATGTTAATCTCTGGATTTTATCTACATGTGCACATATGTACCTGTGTACCTACACACGCACACGCGCGCGCGCACACACACATATACACACATATTAATACACCCCACACAATGCTTCCCTCCTGGGGTTGCTATGAGGCTCAAAGACAAATCTAGTGGAGAATTAGGACACACTATGTGGGTGTCACAGCTGCCCTGAGAGGGCTCCCAAGATCCAGCTTTCCCTTCTGATACACACATTCATTCTCTCTCCCTCTCCCTCTCTCCCTCTCTCTCTCTATCTCTCTCTCTCCCTCTCCCTCTCTCCCTCTCTCTCTATCTCTCTCTCTCTCCCTCTCCCTCTCTCCCTCTCTCTCTATCTCTCTGGAGAAAGTGAGGGGAATTCTTTTTGAACCTTTGAGAAACTGAGTTATCTCTCAGGTGCTCGTAGCTAATCAGATCCCATACAGAAACTATAGAAACCGGGGCACAGCTGCATAAAAACAGTAGGGAAGGTAAGCCGAGTCACCCTCTGTCTGAACGCCCTGCGGGGTAAACCCCAGTCACCCTCTGTCTGAATGCTCTGCCAGTGCATTGGAACAGACTCAGGTAAGGGTCTTCCGGTGTATTGTTTGGAGATCCACCTGCCTCTGCCTTTCAATTGTTGGAATTAAAAGTGCGTGCCCCCACACCTGGCAGGGTTTTATCATTGTTGTTGTTACTATTATCATTCATTTATTTGGGGGTGAGTGTGGGGGAATGCCCTCCTTGGAGCCTGTGTGGAAGTTAACCGCTTTTGAGAGTCGACTCTTTCCTTTAACAGTGTAGGTCCCAGGGACTTGAACACAGGTTTTCAGGATTCAAAACAGGTGTCTCTGAGGAGCCCACAAGGGGTTGACTTTAGGGACAGTTGTTGCCCGTCTCTGGAAGAGTCCCCGGGGTTTCTGCTAGCTGTGCTCTGGGTCTCCATACACATGGCTCCTGGCATGCACACAAACTACCAGCTTTTCACGCAGGCCCATGCGCCCCTTTACCTGTGTGGCCGTTGTTAGTCATGGAGAACTCCAACCCATCCTCCCCATAGCCACTCAGGGTCAGCGGCTTCAAGAACCGGTTGAACTTCACCTTCTTGTTCTGAAGATTGATGGGCGACTGCCTCTGCCCACCACAGTCAGGGTACGCCTTCGGCCAGTCACTCTCTTCCAGGTTGTCCCCTGCAACAAGAGAGAGTGGAGCCCAGTCAGAGCTTCCCAGCTGACTTCTTAGCAGGCCAGGGTCTTCGGGGTGGAGGACCCGCAGGCCAGCCTTCTGGAAACAGAAGCAGAGCTTCCAGAGGGCTGGCCAGAAGAGCTCTAAACTAAGCCAAGGACTTGGCTTGGGGTGTGGCCATGGTGCCGACTTCCGACTCTTCCTTGCATCTACTGGCACAAGAACCTGAGTTCATGATTCGTGTCCAGGGGTCTCCTCTGCAGAGTAGATAGCTGGCCCTCTTCTTTCTAGTATTCATGGCTGATGAATACTCTGAAGGGAGCCTAGGCCTACCAATAACCCCTAACCTCATTTTCAGAGAATATAGATTTCCTTCCAAGTCTGGTGCTTGAGGCCCTGGCTTCCCTTGTGCTGGAACCTTCCACATACAGCAGCTGTTTTCTTGTTCCAACCTCTTCCTGGCCGACAGGAAGGCCAAGACAAGACCACCTAGGTGACCACATGGATACAGGGCATCTGAGAAGCATCCTGTTAAAGGGTGGTACAGGCCTGTAATCCCAGCACTGGGGAGGAGGAGGCAGGAGGATCAGAAGTACCAGGTCATCCTTAGCTACAAACCAAGTTTAAGGCCAGCCTGTACAACATTCGAGATGTGTAGCAGGTGTTTGCTCCACCCATGACCTTGGGCTCCCTGGCGTGTGAAGGAGGTGCTTCCCACCTCTCTACGTGACCTCTTAAAAGGAAGGAGGGAGGGCCCAGTTAGCTCAGTTGGTAGAGTACAGGATTCTTTTTTTAAATTATTTATTATTATTATTATTTTAAAAAGAAAACAAACTATCTTTATTTTCCATACTAATCCCAGTTCCCACTCCCTCCCCTCCTCCCATCCCTTCCACCTATCCTCCCATCCCACCCCCCCATCCACTCCTCAGAGATGGTAAGGCACATTGCTTTGGGGAAGGTCCAAGGCCCTCCTTGCTATATCTAGGCTGAGCAAGGTATCCATCCAAAGAGAATAGGTTCGAAAAGAGCCAATACAAGCAGTAGGGATAAATCTTGGTGCCACTGCCACCTACATTCAGAGGGACTAGTTTGGACCTATGCTGCTTCCTTCCTGACCAGCTGGCGTTGGTGAGCTCCCATTAGCTCAGGTAGACTGTTTCAGTGGGTGTCCCCATCATGGTCTTGACCTCTTTGCTCACATTCTCACTCCTCCCACTCTTCAACTGGACTTTGGGAGCTCAGCCCAGTACTCTGATGGAGGTCTCTGCCTCTGTTTCCATCAGTTGCTGGATAAAGGTTCTATGGTGATATTTAAGATCATCATCAGTCTGACTACAGGGCAAGATCAGTTCGGGCACCCTCACGTCTATTGCTTAGGGTCTTAACTGGGGTCATCCTTGTGGGTTCCTGGGAATTTCTCTAGTGCCAGGTTTTTTGCTAGCCCCATAATGGCTCTCTCAACCAAAATATCTCTTTCCTTGCTCTCATCTCTGTCTTTCCTTCATCTCAACTATCCCGTTCCCTCAAGTTCTCCTCTCCTCTCACCTTCTCCCCTCATCTTCCCCTTCTGCCTTCCCTACTCCCCCTACCCCCAGAGCATGGGATTCTTAATCCCAGGGTCATGGGTTCATGCCCCACGCTGGGTGCCACTTTTAGTGAGAAATGCATGTGTGTCTGTTTAAGAGGTATCAAAGATTTATTAAGATATAAAAGGGAAAATACACTCACAAATATGGGATATGATAAATCCAGTTGCCCAGTCCTTGGAAACCTGGGATCCAACCACACACTGTTTCACGCCACCTGATTCAGTCTTCGCCATCCAAAAGAATACATTCCCTGCCCTCCTTCCTTTTAAGAGGCCACTCAGGCCAGATAACCCAAGGTCATGGGAAGAGCGAACACTCACTACAATACTGTCTTAGAAAGCAACACAAACCAATAAACTTTGAAGTTCCAGCTTCTCAGGGGGCTGAAGTGAGAGTTTTTTGTTGTTGTTTTGGGGTTTCAGTTTTTATTTATTTAATTTTTTTTTAGAGGCAGGAAGCTCTTTTGAATCCAGGTGTTAACCTGTTTTATGAAACATCTTACTATGTAGTCCTGACTGGCCTTGAACTTGTGGCAATCCTCCTGTCTCAAGCTTTGGGAGTTTGGGATTACAGTCTTATTATACCAGGTATAAATAAGCCCAGAGGTTCAAGGCCAGCCTGGGCAATGTAATGAGATACTCTCTTTAAAAAAGAAGAGAAGAGAGAAAAGAAGGAAGAAGTGTGAGAGGGAGGAAGGAATGGAGGGAGCAGAGAGACAGAAAGAGAGAGAAGAGAAGGAAGGGAAGGAGAGAGGAATGGAGGGAGGAATGAAGGGAGGAAGGAATGGAAGGAACAGAGAGACAGAAAGAGAGAGAAGAGAAGGGAGGGAGAGAGGGAGGGAGGGAGGGAGGGAAGAGGCTGCAAAGTTTATATTTTTGGAGATGGTTAATAATCCTGGGCTCAGAGGAATGTCCACCCATCACTACAGATGACAGAGGCCCCACATCACTGAGGGGTTTGGTTTGAGTTTATAAGACAGGGTCTCTCTATGTAGCCCTGGCTGTCCTTGAACTCACTGTTAGCCAGGCTGGCCTGAAACTCAGATCCACCTGCCTCTGCATCCTGGGTACTGGGATTGAAAGCATTTGTTATCCTGGTTCAGCCGTCTGTAGCTGAGGACCTGCGAGGGTAGCTCTCCATGAACACATGGTTTGTTCTAGGTAGGAACAGAGCTCCAGTTGGGGCTTCATGGTTTGCAATCTACAGAACAGTTGATTCTCTTCTCGTCCTATTCAATAATTCAAACCAATTTTTAAACATTTCTTTCTTAGAGGCGAAATACCAAGATAAAGGAAAGAGGCCTGAGGCACACCCTTCTGTGACCCAAGTGCTTTGGATCTGGGTCTCATGGACGTTGGGAAGAAGCCAGGCACACAGCTCAACAGCAGAGCCTGCCCAGCACACACAAGGCTGGGCTCCAGTCCTGGTGCTAGGGGAGGGAAAACGTGGGGCAGCTTACACATGGTCCTCCTGGCACTTACAAAAGTCATCCTGCGTCCTCCAGGACTCTGGACTCCAGGGCCAGTCTGGGAGTCTCTGCTACCATAAGGAAGACAAGAATTTGCCACCAGAACCCTCTGTCTTCTGTCACCTCTGCACCACCGCCAGTAAGACTGCTTGATGACACAGGTATGGGCTCCTTTTAGGATTATTAATGGAGCTGCCCTATGAATTGGATTATCTGAGCCTCTACTATGTCCCTGAATCTGTCACCTTGATTTAGGACTTATAATTCACTCTGAATAATCAAGCTATGCAGGGCAGACTTTGTCCTGTGCCACTCTGGCCTCCTGCACCATCCAGAGGCCTCCAGTCTCCCCCAGATACCCCGACTCCCAATCTGGTTCTATGGGGATACAAGTGGGAAGATTCTCAAGTTCCCTTTGTGCAGTCTGACTGGATATCTCAAGGTAAGGTTCTGCAGAAGCAAAGCATCCTCCTTTGGATCCTGGGGGAACTGGGAGTAGGCAGATGTCTGAGGAGAATTGCTATCTGTGGTCTAGTAGCCTTTCCTATGAGGCCATAGGTGTTCTTTCTAGAAGTCTCATTTGTCACACATCTGGATAACAATAGCTTTATAAGCAGATGTGGGTTCTTGAAGCAGCCAATCCTGAGTGGAACAGATTTTAAAGCTGCCAAGTGAAGCTGGGCTGAGGCAGGGGAGTGCTGTCTCTTCTTCTCCTTCATCAGGGTTGAAAGTCTATTTGTTCATTCAAAGATAGCAAAACACATGTGAATCCAAAGAGCAGGTGGATCCCACCAGAGGACCCACACCCAGCACCGGAGGGCTGGCCGGTCACCCTGTCTGGAAGTGCCAAGTGGCTGCTTACCTGAGTAGGTCCAGTGAGTCTCGGCCTGGATGCCCAGGAGGAACAGGGACACCACAGTCACCAGAACCCTCATGGTAGATGCTGAAGGCCTGAAAGCAGCAAAATTCTGGGCAGCACTTCTTTTAAGAGCTCAGAAACTGTAAATAACAATTTACCGGGTCCAGCTGGCTGATCCGCCCTTGCTGCACCCACTGAACAATAACACCCTCCCCACAATGGCCCTTCTGACTTGGTGCCTGGTGCACGTGTCTCACCTCCTCCCAGGGCATTACCATAGCCAATTAACCCATGTCTGGTTGTTCAACATCTTTGGAAACTCAGTCCAGGGGCCACACAGTGCAGCCATTGTGGGCCTTGAGTGATGAGTGATCTGGAGGGATATGAAGAGCCCGAGGCACAGTGCACCCGGAAACAGGGGCTTCCTGGAGGGTGGCATTTCCTCTGCCCTTTCTCCTGGCTGTTGGGGGGAATCATCAGTGTCTGAAAACCTTGCCAGATTCCAGTTGGTATTTCCTGCCTGTTCCAGAGTAGACAGAACATCCCTAATGTTTCAGGCTTGCCTACTCCCTTACACCCCCCAGTCCCACACCAGCTAGGCAACTGGGAAGATAGTCTGGTACCCCAGATAGCTTTGGGCAAGAAATGGAAGAGGCAGCTGGAGGCAGGGATAGGATTATCCTCAACCTAAATCAGCCGGGGACCTTGGAGCCTGGCTCTTGAGCTTTATCTGCACACATGCCTTGGGGCCATTGAGGAGGAGGGGGTGGAAGAGGTCTAGACCAGTTCTCACGTTTCTCCTGGGATTTGTCCTGACAGTGCCATACACTTGGGCACACCCAAGCCGAACCAATGAGTTGTCTAATCCTTGTACATCTATGCGGCTAGTGCAGGAGAAACGAGCATGTATGCCCGCTGAGAAGCCAGTGTTTCCCATGCCTTTCAGAGAGGCAGAGACATAGGGCAGGTGGGGCTCCCAGAGGGCATCTGTCATGCCAGCCACTAGCAAAGAACTGATCTGCTCTGGCAAATGGCAACCCCCCTCGCCAGTTTCCTTTATCTCCCTGCACACTCATCCACAGTCTGAGAGATGTCAAAATGGTAGCATGAGGTCACAACAGCTGTATGAGAGGCAGTTGGGTTGCACACTGCAAAGACCTCCCTGCTGCCATCTAATCAGGGAGCATCCATTGCTCTAAGACCCCCACTAAAATACTAGACCCATAAAGCTCAAGATCTCAAAGAATCTCAAGGAAACGGTTACCCATCTGTGCCTCAGTTTCCCCATCTTCAATAGGAGCTCTCTACAGTACTGCCCCCTCACACATACATCCAGGAATTCAGCAATAAATCTATGCACAGTGCTCAAAGCAGGGCCTGATACATAGCAACTGGCATTAATTTTGGATTTCTCGTTTTATGACAAGGAGGTGACTTGCCATTGTCACCCCACTAGTTATTGAGGGGCCAGAGGGTACAAAACACTTGCTCTTCAGCTCATTGCGTTTCTCCAGGTTCAAAGCACACTGCCATCTCAGCTAAGTCAGTCTTGCTACTCTTCTGAGCCCCTGGGCCGGATTGACCCCATGAGCCTCCAGCTCTGCTGAAGAGTTTAGCAGAGATCACCACAATTGGGAAACTGAGGCAGGAAGAGTGCTGTGAGTTTCAGGCAAGATGACTGCCAGGGGGATGAAGCCAGCCTGGGCTACGGAATGAAACCCCATCGCAAGGAGGGTGGGGGCACTGGCTAGAGAGATGGCTCAGCCGTTCAGATGGAATGCTACTCTTGCAGAGGACCCAAGTTCAGTTCCCAATAGCCACATCAGGCAGCTCACAACCACTTGTAACTCCAGATCCTGGGGATCTGCTACTCTGCCAGTCTCTGTGGACCTTGGCACTGGCACATGCACACGCACATGCACACACACACACACACACATAAATAAAAAGAGAAACCAGAAGAAAAAGAAATGAGCATGCTATTGAGACCTGGGGATACAGCTCGGTTGGTAGTTCTTCCCCGGTTCAGTCCTCACCATCATATAACCCTGGTGTAGTATCATACACCCGTGCTCAGAAGTTCAAAACCATCCTGTGTGTACTGAGTTTGAGGCCAACCTGAACGACATGAGACACTGTCTCAAAAAAAAAAAAAAAAAAAAAAAAAAAACGCAGAATCCACCTGCCTCTGCCTTGGAAATTTGCACGGGAAAACAGTGTGTAGCTGAGGGTCGGGGGCGGTGGATCTGGGGAGATGCTGGGCTAGAGTGCAGGGAATTCAGTAGGCTGGGCCTTGGGAGGGCAAGAGTGCCCAGGGAGGGAAAGAGGTGGAGGAGAGACCAGAATGTTTCTGAGGCAGGAGGACTCCAGGAAGTGGCAAAACAGATCGTGTTCACCACTCCCAGTAGCTCCCAGCCTCACCTCATTTCATCTAAGGTTTGGCAACCCTGAGATTAGCATCTTGGGGTTCCAGGACAGACAGCCTTTGTGCTTCTGGGCCTGCTCCCATGCACAGCTGGTCGATGCTGGCTGGTGTTAAAGACAGCAATTAAATTAATAAAGGGAGTAGAGCTGACCAGCTCCTGAAATCCAGGAGCCACCTGCTAACAAGGGCGCATCACTAGAGATGGGGTCCCCTCCCTCTTTCAGGTGTCATTACTCCCCCATTACTTAGCACAGAATAAGATAATGTCAATTTTGTTGCCTAATTTCTGACTCACTGTCTTCTTTGATCCTAAAATTTTCCATCCATCGACTTTGAGCAGAAATATCTTGCTTCTTGTGTTTGTGGGACATATGTACGTGTGTGTGTGAGTGTGTGTGTGAGCATGTGTGTGTGAGTGTGTGTGTGTGTGACTATAAATTCCTTCTATCCTCATACCACCATACCCCCAGCTCATTGAAGCTTATCAGTATTCTGAATTCTTGTTTTTCACAGCTCATCGATTGATTGACAGTGTGAGATGAGCTGACAGGGGGATCATTTTCATCACAATGGAAAGTTAAGAGTGAGAAAGGAGTCTTTGTGTTTTCTGCGTTTATGACTATCTGTTCCATGGAAAGGCCGGAAGAGGGGAAGAAGAAGAAGAGAGGGAGGCATAGTCATCCCAGGTGATACGGAAGTGACAGCAGCCCAAGTAAACAGACTCCACCTGCCCAGGTGGAAGGGCCATGTGCTCAACCCATGTCTGTCCACACATGGATCAGAGAGGTGATCAAGGAAGGTGAGCACAGGTGAGCTGGAAGAGAGCCCATGAGCCAATACACAGGTTCATACAGGACTGACATTAGCTGTTTCATACAGGACTGTGAGCACACAGGGATCCTAAAAGCTGAGCCCTTCTGCACAGTGAGTTCTCTGCATCATTTGGTCCCAGCACAGAAGCAAGATGTTTAATCTATCCCTACTGAAGCCCTCTTGCTTGCTTTGCTGTTTTCATCCGAGAAAGAGTCTTTACCTGCATCTGGCTCTTCTGGAACTCACTATGTAGCCTGAGCTGTCCTCAAACTTGCTATAGTAGACCAGGTTGACCACAAACTCAAAAGTCCACCCACCTCTGCCTCCTGAGTGCTGGAATTAAAGGTGCAGGCTACCACACCTGGTGAAGCCTGCTTTCTTAACCCTCTTTGAGAACATCTCTAAGCTTTACCCGAGCTGGAGGTATAGCAGTGAATTTACCTAGGGCACAACTGGATACCTAGGGGAAAAATGAGTAACTTTCTTCTGTTTAAGGTAGGGTCTCATGCACCCAAGGCTGGCCTCAAACTCACTATGTATCCAAGGATAAGCTTGAACTTCTGATCTTCTTCTCTCTATTCCCAAGTGCTAATTCTTTTTTTTTTTTTTTTTTTTTTTTTTTTTTTTTTTTTTTGGCTTTTCGAGACAGGGTTTCCCTGTAGTTTCTAGAGCCTGTCCTGGAACTAGCTCTTGTAGACCAGGCTGGCCTCAAATTCAGAGATCCGCCTGCCTCTGCCTCCCAAGTGCTGGGATTAAAGTCGTGCGCCACCACCGCCCAGCTCCGACTGCTAATTCTAAGCGTGTCTGTGCCTCCATGATAATTTATGGAGTGCTGGGGATCAAACCTAAGGCATTCTGGGTAAGAACTCTACCATCCCCAGACCTGGCATACTTGTATACTTTCCTTACTTCCTTCCTCCCTTCCATTTGTTTGGAAACAGGGTCACACCATGTAGCTCTGTCTGTGTCCTGGAACTCACTCTGTAGACCAGGCTGGTCTTGAACTCACAGAGATCCACCCGTGGTGATGAACTTGCTCAGTTTCAGAGACCACTGGTCTCATGTGTTCTAGAATTCAGCACCTGTCACAGGGTTTCTTTTTTTTCCATTTCCTTTCCTTTTCTTTTCTTTTTTTCTTTCTTTTTTTTTTTTTTGGTTTTGGTTTTTCGAGACAGGGTTTCTCTGTAGCTTTAGAGCCTGGAACTAGCTCTTGTAGACCAATCTGGCCTTGAACTCACAGAGATCCGCCTGCCTCTGCCTCCCGAGTGCTGGGATTAAAGGCATGTGCCACCACCGCCCATTTTTTCATGGGGTTTCTATAAGCAGGCATAGCTTCCATCTGATCAGTTCTTCCTGGGCATGGTGGCACACATGTGGAATCCAGCAATCAGGAGGTGGGGGCAGGGGAACCAAGAGTTTAAGGTCATCCTTGCTATATAGTGATTTAGAGGCCAGGCTGGAAGACAAGGGACTCTCCTTATAAACAAAACAGAGCCAGGCATGGTGGCACACGCCTTTAATCCTAGCACTTGAGAGTCAGGTAGGAGGATATTTGTGAGTTTGAGGCCAGCCTGGTCTATGTAGTGAGTTCAAGGCCAGTCTGGGCTACACAGTGGGACCCTGTCTCAAGAAAACCAAACAAAAAAGAGGGCTGTGGCGGAGGCTTGGGGGATCAGAGCACCTACTGAACAAATATGGAAGCATAAGTATGAATCCCCAGTGCCCATTTTATAAACAGCTGTGCCAGGCCATATGTACCCCCAGAACAAGAGGCAGACACAAGGGCTCACTGGGGTTTGCTGACTGCCAGCTCTGCTCCAAGTTCAGTGAAGGTCCCTGTCTCAAGGGGATAAGGCAAGACTGAGAGAGCTGGATGCCTGACACTCTCCTCTGGCTTCCAAATGTGCGTGTAAGTCTAGACCACAGACACACGTTCACACACACCACACCCACACCCGCGTACATGCACATTAGTCCACAATCCTTCCCCGCGAGTATCGGGAACCCACATCCAAAAGATCTCCCATCCCAAAATGTCTTCTCTACTATTAATTTAGGCATATGTAACACAGACCCAAATATGAGGAACTTTGCCCGACCCACACCCTTGTGGGCACAAACCCACTGGACTGGCTGCTCCCTGGCCTCCCACTAGTTGGAGCAGTTGCTTGCTGTAGAGCCTGGGTCCTGCTGGATTCATTTAGTGGATCTCTCCCTCAGTTTAATTCTGCAGGATAAGTTTGTGTTTCTCCGGCCGGCCTACCCTTTGCTGATCAAACGGTCCATTTCAAGTCTGCGGTGACCGCTGGCCTTTCTCTCATACCTCGCTTCTGTTGGCTTCTCGACACCGCATGAGCACGACGTATGTGTACCCCACAAGAGAATATGTGTACCCCACAAGAGAAATAGGAACACAGATGCATTCTCTAACAGACCAGGAAGTTAAACTCGGTGTTAGCTGGACTTCTTGGAGGCATCAAGTAGAAAATACCTTCTTTAGCCTCTGGTGAGCTTGTGTCCTCAGCCTTAGATCACTCAGATCTCTGGCCTCTGTCACCCCTACTCTTGGTCCCCCTTAATCTCCCGCCTCCATCCGATAACAGTTGTTAAAGGTTACAATCCTCACCTTCCTGATAACCCCAATAATCCCAACTCACTCATATTTTCAAGTCTTGTCTTAGAAGATGCTATGTAGTGCTTTTCTCTCTGGCCTTAACCTGATGCCATCTTGGAACAGAAGATGCTGTGGCCTGGTAGCCATGGCAACTAGAACAGAAAGAAAAAACATACCCAGGCTTAGGGTAATGATGATGGAGTCACTGACACAATTAGAAGTAGGAGGAGAGGCTCAAAAGACCCTAACCTGGGATTTTAGTTCTTGCTCCTACTCCCTGAACCCCACTCCCAAAAAAAGTGATATTGGGAGAGGCTAGACAGTATAGAAAATGGGAGTTTAACTGAATAGATAATTCCGTGGTGCGGCTTCCACCATGAAGTGGGACTTCACAATGATGTAGCTATTTTGGGGTCACCCGTGTTCTTGTAAGTAAACATAATAAACCCACTGGTTTCACCTGATAGAACTTAGGTGAAATTGCACTTTGGTCTGTCACTGTTGCCCGTCTGGGTGAGCAGAGGTTTGTTTAAAAAGCTCCCTGGGCAAAGTTAACGCAACAGCAGAAAGCAACCACAGTTCCCAGGGCAATCAGACTAGTCCTTAGCCGGCCACAATGATGGAAGGAACCACCGTTCAATTAAGTTACAAGGTGGTGGGTGGGGAGTGAGGGGGTAGCTCATTTGTGCAAGGCTTGCTGTGCAAGCACAAGGACCTGAGCTGGATTGCCAGAACTCATGTAAAAAGCTGGGAATTTCCAGCCTGGTCTACAAGAGCTAGTTCCAGGACCGGCTCCAAAAAAGCCACAGAGAAACTCTGTCTCGAAAAACCAAAAAAAAAAAAAAAAAAAAAAAAAGCTGGGAATTTGTGCTCTGGGCCTGTAATCTCCACATAGGGCAGAGGCAGGCAGATCTGAGGCTCCCTGAACATCCAGCCTAGCCTACTTGGCAAAACTCAGGTGACATGAGAGACCTTGTCTCAAAAACCAAGATGGACAGCTGGGTATTAGTGGTGCACACCTTTAATCCTAGCACTTGGGAGGCAGAGGCAGGTGGATCTCTGTGAGCTCCAGGACAGCCTGGTCTACAGAACAGTCAGAGCTACATAAAGAAGCCCTATCTGGAAAAACCAACACACACACACACACACACACACACACACATAAAAGCAGGGTTTTCTGGAAATGGGATTCAAACTTCAGATTGCCATGTCTTGAGGCACACAGGCACGGAGGGACTGTGGAGGGGCAGAATGAACCACAGAGAGCACAATAAGAAATGAGACGCAGAGCGCACAGTCGCCGGGACTTTCCTGAGCTGTCCATGACCGCTAGGCTAGCCAGCTGCGTGGACTAGAACAGCCTGGGAGGCCTGGGAGATGGAGGAGGCACCAGGCAGGGGGCTCCGGGCCCAACAGGTCTTTCTCCCAGCACTTGTCTGGCCCACTCTGCTGCGGGGGATAGACACCAGGACCAAAAGCAACTTGGAGAGGAAAGGGTTAATTTGGCTTCCAGCTCCCAGTCCATTCTGAAGGAAAGCCAGGTTGGTGCTCCCAGAAGCAAGCTGGAGGCAGAACTCAGCAGAGAAAGAGGGCTTACTGGCTTGCTTTTTTAGGCAAGATGAATCAGTGAGTAAAGACACTTGTCATGAGTTTAATCCCCAGAACCTAAACGGAACAGGAAAAGAACCAACTCTCACACGTGGCCCTCTGATCTCTCCACGTGCTCTGTGACATATCTTCTCTCTCTCTCTCTCTCTCTCTCTCTCTCTCTCTCTCTCTCTCTCACACACACACGCACATGCACGTGTACACATGCACACGCATGCGTACACACACAAGACTAGCATTTTTAATATTAAAAAATTAGATCAAAACAGAAATATATTCTCATGAATGGAAAGCAAACCCAGGATGTACTGGAGTCAAGTTTTCCCAAAGATTAAAAAAAAAAAAAAAAAAAAAAAGACAAAAAAACCATAGGCTAGACAGGGCTGGGTAAACCGCAGCATGGGAGCCAAACTTGGGCAGCCTGTCTGTCCTTTACGTACTGTCTGTGGCTGCGCTCCACTGCAGCTCTGCCTCTGGGCAGTCACAGCCGAGAGGCAGCCTGGAAGCCCACATGTTTACCAACATGGCCTTGTCTAGAGAGGTTTGCCGTCCTGCTTGATGAAACCAGTGTATTTTTGATGTCTAAATCTAACGAAGGGCAAAAGTCCTTTGTACGAGAGCTTAGATAGTTAAGAATTCAAAACAAGCCAGGAACCAGTGAATGAGAGACAATGCTCCTAGCTCTGACCTGGTTTTCAGCCTCTGCTTGTCAGGAATTTTTGGTCCTTTTATGTAAATGTAATGTTTTTGGTGCTCAGTCTCTTCAGATTCATTTACTCAGCTGCAACAGGGGTCAAAACTGCTGGAGCTGCCTGATTCCCGGTCGCCTCCTGGCGCCTTTCCCGTCTGACGTCAGCCTTAGCCTCATTTTCAGCCAACCAGACTTGTGGAAATCTTCTAGAGAGACTTCTGGGTGCTTTGCGTTATCATCATCATCATCATCATCATCATCATCATCATCATATCAGAGTTTTGTCTGCATGGATATCTGCGCGACGCTTGCACGCAATCCCCTTGGGACTGGAGTAACAGTTGTGAGCACCCCTGTGGGTTCCAGTCCTTTGGAAGAGCAGCCAGTGCTCTTAACTACTGAGCCATCGCTCCAGCTCACCCCCAGCTGCCTGGCCTCAAACTTGCTGTGTAGATCAGACTGGCCTTGAACTCACAGAGCTTCTCCTGCCTCTGCTGCTATACTCTTAGCCCCTAGTTTTGCATCCTGATAAAAACAGAAGTAGGAGCTGGGGATGTGGTTCAGCTGGCAGAGTGGTTGCCTAGCGCGTGTGTTGTCATGGGTTTCAATCCCTGGCACTGATAAGCCCAGCACCAAGCACAGTGATGTATGCCTGTTCTCATAGCACGTGGGAGGTTCAGAAATTCAAGGTCATCCTCCACTACATAGTGAATTCAAGGTCAGTGCCAGCCTGGAGAACCGTGAACCCATATCTTGGTAATAATATAAAATTTAAGATCAGGGTCTGGTGTGATCGCACACATCTTTAATCCCAGCATTCAGAATGCACAGGTAAGCAACCCTCTGTAAGTTTCAAGCTGGGTGGGAGGGGCTACATAATGAGATCCTGTCTTTAAAAAAGTGAGAGCAGGTTTTGCTATGTAGCCCAGACTGGCCTTGATTTTGAGACCCTTCTGCCTCAGTCTCCCAAGTGCTAGGCCTACAGCTCTGTGTTCCCAGACCTGAGCTAGGACAAGGCTTTTTTAAAAAGCCTTGGGAGCCAGATGTGTTGGGGGCACACCTTTACTCCCAGCACTTAGGAAGCAGAGGCAGGTGGATCAATGTGAGTTCAAGGCTAGCCTGGTCTACTTAGTGAGTTCCAGGCTACCCATGGTTACATAGTGAGACCCTGTCTTAGAAGAAGCAAAGTCTTGGGCCTGGAACTGGACCTCATCAGTTAAGAGCGCTCTCAGAGCTTGGTGTGCAGCACACATGGTGGCTCACAAGCATCTGCAACTCAGGTTCCAGGGGATCCAGCACCCTCTTCTGACCCCACAGGCACTGTGTACATGTGGTGCGCATACACGCATGCAGACAAACCTGTGTGCATGTGGTGCGCATACACGCATGCAGACAAATCTGTTTGCATGTGGTGCGCATACACACATTCAGGCAAACATGTATGCATGTGGTGCACATACACGCATGCGGACAAATCTGTGTGCATGTGGTGCGCATAAACGCATGCAGACAAATTTGTTTGCATGTGGTGTGCATACACACATTCAGGCAAACATGTATGCATGTGGTGCACATATATGCATGCAGATAAACCTGTATGCATGTGGTGCACACATACACATGCAGACAAACACATACACATAAACTCTTTAAGGTGAAAGTCAAAGAAAGGTCTTACCCAAAGGTGAGGACATTCTTTTCTCAACCTCCTGGGTCCCATCTCCCTGGTGTAGGAGGTTCTTCTGTCTATATGTTGTTTTCATTGGTTAATAAATAAAGAAACTGCCTTGGCCTAGTAGATAGGGTAGAACTAAGGTAGGTGGAAAAGACAGAACTGAATTCTAGGAGGAAGAAAGCAGAGTCGGAGAGACGCCATGATTCCTCCACCTGAGAGGGACGCTGATTAGAATCTTTCCCGGTAAGCCACTGCCACGTGGTGATATACAGATTAATAGAATGTGAGAGTTAGCCAATAAGAGGCTAGAGATAATGGGCCAAGCAGTGGTTTAATTAATACAATTTCTGTGTGGTTATTTCGGGGCTAAGGTAGCTGGGCAGCTGGGAAGAACAAGCGGGCCCTCATCATACAACATCTCCCTGTCACACACATTCAGGCAAACCTCCATTTCATGAGCATGATTGTGCTTTAAAAAGCCAGCTTCAGTCCTGCACAAAGGACTACAGGTAACTGAGGCAAGCTGGGAGCAGGAGAGGTGGTCTCCCTTAGGGAAGAGCACACCAACTGGTTGTTCATGCCAAAAGGCAGCCTGAAAACATAATACAAGTAACATTACATAGACCAAACAGGTTATATTCAGGAATGTATATCCATACACATACAGGTATATAATATGTGCAACTACAATCATTGAACAAAGAGGTTGTGAATTTGAGAGTAGAGAGAGGTATATGGAGGGTTTGACGGTTGGGACAAGATGGGGGAAATGTTGTAATTATATCAATCTCAAAAATAAAACAAAACCCAGTAGAGCTTGGTGTGGTAGTACACACTTTCAGTTCCATTGGTATACCTGCATATCCACCACACAAACAGACATACGCATAACTTAGAGATTTGTTTTATTTTTTTATGTGTCTGTGTGGATGCATGCCATGGTGGGTGTAGTGTGCGTATGTGGAGCCCAGAAAAGAGCCGGAGCTCCAGGCAGTTGTGAGCTACCTGACGTGGTTGCAGAGAACCGAACTCAGGTCCTTTGAAAGAGGAGCAATCACTTTAACCCACTAAGCCATCTTTCTAACCCCAAGAAAATAAATATTATAAAGTTAGCTTAAGCTAGATGACAATGGTGGCACACAGGAGTGCCCTTCCGGCTACTGGATAGCAGAGGCAAGAGTCCAGGTGTTTGCTACCAGCCTGAAGAACACAGTGAGAGATCATCTCGAAGTAAAGTAAAAAAAAAAAAAAAAATACAATAAATGCTAAGGTGTCGTTGTCACACAAGTCCTGGCTTGCAGTCAGCCCTCCTTGAACTGCCCTCAAAATGATCAAGCCAGGAATGCTTTTATCAGTGAGGAAATCCTGCCAAATCCATCTGTGGCCCTGAATCCTGCCATCACACAAATCTAAACCAAGATGGTCCGATAGACCGTAGTCAGGATGATAGCATGGACATTCCTCCCTTGTCAAATTGAGGACTAGATGTTGGGGGGAAAGATAATGATAATGAGTGTTTAATTAGTTATTTTTGAGACAAGGTTACATGTAGCCCAGCCTAGCCTTGAACTCCTGATTTGCTGGTCTCTAAGTGCTGGGATTCTAGGCATGCCTCACCGGTGGTACCTGGTCTGTGTGGTGCTGGAGGGATTCACTGATGTTGGTAAGCACCCTGGTGAGCATCTTTTTCGTTCTCCAGGTGACTGAAGGTGTGAGCTGTCTAAGACCAAAGGGTCCTAGACCATTTCCCTCTCTTGGTCAAAACCATTGTGAAGTATCTGAAGAACACTTTGTCTTAGATTTTTGTTTTTCTCACATTATTAACGCTCCCTTGAACTGTTCAAGAAAACACAACATCACACTTCCGAAAAGAAAAGAGCGTCTGATGGGCCCATCACTCCTCAGTGCCCTCTGCAGGGACAAGGAGAGCCGCCGCCAGATGGCATGAAGCCACTTCCCTTAAGGCGATGGCTCTGTTCCCAAGTATAGATTGTACACTCATGACATCCAGTGGCCAGAAAGCACCTGTGCAGAAATGGTTCATGGTTTTGTTTTCATGAAAGACCCGGGGTGTGACTAAAGACAGCTGGTCTCTAGTGGTCTGAAGGACCAATGAGGCCTAACAAGAAGAGAGGCCTGACCTTGGTGGCTCTCTAGTCCCCAGGTGACCTCAGGCTGGCTCGCTGATGAGTGGGAAGATGTCTAGAAAAGGATGTTTGAAAATGTAAAACTCTTCTAGAAACCTGTTTACAGAGAAAGCAATAAAAAAATTCTGTTTAATTGGGGTTGCGGGCAGGGTTCTGTGATAGATCATATGCCTAGCATAACAGAGACCCTGGACTCTGTGCATCTAGCACCTGCCTCAATTTGTTTTATTGAAGTGAAATTAGCATTGTGCAACGTAACAGTAACCTTTTGTTGTTGTTGTTTTGATGGTACTGGAGACAGCTATGGGGGTGGAGGTTCTGCCCCTGCCATGGTGTCTGTGTGAAGGTCAGAGGACAAGTTTGTGGAGTTAGGTCTCTCCTTCCATCTTTCTGTGAGTTCCAGAGAGTAGAACTCAGGTTGTCAGGCGTAAGTGCTAGTATCTTCTCCTAACAAGGCCTCCTGTTTGTTTCTGAGACAGCATCTTGCAATATAACCCAGACCGGCTTTGAACTCACTATGTATCACAAACCCATAATCCTCATGCCTTAGGTTCCAGAGAACTGAGATCAGGACACATGCCACCACACTAGGCTGGCATTAACCTCCTTAAAGAGTACAGTTCAGTGGTTGCAGAGATGGCTCAGAGGCTCTTCCAGAGGTCCTGAGTTTAATTCCCGGCAACCACATGGTGGCTCACAACCATCTGTAATGAGATCTGGCGCCCTCAGAGGCTGAGGGTATACATCAGTTGGTAGAGTTCTTGCCTGGCATGCAAGAACCTTGGATCAGATGCTCAGCCCTGTGGAAAGAGTATGCGGTGGTGCTCGCTTGCAATCCCAGCATCAAGGAGGTGAAGGCAAGAGGATCAGAAGTTCAAAGTCATCAAGTCACCCTCGGAAACACACCAAGTTTGAGGCCAGGCAGACTACGAGTGATCTTGTCTCAAATAAATAAAGAATAGAGCTCAGAGGGGATTATAGGTGACCTAAACATTTCCCCTAGGCTGCAGACAAGTGGCCTCCTGCTCCTACCTCAGGTTTCCTTCCTCCCTGGCTTATCCTCTACCCTGCCATTGTTTTAGAAGTTACTCAAGTCTTGGTGTCCACTCTGCTTTGGGGAACTCAAATTAAGAAAATAACACTGGATGCTGGAGAGATGGCTGAGTTTTACGGTCCCTGGCTGTTCTTGCAGAGGACCCAGGCAGGTTTGGTTCCCAGCACCCACATGCCCTCTTTTAACTTCCATGAGCATTGAATACACATAGTTAGTGCACATACATAAATGCAGACACTCACACAGAGACATAAAATAAAATGAATATATATGTTCACATATATTTATATTTATACACATAAACATCGTTGACTGGGCATGCTGATGCACAGCTTTTTTTTTTTTTTTTTTTTTTTTTTTTGGTTTTTCGAGACAGGGTTTCTCTGTGGCTTTGGAGCCTGTCCTGGCTGGTCTCGAACTCACAGAGATCCGCCTGCCTCTGCCTCCCGAGTGCTGGGATTAAAGGCGTGAGCCACCACCGCCCGGCGCTGATGCACAGCTTTAACCCCAGTTCTCAGCAGACACGGGTGGACCTCTGGGAGTTCCAGGCTAGTCAAGGCGACATAATGAGACCTGTCTTGTAAGAGGAGGGAAAAGACGAAGCTGCAACTGTTTTAAAACGTGCAGTGTGACCTGGTGTTGGGAGCACAGCATGGAAGGTCTCCAGAGAAACCAGGAATGTTAAGCACACAGGGTTGTCTTTCCAGTGGGAAAGATGAAAAACCTGTTCTTCCGTCCAGAGAGCTGGGAAGAGATCAACAGCCTGGTGAGCTGTGTCATCTGTTGGGACAGGCCATACAAGCTCCTACAACCAGGACTGGAAGTGGCTGGTAATCTAAATGACCCTGATAGCCAGAGGCTCCCCACACTGCCACAACCAGGACCAGATGTGGCTAACTGCCCAAATGACCTCTGTGCTGTCTCTGTGACAAAGACCAGGCCTTTGGCCCTTAAACTAGTACAGGTAGCTTATCTCTATACCCCAACTGCGTGGAGGGAATGGCGTTACCTTGAGATGAGTGTCAATCTAATCACGCTTGCTCCTGCACTAGGGATTGCACAAGTTTCCACCAGGAAACTTTCTCCAAACTGTATTGTGTGTCTTAATTAGGGTTTATTACTGCTATGAAGAGATGCCATGACCACAGCAACTCTTATAAAGAAAACATTTAATTGTGGGGGCTCACAGTTTCAGACGTTCAATTATTGTCATGGTGGGGAACTTGACGCCATGCAGGCAGAGATGGTGCTGGAGCCGAGAGTGCTACATCTTGCAGGCAACAGGAAGTCGAGGACTGTCACACCGAGGAAAGCTGGAGAAAAAGACCTCAAAGCCTGCCCCCGGCGTGGCGTACTTCCAACAGAAGGTATGGCCCAGGTTGAAGGTGTGCCCTCTATGCTGGGCAGTGATGGCATGTGCCTTTAATCCCAGCACTCGGGAGGCAGAGGCAGGTGGTGGATCTCTGTGAATCTGAGGCCAGCCTGGTCTATAAAACAAGTTCCAGGACAGTCTGTTACACAGAGAAACCCTGTCTCAAAAACCCAAAAAGAAGGAAAAGAAAAGAAAAAGTGTGCACTCCAGCCTCATGGTCTGGATTCAAGGCATCCCAGCCTCTTCCAACAACAAGGCCACAATTCCTTACAGTGCCACTCCCTATGAGTTTGTGGGGGCCAAATACATTTAAACCACCACACTGTGTTTAAATACCCTGGGAATAAACGGCCTGGCATTAGACTCCCCACTATCTGATCCAGATTGACAAATCAATCTACACCAGGGTTTTCATCCTTAGCTTTTCATAAGGTTCGCTTGTAACCCCGCTGGCAGGGTCAGCTATTTAGGGTCCTCTGAAGAGGCCGCTACCTGAAAGAACATGGGCTGGAGAGAGGAAGGAGACCAAGCAAGATTCTATTTGTCAAGGTCTCGTTTATTAGGGTGAAGGTTACAGCTTATATGGCCCTTGAAAGAGGAACTTGACATGGGGTGGGGGTAGCGGAAGATCATCAGTCAGTACCCCTGGTGTGATTCCATTAACATTTTTCAAGATAGTTGGAATAAGGGGCGGGTTCTCTGCAAACATCCTTAGGGCAATAACCTCTGCTATCCTTTAGGACAATGGTCCCTGACATTCGCTTCCTTGTCAGTATGACACCTGCAGGGACCCCCTCAACCTGGAGCAGGGCACAGCCTGGCATCCAGGGTTACCTGCCCTGTATGTTTCCTATGCATGGAACCACACACCAGCAGCCTTTGCGTAGGGCGTCTTTCACTCAGCTTGTTTGGAAGCTCATCCACATTCTATCATGTGTCCATACTTCATTGTCTGAGGACAAGGTAAATGTGCTCTGACATATATTACCCACATATAAAATTACAATTTAGTCGAAAGACCATAATTGGCTTTATTGTCATTTCCAGAAGTAAATTATAGCTTTCATTCCATACTATAGGATCAAGTGATCTGAGAGAGGGCTGTCTTCAGAGACAGGTTAAGGGCTGAAGAAAGCAGAACAGGGGCCAGAGAGATGCTTAGTAGGTACCTGCTGCCAAGCCAAAAGGTCTTAGTTCAATCCCATGGCCCATGCCGTGCTAGGGAAGAAACAACTCCCTAAAGTTGTCCTCTGACCCAAAGCACACATGACTGCACACAACACACACAGGTGCACAAAATAAATAAAATAACAAAGCACAGAAGGTGGACTGACAGCTCTGAAATGCTTCCCTTGTTAGGCAGGGTCAGGGAGACATGGGGAGAACCACAGTGGACAGATTAACAGCAGGTTGGTTGCTGTAGGTCATATTTTTGAAAAGATTAAGGCAGAAGGAATTCTGCCCAATTGAAGCTGTCAAGTTTGGGAAACTGGACTGTGATCTCTCTTTAATCTTGATTTCTTCGCTAAGACAAAGAGTTCATTTTACTTGGTGGATGTGGCACTGGAGTGTGACTCCACATTGATTTTCAGCCTGGTCTGTTGGGGCCTACTAGAAAAGTTTAGTGCAAAGCAATGGTATCTTCAGTTTTAACTAACAGCATGAGCCAGGCACAGAGCACCAGTAGCCCTGGGTTCAGGGACTGCCACGGAGGGCCACCTGACTCAGGAGCTGGAGGCTAGCCTGAGCAACACAGGACTCCATTTGTACACAGACGGAGGAACAGTATATAGCATGCTTTTGCTTAACCTTGTTCAACTGCAATTTCCATCTTTGTTATTAACAGCAAGCTCTTATGAAACTTTGTGTAATTATTTATAGCTTTAAAACTTTTTTTCTAGCTGGGCGGTGGTAGCGCACGCCTTTAATCCCAGCACTCGGGAGGCAGAGGCAGGTGGATCTCTGTGAGTTTGAGGCCAGCCTGGTCTACAAGAGCTAGTTCCAGGACAGGTCACCAAAGCTACATTTTATATGTGTGTGTGCCACATGTGGAGGTCAGAAGACACACTGAGGGAGTTGGTTCTCTCCTTCCACGATGTCAGTACCAGGGACCAAAGCCTGGTCCTCGGGTTTGACAGCAGGTGCCATTACCTATGGCAGCCATCCTGCCAGCCTGTTGGTAGCTGTTTTGATGGCCATTTCCTCTTACTTTGGGTACATACCTACAAATTGAATCACTGGGTGATAATTCTGTGTTTAATTTTCTCCACCAACTATTGATAGATTTTCTTCTTTAGGGGGCCTGGTCTCAACTCACAGAAATCCTCCTGCCTCTGCCTCCTCTGCAGGAATCAAAGGTGTGCTAATATTACCATAAATGGCACATTGATAGATTTTGTCATGTTTTGTTTTGTTGCTTTTTTGTTTGTTTTTGTTTTTGTTTTTCAAGACAGGGTTTCTCTGTAGCTTTGGAGCCTGTCCTGGAACTAGCTCTTGTAGACCAGGCTGGCCTCGAACTCACAAAGATCCACCTGCCTCTGCCTCCCGAGTGCTGGAATTAAGGGTATGCGCCACCACTACCCGGCTGTTTTGTTGCTTTTTGAGGCAGGTTTTGTAGCAGGCTTTCTGTGGGCCACCAACCAGCTCTCAAATCATGACACAGAGACTTATTATTAGTTATGAATGCTCAGTCTTAGCTTATGTTTATCCCACTACCTCTCATAACTTAATTTAATCGATTTCTCTTCATCTATGTTTTACCTCAGGACTTTTTTACCTTTCTTTCATTCCGTATGTCCTACTCAGTGTCTTGCTGGCTGGCATCTGCCTTGCTGGCTGTCCCTGGGCATCTCTCTCTCTCTCTCTCTCTCTCTCTCTCTCTCTCTCTCTCTCTTTCTCCCTTGTTTGTTATGCCCTGATCTGCAAAGTCCCCCCCCCAAAAAAAAAAAACAACAAGGAGACCGATTCCCGTATGTAAATGCAAAGAGCCTTTATTTTATACAGGTTTGCAAACCTGGGCTCTCCGTATGTCCAATGTATTGGAATACACGGAGAGCCCTGAGTTTAGTGAGAATTGGGTTTTTATAGTAGTAAAGGTGGGGGTGAGGGATTTCTAAGGTTCAGGACCCCAGATTGGCTGACATTTGTCTAGGGGTGTTCTGGTGAGTGTGCGCTGGCAGGTGATCCTATCTATAACAGTTGGAAGGTTGGAATGTTAGGCATTTCCTTTGAATAGTCTGTTCTTGGGTGGTGCTTGGGTAATCTCAGTTTGTGGTTCTTCCTGTAATCAGGTGCTGCTGCAGGGTAAACTACTGAGACTCAGACTCCATTAAACTTATCATGGCTGAGTCCTACTCTGGCAGGTGATAATGGTTGGAAGTTAAGAACTTCCTTTGGGTGGTCTGCTCCTATTAAGCTTATCGTGGCTGGCTGAGTCCTACAGTTCTCCCCTTTGGCTCTCCTCTTTCTTTTCTCCTGAGCTTAGATTCCTCCTACTTAATCTCTCGGCCTGCCAGCTCTGCCTATTCCTCTACTGCCTAGCTATTGGCCATTCATCTTTTTATTAGACAATTCAGGTACCTCAGGCAGGCAAGGTGAAAGAGCAATACATCTCTACACAGTTAAACAAATGTAGCATAAACAAATGTAACACACCTTTACACAGTTAAAGTAATATTCCACAACAGGGTTTCTCTGTGTACTAGCTCTGACTGTCCTGGAACTCGCTTTGTAGACCGGGCTGACCTCGAACTCTGCCTCCTGAGTGCTTGGGTTAAAGGTGTGCACCACCACCTCCCAACATCTTTTGTGTTTTTTAAAGACGGGATCTAATATACCCAGGCTGGCTTCAAACTCATTGTCACAGAATGCTGACCGACCAAAAATAATAGGCATTGCCATCTTCTGTGACTTCAAGATGTACAACAGAAGACAGGGCTTGTTGGGCAAAGAGAGATGGCTCAGTGCTTAACGGCACTTGCTGGTCTTGCAGAGAACCTGGTTCAGTTCCCAGCACCCACATGGTGGCTTATAACCACCTATAACTCCAGTTCCCGGGGATCAAACACCCCCTTCTAACCTTCACACACATTAGACACACATGGTGCACATACATGCAGGCAAAATGCTCATACACATACACATAAGTAAATCTAAAACAAAACAAAAACAAAATAAAATTGGGCTTGTGGATGTTCCATCCTAAGAGAGGTGGAGATCTCACCTGAGAGTCCAGCCACCCTAACCTATCCCTCCCCTTCCACACGCCCCACAGCTGTGTGTAATTCTGTCCACCTGTACGTGGTCTCATGATCTCAGGAGGCGATGGAAGGGTAGCCGAAGGGAGACTCATCCGTGCAGCTCTGGGGACGTTTTCATCCATGCTGAAGTGAGACTCTACAGTGATGTGGCTGTTTGAGGGGTCACCTACACTCATGCTCTGTAAGGATAACCTTGAAATTCACGTTTTTCTGCCTCTATCTTTTGAGTGCCGGAATTTCAGGATATAGGCCAAAAATACCTGATCTATGCCGTGGTGGGGCCTCATTGAGCGGCAGGCAAACATTCCACCAACCGAACTACACGTCCACTCCTGGTTTATTTTTTGCTTTTGATACAGAATCTCACTATGACCTCAATCCCTCTTCTTATTTGAGCAATTCCTTTCATGCATGTGTGTTTGACTGGTCAGTTATGCAAATAGATGCGGAGACAGAGGAGATAAAAGACCCATTGAGAGGAACTTAATTTGCCTGAAGATTCCCATTGACATTTGCTTAGCCTGAGTGACGGCTCGGCAAACAGAACAGCTTGTCCCAAATCTTTGGAATGGCCTCTGTCATAACATTATGCTTTGAAATCGCCCCAGCCTGAGATGAAACTGGATGGCTAACGTGAATTAATTAAGCTGAAGAGAGCCCTCCAGACAGGCTTTTCTCTAATGCGTCTCTAGTCAAACCTTCCAGGTCACTAACTGGCCATGTTTTCTTTAAAAGGGAAGGTAATAAGGGGAAATATTGGGTGCAGTGTACAGCAAATATCCCCGAACCGACATCCGCAGAGAAGGGGCCACTTGGCATACATGAATGTTCAAGAAAACTTGAACCGACTCCCGGAAGCTCCCATTATAAAATACATTAAAAGTTTCAGACAAAGTGAAAGACCCCCAGTGTGGGGAGACTCTCACTCAAGTCTCGTGATAACACAACCCCTCCCCCCGCAGTAACTAACAAGAGACCGTCCTTGCTGCAATCACACAAGGTTTATTTGATAGTTTATTTCCCAGTGCACTGGGGCCGAGACTCATAACCCACGCAGGGGAGGAGTTTGACCCCGAGTGACCAAGAGAAGGGGTATTTATTTATTTGTTTGTTTGTTTATTATGTATACAATGTTCTGTCTGTGTGTATGACCACAGGCCAGAAGAGGACACCAGATCCCGTTACAGATGGTTGTGAGCCACCATGTGGTTGACTGGGAATTGAACTCAGGACCTTTGGAAGAGCAGGCAATGCTCTTAACCTCTTCAGCCCCAAGAAGGGGTTTTTAAGGGAAGAAACCACAGCCCAGTGATCCAAAGGTGGTAAGGAGGGCGTGGTAGAAAATTCTGAAAATACCAGTGATGATCACAAGGGGCAACTCCCTGTTTCTCAAGATTATTCTCATTACAATCTAACTATCTTCAGCTAGTTCCTGAAACTGAACCGGCTAATCCTAGAGTTCTGATTCTTCTCTCCCTCCTTAGATTTTTGGCTCTATTTTTTCCTGCTAGTGGGGTCTGGATTTATCCAGGTCTTTCAAAAGCTTCCACCTACCCTAGACAGGGTCTCATTATATAACTCTGGCTGTCTTGGAACTCACTCTGTAGACCAGGCTAGCCTTGAACTCACAGAGATTCCCCCTGCCTCTGCTGGGAGTGCTGAGTAGTGAAACCACCATGCCTGGTTTCAGGAACAGTTTTCTAAAACAGTGTGTTCTGTCTGTCTGTCTGTCTGTCTGTCGTCTCTCTCTGTCATGTGTGCATGTTGTGTGCTTGTGTGTCTTCATGAATACTCTCACACTCCCACAACTGTAGACCAGAGGTCAAGGTTGGGGGTCCTCCTCCATCCCTCTCCACCTTACTTTTTGAGCAGCGGTTCTTGCTGAGTCTAGAGCTGGCTGATTTGACTACAGGCTGGCCAGAAGACCCAGGTGTCCTCCTGCCTCTGCACCCTCAGCCCTAGGGTTAAGGTGCGAGCTCTCACACCCAATTTTTCACACGGGTGCTGGGTTCTGGTCTCAGGTTCTCAAGTTTGCATGGTAACCTTTTACTGATGGGTCATCCCCAGTCGTCCAGCCTTCTAAACAGAGGAGTGAGGAGGAAGGCCGCCTGCTGGACACTGCCTGAGACCCAGTCTCAGTACTGAGAGCCTGAGGAGGGGAACCCCTGCCTGCCTGCAGTGCCTCCCAAAACTGCCAGTGTGGCTTCCATTGGGACCACTTCCCAGAGGCCGTCAGCTGTCCCCCATTGGGAGTGCAGAACCCTGGGATGATTGCAGCCCATCTTTGAAAGACTGGGTGAAAACCTGCTCATTTAGTGCCTGCCAATAGCAGGTGGCTTTTTAATTAGCGCTGTAAGAGCTGAGAATAGTTGCCAATGACGAGATGAGTGGCATTCAAGACCAACAGGCCAGCACAGAACAGGCTAAAAGGCGTTCCTGCTCTGTATGAACAAGAGGAAGAACCCAGGGAGTCCCAGTATAATTAATTTATTTCTAAAGATTTATTTATTTTTATGTACATTGGTGTTTTGTCTGCATGTATGTCTGTGCAAGGGAGCCAGATCCCCTGGAACTGCAGTCACAGACAGTTGTGAGCTGCCATGTGGGTGCTGGGAACTGAGCCCAGGTCCTCTGGAAGAGCAGCTGGTGCTCTTAACCATCCCTCCAGCCTTAATTTAATTTTTTTTTAAGACAGAGTCTCATCCCTGGCTGTCCTTGAAGTCACAGAGATCCACCTGCCTGTTTCCCTAGTGCTAGAAGTAAAGGTGTGTGCCACTAAGCCCAACCAACAACTTCCATTTTTGAGTAGTCATATGTTAAAAAGTAAACACACATGAGCCAAGTGTGGTGGTGCACACCAATAGGTGTGGTGGTGCACACCAATAGGTGTGGTGGTGCACACCAATAGGTGTGGTGGTGCGCACCAATAGTGCCAGCTGCTCAGGAGACTAATGACAGGGGAGCAATAGAGCCCAGGAGTTCAAGACCAGCCTAGGAAATGCAGAGAAATTCTCCTCTCAAATGAAAAGCAAGTCAGACATGAAGGCACACTCCTGAGGCCGAGGCCGAGGCCCTTGAGCTCAGAGCCAGCAAGATCTGTACTACAGGGCTTTGGGTTGGTTGGTTGGCTTTTGTTGGGGAAGGGTTCTATTGTTGTTGGTTTTGCAGGGTGTTTTTTGTTGCTTTGTTTGCTTTGTTTGTTTGGTTGGTTGGTTGGTTGGTTTGGTTTGGTTTTGATTTTTCAAGACAGGGCTTCTCTGTGTAACCTCCCTGGCTGTTCTGGAAATCAGTTTGTAGACCAAGCTGGCCTCAAACTCACAGGGATCTCCTGAGTGCTAGGACTAAAGGCACGTACTACCAAGCCCGACTAGATTTTGCTTTAAAAAAAATTATTTTATATGTATGGGTATTTTGCCTGCATATATATTATATATGCTCCCTAGAAAAGACCGTTGTGAGCCTCCATATGGGTGCTGGGAATCAAACCCTCTAGAGGAGGAAATTGAACACTCCAGCAGAACAGCCACCGCTCCCAACCACCTAGCCATTTCTCCAGGCCCTGTTTTTTGTTTGTTTGTTTTGTTTTGTTTTGTTTTTTGCCTTTATGAGGCAGGGTCTCGCGTAGCTCAGGCTGGCCTCAGATTCCCTATACAGCTGAGCACGAGTGTGAACTTCTGATCCTCCTGCCTCTGCTTCCCCACACGGATTACAAGTGTGTACCACCATGCCTGGTTTACATGGTTCTGGGAAAGAACCCAGGGTTTTGTGTATGCCAGTCAAGCATTCTGAGCTACATCCCCAATCCCAAGACTATTGAAGGGAGAAAGGATGGAAGGAAGGAAGGGAAAAGAAGGAAACAGAAAGAGACAAGCAGGGTGCTAAATTCCTGTAATTTGGAGGTTGAGGCAGAAGGATCAGAAATTCAAACTTTGACTAAATACTGTCTTTTATATTTAATTGATATTAAAAATGTTACTGAGAGCCGGGCAGTGGTAGCGCACATCTTTAATCCCAGCACTTGGGAGGCAGAGGCAGGCGGATATTTGTGAGTTCTAGGCCAGCCTGGTCTACAAGAGCTAGTTCCAGGACAGGCTCCAAAGCTACAGAGAAACTCTGTCACGAAAAACCAAAAAAATAAAAAATAAAAAAATAAAAAATGTTACCGAGAGGGACCATGGATGTAGCTCATTGACAGTATTTGTCTAGCATGTATGAGAAGGCCTTGGGCTCCATGTACAGCTTCGGAGAAAAAAACTAATTTTGAGGGAGTTAGAGAGATGGCTTAGCGGTTAAGACCACTTGGCTGTTCTCCCAGAAAATCTGGGTTCAATTCCTCGCAACTATATGGTGACTCACAACCATCTCTAACTCCATTTCCAGAGGTCTGACGCCCTCTTCTGGCCTCTACAGGCACCAGGCATGCATGTGACACACGGGTGTAGATGCAAGCAAAACAGCCATGCACACAAAATAAAATAAAATCTATTTAAGTTCGTTTTAGAATCTCACTATGTAGCCCTGGCTGGTCTCGAACTCAGTGTGTAGACCAGAATGACCTCGATCTCATTGAGATCCGCCTGCCTCTGCCTCCCCAAAACACAAGGATTAAAGACGTGCATGATCACACCCAACAAGATTTGTTTTATTTTTAATAATGTGTGTATGTGTGTGTGTGTAGGCGTATGTGTCTGTGTGTAGATGTATGTGTTTGTGTATAGATGTATATGTCTGTATGTAGGTGTCTGTGTGTAGATGTATGTGTCTGTGTATAGATGTATGTCTGTTTGTATGTGTCTGTGTGTAGGTGTCTGTGTGTAGATGTATGTGTCTGTATGTATGTGTCTGTATAGGTATATGTATGTGTCTGTGTGTATGTATGTGTCTGTATAGGTGTATGTCTATGTCTGTATGTATGTGTCTGTGTGTATGTATGTGTCTGTATAGGTGTATGTCTATGTCTGTGTGTATGTATGTGTCTGTGTGTATGTATGTGTCTGTATAGGTGTATGTATGTGTCTGTATAGGTGTATGTATGTGTCTGTGTGTGTATGTATGTGTCTGTATAGGTGTATGTATGTGTCTGTGTGTAGGTGTACGCTCGTGTGCATAGGTGCCTTCAGAGGACCAAAGATGGTATTGGATCTCTAGGAGCTGGAATCACGAGCCTGTGAACTGGGTCCTGGGAACTGATCTTGGGTCTTCTGCAGGAGCAGTATGTACTACTAACCGCTGAACCAATCTCGCCAGCCTCTAAAGGCATTTTCTTTTCTTTCTTTCTTTTCTTTGGGGGAAGGAGCAGGCTTCAAGACAGGGTTTCCCTGTGTAGCCCTGGCCTGGCTATCCTGGAACTCTTTCTGTAGACAAGGCTGGCCTTGAACTCATGGAGATCTGCCTGCCTCTGTCTCCTGAGTGCTGGGAGTGTGCCATCACTGCCCGGCTTTAAATAGTTTTTTTTTCATATTTATTTTATGTGTATGGGTGTTTTGTCTGCATGTGTGTCCATGCACCACATGCATTTAGTGGCCACAGAGGCCAGAAGAAGGTGTCCAATGCCCTGGAACTGGAGTTATGGACAGTCAAGTGTTGCCATGTGGGTGCTGGGAATCGAACCTAGGTCTTATACAAGAGCAGCCAGTACTCTCAACCACTGGGACACCTTGAAAGGAAGGGTGTTTTGGACCCATCTTACAGATGAATAAAGCAAGGCCCAGAAGTATCGACCTTCTCAAGCAACACAGAGGTAGCAGTTCCAGCATCCCCAAGAGCTCCTGCTTGCAGATTCCCCTCCTCCACAGGCTGAGCCCTCACAACTTTCCTCTCCTGGGGACTGCCCGACCCAAGGCAGCCAGGACTAATCCCTACTGACGCCTGGATGCAAAGGTTCACCCTTGTCTCAATTAGAACCAGTGTCCCTGCAGGTTCAGCCTCCTGCCTCGCTTTCTACTTCTTCCCAGCCCTGCCTTCACCACGGGCTTGAGTGCCTCTCCTAAGGGACACTATGTTCACAGGGACCCAGGACCGCAAGCCTCCACACAACCTCCACCACCCTGGCCCCGAGACTCTTCCCTCCACAGGCAGGGAACAGCTGCAGTCTGCAACTTCTGCCTGGCCAGAGGGAGGAGCATTGTCTGCAGGAACCGGGACAGGCGGTTCCCACATGGACAGCACTCTCATTCCACATGCTTGCCAGACGCTGAGTGACCTCTTCCCTGCTGACCACGGAGCCTTCAGAAGCTCAGAAGTGACTTCTAGGGGAGCACAGCAGTGGGTGAGCTGCCTGTACTTGGGTAGACACACACACACACACACACACACACACACACATGGAGCCATCAGTAAGAATATAACACTGTCGTGACATTTGAGGAGCCGCTTAAGGAATAGGATGTTTTTGTTTGCTTTGTTCATTCCAGAGTCTCCCTATTCGCCCAGACTGGCCTCAAACTCACCATCCTCCTGCCTCAGTCTGGATTTACAGGCCTGCACCATCAAGGCCCAAAGAAAAGGTCAAGAATCTTCCAGAAACTTTAGTCACTCTGGGGCTCTGGGACACTTTCAATCAACCACCTTGGCAGCTGGACACCAACTCCTCAAGCCACCACCCCATGCCCAGATGTCCTGGATCCATTTGGGTCCCCTGGGCTGCCAGTGTCAGCCTCTCAAAGCATGAACTGGCCTTGGGTGGATTCTGAGGCTGACCACAGAAGCAGCTCCGTCCTTACTGATTCCTGCCTGGCAGCCTGAGGGTTAATAACTAAAAACCTATTTAGTAGGCCTGACCTCTGTCCTGCACAGCCTGTAGCCACCTGACCTTTGCCTCCTGGGTCCTTCGAGGTAAATTCTGTACAGTTTTTTTTTCTCACAGTCGAAAGAGCCTTGGGAATGTGCCCTGACTGGAGTTTAACTCTACTGGAGAAAGAGAACATAAAGAAGTTAAAGAAAGTGGTTTGGGGGAGGGGGTGGATTTGGATCTCCAGAGCCAGGGTCTTCTCAGCAGTCGGGAGGCAGAGGCAGGTGGATCTCTCTGAGCTCAAGGCCAGCCTGATCTACAGAGTTCCAGGACAGCCAGGGCTGTTACACAGAGAAACATTGCCTTAAAAAAATAAAAAATAGGGGGCTGGAGAGATGGCTCAGTGGTTAAGAGCATTGTCTGCTCTTCCAGAGGTCCTGAGTTCAATTCCCAGCAACCACATGGTTGCTCACAACCATCTGTAATGAGGTCTGGCACCCTCCTCTGGCATGTGGGCATACATGGAGACAGAATGTTGTATACATAATAAATAAATAAAAAATAAAAAAGAGGGTCCTCCCAACTCCCTTTGATGATCCCCTTGGATTGCAACTCAGAATCTTTGGGGATGGAGGAAGCAAGGAGGAAAACCCAATGGGACCTCACCACTGGCTTTCAAGTGCCACTCTGATTTTTCCTCAGAGTTCCCAACTCCAGGCTGCCCCAGAGAACCAAGCATCCCTCACTTCTCTCCCAGACACACCATTTATTTGTTTGGGGTTTTTTTTTTTTTTTTTTTTTTTGGTTTTGTTTGGTTGGTTTTGGTTTTTTTTTTTTTTTTTTTTTTTTTTTTTTTTTTTTTTTTTTTTTTTTGGTTTTTCAAGACAGGGTTTCTCTGTAGTTCTGAAGCCAGTCCTGGAACTTGCTCTGTAGACCAGGCTGACCTCGGACTCACAGAGATCCGCCTGCCTCTGCCTCTCGAGTGTTGGGATTAAAGGCATGCACCACCACTGCCTGGTTTATTTTATTTTATTATTAAGAGGATTTATTCAAATGCTTTTTTATTTGCTTATGTGTATGGTACCTAGCATCTACACAGCGGCCAGAAGAGGGCATCAGACCCCCTTGGAGACAGAGCTATAGACAGTGTGAGCTGTCATGAAAGTTCAGGGATCTGAACCTGAGTCCTCTGGAGGGCAGCCCATGCTGGATAGCTGTCTCTCCAGCAAACTTTTTTCAACCAGGAGTTAAACCCAAGGTAGGCAAAAGCTCTGCAATTAGATTCCCTTCTTGCTCTAATGAGCAGTTTCTCTGTTTTGGTTTTGGAGTGCTATACATGGAACCTGAGCCATTGCATACGCGGGACAAGTGCTTACTCAGCTATGGGCATCACTCCCCTTCCTGTGGGTTTTGTTTCTGAGATAAGGTCTTGCTACGTAGTGTAGGGTGGTCTCAAATTTGCCATTCTCCTGCCTCAGTCTCTAGAGTACTGAGGTTTACAGGAACATACTACCACACTAGACAACTTTATAATTTTATATTATTATTATATTAGTATTATTTTATTTTGTTTCTCAAAACAGGGATTTTTTTGTGTAACCCTGGCTGTTGAACTCATTTTGTAGACCAGGCTGGCCTCGAACTCACAGAGATCCACCTAATCTGCTTCCTGAGTGCTGGGATTAAAGGCGTGTGCCACCAGCACCCGGCCAGCTTTATAAATTTATATAGTGCTTTTTCTCAATCACCTTCAGCTCAAAATAATCCTGTCAGACTGGCGTGTTTTGGAGTGGCCTAGTCCATTCACATCCACTACAGACTTGACTTTATCTTCTCAGCAGGTTGTGTTGATGAGATTTGGGGAGCAGCTTTGAGACCGTTTCTATTTTCTTTAAAAAGGGAATACATTTGACTGATTTGTCTGCTCTGTCTGGGCCTTTGTGACCATCTCAGGCAGACAAGTGTCTCCCAACTTCCGATAAGGTACACCTCCTTGTGATGGAAGCTGGTGTAGTAGCCATGATCCCAGTGGCCACAAGGGGGCGGCCGAGTCTACGCGTCCACACGTGGAGGTCAGAGGTGTCTTCCTCTATTGCCCTCTGCCTTCATTTTCTTTGTTAAACTTTATTCTGTGTATGTGTGTGTGTGTGTGAGAGAGAGAGAGAGAGAGAGAGAGAGAGAGACAGAGACAGAGAGAGAGACAGAGAGAGAGAGACAGAGGATCATCAGGCTTGTAAATCAAGTGACTTAACCACTGAGCATTGTCACTGATCCATCCTCCTATATTTTCTAAGAAAGACTCCTTCTGAACCTGAAGCTTGCCGTTTGGGCTTGACTGGCTGGCCCCAGGACCTGCTGGCTCCACTTGCCCCCACACATGTCACCAGTGCTGGGCTTACAAAAACACACCACAATGCACACCCTATTTTCTGTGACAAGGCCTCATGTATCCCAGGTTGGCATATATGTATATATATGTATGTGTGTGTGTGTGTGTGTGTGTGTGTGTGTATAGTTTTTTGTTTCTCATTCTCTGTGTGGCCCTGGCTATGCTGGAACTCACTCTGTAGACCAGGCTGGCCTCAAACTCACAGAGATCATATCACCTGCCTTTGCCTTCCAAGTGCTGGGATTAAAGGCATGCACCACCACCTCCCATCTTATTTTTTTATGTTTATCTGTGTTTGTGCTTGCTTATATACGCACCTCATGTGTGCAGGTACCCTTGGAGGTCAGAAGAGGACATCAGATCCCCAAGAACTGTAGTTATCGGCAGTTGTGAACTCTAAAACATGGATGCTGGGAACCAAAACTGGGTCCTCATTGAGAGCAACAGCTACCCTTAACCTCTGAGCCACCTCTTCAATCTCATAAATAAAATATTTTAAAAGTTCCATAACCACTCAGTAGTGCCAGGGTGTAGGCAGAGTTTGTCATCAGGACTACTGGCTCCCAATAACCACACAGAGACTTATTATTAATTATAAATGCTCAGCTAGATAGCTTAGGCTTGTTATTAACTAGCTCTTTCAACTTAAATTAACCCATATTTCTTATCTATGCTCTACCACATGGCAATACCTTTTTTCAGCATGGAATGTTCATAGCCTGCTTCCTCTGCCAGGACAGCCAGGGCTACACAGAGAAACCCTGACTCAAAAACCCAAACAAAAAGAGAGAGAGAGAGAGAGAGAGAGAGAGAGAGAGAGAGAGAGAGAGAGAGAGAGAGAGACTGGCTTATGTATGCTTTGTTACATATATGAGATTGAGTTAACTATCACCAGAAGTTTTCACAAAATTGTGCTGTGCTTAACTATACCTAAAATAAACCACTAGGGGTCAGACTCCCAAAGTTTGAATCATTACCAGCTACTTAGTCACGTTGAACTAAACTTCCTTCTGGCCTCCCTCCAATGGTCAATCCGCTGGCTGTGGAGGTCAGGAAGGCACCTGTATGTTTGCATGTATGCCTGGTGCCCATGGAGGCCAGAAGAGGGATTGGATTCCTGAGAACTGGAGTTACTGACGGCTGTGAGCTGCCAAGTAGATGCTGGGAATGGAACCTGGGTCCTCTGAAAGAGCAGCCAGTGCCCTTGGCTGCTGAGCCATCTCTCCAGCCCCCATTTTCTTGATTAATAATTGAAGTGGGAGGGCCCATCCCACTGTGGGTGGTATCACCCCTGGGCAAGTGGTTCTGGGGTACTTAAAACAATTGAGCAAGCCAAAAGCAGGAAGCTAATTGTTAATATTCCTCCGTGGTTTCTGCATCAGTTTTGCCTCCAAGTTCCTGGTCTGACTTCCCTCGGTGATGGAATGTGACCTGAGAGTTGTGAGCGGAACTAAACCCTCCTCCCTGAGTTGCTTTCGGTCATGGTGTTTTTCACAGCATGAGGATCCTAACTAAGAAAAGAGACCAATGCCATTCTTCTACATGTGGTCATCCAATTATCTCAGCACCATTTGTTGAACAGACGGTCCTTTTCTTCTCAAAGCACGTTCTTCACACGTTTGTCAAACTCAATCTGTGGGTGGAGATGTTTCTTGGAAGAATACTCCTCTAATGCCTGAAGTAATGGCTTCCCTCTCCAGCACTGAGGAAGCTGGTAGCCCATGCCTTTATGCTCAGTGGGAGCAGGAGAACCAGGAGATCAGGGTCATCCTGAATTGCATAATGAGTTCAAAGCCAGCCCGCGCTACATAACACCCTATCTCCAAAAATCAAAAAGAAACCTGTGGTGGTGGTGCACACCTTTAATCCCAGCACTCAGGAAGCAGAGGCAGGAGGATCTCTGTGAGTTCAAGGCTAGCCTGGTCTATAGAGTTCTAGGACAGCCAGGCCTACCTAAAGAAACCCTTTCTCAACTGCCCCCCATCCCAAATAAAAGGAAGAAAGAAAAACAGCCAACATCAATTTTGGGCTCCTTCACACATGTGTATGCACGTGTACACACAATCACAGGGGAAAAATACAAAAATAAGTATGGTAGAGAGGGGGTAGAGGAAAGCACTTGATGTTAGCCTCTGAAGCCCATGTATGAACACACAGGCACGTGTACCTACACACTCATGCATAGACACACATCACATACACACACACCAAAACAAAAATAATCCTTAAAAAAACCCTAAACTTCCTGAATGTATACAAGACTTCTTCTCAGGGTATCTCTCCTTTCATGTTTACAACAGATCCTGGCTGATGCCTTTGCTCTACGTTCCCTGAGCAGAAAGTAAGACAGGCTGCTGAGGAAGAGACCCCCTTCTCTGCCTTCTCTGAGATGCTGAGCAAAACTCTGACTGTGTCATTGTTAACCAGAAGCCAAGAGTTCTGCTAAGAGGACCATGCACCTTTGCTGTTGATGCACCCTGTTCCCTGTGTGTGCCTGGCCCCTCTCACAGTGCCCTTACACCTGTCAACACACAGGTGAGCAAGCCCTCGCCTGGCTCTGTCCAGGACAGAGCTTCCCCAAAAGGGTTAATACCAGAAAAACCACCCAAGACAGCTCTCTGGTTTCTAGCACCTTCCCTGCGAAACTGGGAGGAGCCTGGGTCCTTTCAGCCAGAGCCAGAGTTCTGCAGTTCCCAGAGGGAGCTCTTGAGCTCTCCAGGGGACAGTTATGGTGACCTTAAAAGGAACAGGAGCAAGCCTCTCATAGCCTGTGAGCAAGAGGCCACTCCTGTGACACAAATGAGCAAAGACAATGTGATGCAGGGTGCTCGCTCTTGGGTGCTCGCTCTTGGGTGCTCGCTCTTGGGTGCTCGCTCTTGGGTGCTCGCTCTTGGAAGCACTGGTTCCTAAGTTTGGGGGAACTAAGTTTGGTTGCTAGACCCCTTCAAGAAGTACAAGGGCCGGGCGGTGGTGGCGCACGCCTTTAATCCCAGCACTTGGGAGGCAGAGGCAGGCGGATCTCTGTGAGTTCGAGACCAGCCTGGTCTACAAGAGCTAGTTCCAGGACAGGCTCTAAAAAAGCTGCAGAGAAACCCTGTCTCGAAAAACCAAAAAAAAAAAAAAAAAGAAAAAAAAGAAGTACAAGGAAGCCGGGCGGCGGTGGCTCACGCCTTTAATCCCAGCACTCGGGAGGCAGAGGCAGGCGGATCTCTGTGAGTTCGAGCCTGGTCTACAAGAGCTAGTTCCAGGACAGGCTCCAAAGCTACAGAGAAACCCTGTCTCGAAAAACCAAAAAAAAAAAAAAAAAAAAAAAAAAGAAGAAGTGAAGTGCAAGGAAAAGCCAGAAAATAGCAGAGACACCCACGGGTGTGCACTCCTAATACTCCCCAACTTCTGTTAGCTTGGCTATGGCGTCCTGCCCAGATTAGCAAACTGTGCTTTGGGCATGGATTCCAGAGACTGGTCCAATAGCAACACCCACACACTCGGTGTCCCTGTTAGAGCCCTGCCTGTCAGTGGGAGAATTTGGGAACAACCTAAATGTCAATCAGCTGGTCAGTAATGAAACTGGGTGTGATATTTAAACTATAAAATAAAAAAAAAAATGCTCAGCCCAGCCCTTGGGAAGAGCACAGAAACTCTCAGACATAGTGACACATGGTTGTAATTCCAGCACTTGGGAAATTAGGCCAAAGGATTGCCATGGATTCTAGGCCAGTCTGGACTATATAATTGAGGCCTTGTCTCAAAATAATCATAACAACAACATTAATAATTGGGGCTAGGCATGGTAGCAAATCTCCACACTCAGAAGACAGAGACAGGCAAGATTTCTGTGACCCTATCTCAAAATAAAATAAAATAAAATAATTTACACATATCATTGAGACAGGAAACTGTGTAGCCCAGGCTGGCTTCAAACTTTCTGTGTAACTGAAGCTAGCCTTGGACTCCTCATCCTCCTGTCTCCACTTCCAACAACGGGCATATAAGTTTGCGCCACCGTACCCAATAATAAATAAAAGTTTTAAATTGAGGGCGAGGCAGTGGTGGCGCACGCCTTTAATCCCAGCACTTGCGAGGCAGAGGCAAGTGGATCTCTGTGAGTTTGAGGCCACCTGGTCTACAGAGCAAGCTCCAGGACAGGCTCATAAGCTACAGTGAAACCCTGTCTTGAAAAAAAAAATTTTTTTTAATTGTAAAAAATAAATAAATGTTAAAAGTTAAAAAAATAAATGAATGAATGAAACTGTTTTGCCACCATTAGGGCACAGTATGCCAATGAATGCAAATGGATTCAATTCAGAACAGGAACGCTGTGGAGCTGGGTTGTAGGTTGGCGGGACATGCATACTGAGCATGCATGAGGTCCTGGTCTGATGCCTACCACCACACGGACACACAAGGAAGTCTTGAGGTGCTGTACAGAGACCCGCCTACAAGTGGGATCTATGGACCCGGCAGCAGGGAAAGAGCTACTGTCTAGGGTGTGTGAGCCCAGGCCCCGTTAGGAGAATTGACACAGAGGGACCTTGGCACAGGCAGCATGGCCACCTCCTGCCAGGAGTCTATGAATATCCCGGGAGAGTGTCCAAACAGGGCAGACTTTGAATTGGAAGGAAACAGAAGCCTCTCTGTCTTTGCTGGACTCCTGAGTTCAGTTGTGGTTGTACTAAACAGAGCAAGAGCCAGGAGCTCAGAACGGTAATTCTCAGCCTGCGCCTCCCCTCGGAGATTTTACACGTGATTTTTTTTTTAGTTTATTTTTATTTTATGTGCATTGGTGCTTTGCCTATATGTGTGCCTATGTGAGGGTGTCTGGAGTTACAGACAGTTGTGAGCTGTTATGTAGATGCTGGGAGTTGAACCCAGATCTCTGGAAGAGCAGTTAGCGCTCACAGGACGGTTCTCAACCTTCTGTAACTCCATTTCCAGGTAAGGAGATCAGTGTCCTCTTCTAGACTCCATGGCAGCTGGGATGCTAGGGCTCCACAGACATACATGCGGGCAAAACACCCAGGCGTATAAGCTTTTAGGGGAAAATAACTTCTTTCAGTTTGATTTAAATATATGCAAATAAGAATACAGATACATGACAGAGCTTTCACACAGCCAGTGTAGCTTCAGAGGTCAAATTCCCAGACTGTCTAGGAAGAGCCCCAGCGACAGCTCCCCGGGGGCAAGTATGGCATTCAGAAGTAGCTTGTTCTGTTTTCCTCTTCACTGACCTGCTCTGAGCCTCCCTGGGAACTTCTTTCTCTTTTAAGCATTATCCTTATCTAGGAGTCGTTAGTGATTGTGTGGTCATTGACCCCTTCCAGTTACCACAATGTAATCCTGCCTTGTTTTTTGAGACAGAGTCTCTCACTAGGACCCGGAGCTCAGCACTCAGGAGGCAGAGGCAGGCAATCTCTGTGAGTTTGAGACCAGCCTAGGCTATAGAGCAAGTTCCTTTCCAGTACAGCCAGGGCTGCTACACAGAAAAATCAAGTCTTGGAAAAAAGAAAACAAAAACAACCCCCCCCCCAAAAAAAACCCAAAAAAGCCAGGTATGGTGGCGTATTGTGATCCCAGTGGTGGGGAGGCTGAGACAGGAGAACCCCAGCCAGCCTAGATAAATCAGTGAGCTCCGGGTCCCTCCCCCGTCTCTGCTTCCTGCCTGGCTATTGGCCAATCAGCGTTTATTTAAAATACAAGTGACAGGGTACAGACCGTTGTCCCACGGCAAAGCACCAGTGTTTTGATTTCATGTATGGATGCCTGGTGCCCACAGAGGTCAGAAGAAGGTGTTGGGGCTCCTGGAACTGGTTGTAGCCCCCCAGACCTTAGCACAACTGACACCATGATGGAAGAACCATTCAGGCCTTGGAACACAGCATATGGGTAGCAATACCTACCAGATGAGAACAAAGACCTAATCCATCAAAGTCCACAGTTCTGAGAAAGTCCCTGAATGCGTGAAAGATCCAGATAAATCCAGACCCCCCCCCCCAACAGGAAGAAAATAGCCAAAAATCTAAGCAGGAAGAGAAGAATCAGAAATCTAGGATTAGCTAGTTCAATGACTATGTTTTAGGAACTAGCTGAAGATAAAGTTAGATTGTAATCTTGAGTATAACCTTGAGAGGCAGGGAGCTGCCCCCTTGTGGTCATCACTGGTATTTTCGGAATTTTCTACACCCTCCCTGCCCCTTTCGGATCAATAGGCTGTGGTTTCTTCCCTTAAAAACTCCTTCTCCCGGTCACTCGGGGTCGAACTCTTCCCCTGCGTGGGTTATGAGTCTCGGCCCCAGGGCACTGGTTCCCATCTCATCTCATCATTAAACCTCGTGTGATTGCAGCAAGGACGGTCTCTCGTGAGTTACTGGGGGGGTCGTGTTATCCCGAGACTTGAGTGAGAATCTCCCCACACTGGGGTTCTTTCAGCGCTAACCTTGCTTTTGGCTTCTGTAGTTCTGCTTCTGGCCAACTGTTCTTCCTGAGGTGTGACAACCCAGGATATGACCTAGGGCTTAACAGCCCACCCTGAGAAAGACTAAGGACTGCACCCAGGTCTGGAACACCCAGAGTAGTCTCCCGCTGGCTGATAAAGGTTTTCTGTTTGCTTGTTCCCGTGTCTGAGTGGTCTTCTCACAAGGGTTGTGAAACACCATGTGAGCTGCTCGGAACCAAGCCCTGGTCCTCTGTAAGAGCAGCAAGTGCTCTCAACTGCTGAGCCATCTCTTTAGACCCCAGCTGCCTCTAGCACCCCAGTGCTGGGATTACAGGAGCTACGTGCTCAGTTTAAAAGAGTTACAACAGTGACATTTTAAAGCTCTCTTCTCCCATGGAGGACATGGTGCGTCCCTTCTGGGTCTCGCTGAGTCGGATCTAGGCCTTCGTTCCAAGAAAGCAGAGAGCAGATTCCTCTGTTTCGGGGCCTTTGGAGGGTTGGGGAGATTCTGGGAAAGCAATTGGATCAGTGGATACCTGTGCTTCCTGAGAACTGAAATGTCACCACAGTTCTGGGCACCTTCTTTCTACCAGATCAGCCAACTGGTCTTGGGCTTCCTCCCACTGCCTGGAGGAATCAGTTTCCTCAGTCTGGGATGGATTTTCCAGTCCTGTGGCTCCTGCTTAAGGACTGCTGTGTCCTTTTCTGTCTACCTGTAGATAAGGATCCCAAATTTCCCAGAGGAGCAGAACCCCTAGGCGGGTCAGTCCCCCACAGTAGCAATGTTAAAAGATTCTCAGGCCAGGTCCCCTCACAGGCCACCCTTGGTGCTGACCCTTGGTGGTGTTCAGGTAGGTTTAAGCCTGAGGGATCTTTCCAGGAGGAGCAGCAGGTATGGCAGGCCCTCAGAGAGCCCTCAAAGGGAAGCAATTTATCTGACTGGCACCTTGTTTGACCTGTGTGGTACAAATCTGAGGCAGCCATTCACTGGTGCCGCCGTCCTGCTGCACTCTGATGCCCAGTGAATCCTCAGCTGCTTGCTGTCGCTATTTTTATCTAGTGTCCTGCCTAGGAGATGGAGATCAGCTTCTTAGGATGCACATTCCACCAGCTGTAAATCCCCCTGGCTGCTCTTCCACTCTCTCTTAGGCCTCCAGAATCTCCCCAGCGCTCAGACAAAAGCTGTATTGAAATCCCCTCTCCCTTTTTTTCCCTCATCACCAGAAAACAAAACAGACCAATAAACGCCAAGGCTCCTCAGGGACCTTCACCACAGAGGGGGTTGTCATGGGGCTCCTGAGAAATCTGGGAGTTGTTACCCCTTTGCTTAAGGAATGTCAGATAAAGCGTGGGGTTGGGGACATTTGGTAACTGGAACTCAACTTGAGATACAATGTAACCAGCTTTCTGCTTGGCAAACTTTTTCCTTCTAGCTACAAGCTTGTTCTGGAGGAAAAAAAAAAACCGCAGAAGTAGGTAGCAGCCACAAACCCTGAGGCTGCAGCCCTTAATTCTGGGTACTTCTGGTCTTGAACTAGAAATGCAAATAAACGACTAAATTTCATGCTGAGTATAACATCCAAATCCAGGGAGCAGGCCAGCTTCATCTCAGAAGAGCTCGTGCTGAAAGGTTAGGGGATGGGGAGGCAGGCTGCCTGAATTGCAAGCCCCTTGCCCCAGCACTTCCACCTCCGTAAGCATCCATAGCCCGCTGCGGGGGGTCATGAGTAGCAACGCAGTAATAGCTCCAGTCCCCAGCACCAAATAAACAAATAAATAAACCAACAGAAACTAGAGATGATGAGGGGTGGCAGCCTTGGACTTAGTGACAGAGTGACATGTGAACAGCATGGTGCCTGGTAGGTAATCAAGCTTCCTCAACCACGTTATCTGGCTATGACAGATAGAGAGGAATTTCCTCATTATCTTGGGTTCACCGAAAACCCTGGGGGAACCCTCCTCTCAGTGGCTCGCCAAGGGCAGCTGTTGTGGCAATATTTAGAACGCTGAGAAAAAGGAGGTGAGCTCCCACAGAGGTGGGAAGAAGACTGTGGTGATCTGTTGCAGCTGCTATGGTGAGGTGCCAGCTCCTTCCGGATGACTCCCAGCCTGTTGATAGCAGCCACCTGGAGCTGGCACAGCCAAGCCCTGGTCTGTAAGTTTGGGGGCATCGCACACATTTCCAAGAAAATGCCTGCTGTGAAGCAGGGTCCTGGGAGAATGGGGCAGAGCTCTCTGGTACCATGATAAGCATGCTTTCCTCTCTAGCCTGCTGAGACAGAATGGCTAATGTGGCCTCTTGCTTGTCCACTCTTCCATCACCTGCACCCCCCAGTTATCTCCTGTAAAGGGACCCAGCTCCCTGGGGGCCACCTTTTCCTCCATAGCTTCTAATCTTCAGGCTTTCCAGCATCAATTCCTTCTCCTAATGCCCTTCACTCAGGGCGCCTGGTGAATACCTAACTTGACCCTTTAAAACACATACCGTGTTTTCCAGTCTGCCTCCCCAAATGCATTCCTTGCCCCACCCCTACTTCCTATAGCTTAAGTCAGCCTTAAAGAGACTCAGGAAGTTAGTTAGACATGCTGGCTTTTGCCTGTAATCCCCAAACTCAGGATGCTAGAGGGGAGAGAGAGCTGAGTTCGAGGTCACCCTGGGCCATACCCAGGCCACCCTTGACTTGACCACCTCAAAACTGTCCTAAAGGCAGAATGTTGGCTGCAACTCATAGTGGAAGACTTGGGAAGGGTGTTAGTAATCAAAGGGAATTTGATTTCTAGAAAACATGCAAAGAGTTGGATTTTATTTTTCCATTTTTAAAACATTTCTGTGTGTATGTGTGTGATACATGTGTATGCATGTCTACATATGTGCAGGGATATGTGTGGTGGCGTGCATGGAGGAACCAAAGGTTGATGTGCAAATCTGTTCTTTTCCTTCCACCATGTGAAACTTGGGGCTTAAACTCCGTTGTCATTCTTTGCAGCAAGCACCCTGGCCCACTGAGCCGTCTCACTGGCTTTTCTGATTTTCTCAAACTGAATCAGATCTCAGATGTATACAAAAGCTAAGGCTATTTCACAGAACAAATTCAAACACAAGTATTCTGTGGGGCCCAGCAAGTTGCTCTAGAGCCGAGGGTGACTTTGAACTCCGGATCCTCCTACTTCTGCCCACTGATTGCTGGGCTTACAGGGATGTGCCACCATCCCCAAGTTATGCAGTGGCTTTTCTGCATGCTACAGAAGTACTGAGCTACATGGCCAGCCCTGGGTTCCACTTTCATGAAGAGGTGTGTCACTTTCTCAGTTGGTCAGAGGTTTCAGCCAGCTGGGTCACAGGCCATACACTGGCTTTTGTCCTGCTGCGGACACCCTTTAGTGCTTCCAAGTATGGAAGTCTTTAGACTTGGTTACCCATTTCCTCTTCCTGCGCCTTTCATCTGCCTCTGCCATACAACTGCCCAACAAGCTCCTGCAAGTGAGAAATAATAACTAGATGCCTGTAACAGGGCAGACAGTCCTGTGCTGACTGCAGGTGAATGTGAGCAGGGCCTGGAACAGAGCCTGGAGACCCAGGAGACAGGGCAAGTGGCAGCGACTGAGTTCTGAGACCTCCAGCAATCTTGCAACAGCAGCTGCTTGAGATCATGTTCCCCTTTAGATTCCTGCCTGGCTCACCGGGTCTAGTGGAGCAAGAGCTGTCCTACTCTATCTTTGTCTCCAAACATTTTAGTGGAAATGAAGCGGCTGTCTGGGAGCGCTCTCCAGGCCAAAGCCTTGGGATCACACGGAAAACAGAGCTCAGAGCTTCCAGCTTCTTACATTCTTACAGGGCTCAGGAGGGGGAGTGCTGTTGTTTTAGCTGCTGAGTCATAGGACTGGGGATATTCCGTTTTATGCAGCCAACACACGTCAGCGTATTATTGGTGAAATCACTAACTGCTTGTGAAATTCCTAACATTCGTTAATGAATCATTTTACAACTTCCTTGTTACTTCTTTGTTGAATTTAATCCCAAAGACCTTGCTCCTTCATCAGTGGAAACTTAAACACCTTGAACTCAGTATGCCTTCAGGTATACCCAAGGCTACCTGGAGCAAAATGCTAAGGGTTAAAAGAGAAGTGCAGCTTCCTGTAGCTGACAAGAGGTAATAACCAAAGCCAAAAGCATATTTCAATCTCTTTATGGGAGACAATAGGGAAAATATAGAAGCAAATGCCATTAACTCCCAGACTTACAGCCCAGGAGAAACAGACACTGCAGGAGAGAGGTGCTGGCTTCAGCCCTGCCGTGGAGAACTGCGTGCATTGCAGGAGTTACAAGCTGATTTTTGTAGGGTTTGAGACAGGATCATTTCCCTTGTAGCCCAAGCTTGCCTCAATCTGTTAATCAGCTGGGTTTTTTCTTTTTTTTTATTAGTATTACATTTGGGGGGTGGGATGGAGGTCAGGGGACAGCTTGCAGGAGTCACTTCTCCCCTTCCAACACTGGGTCCTAGGAATCAAACACCGGTTATCAGGCATGATGACAGGTGCCCCTATCCAGAGCCACCTCACTGGCTCCGGTTTGTAATGGCTATCAGTCTCTCCTCTCCACCCCACCACCTTTTTTTTTCTTTCTTTGAGACATGGTTTCATCATTATGCCTTCTCTGGCTTGGAACTCATTATGTAGACCAAGCGAGCCTTGAACTCAGAGATCTGCCTGCCTCTGCCTCCCTAGAGCTGTGTTTTTTGTTTGTTTTGTTTTTCGAAACAGGGTTTCGCTGTGGCTTCGGAGCCAGTCCTGGAACGATCTCTTGTAGTGCAGGCTGGCCTTGAACTCACAGAGATCCACCTGCCTCAGCCTCCCGAGTGCTGGGATTAAAGGCGTGCGCCACCACTGCCCAGCCCTGGAGCTGTGATTAAACACCAGTTTTACTTTCTTGGTGGAGAGGTAAAATGACTCCACCCACCTTTTCCTTCCAGTCATTTGCCACATCACTGTGGACTAGTCTATACTTTGGCCTACACCAAACTCTAAACACAAATACAGTTCTCAAAAATCCAGGTAGGTTGGATCTAGTCCACCATCTGGGGAAAGAGGTATTAAATCCTTCAAGGAAGGCTCTTAACGGGGAAAAGAATGAATTCACGCTGAGGTGGAGCAGAGGGAGAAATGAGGAGCCTTCTAAAGAGCAGGGTGGAGTAGCTGGGCGAGTAGCACAATGGTACAGCCTTTTGTTAGCACAAATGGGACCGTGCGTTCGATACCCTGCACACAATACAATGATTAGGTAATATTACGGGAAAGTTCACTTCCCTTTGGCTACCTCCGTCTGAAACTCTCCACAGCAAGGACAAAAGGACAGGGTCACCTTGGCGGATGGCACCAGACAGCCAGGACCCGGATTCACGGGAAGGGGGTGGGGAGGCGAGAGGAGCGCACGCAGCGCGCAGGCGCAGTGCCCTATTTCCCCTCCCCCCCCCACACCCCGTTCCACGCGAGTGAGGCTTCCCACCCTGCGGCTTAACGTTTCCACGCCGCCGGGGTCTCCCGCACCTAGGGGCGGGGCGAGGCCCACGGTAGGGCCGGGCCGCGAAGGTCATCAACAAGGTCGTGGGCCGGACGTGCTCGACGCCGCCACACCGAGTGCGTGCGTGTGGGACTCGGAGTACGTGCCGCGGGCCGGAGCCCGCATGCCGGCCGCGCCGCCCCGCCCTCACCCAGCTTTCGTAGACCCTCAGCGCGGCCCCCGGGTCCCAGCGGGAGGCTCGCCCGGCCACCCGACAATGCCACAGGCCCAGCCAGCCACGTCTACCCCCACCCCCGGGCCATCGCCCCCAGTCTGTGCAGGCCAAGCGGACACCTCAGTCACATTCTTCTACTGGAGTGACAGCACTGGCGACCAATGCCCAAGCGGAGAGGAAAGAGGGCGGGCCCGCAAGGAGAAGAGTGGGCGGGGCCTCCCGAGCTGTGCTCAAAGTCGGAGTGGGAGGCGCTTAGAGCAGCTCGGCCACCGGGTCTCGCGCTCGTCTCTCCTGAACGCTCTACAGGGTGTTTGCAGGAACCTCTGTGCTCTTCCTCTGCGGCACGCCGACTGCCAGGTAGGGTTCGGGTGCCCCTTGGAGACGGTTCGCTCACGAGCGAGCTGTGCTGGGGAACCCGGTGGGCATGGGCACCCCCTAGCCTGGGTGCGAGCCGGGCACCCAGGGAGCGCTCGGGTCAGCCTCGTGGTAGGTCGCAGGCTCTTGGAGGGGAGTGGGGAGGTGCAGGCCCACCTGTTATTACCCAGTTGCAGGCTTGCAATTTAACTGGGCTCCCAACCAAGCAACAGCAAATACAAAACATGCTTGATCGCCGCCCTAGGGAGTAAAGTGCTTTTCTCCCTCTAGCTGTGGGGAAGGCTTTTGAAGGAGGGAAAGACTTGACCTCCTGATGCTCATGAAAGTCCTCGAAATGGAAGGGCCAGAAACAAAGATGCCCACGAGGCAGAGCCCCCCTCCCCCCCCCCACTTCCGCAGAGCCTGCTAGGGCCGTGTCTCTTGGACCACAGTCTAGCGTCACTAGGCGGGAGTGGTCCAGCCCATCTCTGCTCCGGAATACTTCTGACTGGTTAGGTGGTTGGACTAAAGGAAATTGCAGCAGTCCCGTTGGATAGTTGGGAAGCCCTTAGAAGACCTCGCACCAGTTAGGCAACAAGGGATGCGGGCTTCCTGGGTGGCTACTAGCCGGCCATGAACTGACTTAAGATGTGTTTAAGAAAGCTTCCTGTTCGTTCTGGCCTTAAGCAGCATGGTTCTTTGGCCTTCGAGATCGGTCAGAGTCGGCCTGGACTGAAACCGTGACCTCCAGGTCCACATTTATGACCCTGGTCCGGCGTTCAATCCATCTAAAAGACCTAGAGGGTGAGATTTTATCCTGGCTAAAGGCAGTTGCTGCCCTGCTTAAGGATCCGAGTCAGATACGTGCGGGGGAAGGAGAGAACCAACTCTTGCTAGTCAGTAGTCTGACTTCCACAGTGAGCCATACCACGTGGGCGCTCCCCTACCCCAAGTTAAAGAAGACTAAAGTGCCTTTGAGCCAGGCATGGCAATACACATAAACCCAGCATTGGGTAGTCTGTAGCAGGAGGATCACTGAGTTCGGATCAACTTGGCATACATAGAAAGGGGGGAGGTTGGGAGGACACAGAAGAGCATGGTATTTAAACCCAGCCTGGTCTAGGTTAAATGTGCTTGAAGCCTACAAAGTAGTGGTTGATGTTTTGTAACAGGGTAAAAAGTAGATACGTTTTTTCATAAGTGTATAAAGATCCTTTGTCTCACACAAGACAAAACCACAGAAGTGACTTCTCAGTTGAAACAAAAAGATGGCTTTTGGGCTTCAGCCCTTGCCAGGGAAGATGTGGGGAACCCGGCCAGATAGTGGCTCCTGAATGCTAATTTGCCTTCACCTCTCATCCAGTTTAGTTCTAAAGGCTCTTTGGTAAATTTCTTTCTTGGAAAGCCTACTGGAAAAAAGTAGGAAATGGGCATTCTTTCGAGGTCGTTGTCCAGTAGCCCTCCTCTCAGGATGTTTTGTGATTAAACCTCGTTAGTGCTCTTAGAAACGTTTTTTTAATAAAAGAGTCCTTTTGAAAGAAATAAGAATCAGAAACCATCGCCATAGTGGAAAATGGTGGGGATTGAACCTAGGAACGCCCACGTGCTAGGCAAGCTAGCAGACATGTGCCACCAGACCAGAGAATGCCAGTGCTGATGTTCACAGACCGAGGAGTTAGGTGTTGCTGGCTTCCAAGTGCAATCTCCATCAACTGAATATGCTGTTGTTACCATGGTTACAATGTGATGAGTTGGGCATTTTTCCTAATTTTACATGGTTTACCCCGTGACCTCCCGTCACTGTTTCGTCCTGGTTCCTTCTCATCGAAGTGAGCCAGCAAACTGTATCATCCAGCTGGAGGCTTGATTTTTTTTTTTTCTTTCTTTTTTTTTTTTTTTTTTTTAATTTGCACTAGTGCTTGCAATCTCTAGCTTTTTTTATTCTTCCTCCCCTTCTTATACCCTGGTCCTGAGGTCAAAGGCTCAGGCCTTTGAGCATGCGAAGCACACGTTTGTTGTTGAATTGCTACCACCTCCACCACAGTTCTGAGGAATGTAGCGCAAGCAGGGTGTTGAGCGTGCCTCTGAGCACTAAGCCGTGGCCTTAGCCTCCAGCCTGCTTTTGTAGATGAGCCACAGCGCACTTGGGTTCAGAGAAGAGTTTGCAGGGGTGGTTCAGTCATTACCATGTGGTCATCAGGCCTGACTTGGAGTGCCAGCCCCTTGGCCTGATTTTTTTTTTTTTTTTAGAGATTTATTATGTATACAACATTCTGCCTCCATGTATGCCCACATGCCAGAGGAGGGCGCCAGATCTCAGTACAGATGGTTGTGAGCCACAATATGGTTGCTGGGAATTGAACTCAGGACCTCTGGAAGAGCAGTGAGTGCTCTTAACCTCTGAGCCATCTTTCCAGCTCCTGATTTTTTTAAAGGTTTATTGTATGTACAGTGTTTCTCCTGCCTGCACACCTGCATGCCAGAAGTGGGCATCGGGTCTCATTACGAGTAGTTGTGAGCCACCATGTGGTTGCTGGGAAGTAAACTGAGGTCCTAGAAGAGCACCATTGCTCACAACCGCTGAGCATCTCTCCAGCCCCTTGGCATGATTTCTAAGGACTACTTTTTGCTGCTTTCCAGCAGGCCATGCTACTGCCCTCACCAAAGCTCCTTTAATAAGCAGCTTTTCTAAATGGAACCCTCGGCCCACTCATCCCTCAGAAGTGATCCCTTGAATTAATGTTCTGTGTTTGTTATGCTTTATAGAAAAATATGAATTGTTTTTTTTTTCCCTTACAGAAGAAACTCACCATGTCTATTCTCAAGGTCCATGCCCGAGAGATCTTTGACTCCCGTGGGAATCCCACTGTTGAGGTTGATCTCTACACCTCAAAAGGTATGTACCCATTTTTCATGGTTTCTTCTGCCACGTTCCATTGAGAAATGAATGCAGGCAGGGGTGGCAAGGCAGCTTCCTGTGCGCACATCGACTGCAGGCAGGGGCCACCACACCCAGCTCTGCTCCAAGGTGTTTAAGGCAGGATGTGGGTAGAGAAGTAAAGCCGGGGCTTAAGCAGCCCTTGTTCCTAAAAAAGGATTGTCCTTTGTTGTTCGGCTGTCTGCGATCAAATAAGCAGATGGCAATAGGTAAGTTCCCTCCATATAGGATAGAGATGAGGGGCAGGTGTGGTTAGCAAGTGGGGCTTTGGGACAGCCCAGAAGCTCTTATGACTTAAGGGACTGAGAATATAGGTGGGAGATGGCTTGCCTAACAGGTGGGAGACCCTAAGGTCAAATCACAGCATTGAAAAAAAAAAAGGAAACTTATTGTAAGGAACTGGATGGGTGTGGCAGCTAATGCCTTTAATCTCAGCACTTGGGAGCCTGCTGCAGGAGGGTTGCCAGTTTAGAGACTAGCCAAGGCTACATAGCAAGAACCTGTGTCCTATCAAGGACCCCTGTGCTGGTGCAGTCTGTGTTCAAAGATGCATGTCGTGGTGGGAAAGAGACCTGAGGAATGGTGTGTATGGTTCTGCAGAGCTCACCAGGACCTGCCAGTCAAAGCTGAGTCATTGTCTTAGTCACAAATCTAGCTAGCACCAGAGCCCAGCCCTTCCTGCCAGTTCCGCAGACAAGGATTCTCACATCCTCAGCAACAGCTTGCGTGTGTGCTGCTGGGCTCTCAGCTGTATCCTAGCTACTTTTTTTGTATTAGTATAATCTTAATGTTGTCATTTGCCAGGTAAAAACAATATTTACAATAATTAACTTGTCCATTTTTCCCATAAGAATTCCTGTGTGTGTAGGCCACATGGTTCTCAAACCCTGAGTCCTCTTAGGTGCTGTGATTATGGTTGTGTGATACAGTGGTTGGCTTAATATCTTTGGAGTAGCTGCATTGATGGTCCCTTTAGAAGGTGGCAGTTGTGCATGCATGAGACATGAGTTCTAATCCCTAGCACCCACATAAGAAACTGGGTCTAGTGGGGTGGGTACACCTGTAATCACAGCACTAGGGACAGACATGGAAGGCTTCCCTACAGTTTACTGGTCAGCCAGCATCACCTGGAGGCCCCAGGTTCATTTAGATCCTGTGTCCAGGAAGACACATGGTGTCAAATCTATTCCAGTCTTTTTAGTCTCAGCCCTGGAGGCAGAACTGACCCTTGTTTCACCTACGTCAGAACCCTTTGGGTGTCTAGGAATCCAGGGCAGGTTGCAGGCAGGTCGCTCCAGGGAGACTCCTGAGAGCCTACTTGAGGGGTCTGTATTAGGATCAATGTAAAGAATGGTCTGGAGGATGTCTAGCTGATAATGAAGCCGCAGCACTTCTGAGGCTAGATGCTCTGACTGAGAGGGGCTTGGACCTGAGCTGTTGGTCTTTCTCTTTGGTAGTTGTGTTCCCTTTAGTCTAAATTGACTCCCAACACATGGAAATTCTGCTGCCTCACCCTCCTGTATGTTGGGATTACAGGCGTGTGCTGGCATTTCATAGTTGATTTTTCCTACCTCTATGCCAGGTCTCTTCCGAGCTGCTGTGCCCAGCGGTGCCTCCACTGGCATCTATGAGGCCCTGGAACTCCGTGACAATGATAAGACCCGCTACATGGGGAAGGGTAAGTCTAGGAACTCACATCCCGCCTCTCCCCACTGGCCCTCCTTGCCTTTCTCTGGCTTTCACTAATGTCATTGAGCGCTGGTACCACACTGGAAAGTCAGCAAGGTAGCTCACTGACGGCCACGTTGCCAAGCTTGGAAACTGGGCTTGCGAACACAAGGAGACTTGTCAGTCTGGGCTTTGGAAGCTACGCCCGTCTTCAGTGGGGAGAAGTGTCTGCCTTCAGTGGAGGCATTCGGACAGTTTTGTAGTCTGCGGCCTGTGTGGACCGGCCCCAGTCTTCTGGCTACATGCACACTGACCTGTCACCTTGATGTGGCTGTCACCATCTGTAAATGGAATCTGCTTGCTCAAGAGCCAGCAGAGCACCCAGAATTAGGCCCCGCCTTCATCCCTGGGGCAGTATTAGCCCTGCAAGGTGTGTGAGGGGGGTCTTTCTAAAAAACTGGAGACCAGAGGATGTTAGCTACTGTGACCAATTTTGGAACGTTAGTGGTGTTGAGGCAGCAAGGGAGAGAAGATTGTGTCCACTGGACTTTGAAACGCCCCCCCACCTCCCCAGGCCTCTAGAGCAGAACAGCCCAGTGTCACTGCTAATGAGCCCACCCACCCGTGTGTAGGAGAAGTTGACATCCAGAAACTCTCGCGGCCACTTCTCTCACTTCTTTCTTCTGAAGCCTGTTCTCTCCTGAGTCTCTTTTCCCTTCTATTCACCTCTGCTGGGCAGGCGTCTCGAGACCTGTTAAGTATGTTAATGAGTTCCTGGCACCAGCCTTGTGCACTCAGGTAACACGCCCTGCATCCTAGGTGTGCAGCTGGTCTTCCCAGTGCATGGTCTTGAACTAACTGTCCCTCGGATCATTCTGGGCTGGTTGCTCTTGTGTGGCTCTAACCCCCTGGGTTCTGGTTCCTCAGGAAGAGCGCTCAGACTGGGCCAGGAAGCCTCCCTCTGGCGGAAGTGGGGTGGGGTTAGTGTCGTGTGGAGGACCCACGGCTCGGGTGCTCCAGCAATGCTGCTCACGCCCACACATTGTAATACTATCAGTAATTTCATGATTGTTCCTTCTAGGTGTCTCAAAGGCTGTTGAGCACATCAATAAAACTATCGCACCTGCTCTGGTTAGCAAGGTAGGACCCACCTTCCCGAAACCGCTGTGGATCAGTGCCACCAGAGCGAATCCCGGGGTCTTTAGCTTATTCTGAGAGCTTAAAAGTTGAGGATTCCCTTTTATGCATGAGTCTAACCAACCTGCTGCCTGCGTGTGGCTGTTGCTTCTGATGACACCTGAAAGTGGTTGGGAATGGCGTTGTGGAGGTGGGGAATATTTGGCATCGTTCCCTATGCTATCTTGACCTTTGGGAGGCCATGGTCCAGATTTGAATAGCAGCTTTGTGGGATATTGTCCATGGTAGATACCTGGACTTTGGAATTTATTGCCCTGTTGGGTTGGCTTAGTTACACAGGATGGGGTTCAGGTGATAGAGATGCCAGGAGCCCAGGCTACATTCCCAAGTTGTGGCATGTGCCTGCAGTCTGGGTACTTGGGAGCTAGGCAAGACTCCATATTTGCATGCTGCATGCAAAGCCCCGATTTCAACTCTGTCCCTGCTTTTTAAAAAACCTTCATTTGGTGGAGGGTGGCCCGGCAGAACAGCATTTGCCACACTTCCAGAGGGTTTGAGTTTGGTCCCCACACCAAACTCAGGGCCAGCAACCACTTGATTTCTACTCCAGGGACTCAAAGCCCCCCTGCCTCTACAGTCTCCTTCATGCACGGCACACATTCAGACATACATGTGATTTTTTTTTTTTTTTCTCATCTTAGTTTAGCCCAGTCTTTCAAGCCAAGGTCAGACTGCAAATCTGTTTTGGGTAAAATGGGTCTGGAGGTGACTCAGGGAGCAGTTAGTTGGCCATGTCTCCTTCCTCCTCCCGTTCACTATGTGCCGTCCTGTCGTTTGTCCCTAGCTAAGCCATCCTAATGCTATAATTGGTTCTGCTTGTCTGGTCTCCAGACAATTGCTCATTACAGCTCTGCCTGTGCCTTCTGCTCCAGTCTCCTGGGCGGCTCCTTGAATGTCTTATTCTCTGTCCCTTGGTCCCCAGGCCTTCCCCTCACTTATACCCTTGGTGGGCTCTCTACTTGAGCAACTGCCTCCTTTAGCATCGCCTGCCAAAGCACTGAGGTGTCAGAACGCTCACACTGCATTACGGGGTTATAGATTTTTCTCCCATACTTCTCATACAGAATGTGATTATGTGTATGAGGGTTTTACTTGCATGTATATTTTTGTACCACATGCATGCCTGGTGCATGTGGAAGCCAGAAAATAGCATCACAGTTTTGAATGGCTATGTGGATTCTGGAAACTCTAAACCCTTATCAACCAAATGTTTTGATGGATGATCTAGACATTGAGTGGAGATCTGTCTGTTGTTTGACATTGATCAACAGGGACGGCCTTAAAGCAGGGCCCTGCTTGCTTGACTATAAACAGTAAGCCTTACTGCTTGGCTTCTAAGAGCTCCCTTGTTTATGGTGATGGTTTATGCAGCACAGGACACACACAGCAGCCTTGTATGTGTGACCTTGACTCCCTAGGTAGACTAGTCTGTTGTGAACCCAAGGAAATGCCTGAAGCCGTTAATTAGGACAAATCATATGTGGCTTTGGTCTACTCCATTGTTCTCTTTGGAGCTGGGGACTGAGCCAGTCTTACAAGCTTAGGAAGCTCCTTGCTAAGCTCCAAGCCCAGCCTCTTGGCCTGGGACTCAGACCTTTCTAAAGTGCTGCTGGTGTGAGCAGAGCTCAGGTGATTGCCCTGCCCTCACCGCCCCTCTCCCTGTAGAAACTGAATGTGGTGGAGCAGGAGAAGATCGACAAGCTGATGATCGAGATGGACGGCACTGAGAATAAATGTGAGTGCCCGCTCCCGGGGATCCTTTGTTCACGAGTGCGGGTTTTCGTGGATGCCTTATGGCTTCCATTCACCATTTCTATTTTATTCCAGCCAAATTTGGTGCCAATGCCATCCTGGGAGTGTCCCTGGCTGTCTGCAAAGCTGGCGCTGCAGAAAAGGGGGTGCCTCTCTATCGCCACATCGCTGACTTGGCTGGCAACTCTGAAGTCATCCTGCCAGTCCCAGTGAGTGTCTTGTTAGAACTTGCTAGAGGTGTCCCATTCCAGTTTTGTTGCTACGGACAGAACAATACTTGAAGAAGCAAGTTTAGGGAAAAGCTTGCTTTTGCACACGACTCTAAACACATCCATTCTAGCAGGGAAGTCACGGCTGAAGTGTATCAGCACATTCACAGGTAGAGGCAGAAATGAAGCCGGGCAGTGGTGCTGCATGCCTTTAATCTCAGCACTGTTCCGTCTAAAAAAAAACATCAGTCTTAATCTGTAGAATGAGTCACTGTGAGATTTCAGACTAGAAAGGGCAGTTAGCTGGCATTGCTGGCACACACCTTTGACCCCAGTACTCAGGAGACAGGCGGATGGATGGGTGGGTGACTTTGAGGCCAGCCTGGTCTACAGAGTGGAGTTCAAGACAGCCGGGGCTATATAGTGAGACCTCTTGCGGGGGATTGAGTATAGACATACCAACTAACTACTTAGCTCCCCTCCACCCTTATGTAATCCAGAACCTAAACCCAGGGAACAGTGTTATCCACAGGGGTCTGCTTCTACTTCTAATCGCCACAGACATGCCAGTAGGCCAGATGATCTAGACAGATAGCCCCTCTAGGACTCATTCCAATTGGTTCTAAATCGTGTTAGTGCTAACCATTACAAGTTACATTACGTAACCATTACATGATGAGTGTCACATCATGGGGACCCACGAAGACCCTGTGCATCAAGTCTTTTATAATTAGGACTCATAGCACAGTGGATAAGAGAATCCTGACACGGCACAGGGCCAGGCCCAGGCCCAGGCCCATGTGGGCCTGGTAGCAGCTAGCTGGGTAGGCTTCATGTACTAAGGTGACTGCGTGACTTCCCTGGGCTGGCAGCACAGCTCTCCTCTGCTGTTCCCAGGCTTTCAATGTGATCAACGGCGGGTCTCACGCGGGCAACAAGCTGGCCATGCAGGAGTTCATGATCCTCCCTGTGGGGGCGTCCAGTTTCCGCGAAGCCATGCGCATTGGGGCAGAGGTTTATCACAACCTGAAGAATGTCATCAAGGAGAAATATGGGAAGGATGCCACCAATGTGGGTGACGAGGGCGGGTTTGCGCCTAACATCCTGGAGAACAAAGAAGGTAAGCACTGAGCTGTGTAGCACTGTCCCCTCATACCTGACAATTTGGGGACGGGAACAAGACTGATGGCAGCCTTTAAGGAGGAAAGCAAGAGCTTTGGGTGTAGGTTTTTTTCCCACCAGTTTCATGGGGGTGACTAGATCTCTTAGAGCTGGAGTTACCCATGCTGTGCTGGTGATTGAACATGGGTTCTGGAAGAGGGGCCATTGCTCTTAACCACTGAGCCATCTCCAGCATGCCAGTTGGTCCCATTTTAATTTTGTGTAAGGCGTTCACTCAATTCTTCCACTTTGGCCTGAGGTACTGAACTTGGGTATTGGGTCTGGCGACAAGCACCTTTACCAGCCATATCGCTGGCCCTTTGTGGCCTCTTTGGCCTGTTTTAAATGAGCTTCATTGTGCATTCACCTTCTAGCTGCTGAGGTCATTGGCAGGTGTCAGGAGCCTTGTGTCTCAGATCTTGGCAGCTTTGACTTGAGGTGGCCCTTCCTGAGGTTTCCCTCTTGGATTCCAGCCTCCATTCTATTTAAAGCCAGTCCTCAGGACAGCTGATCTCAGCTGCGACTGTCCCTCCAACTGCATCTCACCAACACAGCTGCCATGGCATAAGAAGGGCTGTGTTAGAGATTGCTACTTATGGGTCCATGGTCCCTCATCCATGACCTTTTGACCCAAGCAGGAATGAGTGCCTGACAACCTGAAACTCACAGCCAGGACAGTCCCCATTCGGCACCTGTTACTGTTACTCACCTTTGCCTCGTCTCTTTCCAGCTCTGGAGCTGCTGAAGAACGCAATTGGAAAAGCTGGCTACACTGACCAGGTTGTCATCGGCATGGACGTGGCCGCCTCTGAGTTCTTCAGGTCCGGGAAGTATGACCTGGACTTCAAGTCTCCTGATGACGCCAGCAGGTACATCACCCCCGACCAGCTGGCTGACCTGTACAAGTCCTTCATCCGGGAGTATCCAGGTGAGTCCCCTATTCCCTCCTTATGCCAACTGCAGTTTGACTGGACATGGGCAGGGTTCTGGGACTTGGAACGTCATCCTAGCTCCCACTGTAGCGATAGGTCCAGTTTGGTCACAGTCAAGCCAAGACCGTAACAGACTCCTCATCCCCTTTATTTTATGTGCATTGATGTTTTCCCATGGGTGTTGGGATCGCTGGAGCTGGAGTTCCAGTTGTGAGCTACCGAGTGGGTGCTGGAATAAAACCCAGAGCCTCTGGAAGAGCAGGCACTGCTCTCAACTGCTGACCATCTCTCCAGCCCCATACCCCTTTGTAGAGACAGTTCTGATCAATGCCAGCTTGTGCAGACCTTAGCTTGGGTCATCCTCCCTCTTGAGCTCACCTTTAAAGAAAGACAGGAAATGGTGCCTGGGACCACAGCCCACCTGATGACTCTGCTTTCCCTAGTGGTGTCCATCGAAGACCCCTTTGACCAGGATGACTGGGAAGCCTGGCAGAAGTTCACAGCTAGCTCAGGCATCCAGGTGGTTGGGGACGATCTCACAGTGACCAACCCTAAGAGGATTGCCAAGGCTGTCAGTGAGAAGTCCTGCAACTGCCTCCTGCTCAAAGTGAACCAGATCGGCTCCGTGACCGAGTCTCTGCAGGCGTGAGTAGCCGGTGGGCAGGGCTTCTGGGACTGTCAATTCCAGGTGTCTGCAGAGCACATGGTGGTGACCAGAGGGTCGCAGCAGGGAGCACTGTTGCCTGGTCCTTGGTCCCTGTGGCTTAACTTCGCTACAGAGACCAGGATGTTTGTCTCTTGGGGGGCTTGATGCCAGGCTGTGAGCAGGAGGGTGAAGGTGCCTTGGGCTATAAGCCTGCAGGGGGCCAGGTGCCAAGGCTGAAGCTCAGTATATCACATGGTCTGCCTTGTGTCCTTTCTTAGGTGTAAGCTGGCCCAGTCCAATGGCTGGGGCGTCATGGTGTCCCATCGCTCTGGGGAGACCGAGGATACTTTCATCGCTGACCTGGTAGTGGGGCTCTGCACTGGACAGGTAAGCGCTGCCTGCCTGGGTGTAGTTTGTAGGGGTGGCTCTTCCCCTGCGGGAGAGAAGGCTGGACTTTTGTTCATGTTTTCCATTGCTTCTATAATGATGGCTTTTCCTTTGTCCCTCTAGATCAAGACTGGTGCCCCTTGCCGATCCGAGCGCCTGGCCAAGTACAACCAGATTCTTAGGTAAAGATTCGGCAGGGAGACAGGCTGGGCCTATTCTGTTGGAATCCCATCCTGAACAACAGAGTTGGGAAGGCCATGCACAGACACTGGTTGGTAGTGGACCCCAAAGCAGTTGTTTGCCTGTGTGATGCTGCCATCTTCTGGTGGAAGGCAGAATAGCTCACCTTTGAGGGTCTATCCACATTAGAAGCTGAGCGCTGCCTATTTCTTTAAAACCTCACTCTTGAAGTTCACAACAGGAAAGCAGAGTGATAGCAGCTCAAACTCATGGCAGTCCCCCGCCTCCACTTTCCATGGGTTAGAGTTAACAGACTGGGCCAACACACTCTCTGCACCAGGAGCTGACTTTGTTTTGTTGGGTTTTTTTCCCCCTCTTTGCCCAGAATTGAGGAAGAGCTGGGCAGCAAGGCCAAGTTTGCCGGCAGGTCCTTCAGGAACCCCCTGGCCAAGTAAAGTGGATGGAGATCCCTGGAGCCACCAGCTGCTTAGACCCTGTCCCTGATGTCATCAAGGTGGCGCAAGGCCGGCCCAGTGCTTGCCCCTTCCATGCCACTGCTTCCTTAGACGTCTTCAGTTCGCCCGACCCGACCGCCTGAAGCCCTGCTGGAAACCCCAGCTCTGTAATCATGTGACTGGTCCAAATCATTGTCACCTCACTTCCAAGCTAGTGTCTGGAGCCCAGTGTAATCTCTAGGGTGGCCACAGGAAAGACCCCTGCCCCGGCGGTTCTACCTGCAGAATAAAAGCCTCAGTGACCCTTAAGCACTGCCTGTGAGTGGGTGAAACAAATCAGGGTCCCCTGGAGTCCCGTGTGTAATTAATATTCTGGGGTAAGAAAGTCTGGAGGTTTTGGGTCCTCAGTACTTGTGTGTGCATCTGTCCTAAGCAAGGACAGCTGGAGCAGGGAGGGATTGAGCTGCCGGGCAGAAGGAACGAATACAGAAAGAATGTTCTGATGTTAGACTCCCATCAAAAGAGATGACCAGCCATCCTTGGGAAGGACATGACTACAGTTCTTCATATGTGAACTGGGAATGGCAGACGCATGTCATGTGGGGGGTGCGGGAATCACTGGATGGCAAAACACCTTGACCCACTGAGCCATGTTCTTTAGGTGTTATGGACAAGAGCAAGAGCTCCAGCAAGAGCAGGTAAATCTGAGTTCGAGGCCAGTATGGTCTACAGAGCAAGTTCAGGGACTGGTTCCATAGCTACTGAGAAACCCTGTTTCTCATCTCATAGTTGTCGGTGAGCCTCATGTGGTTGCTGAAGACTGCACTCTGGACCTGTGGCAGAGCAGCTAGGGCTCTTACCCGCTTTCACCATCTTTCCTGCACCACCCATGATTAAAGGTTGGTGTGTGTTTAAAACCAGCCAGTGCTGTGCTGCACAGTAACGTCCCGGCTGCTGTGAGAAGGGAGTGCATCTCATTCAAAGGTAATAAAGGAGCTGGAGTCAGGTGCAACTAGCTCTTAAAACCGGTGTGAGTAATTTGTATTTAATAGGAGGGGGCTGGAGAGATGGCTCAGTGGTTAAGAGCTTTGCTATTCCAAAGGTCCTGAGTTCAATTCCCAGCAACCACATGGTGGCTCACAATTATCTGTAATGAGGTCTGGTGCCCTCTTCTGGCCTGCAGGCATACACACGGAATATTGTATAGGTAGTAAATATTAGAAAAATAGAAGTGGGTTGATAGGGTAGCCCAGCTCCTGAAGGTGCCATCCCCAAGTCTTTAGAGATTGAAGTTGCTGGTAGAAAAGTGACCGCTGCCCCTTGGGTCTCTCCTGGCCTCCCCATGCACATACAGAAGTAGGGTGAGGTTACAAGGATGAGTTGCTCTCCCATGGAAGTTCTGAGCACCATTTTCCCAGGTCTCCTTGTTAGGTTAGACATCAGTCTGGAACAGCCTCTAGGGGGTATCCTTAGTGGCTTGTGGGTGATTGTGGATCATGTAAGCCATTCAGAAGGTAGCTGTATCCATGCAGTCTCAGGCTTCCCTTACCCTCAGACATGTCTAGTAATGGGTGAGTTGCTTAGTGGATCAGGGACCCTAGGCAAATACCCTTCAACTTCCCCCCTCACACACACTTCCAAAATAACAGGAAAGGCTTCCCAGCACCTACCACACAGCCATCCTCCACCTGGCCACAGATAGCTGTTGCACAGCGCCCACACCTGTGATTTCAGCACATGCATCGCTGTAGGCTTAAGGCCGAGTTTCCTGAAGTGGGCTTGCAAGCTGCCATTGCAATGGGTTTCAGTTTATCTTCAGGGTGCTGTACACTCTCTGACAGACCTCAAACCAGGCTGACCTTGAACTCAGATCTGTACAATATGCCAAGCAACTTTTCTTAGAATTTTAGATGATGTGTGTTTCTGTTTATACATTCATGTGTAAACAGAGTTGGGAGGAGGTTATCACCTTCTGGGGCTGGAGTTTTCAGCTCAGGAGCTGGCAGACATAGGGACTGCACACTGAACTTGGGTCCTGAAGCATCTGACTAAGCCACTGAGTCACCCCCAACCCCTCAGCACTGGGTTTTTTTTTTCCATGACTTACTGCAGATTTTTTTTTTTTTTTTTTTTTTTTTTTTTTTTTTTTGGTTTTTTGAGACAGGGTTTCTCTGTGGCTTAGGAGCCTGTCCTGGAACTAGCTCTGTAGATCAAGCTGGTCTCGAACTCACAGAGATCCGCCTGCCTCTGCCTCCCGAGTGCTGGGATTAAAGGCGTGCGCCACCATCGCCCGGCCTGCAGACATTTTTTTTTAAATATTATGTATACAATATTCTGCCTGGGAATTGAACTCGGGACCTTTGGAAGAGCAGGCAATGCTCTTAACCTCTGAGCCATCTCTCCAGCCCCCCTGCAGACATTTCTTGATTGCCAAATAATACCGTTAAGCACATTAGACTAATTCAGATTTATTTCTATAAGTGTTTGCTGGCATGCATGTGTACCACATGTGTGCTTGGTGCCCATGGAAGCAGAAAAGGGCCTTGGGTCATCTGGAACTGGTTGTTAGCCACCATGCGGTGCTAGCATATTCTCATTCAGGCTGGACCTGTGCACACTGAGGTAGTAGGCAAGGGAGGCAGAGACTAAGCTTCTGGACCCAGAACTAAGGAAGCACATTCCCGCCCCCGAACAGGCTGGAACCTTGTCCTGGGGGCCTGTCCACGGGAGGACAGGCCGCATGACTGCCAAGTTTCCATGAAGCCATTAGGGAGACATTTATCACAAGCCTGGGGTCTCTAGACCACATGAGTTTACAGAAACCCTTCCAAGCAGCCCCGGTGGAATTGCTAGCTTCTCTGCTTGTTCGGTGTTTTTACCCATTTCTGTCTCAAAACAATTCATTTGCTCTCTGTGGTTTTAGCACAAATTCTAAGCCTCTGGCCTTAGAACAAAATTAATTGTCTAAAGCAGTGAGTCTCCAGCTTGGCCACGTGAGAATCTCTTAGGGGATTCCTTTCTCAGGCCTCATCCCTGAATCCCTCACTTCCCCCCTGGAGTCCAAGGCTTCCGGCTTTGTTACAAACAGCGGAGCTTAAAATTCACAAACAAAGCCAGTGGATCCAGGGTTGGTGGTGCCTGGCATGGCTAGAGCTTCAAGCTTGGAAGGAGAAGTGGGAAGCCGCCAAGCCTCCATGAAAGCCCCCTGGTCTTGGGAATTTTCCTCATAATGAAGCTGAGGAAGGAAGAAGACAGCTAAGTCCGCAGAGCTGGTACCCATGAGCAAGGGCTGTATGGGGAGCCTGTGCCTGGGCAGTGGATTCTGAGCTAGGCCTGTGGATGCAGCCAAATCAGCCCTTCTCTAGAGCAGCTGGGATCCCAACACCTGCTTCCCCACCTCCCGCCAGAGACTTAATTGCAGCAGTAGCTAAGGGCACAGAGCAAGTTCAGGGCTCTAGATGCTGACTTTGCCACTACCCCCAAGTGCTGCTGTTACCACAGTTACTAAGTGCGTCTCTCAACAGCTTAGACTGCCATTCAGAATAGAACAGGCTAAACAATCATACAGTATCCCATGAAAGAAGATAAATGAAACCTTAGGGGTCTTTTTAAACTGCAGATGGGCTCAGCAGGTCTCAGTACTTCACCCTGGGTTTCTGTGAATATTTCTCTCTACTACTCTACTGTTTGCTTGCTGTTGCTCTCCCTCTCTCCTTTTCTCCCCCCCCCCTCTCTCTGTGTGTGTGTGTGTGTGTGTGTGACTTTATGTCTAAGTGACAACCAGAAGTTAGTTGCCATGCATATTGCTTTTCTGCAGATTTGGGGAGGAGGCAGTGCTAGCTGTTATAGAGTTGTGTTGTGTTTTAATAAATAAAGCTTGCCTGGAGATCAGTGCAAAGCAGCCACACTAATCAGCCATACAGACCAGGCAGTGGCTGTGCACACCTTTAAACCCGGCAGCCACACTAGTTCTCCACAAAGGTCAGGCAGTGGTGGTGCACGCCTTTAATCCCAGCACTAGAGAGGAAAATAAAACGGGAGGAGATGGGTCTCAGCTCAGTCTCAATCAGGATTCGTGGAGGCAGGATTGCCCATTGTAGAGATAAGAGTCTGCTTTGCTTTCCTGATATTCAGGTTGAACCCCAATATCTGTCTCTGGGCTTTTATTAGTTGTGTTACAAGGGGTTGGAGCCAGGGTCTCCCACTGGAGATGGAAATTCCATACTACTGAGCTTCATTTTCACTGTCTGTGGATGTTTGAAAGTGTTCATGGGTGCATTCGTCAGCAGAGGTCAGGCTTGTTAGGGAGGCTTCCCCATGCTCTATTTCCTGGACAAACATGGTAATATGGGACATTCCTCATGCCTCTGGCCGAGATGGTTATGTGGAGCCTGGTGTCAGTGTGCACACCTGTGGTCTCTATCTTCATGGAAGTTTCTGGATTATTGAGTACCTGGAGACATTTTCCTGAAGCCCACTCCATAGATGTACCAGAACTGTTAGTGGAATATTCTGTCTCAACCCTGCCAACAACAGACAGACTGCCTCTCCTACCCAACAACAGACTGCCTCTCCTATCCAAACTTTCTTTCTCCATTTCTGTTTCTGTTTTGGAACATATTAAATCACCAAGGCCGGCCTCAAACCCCACGATGCTCCTGCCCCAGCTTCCCAAGGGCTGAGATCCCAGGTGTAAGCCCTGTTCTTCACCAAGTTTTACTTTTTCTTAAAAAATATATTATTTATTTGTTTACTTTTGGTTTTTTGGGACAGGGTTTCTCTGTGTAGCCCTGGCTGTCCTGGAACTCACTCTGTAGACCAGGCTGGACTGGAAGTCAGAGCTCCACCTGCCTCTGCCTCCCAGGTGCTGGGATAAAGGTGTGGGCCACCACGGCCCAGCCCCTCTCTGTCTCTCTCTGTCTCTCTCTGTCTCTCTCTCTCTGTCTCTCTCTCTGGCTTTCTCTCTCAGATTTATTTATGTGTACTTATGAGTGCCTGCATAGCACAAATTGCCTGTTTGGTGCCTTCAGAAGCCCAAAGAAGACATGTGATTCCCTGGAACTGGAGTTGCAGGCAGTTGTGTGCCGCCTGATGTGGTCGCTGAGAACCAAACCTGAGTCCTCTGGAAGAGCAGCAAGTGCTCTTGACTGATGAGCCCCGTCTTCACCACCTTTCCTCAGGGACCACCCTGCCTCCCTGGTGGGAAAACAACTCCCAGCTCCGCCCATTGTTGCTTCAACAGCGATACTAAGGTATGATTTGCATCCAGTAGCAAGTATTCACATTAACTGCAATTTGACATGTTTTAACAAATAAACAGGGCAGGAGCGATAGCTTAGCTGTTAAGAGCACTGACTGCTCTTTCAGAGGACCCAGGTTTGATTCACCACAGTCAGCCACAGGCAGCCCACAGTTGTCTTTAACTCCCTAGTTCCAAGAAACTCTACACCCTCTTCTGGCCCCATTGGTGCACAGACATACATGCAGGAAAAAAAATACCAATACACATAAAATGCAAATGAATTTTCAAATAAGCCAAAAGACTTGAGGAAACAAGCAACAGCACTGACATGATGGGCCCTTTGCAGCATCTTTGGAAGAATGCCATGCCCCAGCCCTGACCCAGGAAGCCCTACCTTGCTAGGATTTCTTCTTTGACATTTGTATGTGTGTGCATCAGAGCCCTCAGGCCAGAAGACAGAGTCCTTTGGAGCTGGAGATACAGGTCGTTACGGGCTATCCAGCACAGGTGCTGGAAACTGAACCAAGGCCCTCTAGAAGAACATTGCTTTTAACTGTTGAGCGGTCTCTCCAGCTTCCTAAAGTAGTACTATTCTTATTAATTTCATGTGAAAATAACAATTTCTGGGTTCTTTGGTTTAGGAAATGAGTACCACTGGTCCTACATTCCCAGAGGCTAACAAGCAGCCACTTACTCTGGCAGCTTTGACCCACCTCTTTGCTTGCCTTGCTTAGGTACCTGCCCAACCTCCAAGGTGGTGTGTGTGTGACTGAGTGTGTGGGTGTGTGTATGAGTGTGTGTGTGGTGGTGGGGGTTGTTCATGGCACAAGGTAATGTGTTGGAGCTGATTCTCTTCTCCTAACGTGGATCCAGGGATGAAACTCGGGTTATCAGACTTTGCAGTAGGTGCCTTTATCTCTGCAGGCAGAGTCCTCTCTCCTCTCTCTTTGCCCTCTCTAAGGCTTTTAAACCTGGAATCCCGGTCTACAGTCTATGCAGGTGGAGAGCTTCCTAGATTTTGGCTGTTCTGTAAGGCTCTCTCTCTACTGAACACTTGTGAGCCCTGGCCCTCCAGGGTTTCTTCCCCACTGACGACTGATGTCTGGTGCCCAGGGTGAGAGGAGCCCCTGCCCTTGTAGGAACTGACTGTGGGTCAAGCACTACCCTCCTCAGATTCCCCTTGTCAGCTCTCCGGGAGGCCAACCTGGCATTCCGGCTGCAGAACAGCAAAGCTTGGTAATCAGGGCTGCTGTCCGTGGGGGCCAGGATGATAGCAGACTCATTTGCATATGTGGCCTAAGACAGTAATTAAACCTAGGCGCCCCAGGGGTGAGAAGCAAGCACATTAATTCAGGAGCAATTAAAAACCCTCTAATGTCACCACGCAGAGCCACCACTTCTGAGACTGGCACCGACTGATGACAGTCACCTTGGGGCAACCTCATTTGGCCACCAGACAGCCACACATGTCTAAGAAGAGCATGCTTAGGCCTCAGGGGCAGCAGTTCTGCTTGAGCATCAGCCCTTTTCTGGGGCCTGACACTGTGCAAAGCCACTGCTGGAAAGACAAGACCAAGATGCTTTCCCTAGCAGTGGCAAAACACAGATGACAGGTGCCACTTCGCCAGCTTCGGATTTCAGCAAGTGCATTGAAAATGCTAACTACGCATATATGCTGAGACCCTAGAGGCCCCAGGTTCGACTGCAGCTCCGACTCCTCTGCTGTGTTCTGGGGACTTCAGTGACCAGGAAGCCTCGACCCCTTGTGGAGTCTGAGTGTGCCTGCAAGTTATTGCGTTCCAAATGGAGGGTGCTGGCTTTTGCTACCCTGAGAAACACTTTCAGCATAAGTGAGCATACTACCATCCACTCAAATGCACACATGCACTCAGACCCAGCAGCCTGCCCCTCTGCCAGGGGAAACAGCTAATGTCACACACCTGTCTTTTGTCTAGTCTTCCTTTGTTACAAGGTAAGCTATCTGAGACTGTGCAGCGCTCAGTGCCATGGTTCCCAGACTAAGGAGGGTGCTGCACCTGGAGCACAGCAGGCGTCTCAGTGTCTCAGTGAGCAAATAAAACAAACCTCCAGTCCATTCCTGGTCTCCAGTCCATTCCCGGTGGCTTTATGTGCCCCAGAAAGCCCAGTCATCCATGCCAGAGGAAATCTGTGTTTTGCTTGTATGTTTCCTTGGTTGACATTATGAGGTATGTCTCATGTTGCCCAGGCTGGCCTTGAACTCACAAAGTAGCCAAAGAACACTGCCTTATTCTCATACCACAGGCTTGAATTCAGGGCAGTGGGTACATGAGCTCTCAGCTTCCTGCCCCTGCCATTGTGCTTGCCACTTGCTGTGCCTCACACTGTGATGAACCCTTTTTTTGTTGTTGTTGTTTAAATGTGTTGCCATTTATGCCTGCATGCCAGAAGAGGGCATCAGATCCCATTACAAATGATTGTGAGCTACCATGTGGTTGTTGGGAATTGAACTCAGGACCTGTGGAAGAGCAGCCAGTGCTCTTAACCCCTGGACCATCTCACCAGCTCCCTGAACTCTCAACCCTCTGGAAACAGAAGCCCAAATAAACTCTTTCTCCTATAAACTGCCTTGCTCATGGGTTTTAGCTAAGAAAATGAACTAATATAATACCAGTTAGCAATCATTCTCTACCCACTCTCCCAGCCCCTGGCCCTGAGAGCCTTCTGAGAGTTTCCTATGAATGGGGTCAGAGCCTGTAGAAGTCAGAAGAGGGCATCAGAGCCCCTGGAACTGGAGTTACAGGCAGTTGTGGGTGCTATGTGAGGGGGAACTGAACCCAGGTTCTCTGCAAGACTAGTCAATGATCTTAACCTGTGAGCCATCTCTCTAGTCCCCTGGTTTTGCATGCTTTTGTTTTTGTTTTTCAAGACAGGGTTTCTCTGTGAAACAGTCCTAGCTGTCCTGGAACTTGCTTTTTCCAATTCTTTTTTTTTTTTGTTTTGTTTTTTAGATCTTGTAAAATTTCAGTTCACTGTAGCCATTTCATCCACATGAAACAAGAAATTCATTAACCCCTCCACGTTGGACATCACCTCTCTGGGACATATCTCTCCCATGTGGGACACATCTCAAAGGTTCGAATCACATACAAAATGTAGAACTTGCTTTTTAGACCAGGCTGGCCTCAAACTCACAGAGATCCTCCTGCCTCTGCTTCCCAAGTGCTGGGATTAAAGGCATGCACAGCCACCATCCAGCTGGGGTGTTTTTTTTTTTTTTTTTTTGTTTTTGTATAAAACCCAGGCTGACCACAAACTCATAATCTTCTTGTCCCAACTGCTGAGATTGTAGTTGAGTGCCACCATCTGAGTGGTGACCTTGTTTCCTAGTGTTTGTTTCTGAGTTGTATCAATTCTTTATAGGTCCATATATGTGTATGTATGTATGATATATGTATTGTATGCTTGTGTATACATGGATGTTTGTATGTGTATGCATGCATTTCCTTCTGAAAATTTATATCTATATATAAAAAACAACTTGGGTATATGTGTGTGTTAGTATGTATGTGTATGTATTTTCTTCTAAGAGTTAATAGCTTTGGGTGTATGTATGTGCTTGTTTGCGACAAAGTCTCACTATGTAATCCTGGTTGTCCTGGAACTCACTATGAAGATGAGAGTGGCCTCAAACAGATGCATAGGGCTGGAGAGATGGCTTAGCGGTTAAGAGCATTGCCTGCTCTTCCAAAGGTCCTGAGTTCAATTCCCAGCAACATGGTGGCTCACAAACATCTGTAATGAGGTCTGGTGCCCTCTTCTGGCTTGCAGGCATACATGTAGATAGAATATTGTATACATAATAAGTAAATAAATAAATATTTTTTAAAAAAAAAAAAACAGATGCAGACTCCCCAGTCTGTGAGGACTCCCACAGCCCCCAGCATGCACAGCACTTTTGTTTTGTTGAGACGAGGTGGGCCATGGACTGACTCCCTGCGGTTCCCTTGCCCCAGCCTCCCCAGTACCCGACTCATCTCAGCTGGCAATTGCAGCTCTCCCCAGCCCTCATGCCAGGGATTGAACCTGGACTTTTGCATATTTAACTCTTATATTTAGCTCTGAGTCCTTGAGTTAAGTTTTGTACAAGGTGTTACACACATATGCCCATATCCTGATACAATTTGTTGAAGAGAAATCTGAGGGGGCTAGAGAGATGGTTCAGTGGTTAGACTACTCATTGCTCTTCCAGAGGACCCAGGTTCAATTCCCAGCATCCACATGGTGGCTCACAACCGCCTGAAACGCCAGTTCTAGGGGATCTGACACCATCACACAGATATACAGAAGTCTGAGTTGCTAAGGGATGTTTTAAAAGCTGTTGAACAGACAGCATTTTCAGAGACTGCTCAGAGGTCCTGGCCTCCGTGGTATCCACTTACTCACTTAGCTGTGCATCTTGTCATCATTTATTCCATTGTAGAGCGCTTGCCTAGAGTGTGTGAGGCTGTGGTGAGTATGGTGGTCATCAACTGTACCCTTGGCTCAGACACAATGATTTCCTGAGCTCACAAGCTTGAGGCAACCTGGATAAGCTAGCAAGACACTGGTGAACAAAAAGGAAAGGACATGGGGGCCGGAGAGATGGCTCAGTGCTTAGAGTACTGGCTGATGTTGCAGAGGACCCAAGTTTGATTCCCCAGCCCCGTGTGGTGGCTCACAACCATCTATAGCTCCAGTTCTAGAAAATCCAATGCCCTCATCCGGCCTTCATGGGCACCAGGCTCCCACATGGTACAGACATACATGCAGTCAAAACACCCATACACATAAAATAGTTTTTAAAAATAAACTTAAAAGAAGGGAAGAGGGGAAGGGAGGAGAAGGTAGGAAAGAGGGGAGAAGGTGAGGGAAAGGCAGAGCAGGGTAGGGGAGGGCCAGTTGCTGGAATGGTCTGCTGTGGGACAATGGTCTTGTATTTGTAAAGATTTGTCACTTGCATTTTAATAAAACGCTGATTGGCCAGTAGCCAGGCAGGAAGTAGAGGGTAGAGGCGGGGTGACCAGGCAGGAAGTAGAGGCAGTGTGATGAGAACAGGAGAATTCTGGGAAGAGGAAAGGTCAGTCTGCAGTCATCACTCAGATGCAGAGGAAGCAGGATGAGAATGCCTCCCTGATAAAGGTACCAAGCCACATGGCTAACACAGACAAGAACTGTGGACTAATTTAAGATATAAGAAAGAGTTAATAAGAAGCCTGAGCTAATAGGCCAACCATTGGTGCCCATGATTAATGTAGACCTCTGTGTGTTTCTTTGGTACTGAACGGCTGTAGGACTGGGCGGGACAGAAACCTCTGTCAACACAGTAGCCCCATGGTCTTCTCTGAGTTTAAGACCTCGGTCACCAATACAGAACCAAGACTCCCTCTCAAACACTTGGGGGCTGGAGAGTCAATCCGAGGGACCTTAAATCCTTCAGAACTTTCTGCTGATGCAGCTTCAGACCTCTGGCATCCTTCCAAACCCGGACCAGAGGAGTGGTCAGGCCAGGCTCCTCCTGCCTGGGCTCCAATTGGCCACCAGGGGGCATGGTAGAGCCGCCCTGAACCCAGGGCCTGGGAGGCTGCCTGCTGGCTAGCCTTTCCTGGAGCTTTTCCCAGCCCTGTTCTGTAGCCCCAGCAGTTGGCACAGGTTCGCCCTTTCTGGTATTGGACTGAGTCTATCCTTGGCTCGCAGGGGCACGGAGCCAGGGTGAAGTCAACCCAAAGCCTGGAACAAAGCTCAATGAGATGAATAGAGCCATCTTTGGGATAAAAGAAAATTCCTGGAAAACATGTCCTTGTCAACGCCTAACCTCTCCAGCGTCAGCACAGATGCCGTGGAAGGCACTGCGCCGCGAGATGCAGGATGACACTTCTTCCTTGGCTCACTTTGATTCTTCAGCCAGCGGGAGACAGCTCCCAGCTATGGTTCCCCGCCAGTTGTCTTTTGCGGTCTGCCTTTCACCAACAGGCGGGAAGGCAAGGAAAGTGAACAAACCATGGATCCAGCTGCTCCGCCACCAAACTCCACCAGCCCCGAAGAAGCCAAACAATCCAGGTGCTAAACCGGGCCTTGCCTTCTTCCCTCTAGCACAGCTGTGTTTGGGGATGCCAGCCACACGCCAAGAAAACAAACAAACCAAGGCTGGGCAGGGCCTTTCCGGGGACTGACCTGATCCCCAGGATCTGAGCAGTACGGACACAGCCAGGAGTCCACCTGCCTGACAGGACCAGAGGGCTCCATGCCAAGGCACTCATTTGGAGGGCCTCTGGCAGACCCAAACAGTGCAGCACGTCTCACACACATCCTGCAGCAGCTTAGAGCCTAGTTGCAGGGTTATTCAGAGAGAATCATTCACGCCCCAGGAGGCAGGGATCCTGAAAACCTGGCTCAGGAAGGGACAGCCTGAGGTGGGTTTCCTCCTCTTCCTCATTCTCCTCCCCCCCCCCCTTTATCTCTTTTCACAGACACAGTAAGAAAACACCCCTGAGCTGACAAAGATAAGATCGCAGGAGATAGGAAGCTCAGGAGCTTTTCGTTTCCTGTCAACGCTCCAGACTCCTTCGAGATGGCAGATGGATGCTTCTGTTACGCTTGTGTCTAATTTTCTCCTTCCTGGAAGAATGAAGAGCCCAGCAGCATGACTGGAAATAGCACAGAAGGAACAACGAAGGATCATGTCCTGGGCTAATGTATTCCCTACCTCACTGAAAGTGCTTCGACCCAAGAGAGAGAATGGCTTCCTGCAGCACCCCATCATTAATCTGCATCCCCTGAGCTCTTCAGCAGTTAAGCACCCACGCTGGGCAAGTGATCCTCTGATGAGCGGCACCCCATACCCAGGGGCTGAGTTCCAAGCATGACACTGCTTTATGGGGCTGCAGGCTTAGAAGTTTCCAGGAATGTTCAGGTGGTGACCCCTGGTGCCTGAAGGACGTGGGCTAAGTAATGACAAGTGTCAGAAGAGGGTGGAGATTTGGAGTCTGCCTGGTTCATAGGCTTTACATGGAAGCTTAAATGCCCACTCAAAGAGGCTTAAACCCAAGGCTGGGGTGTAACTCGGTTGGTAGAGTGCTTGCCTAGAGAAACCCTGGGTGCCATTCCAAGCACCACAGAAATCAGGTGTGGGGCATAAACCCAGCTCTCAGGAAGTGGAAAGAGGTGGCTCAGAAGTTCAAGGTCAAACCTAGTGGTGGTGACAAAGGCTTTTAATCCCAGCACTAGAGAGGCAGAGGTAGGCTGATGTCTGAGTTTAAGGTCAGCCTGGTCTACAGACTTACAGGACAGTCAGGGCTAATAGAGAATCCAAAACCAAAAACCGGTGTTGGAGAGATGACTCAGTGGTTAAGAGTATTGACTGTTCTTCCAGAGGACCCAGGTTTAGTTCCCACATGGTAGCTCACAACTGTCTGTAATTCTAGTTCCAGAGCAACCGACCTACATGGCAAAATATCAATGCACATAAAACAAAAATAAATTTTAAAATTTTAAAAAAGCAAACCAAGGGGGCTGGAGAGATGTCTCAGTGGTTAAGAGCACCGACTGCTCTTCCAGAGGTCCTGAGTTCAATTCCCAGCAACCACATGGTGGCTCACAACCATCTATAATGAGACCTGGCGCCCCCTTCTGGCTTGCGGGCACACATGGAAGGAATGCTGTACACATAATAAATAAATATTTTAAAAAAAAAGCAAACCAAAATAAAGTTGAAGATTATGCTCAGATACATACAGTGTTTGAGGCCAGCGTGGGATATATAAGACACCATCTAAAAATTCATCAATTAATTAAAAGGAGAAGGGAGAGGAGGCAGAGGAGTTGGCACGTGGAGGGCGGTAAAGTCACAGAAAATGAATGGTGGTATTCCTCATTTACATCAGCTCCTGAGCACCGGGTCTGTGCCCCGCGGATCGGGAGTCTGTTGGGCCATCTTTATGGCTTCCCATCTGTTGCCTCCCACCTTCTCTCTTCCCCCGGAGCCTCCAGCCCACGTGAGCAGGATGAAGTAGTGGCTCTGCCCTGACACGCCATCATGTTGGTCTCAGAGCCAGATGGTGCGTTCCGGGCCCACAGAGCAGCAAGAATGACTCAGCATGTGTTCAGATCTTTGCAGGGCCGAAAGCTCGCTCGTTACTGGTTCCCGCTCGCTCGTTACTGGTTCCCGCTTACCCGTCTGCTGTGGGTGGGAGATGGTTGAGCGTGTGCCCCAAGGGTGCTAGAGTTGGAAGCTTGGATGTTGAGCCTGGGGGACGCTTAGGAGGTAGCTCAGTGAGTAAAGGCGCTCGCCGTCAAACTTGGCAACCTGAGTTCTGTTCCTGGGCCTCGCATGGTGGAAGGAGTGAACGAACTCCCAAAGGTTTCCTCTAACTTCCAGACTTGAGTCTCTCTTCCCACAATAAGAAAAAAATATAATTTAAAAAATTTAAAAAGAGGGGTCTGGAGAGATGGCTCGGGGATTAAGAGCACACTAGCTGCTCTCCTGGAGGCCCTGAGTTCAATTCTCAGCAAATACATGGCGGCTCACAACCTTCTGTAATGAGATCTGGCACCCTCTTCTGGTCTGCAGGTGTTCATGCAGGGCCCTCACATGTGAAAAATAAATGAGTTTTTAAAGAGTAGGAATGACTAGGTCATTGGGAATATGCGCCTAGGAGGGCTGCGCCTGTGGGACAAGCACCGCCCCCCACATTCAGTTCAACACTATTCCCCGGAGACAGCATCAGATCCCACAGTTTGAGGCTTCAGTCCCCCAGGAACCATTCGACCATCAGAAACCCGGGTTCCAGAACCTCTAGTCCCCTCCTCAGGTAGCACCCACTCCCCAGACCGTCTCACAGAATTCAGGAAAACACTAAGCTTACATACAGGATTTTTACGTAAGGGTACAAATAAGTAGCCCGAGAGACACAGAGGGTGGGGATCCTTGAGGCCTCTCCAAATGCACCCTGTAGGGAAGCTTTCTAACCCCTTCCCCCAATTCTGCTGGCATTGGGAGTGAAGCTCGGCCCTAGTACAAGCTGGGCAAGCTCTCTACCACAGTGCTACGCAAAACGATGGGGCACAGTCATTTTACGGTTTAGACACTAGCTGCGGAAAGCCGGCCAAGTCGTCTGCTGAAGCGCTCACTATTCCTGACCTCTGCCACATTTGGGCGCAGCACTCCACTGGGACAACCTGCTCTTGTCCAAGGTCGGTGAGAGAATTTGTTTTCAGTTTGATGACGGTGATATTTGTATGTAAGAGCAGGTGCGCATGGACCACGGAGCATGAGGAGGGGACGGAGGGCAACTTTTGGGAGTCAGTTCTCTCCCTCCTCAGGGTGTTCTGACGATTGACCTGAGGTTGCTGGGCTTCTCTTGTTGAGCAGGCTCTCCAGTCCAATAATTAATTTATTTAAAATAATGTTACTTATTCTAATGTATATGGGTGTTTTGCCTGCATGTATGTCTCTGCCTGGCACCTGAGGAAGTCAGAATGGGTATTGGATCCCCTAAAGCACAAGTTACAGATGGTGTGAGCTGCCGTGTGGGTGTTGGGAATTGAACTCAGGTCCTCTGAAAGAATGGTCAGTGATCTTAACCACTGAGCCATTTCTCCAGCCCCCTGGGAATTTCTTTATAGTCAGCTTTAAGACAAAAAAGCAGGGCAAAATTATGGCCTGTCTTTCAGAAGAGAAAAGTTTTTGTTTTGTTTTGTTTTGAGACAGGGTTTCTCTGTGTAACATTGTCTCTCCTGGAACTCACTCTGTAGACCAGGCTGGCCTGCCTCCCTCCCAAGTGCTGGGATTAAAGGCATGCTCCACCTTGGCAACTGACAATCCATTCAAGCTTGACTCATGGTCTAGCACAGGAGAGACAAACTCTCCCCAGGGGACGCACTCCTAGTCGCCAGCCTGACATTTACGGATTAATCGTCCTGCTATGCACCCATGTCCTCAGTGACAATATTACAGCACTGGCCATCAATACCTCAAGAACACTCACTGGAGTCTCTCCGCAGGAATGGAGCCCAGTCTACCCAGGAACCTCTAAAGAACGCCTTTAGGCAAAGAGGCGCAAAGCATCCTGAGGCTTCCAAAGTACCCACTGAATCCCAAGTGGTACTCTGCTCCCAGGAAAACATCGAGGAAGGGGATATATATTCGTAGGATGGGATAATTATTAGCGACAGCTTTGATGTTCTCATCCTTTGTTAGCTAATGGAGTTTCGAGTTCAGATGTGAAAAGGGAATCAGTGTTTTTCATGACTGGTTCTCCAGGGGGCCTTTGGGTAGATTCTCAGTGATCTGATCTGGCTGGCCTGTCCCTGTGCATTTTCCAGTTCAGGGAACTCTCAAGCAGTAGATTTTAGTCTTTAGGGTGATTTATTGCTTTTACGTGAGGCCCTTTAGAAGACATAAACTCTTTAGATTACTTTAGAAGCAAAATGTTTCATCATGAAAATATAAGATCCCCTTTGTGTGTGTCGCCCCACTCCCATGAGTGCATAGAGGCCAGGAGGGGGACTCCGAGTGCCCTGCTCTGTAGCTCTCCAATCTTATTCCCCTGAGACAGGGTTTGTGATTTAACCTGGAGCTAGGCTGGGGCCAGCAAGTCCTGGCGATCCTCCTGTCTTTGCACCTAACACAGCACTAGGATTAAAGACCTGTGCAGCCACATCCAGCTTTTTTTTTTTTTTTTTTTTTTGGTTTTTCGAGACAGGGTTTCCCTGTAGTTTCTAGAGCCTGTCCTGGAGCTAGCTCTTGTAGACCAGGCTGGCCTCGAACTCAGAGATCCGCCTGCCTCTGCCTCCCGAGTGCTAGGATTAAAGGCGTGCGCCACCACCACCCGGCTCCACATCCAGCTTTTTACGAAAGTGCTTTTTTCTGTGAGAACTCTTATCTACCCAGCTATCTCCCCAGCACCTTCTACATTTTTTGTTTATTTATTTTGTTTATCTTGAAAGCAAGTCTCTTGTTGCCCAGGCTGGCTTCAGACTTGCTGTGTAGCTGAGGCTGAGCTGGAGCTACTGCCTCTGGAGTTCAGGGGTTCCAGGCCTGTGTCATCATGCCTGCTTTAATGGGGTGCATGCTACCAACCGAGCTACATCCCCAGCCCTGGAAAGATCCTATTTAGGAAGTGTTTCAGCTGTCCTTTATCATAGAAAATCAATTATTGTTGTGCACGAGGGGCTGGGTGCAGCGAAGTTGGTAGAGTGCTTGCTTAGCATCCGTGAGATTGTGGGTTCAATCACCAGCATCATTTTAAACTGAGTATGGGTATATTCCTGTCATCTCAGCACTCAGGATATAGAGGCCAGAGGACCAGAAGTTCAAAGTTATCCTCAGCTACATGGGCCAACCTGGGCTACATGAGATTCTGTCAAAAAAATTATAAAATTAATTGTAAATCAGCCTTGTTAAGAATCAGCCAAATGATCCTGTAAAGACTTTAACCTTTTAGATAAGTACTGTTAAATAATGAACTGTAAAATATAGATGAACTTAATGCTGGATACATAATGATCACGGGAACGGGCTTAATAGCCTTGGCATGCATCAGAAAACGTAACTTCTGTGACATTGAGACGAGACAGCTTTGGACCCAGACCAAAATAATTTAATTAAGCTGTGATATTTTACCAGATAAATTTCAAGGGTGAGGCATATCTTATTGCTGCAGGGTATAAATAGAAGACAGAGTAGGGGTCTGGGGAGGGGACAGGCAATTAAGTCCTGCTGCAGGGAGGGGTGAAGGGGTGCAGAACTTGGCTGGTCATTAGCAGTTTCCCTTTTTATAAACCAGAAGTTGAACAAACACGCTCCTTGGAAAACATATTCCCTCCTCCAGAAATGGCTGCAACCTCCTTTTGTTGGACTGTGGCATATGTACCAAAACAAGTGACCAGCCAACAGTTGTTCAGTTGGAGTTAGTTTTTAATTGTTCTTTAGCCTGCGTATTTTTAGCGCTTAGATGAGAAATCAATCTATTAATTTTCATTACTCAGAACCCAACAAAAACACGGCTTTGGAAGGCACGGCTGACTAATGAGAAGGAACTCAGGAAGGCAGATAAACCGGGGCCTTGGCTATCAAGACACTCAACTTAAGACAATAGAAAAGACTAGCTTTTATTTTATTATTTTTAATTATTTTTAGTTTAAGTGCAGTGGTATTTCACCTGCTTGTGTGTCTGTGTGAGGGTGCCGTATCCCTTGGAACTGGAGTTACAGACAGTTGTGAGTTACCATGTGGGTGCTGGGAATTGAACTGGGGTCCTCTGGAAGAGCAGGCAATACTCATAACTGCTGAGCCATCTCTCCAGGCCCAAGATTTTAGTTTTAGGAATATAGTGATTTGGGCATGCAATCTAGAGTCCATCCTGGGCTACATGGTGAGCGTTATCTCATACTGCTCCCAGCACCACAAAAGCCAAAGTGCCTACCTTAGTTATCTGCATTTACATTAGTCCAACAAGACGAGTTCGTGTATGTTCAAGAATTAAAACACTTGGAGATCTTAATACATGTAGTGGCCCCATTGCACACTCAGGAGGCAGAGGCAGGAAGTGTGATACTGGTTCCAGGCCAGCAAGTTCTACATAGTGTGTTCCAGGCCAACCGTGACTGCATGGAAAGACATGTCTCAATAAACAGACAGACAACACTCTTCTGGAATATTATCTTAACTAGGCAAAGATATTACATTTGTTTATGCTAAGGAATATTACTTTAACTGTGTAAAAGTGTGTTACATTTGTTTCTGCTGCCTTTGTTAAAGATGTAAAAATGTGGGCCTTTAATCTCAGCACTCGGGAGACAGAGGCAGGCAGATCTCTGTGAGTTCGAGATCAGCCTGATCTACAAAGTAAGTTCCAGGACAGCCAGAGGTGTAATATAGGAAAACTCTGTCTCAAAAAAACAAAAACAAATAGATCTAAAAATGTATTACATTTGTTGGTGCTGGGTTTGTTTAATTATGTAAAGGTGTGTTGAATTTGTTTCACTTTGCCTGCCTGAGGCACCTGATTGGTCTAATAAAGAGCTGAATGAAAAAAAAAAGAGCTGAATGGCCAATAGCTAGGCAGAGAAAGAATGGGCAAGGCTGCCAGGCAGAGTGAATAAATAGGAGGAGAAATCTAGCCTCAGAGGAATGAGAGAAGAAAAGAGAATGAGGGAAAAAAGAGTGACATCCAGGAGAAGCCAGGCAGCCGCCTGCCAGCACACATGGTAAGCAATGAAAGTAAGGGGAAAAAAAGTAAAAAGCCCTGAGGCAAAAGTAGATGAAGAGAAACGGGTTAATTTAAGTTAAAAGCTCTAGCCAGACTAAACCATCTACAATGGGTTCTGATGCCCTCTTCTGTCATGTAGGCATGCATGCAGACAGAATACTGTATACAGAATATATAAATAAATCTTTAAAAAAAGAAAGGAGAACTAGCCAGAAACAAGCCTAAACTAGGTCAAGCATTCATAACTAGCAATAAGTCTCCATGTCAAGATTTGGGAGCCAGTTGCTGGCCTGAAAGAAAGCCTGGTACACAACACAGTTACATATTTTGGTCTGGTTGTGTGGTTCATGGCTAGAGTAGCTGCTGGCGTGCACAAGGCCGTGGGCTCAGTCTTTAGCACAGCCAACAGAAAAGAAAATTGGACTCTTAAATGCCATGGGCTAATTATTTATTTATATGGACTTGTGTGTACCTGAGTGTACTTATGTGCACTGTGTGTGTGGGGAGCCTTCAGGGGTCACAAGAAGGCATCAGAACCCTGGAACTGGAGTTATATGCAGTTGGTTGTGAGCCACCATGTGAGTGTTGGGATTTGAACCCAGGCCATTTACAAGAGCCTTCCTCCATCCCTAGAGATTATATTTATGCAATTATTTGGCCAAGCTGAGGAGTAAAGAACAATGGAGTTCTGTGTATCTTGGTGCCACCTGCCTGCCCTCCCCAGCCCTGAAACCTGCTGTCACTTGGTGCTCACTGTGGGCTTAAGTCTTTTCTCATGTCTGTTTAATGGACGACCTGAGCTGTGTGCATCTGTTTTTATGTTGTGAGACAGTGGGATGCAGGGTGCAGTCTGGGTGCCCCATCAACCATTAGCAGCTCTGTAGGAAGATTCATGTGAGCAGGAAAGAGGCAGCCTCATTGCAAAGCCTGCAGCTGGGAAAGAAAGTCTCTGGGTCATCACTATTGGGATGGCCTTGACCTCGAAGTGGGTTCCTTTGAGAACCAGGGAGAGATGTCTCCCCCAACGCTCTGTGTGTGTGTGTGTGTGTGTGTGTGTGTGTGTGTGTGTGTGCACTTCATTTAATTTTGAAGCGATTAGCAGGGTACAGTGGAGCCTTAATCCCAGCACTTGGAAAGGAGAGGCAGGATCCCTGAGTTTGAGACTAGCCTGGTCTACAAAGTGAGTTCCAAGACAGCCAGGGCTATACAGAAAAACCCTGTTTCAAAACACACACATACACACAAAAAGATTTTAAGCAAAGTCAAGATTTTTTGCTTTGTATAAATTTAGGATTACCTGCATTCATAGCTATCTTTGGCCAGATGGGACCCACAGGCCTGAAATCTGCCAGCCCTGTGGAATTAATTACTCTTTTCTCCTCAAATGCAGATCACATTCTCACCACACACACACACACACACACACACACACACACACCATCAGGGTTTCTCTGTGTAACAACCCTAGCTGTACTGGAACTAGCTCTATAGATCAGGCTGGCCTTGAACTCACAGATCTGCCTACCTCCTGGCTCTGTAGACAACATTCTTCAATTGCTTACATTTATTTATGGCGTGCGGGGGGGGATGGGTGTGTGTGTGTATTAGTGTGTGCTTTGGATATGCAAGTCAGATCCCTTTCTACCACGTGAGCACCAGGGATCAAACCCACGTCTTGACTCTTGGCGGCAAACACCTTTGCTGTCAGCAGGCAGATGCAGACCACATTCTCTAACTCACTTGCTGAGCTGTGTGCGAGGATGTCTGGAGCCTGGCTTGTGCTTGAGCTGGTTGCTTGTCTTCCCTGCCCCCATACATTCATTCTGTGGCTCTGTGATTCTAGGAAGCCCCACCACAAACCCATTCAGGAAGTCAGGGCTTGGGCTAGGTTACACCAAAGGAGGCCACTTGCCTAGTGGAGCCTAATTTGGATCCATAGCCAGTTTTCCCAGTGAGACTTTTTTTGGAAAGGCCGGAAGATCAAAACGAATTTCAAAGTAACACTCGACATTTCTGCCTTTCCCCTCTCATCCTGCATGACTATACCCTGGGATTTTTCAAGAGTCTGCAAGAGGCCCTGAGATGATGTCATTGCTCGGCCACGCTGGCGGAATGGGAATGGGTGCTTTGTCTCAAACCCTCGCTTCTGACCTTTGCATGCGCCTTGTAATTTTGGGTTTGAAGATAGACATGAGGTGAGGAAAAGGGACTGTGGTAAGTGGGCCTCTAGTGACAGCTGCTAAGTACGGGAACAAGACAGGCTTTACTGTCCTGTAATTCGGGCTTCCTCCTGCAGTGAGTCAGGGCTCAGACACCCCTTTATACAACAAGTCTGGGTAGTTTGACTGGGGTCTTTACCCCAACTCCTGGCATAAGCTCCCTCCCCTGGGAGTTGCCTCAAACTCCACCTCTGAGAAAGCCTGCCAAATGGTGACCCTTCCCCAGGGAGGGTCAAGAAAGCCTGCCAAACAGTAACACCTTCCCAGGGAAGGTCAAGACCACTCCCACAAGCTGCCCCCCAGAAAATGAACATGTGGTCTCCCGGTTCCCTGTGGTCTCCCCTTTTCCCTCTTTGTTGGTGGCTGCAGACCCCTGGCCCCTTGACTTTCTTTGCCTGCCTCAGACCCTTTACCTGCTGGAGTAAACAAAGTAAACAACTTGCTTTCCTGTGCCTGCAGCTCTGAGCATGAAACCCTCATGAGTCCCTGATGGCGTAAGAGTGGTATCTGGTGGGTTTTACAGCTGAAAATCTCAAGAGCTGGGGCATGGCTATCAGTAAAGGATCCCTATATAAGCTTCCCTGGAGCCCAATAAGATTGGCAAGTTGGCATTCTTGGTTCAAGGATGACCCATGTGACTGTGTCTCTGTGTATGTGTTTAAATCTCCAGCCCAGTTCCCGGCTCTCGAACCATCCCGTAGTACAGGTGCTACAGGTAGAGGTCCCAGCGAGATCGGGAACTGGAGAGACACTGAGAGACCCCCCCCCCTCGGAAGCCTGGCCAGCAAGCAATAAGAGATTGATGGTTAGGGTAGATTGAAGATGGGATTCAATAATTCTGTTCAAGCATTGACCGGACAGTTGATAGTTCTTTTAGAGAAGCAGGGCACCGCTATTAAAACTGAGACAGCACAAGAGTTTATTAAGACAGTTTTAGATTAGTTCCTGGTTTTCACAGGCAGGGGGGTTTAATATTCCTGATTGGGAACAGGTAAAAGCTGACCTTCAAAAAGCTTTGAAAGAGTGAGGGCCAGCCGGGCGGTGGTGGCGCACGCCTTTAATCCCAGCACTCGGGAGGCAGAGGCAGGCGGATCTCTGTGAGTTCGAGGCCAGCCTGGTCTACAAGAGCTAGTTCCAGGACAGGCTCTAAAAAAGCTACAGAAAAACCCTGTCTCGAAAAACCAAAAAAAAAAAAAAGAAAAAAAAAAAAGAAAGAGTGAGGGCCAGAAGAATTTCCCAGGAAATATTTTTGCTATGGCATTTAGTCAAAGACTTTCTTCTCAGCAACAATGGAAAGGTGAAGGAACAATTAAATAATTCAGCCAAAACTTTTCAGGAAATTCAGGATGAAGTATCTGTGAAATCTATTAAGAACTTTATGGAGGAGGAAGAAGAAGAAAGGAGGCAAGCAAACAGATGTTTCTAGATCTCCACGGCAGAATCCATTCCTTGCTACTTCAAATCTTTTTGCTGCTGTCATTGCCCCTATTGACTTAGAGGCAGAAATCCAAGAAATCCAAGATAGACTAAGTAATCTAAGTGGAAAGATGGCTCAGCAGTTAAGAGTACTGGCTGCTCTTCCAGAGAACCAGGGTTCAATCCCCAGTGGTATGGGGAGTTGAGGTGGAGCTAGACCAAATGCAGGCAACCAGGACATTTCAAAAGGAATTGCCCTGTGCATAGAGGGATAAGTAGTCAGCCAAAGGGAAATTTAGGTATTTGCCCAAAATATCAAAAGGGGGCCCATTGGGCTAATGAGTGCTGCTCTAGAACTGACATTCAAGGAGATCCCCTTCCCTTCCCATGTCAGGAAATGGGAGGAGGGGCCTGCCCGGGCCTCCAAGATGCAAATATATGGGGCAGTGAGTGGACCAGTTGCTCCTATCAGATTCATTCCTCAAAGAAATGCCTCACTGTGCGTGACCTTGACCGAGGCACCCCAGGAAGCACTGGACTGGACCTCTGTGTCTCCACTTGGGCAATATTGACCCCACAAATGGGTGTGCAGGCACTGGGGACTGGAGTATATAAACCTATTCCAGAAGGGTTGGTAGGAGTTGTCTTGGGAAGAAGTAGTTCAGCAGTTAAAGGAATTAAAATTTTACCAGAAATTATAGATTACGATTATACTAGAGAAATTCAAGTTGCGATTGAAGCTGGGGTGGGAGTCCTTGTCATCCCTCAAGGAGCGAGAAGAGCTCAACTAGTGCTTTTACTCCTGTTTTGCTCTACTCATCCATTCTTTTTTTTTTTTTAAATCTAATTCCTGCCGGGCGGTGGTGGCGCACGCCTTTAATCCCAGCACTCGGGAGGCAGAGGCAGGCGGATCTCTGAGTTCGAGGCCAGCCTGGTCTACAAGAGCTAGCTCCAGGACAGGCTCTAGAAACTACAGGGAAACCCTGTCTCGAAAAACCAAAAAAAAAAAAAAAAAAAAAAATCTAATTCCTTTTTTTTTTAAAAAAATATTTATTTATTTATTTATTTATTATGTATACAATATTCTTTCTGTGTGTATGCCTGCAGGCCAGAGAGGGAGCCAGACCTCATTACAGATGGTTGTGAGCCACCATGTGGTTGCTGGGAATTGAACTCAGGACCTTTGGTAGAGCAGGCAATGCTCTTAACCTCTGAGCCATCTCTCCAGCCCCTACTAATCCATTCTTTAACCAAGAACGAAGGGACAAGGGGTTTGGTTCCACAGGACTCCCTGGAGCTTTTTGGGTTTCTAGTTTAGAGTACTGTTCCACACTTACATTAAGAATTAATGGGAAAAATTTCAAAGGTCTTTCAGATACAGGGGCTGATTCTTCTGTGATTGCTAAAACAACATTGGCCTGGGGAGGAGATGGAAATTTTTAATAAAAAAAAAAAATTGGCCTGCAGCTTGGCTTTTTTTTCTATTCCTTTGCATCCTGAGGACCCACCCAAATTTGCTCTCAGTGTTCCCCCTATTAATTTCAGAGAGCCACAGCAAAGGTATCAGTGGGTTGTGTTGCCCACAGGGCATGGCCAATAGTCCAACTTTGTGTCAGTTGTATGTTTCCAGAGCTTTGTGGCCCCTAAAGGAGCAACATCTCCAGCAATATGTCATTCATTACATGGGTGATATTCTTATTGTGGCCTCAATGGAATGTGAATTGCATGCAGGGTTGCAGACACTTTATGAGGGAATGCAATGGTCTGGTTTAGTTGTTGTCCTCAAGAAAATGCAAACTATGTTTCCTTTTCAGTATTTAGGCCACCAGCTCCTACAGACTGGAATTTGACCACAAAGATAACTCTTAGAATAGATCAGTTCCACACTCTTAATGACTTTCAAGAGATTTTGGGAGACATTAATTGAATTAGATCATCAATGGGATTAACAACAGGAGAACTAAAACCCTTATTTGAAATCTTTTTTTTTTTTTTTTTTTTTTTTGGTTTTTCGAGACAGGGTTTCTTTGCAGCTTTATTTTGTTTTTTTTTTTTTTTTTTTTTTTTTTTTTTTTTTTCGAGACAGGGTTTCTTTGCAGCTTTAGAGCCTGTCCTGGAGCTAGCTCTTGTAGACCAGGCTGGCCTCAAACTCAGAGATCCGCCTGCCTCTGCCTCCCGAGTGCCTTATTTGAAATCTTAAGAGGTGACTCAAAGCCCATACCTCCCAGGCTGCTGACACCTGAAGGCTGTGAACGTCTTAAATTAATCAAACAGCAGTTAGCAGAAGCCCATCTGAATTATATTGATTATCGCCAGCCTTTGCTTTTGCTGATCTTTTAAACAGCCTTGCAGTCCACTGCAGTCTTTTGGCAAGAGAGACCTATTCTCTGGGTGCACGGATGAGCCTCTCCCAAAAAGGTTGTACAGCCAGCTGGGCGGTGGTGGTGCACGCCTTTAATCCCAGCACTCGGGAGGCAGAGGCAGGCAGATCTCTGTGAGTTCGAGGCCAGCCTGGTCTACAAGAGCTAGTTCCAGGACAGGCTCTAAAAAAAGCTGCAGAGAAACCCTGTCTCGAAAAACCGAAAAAAAAAAAAAAAAAAAAAAAAAGAAAAAGAAAAAAAAAGGTTGTACAGCCCTATCATTTGGCTGTCCTGGAGGTGTTGCATGCTGCCTACCTGGAGAGTCTGAGGACTTTTGACAAAATCCCTAATAAAGTGATTGTTCCATACAATAAGGAGAAACTTAACTGGCTTCAGTAATTTAGCCCAGAATGGACCATCTTTCTAACCACTCAGTCTGCTAAATTTGACAATCATTACCACCCCCCTAATAAATTAGTAAAATTTTTTTGAGGAACATCTGATTTGCTTTCCTAAAATTATTTCACTTGCTCCCTAGATTATGCCTTTAATGTAGTTACAGATGGATCCTCCAACGGCACAGCTGCTGTAGTCACAGCCCAGAAGACTGCTGAAATAAAAGTACCCTACAAGTCTGCACAAACAGTAGAACTGGCTGCTATTCGTTTAGTTTTCCAGCTGAACCTATTAATCTTTTTACTGATAACATATATGTTGCTAAGGTTCTTCCCCCCTTGGAAACAGCAGGAAACATAGCCACTGCCTCAGCAGTTCATGAATTGTTGACTAACTTTCAATTACTTTTATGGAAAGATCTCATAAGATTTATATTGGCCACCTTCGGGCACGTTCTGGCTTACGTGGCCCTCTTAGTGAAGGCAATGCACAGGTTGATCAAGTGACCTGTGCTCTCTTAATCTCTCTGCCCCAGGATTCCTTAGTCTCTGCCCAGTGGGCTCATGATAAATTCCATCTTTATGTCACTTCTTTGAGGTTCACATATGAACTGTCTAAGGAATAAGCTCTTAAGATTGTCAAAGCAAGCCCTTTATGTGTAGAACTTACTCCTGTTTCTCATGTAGGAGTTAATTCTCGGGCTCTTTTGCCCAATCATATCTGGCAGATGGACATTACTCATGAGGCATCTTTTGGCAAATTGGGATCTGTACATGTTTCTGTGGATACTTATTCAGGCATGCTCTTTGCCTCTGCCTACTCAGGGGAAAAGGTGAAGGATGTAAAAAGCCATTGCCTCCAAGCTTTTGCCTACATGGGGGCCCCAAAATTGATTAAAGTGGACAGTGGACCAGCGTATATCAGTGAGGGCTTTCAGTTGTTCTGTGACAGTTATGACATCCTTCAGAAGACAGGAATACCTTACAATCCCCAGGAGCCATAGTGGAAGGAGCTCACCAAACTCTCAAAGACTATATTCACAAAACAAAAAAGGAGGGGTATAGTACACCCCAGGATATCCTTTCTAATGTTCTCTATATATTAAATTTTCTAGCAGTTGAATCACATACTCAAACATTGGCTGCTCAGAGGCACTGGCAGCCCCGTGGCTCTACTCATCCAATGGTATGGTGTGGAAGGATGTGTTGACTGGAACATGGAAGGGGCCTGATCCAGTCCTCACTTGGGGGCGTGGAAGTGTATGTGTGTTTCTGCAGGATATTGAAAGCCCCATTTGGATTCCTGAATGGCTTGTGTGTCCTATGGACAGTTCTCCTGACCATCAGCCACGGCCAACAGGTACAATGGGTCCCAGTCAGGAATCTGCCGGTGCTGATGCCAGTGGGCCTGGATAGTCAGTCCTGTGTGGCTGTGCTTCCTTCCCACTGACTGGGCTATGGAACAGCCAGCCATTCCCATTGACTGGAGACATAATAATGTTATTGGTATGTGGAAACTATCTGGCAGTTTGTGCTTTATTTCTGCTGAATTTTCCTTCTTCTTGTGTTAAATGTTGGCCCGGGACTATGATTTATGGCCAGAGCACATTATTCATTGTGGTGATGGGTATCGTGATCACTTTACAAGAAGATTAGCAAGGATTCTCAGGAGTTTCGTTTCCGGAATCCAGCCCAGTGTGGTGTAGTGTCTACCTTCACGGGATGGTACCTCTGTGAACTTCGTGCCTGTCTAAATTTTGGACCCTTGGCTGTGCAGGATTCTACTTTAATAGCACAACAAGATGGAAAACCAGAGCCAAAATAGGGGAGTGGTCCTGACCCTTCCTGGGGACGGGTCAGCGCTTGGCAGGCTGGGAGTTGGAGTATGAACCAAGGCAACTCCCAGGCCAGGCGCTGGGGTGACACTTCCAACTCAATATTACATTCCAGACTCTTTGGACATAGGGGTGTTAGAGGGCTGGGGTCTCACTTTTGACCAAACATCCCAGAGTCCTTGATATAAACAAATCGGCTCAAGTCTAGCTACTTCCTGTGTGCATGGGGCGATGTGGGAGAGGGGAGAGCTGGGAGTTGGTTGCTCAGGCTCAGTGAGAGGTGTGGCTGGAGTGGCGTCTGGTTTACTGTCATCCTGGAGCCTTTAGGCAGCTGCTTTTTGAGGTAGATGAGAAGTCAGGTGGCTAGGAGAAAAAAGTACTGTTATTTTTGGCCCTACGAAATGGGGCTAGCCATGGAATGGGACACAATAGCAGATAAAACCAGATTTTAGTTGGCAGGTGTCCTTGATTCAGAAGAGTGGTACCAATGGTGAAGTCCCAGGAGCTGGTGCAGGTGTTGGCATTGTCTATAGAGTGCTTTGTGAGTTGATCTTGGCCTAGGCAGCAGGAGTGACCTGTAAAATATGCTTGAAACTGGCTGGGGTTAGTGTAGCAGAACTTTTTCCCGGAACCTGTAAGAGAACTGGAACAGATTCACATTTTGTTGTCATAGCAAAAGGCTATTGCTTTAGATTAAGACAATTAAAGGAATTGGGAACTCTGGATTCTTTAAGATCCACCTGAAATCTGTTAGGCACACCTGCCTGTATTTTAGCAGGAAACTTTATTAAATGTCATGGATGAAGTAATAAGTTAACAGTACCTTAAATTATCAAATGCCACTAGATAGATCTGGGAGGGATAAATGAGCAAAAACGAGAGAGTTTTTTAGCTATGCAGGCTAAATCCAAATCCTTTTTTTTAGCCCTTGGAGAACGCCAGTCTTAGAAGCAGTGCTTGCCGTTAGCTGTTGGGTATAAGAAGCCCAAAGATTTTTCCTGTGTGTTGGGGGGTGGGGAGGAGACCTGTCTTGGCAGGATGAGAAGATCGATTTCCTGAGTGAAGCATCCAGGAAGCTGAAGAGGTGGAAGGCCACTTTTTGCTGTGTGGGTTTACCAAACCCAAAGGCAAGGCCTGCAGGTGGAAGGTCTTCTGTCTTCTTGGAGGTGCTAAAGGGTGCTGCGAAAGCTTGCATGTCTGTGTTAGAAGCTCTTTTTGTTAAATGCCATACCCTCAGATCTGTAAAGGTACCTGAGAACTAGGTACCATTACCTGTTATTTAAACTAGGCATATAAGCTAAATTTAGGTGTATTTTAACCAAGGCTGTAGCTCAGTAGTGGAGTATTTGTCTATCATGCATAAGCCCCTAGCTGGTCTCCAACTCACTATGAAGTTGAAGAAGATTCTTTTTTTTTTTCTTTTTTTTATTTATTTTTTATTTTTTTTTTTTTGAAGAAGATTCTTAACTTCTTTTCCTGCCTTTGCCTTCCAAGTACTGGATGTCTACTCTGTGTGTGTGTGTGTGTGTGTGTGTGTGTGTGTGTGTGTATGTGCACGCACCATGTGTGTTTAGTGCTTGAGGAGGCCAGAAGGAGGCATCTCTTCACTGAGCCATTTCTCCAGTTACCCCTCAGTCCCTTTTTAAACTTTTAATTTTGAGACTGGGGGAGGGGTCACCAAATTGCTCACTCTGGCCTTGAATGTGTGATACTCTTGCCTTCCTAATAGCCGAGTTTTCATATCTCCACCACCAGTCACAGCCTATACCATTCTTTTTGTTTGTTTGTTTGTTTGTTTTTTGTTTTGTTTTTTTTGAGACACTGCTTAATAGCTCTGGCTGTCCTGGAACTTGCTCTTTAGACCAGACTGGCCTTGAACTCACAGAGATTCACCTTCCTCTGCCTCTTAAATTCTGGGATTAAAGGCATGAGCCACCACCACCTGGCTATATCGTTCTTTTATAGTTGGTTTTCCAGGGCCAGAGAGATGCCTCAACTGTTAAGAGCACTTTCTGCTCTTGCAGAGGACCCAGGTTCAATTCCCAGCACCCACATGGTGGTTTATAACCATCTGTAACTCCAGTTTTGGTGTCTAATGCCCTCTTTGGGCCTCTGCAGGCACTGTACACCTATGTTACACAGACATACATATTGTGGTGATTTGGATAAGAAAGTCCCCATAAGGCTCATAAATTTGAATGCTTGGCCATCAGTGGGTGGCACTATTAGGAGGTGCATGTCCTTGTTGGAGGAAGTGTGTCGCTGGGGGTGGCTTTTGAGGTTTCAAATGCTCAGTGTCTCTCTTTTCCTGCTGCTTACTGATCAAATGTAGACCTCTTAGTTACCTCTCCAGCACTATGTCTGCCTGTGTGCTGCCATGCTTCCTGCCCTGATAATAATAAACTAAACCTCTGAAACTGTAAGCCGGCCCCAGTTAAATGTGTTCCTTTAGAAGAGTTGCTGTGGTCATGGTGTCTCTTCACAGCAATAGGACACTGACTAAGACAAACAAACAAAAGATGTTTTTCCAGGCCTGGAAAGATGGCTTAGTGGTAAAAACCCTTGCGGCTCTTCAGAGAACTGAAATGTGGTCCCCAGCACATATTTCAGACAGCTCGCAATTGTCTGTAATTCCAGCTCTAGAAGATTCAACACCTCTGGCCTCAGCATACTCTGGCACTCACATACACATATGTACTTGCAGACACACACAAACACAGGTGACCAAAAAATAATAAAAATAAACTTTAGCTGGGCAGTGGTGGCACATACCTTTAATCCCAGCACTTGGGAGGCAGAGACAGGAGGATCTCTGTGAGTTAGAGGCCAGCCTAGTCTACAGAACTAGCTCAGGACAGCTAGGGCTGTCACACAGAGAAACCCTGTCTCGAAAAACCAAAATAAAATAAAATAAACCTTTAAAGATGTTTTCCCTGCTGGGAGAGAGGACACAGGCCTTTATTCTAGCACTCCTGAGGTTGAAGCTGAAAAGTCATGAGTTCTGGGTCATCCTTGGATTCACAGTAAACTTGAGGCTAGCCTGAGCTACATGAAACCTTGTCTTAAAATAATGTTGTGAGGTATACACTAGAGGAGACTTCACAGACATAGGTAAAAGCCAGTAGGAAGTCTATATTAGCCAGCTGGCAAATACCCTGGGTGGTCAAGACCTAAGTGCAGTCCCAAGCCTTTCTCATGACTTTTCAGCTTCAGCCTCAGGAGTGCTAGAATAAAGGCCTGCGTCCTCTCTCCCAGCAGGGAAGATAAGTACTCTTTTAAGAGAGGGAAAGAGAAGACTGGAGAAGTTTTGAGCATTTAATCACAAAACACACATCCTAGGTCATACTTAGTCAGCAAGAACAGTTAGCCAGAGGCAGAATTACCGAAACCAAAAGACAAGGTTACTACATTCAGGAGCTTTTCCAGAACAATGGACTTTGATGGATTGGGTCTTCTCAGTCTAGCAGGACCTGTTGCCTATATACTGGGCTCTAGGGTCTGAATGGTACTTTCGTGATGGAGTTAGTTGTGCTAAGGTCTGGGGGCCTTTATTACATACATACATACATACACATATATATATATAAATGAATAAATAAAGCTATTTTTCTTAAAATGTGAGGAAAGAAAGGCACAACAGGTCAAGAGAAAGCTCAAGGACTGGCCAATGAGATGGCTCAGCTGGCAAACCTCTTGCCAAAATAGCTGTACCATCACAGGCTCCCAGAGAAGCAACTCCATAAAACTGTCCTCTGAACTGCACACGGAAGCTGCATATGTGCATGGGTGTGCACACACTAGCAACGAGTAACACACCAGTAACAAGTAAGTTCTTTTTTATTTTTATTAATTATTATTATTATTATTATTTTGTTTTTTTGAGGCAGTGTTTCTCTATGTAACAGTCCTGGCTGTCCTAGAACTCGCTTTGTAGACCAGGTTGACTTTGAACTCACTGAGATCCGCCTGCCTCTGCCTCCTGAGTGCTGGGATTACAGGTTGCGGCACCACTGCCAGGCAAGATAAGTACTTTTTTAAGAGAGGGAAAGAGAAGACGGGAGGAGAAGTAAGACCCATCTTATTTGTATTCTAATGGGAGTGATCCAACAGAGAGAAAAAGGAAAGAAAAAAAAAACCCAAACCTGCTGGAGCCTGGAGAGGGAGGGTTTCCGAGCCATGTCTTCGAGTAATGAGAGGGGATGGGATCAAATGAACAAGCAGAGGGCTGGGCTTTGATGGAGCAGAGATGATTCATTCCTAATTACAGGCAGGAAGCCAGAGTGTGGATTTAGAGAAGGATGCACGGGTGGGGGCTGGGGGAGTCGTGCAATTTCTCTGCTGATTGCGTCAATATTCACAAAGCACTTGGAAAGAACTCCATCAACTGAGAGTGAGCGGGAGCGGGAGGAAGTGTTGGGAGGGCTGAGCGGAAAGAAGAGGTTGTGAAATAACTGGCTGGAAAATCTAGGGAAGAAATTAACCAGGATAAGGTGTTGTATGATTGCCAGGGTGTGATGAGCCAGCTTGAGGTTTGTGGTCACGTGTTTGAAAGTGAACGCAGCCGGCCTAGGGAGACAGGTGCAGGTGCCTTCTAGGCAGCAATAGGAATTATCAGTGAGGCTGTAGCTTTGCCAGGGAGCGTCAAGAGGAGGACATTGCTAGAGCACAGACAAGGCAAGGAACACTGGAACTGACCACAGAATGTAAACAGGTTGGTGGGGAGGAGAACATCCATTATATGTTTTAGGAGGATGAGGATCTGCCTGAAGGGTTTTTAGGGGGTAATTAGGTCACCAAGGTAATTCCGCTTTGGCACCCCTGCCTGTACCCCTTCCTTGCTGTGTTTCCATGCTGACACTGTAGCTCTCCGCCACAGGCCCAAGAAGCATGAGCGCCTACGAGAGGCTGGGCAGATGTGGGATCCAGAACTGTGAGCTCTAAACCAGCCTGCCTGCCTCCCCTTCCTCCTCCTCTCTTGCTTTCTCTCCCTCTCTCTCTTCTCTTTCCTGGAGTGGTGGATCAAACCACAGCTTTGTATGCACTATGGTAGGCAAACCAGAGCACAGCCTGTCTCTAGTAGCATTATTTTTGAATCTTTGTGTGTGCCCGCGCATGCGTGCATGTATGTGTGAGTGTGGGCGCACATGCACTACAGCCCCAGAAGATAGTGCTCAGCTTCCGGCTTGAGACAGTATCATCAATGCTGAATAAACTGGGCTGGCTGACCTAAGAGCCTCAGAGTAGTTTTCTGTCTCTGCCTAGCACCTCAGTGCAGGAGTTTCGGCCCTACTGTGTGCTACCACACCTAGGTTTGTGTGGGTGCTGAACTCCAGTCCCCATGCTGCTGTGGGAAGGGCTTTAACCGCTGAGCCATTTCCCTCACCTCTCACCTCTGTTCTTAATAAGTGGCCCTATTTCCAATATTGGTACAGCAATGGAAGGAGGACTCACACACTACCCCCACCCCCACCACCCATCCCCCACCACCCCCAATTTCCCCACCACCCATCCCCCTACCCATCCTCCAACACCACCGCCCATCCACACCCACCCCCAATTTCCCCGCCACCCATCCCCCCACCCATCCCTCCCCCTACCCCAATCCCCCACCCCCGTCCTCTAAGGGGAAGCTGCCTTGCCACTCTTTGTAGAAGCGGTTCCCTGAGACAGTTAGGTTTTGCATATATGACAGCCTTCAGTGACCAGGACAGGGCTTGGGTTGATTTGCTTTCTCGCTCTCAGGAATTTTAACTAGGAAATACTCGAGTCATGAGACATTTGGCAGAAACAGCTGAAGCTGACAAACCACAAGATCCAGAAAAGCCAGAGAAGCCAAGAGAGACCACATGACAAGCACAGTTCTGTGGAAGTTGTTGAGAAAACTGGGGCTGTGGAGAATAGGAGCTTCCTAGGGAATGCGCTGCCCCGCCGGAGGGAGTGGTCTGGATTCCTACCCTTCCTGTCACTCCCTCTGAGGTCAGACTCCTGTGGCTTCACTGGACTCCACAGGGGAAGGATGTGCATTAGAAATCCGTTATGTGAGGTGTAGACTTCCTTTTTAATGCTCCTTGTTTTAGGAGGAGGGTGCGTGCATGTCCTGGCACATGTGTAGAGGTCAGAGGATGAGCTGTGGGAGTTGCTCTCTCCTCTACCTTGTGGGTCCCAGGGGCTGAGCTGGGCTCAGCAGACTGGATGATAAGCTCATTTTCCCACTTGCTATCTCACCAGCCAGCCCTCTTTCCCTTACAAATTCATCCTTTATCTTATTTATTTCTTTTACTTTGTTCCCTTTTTCTTCATCTAAAATTTCATAGGGCTGGAGAGATGGCTCAGCAGCCAAGAGCTTGCACTGCTCTTGCAGAGGTCCCCGAGTTTGATTCCTAGCATCCATGTTGGGTGGCTTACCACTGCCAAGCGCTCCAGCTCCAGGGGAACGGAAGGCCCTCTTCTGGTCTACAAGGAAACCTGCACTCACATGTACATACACATAGCATAGGCAACCACATATGTGCATTTATACTTAATAAAAACTTTAGTCTATTTTTTTATTATAGAGCCAGGGTGATGGTGGTGGCACCCGCCTTTAACCCCAGCACTCTGGAGGCAGAGGCACTGAGTTTGAGGTCATCTTGGTCTATAGAGTGAGTTTCAGAACAGCCAATGCTACACAAGGAAACCATAAAATAAATAAAATAAATAAAGTTATTATTGCATTTATTTATTAGTGGGCCATGCCTGTGATAGTCAGGAAACAGTTACAGTAGTCAGTCCTTGTCTTTTATTATGTGGGCTCAGGGACTTAAACTTAGGCCGCCAAACTTGGTGACAAGCACACTTTACTTGCTGACTATCTGGGCTGCCCCTTTTCCCTTATAAGACAGGGCCTTACTGTAGATCAGGCTGGCTTTGAACCCACAGGGACCCACCTATCTCTGCCTCTCAGATACTGGGCTTAAAAGCAACACCACGAAGTCCAGTGAAAAATAGATCTTAAAAAGAATTATTATTAGTGCTGGAAAGGGCAGGGCAGCGTGTGTGCCGTGAGTGTATAGAGATTGGAGTGTGTGGAATGGGTTCTCGCCTTTCACCTTAAGGTAGGTTCTGTGGATTGAGTTCAGATACCAGGCATCTTCAGTAGTGCCTTCACCCACCTGCTGATGCTTCTCGCTGGCAGTATTTAGTTATTTTGAGTTAGGGTCTTATGGAGCCCAGGCTGACCAGGAATTCACTATGTGGCTGAAGATGACCTTGAAGAGAAAGGGGAGGTGGCTAGGGAGAGCAGTGGGGATTCCTAGGGGCTAAAATTATTCTTCTTTGTGATAAAGGTAGACATAGAGGCTGGAGAGATATCTTAGCAGTTAAGAGTACTGGCTCCTTTTCCAGAGGACCAGGGTTTGGTTCTTGGGCACCCCATTTGGCAGCTCATATCCTCTGTGTCCACCTCAATGTATATCACCTGCCAGGTATGGGGTACTGGGGATTGAACCCAGGGCTTTGAGACTGTTAGGTAAGCACTCTACCAACTGAGCTATGTTTCCCTGCCAACATTCTATGGACCTTGGCAAATGTTTAATTAAAAATTATTTTATGCGTATGGATGTATATCCGTCTGTGCACCGCTTGCATGCCTAGCTACCCAGGGAGGGCCAGAAGAGGGTGTGTATTCCCTTGGAACTTGAGTTACAAATGGAGATGAATTGGCACATGGGGTGCCCTGAGGCAGGTGCATCTTTCAGTTTGAGGCCAGCCTGGTCTACAGAGTGAGCCCAAGACTGCTAGGGCTACATAGAGAAACCCTGTCTCAAAAAAAAAAAAAAAAAAAAAAACAGCAAGCAAACAAATAAAAATATGTGCCAGGCATGGTGGCACATCTTTAATCCCAGCAGTTGGGAGGTAGGGGCAGGCAGATCCCTATGAGTTTCAGGCCAGCCTGGTCTACATAGAGAGTTCCAGGTTAGCCAGAGATACATGGTGTACCCCTGTCTCGTGAGAGAATAAATAAACAAAAACAAATAAGCAAAATAAACATGGGGCTAGAAAAATGGTTCAGTAGCTAAGATCATTTGTTGATCTTCCAGAGGCTCTGGGTTCAATTCTTGGCACCCACATGGCAGCTCACTCCAGTCTTACAGGATTCCATGTTGTCTTCTGCCCTGTTCTGGCACCAGGCACACAAGTGGTGCACAGCCACACATGCAGGCAAAACACAGATAAAATAAGTTAAATTAAAAAAAAATTAAATGAATGCTTGGCCGAGGGCTTAATGGTGAAGCATTTGCCTAGCTTGTATGGATGGAGCTCTGAGTTCATTTTCCAGTATCACACACACATATGCATGCATGTGTGCATGAGTGCATGCGTGCACGCGCACACACCCACCATTAATGGAACAGAATTGTGGTTGGGACTAAGAAGCACAAAGAATGTCTCAGACATACATACACAGCCTGGACATTACAGCTTGCTTGCCTGGCAAAGGTGAGTCTTGGTGCTCTTCCTGTGTCAGAGAGTTGCTCTGCCCTGCCAGTTATTATGTTAAATTCTGGGTTCCTTATATACGATTTTAGAAAATAAAATATTTATTTGGGGAGAAGACTCCTTCTAAAGGCTACTTTGTCTTTTTTTGTTTGGCTTTTAGAGAAAGGAGGTTTTGTGCATGGTTTTGAGTGCCAATTATTATGCCCTCATTGTCCCTAGAAAATACCACCTCTTCCATGGTAAACCTAAGCAATCTCCCAGATAGGGGGAAATATTTATTCTTAAGTGCAGCTTCCCCAGGGTGGAGTTCTGCTCTTTGGCTCGCTCAGTTAACGGTGGACAGCTGTTTCCAACAGGAAGCGTGGAATTGCATGGCTCCCTGAAATGCAAGGAAGACAGAGGGAGGAGGGTTCCCAATTATCAAACTTGGACTGGGGCCAAGATAATGAAACTCCTTGTCTCCGCCCCTCAGTTCTTTCACAAGTCCTGGGAGACTCTTAATAACCAACCGCAAGTGGTCAGGTGGGCTTCGAGCCCATCTCCAAGGCTTCCTTGTGACTCCGAAGGAGGGCATCAGGCCACCCCAGCTGAGTGAGCTGGCAAACAGACGATAAAATAGAATCCGTCAGAGTCTGTGGTTGAACTGGAACCTCAGCCGCTCTCCACAGCCATTCCCACGCAAACAAAGGAAAGAGGTTGCTGATGCCTATTCTAAACACCATTTCGTTTTTAGCCTTTTAGATAGGCGCCCATGTAATCCCCTGCTGACCTTCCCCTCACCACTGGCTGAACTAATCCTCTTGCCTTCAAGTGCTGTGATCACATGCATGCCCCTGTATGCCCAGGTTAGGTTTGTCATGTTTGTTTTACATATTTACTCTGTGTGTGTGTGTGTATGTCTGTTTGCCCACATGTCATGAGACCATGTCACATGTATGGAGGTCAAAGGAACCTTGTGATAAACTAGATTTTCTCTTTTCAGCATCTGGCGGTTATGGTGGTGGCTGCAGTGGCAGCGGCAGTGGTGGTGGTGGTGGTGTTGAACTCTGTTCCTTAGACTTGGTAGCAAGTACCAATGAACCGCTTCGCTAGCACCGAAGCAAGCACAGTGAGCACCCATTTTTCCCTTGAGTGCAGGGCAGGGTCAGAGGCTTCAGGGGTTGCTTACCTGGCCTGTGGGCCAGAGGGACCAGAGAAAGAAATATCTGACGCACAGTAAATGGGTTGAATTCCCGCTGTGGTCCCATAAGCGCAAGACAAGCGGGCAGCACTTGCTCTTGTTTCAACCTGAAAAAGTGCAACTGGAGGTAAAGAAAGCACATTATTGGCTTGGATTTTCGCTACATAAACTTGGAAGCCAGTTCCGTCGGAAATGCCTGGAAACAAGCTGCAGTCTGTTACGCGGCTTGCCGAATCACTCTAGTCTTGCTTGAGGCATTTTAGGGGAAAATAATTTACATGTTCCAAAGCTTGAGTACTTCTGGAAGATTACGAAGGCTAGTTACCAGCCATATGTTCAAAGAGCTTGCATTCTTTCTTTCTTTTTTAATTATAAAAATTATCCATGCTTGAGATGAAAAGGAAGGGGAAAAAAATGAACAGAACAGACTCTAATGAAGTCAAAAGTCAGTCCCTGTTCTGTGCTCACCATGCGTTCATCCCATGCTCTGTGGGCTCATTGGAAATGGTTTCCATGAGGACATTTTATTTTATTTGGGGTGTGTGTGTAGGGGGCAGGCGTTTTACACAGTGCGCATGTGGAGGTCAGAGGATAACCTTCCATTTTTCCATTCATCTTGTAGGCTCTAGGGATCAAACTCAGGTTGTAAGACTTTGTAGCAAATGCCACAAAGCTGGGAGTGAGCTGCATTGCTGCCCTTCCCACAGATGGACTCCAAACTCGGTCCTTTAAACAGGCTTTTACCCCACCACTTGGGAGGCAGGAGCAGGCAGTTATCTGCGAGTCTGAGGCCAGCTTGTTCTGTATAGCAAGTTCCAGGCTAGCCAGACAGATATAATGAGATCTCGTCTCAAAAAACAAAAACAAACAAAAACAATTAAGAGGGCTGGAGAGATGGCTCAATGGTCAAGGTCATTGCTGCTCTTCCAAAGGACCTGGGTTTAATCCCTACATGGCAGCGCACAACTGTCTGTAATTCCAGTTCTAGGAGATCTGACACCCTCACATAGACATACATGCAGACAAAACACCCACTCACATAAAAAAGTTTAAAATAAAAAGGGTTTTGTGGGGTTTCTTTGTGTGTGTGTGTGTGTGTGTGTGTGTTTTAAATAATAATTTTAAAAGACTGGGCATGGTACTGCATACCTTTAATCCTAGTGCTCAGGAGGCAGAGGCAGGCAGATCTGAGTTTGAGGCGAGCCTGGTCTACAGAGTGAGTTCCAGGACAGCCAGGCCTTGTCTCCAAAAAACCACAACAAACAAAACAACAACAACAACAACAACAAAACCAAAAAAAAAAAAAAAAGAAAATAAAACTTAAAAAAGCAAATAGAACCAGGTAAGCTGATAAACCCTAGGGCCACCCTGAGCTTCATAAAACCCTCACTCAAAATCAGAAAAAGGGAAGGGTGGTGGTGGTGCATGCCTTTAATTTCAGTGAATTCAAGGCCAGTCTGGTCTATAAAGAGAGTTCTAGGACAGCCAGAGTTACACAGAGAAACTTTGTCTCCAAAAACCAAAACTAAAACCAAAACCAAGCCAAACCAAACCACCAAACAAAACCCCAAACAGAAAAGACACAACTAGCAATAGAAATGACTGTGATTTGATCTCTCATTTATGACTCCCAGTCTTTATCAGTCTGCATTTACTCTGCCAGTTACCTTTCTCACTGCTATGGAAAAAGACCCTGACTGAAGTCACTTGGGAGAAACTTCCTGGTGACTCATCCTACAGGAGTACTGTCTGGAATGCTCGGGATTTCATGGCTGCAGGCTCTCCAGGCAGCTGCTCACACTCCGTCCACTGTCAGCCCTGTTTCAAACAAACAAACAAACAAAGAAAAATTCCCATTTTCTAAAGCTTGCTGAAAAGACAGAAAGAACTTTTAATTTCTTATGAAAAAAAAAATCCCACTAGATAGTTAACCTCTTTACTGCCCACAAATTATTTAACTTCCGTAAGTCCTGGTTCCCTGACCACTAAAGTGATAATGACATATTTCCTGGCTGCAGTCAGGACTAAGTGGGAAAAGAATGTAACACTCTGGGCATGGTGCTTGGGGCCACAATAAGCTTTCAGTTGTTGGCTTAATAGTTGTTCTTTTTTGTTTGTTTGGATTTTGTTTTTGTTTTTTGAGACAGAGTTTTCCTAGTTGCCCTGGAACTCAACTCTGTAGACCAGGCTGGCTTCAAATACACAGAAATCCGCCTGCCTTTGCCTCCTGAGTGCTGGGATTAAAGGTGTGCGCCCCCACCGCCCCGCTAAATTGCTAATTTTTTGATGCGGCACCATATTATGCTTTATAATCGTGTGGAATTTGGAGGCTGCTACATGTATATTTGCATAAATTTTAAAAAGGGCCCCCAGTTCCCAGCTCTTAGGATGGAGGCAGGAGGATCAGTAGTTCTAAGTCTGTCCATGGAGATGGCTCACGGAGCACAGTCCGCTGGCTGTGCAAGCCTGAGTTCAGGTCCCTCTCACAGGTACTTTTTATTTTTTTTTTTTTTTTTGTCATTGTGACAACCGATCTTAGAGAAGAATTTGTTAGGTGGGTGTTTAAGAGGTTTCATGTCCATAGTGGTGGAGCCAAGGTGTGAGGACGGAAAGAGCCGAGCGCTCACATCTTGAGGGGAGCACACTGGGAATGGAGAGTCTTTGAAACCTTCAAGCCCACCTCCAGAGACACGCATCTTTCAACAAGGTCACACTTGTTGAAGAGAGGAGAGACCAAGTATTCAGATATATGTGTCTGTGGGGGCCATTCTCCTTCAAGTCACCACATGTCCAGAACTCATGTAATGCCTGAGTTTGTCCTCTGACCTCCACACGCATGTTGTGGCATGTATATATATAAACACATAAACATATACACACATACACAAGAAGTAAGTATTATTGATTGGGTTTTTATTGAGACAGGGTCTCTCTCTCTATAGCCCAGGTTGCCCTAGAACTCACTGTGTAGACTGCTTGACTCAGAGAGATCCACCTACCTCTGCTCCCCTAGTGCTGTGATTAAAGACAGGCACCAACATGCCTGACCAGTAAATACATATTTAAAAAAGGAAGTTCAAGGCCTTCCTTGACACCAGCCTGGACTACGGGAAATCTGACTCAAACAGATGTGTGTTCATGTGTCTCTCAATGTGTGTATGCCCCCATGTGTGTGCATGAACTGCAGAGGCCAGAAGAGTATGCCAGCTGCCCTATGTGGGTGCTGGGAAAATGTACTCCAGTCCTCTGAAAGAGCAGTAACTGTTTAGCCTGCTCACTAGCCCCGGGTCCCTACAGTGCCAAGAGCTTATTTGTGGGCCTGCAAGAGCGCTCAGCAGATCAAGGCACTTGCTGCCAAACTAGACCACCTGAACTGGAAACCTGGAGCCCATGGTAGATGGAGAGATGCAAGACTCCTGAACGTTGTCATGCTCACCACAGGATGCTGGAGCATTGCACACAACCCCTAGAAAGAAATAAATGTTAAATTAAAAAAAGACCCCATTTCTTTTTAGGTCTCTTGGGTCACACAGTTCAGTGACATCTGTTAGCTGGAATTATTCTTAAAAAGAAACTCTTGGATGTGGAAATTATAATCTGAATAGATATTCCAAAGAGAAAATTACCCCTTTATTTGAAATAGATGGGTGAATTATTTTGAGTTATGCTCTATCCCTTAATTATTCTATTATGTACAGACCTTAACTCCTCTGAGAAGAGTGTATGGTTCAAGGACACCAATAAGCATTTTCAGAATTATTAACAAACTAACAACAGGTTGGTGATTCACCCTGGATTCATGCCAGAGGCTGTGAAAGAACTCAATAAACATGATATGCATTTCAAAAACCAGTAATTATAATTAAAATTTCCAAACCTCTCAATCCTATAAACTATATTAAGTAGGAGTATTTGGCTTGCCCCGACTCAGGCTTGTAGTATGTGGCAGACATGGTGACTTTGTCTTTGAGCATAATGGGAATATAGTAAGATTTTTCAAAGGTGATAGCTGGCTGTTTCTCTTTTTGTTGGCATTTTTGAGACAGTCTGGAACGTACCTCTGAATGGCCTGGAACTCACTTTGTAGATAGACCAGGTGAGCCTTAACCTCTAATTGATATCCCCCTGCCTCTCTAGTACTAAGATGACAGGCATGATTCACCATGCCTTGGTGGTACTATCCACTGCCCATTCCCCCAGCACAGCAGATACGCTACACTCTCTTTAAAAAAACCCCTCTGTGGTTATGTTCTGTTCTTTATTACTAATTTTTTTGTTCTGATTTTTAATCATATGTATGTGTGTGTAGGTTTGTGCGCATGGAGGCCAGATTAGAGTGTTGGATTCCCCAGAGCTGTAGCCGCCTGATGTTGGTGCTGGGGTCCTCTGCAAAGAGCAGTATGTGGTCCTGACTACTGTGCCAACTCTCGTGCCCCGTTCTTTATTACTTAAATGAGATTTTTTTATTGTTCTCACCAAATAAGCAGCACAATTTACCAATTCTATCTTTCTTTTTCTTCAATTCAGTTTTGATCACATATTATTTTAAAAACCTTATAAACTGCCTGTAAACAAACCCACTTTGTAGCTCCTCTCGGACCTCAAGGGATCTGTCTCTTAAATGACTGAAAAAGCAAATTATGACCCTGGTAATAACATGAGCAAGTGGACACCCGCCAAGCCCACCCCTGAGACTGTCCACTGGAGGGAGACGATCCCGGGAGGGTCACAGCTCCAAGGCTGGTTGGTCGGGAGCTCGGCCTGAGGCCAGGGAGGGCCGACCCGGCACAAAGCCGCTCCTGGGGTGGGGAGCCCACCGCTCCGGTTCCGGCCGCCGCCCGGAGCGCGCATCCAGAGGCCCGGCCGTGCCGCCGCCAAAGCTTAGCCTCTGCCCTTGCCTTTTCTTCTGCTCATTTTATTAAAAAGAAAAAAAAGAAAAAGAAAAAGAAAAAAAAAAAAAGAGAAAGGAAAAAAAAAGAAAATGGAAGAGCGAGCCGGAGCAAACACTCCCGCCCCTAAGCCCGCCTTCCGCCTCCCATTGGCCCGTCCTCAGCCTGCGTCACACCAAGACGCACCAGTGGCGAGGCGCGATACTGCGAGGTGGGCCGGGCCCGGGCGCGGAGTGGGCGGCGGGTCGGCGCAGCAGCCCCGCGGCTCCGCCACCATCGCGGAGGTGCCGCTGCTCCCACAGACGCTCGCGAGCCGCCCCCCGCGCTCCGCAGCCTCTCGCCACGCCGGGCCTCGGTCCCCGCCTCCTTCCCCGCGCCTCGTCCCCTCACGCGCTCCCCACCTTGTCTCCGCCTCATTTTCTCTCCTAGTTGAGGGGAAAAGGAAAAAAAAAAAGCCACCCTCCTCCTGTGGGAGCCCCTCGCTCTCTGGGGGGGGAAAAAACAACACAAAACCAGACATGGTCCTGGGCTTCCGCTGCTGAAGGCTTGGCCCACCCGAGGAGGTAGAGGTCCCGGCAGGGAAGCCCCGCAGCTCCCCCCCCCCACGGCGTCGTGTCCCCGCGGGCTGGCCCCCTCGGCCCCGCGCCCTCCGCCCTCTCTCCGCCGCCGGCCCCCGCGGCCTCCCTCCCCGTCCCAGCACTTTCCCCGGAGCCGGGCCGCCACCCCTCTCATTGATGGTGTAGCGCCTGAGGGGAAGGTAAGTGTCCCAAGTTGTCTGCGCCGTGCCGCGGGCTGCTTCCCATCGCCCCTCGTTCCCGGGTCGGGGTGCTCCGGGAGGGCCGGGGCGGAAAGCAAAGGCTGGGAGTGCAGGCGAGAGGTCGGGGAACCGCGGGCCGGACGCTGGCCTCAGTGCTGTGCGGGCCAGGTGACTGTCCTCCGTGCCTGCCTCCTGACCCCTGCTCTCTCGGGGCTCCTCAGGCACGCTCTCCTGCTAGTCTGAGGTTAAACTAGTCCTTGCCGAGCCGCTCGCTCGGCTGTGGGAGGGAAGGACTTGAAACTGGGCATTTCTGAGATGTTTGCGAATGTGGGGGTCTTGGAACGGACTCATTAAAGTCTAATTTCACATTAGGAGGACGGTTTCCTCCTTTGTGTTATCAAAGTCTCCGCTCCTCGGCTCTGTGCTTCCAAAATTATGGAACCAAATCTCACTTGCAGCAGCGTAGAATTCATTCTGTCATGATTTAAGTTCTGCTGTCTGAAAGAGGGTGCCTTCTTTTTTCTTTATTATTATTTTTTTAAGATTATAGGAAGAAGATAGTTCTTCGTACGCTGGGGTTGAATGTGTGTTGTGTTGAAGGAAGTACAGCAGGTTTCCTTTGAAAGTGCTTGAGAAGTTGTTGAAAGGAGAATAAAATGATTCATTGTTGAATTGTCATTATCCTGTCTCTTTTCTAAGGTTTGCTTACAATTTTTTTTGTTTTGGATTACAGACTTCAAACGTTGATTTAAGCAGAATGTGCCCTTGAGAAACGGGGTGTTGTAAATGTTTCAGTATGTGCTGCTATTTTAAGGTGGATCTGAGAAAGTAGTTTTGTATGAATCTTGAAATAGCCTTCTCCAAAGCAATTTTTAAAACAAAACAAACAAACAAAAGATTAGTGAGGGTGAACTTGGTGGATTACAAAACAGACCTTTAGTGTAACTCAAACGAATACATCCTAGGTTTAGGTTTCAAACAGCTTTTATAATTGCTTTCCATTTAAAGAGGGCTTTTTGTCTGTTGTACACTGGTGTCTTTAGTCTCAGTCTGATGGGGGAGGGGAGAGAGGATGGATCTATACAATAATAAAATCATCTTTGGCTAGCTATTTCCTTCCATGGATTTGCTTGCTGAGTTAATTCCACTCTAATTTACAAACCATTTTGGATTTTGATGGCCTAGCCTGGGTGGAAGCTGGCTTCCAGTTTTCTCTGTTGTGGATGTCGAAGGGAAAAGAGGCACACACACACACACACACACACACACACAGACAGACACACACACACACACACACACAGACACACACCACCACACCACACACACACAATCAGGCTGAGGGCTCATTGTTCTTCCATACACACATCCATTCTCTCTCCCATATTTGGGGCTAGGTTTGCACAGACAAACACAGCTTTTTTTGGGGAGAGAGGAGAGAAGATGGGGGAAGGGGAGGTCTTTTCCTTTTCAGCTTTCTTTTACCCATCTCATGTCTGGCCTTTTTTTTTTTCTCCCAACCTTTGCATGGCTGATGAGTACATGAGAAACTAAAGGACACTCTGGGACATGTTCAGAAGACTCCTGTCTCCCTTTGCAGCCCTGCTTTCTGCTGCTGACTTTTTATTTATTTATTTTTGTCTGTGTAAAGATAAACTCTTGTCTTGACTTTACATTCTCAGTTTTCACATTCCTCTTTACCTCTGACTCTGTTAGGGACAGACATTTGTTCTCTTGATTTTTATTTTCCTGAATGTGAGCAAGGTCCTTCTAAGTAGAAATACGTGTCTCAGTTAAAATGAATAAGATTGTATTTGAGGTTAATATTTGACAATATTTTGTGTGTGTGTGTGTGTGTGCGTGTGTGCTAGAGAGAGGAAGTGATTGATGGTCCTTGACTTATCAATGTAGTTTTTGTTTTTAAGAAAAGGTCTGGTTTTTCTGGTTAGGGTAGAGACCCTTTTGAACGCTGGACAGGGCTGAGTCCACCTGGCTGAATCTCGCTCTGGGCCAAGGATGGAGGTTAGTGTGACTCCATGTGGGTTGCAGAATAGCACCTTCTACTGGTTAATTGCTTTGATGATCCAGTGAAGAGGATGGGGGAGGGGATTAACGGCTGAGGCTTAATGATTTTCTTTTAAACACAGCGGCTGTGCCTTTCTGCAAATGCCACTTCCCTGGGCTGCTAATACAGATGCCCTTTGACAGGCGCTCTTGCATCGCAGCCTTATTATGTTATTGGCTGTGTCTTGACATTAATTTGTTCTGTTATCAGGAGTATTTTCACAATGTGACTTCCAAGGACTCCTTTGAATTGATGCTCTTTCTTTTTATGAGAAATGTAGTTTGTCTTAAGCTAGTAAACAACATGGGGTTTATCTGTATTCCAAGTGTTATAAACAGTACTCACCAGCGGCCCTTTAAAAACATTTTAGTGTCATTAAAAAGATAAACTTACAATACAGAAAGTCAAATTCTAGCATTAGAGATTTTCTTCTGGGATTTAAACACCCACTCTGTGTGACAGAGAGGTTAGGGAGAAGTTGGGGTGGGGGAATCTCAGTAAAATCAACAATTTTGTGTAGGTAATGGTGCTGTATTGCAATAGTGTTTTCAATAGTTGTATCAGTATTATAATAAAAAACCTGATAGAATGATGTGTGGATTTGATTTTTTTTTAAGCTGGAGGCTAGCAAAAATTTGAATGTACATACAAATTAACACAGCAGATAATAGATTCCTCCTCGGAGTCTTCTGAACTAATGTACAGTTTCATAAATAATCTGCTTGATAAATGCCTTACATGTCGGTTGTTTAATGCAGTGACCAGTTAGAGAGGTTTGTAGCTGTAACTGGCTATTCTTTTTCTTTTTCTTTTTCTTTTTTTTTCCTTTTTTTTCTTCCGGTTGTTTGAGACAGGGTTTCTCTGTGTAGTTTTGGAGCCTGTCCTGGAATTAGCTTTGTAGAGCAGGTTGGCCTCGAACTCATGGAGATCCCCCTGCCTCTGCCTCCTGGGTGCTGGGATTGAAGGCATGCACCACCACTGCATGGGCAGACTGGCTATTAAGATTGTCTTTGCTGATTCACTTCAGTTTCAAAGCTTGAAGCATAAGTCCCCACAGTTACAGTGCAGTGTAAACAGTTGAGTGTCGTGTTTGTTTAGTGTGGGTATGACCAGGTGATTTCAGTTTAGTCTAGTCTTGTTTTATTGGAACTAGAAACCAGTTTGAACTAAAAAGGTTACCTAAATCAAGAAATGAAATATTCCAGTACTTTTTAACTTACTGGTCAGTAAACCAAGTTTTTTTTTTTTTTAATGAGAGTATTCACTACCAAGTCGTGCAGTAATATACATAATATTGAACTGATACTGAAGCAGTGTCAAGTGCTGGAGGCACAGGAATAGTGAATATGATCTGCACCCTAAGACCCTGTGTGTGGTGAACAGTATTATGAATATCCTGAACACCTACTACTTTAAAGTTAGTTTTGAATTTTTCACATCTTGTTCAAATCTCAGTAATCAGTAAGACATTTAAGTAGTAAAATAAGTTATATGTACTGAATTCCTTTGGGAATTGTATGCTTTCCTGCTAACTGCTTTTGGCAGCTACTTTTACAATTGATTTAAAGGTTAAGATAGCAGGAAATTCATATTTTTAACTGAATCATTAGTGTAAACTAGCTGTGAACTTCATCCCTCCCCACAAATATACACACGAGGGAGCGGGGAGGATACTACACTGTTGTACACAAAGGGATTGGGGGAGGTTATTATATTGTTTTGTGTAAGTTTTCTGATAACATTGTACTCTAGACTCTAGTTGGTCATAGGCTTTTTAATCACCAGAAATTTGTCTTGAATCATATGAGTAATTATTAATTATTGGCACTCTGATAGTTATTCCACAGTTGACGCTTTGCATAGCCTATTTAAGTGTGGTTTTTGGCAAGCATGTTAGCTTGTGCTTAGCTTCTTGTCTAACACGGTTCTTGTGTTTTTAAAGTGAGAAGTGTGCATTTAGACATTCGTTGTAGTATTACTAAGATTGCTTATGCCATTTCAATGAACATCTGACTACAAATAGCTCAGTGTGCTCAAATATTTACCAGCTTGGAGTTTGGTTGGATTTTAAAAATTAATTAAGTCACATATAACTATTATGTGTGTGTGTGTGTGTGTGTGTGTGTGTGTGTTTTTTGAGGCAGGGTTTGGCTATGTAGTTCACTTTGGACTAAAACTCCTGGCAAGCCTGCTTTAACCTCCTAAGTGCTGAGATGATAGTTTTATGCTTCCATGTTGGCCTGGAACTGTGATTTATATAAATAATTTGTTGGTGTGCCAAGTAATTAAGATATAATTCATGTCCTCATATTAGGTAACTAGGTCAGATAAAACTGCCAACATAAGTTTTTTTTATTTTTTATTTTTTATTATTATTATTATTATTTTTTTTTTTTTGGTTTTTCAAGACAGGGTTTCCCTGTAGTTTCTAGAGCCTGTCCTGGAACTAGCTCTTGTAGACCAGGCTGGCCAAGTTTTTTTTTTTAAAGATTTATTTATTTATTATGTATACAACATTCCTTCCATGTGTGCTTGCAGGCCAGAAGAGGGCACCAGATCTCATTATAGATGGCTGTGAGCCACCATGTTGTTGCTGGGAATTGAACTCAGGACCTCTGGAAGAGCAGCCAGTGCTCTTAAACACTGAGCCATCTCTCCAGCCCCCAACATAAGTTCTTTAAAAAAAAATTATTTTGGGGTAAAGAGATGGCTTAGTGGTTAAGAGTTCTGCATGCTTTTCCAGAGGACCCAGATTCAATTTCCTGCTTCCACATGGACTTGCTACCATTTACAACTCCAGCCCTAGGGGATCTGACGTCCTCTTCTGACCCTTTTAGAACAACACTGCAGACATGCAGACATACAAGTAGGCAAAATTCCCAAACACATAAAAAAGGTTAAACGTTTTTAAAAACATTATTTTATTCAGGTTTGATGGCACCTGTCTTTATGGAGGCAGAGGTAGATCTCTGTGAGCCTGATCTACGTAGTGAGTTACATCCAGGGCAGCAGCCATGGATACATAGTGTAATTTTTCTCGAAAAAATAAAAAAAAAATTATTTTACTTATAAAACCTGGTGTGTGGGGAGGTGGGGGCACCTTATATATGTAACTAAGGAACAGCTTTTGGAAGTCACTTCTTTCTGTCATGGATGTCCTGGGAATCTAACTCCGTCAGGCTTACTGGACAAGCTTCCTTACCAGATGAGCCATCCTAATGGTCCACAAAAGCTTTTTTTATTTGTGCAAGTAAAATGACCTGTTTGAGCCAGTATAAAAAGATTTTTTTTGGGTTCAGGATCTCCTGTAGCCCATGCTAGTCTCAAACTCAGTGTGTAACCCAGGGTGCCTATGAGCTTGTGTACTTTTTGGTTTTACCTCTGGGATTACAGGGACACATTACCATGCCCAGCTTTAGATTTTTTTTTCTTCGTTCGTTTTGGTTTTTCAAGATAGGGTGTCTCTGTATAACCTTGGCTGTCCTGAAACTTACTGTGTAGACCAGGCTGGTCTCAAACTCAGACCTGCCTGCTTCTGCCTCCCAAGTGCTGGGATTAAAGGTATGTGCTGCTACCGAGCAGTTAAAGGGTATTTTTTTTTTTTTTGAGACAGGGTTTCTCTGTGTAGCCTTGGCTATCATGGTACTCACGCTGTGGACTAGGCTGGGCTCGAACTCAGAGATCTGCCTGCCTGCACTTCCAGAGTGTTGGGATTAATGGCACGCATCACCACCAGCTGACTTTGAATTGTTTTTATTTTGGTAAAATTTGCTAATATATTAGCAACCATAAGTAATATATTTACTTTAAAAATTTTTCTTTATATGGTTATATTACAAAATGCTATTTCTTTTTTTTTTTAAAATATTTATTTATTTATTTAGTATACAATATTCTGTGTGTATGCCTGCTGGCCAGAAGAGGGCACCAGACTTCATTACAGATGGTTGTGAGCCACCATGTGGTTGCTGGGAATTGAACTCAGGACCTTTGGAAGAGCAGGCAATGCTCTTAACCTCTGAGCCATCTCTCCAGCCCCCACAAAATGCTATTTCTAATTCATAGAACACTTGTTTGAGGAATCAGTGTAGACTGTCTTGAAGACAGGGTTGTATCCTAATTTTAAACTATTATGTGATGTTTGAGGTCTTTGGTTAGGGATGTTGGGATTGGTAGGAACATAAAACATTCAAAGTCATTTCAAATACTGGGGAAAGGTGGAACAGAAATTTATGCTTTTAAAGGTCAGCCCTCCCAGAAGAACAGAATCCTAGGTTTAGCAGTGCCTCTCAGTGTTGGAATCCTGTCAGGCGTGTGAAGCCTCTAAGCTTTAGCAACCTAGTATGTTTTTGTCTCTTGAGCAGAGTTTGTTGAGCCCTACCCTCAAAGTGGGACTGTGACAAAGAATAAGGTCTCCGCTCTATTGGGAGCAGTGTTTGCACTGTTGGCTTGCACTGAGAGAGAGCGAGCTGTTAATGAGCGTGGCCATGCAGCATCTCTAGACAGTCTTAGCTGCTGAGAGCCCCTTCTGGAAAAACTCCATGCTAACACAGCATGTGTGAGCACCTTCCTTGGTACCTCTACATGACCCTCAGTCTCCCAGAGGACTGATTCCTTACATCTTTCTTGTGTCAGGAGTGCTCAGTGTGTGTGTTCGCGTGTGTGTGTTCAGAGGGAGTGTGAATAGCAGGAATGCAGGCTTGTGTCTGCATGTATAAACTGCTTTGGGCAACTTGGGAAACCTCCCTTTGTGGCAGAACCTGGCAGTGTTGGGGGAATGTATCCACCCTAGAGCAGTTCTGATTAATGAGTAATGGGTGCAGGGCTCTGACTGTAGGCTTAGATATGTTTCATGCATGAAAACATCATTTAGGTGTATTTTAACTGGTGCTCCTTAAGTCACTGGTGAGTGATGGCTGGTGATGGCACTCGGCCTTGCTTGTGTTTAGGCATGTGCTCTACTCCTGAGCCACGCCTCAGCTCCTGGATGCTCCTTAGCCCAGACTCGGTGTCCCTGCTGCCTTACTCTTCTCGCTCTGTCTTTCTGTGTGGCTCACAGAAGGATGAAGTCACATATTGACTGTCATCCTGTTTTCTCTGGCAGAGCCCTAAGGTTAGGCAGTAGAGGTCCAACTTTGAGATTTTAGTGAAGGAAGTCTTCTTGCTCAGAGCACTGGACATTCAGGGCTGGCCTCCTACTCCTCTGCCCTTAACTCGGCTGTTTAATCTCTGCTTTCTTTGTGTGGTTATGCTGTGTTTCCACTTCCACTAAGAACTCTATTTGTAATTAAAAATTCCCAAGAGACATCTGATAGTCGGTTAGTTGTTGCTAGTGTTGACTAAGGGCTAAGGTCAGGCTGCCTCATAAGTTGTTCTCAGCCCTCCAGATGGGCTATACTTAGACTAGATCCTCACCTCTGTCTGTCAGCTCATGTGCAGGGACATAGGGAGTGAAAGGCTTTCTGAGCCCTTTGGTCTAGGGTGAGGGATTTCTTTGGTTTTTGTTAGGGCTGTTGAGTTTTTCCTGTTTTCATTTCTACTGACATCTAGTATGGTTTTTGCTGGCTTTTCTAACTTACTCTGTTTAATAGTTATTTTGCCTTAAAAAATTACATAGTCATAACTAATCACACATAATCTCTTTATTAGGTGAGATCATTTTGTTGGGTTTGTCTTACTTTTTGTTTTCTGTAAATGCTCACCTGCGTGCCTGTCTACCTCTAAGCCAGTGTTTCCCAAACTGGACTAATGGCATACCAATAAACTGCAAGCTTGTATAGGTTAGGTTGGTCCCCGAACTCACCCTCTTGCTTCAGCCTCTTGAGTATGGGACTCCCCTGTGCTTTAAGAATGCTTCTGACTTTACTGTGAACTAATATTCTGCAGGACATATTTTGGCACATATATGTAAAATTTAATAACCTGTCTTAGCCTGAGATGGGCTCTTTTTCTCCTTAGCAAAGAACTAAGTTGTCTTAGTGGGTAAAGGTGCTTGCAAGACCACAGCTCAGCCAGGCGGTGGTGCACACACCTTTAATTTGAGCACTTGAGGCAGAAGCAGGTGGAACTTTGTGAGTTTGAGGCCAGCCTGGTCTATAGAGTGAATTATAGGATAGCCAGGGCTACATAGAGAAAGCTTGGTTTGAAAAAGAATACAGAAAAAAAGACTACCCAGAACTCATATGCTGGAAGGAGAGAACAGATCTCTGAAAGTTCTCTGATGTCTACACATACTTTATAACGTATCTCCCCAATAAGAAATAATATATACCCCTGTCTCAATATATGTATATATATTTATAGACAGGTCTTCTTTGTGTAGCCTGGCTGTCCTGGAACTCGCTTTGTAGACCAGGCTGACCTCAAACTCAGAGGTCCACCTGTCTCTGCCTCCCAAATGCTTGGAATTAATGGCATGAACCACCACGCCTGAGTAGAAATAAAATTAAAAAAAAAACTTAAGAAATACGGAGGCTATGATTATTACGACTTAGTGCTTTGTTGGTCTCTACTGTTTTTCTTCAAGCAGCTTATACTCTGGTATGTCCATACTGAAAAAAAGGTCCTGCTTTTTCTATCAGATCTACATGTTGTTCTCTGGTTGTATTTGGGCACAGTAATTGTTACCTTTATTTCATTTCTCAGTTCAATCAGTCAAATCAGTAGTTAGGTTTCTTTTTTTTTTTTTTTTGGGGGGGGGGGTTCTTTAGTTTTTAGTGCCTGTCCTGGAACTAGCTCTTGGAGACCAGGCTGGCCTCTAACTCAAAGAGATCCCCCTGCCTCTGCCTCCCGAGTACTGGGGTTAAAGGCGTATGCCACCACCGCCCGGCTTAGTTTTCTTTTACCTCATTGTTTTACGCAGTTTTTTTTTTTTTTTTTTTTTTTTTAAGATTTATTTGTTATGTATACAGTGTTCTGCTTGCATGTATGCCTGCTTGACAGAAGAGGGCACCAGATCTCATGACAGATGGTTGTGAGCCACCTTGTGGTTGCTGGAACTCAGGACCTTTGGAAGAGCAGATGGTATACTTAAGTTCTCCAGCTCCGTCTAATGCAGAGTTTAATCATTTCAGTTTATAGACACTGGCAAGAATCTTTCAACAAATAAAATTCTTGACTTTGCCATTCATTAGGTTAAGCCTATGTAGTAATATGTAGAAAGGAAGACAACCTTTTAGGAATTAATGGTTTTATTGGCCATTGGTATACCCTAACTGTGAATACATAAGGTATTTTAGGGATAGACTAGCATAGAGCTGTGTTGCTGTATACAGAGTACCTCAAAACACGGTACAGCACAGGAAGCGTCTTTTACCTAGTGCTTGAGAGTGGCTTAGCTGAGCTATTCTGGTGTAAGGATTTTTCTTGAGGTTAGCTAGGACTGGAGGATCTGCTTCCAGTATGTCTGCTTACATGGGTGTGAGCAGGGAACTGCCAATGCTGGCCACATGAACTCCAGTGTTACTCGAATGACCTCATGACATAGTATTTGATTTTGACCTTGGGAGTACAGGCCTGCCTCTCTCTTTTTGTGATGTCATCTTAGAAGTCAGATATCACCTCCCTCCCCTCTCCCTCATATGTACCTCTTTGAGACATGGTCTCACTGTGTAGCCCTGACTGGCCTGCAACTTGCTATGTAGACCAGGCTGGCCTTCAGTTTACAGAGATCCACCTGCCTCTGCCTCTTGAGCACCAGGATTACAGGTGTGTACCACTGTGTCTGGCAAATACCATCTCTTCTGCCATATTGTACTAGTTGGAATCAAATTATTAAGTAGAGCCAACACTTAAGGGGTGAAGGGCCAGCTCTTGGAAAGAGCATTATCGAAACATTTGTGAGGGATTGGGAAGATGATTTCATCAGCTGCTCTTCCAGGAGTTCTGTTCCCAAACCTACATGGTTGCTAACAACTGTCTTTAGCTCCAGTTCCAGAGAATTTGATGCTCTGTTCTGGCCTCTGTGGGCACTGCATGCACATGATATACAGATATATATATATATGCAAGCAAGACACACATAAATAAAAATAACCCCCCAAAAGTTTTTAAAAATTGTGAATTTATTTTTAAATTACCATAGTAATTCAAAGGAAGCAGCAAGGCAGGTTAGGAAGTCTTCATTTCCCTTGATTACTGCGAAGCACTGCCTTATAATGATAAGAAGTAGCACTGCTGGTTCTCAGGAGAGTAACAGACTAAAGTTGCTTACTAGGCGTATTTTTCTCTGTCCGGTGCCTTTTTGAATCATCATTTATTTTCTACTTTATTCCTTCGTTTTGCCTTTGTATGTTTGTGGTGTGTGTGTTTGCATGTGTTGTGGGCTTGTGAACATTTGGTGTGCATGTGCTGGAGGCCATAGGTACCTCTCTCAATTGTTCTCTACTTTATTTCTAAGACATAGCCTCTTGCTGAACTCTGCACTAGCTGGTTTAGCTAGGCTAGCTCTTCCAAGCTTTTCACGTGAGTGCTGGAGGGGTCAAGATGCTTTTGCTGTGCAAGCAGAGAACTAAATCCTGTTGTCCTCCACATGCACATACAGACTGCCAAAATCCTCTCCTTGTTTTACACACAGACACAGTCTGTGTCTCTGTCTCTGTCTCTGCCTCTCTGTCTCTCTGTCTTTCTCTCTCTCAAGCAAAACAGTCAATAATGAAAATCCCTGCTGAAGACATGTTGCCTGAAGTTGTTTTGGTTTCCTCATTCTGCTTCTTAGTACCCCCCTTTTTTTTCTTTTTTAACTTTTTGAGACAGGGTTTCTGTGTGTAGCCCTGGCTGTCTTGGAACTCTCACTCTGTACACCAGGCTGGCCTTCATCTCAGAGATCCACCTGGCTCTGCCTCCCAAATGCTGGGATTAAAGGCACATATCCCATGCTGGGCTCCTAAGTACTTGTTCTTAGGTTTTTTAACCTTCTTATTAAATTTGTCACTTTATAGTTTACATTCATTTTTATTTTATATTAATATTTTGTGTTTTAGCTCAGTGTAGTGGTATGCATTGGAATCCTAGCATGTGGTAGACAAAACAGGAGGATTAATGCCAGTCTGAGACCAGCCTGGTCTATATAATAAGTTCTGGGTCTGCCAAAGCCACTATAGCAAGATTCCATGTCAAAAAAACAAGAAGACCAAAACCAGGAGCAAAATATTTTATTTTTGTGTTAAGTGTTTCCCTGTAGATTGAAAACTGTTGAAGGCAGAGTTTTCTACAGTCTGCAGACTCCTTCCTACGCGAGGTTAGATGTATTCTAGAGTTGTTTTAACCAAAGGTGCCATCAGTTATGTGTACATTGTTTGTATTCTAAGAATGGGAAAATGCTGTTAATTGAGTGACATTAGACCTCTCTCTAATCTAGTGGTGTGCACATACAGAGCTCTGTGCCTTATCATCGTGCAATATGGCCCATCCATTTGGCTGCCTTCCTTTCTCAGCTCTATATTTTCTTGAAAACATATTTGAGGACAGATCTTAAAGCAAATTATTTTCTTGTAAAGGAATATATATATATATTTATAGACAGTATTTCGCCTAATGATGTAGTGTGAACAGTCTTAGTCACAACCAACAGCACAGGAAAAACATGCTGCCATGGACCTGTAGTCAGTACAGCTAAACCATGTTCTAATTTCTGTTGAGCAGGTATGACCATTTTTAATTTTGGTTTGTAATATGTATAGGATTCAAAAATATTACCCTGTTTCATCATTTTCACCAAAAATGTGTTAGCTTTATTTAAAAATATTTTTCCTAATTGTGCAGTGGTGGCACATACCTTTAATCTCAGCACTCAGGAGGCAAGGTCAGCTTGGTCTACAGAGTGAATTCCAGGATATCTAGGGTGACATAGAGAAACCCTGTCTCGAAAAAACAAACAAAAAAAAAAAAAAAGAAAGAAAGAAAGAAAAAAAAAAAGAAAAGATAACACATATACACTATGTCTTTTCTCTCCTAAATTAAAACAAAGAAAAAGCCAGCAAAGCAAGGCCTAGCTCAGAGTTCTTGCTGTGCAAGCATGAGGACCTTGCTTTGGATCCCCAGCACCCACGTGCGAAGCAGGTTGTGGCAGTACACTCCTGTAATTTCACAACTGGGAAGATGGATGGAAACAGGAATGGAGGAGGGTGTTTCCTGGCCAGCCAGTCTAGCAGAATCCTAGAGCTCCAGGTTCAGTGAGAGACCCTGTCTCAAAAATAAGACAAATGAATTAGAGAGCTCATCAGTTCAGGCCTTGTGCTGCTCCACTGTGATGGGGACCTGAGTTTAGTTCCTAGCACTCATCCAGTGACTCACAGCTGCTTGTCACTTCAGCTCTGATGCCCTTGTCTAGATCTTATGGGCACCTGCATACACATGGCATTCATACAGACACACAAATAAATAAAAGTTATACATACATATTAAAAGCAGTAAGATGTGTGTTTGAAGAAGACACACAACTCTGAATTTCCATGTACATGTGTACATACACACTCAAAGACTCCAGCAACAAATTTCTAGTAACCCCAAATGTACTGATAGAGTGTGTTAAACTGGAATGGGCTTATTTGCTCAAGCTGAAGGTTTGGGCAAAGCAAAGGTTCCCCCCCCCCCCCTTTAAGATGGGGTTTCACTATGTAGACTAGGCTTACCTTGAACTCATACATAGAACTGCTGCCTGCCCCTGCCTCCTGAATACTGGGTTTAGTTATGTGCTACTGTAGTGTGGAGCTGCGGGCCAGTTTCCCGCCGCTGGGTTTCCAGCCACCGGCTAGCTTTACCCGAAATAACAACACACAAACTGTATTCTTTTAAACACTGCCTGGCCCTTAGTTTCAGCCTCTTACTCACATCTTGATTAACCCATATCTAATAATCTGTGTAACACCAGGAGTGATGTCTTACCGGGAAAGATTCAGCACGTCTGACCTGGTGGTTGACTTCATCGCGTCTGGCTCCCTGAGGAGAGGCATGGCAGTCTGACTAACCTAGGAGAGGCGTGGCATCTGACTGAGCCATCTACCTCACTTCCTTCTTCCTGTTCTGTCTACTCCACCCACCTAAGGGCTGGCCAAGGCAGTTTCTTTATTAAAACAGAAGACCCTCCCACATCATGCTACCATACTTGACTTTTTAGCATGTATATATGTATGTATGTATGTACTTATGTATTTTGTTTTTTTTGATACAGAGTATCTCTATATATCCCCTGATTGTCCTGGAACTCATTCTGTAGACCAGGCTGGCCTCAAACTCACAGAGATCTGCCTGCTTTTGCCTCCCTGAGTGCTGGAATTAAAGGCGTGTGCCACCACTGCCCGACCCATACTTGGCTTTTAAAATTTTATTTTATTTTAATTTTTTTTCTGTGAGCTATCCAAACTTAATTTTTTTTGGTAGATTTATTAATTATATGTAGGTGTTTTTTCTACATGTATGTATATGTACCACATCTGTGCCTGGTGCCTGCAGTCAGAAGAGGGCATTTGATTGCCTGGAACTGGAGTTACAGATAGTTTTGGGCCATTTGATGTAGGTGCTGGGAAGGGAACTTGGGTCCTCCGCAAAAGCAGCTGAGCCATCTTTCCAGCCCTGTGAGAAAGTCAGGATCTTTATGGATCCCTTAAATAGTTTTGCCATGCGTAAATAACTTCAGGGACACATCTGCTTAGAATATATATGCTGTAAGTTTTCTTTCCTCTTTTTTTCCCTTCCGAGACAGGGTTTCTCTGTGTAGCCCTGGCTGTCCTGGAACTTTCACTCTGTAGACCAGGCTGGCCTTTCGGCTTGTCTCTGCCTCCCAAGTGCTGGGCATTCGCCACTACTGCCTGGCTGTGCTATAAATTTCCTGATAACAAATGACTTTTCTTATAGCTCACATAACTTTAGTTTTGCAAGACCAAGACGTAAGATACTTTTCATAGATTTCTCTATCCCAGCATGCAAATGCAAATGAACTTTGTACAGTTACAGAGTTGTCAGATATTTTACTTTTTACATTTGTTTGTAAAATTTCAAGTTTGATCCAAGGTTCTGAATGTGCAATGATGTTCTAATTTCTGAAGGCCTTTTTTTTTTTTTTTGTTTATTTAAGGCGGTTTTATTTTTTAGTCCAAGCTGACCTGGAACTTGCTAGGTAGCTCAGATTGGTACTCCTGTTTCTATCTTTCTTTGACTCTAAGACTTTCGTAAAAACCATGTATTAAGGACTGGGAAAAAGGCTTAGTCTTTAAGAGCACATACTGCTCTTCAGAGGACCTGAGTTTGGTGGGTTCCCTGCACCCATATTGGAAGACTCACAACTGATGTAACTCCAGCTACGGGGGAACCTGAGCCCTCTTCTGGATTCCATGTGTGTGTGAGTGTGCATGTGTGTGTGTGTGGTACGCATGCATGAAGACTGTATTCTGTGGGCATCTGCACTCATGCATCTGTATACACACACACACACACACACACACACACACACACACACACAAAAAATTAAAAGTAATTCTAGTACCGTGTGCTAGGACACACCTTTAATCCCAGCTCTTGGGAAGCAGAGGCAGACTGCTCTATGTGAGTTTGAGGCCAACCTGATCTGTAGACAAAGTGAGTTCCAGGACAGCCAGGGCCATATAGGACCACGTCTCAAAAAACATAAACAAACAAACAAACAAACAAAATCATTAAATAAAAAAAACTTGAAAAAAACTTTTGAATTAAGAAATTGATCATTAACTGGTCGAGATAGTATATACCTTTAATCTCAGAATTTGGGAGGTGGAATCAGGTGGATCTCTGTGAACTCAAGGCCAGCCTGGTTTACATAGCAAGTTCTAAGCAAGCCATAGTTACACAGTAAGACAGATTTCTTTCAAAAAAGAAATTGGGGCCTGGGGAGATGGCTTAATGGTTAAAAGAACTAACTGTATTTCCAGAAGTCCAAGGTTCAGTTCCCAGAACCCATATGGTGGCTCACAATTATCTGTAACTCTAGTTCCAGGGACTTTGATGCCCCCTTCTGGTGTTCATGGGCATGAGGCACAAATATGTTGCACAGATATACATACACATAAAACCTGAAATTTAGAAAGTTAAAAAATAAGAAATTGATCATAGTGATTGTCTTTGCAGGCAGTATGCATAGGGATGGAAACAGAGAGGGAGGGGCCCTAACCTTTCATACTTAGGTCTTATTTGTCATGTGTAACCGTGAGCTAATTAAATACATCATAATAACCTGTTCTTTAATTTTTCTCTTAGATTTTTGCTTTTCGCTTTTTGTATATTTAGTGATATAATGAATTTTAATTTAATGTATGAAATGGTACCTACGAAATAACAAAGACACAAATTGTGCCCTTTACAGTTGTTCCTGTGATGAATTTTCTCAGTAACAGGAAAGACAAGATTTATATATAACTGAATGTAAGAAAATCATCTTGAGGTGGTGATTCTGTGGTTTAGGGAAGAGTGATCTCTGCTGCAGGAATCAGGGAGGATTTGGTGGAGGAGGAGGTGGTTAACCTGTGCTCTGAAGGATTGCCAGTGTTTGGATGTGTGGTAAGTAGCTAAGAGGATTTCAGACGGGACATTGCATGGAGCAAAGGCACAGAGGCCATCACTTTAGGACGTACATTTTGAGTGCTTTGGCTGCTTCTGTGATGAGGATTATCAAATTGTGTTTTGATTTTTTTTCCCCGTCTCTCTTCTTAAATTCTTTTAAAATGTTCTATAGTAGATTCAGGCAGGCATAGTTCTTTCAACAAAGATAATTTATATTTGAAGCTGTGGCTGGTAGCCGTTCAAACCAAATTGAAAGCATTTAGGAAAATAATTGCTTGGGTTGATTTCTTAAAGGAAGTATAAACTGGTCTGGCTAGGACTTAGAGCACCAGAAGAACAAGTTGGGAGTCATATAATTTCATTCAAATAAAGTGCGTATCACTTTATTTAATAACTTCACATATTCAAATTATGTATAAATTATAGTTATAAAATATGTATTCATTATAATCATATTGATGTAATTAAAAATAGGTGTGTTCCCGCAAAACTGTTTTAGATGTTTTTTGTGCATATTTATACATACATACTAGTTTTGGGGCCAGAGAGATGGTTCAGTGGTTAAGAGCTCCAGCTGGTCTTCCAGAAGACCCGGGTTCGGTTCTCAGCACCTACATGGTAACTCACAGCTGTCTGTAACTTCAGTTCTAGGAGGTCCAATGCCCTCTCTGGCCCCTGCCAGTCTAGGCATACATGTAGTACACACACACACACACACACACACACACACACACACACACACGCAGGGCAAAACACTCATACACATAAAAATAAGCAAACATACTAGTTTTGATTTTGCCTTTTGTTTAGTGTATTTTGTTTAGGTTGGTGTTTTGTGTTTTGTTTGGTTCTTGGTATGGAAGACAATGCCTGATGAGTATTAGGCAAGGACTTTACCAATGGTGCTACATTCCTAGCTCTGTTTACTATTTTAAGCATGTATTTTCCAATTCAGTTCTTATAATTACACCTTTATACTTCAGGTATGTTTTGATTTTTAAACAACTTCATTGTTGTTTGTATACATTGTTTTTCTTGTTGATGGATATAGGAAATGCTTTAGATTTTTTTTTCCTTTTACTGTCCTCTGCTCAGTATCATTCCATATAGGAACAGTTTCCAGATAGATTTCTTGAATTTGCTGTAGGATAATTCTCTTGTACACTGTAAAGATTTGTTCCTCATATTAGTTTAATAAATTAACTTTATTAAACTAATAAAATTAGCCAGTAGCCAGGCAGGAAGTATAGGCAGGGCAACCAGACTAGGAGAATTCTGGGAAGAGGAAAGGCAGAGAGTCAGTTAACCAGCCAGACACAGAGGAAGCATGCCTCATTGAGAAAAGGTACCAAATCACGTGGCTAAACATAGATAAGAATTATGGGGGGGCTGGAGAGATGGCTCAGTGGTTAAGAGCATTGCCTACTCTTCCAAAGGTCCTGAGTTCAATTCCCAGCAACCACATGGTGGCTCACAACCATCTGTAAATGAGGTCTGCTGCCCTCTTCTGGCCTACAGACATACACACAGACAGAATATTGTATACATAATAAATAAATAAATATTAAAAAAAGAATTATGGTTAATTTAAGTTGTAAGAGCTAGTTAGTAACAAACCTGAGCAGTAGACCAAACAGTTCATAATTAATATAAGCCTCTGTATGTTTATTTGCGACCGAGTGGCTGCGAGACTAGGTGGAACAAAAACTTCTGTCTATATAAATTTATAAATGTGCATTATTGTTTCAGAAACTGCTAATAAGGTGGGCAAGGTGGTATGTTCCTATAACCCTGGCATCTAAAAGACAGAGGCAGAGAGTCATTGCTAATTTGAGGTTTACATAAGTGAGTTCCAGACCAGGCAGGACTGCATAGAGACCCTGTCTTTTTGTTGTTGTGTTCTTTGTTTTTTTGAGGCAGAGTCTCTATGTAGCCCTGGCTATCCTGGAACTCACTTTGTAGACCTGACTGGCCTCAAACTCAGAGATCTGCTTACCTCTGCGTCCTCTGAGTGCTGGGATTAAAGGTGTGCCCACTGCCTGACCTTTTTTTTTTTTTTTTTTGATAAGATTTATTTTTTTTTAGGGAAGAAGAGATGGCTCAGTGGTTGAAAGCATTGGCTGCTCTTCCGGAAGACCCAGGTTCAATTCCCAGCACGTATATATGGTAGCTCACAACTGTCTGTGACTCCAGCTCAGGGGCTTCTGACACCCTTACACAGACATACAAGTAGCCAAAACACCAGTGAGCATAAAATAAAAATAAATGATACTAATTTTATTACATATAATATATATTTTTGTTGGTACCATTTGGAGTCCTGATCTCCAGCTGCTCTGCTCTGCTAGTGACCTTTTCTTGGCCATCTGATTTGTGCTACTGAAAGCTGTGTCCAGCTCTGCTTTCTGAGCATGTGTTTCCTTGTCCTTGATTAAGGATCAGGAGATGAGGTTTTCACCTGCTGGCCCACCTGACTTTGTTGAATATATAAGTCTCCATGGTACGATTCAATAAAGGGCTTCTTTACCAGTGACTAGTGGTGTGTGTCTCTGTCTGTGCTGTCTCTGTGTGTTTCAGTCTCCAGCCCCTTGCCCGAGGCTCACAAATGGTCTTGTAGTGCAGGCGCTGCAATACGGGAGTAGTACCTTACTGTCACGCAGTACAGGTGGGCACTACATATTATATATATATATAAAGATTTATTTATCATGTGCATGAGTGTTTTGCCTACTTTTATGTATGTACATCACATACATACACGGCCCTGGCTGGGATTAAAGATGTGTACCAACACTCCCTTGCTATATGTAGTATCTTAGTTTATATTCCTTTGACGTCATGAGTGAAGTTGGTGATCTTTTTATGCATAAGAATTTAAAGACAAGGGCTGGAGAGATGGCTCAGTAGTTAAGAGCATTGCCTGCTCTTCCAAAGGTCCTGAGTTCAATTCCCAGCAACCACATGGTGGCTCACAACCATCTGTAAAGAGGTCTGGTGCCCTCTTCTGGCCTTCAGACATGCACACAGACAGAATATTGTATACATAATAAATAAATATTAAAAAAAGAATTTAAAGACAAGTACTTTACCAATGGGGCTAAATCCCTAACTTAGTAATAGAAGGAGTTTAATAGAGCACTTACTTGTGAGTACCATTTATCTATCTCAGTGATTTTCACCCTTCCTAATGCTGTGACTCTAATACAGTTCCTCATCTTGTGGTGACCCCCAACCATCAAGCTGTTTTCTTTGTTACTGTTAGGAATAGTAATGTAAATACCTTATATGTAGGATATCTGATATTAAGAACTGCTGATATATTTGTTTGGCTATTTATTTACATGGGGTGGGCGTTCTCATGTAGCCCAGACTGACCTTGGACTTACTATAGCCAAACTTGGTCCTGACTTATGATTTTACTGCCTCCACCTTCCAGTTGCTGAGGGTACAGGCATAAGCCATCATTCTTAGCTACTTTTTAATTTTGTTAAAAACACTGAAGAAATAGTAGGGTTGTGACTCAGTGGGAGACATGTAATTAACATGTAAAAGGTTCTAGGCCAATCCTCAACAACAAAAATAAGTAAATAAATATCTCCAACACCAAAAATCAGTAATTAGATAAAATAAAGCTGAATGACCACTGTCTTCCATAGGCTTCTGGTTTTGAACATATTTTGTCCTTAATTGATGACACTGTTTTGGGAAAAAGAAGGTCCTCAGGTGGGCTTCTTTTTCCCAAAAGAAGGTTGTAGTTCTACCTACTTTTTGCCTGCTCTCTTTACTTCCTGGTCCTCTGAGATGCTAGCAACCATCTGTGTACTCCCATCACCTGGACCAAACTGTGAGCCCAATTACACCCTCCCTTGAGTTGCTTCTTTAGGTTTCTGTGGCAGAGCCATGAGAAGCTTAACCAGTACAGCAGCCATTGCTTGATTATACTACACATAACCGTACACCAAGCCTTCTCTTTCCAAACTCATCAGCGTGACAGCCCCAGATGGGAACCTTTTCTGGTTTTCTGGTCTGAGGCTTTCTTGTCGGAGAGGGTAGCCAGCCTGGCTAGGTTCTGAAATGGAGTTACGTGTGACAACTGCTTTGGAATCTTAGAGGTGCTGTGGTACTGGATAGGGAGTGGGTGGGGAGTGATTTCTTTGAAATAATTTATAGTTGAAACTGATTTTCAACTGCTAGCGGTCTTGGACTTTTCTGAATGTAAAGAAGGCAGCTGAGATGAAAAGATTTTTTAAAAATAGGGTAAGTGTTTAACATTAGCTTTTTTTTTTTTTTAAAGCGAAGTGATCAAGTCCCTCATTACTCTGGCCTTTTTATTCATTCATATTAAATCCTGAGATTTCTTTGTTCCTAGTAAAGTGTGTGTGTTTCCTGTGGGCTGACTGACTGCCTCGCCCATCAGCAGCTCTCTGGCCATGTGTGTTTCCATTGTGAGCCTCACAGATACTGTGTGCAAAGAGTTTGTAAGTAATTTGGTTTTTGGAATCAGTTGTTTCTCTCCTGTAGCATTGGCTCACATCTCATGGAGTCCTCTAGCAGCTCTTGTCAATTGCTCAGTGGTCCTGTATCGTCGAGGGGCTCTTCTTACTGTGTCTGGACTCTGGTTATTGTGAGTTCAGGCGGTGGTGGCACACACTTTAATCCCTGCTCTGGGGAGACAGAGACAGGCAGATCTCTGTGAGTTTGGGGCCAGCCTGGTCTACACGGTGAATGCTAAGACAGCCAGAGCTACACAGTGAGACCCTTCTTTTTTTCTCTGGGAAAAAAAGAAAAAAGATCTTTGAAGACTCTTGTTAGAAGTGGTTTCCTAAAAAAAGGAAAAAAAATGGTTTCCTGTTGGATGGTGGTTGTATACACTTTAATCCTAGCACTCAGAGGCAGAGATAGGTGGATCTCTGCTGTGAGTTTGAGGCCACCGTGGTCTACAGATTGAGTTCCTGGACAGCCTAGACTACACAGAGAGACCTGTCTTGAAAAACAAATCCGGGGGAAAAAAAATGGTTTTCTTTTGACTTTGATAGAACCAAGTATCTAATCCCCTTTCCTTTTTTTGTGTGTATAAGCCTAAATATTCAGTTGCCAATTCTTTTTACTAGTAAAATATTCTTCAGTTATGCGACTTGACATTTTCTGTATTTGTATGTGTTTCCGTTTGGATTATTATCTTAAATTATGTGTGCATGTGGGGACCTGTGCATGTGTGTGTGTCTGAGGGTGTGTGTTTATGAGTATGTGGGAGTGTGTACATGTGCATGTAGGAGTTCGTGTCTGTGTCCTCTGCATATAGAGGCGGAGGTCGGCGTCAGCGTCGCCCTTAGCTGTGTTTTATCCTGTGTGGGTCTTGTCTGCATGTAGATTATCATGTGTGTGCCTGGTGCCCCAGATGCCATAGGACCCCTCTGGAGCAGGGTTAGAGATGTGTGGTTCTGGGAATTCACCCTAGGTCCTCTGGAAGAACAGCCAGTATTTTTAGCCACTGAGCCTTTGCTCCAGCCCCTATTTTATTTTATTTTTTTGAAGCAGAGTTTATTAAGAGAATTTATTTATTTATTTATTGTGTGTTTTGAGACAGATCATACAGCCTAGGCTGGCCTTAAATTTGCTGTATAGCTTGGGTTAACCTTCAGCATCTGATTCTCCATCCTTCACCTCTTTAGGACTGGGATTACAAATGTGTGCCTTGGAAGTCATTATTGATTGATTGATTGTCCTTTATTGACATCCATGTCTTAAGGCTTTTTCTTATCAAAATCCTTTGCCTTTTAGTTGTGGTTTTTGATTAATTTTCTTCCCTCCCTCCCTCCCTCCCTCCCTCCCTCCCTCCCTCCCTCCCTCCCTCCCTCACTCTTTCCTACCTAGCTAGCTAAATGTTTTACTTGTTCTTTTTTTTTTTTTTTTTTTTTTTTTGCATTTGAAATATTCGTCATTGACATCCTTGGTAGGTCTGAGATTCTTATTCCTTAACCATTGCACGACTACAACCAAATATATTACCTGGTTTCCATTCTTGATCAGTTTTGCAGAGGCCTACTCATTTGTCTAGGTTTGTGTTGCCATCAACATTAATTAGTCTAATATGTTTTTTGGCACAAAGTGTCTCTACCAACTTGATGTACTGGCTCATAAGTGGAAGCAAACACACAAAGATGGGTTTGGTGCTTTTCTAAAACTTTGGAAGCTTTGTCATTGAGGATGAGAGTGTCCTCAGCACTTCTAAAAGTGTTAACATCCATTAGACCTCCAGCAGCAATGTCTTCTGGGTTACATGTGAAATGTAACTCAGCGGGGGTGGGGTCAGGAAAAGGGTATGATTTTACTTATATCCTTCCCTCCTTAGCTCTTCATAGGGAGATTGAAGATGATTCTGACTGACACTTAGGTCATTGGCATGATTACATAGATTAACTCTCATGTGCAATTGAGTTGCTTCAGCATAGTATTTAACTGAATTTGTATATATTTCTGTTTGCACTTTGGAGGCTGTTCACTGGCTCTTCTAGAAAACAAAAACAGTTGGCCAAAATAAAAACAAATTTTTATGTAATATGGTAATATGCCCATTTGATGTGCTGTTGATTAGAGATGGGGAAAAATTACTTTTTGTTTGTTTGTTTGTTTGAGACAGCTTTTCTCTGTAACTGCCGTGGCTGTCCTGGAACCTGCTTTGTTCCAGGCTGGCCTCGAATGCACAGAGCGCTTGTCTCTGCCTCCTGAGTGCTGGGATTAAAGGTGAGTGCACTGCCTTCTGGCAAAAATCACTGCTTTAATTTTTTTTAAATTTTCTGTGTATGAGTGTTTGCATATATGTCATCATGTGCATGCTGTGCTTGTGCAGAGCACTGGGACTCAAAACCCCGTCCTCTGCAGGAGCAGCAAGTGCTCTTAATCCATGAGCCATCTTTCCAGCCCCAAATTACTTTAAAAACAAAACAAAACAAAACACTCTATTTATGTCGCGTGTGTCAATGAAGGTTTACTGTCCTGAAGCATGGTAGCTCCTATGCTTTACAAAAAGAACCTTGATAGGCTGCCTGGTAGGCCACTAGACTCACTTCTACCTGGGCAGGGCTTGGTGTATGTTTATGTGCTCTGTGTGTTCAGCTGCTGCACGAGGACAGTATTATGTAAATGGAAGCAGGAAAAAAAAAGCGATGGAGGGGCTGGGGAGATGCTCAGTGACTTCCCTTGTTGCTCTTTAGCACATTTTTTGGGACAGGATCTCACTGTACTTGGAGCTCACTGATTGGGCTAGACTAGCATCAGTAAGCCCAAGGGTCTTCTGGTCTCCATTTGATCATGCTGGGATTACAGATGTGTGCCTGGCACCTGGAGATCTAAAAATCATGCTTGTGTGATCTGATCCATCTTCCCAGACTTGATTAAAAATATTATTTTTTTCTTTTTATTTCTCACATAAAGGTGCTAGAACTGAACCTAGGTCCTCTGCAAGAACCATGTGAGCTTTTCACTTCCCAGCCATCTCTCCAGCTTCCTTGTTTTCTGTTATTGTGTGTGAGCATTTATGTTAGGATGCACATATGGAGGCTAGAGGGCAACTTTGTGGAGTTGATACTCTCCTTCCACTCTTGTGTGAGTTCTGGGGATCAAAGTCAACTTGCCAGACTTGCTTGCATGGAAAGTGCCTTTACCTTCTGGGCCCCCTCACTGGCCACTCCTGAGACTTTTGATCAGAGATATCAAAAGAGGTAGGGTGGAGGGCAATGCTTTATATATTTATCCTTGCTGCATAGTTAAGGATGACCTTAAACTTTTGCTTTCATCTGAGTGCTAGGATTAAATATACCCTTACACACACTCAGTTTATGTGGTGCTGAGGATTGGCTTCCTTCATACTTAGATAACTACTTTATTCCAACTGAGCTACATACAGTTTAGCCCCTTCCTCTTATTGAGACAGTGTTTCTAATACTCCAGGCTGACTTTTAAGTACTGATCCTTTTGGCTTTACACCTCACTCGGGATTATAAATACCCATCACGTGGCTGGCTTTACTAAAAGGTCCCTTATTCCCAGTATGTATATGGCTCTGGGTTCAATTCCCATTACTGGCAGAGGAAAAAAGTGTCTTAGAAGCATAATAAAACCTTACCTGTTTCTTCTAATAAATTCAGTTATTATTATTATTTTTTTGTCTCTTGTTTTTTGTTTGAGACAGGGTTTTTCTGTGTAGCCCTGGCTATCTTGGAACTAGCTCTTGTAGACCAGGTTGGCCTTGAACTCACAGAGATCCATCTGCCTCTGCCTCCCAAGTGCTGGGATTAAAGGCATGCACCACCACCGCCTGGCTAAATTCAGTTATGTTTTAATTGTAGAACTCTAAATGTTGCTTGTGGAGAAATATGGTGGGAGATGGTATCAATAGAGTGAGTTGAAAACGGGAATAGGTAAAAATTCTTTATGTTGCCTCAGTCAGAACCATAAAAATAAAGAGAGAGCTAGAGTTAGCCTGTAGCCGAAAGATTTCAGGTTTGGGGTTCAGTGGGGACACTGAGATAGATTGTTATTTGGATAAGAGATTTATTAAAGATCCATACCATAGATCTTTAAATGGCAACATTGTGGGGGCCTACGTGATGGTGAGGACCCTTTCTCATACCTTTTAAAGGAAGGGGGAGGGACGGTCCTTTACCATAGGTTTGGTGGGCAGTCCATGGTGAACACTCTTGGTCCGACCCTCTCTGAGAGTCTGATAGTCTGGGGCCTATATGTAAACTTATCTATAAGGGTGGGGAGAGCAAGAATGTGGAGAGACAAGGTAATAGACAAGCCTTACAAGGACGTGACCTTGCTTAACAGCCCCTGAAGAGATTGCTTAGGCCTCCCACCCTAGTCAAGCCATTCAAGAAGGAAGCACTGAAGCCCCCACCCTTTTTTTCTCTTTCCTGGGAGTGAAGATTAATTTTGTAATTCAAGTACCTAGTAGGTCCTTACATTTTTATTTGAATTTTCTACTGCTTTGAACTGCCCTGCGTTAGGGAGGAGAATTGTCTGCTCAATAGCCTGTTCTCATGAGGCATTCATGTAAGTTCTCATTTTTGTTTTGGTTATTTGGGGTAGCCTGTTCTCCTGATTCAAGTGACAGAAAGGAGTGTAAGTGCTGATAAATTCCTCATGGCTGCAGTCGCTGTGTGTACCTTGTAGGGATGAGAGTGACTGACATCCAAGGCCTCCTTAGAAGTGATGGAAAATGCAGGTTGCAAAGCATTTGCAGATACCACATGCTGTGGATACGCTGGCTTCAGTGCTGGCTTCAGTGCTCTGTGAGCTTTCAGGAGTCTTGAGCTTTTGATGCAACTGTCATGAATGTGGGCCTCAGCCCTGTCTGTGCATCTCAGCTCAGCACTTCACTTTTAGCTCCTGTATAAAAATAGATCCTTGCTTTTTTATGTTCTCACCCTTTACAGCTTCTTCAGACATTCTTAAATTTGAGGAAAATGCTTGGTGTAAGACATAAGACACTGCTAAAAAGCAGCTGATGTCTAGAGGGAGGGCTCATGGCTTGAATGTTCCTAAAGCAAAAGGAAGAGGAGTCTGACCTATTTGCCTGCTCCCATTAGAAAACTGTAGTGATATTTTGTTTATATTATAACAAATAAAGCTTGCTTGAAGATCAGAGTGCAGAGCAAAGCCACTAGTTAGCATTAGAGGCCAGGCAGTGGTGACACACATCCAGCACTGGGATCTGAGTTCAAGGCCACCTTGGGCTACTTAAGATTTAATCTGTCTAAAAGAGAAGCAGTTAACTCAAAGGTGAGTCAGCACTTGGGATCAAACACTTTAATTCCAGCACTAGGGAGGTGGAGACAGGATTGATATGGCTGGGTGGAGAGAGGAATATAAGGTGGGAGGAGGCGGGAGCTCATGTGCAGTTTGCAGTCTGAGGATTTGTAGAGACAGGATCACCCTTTTTGGTCTGAGCCTTGGTAGCGATAAGTAATCTCTAGTGTCTGGCTGCTTTGCTTCTCTGATCCTTCAGCTTTCACCCCCTAATATCTGACTGAGTTTTTACTATCCAGAACAATTAGATTGTGCTACAGGAAACTGCTGTGACACTGAAGTAAATGCATCACACCTTCTGAAGAGTTTTGATTTTTTTTTTCTTTTTTTTTTTTTCGGTTTTTCGAGACAGGGTTTCTCTGTAGCTTTTTTAGAGCCTGTCCTGGAACTAGCTCTTGTAGACCAGGCTGGCCTCGAACTCACAGAGATCCGCCTACCTCTGCCTCCCGAGTGCTGGGATAAGAGTTTTGATTTGTGTAGTGACAGTTGTCTTCTGGTAGGTGATTGTTTAGGAGTAACTGTTATGGTAAAAATAAAATGCTGTGGCTCCCTGAGGGGTGCAGTGGCAGAAATGCTGCAGGTCCCCAAGTGGTGCCAGTGGGTGGTGAGCCATGAAACAGACCATGGTGGGCCAGGAAGGCAGCCGGGTCCCAGGGAGGGAGTCGCACGGCCGGTGAGAGACTTAGACGGATAGGCACGCTATGCAGAGTGAGGTTGGATGTTTATTAGTGGGTTATGGAGGGAAAAGTGGGGAAGGGGAGAAGGGAGAAGAGCAGAGAGGCGGGGCGGGGGGGTGAAGTGGGGAGAAAGGAGTGAGGCAGAAGCTGCCTCTTCCAGAGAGAGAGAGAGAGGGAGGGAGGGAGGGAGGGAGGGGCTCAAGATTGGAAGCAAGGCTGTGGAAAGGGGTGGGGGTGGGCGGAGCATGTCTCTAGAAGGAACAGGACAGACCATTACAATAACCATGTACATACTACTTGTGCCTTATCATAGTCATCATGATATCTATTTTTACAGAGATGATTGTGGAGGGCTATGGTGTTACTGAAAAGGTAACCTTAGCCATTTGATACAGTTGTTCATAGAAGGTCCTGCTATTTAATTAGAGGCCAGTGCTTGGACTTTTCAGTTTGTAAGAGTAATTAATGGTTAGCTAAACACACAGTTATGTGAGTGTTTCACAGAGAAAGTTATACACTAGATCTTATGAACTTGACTCATGAGAAGTCAGAGAGAAGGGGCCTTTCCCATTGGCCTTTCTATGCAAAGCTTCATATGTTTTGTTGAGGATGTTCTAGGGATGATTGTTCAGATTTGGAGTTATGACATGCTTTATATGTCCTCTTAATTTGGGGCAGGTTTACTCTCTCTTTTTGGTTGTTTGTTTTGCTTGGCTTTTAAAGAGTAGCAGATTGAAACACTTTTTTTCTTCCGTGGTTCCTACTGATTCTCAGGAATTGTATGTTTTACTTGAAAAAGATTTAGGAGAACCATATTTATGTATTTATTACATTAATTGTGAGAATGTGCTTATCATCCTTCGAGGTTGGGTCAGGTGATCAGTGTAAGGTTGTGTTCTCAGGAAGGTTGTTTTGTTCCAGCACCCTTTCTTCTGAGGCCCAACATCTGAGATCTGAGGTGGAGCAGATCTGTAATCCCAGCACACAGGAGGTAGAGGCAGGAGGATCAGGAATTTAAGATGGTCCTTAACTACATAGCAAGTTGGAAGCCAGTCTGGACAACATGTGACCCTGTCTCAAAAAAGCAAAACAAAAGCATTTTCCCCTAAATTTCTCACTTAACGGGGTTTCCTTGAGCTGCATCACGCTATTGGTGACTGTGCTTTGCTTCAGGTGCCAGAGGAGCACATAACTTCAGTCCTGGTTTTGTTATTTAAATCTGTAGTTCCAGAGAAAAACAGCTAGGCACTGAATGCTGTCTGGTTTAGCCATCCATGCAGGACCAGCCAACAGGTATTGGATATGTATCTTTCAAATTTAATGCTGATGTTAGCAGATTAAAAAAAAGTTATTACCTTTGGCCCCACAACAAAAAAGGCAAGGGCTTCAAAAGTGTGGCATTTAAAGATGTCCAGCAAAGAAATAGCATGTAGGGGCTGGAGAGATGGCTCAGCAGTTAGGAACACTGACTGCTCTTCTAGAGGACCTGGGTTCAATTCCCAGCACCCACATGGCAGCTCACATTGTCTATAACTCCTGTTCCAGGGGATCTGACACCCTCATACAGACATACCTGTAGGCGAAAACACTGATGTACTTAAATAAATTATTTTAAAAAAACAAAAAATAGCATGTAGCTGCTTAACATAACATAAATATAACTTAATTTCATACTAACTTGATATATTTTTATTAAAGTTTGTATATATATATATATATATATATATATATATATATATGCTTTGTATGCATGTACATGTTGCACACCAGAAGAGGGCATCAGATTTCGTGAGAATTACATGAGAGTACAGTGATGGTTGTGAGCCACCATATGTCTGCTGGGAATTGAGCTCAAGACCCCAAGAAGGCTAGCCAGTGTCTTTAACTGCTGAATCATCTCCCCAACCCTGAGATTACTGTTGATTAGATAAATTGACTGATGATTCATTAAGAAGCTAAGTAGGGATGAATACTACTTGAACAGGGGACTGGGAGAACAGGTTAGGATAGTCTGTGCAAGCATGGGTCAGCCTGAGGCAAGAGAGTACAGGCCAAGCAAAGAGAGCCTGGAATCAGAACCAGAGATTTGAATTAGGTAGACCAGATCAGAGGGATTGGAATGTTAGGCACAATTTCTGTTAGGGTCTGAGTGAATAAGGAAGAGGTAAGAGAGGAGTGATTCAGCCAGAGCTTGGAGATGATAAGTTACCCTTCCGAATTTGTGGCTAAGTTTGCAGTGGGACAAGAAATAGGCAGTCCTGATGAACAGGTGTCTTTGTGCTTGTGTGGCATGTTAACATTGGTTTCTGCCCTATTTAAGTTGGTCACACTGGAGAGGTTGAAGGAAAGAAATGACTAATTGGTTCAGAGAAGCATTACTGATACCCCCCTTAAAATGCCATTTTAGGCAAAATGAACTATCAGAAAATAGAATATTATTTTGTCTTACATTTTTCATCAATGATTGTTTTCTCTTCCCTTGTCTCTCATTCCAAACACTCATTGTATTTACACCTGTTTCTCTTTCTTCTGCTTCCAACCCTTTTTATTTGCTGTTTATTCTTCAGGCCTCAGTTTGGTATCATTTCATCTAGAAAGTCTTTCCTTGGGCAGGACACCACTCAGGGTGCTCTCTGATGGAACCGTGACCTTTCTTGTCCTGCTGCACCATGAGTAGCAGCTGCTACCTGTGAACTTTGAGAACACTGGGACTAGTCTTGTTTTTTGTTGACCCCTGGTGTTGGCTTGTCTAGCTTGTATTATCCCTTTCAAAGGATATACCTACAGTATTTTGTTGTTACTGGGCATTTGCATTTTTTATTAGTATTTCTTACTCTGTCCAGCATTACCATAAATTTTTTTGTGTATGCACAGTACCTTTTAAGATCCCTTAAAGTAACAAGCAAGCATTTGTACCTGAGTTCAGATTTTCAGCACTCATGTAAAAACTGGACATTGTGGCATCTATGCAGACAACTCCAACTCTTGGGGCAGGGGTAGGAGGTGCTAGTGTTGTGTGTGTGTATGGAGGAGAGCAGAGACAGGCAGATCCTGGACGTTTGCTGAGCAGCCAGTCTGTCTGAAACAGTAAGCCAGATTTAATGAAGAGACCCTTTGAGAGAATTAGCAGGAGAGCAGTAGAGGACTACACCTAATGTTTATCTCTGGCTTCAGTGATCACACTCACAAGCAAGTGTTCATATATTTACACATGCATGCCCCCCACCCTGATACTTTAATTAACATACAGCATAAATTGCCATACAGCAAAGCATATATTTATAGGAGGTGCACATGTTTGTTTATATATTGTGAATAGCCTATAAAATAAAATAGCAGTTGCTTTGCTCAGATTTCATTTTGAATAAGGAAATTTATGCTTCATTTCTTAGATTAAATGAATTGTAAGATGAGGCCACAGTGCTGCTGAGAGAAGGCAGCAGTAGCAGAGTGTGGGTCTGGCCGCTTTAAGTAAGTTATTAAGGGCAGCTCTTGAAGAGGTGACATTGGAGAAGGCCTTAAGCAGGCGAGGAACCGTGCAGAGATCTGGGGACAGAGCATTGCAGGCAGAGGGAACATCAGTGCAGAAGTCTCCAGATGGGAGCTTGCTGCTGTGGTCAAGGAGCAGTAGAAAGATCACTAGTACTAAGAGAGAGAAAGAGAAGCAGGGGCCAGGGCACAGGCCCCTGTGAGCCACTTTAATCCTGGCTGTCATTCTGCACATAATGGGAACATGAACTGTCAGAATCACACCTCTGGGTTACAAAGAACTCTCTGGGCACGGTGTAGTTATACTGCTGCAGTGAAGAGTAGAAGCTAGGAGACTGCTTTGGAGGCCTTTGTGGTAATCTGTGTTAGGGTGGCAGTGGTAGAGGCAACCAAGAGTAGTTGAATTTGGGTTTTGTGGTTTGATGCATACCGAGAGATGCAAGTTTTATTACCAGTCAAAACTAGTTCAAGGGAATTACAAATCAATGCTGAGAATGCCTTTCTCTTCAGAATGTTTGCACATGATGTATCTTTGAAATTCTTTACCTTGGGAGTGGAATTAGGAAAGATAAGGGACAAGACTGCTGTATTATAAATTCAGCTGCAAATGCTGTCACATGTGACCCACGGGGCACATATCAGATATTTACATTACAGTTCATAATAGTAGCAAAATTGCAGTTATGAAGAAGCAATAAATTTTATGGTTAGGGGTCACCACAACATGGGGAACTGTATTAAAGAGTTGCAGCATGAGGAAGGTTGAGAACCATTGTGCTAATGGAACAAGGAAGATTCTGTGACAACAGCTATGTACATTTCTCATCTGTAATGGTCATTTATTTAATGTAAAAGGTGTATCTGTAGACTATGCTTGGATAAGTAATATGCTGAATTCTGGTATTTACAGTGATTGTGTTCTACTAGACCTGTTTAACATTAAGTGTGAAATAGGTTGCAGTAGTAATAAGGAATGCCGTGGGTGCCTATCTGCTGTTATGGAAATCCATTAGCAACTTTGGCTGTGGTTGACTGCCTTTCATTGATACACTTTATGGTTCATTCAAAAGCTGTATATTAAATGACATCCATTCTACAAACATTGAGGCTGTATTGCGAGTAAACACCTATTTATCCCACACAAGTGAGGCTGTTACAGAGGTCATGGTTTGTCTGGAGATGGATGGTTTGTCTTGGTAATGTTCTTCAACTAGCAGAACTAGACTGGCTGATATAAGTGTTTGACTCTGATGGCTACTGTTCTTTAGCCCTGGTAGTTTATAAAGGGGGAGCTGTGAAAAGTGGGTGAAGGTATTTGTCATGGTTTGAAGTGAGATGGCCCCCAAAAGGAGTGGCACTGTTAGGAGGTGTGGCCTTGTTGGGAGAAGTGTGTTACTTTGGGGTGGACTTTAAGATCATTTTTCTCAAGCTTTACTCAGTGTGACAGTCAGTCGACTTCCTGTTGCCTCTAAGTCAAGAAAGATGTAATGATTTTCAACTCTTGCACGTCTGCCAGCAAGCGCCACGCTCCCTGCCATAATGATAATGGTCTGAACCTCGGAAGCTGTAAGCAAGCCAGCTAAGGTTTCCTTTATAAGTGTTGCCATGGTCATAGTGTCTCTTCACAGCAACAGAAACCCTAACTAAGATAACTTTCTAGACCTTTAAATTGAAGTGATTCTCCCCATTCTTCACCTCCTCCTCCTTCTCTTTCTTATCTTCTCAAAGTTGGTTTGGGGAGTACAAAATGTAAACTTTTGGCACTTGTTCTTTGCAAAACAAAACACAGTATGTACTGGGAAGGTGGTAGGAGCTAGTAGCTAGGTTTCTGGTGCTCCTGGTGCCATTGAAGGAACAGACATGTTATAATTTGTATTTTAGAAGGAACAGTAGACATAAGGAAAGGCCATAGGAGTAATAACAAACCATGTGAAGAATGCACATCAGGGTGGTGACAGTGTGATTGGTGAAGTATTTGACTTCTGAATACATTCACAACAGGACTAGTAATTTCTGATGGATTTTGATGTAGGGTGCGGAAAGAGGGAACGGGGTCAAAGGTGAGTCTCAGCTTTTGGTATTTAGCTATTGCAGATTACAAACTGACCACCTGGGGTGGACTGCCCTTAGATGTCCTTGCGTAGGTTTTAATTTTAATTTTTAATTTTAAATTTGGTGGAATGGTGTATACTATATTTTGGAACCTTGAATCAGGATTCCCTTGAGCCCAGGAGTCAAGTCTGGGCAACCTAGTAAGACCCTGTCCAAAACCCATAAAATTAAATAAAAAGGCTTCCTTTTGGACACAGTACATTTAACATTAATGACCGATACCCAGGTCGAGCTGCTGAGTAGATATTAAAGAGAATTTGGAATTCAAATGAGAAACTTGAATGGGAGATGTGCAGTTGGGACTTCATGGCAAATGTCATTAGAACTGGAAAACTGGAAGATATTAATCACAACATGCGTGTGGAGATAGAAAAACAAGTCCTTGGAATATAAAAATTAGCAACACAAATCAAGATGAGATTAGCAAAAGGAGGAAACCAAAAGATTGTAGACTATAGTCTGTCAAAATCATCCAAGACAGACATTTTCAAAGACTGCTAAATCAGGATAGATTTGGACCGAGAATTGGATTAATGGATTGGATACAGTGGTGTGTGGGACTCAGAGATGATCTGGGCAAGATTAATCTCAGTGGGAATACTTAGGCTAAAAACCTTATTGGACTTGTTTGTGGTGCCTTTAATACCAGCACTCAGGAGGCAGAGGCTGGTGGATGTCTGTGAATTGGAGGCCAGGCTGGTCTGCAGACTGAGTTCCAGGACAGCCAGGACTACACAGAGAAACCCTGTGGTTTATGTATATGCAGTAAGACTCCATTGGAGAGGATTAAATTTTCATTTGTGAGCAGCTATCAGTTATAGACAACTTTTGGGTTCATGTAGTGTGGAGCTGTGGGCAGGCCTGCTTTTCATCCCGCCCGTCTCCCGCATGGTTAGCTTTACACGAATATCAACACACAAATTGTATTCTTTTAAATACTGCCTGGCCCATTATTTTCAGCCTCTTACTCACATCTTGACTAACCCATATTGAATAATCTGTGTAACACCACGAGTGGTGTCTTACCGGGAAAGATTCAGCATGTCTGACCTGGTGACTGGCTTCATCACTTGTCTCTCCCTGAGCAGAGGCATGGCAGTCTGTCTAACTTAGGAGAGGCCATCTACCTCACTTCCTTCTTCCTGTTCTGTCTACTCCGCCCACCTAAGGGCTGGCCAATCAAATGGGCCAGGCAGTTTCTTTATTAGCCAATGGGAATCCTCCATCAGGTTCAGGATAGTGGCTTGCGTCCACTTGTCTCAGCACTGGAACCCCATCTGTCCTAGACCCTTGCAGACCCTATGCATGCTGCTATAGTCTGTGAGTTCATATGTTCATTGGTCCTGCTGTGTTCCTTGGTGTCCTCAATTTCTCGGGCTCTTAGAACCTTTTCTGCCTCCTTCCACAGGGTTCCCCGAGCCCTAAGGGGCGGGCGGGATTTGACATCCCATTTAGGACTGAATGTTTCAATGTCTTTCACTCTCTGCATATTGTCCAGTTGTCTCTACTGTAAGAGGAAGCTGGCTGATGATGACTAAGCAAGACATTGTAGTAGAATAACTGTTAAGAGTCATTTTTATTGCTGTGTTCCTTTAGCAGAACAGTAGTAATTAATTCCCCCCTAGGTCCCTCATCTGCCTAGTCTCAGGTTCTTGGCCAATGAGCAATGTCAGGGGTGGGTTTTATCTCATGGAGTGGATCTTAAATCCAGTCAGATAGTGGTTGGTTACTCCCACAAGCTTTGTGACACTGTTGTACCAGCATGTCTTGCAGGCAGGTCACCATTGCAGATCAAAGGGTTTGTAGTTGGATTGGTGCTTACCTTTCTCCTTTTGTAACATGCAGAGTAGCTTCCAGTACCATGAACACTAGTCAGTAAGGGTGGAATTTGTGCGTGTGTGTGTGCGCGTGTGCGCGTGTGTGCGTGCGTGAGAGAGAGAGAGAGAGAGAGAGAGAGAGAGAGAGAGAGAGACAGAGAGAGAGAGAGAGTGGTGTGCATGCTTATGCCATGACTTGCTTGTGGAGGTCAGAGTACACATGGCAAGCACCTTTACCTATTGAGCCTTTTGTCAGCCTGATAAAGGTATTTTATTTTCATTTTAAAACTGGGAAGAAGGCCAGATGGTGGTGGTGCATGCTATTAACCCCCCACACCCAGGAGGCAGAGGCAGGCAGATCTCTGTGAGTTCGAGACCAGCTTAGTCTACAGAACGAGTTTCAGGACAAGCACCAAAGCTACACAGAGAAACCCCATCTCCAAAAACAAAAACAAACAATCAAGCAAAAACCTGGAACGAGATTCCCAGCAAGATGTAGCCGCTGACAGTGGCACCTGGGAGTGGGCTGCAGAGGCAAGCTTGACTTTAGGCTGTGTACCTGAGCCTGCTTTCCTATCACTGCACCCACTATGCCACTTATAGTGCTTTATTGTGGCTGTGAGTGTGGAGCAGGAAAGTGAGCTGAGGGTAGGTGAAGCGCAAATGATGCTTGGGAAGCCTGTGAGATTTTTTTAAAAAATATTTCTTATGGTTTATTTAACTTTATTTTATGTGCATTGGTGTGAAGGTGTCAGATCCCCTGGAACTGGATCTTCAGACAGTTGTGTGCTGCCATGTGGGTGCTGGGAATTGAACCCTGGTCCCCTGGAAGAACAGTCAGTGCTCTTAACCGCTGAGCCATCTCTCCAGCCCCGCCTGTGAGATTTTTATCTCAAAGATTCTGTAAAAGAGAAACGGTGTCCTTATGGATTTGTCTCAGGTGATACCAGGCAAACATAGGAAGATGGTTGTGGTTGTTCTAAGGCAGTAGTTCTCAACCTGTGGGTTGCAATCCTTAACGGGGTGGGGGATGTGGGTCAGCCTTTCATAGGGGTCCTATGTCAGATGCCCTGTTTATGAGATATTATGTTACAACTCAGTAACAGCGAAAATTACAGTTATGGAGTAGCAACACAATTTTATAGCTGGGGGTCACTACAACATATTAAATATTAAAGGGGTGCAGCATTAGGACAGTTGAGAACCACTGTCCTTAGGACTTGAGGATAGTGGTAGATAGGTAAGCATCCTGATCAGTGTATAAGGTTGTTGACTGGCACAGAAATCTACCTTTTCTATTTGTAGTAGGGTAAATAGTTTTTCACCTGCGTCTTGTTTTTGGTTACTTTGACAGCAGGGCTTCCTATCTTGCTGTATCCTAGATGGTGTTGTTTTCTTGGATCTGCTCACTGGAGCACTTCAAGTGTCTTTTGAGGTTCTTGAGTTAAAATGGAGGTGTCACAGTCAAAGGGGCTTGAGGGGCACACACACATGCTTTTAAACACTGAGTTGTTTCTACAGCTTCTACAGCACACACATTTTAAAAAGTATGACATTTAAAGCTGAGTATGGTGGCATGTACCTGTATTCCCAGCATTTGGGAGGTTAAAACAATAGGGTATAGAATTGAAACTGACCTGTCTAAAATTGTAAGTTTTCTTGGGGGATCCAGGGCCTTGTGTATGTTAGGCAAGTGTTTTCCTACTGAGCCACATTCCTAGTCCACTATTACTAAATTTTAATGAAATTAAACATAAGAAAAGCCTTTGGTGACTTTTGACATGCTATCTTCCCTTCCCTTCTCCCCATAAAGGTGAAGGGAGAACTTGGATTCCTTAGATAAAGATAAGTCAATCCCTGATATAAATTGAAACAGCCATAATACTGCTTTAAAGAGACTGTAGTACAAAATGTTAGCAGATAAAAACCAGATAACTTTCTTCTTGCTTGATGCAAAATTTCTCCAAAGGTTCAAGTGCTCTGTTGGTATCACTTAGAATAAACAGTTCTAATTTTTGACTTTGATGCTATCTTAACAGTAATGGAGAAAATATTTAAGTGGAAGCTCAAATACTGATGCATGCTGAGAGGAAAGAACGAAAGTTACTTCGGTAGGGGAAGTTTGCTGTGGGTTAGGCAGTGTGGTGTGATGGTAAGAGCACAGATTGTCTGACTTTAAATCTCAGTTCTGCCACATAGAAGCTTTAGGTAAATGAGGAAGTCACTTTCCCTGAGCTTCAGTTTTTTCAAGTATAAAATGGAGATAATAATGTCTCAGAGGGTTATGGGGATTAGATGAGTTCTTGTATGCTGTAGTTGATGAAGGGACAGCTGTTCTAGTGTTTGTAAAATACCTGGATGCTGGGCAGCACAGACATGGCAAGATAAGAATGTGGGTGCACAGTCCTATAACCACATTGGGGAGACTGAGGCATGAAGATTACGGGTTTGAGGTTTGAGATTAGATCTGTCTCAAAGGGGGGAAATTATATTAATGGCCAGATATATGGAAATTAGATGAACAGTTAACATGATTGAATTCTGCTCTTCTAGAATAATGAAAAAATTTGCCAAATAGATAAATTGGGGACTTTGCAGCGCAGCAAATTTTAAGACAGAGAAAGGGAAAGTGACATCTGAGAGATCCTGACAGGAAACACGATTGAGGGACGGTTCTGTTGGGCCCTGGGATCAGAAGGTCGTTGAGAGGAAGACTTTAGTAGATGAGGGAGGAAGGGTTACCTACAGATCAAGCCTTACTTATTCTTTGACTGTCTCCTTGACTTCAGATAACGTTGACATGTGTGTGCTGTTCTGTAACCTGCTTTAACAAAACCCTTAATTTCTTAGTCTATAAGGTGATTATGTATGTTTGTTTAGGAAGTCAGTAAACATGCTTAGAAAATAGTAAAGTAGGGCTCAGGAGATGACTTCCCAGGCAAAGCATTTGTATGAGGACTGGAGTTCAGATCTCCAGTGCCCATGTGAAATAAATACAGGCGGCTGTAGTTGCTTGCTTGTATAATCTTAGCATGTGGGAAATCTTAGCATGTGGGAGGCAGAGACAGGGAATCTCCAGAGCAAGCTATCTAGACTAGTTGAAACAGCATGTTCTAGGGCCAAGCCAGAGACCCATCTCAGTTCTTCAGCTGGAGAATGATTGCAGAAACTACCTAGGGTCAACTTTTGGCCTTCACACCATATGCATACCAACACACACATACTTTCTGTCTCTGTGTCTCTCTGCCTGCCTGCCTGCCTGCCTCTCTCGTGCTGTAAAAACAAATACAAAGAAACAAAAATAAAACCTACTAGAGTAAGGAATCATAAGCCAGGAGTGATGACACTTGGCTATTCCCCCCCCCCCCCCCCCGGGTTTCTCTTTAAATTTGGAGTCTGTCCTGCTGGAACTCAGCCTATAGACCAGGCTGGCCTCAAACTCACAGAGATCCAAGTGCTGGCATTGAAGGTGTGTGCCACCACCACCGTCCCAGCGTGGGAAGTATAATATAATATGTATGTGTGTGTGTGTGTGTGTATGTATGTATGTATGTATGTATGTATGTATGTATGTATGTATGTATGTATTTTTGAGTCAGTGTGTTATGTAGCCCTGGTAAAAAGCACCTCCCCCCCCCCCTCCCTCCCTCCCTCCCTCCCTCCCTCCCTCCCTCCCTCCCTCCCTCCCTCCCTCCCTCCCTCTCCTTCTCCCTCTCCACCCCCTTCTCCCTCTCTCTCCCTCTCTCTCCCTCTCTCCCTCTGTAGTTTTGGAGCCTGTCCTGGAACTAGCTCTTGTAGAGCAGGTTGGCCTTGAACTCACAGAGATCCGCCTGCCCCTGTTTCCAGAGTGCTGGGATTAAAGGCATGCGCCACTACTGCCCAGCACATCACACTATTTTCTTTTTCAGTTTTTCAGTTACTCTGTTCAGTAAAACGAGAACATTCGCATCTTTTTAGTAATTAAATGCACTTTCAGTATTGTAATGATATGTACTATTCTATTGTATGAGTTTGCTGTACTTCGCTGGCAGACTTAGGTTATCACTGAACATTTTTGACATCTGCTGTTTTCCTCACCCAGGTGTGTATTGTGTCTTTAACAAGGCTTATAATGGATGCGTAGTGAATTGGTGCATGGACGAGCTGAGAGTTGACGGGAGTAAAGGCTCATTTTATTCCTGATTTGACAGAGACCTGATTCAACAGCATAGTCATGGCCATACACAGTGTTCTATCTGATCCTAGGATTTGGGGGACTTGATTCTTTTTCCACAGGGGAAGGGCAGATGTTGGCCAGGTTAGTCTAGGTCTCTGTGCTTCCTATATCAGATTTATGTTGACAGTGCCTGATGCCTAACTGTTGGAATTTGTTTTTAGCAAGAAATTCTTTTTTCCTTTCTGAAATAAAAAGTGACTGACTTATATTTTAGACTCTTCCCCCACTCCAAATTAAGCATTAAGCCAAATTGAGCATTTCCATGTTTTGGGAATTAAGACAATGGCACAGAGTACTTGCATTTTGTTGTGTGAAGTCCTTGGGAGCTGTATATGTGTTTTGCAGAATGCTTTGGTTGAAAATATTTATGCATAAAATGAGTTTGTGGTATGAACACATTGGAATAACAAATTTATCACCCCTAAAATAAATCTCAGTGTCTACAGCATCCAAGGACTCCTAAAAGCTGATGCTAAAGATAGGATTGGATAGGAAAGTGACTACTGTTTTTTGGTTTTGATTTTTTTTTAAACATATGACTTCTTCAGAACACTTTCTGGGATGGCATTTGTTAACTTGTTTATTATTTTCATAAGCCTTCCTGTACACAGTAGAGGGCAAGCCAGAGTCTTGTGTTTCATGGCACCCAAGGGCCTGGTGAATAGAAATTGTTAGATAAATGAATGAGTTATATTAGGTGTGTAGTCTGTCTTTTCAAGTTATTCCTGAACTGACTAGGAGAGTAATTTTCCAGACACACAAAGAAAATGAAAGAAGCCATTATTTGGATTGTTTGTTGGTGTAGAAAGATAACCCAGAAGTCTTCTCCCCTCCATCCCCAGTCTGTTTTCTCCCTCAGCCATCTTAATTCTTGTATGCCCTGGAACTTTGTAAATCAGGCTGGCCTCGAACTCTCAGAGATCCGCCTACCTCTGCCTCCTAAGTGATGGGATGAAAGGTGGGTATTTTTATAAAACATATTCCTATTTTGATTTTATACATGGAATGGTTTTGCCTGCATGCATGTGTTTGCACTATGTGTGGGTAGTGCCTGTGGAGTTCCTGTTGGATCCCTTGGAACTGGAGATAGAGATGGTTGTTAACTGCGAAGTGGGTGCTTGGGAACCGAATTGGGGGTGGTGGTTGTGCTCTGCAGGAACAGCAGATGCTCCTAATAGTTCATCTCCAGCCCCTTTTTCTAAATTTTGTTTTGTTTTTTAAATGAGAAGGCTTCTTGCTACTGTGCTCAGCCTAGTCTCCCAACTGATGGGTTCAAATGAGCCTCCTATTTCAGACCTCACTAATAGGTAGGATACAAACTTGTGCTACTGTGTCTTGTCCTGCTTTCTAAGTCTTTTTTTTCTTTCTTTCTTTCTTTTTTGTTTTTTTTTTTTTTTTTTTTTTTGGTTTTTCGAGACAGGGTTTCTCTGCAGCTTTAGAGCGTGTCCTGGAGCTAGCTCTTGTAGACCAGGCTGGTCTCGAACTCACAGAGATCTGCCTGCCTCTGCCTCCCGAGTGCTTGGATTAAAGGCGTGCGCCACCACTGCCCAACTTCTAAGTCTTGATTCTGAAATTTTAATACTTCTTCTGGTTCTGCTTTGAAATGTCTAGGACAACATTACAATAGAAATATGAGTGTTTGCTTTGGCAGTGTATATACAAAAATTAGAATTATTTATATGCATATATGTGTATGTATGTATATGTGTGTGTGTGTGTATATATATATATATATATATATATATGATTAACATTGCTCCTGTGCAAAGATGACATACATTCATGAAATATAAAAAATACAAGATGAGCCTTAACTATAAACTATATATGTAATTTTTATTTTCTAGTAGCCGTATTAGAAAAAGATGAAAGAGCCAGGCCTGGCAGTGCATGCCTGCTGTAGTCCTAGCATCCAGGAGGCAGAGGCAGAAAGATTAGGGTTTCCAGAATATCCCTGACTACATGGTGAATTTGAGGCCAACTGCATGAGACCCTGTCTGAGTAAAAGACAAAATGATTGAATTTAAATATAGTAATATATTTGGGGATATAACCCAGTGGCAGAGTGCTTAGCATGTGTGAAATACTGGAATTGATTCCCAGTTCTGCAAAAGACACAAGCACTGTGGTGGTTTGAATGAGAATGACCTCCATAGGTTTATATATTTGAATGCTTGGGTCCCAGTTGATGAATCTGTTTGGAAAGGATTAGGAGGCGTGGTTTTGCTGGAGGAGGTATGAATGTCACTGGGTGTGGGCTTTGAGTTTTCAAAAGCCTATACCATCCTAGTGTCTTTTTTTCTGCCTTGTGTTTGTGGATCAAGATGTGAACTCCTAGCTGCTGCTCTAGCACCATTTCTACCTGCCACCAAGCTTCTCACCATGATAGTCATGAACTCTAACCTTCTGGAACCATGAGTCCCAAATCAAATGCTTTTTCCTTAAATTGCCTTCATTATGGTGTTTGTTTTTTCATAACAATAGAAAAATAACTAAGATGAACACACACATGCTAGCTCTCTCTTTTAAACCTAATATGTCCAAAATATTATAATTTGAAACATAGAGTTAAAAAAATTAGGAACCGCAAAGATTAGGCACTTCTAGATCCTTTAATAATTTTTTTTTTTGTTAACAAGAGGAGGTAGAGAATAGTTACTTCTGCACTGTTTTATTAATCGCTTTGGAGGGAAAAATCTGAAGCAGACATGACCACATGTTAACATTTGTTAAATCTTTGTGGTGGATGCATGCTATCTCATAGTATTTTTTTAATAGTTATCTATATGTTATGTTTCATGAAATGTGATATATAAAGATGATATAAAAGATTAAAATGTGTATAAAATATTTGCTAAGTCATAAATGCTGAAGGGGACATTGTGCTCGCACATTTATTTATCTATCAATTTATTTCTTCCGTTTACTAGTGAGTTTCAGAAAGATGGCAGGTTATTTGCCGTGTCTGTGTGTGTGGATTAAACTTCTCATGAAGACACACCGTCTGGACACAGTTTAGTCCACTTTCAGTATATTGCCAAAGAACAGTATTTCTTGAACATCTCTGCTTGGACAGATGTTTGGTTTGTAGATTTTTAAATAGTGGTGTCAAATAGTAACAATTTTGGAGTTTAAGAGTTTTTAAGGCCTTCTTGTCGTAATTCATTCAACAAAATTCCTCTTTTAGTATTTATTAGATACTGTATAAAGGTGCAGACCAGATGTTGACTTAGTGTAAATGTTTATTTTCTTTTAGAGAAGCAATTCCTTTTCCTCCTAAACCCTGTTTTTTTAAAACTCAACTTCTTAATGTCAAAGTAGAGTTCTTACCAAAGCAAGGCATATAATCTTGTTAACTCTTTTTGCTTGATGCTTGCTAAACATAAAATTTTTTCTTATGTAGAAATTATTAGTTAATTAATTAATTAGTGAGATAGATAGCGGCCAGAAGTAAACCTTGGGTGTTGTTCCTTGGGTGTCTATATATTTTTAAAACATTTAATTTAAAAAATATTATGTGTGTGTCTGAAGATGGGTTTGTGTGGGTGCAATGTCAGTGAAGGCTAGAACAGGATGTTGGTTCTCTTGGAGATGGGGTCAAAGATCATTTTGAGCCATCTCATGTGGGTTCTGAGAATTGATCTTGGGTCCTTTGGACGAGCAACAGGCATTCTTCACCAGGGAGCCATTACTCCAGTGCCACCCACCCCCGTACCCCCATTTTTTTTGAGACAAGATGACTCACGGGGCTGGGGTTTGCAGGCTTGGCTGGGCTAAAACTGACTAGGAAACCTAGGGATCTGCCTGTCTTTGCTTCCCGAGTAGTGGGATTTGTGTTCTATCATACTGAATTGTTTTTTCTTTTTTCTTTTTTAAAACACTATTATTACTACACTATCATTACATTAACTTTTTTTCTAGACAGGGTTTCTCTGTGCAGCCCTGGCTGTCCTGGAACTCGCTATGTAAACCAGAGTGGCCTTTAATTTGCAGAGGTCTACCTGCCTCTGCTTCCTTAGTGTTGGGATTAAAGGCTAGCACAACTACCACCTGGCTTCGAGTTTTTTATTTTGGGCACTGAGGATCAAACTAAAGTTCTCATGCTTACTTACACAGCAAGCACTTCAGAAATGAAGTGATCTCCCCAGCCCCTGAAATGACTTTATTTTTAACCTCTTAAATTACCACATACTATTTGTTGATACTTACTGTAAACTATGGCACGCGTATGCTGTGCTTGCTGTATATACTGTGGTAGTTTTTTGTTGCTGTGACAACACTACCTGTCAATAGCAAGGGAGGAGTTGGGTGTGTCTTGAGGCAGCACAGATTATGTTGGCCAGATATGTGGTGGAAGCTGTTCATATATCATGATGGACAAGGAAGCAGAGATTGTGTGGGGAGGTCAGGTATAACCATTAAAGGCCTGCCTCTCCTAGCTTATTTTGGTCAGATAGACACTACTTCCTAAAGTTTATACAGCCTCTCCAAATAATATGTCCAGCTGGGGAACAAGTTCAAAATATAAGCCTGTCAGATTGGGATAACAGAAGCAATGTACAGTGTATAATGACCAGGTCAGGTAATTAACATTTCCCTTTCCTCAGACACGGATCATTTCTGTTTGGGAAACTTTGGGCTCCTATTATTATGAATTATAAACTGGAAGTTCCCCATTTCTGCTGTGCTACTGAATACTAGTGCTAGTTTTTTCTGCTTTTTCTTTGTTATTTGAAGTTGAGTATTTAATATTTAAATCTGTAATAATCTTTTAAAAATTTAAGACTGGGCAGAGATGGCACACACCTTTAATTCCAGTACTCACGAGGCATAAGCAGGTAGATCTCTGTGAGTTTGAGGCCAGCCTGGTCTATAAAGCGAGTTCTAGGACAGCCAGGGCTACCCTGTCTCAAAAAACCAACCAAGAAACCAACCAAACAAACCAAAAATTAAAGATGATTTATTTATTTTATTACTTTATGTGTATGAGTGTTTTGCCTGCATGTGTGTATGTACACCATATGTATGCCTGGTATCCATGAGGGTCAGAAGAGGTTGTCACATTCTCTGGAACGGGAGGTACAGACCTTCTGAGTTACCATGTAGGTGCTAGCAATCAGACCTGGGTCCTTTGGAAAAGCAGCCAGTGCTTTTATCTGCTGCCAACTCTATAGTTTCTCCTCTCTGTTTTAGTACCCATTTTACAACCCTTGTCTCTCCTCTTCCATTCTTTTTCTCTAAATTACTATTTGTAAGATCATCTTTTTTTTTTTTTTTTTTTTTTGGCTTTCATAAATTAGTGTGAACATGGCTGCATTTGTCTTTCTGTGCTTAGTTTATTGCCTAATAATAATCTCCTTTGTTGTTGCAGATGACAGAATTTCAGTTTTGAATGGTGAGATAGTATTCCATCATGCATGTGGATCACATTTTCTTTATTCATCTGCCCTGTGCTGAGCCCTGTGCTGACTCTTGTGAATAGTGCTGTAATAACCAAGAACATGCAGTAACCCTTCCTCCATCCTTTGTGAAACAAGGTCTTGCTCTGTAGCTCAGACTGTGCTAGGAATGTTGGTGTGTGTACCCCATTCCTGTTAGCTGTAGTGTATTAAAATGTACCATTTTATCCTATTCTTGTGATTTCCATGTAACTGTGTTCATTGTCACTGTAATCCTCCGTGTTCTTCTCAGAATGTAAGAACTGCTGCTTCCTGAGAGGAGCAATGTAAAGTCATAGCTTGTCTGCAGTAGGATTCTAAGTGAGCAACTGTGCTGTTGTCAGTGGGCGGCATTTCCATTTAGATGCTTTTTGTACAAAATATTTGGGGCTTCTACAGTGTGAAAAATACGTGTTTGTGTTATTGAGAAAGAAAAGCCCTAATGATTCAAGGGAATTGATGTTTTCTTGGCAATGGTTAAGTATGTATCCTGTGTCAGGTACTGCATCCCGTGACAACTCCTTACTTAAGCATCATGATGACATCTGAAGCATGAGTGTTCTCTTCCTTACAGACAAAGAAATTGTTTGCAAAAAACAATAATAACAACAACAACAATAACAAACTCAAAAACACTGCCGAGAACATGTGTTTTCATTTCTCTTGGGTTTATACCTGCAAGGGAAGTTGTAGATTTATGCCAGGCCTCTGCATTAACCTTTTGAGGAACTGCCAAACTGATTTTCAAAGTGACTGACACCATTGATACAGACTAGGAAGAGAGGGTCTTCCTAGATGAGGAATTGCCTCCATCAAATTGGCCTTTGGGTGTGTCTGTATGGCATTTCTTGGTTAATATTTGATGTGTCCATTTCACTATGGGTGATGCCACTCCTGGGCAGGTGGGCCTGGGCTGACTAAGAAGCAAGCTGAGTGAGCCATAAAGAGCAAGCCAGTCAGCAACATCCTCAGTGGTCTCTGCTTTAGTTCCTGCCTTGACTTCCTTAAATAATTAACTATGAATAGAAGCCAAATAAACTAAACCCCTTTCTCTCTCCCAAGGTTTGGTCGGTGTATTATCACAACAAAAAGCAAACTGGCACAACCATGCTATAGCTCTGCTGCCAGTGGGTGAGGGTTCCAGTTTCCTTACATCATCTAATGCTTGCTACCTTCTGTCCTGGTGGATATGAGTGGTGTCCTTACTGGAGCTCTGATTTGTTTTCTAATGCTGTTTCAAATCTGTATTTTCTTGCCCTTATTGGCTTTTGCTATCTTCTTTTGAGACTTTTAATTTTTTCTTTTTTTTTCCCCCCCGAGACAAGGTTTCTCTGTAGCTTTGGTGCCTGTCTTGGAACTAGCTCTTGTAGACCAGGCTGGCCTCGAACTCACAAAGATCTGCCTGCCTCTGCTTCTCCATCATCTGTGACAGGGTTTCTCTGTAGCAGGACTTACTCATTCTTCATTCATTCATTCATTCATTCATTCATTCATTCATTCATTCATTCATTATTTCCTGAGACAGTGTTTCTTTGTATAACAGCCCTAGCTATCCTGGAACTTGCTCTGTAGACCAGGTCGGCCTTGAACTCACAGAGATCCGCCTTCTTCTGCCTCCTGAGTGCTGGGATTAAAGGCATGTGCCACCACCGCCTGACTCTCTGTAGCACAATTAATCAAAACTCAGAGACAGATATAGGGGTTCAACCTGAAAGTCAGAAAAGCAAAATAGCCAGCCACTGGCTCTTACCTCTACCTCAGTTTGAAATGGCGAGCCTGCCTCTAGGAATCTGAAAATGAGACTGTATAAGAATTGTCTTCTTCTGTTTTATATTCCTCTCTAGGGCTGGGATTAAAGGTGTGCACTGCCCAGCAAGCTAGTGTGGCTACTGGGATTAAAGGTGTGTGTCACTACTGCCTGGTCTGTAAGGCTGGTCAGTAGTGTGGCTGTTTGACTCTCTGATCTTCAGGCAAGTTTTATTTATTAAAATACAAATGAAATGTCACTACATTTCTCTTTGTAGACCTGGCCTCAAATTCACAGAGATCTGCCTGCACTTACACTCCTGTGCTGGGTTTGAGGGTGTGGGCTACCACTGCCCGGCGAGCCACACATTTTTGTTGCAGAACCTTTCTCCCTAGAGTGGTGGTTCTCAGTCTTCTAAGGCTTCCACCCTTTGATACAGTTCCTCATGTTGTGGTGACCTCCAACCATAAAATTATTTTTATTGCTAATTCAAAGCTGTAGTTTTGCTACTGTTGCAAATCGTAATTAAATATCTGATATGCAGCCCCACAAGTTGAGAACTGCCGCCCTAAGACAGGACAGATAAAACTTGTCTGCCCTGTGAGGCCAGGGCTGAGTTCAGAAGGGCACATGAAGGCAGATGTGGGAAAGGGGAGACTGGGAAGGGAGCCTCAGTGTTGGTGAGAAGTGCAGAGCTCTGGGAAACAGGCTCCTAAGATAATTGTATCTGGCATCTGGTGGCAGAGGTCTGTTTGACTCATAGTTTTGCTTGAGAATAAATGTACTCATTTTACTAGTACCTTTTGTTCTCCAATTATAGGTTGGACGCTTAGTGTTGTATAGAAAATATCATGGGTGGGTTTCAGGAAGGCCCTCTTACTTCTTTTGCTTTGTGTGTGTGTGCATGTGACACAACATATGTGTTGATGTCAGATGCCAACTTGTGGGGATTGGTTCTTTCCTTCCACCCAGAGTGTCCTGAAGACTGAGCTTAATTGGTCTGGGTTGGTGGCAGGCTCCTTTACCTGTTGAGCCAGCACACTGTTCCAAGGTCCTCTTATTTCTGACCTGAGAGTAGGTGACACCTTGTGCTTTTCCAAGGAAGCAAAAACCTAAACTGAATCTAGATTGTTTCTGTGGTTGGCCTTTTTACTGAGTTCTGTTTCCTGTGGGTGTCCAGATATAGTTCTTTGTGTGTTTGCTCTCTAAACCTGCTCTGGTTCACACACAAGAGATTTTAGTCTTTGTTTGTTTTATTCAGCTTTCTGAGCTTTTAATTTCCTGACTTTTCTGTGCCTAGGTTTTAGTTAGCTGAAAAATTATGCCAATGTTCTAATGTTTCTTTTTGGGAGGCAAAGAGGTAACTTAACTTTATAAGGTAAAATATGAATTTCCCACGAGCCTGGATCATTGAGACAGTTGGAACTCCTAGTCTTTCTTTATGTAGCCTGATTTCTCCATACCACTATGTAAAGGGAGGCAGAAGAGGCGGTTCCATGACAAAGACAACAAAATTTGGATGTGTAGTTTTGATTAAATGAAGCATGTTAAATTGTGCAGCCAGTTTGAATCATGTATGCATTATTAGAAGAAAACCCTCCTGAGCATCCTTCCAGAAGTAGATAGACACAATGGTGTACATCTACAGTCCCAGCTACTTGTGAGGCTAAGGCAAGAAGATTGCTTAAGACACAGCAGAATCCTGTCTCAAAAAACAAAACAAAATAGAACAAAATAACAACTGCCAAGGTTAGCAGAGCTGGTGCCTCAGGGAGGATGTTCCTGGCTGTGAACAGTAGGAGTCCATGTTGGCATTTATGTCAGCGGCAAACAGGTTCTAAAAATCAAGCAAATATTTGAATCTTTGTGTTAAAATACTGTGTCCCAGAGTTGACTTAATCATTTTCATACAGTTATCACATGTTTGGAATACTTTTGTGAACAGTGTTCTCACCAGTCTGTGAGACACTTAAAGATGAGCCCGACACTGCCTGGTCCTGAGGAGCTCTTCCTGCGGGGAGACGGTGACACTGTGTTTTCCCATCCAGGCTTTCATGATGCTGCGGAAACAGACTGGGAAGGGCCAGGTGAGGCATTGCTGTGAAGTTCAAAGGAAAGTTATATAGAGAAGGCAGTTTATCTGAATTGTATTTTTTAGGTTTTTGAGACAAGGTTTCTCTGTGTAACAGCCCTGACTGTCCTGGAATTTGTTTTGTAGATCAGGCTGACCTCAAACTCACAGATTTGCCTGCCTCTGCCTCCCAAGTGCTGGGATTAAAGTTGTGTGCCACTACTGCCTGGCTAATCTTAAATTTTTTTTTTTTAAATTGCATTTACTCATTATGTGACATAGCTTATGTGGAGGGCAGAGGAAAACTTATAGGAGTTGGGGGTCCTGGGAAACTGAACTCAGACTTGGAGGTAGCATCTTCACCCAGTAAGCCATTTCGAGGGCCCTGTTCTGAATCTTGAAAGTTGATTGTTGGGATAGGTGCTTGTATGTGCCTGTGAAAATTGTAGAGCAAAGGGTTGCTTTGTAGGATTTTATCAGAAGTTACAGAGCAGCTGGAGATAACTTAGTAACCAGTTAAGAGCACCAGTTGATTTTGCAGAGGGCCTGGGCTTGGTCCCTAGCACCCACCTGGTGGCTCACAACCATCTGTACTTCTAGTTCTAGGGGATCTGCCTCTGTCTTCTGACTTCTCAGGGCACAAAGCATGCACGTGATGCACACACATACATTTAGGCAAAACACTCATATAAATAAGTACATTTAACAAACAAAGGAAAACTAAAGTTGTAGAGACGGGAGACTGGATGAAAGGCCTAACCTTTCACACTGTAGTGGAGTGGAGTCGGGTAGTGGAGGTGAGTTGCGGCAGATAGGAGATTTTATAGAGGTAAAAATCAAGTGGATTTGATAGTTGTCATTACTCTTGCCTGGAGTCACTGAGCTTGAGTATAAGAAACGCCATTAATAACTTGGGACTGCAAAAAGAGACGGTTTTAGAAAGAATTATAAGCACAATTTTTAAATCTTTGCATGTATATGTTATATACATGGGCACGAGCGTGCAAGTGTGTTTCTGTGCATGTCCATGTGGGGGCCAAGGAGTCCTTCAGGTGTCTTCTGTCATTCTCTGTGTATTGCCTTGAGATACAGTCTGTCACTGAACTCTAAGCTCACTTAGGCTATGCTAGCCAGGCAGTGAATTCTTGGGATCTGCCTGTCCAATGCTAGGGCTACAGGCACATGCAGACCTGCCTGGCTTTTTATGTGTGTAATGGGGATTCAAACTTAGGATCTCATGCTTGCACAATAAGTATTCTTACCCAATAAGGCATCTTTCCAAGCCCAAATATGAGTTTACATTGTGATATCTGAATGAGTTTGTAATTAGACAGATGGATACATTTAAGTGGCTCTGGAAAGAAGTCAAAGATAGTGAGAATGGAACTGGTTGAAGCTTTAAAAACAAAAGCAAATGGTGTGTGTTTGTGAGCAAGAGTTTGTGTACCGTGTGCATACATGACCACAGGGAGGCCAGAAGAGGGCATCAGATTCCTTGGAACTAGGGTTACAGATAATTGTAAGCCACCACACGGGTGCTGGGAACTGAACTTGGAACATCCTCTGCAAGGGTAGTAAAGTGCTCCTATTTAATTGCTGAGCCATCTTTCCAGCTCCAGTTATTGTCTCTTCATCTCTTCTGAGAATGTGATTCCCAAAAACATTTTTTTCTTTTTTGAGGCAGGAATTTTATGTGTAGCTTTGACTGTCCTCTAAACCAGGCTGTCTTCGAAGCCATAGAGATCAACCTGTCTGCCTCCCAAGTTCTGGGATTGAAGGGGTGTTCCACCACTGCCTGTCTAAAACCTTCATTTTTGTGCTGAGTGCATCAGAAGAAAGGATGTCATGTAGGATTCAAATTCTTTGAGCTTCTTTTTACTTCAGGGTTCTTTCAGTTAGATTCTCATTTTGAGGATATGAAAAATCATAGTACTTTTTTTTTTTCCTTCAAGACAGGGTTTCTCTGTAGCTTTTGGAGTCTGTCCTGGAGCTAGCTCTTGTAGACGAGGCTGGCCTCGAACTCACAGAGATCCACCTGCCTCTGCCGCCCAAGTGCTGGGATTAAAGACGGGCGCCACCACTGCCCGGCTACACATAGTACTTTTAAGTATGAGCTCAAGAACAGAAAGATTGGCTTTTAATTCTTGTGTACCCAAAAGCCATCTTGGTCACATGTTTGATCCTGTGTACCATATAACCATCTTGGTCACATGTTTGATCCTGTGTACCATATAAACATCTTGGTCACATGTTTGATCCTGTGTACCATATAACCATCTTGGTCACATGTTTGATCCTGTGTACCATATAACCATCTTGGTCACATGTTTGATCCTGTGTACCATATAACCATCTTGGTCACATGTTCTTTTCCTGCTTCAGTTGTTTTTCATTTATCAAAGAGATAACAGGTGTCTTCTGGAAGCTATAAATTAGTGAGTTAAGACATGGTAGTAATTTAACACATGTTCATAAATTATAGCTGATGTTACCACTTAGGTTCTTGCTGCCTCTACTTCTCTTCTTTTTGGTTTGTGGAGACAGGGTCTGTCAACATAGCCCTGGCTGTCCAGTAGAACAAGCTGGCCTTGAACTCACAGCGATCTGCTTGCCTGTGCTTCCTCAGTGATGGGATTAAGGGTATGTGTCACAATGCCCTGCTTTTCTTTTTTTAAATGAAAGTTTATACAGAATATATTTCTTTGTTTCCATTAGCATAACTGAGACTAGCTGGGTTTTTATAAAGAATCTTAGTATTAATATAGACTACAAGGGAGTAATTATTGCTGTTATAAAAACCACTGAAGCGGGGCTGGAGAGATGGCTCAGCGGTTAAGAGCATTGCCTGCTCTTCCAAAGGTCCTGAGTTCAATTCCCAGCAACCACATGGTGGCTCACAACCATCTGAAATGAGGTTTGGTGCCCTCTTCTGGCCTGCAGGCATACACACAGATAGAATACTGTATACATAATTAATAAATAAAATAAATATTTAAAAAAAAACCCACCAAAGCAGAGCCCGGCGGTGGTGGTACACGCCTTTAATCCCAGCACTCGGGAGGCAGAGGCAGGCGGATCTCTGTGAGTTCGAGACCAGCCTGGTCTACAAGAGCTAGCTCCAGGACAGGCCCCAAAGCTACAGAGAAACCCTGTCTCAAAAAACCAAAAAAACAAAACAAAAACAAACAAACAAACAAAAAACCCTACTGAAGCAGGATTACTGCATAAATTACTACAGGCATCTATACACATTCAGTTCCATATTTGTGGGCTTCCTGCTGCTCTCCTTATGACATCTAGCCATCCATACCCAGGCACCATCCCTCACTGTCCTGGCTGTATACTCTATAGATATTGCTAACAGTTGTCAATCCAGGAGCCATTCTTTCTATTTTCTTGAAGTTCTGTTTGACATTCTTCTAAACCAACTTCTAAATTTTTGGTGATTGATACAATAATTGTAAATGATACTTAAGAATGAAAAGGTTTGATGTTTGGTAGTGCTTTTCGTGAATATTAAATTGGGATAGTGTTTATTTATTTATGGACTGAGTTTTGTCATATTGTCGAGGCTGATCTTGAGCTCTGGGGCTCATCTGCCTGCCTCAGCCACCAAAGCAGCTGGTACTACAAATGGGATTACAAACTATTGTGCCTGCATTTTCAAGTGGGGGGATGGAACTCAGGTCCTCATTCTTGCAAGGCAAGCGTTTTACTCACTTGTTTTCTTTGGTCCTTATTCCCTATGGAAAGGAATAGTCTTGTGTGAGTTTGTGTTAGCAGAGGTGCCTGACTCATTTCACTTGTGCCCTTTTGGTCTTTTTCTTGTTATTTTCTCCATCCTTGCCTTTGGAAGGGTGATGCTTCTGTGTTATGTTAGTAAACTCTGAAGTGGACAGTTGACTTTAATAATTTCCTTACATAAAGGGATTCAACTTTTTTTAAAAAAAGATTAATTTATTATGTATACAGTATTCTGTCTGCATGTCTGCATGCAGGCTAGGCTGATCTCATTACAAATGTTTGTGAGCTGCCATGTGGTTGCTGGGAATTGATCTCAGGACCTCTGGAAGAGCCAGTACGCTAAACTGCTGAGCCACCTCCCCAACCCCCTTATTACTTTTTAAAAATTTTGAAACCCAATGTGTTTCATCTGGATTATTTACAGGATCATGGGTACCTGTACAGATAATTTTTTTTTTCAGAGCAATGAAGTAATTTGTGTCACAAGTGGTATTCTGACTCTTTAGTAGGAAACTGTTAGGAATGATCTAATGTGTGCATATTTCATGTATGTCAGAGGTCCACCTTGGATGCTGTTTCATCCTCTTTTTTTTTTTTTTTGAAACAGTGTCTCTTGCTTGGCTTAATATCCTTGAGTAGGATAGCTTGCTGGCTAGTGAACCCCAGGAGCCTATAATTTACCTGTCTTTGTCTCTTCTAGCACTAGGGTTACAAGCCTGCACCACCATGCCTTTTTTGTTTTTTTTTTTAAATTTGCAGGTTTTGAGGATTGGATCCTACGCAGGTTAACCCAAGCTTACCTTAACTCTGTTTTATAAAACAGTAGTTTATAAAAATTGTGCTTGAGCTCAGCTAATGTAAATTGACTGTGTCCAGCATTAACTTCTCTTTGGTAGTACTCTGTTTTCTTTATCTGCCACATTTGGAGTTGCATTCTTTGGAAATATTCTAAATCTGTGTTATAGGCTGGGCTTGGTGGCGTATGTCTTTGATTCCCTTTTAGGGAAAGTTGAGGCAGGAAGTTCATGAATTTCAGGCCAGCCTGAGTTTTATATATAAGGAAACTGTCACAATCAAACAAACCAAGAAACCAGACAGACTGTAGCTTTTGTTTTCATTTATATCAGGTATCAGTTATATTGTTAGTCTCATGGTTTGTATTCTTTGTGCCAGGCCCATGTACTACTGGGTGAGTGTTTACATTGCCTATTTAAAAAGATTTATTACTTTTATTTCATGAATATGAATGTTTTGCTTACCTGTATATAAGTGTGTGTACCATGTGTGTGCTTGGTGTTATGGAGGGCTGGAGAGGATGTTGAATTCCTTGGAATTGGAGTTCTACACAGTTGTGAGCTTCTGTGTAGGTACTGGAAATTAAATCCAGGCCTATGGGAGAGGAGTGTGTGCTCTCAACCACTGATCCACCTCTCCAGTCCTAAATTGCTGCCCCCCCCCCCCCTTTTGGTTTTTCGAGACAGGGTTTCTCTGTAGCTTTAGAGCCTGTCCTGGAGCTAGCTCTTGTAGACCAGGCTGTTTTCGAACTCACAGAGATCCGCCTGCCTCTGCCTCCTGAGTGCTGCGATTAAAGGAGTGCGCCACCACCGCCCGGCTTCTCCCTCCTTTTTTGAGTCATGATCTTTCTGTATAGTCTTTGCTATCCAGAAACTTAATATATAGACCAGACTGACTTCAAACTCAGTGATTTTCCTGCCTCTGCCTCCCCAGTTCTGAGATTAAGGGTGTGCACCACCAAACCCAGCTCCCACATTGCTTTGTAACATTCCCCAGAGTTGAGTGAAGAGAGGGGGGCCCAGTGCAAAGGCACCTTCACTTGTATGAACTCCTTGATGTCTTATATATAGGATTTGTGGGATTTTTTTTTCTACCCTTGATGTATGCACTCCAAATTGTGTAAAAACCAGATTCCACAAAACCTGCCTTTTCTACACTTGGAAGACTGTTAGGAAATGAAAAACAAAAATAAATATAAAATTTTAGTTTTGTGTTTAAGGTAAAATGAGAATAAAAAAGAATATCGAATGGGTTTGTGTGTAATGTCAGATTTAATTTATTGTGATAACCATCGGTGGTGCACCAGATGTGTTGACTGTATTTAGTTTCATATTAAATTAAGCACAGCCAGTGGCCTGCAAAGTCCATCTGTACAACTGACAGAGGTAGCTCTGAAACCTTCTTTTATGTTTGTCACCATTACTGTTTGCTTTTCTTGCCATGTTTGGGCTTTACATTGCTCCTGCAAAGGTGAGTCTTTATATTGAACCCCGAAACTATTCTGCAAATCAGCTGTGCTAAATGAAGAGGCTCTTATTTTAGTAGGTAGACAGTTTTTATCTTTGGTCACTTATAAAGCAATGGAAACAAATCAGATAAATAAGATCAGTTAGGAGCTTATTGAAGCCTGAAATCTAGAGTGAGGGAAGTATTACACACAAGTAAGTACCAGTTAAACACGACGTCTGATAAGATTATTTTCTTCGTGCTATATGTGTGTATGTGTATATCACAGATATGTGTATGAAAACATTTAACCTATTGATTTTTTCATAGAAATATGTCATAGGTCTAAAAATCCTTTACTTTTATCAAAACCACTCCAGGTTGTTGTAGTACTTTGTATGGATGCAAGTTGACTACTTCTTGACCCCACTTTATCATCATCAGGAACCAGGGGCTCCTTCCCTGGGGTTACATTAAAACATCCTTCTCTGTGTTCTTTGTAAGAGGACCCTTTAAGATGGCAGACCTTGCGCTCACACAGCCTCCTCCCTGAGTGCTTGTCTTTCCCTAGAACAGCATTTAAACATCTCTGGAATTAGACCTGTAAAGCTTGGTTCGTGCCAGAACAAATATCTTGAAATTTTTATCATAATGTTGCTTTTTTAAGTCCTAAATATCCTCTATTTAAAATGAAATTCTTTTGTATTAACCTTCTTTCATATGCTAGCTTTCACCAGACTGCAGAATTGCCTGATTTGACTTTCTAATTTCACTGTAATGAATCTTCGGGGAAGCCTAACGATTGAACACACACGCTCTGCAACTCCATTGTAAAATATTCAGTCAGTACTGTCAGATGTTGCTGATTAAAAAAGAAAAGGAATTGGGGCAGGAGTGCAAAAGGTTTATCCCCCTCCCCACAACATATATTAAGGCTTAAAACCAAGCATGTTCTCTTGGGGATTCTGGTCTTTTAGACATCATGATGTGCGGTTAAACCTTGATTAGATATCCTCAGAAACACCTCAATAAAAACATTAGGAAGGGAGGGGGAGGTAGTTTCTGCTTTGGAAAGCTAGAATTAGGGCATGTGATTACATTCTGCTTTGACACATTTATTCTGAAAACGTGCTTGGGAGAAACAAAACTGGCTCATTTGCACAAGCAGACATATTACTCTGGGTGTTATGCTTGAGTGCTCAGCAGTGTCAAATATTTGCTCGTCAGTCAATGTGGCACCTACATACAGCAGAGCTCAAATGTTTAATGGTGAACTTTGAGATATGTGTGTCACCGAGACACTTGGGCTCTCATTGAACAGCCAGAGCATCAAGAGAAAGGCTTTCTACATGTAAGTAATTTAACTAGGTATTTGTAATTGTAGCAATATGTGTTTGGCTTATCTGTGTGAAAGAAATTGAAATTAATAATTAAGGATTTATTAGCTAAAACCAAATGTTGTAATGAACCAGATGCTGCTGCATTAAAACAGCCATTTTCATTAGCATTTTTAAGTATGAGAGAATTTAAATTTTGGAGTGTCTTAACTTTGATGAGTGAATATTTTAAAATCTTTTAAAATCCACTGTGTAAAATGTAGATTTCTTTTAATTTCAGCCAAAAGAACTGTCATATAGAAATACCAGAGTAGGTAAGTGAATTAAAACCTATGACTTGAAAAGTCTGTATTTCTTGCTTTGAATACTATTAATCTTAACTGGCCCGTGAAAATAAATGATTGCAAAAATATGCAGAATATGTAGAATTAATTTTACTTTTGACTGAAAAAGGTGTAAATCACTCAGATAGAAGAGGAAGTGGTGAAGGGGAAGGAGAAAGGGTGTTTTTGTTTTTTTTTTCCCCTTTTATCACAGGGAGGCGTCCTTAATAATAGCTTGAGTGGTTTGATGAAACAGCGGAAGGAAAGTCCCAGGAGAGGGAGATCATTGTGGAGAACTATCTCCTATGAATCATTTACACAGCCTCTTGTGAAGCATAGCTTGCATTTTTAATGGAAGATGATTGCATTTCATAAACAGACCTTTAAAAATTAAAATAATATTGAGCCTTCCTCATTTAGGCCTATTAAAATAGTATGCTATACATCTCTTTCTAGCAGCTCAGGACAGATTATTATTATTTTTAAACAATACACTGTAGTAATTTCTAATCAAGTTTTTTTAAATAAGATTTTGAGTAAAATACTTTTCGAAAGTATTTTTTATACTTGTGAAAGCAAAAAATACACAGTGATTTGGTTTGGCATTTTATTTTTTTGATTTCGTTTTTTTTTTTTTTTTTTTTTTTTTTTTTTTTTTTTGGTTTTTCGGGACAGGGTTTCCCTGTAGTTTCTAGAGCCTGTCCTGGAACTAGCTCTTGTAGACCAGGCTGGCCTCGAACTCAGAGATCCGCCTGCCTCTGCCTCCCGAGTGCTGGGATTAAAGGCGTGCGCCACCACCGCCCGGCTTGATTTCGTTTTTTATGTGAATGTTTGTGTGTCAGTACACATGTATGTGAGTGCCCTCATCGGCCAGAAGATGGTGTTAGAGACCTGGAGCTGGAGTTACAGGCAAGTTGTGAGCCCCCTCAATCTGAGTCCTGGGAACTGAACACAGGTCCTCTGCAAGAGCAGCTGAGCAGTCCATCTCTCCGAGTTTGGTACTTTAAATTATTGTCAGTGTGAACTGTCTGGAATGTTTTTCTTTGTTTCTTTGGTTCCATCAGTTTCTTATAAAGGAAATGGGCTTATTTCTTGAAATATGTGTGGTACAGGACAGGAGATTGAGCAGGTTCAGGAAACTGGTTCACGCACAGAGCTGACTGAGCACCATTTATGTGACCTGTCAGGGTGCTATTGCTCTTATTTTCAGAAGTTGTTTGCTTTGCTTTGGACTTTTCTGAATTTCTGCTCTTTAGCTGTGTATCATTTGATAGACTTCTGTCACCCCGAGTAGCTCTTGGAAGGGTCCTGAAAGTTATGTAATTTAGTTCATGTCTCTCATAATTAGGAGACAATTTGAAATGTTCCTTTTCTTTTCCCTTTTTCTTTTTTTCTGTTCCTTGAGCAAAAACTGCGAAAACTTAGGTAGAAAGGACAAAAATAAGGGGCAGGAGAGCTGACTTAGCAGTAAGAACATCGGTCTTTCAGAGAACCTGGATTTGAAACTTAGCATTCACATGACTGCTCACACTTGCCTCTCCAGTTTAAGGAGGTCTGACACTCTCTTCTAACTTCCTCAGATATTAGGCATGCATGTGGTACACAGACATGCATGTAGGCAGAGCACTCACACACATAAAGTAAAATAAAATAAAAAAGAAATGATCTAGTAACTGATGGAAGCAGAGGCAGAGATCCACAGACAGGCACTGTGTGTGCTGAGTTCTCAGTCTCGTGGAAGAAAGGGAGGAGGGATTTTGTCAGCCAAGGGTCATGATGGGGGAACTCACAGAGACAGCTGACCTGAGCTGGCATCTCTGTATGAGACCCACCTAGGTCCTGTGCATGTGTGTGTCAGTCATGTAGCTTGTTCTCTTAGTAAGGCTTCCAACAGTGAGAGCGGACCTCTCCCTGGTGCTTTGCTGACTTTTGGTAACCTGTTCCCCATGCTGGGTTAGCTGGCCCTAAAGGGAGCAGCTTGGTCCTGCCTCAATTTGATGTTCTATACTTTGTGTAAGCCATGGGAGCCTCTCTCTTTCTGAATGGAGATGGAGGAGGAATAGGTGGTGAGGGTGTAGATTGGAAAGGGGGTGTGAGAAAGGAGGGAGGGAAAACTGGTTGGTATGTAAAATAAATGAAGAAAAATGTTATTTAAATTTTAAAAAATGAGAGAAAAAAGAGAAAGCTGTCAAATTTAGATGAAATTGAAGCAAGAAGTGGGGCAACAAAATGGTTCAATAAGTAAAAGCCTTACATTCTGAGTTCTATCTCTTGATCCTTCATAAAGGTGGAAGGAGCGAGCTGACCCCAGACTTGTCCTCTGACCTCCAGATGCATGTTGTGTTGTTCAAGGTGTTCCTCCCCCATCATGTACACACATAAGTTTTGTTTTTCTTTAAAGAAAAGGTCAGGTTTCTTGACATTCTGTTACAGTAATGTACCACTGTAACAACACCATGGAGCTAGGTGTGGAGGCACACTCCTTTAATCCCAGCACATGAGATGCAGAGGCAGTGGATCTCTTGAGTTAGAGGCTTTCCTGCTGTACATAGTAAGTTCCATCCAGGACAGCCAGGGCCACGTAGAGAGCCCCCATGTTAAAAGAACAACAACAAAAACAACAACAACAAAAACCCAGTACCATGAGTGAAGTAAATGCCCTTACTTTTTCATTTAACAGATGAGGAAACCTAGATGGAAATAAGAATTAAAGCAGATATATAGCAGGTAAATGGTAAGGCAGGGATTCTCACTGTGGCTGTTGATAGCCACAGCCCAAGAACTGACTCTGTGTGTAGCTACCTTTCATTGAGTATGGATTTACTTGGCAGAGTTCACGTAGTTGAGGGGAAATGCCAGGGATGAGGCCATGTCATTGTTGAGAACGTTACAAGACTATGGAACAGGAAGAGAGGTACAGACGGTTTGCTCTTTTTCTCTTTAGTTTGGCCCGCATTGCTTTCTTTCATAGTTTACCTCTGTTTCCATGTTCTCATTCTTGTGTCTGTTTAAGAGTGTTGATTTTGGCCAGCAATGATGGCTCAAAAAGTAAAAGCATTTGCTGTGCAAGCCCAACAATGTAGATCCTTAGAATCAATGTTTAACCTGTTTAAAAAAAAAAAAACAAAAAACCTTCTGCAGCCCCCCAACTTGGTATATATTCACCCCTCACACACAGATATCATGCATGCACACACAATAATTAATAAATTTTTTGAAATGAATGCATTTCAGAGTATGAAAGAAAAATAAATTTTTGTAGTTGACAGCACCAATTTTCCCAATCTGCAATGAAGTATTTAGTTTGTCTTTATCAGAAACTCTGAAATAGAGCAAGCATCCCCTCCTACAGACAAGCGAGAACATTGCTCAGAAAGCTTCATGCTTATTATTACTTCATGATTTTGATGATTCTTATTACTTGGCACTTCAAAATTACCTTTTCTGCCATTATTGGTGGCTCACATCTTTAATTCCAGCACTTGGGAGGCAGAGGCAGATGGGTCTCTCCAAGTTCAATGCTTGTCTGGTCTACATATTGAATTCCAGGACATCCAGAGCTAATAGTGAGACCCTGTCTCAAAAAACAAACAAACAAACAAACAAAAAAACCCAAACAACTTTGCTTTTTTCCCCCTCTTCTCCCCTGACTTTCCCCTTCCCTTTTCTCTTCTGTTTTCCTTTTACATCTTACTGTGCAGCCCTGGCTAGCGTAGAACGTGCTGATGGCCTTAACCTTATCTTTTTGATGTAAGAAATCTTTATTTTAGGATGTCTAGAAATTAGAGCTAGTATTTGTAACTTTTCCAGTTTATATACAAAGAGGGCATTAACGATCCTGTTGAAAAAGATAGGTGAAACTGCAGATGTAAATTGCTCGTTAGTGTTTAGTATGTTGATTTTAGTTTAGAGAATTTTACACATGTGTGAAATAAAATTTATCTGCCCCCCAATTCTTCCCTCCAACATCCATCAACACTTCTGTTGCTCCCATCTTTCAATATTATGTTGTTTCCCCCCAACTCACCCCAAACACTAAGTGCAGTTAGTACTGGCATAAGTGTATGGATATGGAGCCATTCACTGGAGCTCTGGAAACATATCAGTTGGCCTGATTCTTTCTCCCCAGCAACTATCCAGTGCTGATAGCTCATCAGTATGGGAGAAGGTCTGGAACTCATTTGCGGCTATGCTGGGGGCTGGCTTGATTTTCTGCCAGGTCTTATTCATTAATGGTAATCACAGTATACAGAGGGAAATCTCACATCACAGGAAGAGCAGTCAATGCTCTTAACCTGTGAGCCATCTCTTCAGCATCTTGACCACTGTTTTTGTCTTGCACAGTTCTAGTGTGTAGGTTCCTCCACTTAAGTGATGTGTGTGTGTGTGTGTGTGTGTGTGAGAGAGAGAGAGAGAGAGAGAGAGAGAGAGAGAGAGAGAGAGAGAGAGAGAGAGAGAGAGAGAGAGATTCTTTAACCTGTTTTTAGTGGGGTGGAGGGTGTGTGAGTTTTTCAGAACCATAGCTCACACCATTCTCTTAGGTCTTTTGTTTCTCTTCCAATTTGTAGCACAATTTAGATTTTTTTCTTTTCTTTTTAAAAGATTTATTTATTCATTCATTTTGTTTGCAGTGTTCTGTCTGCATGTATGCCTGCAGGCCAGAAGAGGGCACCAGATTTCATTACAGATGGTTGTGAGCCACCATGTGGTTGCTGGGAATTGAACTCAGAACCTCTGGAAGAGCAATTAGTGCTCTTAAGCTCTGAGCCATCTCTCCAGCCCTAGATTTTTTGATAAGGCCACAGACCAGCACTGGCTCGTCTGCATGTTTTTCAGACTCTCTGGCCAGTGCCCACCTTGCTCCCTCAGCTGGTGTAGCATAGGCATATCTGTTCTGTTGTTTGAGGAACTGACAAACCAAAGCTCTCTTCAGTTCACTGCTTTTATTATAGCTTTCTTCCTGGAGTCCTTCACCATTGGGCTCTTGATTTGGCTTTTCTGTCTCATGATTTCATTTCAGTCTTAGTCTGCAGGAAAGCTCTTCCAGACCGCATTCTAAAAAGAAACTGTCGAAACTGTCAGCCTGTCTTACTGTGTCTGTTTTATCTTCTTCAATTCAATTACTTGTTCATCTAAGCGAATATTGTTTTCCAACAATATATGCCACTCATGACTGTAAATTCTATTAAATATTAGCTACAGTTGAATTCTGGTAGCAGGAAAAATTCTTGGAACATACCAGATTCCCAAGAAAAAAACATGAGTAAACTGGCAGCGATGCTGTGTTATTCTGTTACAGTCATTGGAAGTGGTTTGGAGCTCTGGGTCTGGGCCTTTAATCTTGACATACGACTTGCTATATGACTTTTGTTGTGTTTTTTCAATCCCAGCACAGAGGCAGACGGATCTCTGTTAGTTCGAGGCCAGCCTGGTGTACAGAGCAAATTCCAGGACAGGGATCTGTCTCGGAAAACCAAAAAAAAAAAAAAAAAAACCCCAAAGCAAAACAAAAAAGATTAGAAGAGGCTAAGAAGGGAATTGAATAAACTAGTTTTTTCTTCCCCTTCCCTTTGAGAATTTGAAGGTAGTATGTTACTGAAAAGTGTGTGGTTAGTGGTTGTCTAGGAATTAATGCATGCCTGTCCATATGGAAAGCTGAAAACATTAGCTCCAACATTTTGAGCTGTTTCTCTGAAGTTTTCAGACTTGTGTTTGTACTGGAGCATGCAGCCTGTTTAGGGATGGGAGGGTGCATCTGTTAGTGCCTTGGAGATAGAATGGGGGGCAGGCACAGTACTCTGGGCTCTAAACTGAGACTGTGGTGGGGATCAGAAACAGGAAGCTTTCAACAAAGGCAGTGATGGTGTTAAAACGAATAGCTGTGTGTTGAGAGAAGAACCTGAGTGATCAGGAGAATAAGGAGCACAGGGTACTCAGCTTCCGAATGGTTTCTGACAAATATCTTCACCTTTTTGAGTTGTGTTCATTGCCTAAAATTAGTCAACATAAATGATGGTGTTTTTCTCAAAGAACTGTTTTCAGCTTTTGACAGGATTGTGTGTAGTTGTGCATTGAAGTGTTGGTAAATATGCTTTACATCCTACTATTTCTAGTAACACTTACGAGGGAGGTTGATAATAACAAAGCAGTCAGGTACAGGACAAAGAAGAGTTGAGTTTGTTGGAAGCCTGCCTAAAATCTGATTGCCGTGAGACAAGGCTAAGCTGGGGTCAAGAGGAGTTCTAAATCAGCCTGGGCTTTATATAGTGCAACCGTGTCTCACAAAAACAAAAATAAAAAACAAAAGGACTAGTGGGGGAATAGTTTGAGGGTTAAATGTATATGGAATATTGTTGGAGAATTCTAGTTTGCTGTAACTTGCCTTGAATGTAGGAAGGAGTTTTTGGACTGGAGAAGGTGATGATTTAGTCAGTTGTGTTCCCTGTTGTCTTAATGACTTAAAGGCACAGCAAAGACTACATAGTGAGTCTCTTGTTTAAAAAGGAGGGAAAAGGGCTGAAAAAGCAGTTGTACGACTTACCAGCCTAGACTTTCATTGGCCATTGAAAGACAAAATTGTCATTGTGATTTGGTTAAGTATCCTGGAATGGCTTTAACTTCATATGTCAATCAGTTACTGTTCCATATAGCCCTAGGAGAGATTTGGGTGGGAGAAGCGAGATGGGGGCGGGGGGGGGGGGGGCGGGGAGAGCAGAGCCAAGGGAGGAAGAGAGGGAGGGAGAGAGAAGGGTTGGGGAATTGATTGCCTTTGGAGTAGGTGTCAGGGACAGTCTAGCTTTGGTTCTAGAGATCTTCAGAGTGCTAGAGAAAACAGTTTTATTTGCACAGTGATTCTAGGAAGTGGTTGGGTAAACAAAATATGGAAAACAAATATATTGATTTCTGTTGTAGAAGCATGACTGATCTAGAATGTCATTGTTGTAATATTTGCATTTTGTTAATTGGATGTAAATAAGCTGAATCCTTTAATGCATATGCAACATTAGGTTGGCACTGTTCACCTTGAAAATATTTTTTCTTAATACAATATAATTAATTTTATACTAAAGTCTGGTTGCGTTTTCGTTTCCTTTGAGGAATGGGGCACGGTATGTTTTACTTTTTTTACTAACTTGTTAGGCATGAGGTACAGGCACTTACTCCCTTTCCTTGGAACAAAGTATGTATAATTGTTTTATTGCACCCATACTGATCAACAGGTTAAGTATTGGCAGAACCAAAGTCTTTGTCTTTTAGTTGCCTTTTTAATGCACTTCGTGAAATCTCCCAACTTAGCGTTTAGGACTGACCTAATAGCTAATATCAGAGTCTGACTTGTTCCAGAAGTCTTGCTAACTGTTTGGGGTTTAATGATGGAGAAGAGACTTTTCTTATCTTCATAGAGGTAGATGCATGGAGCACGAGGTAAAGTGATCCTGTATCGTGTGGTGTTCTAAAGTCGGGAAGGACAGGGTCTGTTAGGTGACTCACAGCGGAGAGAACTCAGTTGCGACCCAAAGGATGAGTAAGAAGGTGGCTCATGTTTGTTGTCAGCTTGACCACATCTGGAATCAACTAAAACCTAGCAGCTGGGCACACCTGTGAGGGACTTTATTTATGCATCATTTGGGGTAAGAAGGCTCACCCTAAGTCTTGACTACACTTCTGGTTGCTACCCACATGGAAGGACATGGAAGAAGGAAACTTTTGCTTTTTTACCTGCTTGCCCTCACTCTCCCTGGCAAGTCCAACTGTCCTGCTGCTGAGGCAATCCTTCCTTTCCTGGTACTAGATCCTGCTCTTTAGGAATTCTAGCATAGATTGAAGAGAAGCAGTTCTCTAGGGATCTCTGGAACTCCAGCTCCCGACCCTGACTGTTGAGCACAGCCTGTAAGCTGCTCTAACAGACATCCTTTATGTAAAAGTTATAATTATTCATTCTGTGAGTTCTGTTCTTTTAGAGAACCCTGACTAAAAGCACTAACTGAAAAGTGGGTGTGACTGTGGGGAAGATGGAAGTCTACTTTGGGCAGAGGGAACCCATGTGTGGTGGTTCAGAGGCAGAACAAAACAGAAAAATAGGACAAATAGACATCATTACACATGCCAGATGATAGAACCCCCTAATTTCTGCAGCAAAGGTGTGAGAAGGGAGGTTCTGAGTAGCATCCACTCCTAAACCTGAGTTTTGTTCTGTGATGCTTTCTCTAAAATTATAATGCACGTATAGACTTTAAAAATGTTATGCTATTTGTGGTGGTGTTCACTTGTGATTCCAGCATTAACAGCCTAGCCTAGGCTACCTAGAAAGATCTTACCTACAAAAGAAAAGAAAGCAGCAAAAGCAATTAACAGTTTTGAACTATTTAAAACATTTTTAAAAAAATGTTAACATTTTGCTTAAGCTTTGATTGAACATAATATTTGAGTACTGTAGTTTGAAATTTTCTCAAAGGAGCCAAACTGCGCTGTGCTCCGTGCCACTTCCTTGGGCCTCACTATGACAACAGAATGATTTGCCTCATCTCTGGACATGGTACACTCAGAACAGTTTGATATTGTTCATATCAAATTTCTTCCACTTAGAGTTCTTTTGAAAATGTCCAACAACTGAAAAAAGTGGGAATTGCTTAAATTTCTGTGCCAATTTTCCTCAAAAACTCTCATTTTTACACTGAGGAAATAGAATGTTGGAAATGTGTCTAGTTTGCTAGGCTCTTTCTTTTTCTGTTTTATTTGAGACAGGATCTCACTATGTAGCTCTGGCTGTCCAGGAACTCTTTGTAGACCAGGCTGCCTGCCTCTACCTCTGAAATGCTGGGATTAAAGGCTCACCACCAGCACCTGGCATGAAAAAATTAAAAAAAAAAAAAAACTTATGCATGTGAATGTTTTGCCTGCATGTATGTCTATACATCAGATGTGTGCAATGCCCATGGATGTCAGGAGAGGGTGTTGAATCTCTGGGAACTGGAGTTACAGGTAGATAACTTTAAGCCACCATGTGGGTGTTGGGAACTGAGTCTTGGTCCTCTGGAAGAGCAACAAGTGCTCCTAACCATTGAACCATCCCCCAAGCCCCTGAAATAATAAAAATTAAAAAAAAAAAAGAAGAAAAAGATTGACTTTTCTATTCAGACAAGTCTTGAAAAGCCTAACTTGAGTAATCCTATTAAATGATTCTCTTGAATCTGTCAGTTCTTCCTTTCTATGACTCCGTGTAATTTCATTTCTGTGAGTTTTAGTATGTAGTGGAGATAGAGCTCATAAACATGACATTCTTCTTGTATCTGTCTGGGGAAGTCTGGGATCTTGCTCTGGCGCAGGTGTTGACAGATCTGTAAGTGCCAGCTACAACAGATGTCTTTTTTAGGCTCTGCACAGTGGTACAGTCTCAATTCCATCATTGTGGGAAAGCAGCCGTGTATAGACACGTGTATGAGGCTGTACTCCAATAAAATTTATTTTACAAAGTCAGGCTGTGATCTCTTGACCCAATGCCCAAGTTTACTAGCTCCTTTCCTTTGCTTTTCTTATTTCCACTTCTACAGCTCTTCTACTGGATTGAGCCTCAGGATTACTTTCATTAGGCTGCCTGCCTGCCTGCCTGCCTCCCTGCCTCCCTCCCTTCCTCCCTCCCTGGATGCCATATGGCATGCACTTAAATCATATGGGTTGGGAATGACAAGAAGCTGTCTCTGAGCACATTGTGGAAACCGAGGCAATGGTTCCTCTGCTTTCCTTCATCTTCACTTCTCCCAACCATCATGTGAGCATGATTCTTTCTGCTAAAAAACATCCAAAACAGCAGATTCTTTCTTCCTTCCTTTATTTTTCTTTCTTTCTTTTGGTTTGTTTACTTGTTTTTGTTTATTCGAGAAAGGATTTCTCTGTGTAGCCCTGGCTGTCTTGGAACTCACTTCATAAACCAGACTGGCCTTGAACTCACAGAGATCTGCCCTCCTCTGCCTCCCAAGTTCTGGGATTAAAGAGGAGTAAGGCCAGCACTACCACCTCCCAGCTCCAGAGATTCTTGGTAACTAGTAAAATTTTTTTCTCTTCAGTACAGACACTAACAAGAGTAAGTAACTTAAAAATTTATAAAATTAGCTGGGCAGTGGGAGCATACACCTTTAATCCCAGCACTCGGGAGGCAGATCTCTGTGAATTCGAGGCCAGCCAGGTCTATAAGAGCTAGTTCCAGGACAGGCACCAAAGCTACAGAGAAACCTTGTCTCAAAAAAACCACCCCCCCCCCCAAAAAAAAGAAAGAAAAGAAAGGGGTGGTGGTGGCATATGCTGCACCACCGGCTGGCAAGGCTACTTTCAAAAGTAATAATAGACCTTTAGGTATAAGAAATTGGTTTAGTTCCCTGTTTGAAATATGCGTTTTTGGACATTGAATGTAAAGGTCTGGCCCCTCCATGATTTGATTTTATTTTTAAATTTTTTTTCCTTCCCCAAAATGCTGTATTTGGTATACTGGCAAGACCATCAGTTGGCTGTTTAGTAACAAGAACACTGCCAGTAGCAGTGATGATTTTTTTAAAAAATTGTTTTTTGAAGAGGGGGTGACAAATCTAGATTAAAACAAACCCTGTTTGCATACTGTGACAGGCAAAGCAGCAGGACTGCTGTGGTGCACATTAAAGAATGTCTTTGATAAGCTCTTCAGGAATACAATTCTCAGACACTCGGTTACATCTGCTATAGAGTTACTAGGCTGATCCGGCGAGTGCAGTTCGCTTGCTTTCAGTCCTTACCTGGCTGATTATTGCCTGTGCAGGGAGAGTGGGTATTTGAGTCTGGGCTTTAACACAGGCCTTGGTTGCCATGGGTTCTTATTAGTTCCTTAAGATCCCTGTGGAACTCTGGTTGCCTGGCAGGAAGAAGAGCAAGAGCTGCTAGGAGCTGCAAGGATAGACAGGAACTGCTGAAGTCTTTGGGGAGTGCTGCCTATTGGCTAAGGTTTGCGCACGTGAGTCTGAGTGTTTGCTATGCAGAGTTCCTGGCCCTATGAATTAATAAATATATGTTCCAAGTGGGCTTTGTTTTATGGATATCTTCAGTTTGAGCTCTTCTAAAAATTTTTAAAGAAATGCAAATTAGGAAATTTTGTTTTGGGTGCAGTTTTTTCTCTTTGGGGAAGTAGTTTTGACCTTTAATAATAGTGAGTAATTGAAATATTGTAAGCTTAATAACAACTACTACTAATCCATTAAAAAGGTCAGCCTACAATATTAGAATATTGAACACTTGTGTATTTAGAAGAGTTTTATAATTAGGATTTAATTGTTTCATGGCTAAGAGTATCTAAAAGAGTATCAGGAGGAGACTCTAGAGGGCAGCGCAGCGCAGCATGTTCCTTCTCTTGGCTCTTAAAAAGTAAAGTAATCCAAGTATTTGCTTTGGAAAAACAAACTAGATGTTCTGAATTCTTCCCTCCCACATGGTTTTCCAGTTTTGTAGAAATGTGAGTTTTGGAAAGAAGTGATTTGGTTTGGCTTTAGAAAGGTTTACTAGATAATACATTATAATTATTTGACCCTAGGGAATATCTTTGCTTAGTTTAAAACATACCGGCTTATAAAACCTGGAATTGTTATTGATTCAACTAAGTTGACCAAGTTTGCTTTTCAGGTGTTTGTGGAACAGTAAGTAGAAGGAAAGGAAGAGCCTGTGTTTGCAAACCTTTGTAGGTAGGAGCTGAATATCTCTTCCCCCACTAAACACTTAGGAAAGTTTTCAACAACCGTAAGCAGAAATGGCTGAAACCAGATGCTTGATGGATTGATACTTGCCAGTGCTGAGCGTTCCAGGACTCCTCCTGCATATGTCCACTGCATCTAGCAGTGCTCCAAGGGTGAGACACTAATCACTTTCCCCATCTAATTTATTTGCCTTTAGAGTCTTAGAGGTTGAGCTAAAGGTGTCACTCATTTGCATAGTTGTCTTGGACTTGGGATTCTTCTTCCTCAGCCTCCTGCATACCTGGAATTTCATGTGTGTGCCACCTAAACCTGGCCTTTTCCCTTCAAATCAACCTCCCCCTCCCCGGACAGGGTTTCTCTGTGTAACAGTCCTGTTGGTCCTGGATCTTGCTTGCTTTGTAAACCAAGCTGGCCTCGAACTCACTGAGATCCGCCTGCCTCTGTCTCCCAAGTGCTGGGATTACAGGCATTCGCTGCCACCACCACCTGGCTCCCCCTCAAATTCTTATGTGTATTTTCAGGAAAATCCAATCCATGTATTATTGTTTTTGTTAGTATTCTCATTATTATCAGCAGTATTAGGGATTAGATCCGGGGCCTTGCAGCATGGTAGGTACATGTTTGAAGCACTGAACTATGTACTTAACCATTTACAAATTTTATTTTTGGACAGTTTTGCTAAACTGCTCAAGCTGCCTTTGATCTTAGCTTGTAGTCTAGGTTGGTCTCAAACTTGTGGTCCTGCTTCCTCAGTATTGACTCATGTATTTTTGACTGATTTATGAGTAAGCTACCAAGTCTGCCTGAACACATCCCCTCCCTCCTTCCCCCCTCTCCCTTCCTTCTCTCTTCCTCTCCCTTTCCCTCCCTCCTTCCCTTCCCCTTTTCCTTTCCTTTTTCTTTCTTCTGGGTTTTCAAGACAGGGTTTCTTTGTGTAACAGCCCTAGCTGTCCTGGGACTTTCTCTGTAGACAAGGCTGACCTCAGTCTCAGAGATCTGCCTGCCTCTGCCTCCTGAGTGTTAGGATTAAAGATGTGTGCCACCACTGCCCAGTCTGTTGCTTTTTGTTTTGTCCATTCATGTAAGAGACTGGCCCTATTGCACCATCATTTTCTACCTGTGGCTGAATTAAATAGTTATTAAATCTAAAACAGTTACAGACATTTCTTTGAAACCAGTCAGGAGTTAAAAAGATAATCCTGTGTGGGGCTGGAGAGATATCAGCGTTTAAGAGCACTGTCTACTCTTCCAGAGGACCCAGGTTAAATTCCCAGCACCAACACGGCAACTCAAAAGTGTTTGAACCTTCAGTTCTAGGAGACTTGGCACACTCACACAGACATACATGCAAACAAACAAAAATCATAAAAAAGATAATTCTGTGTATTAGCTTTGGTTATGGTTATTGGATAGCAGCTTCAGGAACTTTGGGACTACTGGTGTGTTTGTCTTTTCCCCCCACATCTTAAACTCAAAAAATACATGAAGTAACTTTCCATTATTCCTCCTCCTTTCCCTTCCTCTCTTGTAACATGAAGGGGGCCAGGCCTGCTTGTTTGGGTTTCTGTCCCGCCTGGAACCCCACAGAGATCTCTATAAGTTACAAAGCTGATTGGTCCATTAGCTCTAGCCTCTCACTGGCTAACTCTCACATCTTGATTAACCCCTTTTTTTCTGATCTATGTTAGCCGTGTGGCTCAGTACCTTTTTTCAGTGATGCAGATCACATCCTGCTACTTCCGTGGTCTGGGCAGGAGTGGGAGGAATCAACTTCCTCCTTCCCAGAGTTCTCCTGTTCTCATTACATCATTTCTATTTCCTGTCTGGTTTTCCCACCTTTACCTCCTGCCTGGCCAATCAGCGTTTATTTAAAACATGATTGACAGAATACAGACAATTCTCCCGCACCACTCCCTTTTGTTTTCTTTTGTGTGTGTCCCCCTCTTGCCCCTTTAATTTTTCCCTATTCATATTTTTCTTGGGGTGAAAAAGTTAGTTGAAGACTTTTAGAGAAAAGTTGAATATCATTACATAATGTCTACAAATAGAAAACCTTTCACGAGAAGGGATATATAGTAAATATCTTGGGCTTTGCAGGCTCTGTTGCTGTCTACATTTCAGTTTTCTAACCTCTGTTTTATTTTTAAGATAATAAATAATTTATGTGTATGAGTGTTTTGCCTGTATGTATCTATGTGTACCATGAACGTGCCTGGTAACCGAAGAGGTTAGAAGAGGACATCATAATCCCTACAATTGGAGTTAAGAATGGTTGTGAGCTACCTTGTGGGTGCTCAGAATCAAATATATTCAAGTGCTTATAACTGCTTAGCCTTTTCTCCAGCCCCTTCAACCTTGTCTTTAACATGCAAAAGCTGCCAGGCAACTAAGACAATGCATAGGTAAGAACATGCTTAGTAAAAGTTTACCTGTGACCACCGATGTTTGAGTTTCCTGTACCACAAGGTATTTGTTGTTCTTTTAATCCCTTCTTCCAGCCATTTGTAGATACAGAAACCATCCTAATTTATAGGCTGTGCAGAAGAAGGCAATGGGCTGACTTTGAGCTATGGACTGTATTTTGCCAACTTCAGAGATTTTTTTTTATCCGGAAGTGACCTCAGGTTATGCATATAAATATGGTTGTTTTTGTTATTATAAAGAAAAAATGTACTTGTTAGTATGATTGATGATGCAGATGTTATGATTTCTTATTTGTGTGGTGCTCAGGATCAAACCCAGGGCCTTTTGATTGGTATGCCTGTTCTGTCACTGAGTGTATCTCATGCTATGGACAGTTTCTATGGTAACTTCAGGGTTCACACACAGTATACTTCTGGGTGGTAACAAGATTAAAACTGGTTTTCCTGGGACTTGAGAGATGACTTAGTTGGTTAAGAGCACTGTCTGTTCTTCCAGAGGTCCCTGCTTCTGTTCCCCACACTCAATATGGTCGTTCACAACTATCTGTAGCTTTAGTTCTTCAGGATCTGACAACATCTTCTGGCCTTCACAGGCACCAGACACGCAATTCATAGAAATACATTTAGTCAAAATATCCATACATACTGCAAAGTAAAGTAATAAAAAAAGAAGGAATAAAAGTAATGAAACATAAAGCTGCTTTTCTGTGTCAAATTGGAAATTTGGCAGGAGTTTAGAGCAGACTCTTTGATTTGCAAAGCCATGTCAGTTGATTGGCGTTAGCACCGCATTACAGGGAAGATGGCTGCCTGTGGTTTTGTTTCAGTGTGTTCTGTCCCGGGGTTTATGCAGGGTAACAGTGGTTCTCAGAGCTAGAAAACAGCTTTTCTCAAATTTTCATGTGTTCTCAGCAACAGAGCCTTTTTATCTGAAATAGCAAAACTGTCTTATATACAAGGGTTACTTTCCTTCCTGTGTTTAAGCTTAAAACACAGCCTACTTGTTAGAGTTTGTTGGCACTAAGTACCTCACAGCAACATATTGCCTCTACTTAGTAGTAGGCAGTTGCTTTACCTAAATAACTGCTCCTCCTGTTGATCCTCGCTATGATAAAAATAAGTTCCTATAGTATAGTCTGAATTAATGGAGCTTGAAGTCATTAGGCTATGAAAGTAGTTTAATCAAAGATGAACTTTTTAAGGCCTTATTAGGTAGTAACATGAAACAGACCTAAGTGGGGGGAGGCTTGTTGGTACTTAAAAGTGCTTCTTCTCTCCACCTTTTCTATTCCTGATTTTGAAAGCTCCTCTTCCTCCCTCTTTAGGTAGTTTCTGTGTTTCCCTTAGGAATGGGTGAGGGGCCACTTAAGTCTGTAGACTTTATAATGAGCTGCAGGCATCATCATTGCCACCCTTTTCTTGGGAAAAGCCCTTTCAGACCCTTATTTCTAGCTCAAGGGCATTTTGTGGCTAGGTAAGTTTTCTTCCTCCAAGTTCTTTTTGCAATTTTATTTACTGCTTTCCTCCTTTTTGATAATGGAAAGCTAATTTAATGTTGTGGGGCTTTTAGGATTTGATAGCCCTAAGTACAGATCAGCATTCCCTATTCAGTTCTCGGTCTTTTCGCTAATGAAAGGTCTGATTGGTTTGTGATAGGCAGGTAAAGGGTTAAAGAAGGAAACCTATATTGACCGATTAGTTGAATTATCATGGCAGATAGCCCTTTGTTTTGGCATGCAGAGCCAGTTTAAATCCTGGCTGTACAGTTACAGTGGCCTTCCTGAAGAGATGCTGTTTGACGCCATTGTCTCTTGGATTGCTCACTTACAAAATGAATATAATGAGAGTACCCATCTATAGGGGTATTATTCTGTTTGTAAAATTCTTTAAAGAATTATTTAATATTTGTGTATATATACAAGTGCTTCCTTCCATGAATTTCTGTGCTGGCAATAAGCAAGAGGATGTTGAATTCCTGGAACTGGATTTACAGGTGGTTGCCAGCTGCCATGTTGGTGCTGGGTGCTAGCCCAGATCCTCTTGCAAGAGCAGCAAGTGTTCTTAACCAGTGAACCATCTCTCCAGTCCCTATATGTAATTTTCTTAGATATCAATATCTTTTTTAATATTTATTTATTTATTTATTATGTATACAATATTCTGTCTGTGTGTATGCCTGAAGGCCAGATGAGGGCACCAGACCTCATTACAGATGCTTGTGAGCCACCATGTGGTTGCTGGGAATTGAACTCAGGACCTTTGGAAGAGCAGGCAATGCTCTTAACCGCTGAGCCATCTTTCCAGCCCGCTTCCTGTGTATCTTTTCTGCACTGTGCACAGCTTCTCCTCTGTGAATTAAGAGTTGGCATTGAAGATTCTCATCTGGTTATGAGTGTAGCGTCTGTGTCTCTTAAGTTCCACGAGTCAAGTCTTCACTAACATCTTCTCAGTGTCAGGATGGAGTTTCTGAGGGAGGACAGACAGTAGGAGACTCTAGTTAGTTCATTTGCCCAGATTTGCCTAACAGGATGCCTTCACACTTGAAGGTGATTCATCTCCAATCAGAGAACCATAATTGAGAGTTTTGATGGACACGTGTCTTCTTGATGGACTGTCTCGCTGGGTTGGCAAGTGTTTATACTTGTTCTGGGGTCATGTTGATAGGATTATTTCTCAAGTGAAGGAACACTTGCTTCACATTGCTCCATTTCATCAAAATATTTGTATTCGCTCTATGCAAATGCCACCTGTAGATTTATGGACATGTATGTGGCTAGTTGAGGGATAAGACAGATGTTTCACTCTTGTGGTCCTCCTGCCCCCACCCCCAGTATATGTGTGTCAGTTGTTCAGGACTGCAGTGCAAGGCTTATGGTGAGCTTCTCACAAAATCTCTTGGAAAGGAGAGAGGGAATAAATTTTAATGTTGGATCACATCTTTCCTCCTCTAACAGAATTTCTTATAGTTGTGGGAAGCTTTGACTCCTCTCTCCCTCTCTCTCTCTCCCTCTCTCTCTCTCTCTCTCTCTCTCTCTCTCTCTCTCTCTCTCTCTCTCTCTCTCTCTCGTACACACCTGTTGAAATCACATTCCAGCCTTTTTGAGACATGATGTCTGTTTTTCTACTGTCTATACTGGTACATACAGAGTCAGATCCTTACGGAGCTGGAGTCGGTCTGTTGTACACTGCCTTTCACAGATGTTTAGAAAAGGAATGATACTGGCTAGCTTTATGTCAACTTGATACCAGTTAGAGTCATCAGAGATGGAAGGAGCCTCTACAGAGAAAATGTTTCATATGGTCGCTGTGGATAAGCCTGTATGACATCTTCTTAGTTAATGATTGATAGGGGAGGAACCAGCCTTTTGTGGGTGGGGTCATCTCTGGGCTGGTAGAAAGGAGGCTGAACAAACCAGTAAGCAGCACTCTTCATGGCTTTTGCATCAGCTCCTGCATCCAGGTTCCTTCAGTGACGAACAGTGATGTGGAACCATGAGAGCGCCCCTCCCCTCCACAAGTTGCTTTGGTCATGGTATTTTATTATAGCAGTAGAACCCTAACCAAGATCTGAACCAGCCTGTAAGAGCAATACATTGTAGCACAAATACTAAAAACTCAGAGACAGATATTGGGGTTCAAGCTGAAGATCAGAAAAGCAAAGCAGCCAACCACTAGAAAAGTCTTCCCTCTACCAAGATTGGGTGACTGCAAACTGAGCCCTTGAGCCTCTGTCTCTTCCTGTTTTATAGTACCCTCTAGTGCTGGGATTAAAGGTGTGAGCCACCACCACTAGGATCTGTTTCTGTGTTCATCTTGTGTAGCCCAGGGTGGCCCTGAACTCACAGAGATCCATCTGCATCTGTCTCCCAAATCCTGGGATTAAATTGTGTGACACCACTGCCTGGCCTCTAGTGACCTAATTTTTTACTATCTGATCTTCAGGCAAGTTTTATTTATTAAAGCATAAATAAGATATCACTGTAGTATGTATTTTTAATCATTGAGCAGTCTCTTCTGTGCCAGGATTTTTTCCCCCCTTCTTTTGTAATGGAGATCGAATCTGGGACCTAATGCATAATGAAGAAATGTGATTTCACTCAACTACACCCCAGTGCCCCCTCCCTCTTTTTTTTGAGACAGGATCTTACAATGAAGTTTAGTTGTTCTGTAACTCACTGTGTAGCCCATGATGACCTTAAAATTTATGGCAGTAAATTGTCTCAGACTTCAGTGTGCTGGGATTTCAGGCAAGATCCATCATGTTTAGTTTAATAACTCAATTGTAATGCAGACTTATTAAATAACATGCAAATATATGCCACCATATTTGCATTTTGGGTAGCACCAAGTCCTTGAAGGTAGGAAGGTTGAAAATATTTTTGAAGGAGTTGATGATTTACATATCATTTGTAGAATTTGCTTTATTCTAGGCATTCTCAAGAAGAGAAGATGAAAACTTTTACTGCAGGAAAGTTTTTCATTTGCATTGGAGTTGTTAGGTTATTAATATACGTTGACTTTAGCTAGTTAATAAGTATATACTAAAATGCTTTAGAGCTGACTAGTGTCATAGAAAAGTTCTTTCAGTAGAGAGAAAGCAGATGCATATGTGACACCAAGTCACCAAAGCCTGGTGGCCTTGGTCTGGGTCTCTTACACCTTAAGAGCTTTTAAGAGTCTTTTGGGTAGAGAACTCCCAAGCGTCTCGTAGTTTTTTTCCCCCATGTCTTTGTTCTTGTGCTCAGTCCTGCTGGGAAGGCCTGCTGTCAGTGCAAAAGCAAGGCAGACTTCTCTATTGCTCTTGTCTGGATGCAGTGTTAACTATCCAAGTATGCAAAATGCTGCTTCTCTATAGTGACTCACCGCTGTGCAAGATGTTGTAATTTTATTTTTAAAAATGCAGTGTTTTAGTTATTTGAGCATTTCATAATGTATGCATTGCGTTTTTATAAATTTTATTTTCTACTCTTCCCCATAACTACTTGTAAGCCCACCTGCCACCTTGAAACTTAACTTTAAATTATTTACATCTCATATTTTATGCATTACTGTACACATCCTTCTTTTCTGCTCTTGAGACCATGTAGTTATTCTGTAGAAACACTCCTCCAGTAGCCTGTAAAGAACTCACAGAGTCTTTTTTAGGTGTTGTGTTGCTAGGGATCACATCTAGGGCGTTTGTATATTCTAGGCAAACACAGTGTACTGAGCTGCATCCCCTTCTCTTCTTCCTCCCCCCTTGTCTTTCTCTCCCGCCCTGTGTGTGTATGACTATTTTATTGCATGAATGAACACTATATACATTATAGTTCCTATAGAAGCCAGAAGAGGGTGCTAGATTCTCTGCAGTTATAGTTACAAATGGTTGTGAGCCACCATGTTGGGGTTGGGAACCAAACCTGAGTCATCTGAAAAAACAAGTTGTTTTTAAACCTTGAGCTAATTCTCTGTCCTTCTCAATGTTTTTCTCTCTGTCTGAGTGCGTGCGTGCGTGCGTGCGTGCGTGCGTGCGTGTGTGTAGACAAGGTTCCTCCATGTCGTCCTGGCTTTCCTGGAACTCACAAAGATCTGCCAGCTCCTGCCTCCTGAATGCTTGAATTAAAGGCATGAGTCACCACCAGGCTGGGCTCTCCCTCTCTCCCTCTCTCCCTCTCTCCCTCTCTCCCTCTCTCCTCACAAAATTTATGTGAATTTCTTGAAGCCATCCTGGTGATGTGGTTGCTTTTTCTTATAGTTTAGTATATATTTTTAAAATATTTATTTATTTATTATGTATACAATATTCTGTCTGTGCTTATGCCTGCTGGCCCGAAGAGGGCACTAGACATCATTACAGATGGTTGCGAGCCACCATGTGGTTGCTGGGAATTGAACTCAGGACCTTTTGGAAGAGCAGGCAGTGCTCTTAACGTCTGAGCCATCTCTCCAGCCCAGTTTAGTATATTTTTTAAAGCTGTTAACTTCTTTAGTCATAGTTCTTATTTATGCCTGCTGAAGCTAGCTATAGTGACTAAGTTCAGTTATTATTACTTAGGTTTTTATTTTTTGAGGGGGGTGGTGAGGGGAGGGATCATTACAATTGTAGAGAGCCAAAATGCCAATAGTTTTGCTTCAGGCAGCAAAATGTAGTATAACCTGCTCTGTGAAGCAAAGCAAATATAGGCGATCAAGGACACCGTAGACTGCTCAGGGATTGAATGCTTATGCGTCTGTTGGCTGGACTGAACTCAGGAATCTACGTTGTGTATCCCTCCTAGTAATGGACTCACAGCACAACACTTCCTTTCTGAACTCACAGGCTCTTCACTGGCTACTTCATAGCCCGAGCCTCACAGTAAAATTGTCTCAGTGTAGTTTCTGTTTTTCTTAAAAACAATTTTGTCATACTTGTGTATGATTCCCTCTAGTATTGTGATTCTAACCTGGGGATCAATGCACATAACCAAGCATCTACTAATCAGCTGTATACTGACCCCTCAGTAATTTATTGTTTTTTGAACTAGATAATATTTTAATTTTTTTGTTTTTGTTTTTGGAGACAGAGTTTCACTCTGTAACCTTGGCTGTCCTGAAAACTGTAGACCAGGCTGACCTAGCTAGAACTCAGGGACCCACCTGCCTCTGCCTCCTGAATATTGGGATTTAAGGCATGTGCCACCACTGCCCAGCTTAATTTTGTTATTTTTAAATTTAGTAATGTGTATAGACTAAGCATCAAGCCATGTTGGAACTGGAGGAATGGCTCAATGATTAAGAAGCTGTTCTTGCAGAGGTCCCGGCTTCAATTCTGAGCACCCTCATGGCGGCTTTTACAGCCATGCATACTTTCAGGGAATCCAACCCTTTCTTCTATGAACTCTTCAGGCGCCAGACACACCTGTTGTTTACATGTACACATGCAAGCAACATACTCTTGCACATAAATAAATCTAAAGAGAAAAAAATTTAAAATAATCCCATACTGTTGAAAGGTTTATTCCTGATTCAGACCTTCCATTCCTGGGCTCACTTTGTAGAAACAACTCTTTTTAGCTTTTATTTAGTGGAGGTGGTGGAGAGGATAGTACTGGGAAGCAATGTTATACAGGTCAGCAATCCTCCTGCCTTAGTCTCCTGAAAAGCTGTGATCTTCTCCTGAAAAGCTGTGATCTGTGGGCTACACCATTCCTGTCTCTGTTTTAACTTCAGTCAATTAACTTATGTATATGGCCATTCTGTTCATGTATATGTCTTTGCACCAGTTACATGCCTACAGAGGCCAGAAGAGGGTGTCAGATCCCTTGGAACTGGAGTTAACGTGGGTACTGTGTATTGATTTTGATACTCTGGAAGAATAATAGCTAGTGCTTGTATCCTGGGGCATCTCTCCAACTTCTTGCGTTAACTTTGAAAACTTTTTCTTTCTTTCTTTCTTTCTTTCTTTCTTTCTTTCTTTCTTTCTTTCTTTCTTTCTTTCTTTCTTTGCTTATTTCAGTATTATTAAAGGAGACTCTTACGTTTTTATTTCTAATTACATATTTATTTTCTATTACTTGTTGATTTCATTCAATGAGAGATGTAGTTTTTTCTCTTCTTTCTTCCCAGTATGGTTTTTGAACACTTTGAGGTTAACCATTATTGAATATTTATATTATTAGTAGGATGTACATGTTGCCATAATGGAAACACTCACTGCATTTTGGTTTAGCTTTATTTCTTCAAGATTAGGTAGAAGGCTCAGTGGTTAAGGGCAGTAGTCCCTCTCCAGTGGACCTAGGTTGATTTCCAGCACCCATTTGGTGACTCAGAACATCTCTAATCTAGTTTCTGTGGACCTGAGGCCCTTTCTTGGCTTCTGCAGGCATGCATGTGGTACATAGAAATACATGCAGGCGAAACACCTATATACAAAAAATAAAAATTAGTTCTGTTTCTTCTAGAGCTTGTTCACCACCCCAGCATATACCGTGGAGTTTTTCTTGTTCCTTTGTCTAGTTTTGTCTGCCGCTGTCTTTAAATGAGCCTCGTATTCTCCCACAGAGCTCTAGAAAATGTCTTCAGTGTGGTGGAAACTGTCAGATGATCTGGATCACTCTGGGGGTTTCTTCCTAGAAGCCCTTGCTTCGCCCTAACTCAGCGCTGTGAGGGAGCGCTTCCCTTTTTGCCATTTTGCACATCCTTGTAGGAGCCATGCTTTGATTGTTCTCGCTTGTGAAGTGTCTTTTTCAGAAGTGAACTTGAGAAGTAAATTTTTTAGGTTGTATGTGACTGAAATGTTTCTTTTTCATTTTTAGGTTTTTCATTTTTTTGTATAATTTAAAAAACTTAGCCATGTACATTTAACACAGTTTGGTGGCTTCTTTTCCAGCTTGGCCTGTGAGTCATGGATTTCAGTGCAGAAGGCTGTCTCCCCAGTGGCAACTGTACTATTGTGATTGGTCCTGATGACTTCTAGCATTTTGCCAGGGGTGCTCTTCATGAACCTTCTTTGTTTTGGCATCTTGCTTGGCTGCAGGAGAGAGAAGTTATTTATTTTGCAGGGGATAGGATTTCCTTGCTCCATGTGATGTTGAATCTTGTAAATAGTACTCATTTAATTCTTTGAAACATTTAATAAGTAATTTCCCCAAAAAAGATGAATCTGATTTTATTTTAAAAGAATTGAGTTTATTAGAGGCACAGCACTAGAAACACACCACAATCAGAATAACAGTAAAAAGGCCAAGCAGTATTTCAGGTTTGTATATGTGAATTTAATTTTACAAATATCTAGTTAATATTTTCAGTTCATGGTATGTGAATTCTGGCTGTGGCTTTGTATTGTCTTAAGCTTACTTTAAATAAACTCAACAGGATCTCCCACTGAGACACTTGAGGGTCTCCACTCTAACATCTCAGTGATGTGCCATGGCCCTTAGTGTGTACCCCCAATCTCTCATGTTGGCTGCATTTTGTCTTTACAGTTTCTTCATTGAAACTAAAGTTTTGTTCGTTATACATTGATTGAGATCCTTAGTGAGTTTTAGAATGAAAAATGTCCTTCAGTCCTGAAGACATGGCTGTTAGGAAGTCTGTTGAAGCTGTTGAAACTTTCTTTGCCACCGTCTAGGAGATGGCACACTTCTGAAATCTGTCCTTCTGGCCTGAGTTTTGCTCACGTTTATTTCTCCCTTTTTGTAAATAGATAAGGTGATAACAAGCCTAAGGTCTGTGTTTTCCCCTGGAATATGTTTTAGTAATGTTGATGCTTTTTAAAATTTCCTGAGGTAATATTTTTTAAAATTTAGTAAAAAATTGTTTCATAAGTCTGTTGTCTAGATTGTAATAATGTTTATCTAATTTTAAATTTATTCATAAGTTTTGTATGCTGAATGCAAAATTAATTATTAAAATGTTGGCATTCAAGTATATAAACTTTACCTTTTTCCTCTGTTGTGTCAGGTATGTTCATGGTTCTCTGTGGATGTAATTATTACCAGTGTAGTTGATTTAATGCTTTATATCTCTGCTGTTTGGCCCCTTTACTTACCAAGGAGCATGTGTGAGCAGATCATTATGTGCTGCCTGTATGGAGAAATCTTGATAAATGAACGCACAGGTCACCAGAAAGCATATTTGGGAATTAATCCTGGCTGGTGCCTAACCTTTCATTGTTTTTAATGCTTTGGAGCAATGGCATAGGTGAGGGTTATTCTCAGAATAGAGTCATGTGAACCATTCAAAAGTGCTGAAAGCTAAAGAACTATTTTATATTTAATATGTTGTTTCTGTTTCTTTTTTTTTTTTTTTAAAGACAGTGTCTCATGTATTTCTAGGCTTGCATGGAGAACTTGCTATGTAGAAAACAAATAAAAAGTCTTATTAATTTTACACGTACTTTAGAATAATTTTTTTCCTTTATTTTATTTTTTCTTTTTTTGGAAGCAGGCCCCTTACTATGTATCCGGGACTTTTCTTGAAATTCACTATTGTAGTCCAGGCTGGCTTTGAACTCAAAGAGATCTACCTGCCTTTGCCTCACAAATGCTGGGAATAAAGGTGTGTGCTACCGGGTCAAACCAAGGATTTCCTTTTACAAAGGAAGAATGTGATGTGTTATTATCACTTTGAGCTAGGACAGTAGGAACTTTAGAACCTTGTGGGAGGAACTAGGACCTGTGGAGCATTTCGTTTGGGTTGGGATGATTTGTGGATGTCCATAGCACTGCAGCACTCGGATTCGGGGTCTGGTGCTAAGAAGAAAACTCAGCTGGAAAAATAAAATTTTGGAATTTAACACTAAAGTGGCTACTAGTGAAGTTTTTCACTCATAAGAGATGCCAGAATGTGTTCAGGAAAGACTGGGCATGTCTAGGAGTCATCAAAAGACACCCTCAGAAGGGAGCTGGCAGGTGTGTGCCAACAGTGCCCTCTGTGTCTGGTTAAGAACACTGACTGCTCTTCCATAGGTCTCAGGTTCAATTCCCAGCACCCACATGGCAGTTAACAACTGTCTGTAACTCTAAAATCTGGCAACCTCACACAGACATGCATGCAGGGGAAACACCAATGTACATAAAATAAATAAATTAAAAAAAAACACACACACAAATCCGGGCTGGAGAAATAGCTCAGTGGTTAAGAGCAATGACTGCTCTTCCAGAGGACTGGGGTTCAATTCCCAGCACCCACATGGCAGCTTACAACTGTCTGAAAATCCAGTTCCAGGGGATCTGACACCTTCACACCAATGCACATAAAGATAAATAAATCATAAAAGATTTAAAAAAAAAAACCACAAATCCCTTACTTCCTAGTATTTATAGAACTGATTGATTACTGTGTGCTTGACTTGGGTATTTTGTTTTTTGAGACAGGATTTCACGAAGCTCAGATTAGCCTTGAACTTGCCCCCACCTTCCAAGTGCTGGGATAACAGACTTTCATTCACTACTGTGGCTGGAACTATTACTGTAGGAGTCATTGTTTAAAAAATCTCGTTAAAAAAGTAAAATCTTTGTCAGTTTGTGATGGAAGCAGGCAGATCTCTGAGTTTGAGGCCAGCCTGGTCTACAGAATGAGTGCCAGGACAGCCAGGACTACACAGAGAATCCCTCTCTCAAAAACAAAAACAAAACAAAACAAAAAACCCTAAAAAGGATGACTTTCCTTCTTCCTTCAGTGGTTTTGAGGAGCCCAAGGCTCCCATCTTTCTGAGGTGCAGCTAAGATTCTCCTTTGCAGGGCAGAGACAGAGTGACAAGCACATAGTAGCGGTTTCATGTTTTCTCTGTGGGCAATCCATGACCATCACTTTAATGTTGGTTTACTAGACTTCCGACTTAATTGTAACCCAGGGCAAGCTCGCTTATCTGCATGCTGAGGCCTGTAGAGAGTGTAGTGCCTGGCTCCTCACTGCAGGTGTTGTCTTTCTTCTCTCACTCTCTGTTAATGGTATTCAACTTGACAGGGTTGTTTGGAGAAGTGAAGGTTGTTAGGAAACCTGGAGCCAGACATTGTGTGGAATGGAGCTTAGGGCAAAAGGAAGAGGTACCTGAGGCTGCCAGGAAGAGATCCTGTAGGACCCGACAGTCTTTACGGAGATGAGTTTGGGTGAGGCTGGGCGTGCTTGTCATTGCTTCATCCACCCCAGGAAACTGTCTTCACGTGCAAACTGCTGAAAAATGTGTACTCTTGTTATATTAACTTTTATTTCTCTCTGCAGATCCCTTAATTACAAACTTCTATCAAATAAGGTTTAAGGCAAAATCTTTGCTTTAAAGCATGTGGAGATGGGTTTGAAATGGTCTGTAGCCAGTACTGGAAGTTCTTAGTCGGAGAGTCCTTGGACAGATATCCGTGCCAGGGAAAATAGAGGCTTGTTGTTTGTTTGTATAATTTATTTCATTTGCATTGGTGTTTTGCCTACATGTATATGTGAAGGTGTCAGATCTTGAAGTACAGTTTTGTGATATGTCATGTGGGTGGTGGGACTTGAACTCAGGTCTTCTATAAGAACATCAGTGCTCTTAACCACTGAACAATCTTTCTAGCCCTATTTGTTTTAAAGAGAAGAAAAAAAGGGGGGAATTAAGTTCATTGTGTGCCTCTTTTTTTGAGCAGAATTTGTAACACTTTCATGTTCTGTTTACCTTGCTCAATTGGTACATGGTGTCTTCTGGACCTCATTAGCTGTTTGGTTTTTGTTTAGGTTTTTTTTTTTTTTTTTGGATATGGTTTCACTAAGTAGCTCTAACTGGTGTGGAATTCACTATGTAGACTAAGTTTCGTGCCTGTCCCTGCCTCCCTAGTGCTGGAGTTAAAATCATGTGCTACCACACCCAATTCCTCATTAACTCTTCGTTTATTTTTTTGTTTGTTTTTGAGACGATGTTTCTCTGTAGCTTTGGTGCCTGTCCTGGAACTAGCTCTTGTAGAACAGGCTGGCCTCGAACTCAGAGATCTGCCTCCCGAGTGCTGGGATTAAAGGTGTGCACCACCACCGCCTGGCTTCCTCATTAACTCTTAAAAGATCTGTAACTTGCAAGTAGGACACTAGTTGGGTCTCAGAGTTTGTTTAAATCATCTTAGAAACAATGTTTGCATCTTTATAACATAGATAGAAAAATCTTGCCTTCTATTATTAGGCTTCTCCGTCTCTAACATTTTACTCTGTCTATGCACACAAGGTCAGAAGACAACTTGAACGAGTTCTCTTCTGTTTGTTCCAAATATTGAACTTAGGTGGTCAACCTTGGTGTGCAAGTGCTCTTAGCCCCCGAGCTAGCTCATCAGCTCCTTTATTAGACGTTTATGGCTGAGAGAAGATATAATATTTATTCGCATAGAAGCTAGTTATTTGAGATGCTAGTCTACATGTGAAGGGGGCATCTGGAAGATTATTTCAGCTACAGTGGAAGAAGCAGTGCTAGGCTTATGGTAGGAATCCTGATGCCTAGGAAAATGGAAAGACTGGTGTTAAGTGGAAGGTCATGCTTTGGGTGTGGGTGGAGAGGCTATGAAGGAAGAGCTAAATATTTGTCTCATCTAATTCTGTAAAAGGCCAGCAAGATGACTCAGTGAGTTAAGGCCCTTGCCAAACCCTGGGCCCACACAGTGAAGAAAAGAGCCAACTCCTACCAAGCTGTCCTGACCTTCCTATATGTGCATGTGAACCCCTCCCCATGTAATAACAATGTAAAATAACATGTCGTCAAAGCATTTAGAACTGGTGGAAGCTAGTGTGGCATGAGCTCAGAATGTAACTGGTTATTCTTTTGGAGCCTGTCCTGGAACTAGCTTTTGTAGACTAGGCTGGCCTCGAACTCAGAGATCTGGCTGCCTCTGCCTCCCAAGTGCTGGGATTAATAAAGGCGGCCTGGTTATTCTTATTAGTGTTTTCTAACTCACTGTGATCCAGCTTTCTAGACAATGGTCTGTCAGGAAACTTTGTTTCCCTTCATCATACTTGGGGTTAAGCACAGGAATGTCTGCTGTGAACATTGGATTCTTGGGCAGTGACTCTATTTTCTCATTTTGTATATTCTCTGAAAATTTCTTGACACAGAAAAGCTTAATCTCAGTTGTTTGTGTGTTGGTGGGGGATATGAGGAAGAGAGCCTCTATAGGCTCTGCTGTGTGTCTGGATTTAGCTGACTAGAAAATTGGAAGTATGTCTTGAGTCTAGGAGTAGCTTCTGTAGTTAGGCTTTGTGAGTGATTGATCTCTCCGACATGTATGGAGCAATCTCAGAGCCACTTAGTTAGGAAGCAGATTTTCAGACCTCAGGATGGTCTCACTGAGGAATGGTGTTTAGGAGAGCTGACAGAGGTAGATTTACACTGCAGAGGCCTCCAGTTTGTAGGGTCGCCGTGCAGGGTGGCAGAGGCATAGTGCTTCCTCAGCTCTCAGGGCAATTCAGTTTCTTGTTGCAGGATTTTCCCTTTAAAAGAAGATGGTCCTTTTTTTTTTTTTTTTGTACTTTCTTTCTTTTTTCCTCAGGATGTTTTTTAAATATTTATTTATTTATTTGTTATGTATACGATATTCTGTCTGCGTGTATGTCTGCAGGCCAGAAGAGGTCAGTCACCAGACCTCATTACAGATGGTTGTGAGCCACCATGTGGTTGCCGGGAATTGAACTCAGGACCTTTGGAAGAGCAGGCAATGCTCTTCACCACTGAGCCATCTCTCCAGCCCCTCCTCAGGATGTTTTTACAATTTATTTTTATTTTTTATTCATTGATGTTTTTTCTGCATGTATGTCTGTATAAAGGTGTTGGATCACTTTGAATGGTAGTTACAGATAGTTGGGAGCTGTAATGTGGGTGTGATCCACTGGAAGAGCAGTCAGTGCTCTCAACCCCTGATCCATCTTTCCAGCCCCCCCTAAAAATTTTAGCCTTTATTTTTATTTTATGTGTATGGGTGTTTTGCCTGTATGTATGTCTGTGCAACCTTTGCATGTAGTGGTCGCAGAGGACAGAAGGTGTCAGGTCTGCTGGGACTGGAGTTACAGTCAGGTAGAAGCTGCCATGTGGGTGCTGGGAATCAAATTTGGGTCCTCTGTAAGAAGAATCAGTTCTCTTAACTGCTGAGCTATTTCTTCAGCCCCAAATATGGTCTTTTAATATATTCGTCAGCTTAACAGTTTGTTCCAAAAAACAGGGCCCATGGGTTCTACCATAACCTTCCTTTCCTTTAGATGTTTCGAAGAAAAATAATCACTTTAATTTTCTCCAGATTTCTCTGCCTAAGAAGATACCCAGTAAATCAGTTTACTTTACCTTCCAAGTCTAATTAACATGTATAAAACCAACTGAGGAAACTTGCCTGCAGGTGAAAGGTACTCTTGTCTAGGCACAGAAAGCAATCATGTAATTGTTGAGCCTGCAGCGTGAGCCAGTACCATGTTTAGTATATTACATTCATACTCTCTCAGGAGTTCTTAAAAATTTCTAGAATGTTTTTATTAAAAAAACCAATTTTTGCTGCTACTACTACTACTACTAAGAAATGCATGATATAAAGTTTCATTTTAATAAAATTTAGTAAGTTGATATATTTTGACCATACTTCATTGGGAGGTGGGGAAGAAACCAATTTGAAATTACTAGTTGATATTTCTCTTCAGATAAACTGACAGATTGAGTTAATGATGTAGTATCTAGCTGATGGGTTAACGTTTGTTTAAAGCCACACGACAAAGGATGTGTATTTTATTCGCCTTATTAGGTGGATTTTATTTAAAATAGCTTAAGCTACATCTTGTATGACAGATGGATCTTTATTTTCTTCTGGAGCTGGTTGGGAGAGATTTAATCAAGTCACTTAGAGAAATTCTTAAATTATAAGGAAAATTGGGGTAAGAAATGTTTTACACCAAACCCTGATGCTCCCCTGTCGTCTTAGGTTTTCTGTGGTCCTCGGTTGTGTCTCTGTGTTTGTTAGACGTCAGAGGCGGCTTAGCATTAGTATTCCTGGCTGAAGCAGAGGCAGCTAGCTCTAGGATGTGTGAACTGCTGATCACAGTCAGGGATGCCCTGCCTCTGTAATATCTTGCTTGCAGATGTATTTTCTAGCTGACCACGCTATTAAGAGCTGCCATCAATCACGCAGCCTCGCAGTTCCTGCTGGTGGGAACGGTGGTGGGAGGATTCGGGGGATGAAGGTGGTGGGTCAAAGAAGAAGATACAGTTGTGGCAGGCTTTGTGTGTGCTAGCCCCTTGGTGGCGGCCTGGGCGCCCGTTGAGCCGGCCTTGTTCCAGCCCGGGTTTTGCTGGCCGCCGCCGCGGGCAGGCTGTTCTTTCTCTTTAGTCTGGGTCACAGGCACGTGGCAGTGCTGGCCGGGCCGCTGGGGCTGAAGGAGTTCGAGCGAGCGCTGTGGCGGTGGGCCCAGTGCATCCCCAGCCAAGGGCCGGCTGCTGCAGCCGGGACCCACCCACACGGCCGGCGCCCGGCCTCCTTTTGTTTGGAGGTGCAATTCACCGCCCAGCCCTACCCCGCTCCGCCCGCCCAGCCCTTGCCCTGGAGTTTGCCGGCCCCAGCGGCCCCAGGAGGAGGACTGGCCCCTCCGGGCAGGGAAGTGGCCAGCGGCCTTGAGCTGTGAGGGGGATGCAGGTCTCGGGCTTGGAAGTTGGACAAGTGGTGTTTGGGCTTCTGGAGATAGATGGGTGAACTGGTGAGTGTTAGGAATGGGGAGTTGGTATTTGAAGTGTCCCATTACAGTCCAGTTGGAATTGTTTCTTAATGTTATGATAGTTCGCAGCGTTGGAAATTTTAATTAAACAGAATAAGAAACATTTGGGGGATCGAAAGGACAATTTTACAATAATTTGTTGGGTATGTTTGTGTTTTCCTTGTGAAAGTAATGCTTGTTTAAAGATGAGCAGCATATAATGCAAAAGTAGCCAGCCGTTTGATCTGAAACTTACTGCTTACTGGGGAGTACATTTAAGTCGACAAATAAAATGGATTTGGTAATAAAAGGAATGCTGATCACCTTTGATTTGACTCTTGGCCAAATAGCTGAAGTACAGGGTTAATCTTGACAATGATTACATTTAGCTTAAATTGTCCTGTGTGTGTATGTGGGGTGCAGGTGAGTGTGTGGGTGTGTGGTGGTGGTGGTGGTTTTCCCACTACATTGCCCTCGTTTATTCAGATACCCTCTGCTCTGAGACCTGTTTAACCACTTTCTGTTTGCTGAGAAAGAAATTGCCTATAACCAGCTACTTTGTCTTACTCTTAGCCTTTAAGAGTTCCTGGCACACATGTGCCATGACTCTGTGGGGGCATTATTTGGATGAAGGCCTCTCAGCCATATGACCAATCTTAAGAAATGGTATAAACGGAGTAAATGAGATTACGTTTTCCCTTTGAAATTGTGCTCCTGTATGCTTTCAGGATTGAGACATTTGAGGAAAAGCTATGGACAGAGTTGACAAAGACTTTCAACTCTGCCCAAGTGTGGTACTGAGTTCTTGTTCTCCAGATTTAAAGTAGACATGATTGAAAACCTTCCTCACACATGGGAACAATATCCTATCCATTCTGTGGGCAATTACTTCCAGAAGCACAGCCAGCTCTCATTTTTAAGTGTGTGTAGACTCAGGCTGAAAAAGACGGTTGTCTTCCTGGATGTTTACATTGCCTAGGAAAATAACAGGAGGCAGGTGTGCAGATGCCTAACAGCCTCCACAGTAGTGCAGGGCTTAGTTAGGGCTGGGTTTGTTTTTTGCCAACTCTGTAATTTAGTAGTGTTGAAACTATTTTGTAAAGATCTCTGGGGCCAGTAGATGATGCTTTTCAGTCCACAGTCTTTGAGTGCTCATTGTGCTCTGGCAGGCGCTCGTGCTTGGCAGGCTGCTCTTGAAATGTTATTTGATCTCCTTGCATGATAAAATTGACTAAGATTACACTTTTCCCCTCCCCTTGGCTTTTGAAAGTAATGCATCAATGAGACTCGTTCAATAACATATTTAAAGACTTAACCCACATTCATTCACCCTAAGGTTTCCAGAAAAAGGCTTTTTAGATTTTTGCCTTGTTCTGTGGTTTTGCATTTATGAATTGAGGCGAGAGCTGATGTAATGTGGTTCTTCCTTTGTGTACTGTTTTTATAGTCCACAGAACATGCTGCAGTCTGTATGGCTGTGATAATTTCTGAAATGCTTGAGTAGGAGGGAGTGGTGTGTGTGTGTGTGTGTGTGTGTGTGTGTGTGTGTGTGAGAGAGAGAGAGAGAGAGAGAGAGAGAGAGAGAGAGAGAGAGAGAGACCATTTAGGCATCTTTAGCTATGTACTGATTTATTTTCTACATTGTAGGCAGGACAGGGGAGAGTGGCTGTGATCCATGGTGAACCATGACAACATGCTAGTTCTGAATTGCCTGTGCGCTGTGCAGACCAGTTTTTCATTTGCGACTGTGTATAGGTTAGGGTTAGGGCAGACAGCACTGGCTGTTTCTGTAGGGTAGTTTTACCTTATATTAGAGGTTTTGTAAATTTGCCTATTTCTTAGTCCCTTGTCATTGCCACTCTGTTTTGATTTTCAGCAAATGATATAACAAACCCAGCTTTTGTTTATTCATTTAATAGTATACTGGTAAGAAGTTTATTTTTTGTTTTGAGGAAACTGGTAAACCACATAACATTAATGTGTATTATATTTATCTTGACTTTCCAAGGCCAAAGGGTCTTTGCTTGCTATTGTGTAGTCTAAGAAATCAGTGGAAACATGATTTTATTATAGGAAGCCACTTTATTGTTTAAAAAAGAGGGAGGAAGGGAGTCTTTGTTCTTTAGTCTAGGGTTAGTTTGTGGAACTCAAACAAATGTCACTATCACTGGCATTGACTAGAGTGTTCCTCTTTGTCTTTATCTCCTCTCTCAATGTCCCAAAGCACTGAGAAGAGACTTTGACCAGTGCTTTGGCCTGGGATGGATGATCGATAGAAGGGTTGAAAACGTTCCTGTTGAGGGGTGTGTGCTCACTGACATGCATGTAGACTTGTGTTACTGCTGCCGAGTTACTAGAAACTATTTACTCAAGATTGAACGTTGAATAGAAATAAATCTTTGGCTGTAGGCCTGTGACAGAGTCAGGCTCTGAAGACCGAGGAACAGATTGTAGTTAGACTGGTCCTCCTTTCCTGCCCATGGTGACAAGAGAGGACTGTGCAGCATGGTTATCACTGATGTGGGCTTCTGAAACTGTCCCTAGAACAGTGGCCACAGAGCTAAACCTGGTAGGTGTGTGTTGACAGAGTGAGTGTGGGGTCTTCTTCCTGGTGGAGTGCTGTTGGGACTGATGTGGTCAGGCGGAAAAGATGGTCTCAGGTAGACTTCCTTTTTAAGTGATCTGAGAAGTGGATTCTTAGAATAACTCAGGATGAGGAACTACAGTGACTTTCCAGAAAATCTTATAATGTATCTGATTAAGAATATTGAAAGATTTATGTTGAGAGCAAGATACTGCTGCATTAAGATGGAAAGTGAGTAAAGGTGTGTCGTCCTATATCCAGGCTGAACAGAAAGAGCATTTCACAAGTTCTTCTGTTAGCTGCTTGTTATTGCTGACACAAGGCCTTTGACTCTAAACATTAAAGGTGAGTAGAGCCTTAGGCTTGTCCTTTAAAGAGCAATATCTATGATGTAGGTGACAGACACATATTTGTAATGAAAAGCGTTCAAAACAGTAATGCTGACATTTAATTATCAGGAACCTCAACAGACTTACTCAGTTCCAGTGTGGGAACAGTGAGTCTACCTAAAGGGTGTGTATTGTATCTTGGTCTGCTTCTGTTGCTACAGATACCACAGATTGAATCATTTGCTTACTTTTTTAAAAATTTAATGTATATAGGTGTTTTGCCCAAATGTGTCTGTACACTACATGTGTGCTTAGTGTGTACAAAGGCCAGAAGAGGATATTGGATCATCTGGTACTGGAGTTACAGATAGGGGCCACTGTGTGGGTGTTGGAAATTGAACCAGCTCCTTTGGAATAGGAGCCAGTGCTCTTAATCAATGATCCCTTACTCCAGCTCCAGCTTATTTTTTACTTTTTATTTTTTTTTTTTTTGGTTTTTTGAGATGGGATTTCTCTGTGTAGGCCCAGCTGTCCTGGAGCTCACTCTGTAGATCTGGCTTGCCTGGAACTCAGAAAGCCACCTGCCTGATGTGGGATTCCCCTCTGTATGCTGTGAATATGTTTTATTGCCTTTGGTTAATGAATAAAGCTGTTTCGGCCAATGACTTAGCAGAGCAGAGCCAGGCAGGAAATCCGAACAGAGATATAGAGAGCAGGTGATGTCAAAGAGATGCCATGTAGCTGCCAACGGAGACAGATGCTGGGTGGAACCTTACCAGTAGGCTACAGCCTCGTGACAATACATAGATTAATAGAAATGGGTTCATTGAAGATGTAAGAACTAGCAAGGAATATGACTAAGCTATTGGCCAAATAGTAATGTAATTAATATAATTTCTGTGTGATTATTCTGATCTGGGCAGCTGGGAAATGAACGAGCAGTCTCTGCCTACACCTACCTCTGCCTCTGGAGTACTGGGATTAAAGGTGTGGGCCACCACCACCTGGCCCAAATATATTTTTTAGTTAATTATTACTAGTTTTGAACCAAAGTCTTATGAAGTGCAGTCTGGCTCAGAATTTCTGATCTTTCTCCACCTCTAAGGGCTAGCATTATATTGTGTGTGCCATGGTGCCTGACTTATGCTGGGTAATTTAGAACAATTAGAAGTTTATTTGGCTCATGATCCTGATAACAACCTTTTTCTGTAGCTGAAGGCCAAAGGGCTAAGAAACAAATGTGAGTGAGCAGGAGTGGGGTGACTTTCAGGACACTCCTCTGTTTTACATCAGTCCATTCATGCATAACTCAGCTACTTCCTTCCTGCTAGACCCTTCCAGCACTGTAGCATTGGGGAGTACAGTATTCAAACTGTAGTGCTCTATGGAAGTGCTCAGGGTAAACCTGGCTCTTATTGCTCAGTGCAGCGAGGACTAATTATGTACTGGCAGTCCACAAGTCCCTGTCTTCACCACTTACACTCCAGTGGAAGAAGAAGAAAAGAGAGTATAGTATACTGACTCACTGACTGGTGATGGTGACTTATACTTGTAATTTCAGTATTTGGGAGAGGGAGAAAGGAGGCTTCTGAGTAGTTTGAGGCAAACCTGAGCTATATAGTGAGATCCAGGCTAGAGTCAGCAAAAACAACAACAAATTCCAGGCTAGAGTTAAAAAAAAGTCAGTGAGCAAACAGTAACAAAAAAAAAAAAAGTTAACCCATGGGCATGCCAGTGTTCTGTTTTGAAATATAACACAAGGTAAATATTACGTAAATGATCTGCCTTTCCTTGTTTGATAAAAGGCATTTCTCATGTCAGTCGGAGGATTTATTAGCCACTGCTGACACACTTTGACTCATCTCTTGAATAAAGAAGGAAAAAAACCCAATCACCCTAAAATACCTTAAGTAAATGTAATGATTTGTCAGCTCTAAGCATCTGGTATTAGAAAGGGAAAGTTTGAGCCATGGCCTGTCTAGGCAAGGAAGAGTGCAGTTGTCTAAATCATTAGAACTCTCAAGATGGTGTGAAGACCCAAGTTCAAGCCTCAGTACCTACATAAAAGCTGAGTGCATGTCCATAACCCTGGCACTGGGACATCGGATGCAGGAAGGGGCTTGCCCACCACCCAGTCTAACTAAATCCTTGAGAATTGCAGGATCATTAAGAGAGATCCTAACAAAAGAAAGAGAGAGACATATACACAGAGACAGACAGACAGAGAGAAAGAGAAAAGTGGAGAGTGATCGAGGAAAATACCCCAACATCAACCTTTGACCTCCATAGTGCATGTACACATGCACATAACAGATGTGCACATTCCTTCTCTATTGTAGTATAAGAGCTGGGGATATAGTTCTGTGATTGAGTACATACATATATAGAGAGGGAAGGGAAGGGAAAGGGGGGAAATTAAGATGGTGTTTTTTTCCTATGTGGATAAACAGTAACTGTTTAACTTCATGCAGTATGATCCCAGCAACACAGCAGTGTTTACTCAGCAGAGATAAAGAGGCCAGAAATCAGTACAGCAGAAGTGCTTGTTTCCTTTCTCTAGACAATAGGGTTGTAGATAATTCCATTTTTTTTATGTTGTTCCTTCTTCCCATGAATTCTTTAGTCATGGTAGGTATAAGACAGATCTAGTTCAAAACCAGGAAGTGGAGGCATCAAGAGGTTGAAAAATTTGGCTAGGATTCTAAGCCCAATCCTCATCTCCTGTCCTTTTTTTTTTTTTTTTTTTTAAAGTTAACATTTATTTTATTAATCAATTAGTTTTATTTAGTGTGTGTTTGTTTATTCATCGACACATGTGGTGGTCAGAGGACAATTTAGGGAAATTAGTTTCAGCCTTCCACTGTGTAATTCCTGAGGATCGAACTGAGACTTCCAGTCTTGACTGCAAGCACTCTGAGCTGCTGAGCTGTCTCCATGGTGCCCCATTTCTCTGCTCAGTCGGTTCAGGCCGATGTTGATGTGCACTCTGATAGCAGCATGTTTGTAGTTGTGCCAATGTGGAGAGGGCTTAAGAGATAGATCTAGTTCTCCAGCCATTCCTTCCTTTCTCTTTGTGTGCAGGTATGAAATTGTCGGTTCCTGATGTTGTTTCATTGAAACTTCTATTGATGAGACACTTAGGCATATTAGGTTTCCATGAAGGTATCTAATGTTAGAGAAAAATCAGGTAACATATGCATAAAATATTTATTTAAAGCATTCCTGCCGGGCAGTGCTGACACACACCTTTAATCCCAGCACTTGGGAGGCAGAGACAGGTTGGGTCTTTGTGAGTTTGAGGCCAGCCTGGTCTACAAGAGCTAGTTCCAGGACAGGCTCCAAAGCTACAGAGAAACCCTGTCTTGAAAAACCAAACCAATCAATCCATCAGTCAACCAACCAACCAACCAACCAACCAACCAACCAACCAACCAACCAACCCTCCAGGTAGAATGAAGATGAATAGTTTTTACAATTCCTTTAAAAAATTTTCATATGTACCTATGTGTGTGCACGCGCATGGGTGTGTATATGTGTTGCATATGTCACAGAGCATGTGTGGAGGTCAGAGAACAACTTTCAGAAGTTCTTTCTACACTGGGTTTGAGAGATGGAACTCAGGTCATTAGGCTTAGTGGCAGGGCACCTTTATCTGCTGAGCCATCTTGCTGGCCCTCATCCCCATTCTTTTTCAACTTGATGCTTGTAGTTAATAAAGTAAAGGATACCTAGTGAGGAATGTGTAGAAGTGAGAGGTTTGGCATTGGAGGAGGATACTGCTTCCCTCTTAGCATTAGAAGGTCGTGTAGGCTAGAAGTCAGCTGTGTTTGGGTTTGGTGGGTAAAATGAAGCAGTCATTTTAATTTTAAAATTAGTTGTAGGTTTTGTGTGGATATTTTAAAGAATGTGGGTATGTTTAGGATATCTTTATGTGAAAGTAAAGCATTCATGCCATTAACATTTGAACTAATTGCTCATTCCTCAGCAAACAGATCTGTTTCTTATGTTCTGTTTTTTCAAAGCCAGTGAGCTCCTAAAGCTCTGGTTTTTAAAGGGGACGGTTTTATGTGTGACTGCTGAACTTCAGAAGAACAGAATAGAGCACACGCCCACTGTGCATTTGAGACATTGCTCAAGTCAAGCCCCCGGTGTGTGCTGCTCTGTTCACAGAGTCCACCAGATTTTCTATTAATAATTTAAAAATAGATGGGTGGAAACACGTCTCTGCTGGGCTTGATCAGCAGCAGCAGCAGCAGTGAAATATGTGCCTTTGAATAAAATAACAATTGAAATTATGCCCTCTAGAATGGCCTTCAGGAGTCCTCAGACTGATTTATGTGCAGAAAGAATGCAATAGTTTCTCTTCCTGTTGCTGTGATAAAATTCTTGGTCAAAATAATTTAAGGAAGAGAGGGTTTATTTTGGTTCACAGTTCCAGGTCCGTCATGGTGGTGAAGTCAGGGTAGCAGAAACCCAAGGTGGTCCTATAGTTTTGTTATTTTTGTCTTTCTCTCTCTCTCTCTCTCTCTCTCTCTCTCTCTCTCTCTCTCTTTCATTTTTTCCTATTGTGAAGATTTAATAGAAGTATTTTGGGTGAGGCTCAAATTACAAAATATCTTTTTATTGCATATATTACTTAAAGCTTAGTAAATAGAAAAGTTTAGAGCCTGGTGTGGTGGTGTACAACTTTAGATACTAGTATTTGGGAGGCAGAGACAGGCAAATCTCTGTGTGTGGTTTAAGGTCATCCTGGTTTAGCCTGGACTAGCAATAAATCAATGGAGGAAAATGAAAGAATAGACCCAGTTTGACCTCAAAATGGTAAGAGCAAACCTTGCTTGATCTGAGAGGTTGGTGTCTTCATTCAAGGGCATGGAAGAATGTGTCCTGTGCTCCAGAATCATGAGGGGAGATGATGGCTTCACCAGGTCCAGAAACTGTTCTTCTGAACTGTAGGGTGGTAAATACATCAGGTTCTGTTTCTGTGACCTCAGGACTTCAGGGAGTGTCATGGGTGGTTGGCTGCTTTCTGGAATTCCATGGGTGGCAGCTTTCTTGAAGCCTTGGGGCCTGCCTGCTTTTGACTCTGATTTTGGGGTGCTATATTTTCTTTAGTAAGATTCTGTCTCAAAAACAAAAAATAATAAAATTAATAGTTTATACAATCTAAATGTAAAATAGAAAAGGTAGTTTCAGATGTTGTGCAGGAATTTTATTTTATTAATTGACTGTCATGGCTATTTTACTGTTGTGACACTGTGACCAAGGCAATTTACAAAAGAAAGTTTGTTCTGGGATTACCATTTCAGAGAGTTAAGAGTTCATTACAGGCAAGCAGAGTAGCAGACAAGTAGCAGGATTCACATCTCTAACCTCAAGCATTAAGTGGAGAGTAAGACTTTGAAATGGTGCTAGTTTTTAAGCTCTCAAAACCTGCCCTCCAGTGGCACACCTCCTCCTGGAAGGCTACATCTCTTAATTCTCCATCAACAGTGCCACCAAGTAGGAACAAGACTAGAGGGACAGCTTAAATGCTTAAATTCAAATCACCACATCAAAACAACACCGTCCCCCTTTCTGGGGATGGGACACAGGGTGTTTAAGGAATTTTAAATATGTGGGTACTGGATTTAGTGCTGCATTCCTTTAATTCCAGCAGTAGTCAAATAAGAGGCAAGTCGAACTTGTTAGAGGCCAGCCTGTTTGTTCTACTCACTGATACCCTGTGTGTGTGTATTTGGATTGAGGATTTATTAAATATGTAGTTAATGACATCCCCTTTTTAAAAGAGAAAGATATTTAATTATCAGGGAAATTACATAAGAATATTTACTTCAAGTGAATATTCTTTTTTGGTGTGGCAGAGTTGGGGATTGGAATTAGGACCTCTTTGATGAGAGGCAAACACTCTGTCCATGAGCTACATCCTTGGCCTATGATGTGATTGCCTGTCTGCCTGGTCACTTTTCTTTCCTAGACTGTGCCATGTCCATGGAGTCCACATGCTATGCCCACATTCAGTACATTCAGCAATAAAATGTTTGCCCTTCCTAGAATCGTTGGTTTAGGGTATAGATTTAAAGAATTACATCATTTTCCCTCCCTCCCTCCGTTTTCTTTTTGGGGCAAGGTCTCCTATAGTCTGAGCTGGTCCAGCACTGGCTGTGTTGTTGAGGATTGCCTTGAACTCACTCTGCTTCTGTCTGCTGAGTTTTCCGAGTTCAGAGCTTTGTCAGGCTTTGCTTATTTAAAGCATTTTGGCTCTGTACTGTCATGTAATGTAATGTTAAATGCTGGTATTTGTCACTATCAGCATTTAACATTACCTTCTCTATGTTCTGTTAGTTCTCAGAGCCATGGCTTCTTTATTTCTGCTTTTATGTGCTTGCTTTTTTTGAGGCAGGGTCTTGCTGTGTAGTCCTGGCTGGCCTGGAACTATCTATGAAGACCAAGCTGTCTTTAAACATGTGATCCCTCTGACTGTACCTTCCTAACAGTAGATTATAGGCTGTGCCCAGCATTACTTTTGCATGTGTGCTCTCGTTCATTTTTCCTCCCTCTCTGTCTGCTTCTCCCCATTTCCCTCCCCTCCTCCTCGCCCTCACCCTGGATGACCTAAGTTCTTTCTCCAGAAGCACATGGTGGAAAGGAGAGGACAGGCTTCACAGATTATCTGACTCCATGTGTGCATGCACATGTACAGACATAAACACAAACAGAAATGTAATAAGAAAAATAAAAGAAGATGAAATCCAGGTCCAGAGAGGTACATTGATTGGATTTCCCAAATGTATCATTTATCATTTGAAAATGGCTAAACTCCTGTAGGTGTGCTTTCTGACTTTTCTACTCCTTGGTCCTTCCATGGATGACTCTATATTTGTCAGTCTTCTAATTTCTGTGCCCAGAGGAACACAGCATTTATTTTTTAGCCATTGTAACTGCCCTCCTATTCAGGGTGGAGATATCTTTGGTGGCTTACATTCCACATGGAGAGGACCCTTTAGTGATGGAGATACTGGATTTATTGTTCTTGGAAAAGATAAGAACTGAACCTCTTTGATCTGATAGTTAGATTTGAAATGTAAAAATTCCTGAGGCATTATAATTGCCAGAAATGTGATATTTGAATTAGACTCCAGACGCTTGATCATTTTATTTTGGCTCAGGTGTTCAGTATTGCTGATGAGTGGTGGGATGTAGGGATGTTTGTGTTGTTACACGGTTGTTGTTCATTTAGTCAAGGTGATTTAAAGACATTTTCTCAAATGGATAAAACAGGAACATTAGAAGATAGAAAATTTAAATAGTTATAGAGGAGGAAAAAAAATCCTACAACCAAAAACAAAACCCCTGGTAACCAATCTTGATTTTGCTGTTCATTCTGAGAGAATTTGGGTCTCTCCACAGTTTGTCAGCCACCAGGACATGCTACATTTGCTCTTTCCATTGAAACTTTAACAAAGTAACCAGGAACTAGATTTTATTTGTGATCATAAAAGTTATTCCTTTGAGATTTAAAGCTTAACTTTTTTCTTTCATAAGATTTATTGGGAATTAAATTCCCACATCAGGCAATTAATTTTTTTAAAAACCATACAGTAATGAATGTGTTTATAAAGCATAGCCACGGAGTTGTATAATTATTATCACAGCGTAGTTAAGATTAGTTTTTTTTTTTTTTTGGTGTTTTTTTTTTTCGTTTGTTTTTTTGTTTTTTTGTTTTTTTGGTTTTTTTTTGAGACAGGGTTTTTCGATGTATCTCTGGCCCTCCTGGAACCCTGTAGACCAGGCTGGACTCCAAACAGAGATCCACCTTCCTCTGCTAAGATTAAAGATGTGTGCCATTACGTCCTTTTTTTTTTTTTTTTTTTTTTTTTTTGGTTTGTTTTGTTAAGACAGGGTTTCTCTGTAGCTTTGGAGTCTGTCCTGGAACTAGCTCTTGTACACCAGGTTGGCCTCGAACTCACAGAGATCAGCCTGCCTCTGCCTCCTGAGTGCTGGGATTAAACGTATGTGTCACCACCACCTAGCCTAAGAATAGATTTTTATACAGTACATATTGGTAATGTATTGAATATGCCTACAAAATCCTAAATGTATCACTTGTACTTCTGTATGAACCATCACTAAATTTATGCTTCAGTACTGTAGCCTGTAACTGGCTTAACACATGTACACCCAACTTTTTTTTTTTCTTTTTTACTATGGTCTGACACAAGGGAGTCAACTATACCCTCAGCTTTTAAGATATGATCAATCAATTATGAGTAACATATGGAAATAGGATATACTCTTGATTAGTTTATTATCTGGGGAAACTGCGGCTTTCCCCAAACTTTGACTTCACATGTGGTGGATTGCAAAATTCTTAATAGAGGCAATCAGCTTTTATGTCTCAGAAGAGCTTCTCCTTCTCACCTGCCTCCCTTGCTGTAGGCTATCCTTCAGCCAGGAGCCTTCAAGTTACCCGCTCACTTGGGTGTGGCTTTTTATACTATTTATGCCAATGCAGCCCGTATCTTTTCCGGCTGTGGGATTCTGTTGCTGTTCTTTGTTCCAGCAGAGGATATTGATTTGTGAGTCTACCCCTAAATAAGTAGCCCTCTATTATTCTCAATTCTGAGCTGGTGTGGGATTTCTTTTAAGTGTCCTTCTTCATCTGGTGCCCAATGTGGTACACAAACCCATGGCCCTGATATTAAGAGTCTCATGCTTTACCCACTGAGCTAGACGGGAGTGTCTTTCTTTGCCTCCCTGATCCCCAATCCTTGTACTTTTTTTTTTTTAAACAGTGTTTCTCTGTGTGGCCTTGGTTGTCTTAGAACTTGCTCTGTAGATCAGGCTGGCCTAGACCTCAGAGATCCACCTGCCTTTGTGCTACCCCTTCCCCACTGGGGAGGGTAACGGTGTGGGTCACCACCTCTCTTCAGTTCCTTACTTGTTCTTTTGAGATAGTCTCCTAAATCCATATTGTTCTGGACCTTGCTTGTAGCCAAGAGTGATTTTGAATACTTGATCCTCTTGCCTTCACCTCCCAAGTGGTTAGATTAAATAAAATTGTTAGTGTCGGTGCCCTGCTGATTTATAAAATTCAAGGGGGGGGGCGCTGGAGAGATGGCTCAGCGGTTAAGAGCATTGCCTGCTCTTCCAAAGGTCCTGAGTTCAATTCCCAGCAACCACATGGTGGCTCACAAGCATCTGTAATGAGGTCTGGCGCCCTCTTCTGGCCTGCAGGCATACATACAGACAGAATATTGTATACATAATAAATAAATAAATAAATATTAAAAAAAATAAAATTCAAGGGGTTCTGAGTGTGAGTCAGTGTGATGGTATCTTCTAGCCTGCACATTCAAGAAACTTAAACAGGTCAGTCAAAATTGGAGGCTGCCCATAGCTGTATAAGAAATTTTAACTGCATGGAGAGGTGGCTCAACAGTGATTAATATCACTTGTTGTTCTTGCACAGGACCTGGTTTGGTTCCCAGCACTCTCTTGATGACTCACAACCATACTTAACTCCAGTTTGAAGAGATCTGATTTCCCTAGGCATTAAGCATGCACATGGTACACATATGAACATGCATGAAAAACACTAGTATACTTACAAAACAGTGTATTTGAAAAGAAACTGGAGAGATGGCTCAGAGGTTAAGAGCTCTTCAAGAAGTCCTGAGTTCAATCACATGGTGACTCACAACCATGTATAATGAGATATTGTGCCCTCTTCTGGCAAGGAGGCAAACATGCAGACTGGGCACGGTGTACATAATAAAATAAATCTTTTATATATATATATTTAGGGAACCCTCAGAAAGTGAATATAAAAAAATGAAAATTTGAGGCTAGTGTAGGCTTTGTGGCAAGGCTCTGCTTAAAAATATCCCCCTCCCCCCAGCTCATACAACCGAAAACCTCGTTGGGTGTGGTACACCATGCTTGTAATTCTAGCACCACAAGAGGTTTAAAGACAGGGTTTCCTATATAACCTGTGCTTGCCTACAGTTCATCAAATAGAGCAGGCTAGCTAGGAATTTGTGATGCACTTCCTGTCTCACCTTCTTGAGTGGTGGGATTATAAGTGTGTGGACACCATACTTGACCTGAAGGTTCCATTTTGTGCCATGATTCTTGTTGTTTTTTTGTTTTGTTTGTTTATTCCCTCCAAATTTCTTGCTGAAATATTTTTAAGTTCCTTTTGCTTTTGGTATGGTATCATAACATACCAAAGCTTGATACCTAAGCTTGTCTGTTTCTTGCTTTTTCATTGATTCCATCATGTGCAAGTAAGTCTTTTTTTGTGCAGTGGAGTTGTTGAGAGGGTCTGTTGTAGCTGGTGCTGACTTTACAGCCCTGCTCTTTCTACCTCCATCACAATCCACCCTGTATGTTCCCCATGCCGGGTCTTCCCTGCTGGGCTTTTGAGGTGGCATTCGTTCCACAGCCTGGTTTTGAAATCCCAAGGAAGGGTGACCATGATTCTGGATCATCCTGCCTCCAACTTCTAAGATCCTACCTTGCCCAGCAGAGAGTCACTGTTCCTAAGCAATTATTACAGCCCTTCAATTCTGTGCAGAGTTGTTAGGGGATTAGTTGAGTTATACAGTTTTGTCACCCGCACACCTGAAGTCTAAATTAGTGGACATTTCAATCTTGAACTAGGAAAACATTTGTAAAATGATAGTGATTGCCGTCATTTTCTCTGTAGAACTCAATTAGCTTGGTTATTAAGTTGATACAAGGACAGTTTTTTATAGTCACTTAGAAGAGAAACTGATTGTGTATGTAGGTTGAGCACCTCCAAATGCTGTGCTTGTTAGCACAATTCATATTGAATTGAGAAGAACTTATTCTGTCATAGTCCATAAATTACTAGTCAAGAAATTATGAGGAACATATCGACTGGCCAGGTACACACTGCCTGTACTCTAAGTAAGGAAAGGAGCAAGTCCTTGCCACACAGACTTTAATCTCAAGTTATGACAGAGCTTCTGTTCAGGGCAAAGCCTGTGGTTAACAAAGGTGGAAATTCCTGTCTGTCAGTGTGGGCTGCTGGCAGCATAGCTGCATGTGATGAAATCTGCCATCTTAGTGGAGCTTTCAGGGTCATGGTGAAGCAAGAGCCTGCGGAGATCTGATCTGCTGTAGAGAAGATTGCATTTAAACCTAAACCAAGTTGAACTATTGTGGTTGCCCTAATCTTCCAATATGGATGAGCATTCGTTCTCCTCCATTCTGGTCCTGTTTCCCTGATGGTGGCCTACAGTAGAACTCCAATCCAAGATAGTCTTCTGTCTTTGGACTGAGACTTGTGAATGTCCAGGGACAGTGCAGCTGACAGTGTGGTTCAGTGATACAGCCTGTGGCCTAGGTGTGAGATCTTGTCAATCTTTAACAAAAACCGTATCACACATACACAGCATGCAAAAATAAAAGCTATAGTAGTTATTTGTGTTGACTGTCTTTTAAAAAATCTCTATGTGTGCTGTTAGAGTATTTAAAAATATCATTTGATTATTTTGATTTAGTAAAAGGGCTATGGTTTATAGACTGGTTACCCTTATAATTTTAAAAGCATATTTTGATCTGTGACCAAATTTAGGCATGAATTTTAGGTTTCACCTTACATTTTGTATATATAGGGGAAATAAAATAATATATAATGATTAAGTCAAGTAAATATTTGCCCTTTTGCCATAATGTTAGGTGTTCTAAGGTTAAATATTTACTATGGAAATTAAAACCTACTTAAAACAAAGATCCAAACTATCTTATTTTTCAAAATAAGTAGGTAAACAGTGGCTTCTGAAACCTTAGATTCAAGGCACTTGACAAAAATATTAATGGAAATATTCCCTGGTCATTATAAATAATTTAGCATCTGAATAGTTGTCCATGAGATTCCAGTAATTTATTCCTTTTGTGTAGTCTTCCTGCATGGTTGTGGGTTGTGTGGTGCCTGCCCACGGCAAGGTGTTGTCTGCAGCTTCCTGCTGTTGTCGCTCTCTCCCCTGCTTTGTTTTTCTTTCTGAGTGGTTTCTGTTCCTCTTATGTGAAAGTTGGGAAAGACAAATGGTTTTTTTTTTTTTTTTTTTTTTTTGGCTTTTCGAGACAGGGTTTCTCTGTGGCTTTGGAGCCTGTCCTGGAACTAGCTCTTGTAGACCAGGCTGGTCTCGAACTCACAGAGATCCGCCTGCCTCTGCCTCCCGAGTGCTGGGATTAAAGGCGTGCGCCACCACCGCCCGGCAAGACAAATGGTTTTAAAAGCCTAGGAAATCTGTTTCTTGGGACTGTCCCATTTTTACTATTTCTTTCTGTTAGTGCTTATAATTAGTTTATAAAGTGTTTTCAGATTTTTATTTTGTGTCTGTTCTGTTTTATAGTTTCTCAGTTCCCTTCTTTGACTTCCCAGGCAGATGGTTAAAGCCTTTGAAAGATTTGACCTGTATTTGAGCATTTGTACAGTATTTGCTTTAAAACAAACAAACAAACAAACAAACAAACAAACAAACAAACAAACATGTGTCAATGCAGAAAATATGGGACTTTCTGGCTCTCATTAGTGAGAAGTGATATGTGTGTATGTGTGTACACATATATGTGCATATGCACGCACATGCACATGTGCTTATTCACATGCCCACTCTGTGGATTTTAATCTTAATTTGCAGTTTCCAACCTGGGCTGGAGGTGAGTGGTGAATAACCGTGCTCTTACTTCTAAATCAGTACCTGGCTTCACCCTTCTGCGGGAGCGGTATAATTTTTCTTTTCCTTTGATCCTGGCTGAGTCAGATGTCCATGTCTCCCCCCCATCCCCACCCCTTTAAACAGCTGTTACATTTTACAGACTCTCTTTCCATTTGCCTTGAGCCCACAGTTCTGGTTTCCTGACTACTCAGATTGACAACACAGACTTTTTCCTCTTTTTTTTTTTTTATTAAAAGATCCATATGCCTTTCTGTCTTGTTCTTAAATTATTCCTTCCTGTTTGTGAAAGACTTACACAATTCTTTGAAGTCAAGCTAGCTAGAATTCCCTGGGGAAATTTTGTTTGCACACCATCATTCTCAGTTTTGTGTATTTTCTCAGAGTCATAAGTTTTTGTGGCTAGAAGGGACCAGTTGTTCATGTATCGTCGTCTTCTGGTGACAGGTAACTGGCCTTTTTGCTCAGTGACCATCAATGTCTGGGACTTGAGGGCAAAAAAGAAGTAAGTATGCCAGAGAAATACAGTGCAGACACTCAAAGTGTTTTCTGCTTGTAATGAAAAAATAATCCAAAAAGTCAGAATAGTAATCACCAAACAAGAACATGTTTATCTTGCTTCCCGAGCTCTCCACTGGCTGTCTCCTTCTTGGGGAGGTCGTCTATGGACACTTTCTTTCTTATGTTCCTCAAAACTCTTCTCAGGTTCTAGTTTTAAAATCTCTACCGTTGTATTACATTATGAAAACTTTATTGTTCAAGTTCTTTAGTTTGGTTTTTTTGAGACAGGAGTTCTCTATAGACTTTGTTGGCCTGGGTCTAGCCAACCAGGTTGGCTTTGAACTCGTTGAGATCTACCTGATTCTTCGACCCGAGACGGATGTAGGCTAGAATCTTTCCCTGTAAGCTACCACCTCGTGGTGCTACACAGATTAATAGAAATGGGTTAATCAAGATATGAGAGCCAGTAAGAGGCTAGAGCTAATGGGACAAGCAGTGTTTAAAAGAATACAATTTGTGTGTCGTTATTTCGAGAGTAAGCTAGCCGGGAGCCGGGTGGCCGGACAGAGCCCGCAGCTCCTCACTACAGAACTCCTGGCTCTTGTTCAGACATGTGAAGGCATGTGAATTCAGAGTCACAGGTCCTTCTGCTGGCTTCCTTCCTGTGCATGAGGCCCCTGTGATACTCAAACAATGAAAGGTCAGGCTGGTGTAATTGCGCTTTGCAGTGTTGTTGCATTCTTGAAAAAAAGCAAAGGAAAACACATATATCTAAATGCTCCAGTCTTACAGAAAAACAGTTCTGCCTATCATTCTGTGTTGTAAATGCAGAGGTAACTCACTAACTTCGCAGAAATCAAGGCTTTGTTTTTATGATGAAGGAAAGGCAGTCTCCTGCACACCCACAGGACTGTTGTACAGGGGATCACAGGAGCCCTGAGAGTGGATAATACTCATGAGTTTTTCAGACTGTCATTGCATACAGCCTGTCTGCCAGAGACTGTGTCGGCTCTGTTGTGAGTGATAGAGTAATATATTGAGGGAGTCAGGGCACTTGATATGGAAAGGAGAATTTATGAAGAGAATGTTGAGCATATAAGACAGTGTAACTTGTGAACAAGATCCGGCAAGAGTGGCTGTATCGAACAAGCTATAGTGGGGAAATGTTCTTTTCCTCAGGTCAGGTTGTATAAATTACTGAAAGAATAGAAGACAGAGATTCAGATTGCTGTGGGACTCCTGCTCTCTTTTCTCAGAATTATGATGTATTGCCTTTGTGAGAGACAAAAACTAAGTCCCATGGTTTATCAGAAGCAATTTAGGGTGGATTAGAAGAGAGAGCTTTACTGATGAAATAGGATTCTTAATTTTTTTTTTGCCTACGCATATTCACCTCTAGATCAGTGGAAATGGACTTTCTGTGGTGACAGACATGTTCTGTCTCTGTCCAGTAGCTGCTGGACACAATACTTGATTTGAAATCACTTATAATGTGAGGAATGTGATCAAGGAACTGGCTTTTAACTTTTGTTTAATTAACTCCACAGACATTTTGCAGCTAGCCGCCAGCTATTTGCCAGCACTGCCCTAGAGCAGTCTTAATTGAGTGTTGTGACCTTGAATGAGTAACAACTGAGAAGCTGTTAGCTACATTTTATACTTTTGTGGACACCTCTTTGATTTTTGTATTTATTTTCTTTTAGCGACATTTGGGATGAATGGAGAGCATAAAGGTATTATTATGTGTAAGATAAGAGCTGCTGTTTACTTAAGATAAAGCCTCTAGTAGCCTTTTAAACAAGTATTTTAAAAAGGAGGCCAGGTAGTTGTGGCTCATGCCTTTAAAAGTACCAGGACAGGCTCCAAAGCTACACAGAGAAACCCTGTCTCGAATCCTCTACAACCACCCCCCCCCCCAAAAAAAAAAGAAAGAAAGAAAGAAAGGGAAGCAGGACTAGAGATAGCTCAGTTAGTAGAGTGCTTGTGTAGCTGGTGCAAAACCCTGGGTCTCTTCCCCATTACTGCATAAATACCCTTGGAAGGTAGAAACAGGAGAGGAGGGTCCCAAGTTTGAGGCCAGCCTCAATCATGTGCTTATCTCAGTGACAGCAGAACTGTGCAGGGAGCCTGTCTTAAAAGGTAAGAACTCTTGATGTTCTTGCACAGGACCTAGGTTTGGTTCCCAACACCCACATCAGGCACCTCATAATTGTCTGTAACTCCAGTTCCAGGGGATCTGAAGCTCTATGGGGCTCCCTTGGACATAGCATATACAGACAACAAGCACACAAATGTGCTTATAAGCAATTTTTTTAAAAAAAAGCAAAAGACAAAATCAGCATCAAAAAGCTACCAGTGAGAACCGTATCAGCCTGCCTTCAGAATCTGTGCTCTTCAGTTATGAATGAAGAAAATTTGTTAGTGGCTAATGAAAAATGAAGTTAGATAGATTGTGCTCATCAAATGTTTGAGTCCTTTCAGGGGAAATATAGCCTACTGCCTACTCTTGTGGGTTCAAGTAGAAACCTGGAGACCATGTTTCTTTAGGCTGAGGAAGTTGACTGACTTGGGCCTGGGAGGATCTTTTAGAGGAGCTAAGGCAAGCTTCTCATTAGCAAAGCATATGTTCACTGGAGACCCTTGGCTGCTGGTTCTATCACCAGTGATAACTAATATTTGCTGAGTACTGTATATGTGGATTGGTGCTTTATGTAGATTGTATTATCACAGGCCTATGGTGTTTATTTTTTATCATCATTTTGTCTTATAAAAAAGGGGGAAGGGGCAAGCCCAAGCATAGGATGTCCCCATGGAAGGCTTGTATTGATGAGTTGGGAAGGAAGGATGACCAGAGTAGCCTTGTTCTGAAAGAAGAGATAGTATTTATTTTATATACAGGCTCTGAACTGAAAATATTAAAATTTAAGACAAAAGATTAGGTAATCTTTGTATTTATGAAGTGTAAGAATTGGGGCCCAAGATAAGTGAAAGGACTAGGAATAAAGATTCATAGAGCTTCTCTTCACATTTTCTTCCAGTTTGTGCCACAAGAGGAAGCAGCTAATGGTCACTTGCATTTTGTCCTTTGGTTAATTGGAAGTGGGTTCTGCCTTTTGCACTGGTGCAGAGCCTGGATGAAAGGGACATTGAAGCAGAGGTAGTCTCACTGCCTTGGTCCCTAAGGTTGGTGTTAGGATGAAGACTTTCTCCCTAGGATTCTTGATGTCTTCTTTCCCCTTGGTAGTTTGTTTAGTGCTTATGTATTTACTTTGTTGAACCCAGGGCTCATCACATGCTAGGCAAGCTTTCTACATGGAGAAAGCTTTTGGTAGCTTTCTCTTACTTTTGGTCTTTTTGAGGCAGACATGGTTTCTCTAGGTAGCCCAGGTTAACTTCAAACACGGTATCTCCTTAATGCTGGGGCTTCAAGTGTGTGCCACCATACCCAGCTCTCCTTTATTTTTCGTAAAAGATACTGGGCTCTCAATTTAGGAGTTTTTTTGTTTGTTTGTTTTGTTTTTGTTTTTGTTTTTTGAAAGGGCTGTCTTCACATGGTTGTTTGACCTGACTCAGGAACATGGTAACAAGGGTCACTTGACCCTGTTTGTTATCTTTTCAAATCAGCACAGTAGTTAGTCATATGCTGACTTGGTAGGTATTGGGAGTCAGATTCCCAACAAAAATTCTTATGACTAGTTAAATTGAGCTATATTCTTGTTTTTTTTTTTTTTTTTTATGTCCTTATCCCCACCCCCTCCCTTTCTTCCTTGGGGTAGGAATTGGCGTTGGTCATTTGTAAGTTTTGTAATAATACAATTTATACTGGAATTTACTGCATTTCTGTAGGTTTTGATTTTATTGGTGACCAACTTGAACAGTGTTCTTACCTGTAGACTTTTGGGACTTTTAAATGATAACAGATTAAATATTAGGAAAATTTATAAAACAATATGTCCCACACTCACTTTGCAGGATTTTTGTTTATTTGTTTGGTTTTTGGTTATTTACAAACAGGCTCTCACTGCTTATCCCTGACTGTCCTGGAACTCACAGAGTATTGGGATTTAAGGTGTGTGTCTGCTATATCCAGCTACACAGAGATTTTAATAATAATGATAATAATAATGTTCTTGTTGATTTGGGGCTACCTGTCAGAAGGTCTCCGAACAATCTGTGTGCTTAGTTCTGTGTCTTCATCTCATGCCCTCTCAGGTTGTCACATTCATTTCTTTGACTTTATTTCCTCTTGTTCTCCTATTTTCTGGAGTCAGATTGCTCTTCCTGCTGTCTGGTAGTTAGTTCCGCGAAGAGCTTGACACAGGCAGCACTTTCTCAAACTAAAATCCCTTGGCTGCTCTTCAGGTCCCCAACCCACACTTCCACCCTTTTTTCTGTTTCTTACCTCATTGCACTTCTGATATTACCTTGCTTGCGTGCATCGTTTCAAATTCCAGACAGATGTGGTTTTCATCGCATCAGGTTGATGGCCAAGCCTCCTATGTGTAGGAAGTGTTTATAGTGCAGAGATTACAGGACCTTATTGGTGATCACAGTGGAGAGGAGAGCTCATCTAGGTTTAGGGGATGGGGTGGAACTCTCAGAATGCTTTAAAAATCTTTTTTAAAAAATTTTATTATTTATACAGTATACATTTATTTATGTATTTATTATGTATACAGTATTCTGTCTACATGTATGCCTGCAGGCCAGAAAAGGGCACCAAACCTCATTACAGATGGTTAGAAGCCACCATGTGGTTGCTGGGAATTGAACTCAGGACCTTGGGAAGAGCAGGCAATGCTCTTAACCACTGAGCCATCTCTCCAGACCCTAAAAATCTTTTACCAGTGATGATTTCTGTGCTGTTTTTGCAGATGAAATCTGCCCTTTAATATTATTGGATCTTTTCCATAAGTCTGCAATTTTATATATTTTGAAGTGATCCTTACATCATCTGTGTCTTGTCATTTTGTTTAAGATAATAGAAATGACACACCTATAGGAAAGACAGAGCACACATATTCAACTGGTTAAAAAATACCATAAATTGCTGATTGCTACAATACAGTGTCTAGGTGGAATTTGCAAGGTAAGTTAGGGGAAGAGCAAGGAAAGAAGTCTGCATTTCCCCAGGTCTCATAGATGTGGTCAGATTAACTTGAACCAAAAGTGACAGTTTTTCCATTGAAAGCTTTTCCCAAGAAGTTTGGTTTGCTGGTATGTGTGAGAGAATTATTCTTGAGAGTATTGTTGCAACTCTGTTCCTGTTTCATTTACATTTCAGCCCCCCACTTCAGGTTACTTCCCAGTTGTTTTGGCAGTTTATGTTCTGAAGTGTTGCTTGTATTTTCCAGGAAACTTTTAAGGTAACCAGAGCCTAGAGTTCTTCAGTATGCCTTTACTTTGGGCAATAAACTGAGCATCTGGTATTTTTGTGGTTGGTTGTAGTGTATGGAATGAGCATTTTGTTAAAGGTTTAATTTTTCCTTGACTACAGAATTGAGGAAATGGATCAAGGGGACTTAGCTTTGAACAGTTGGGATCCAGGCTGTATTTAATTAACATATCTGTCCATTGCTGTACTGTCTTTTTATCTTGCACTATATGAGATCAAAGCTTAGGAAAAAAAATAGCTGTGTGGTATTGATTAAGCCAATTTTGATGGGCGATCTGCTTGCCTATGGAGGCAGTCCAGTCTCTGTGGCCTGCACTCGGGCTCAGTGTCACCAGTTACTATTCTACAGTGATGTGTCTGTTCGGCTCTAGCTTTCTGTAGAACTGAGGCTAGTCTTGTATTCCTCCTTTCCTGCCTCTGCTTCCTTGCCTAGTTACTCAGGTCTCCTCCTCCTCTACCACCAACAGTATTTAGATGGTTTAGGCTGAAAAGCTGCTGCCGCTTTTTCTTTTTTTAAACCTTAAAAAAGTCCAAATAAAATTTCTTTTAATGATAATGTTCAGTTTTATAAATCAAGGGGTTATCTCTTAACCTAGTGATACTTACAGCCTGTGTTAATAATTTATAAATGTCAAGATGAAGCCTTGCTTAAGCTGGTGGTTTATGGTAAAAGCTGTACCTTTGTAGATGTTATTAAACTAAAGCTGACATTTAAGATCATATTCTATCAATTTAATTTAAGCATACTTTTAATATAAAAATATTTATAGCATTAACCTTTCTTATCTCATTCTTTAAAGAAACATAATATTTTTCTTTTATGGTACTTATCGTTTGGATTCCTTTGTCTTACAAATTAATGGTTTTTAAAGTAATGACCTTCTCTTCCCAATATCTGAACAGACTACTTTAGGGAGGTGTTACATTTCTGTGGGAAACTCATGATGTGCTCTTGTGACTGGTTTCTTTAAATCCTGGGTGGTGTGCTTGGAATAGGGGCTAAACGAGCTTTTCACTGGAGACATACTGTGCAGGGCTGGGGTCTGCTCTCTATGAAGGTATTTTATTATCCTATAAAGCTGGTTGTCACAAACAAATTACTACTGTAATGGGAAGGGTGGGTTTATTCTTGGACTCAAGGGTAGACATTTAAAAATTATTTCGAGTCTATACTTGCTGCCTCTCTAATTCTACATACCATTGATTACATATCTCAAGTTCCTTTATTCCTTGTTTTTGGCATATAGAATTATTATTTTACTTTCAAGTAATATTAAAGATTTCTGTTGTAAATACCTGATCTAAGGGTGCTGCCATGTTTCTTATTTTCTTAGGTTTGTTAGTGACGTTTGAGTATTTCCTTCTAAGATCTTGTAGTCAAAGGGATGGGGGACTACCCAGCAGGAGGCAGATGATCTCTACTCCTGAGGTATGTTTCGTTATTAATCACTTTACTCTTTGAAAACTTGCATGTGGACATCTAACCTCTCCACCCAGCTAGGTCCTGCACATTCTCCTCCAGGGTCTAGCTAGATAGTTCTGCCTCCGTACTCCCCAAGGGCTGGGATTTATAGCCATTTGTCACCATGCCTGGTTTATCCAGTGCTGGGGAGTTTACCCAGGGCTTCAGGTATATTATACAAGCACTTTACTAACTGAACTGTGCCCCTAGCTGCAAATCATTTTTAGTCTTTCCCATTTAATAAATAACTTCTACTGTTAAATAATTTGCACATAGGTTTTTTTAAAAAAGAAAATCTAATTAAGCCTACTTATATCAGGTATTTAAAAACCTGTTTTCATAAAGAATATGTCAGGTTTGCCTATTTCACTTAATTCTTTCAAATTCAGCTTGTGATACCTACTTTTGTATTGCTGGTGAAACCTATCACCACCTCTCACTTTGTTTCCTGAGGTTGAAATTTCACCTGTGTGTGTCTAAGTGTACACACGTGTATGCAGAGGCTTGAAGGCAGCCTTGGGCACTGTTTAATAGTGATGCCTCCCTTTTTCCTTATTGTTGTTTGCACATATATAGTGCATATGTGTGTGTATTTTGTGTGCGTGGATACTCCTAGCACATATGCAGAGCTCAGAGGACAGCTGTCACTTTATTTTCTCCTACCATGTAGGTTCCAGGCATCAAGTTCAGGTCGTCAGATTTTGTGGTAAGTGCTTTTACCAATCAATTGCCTTGGCCATTTTTCTTTGAGACAGTCTTTCACTGCCTGTGATTGGCCAAGTTGGCCAAGTAGGCCAAGAACCCCAGGGCTTCTTCTGTTTCTGCTTCCTCAGTCCTGGGATTAAAAGTATATGGTATTCTACCTGCAGGGGTGGATCCCAACTTCTTAGGCATTCAAAGCAAGTGCTTTACCCATTGGGTCATCTTCCCAGCTCAAAATTTTGTTTTTTCACTTGTGTGCTTACCATATTAAGTGAATCTTAAAATGTTAGAAAGCTGTTTATTGCAGTCTTGTAACGCTGTTCATTAATTTGCAGTGTGAAAATCATTTGAGCAATTTTTCTTCCTTAATTTTTCTAGCTTGGCAAAAGTTTTCATTTGGGCAGCTGTTGTATTTCCCTGAGGAACAGCAGGGGGAAGTGTTTCCATCTGATGTATCTTCTTCAAGTGGGAACCAGCCAGGACTGGAGCTGCTTAGATTTTTATTAAATGTAGCATTTGGTAACAGCATTGATGTGGAATTTGTCCATAGTCACTTGTTAAGTCTGAGAGTGTCTCTGTGAATAGATGGGTGTATTGTTTCCATGTAAGAGTTTCCAGGGACATCCTAATACAGGCTTCCCATCACCTGCCTTTGCAGGTGCACACAGCTCCTCCACCTCCGTCACAAACTCACTGGATTATCCATAATACCCTGTTTGTTTCAGTTTTTCTTTTTTCTCTTTTCCCCACACCCCTCCTTGTGTTCCTCCTATACCTCTCAAGTGCTGTGCCACTATACCTGGTTTATAAATGCTAAGAAAGCAGTGTATCTGGCAGGGAATCCAGCCCCCATGTATGTGTTCTTTTCTACCTTGACTCTTATTACAAATAGTTCATTTTGATACCACCCAGTCTCATGGTTGTTGTCTTGTTTCTGTGCTGCTAGATTTATATGTAAGCCAGAGCTTTCTGACCTTTTGACCCATACCTATATCTTATCTGCAAGGCAGCTCAGACCTAACACATTCTAAATTCCTTTTTTCTTTTTTTCTCCTATATGGGTCGGTGGAGACTCTTCATTTCTAAGTGTGAGCCTAATCCTTAGTGCCTTCTTGACTCTCTCCTGTTTCCTTTCATATCTAGTCTCTTGACATACACAGATGATTGCAGAATGCATCCTAAATCAAACCACTGCTTTGTCTATCAGTTAACTGTTTCCTAACCTCAGGAGTTTAGACCAGGGGTCTGTTAACATGGAACTCAGATTTTTTTTCAGATTTCTGAAGACAAATCCTGCTCCAGGCTTTCTCTGCTTTGGACAGATGCTACCCAGCTGCCTCTCCATCTCTCCAATCCTTCTTTGTCCTCAGCCTCTTCAGCACCTTGACATTTTACAAGGGGGTTCCTGTCTTAGGCCTTTGAATTTGCCTGTTTCTCATCTCAGAATGCCACCTCCTTCATGATTCTTTACTCCATGGCAAATGACTTCTTGCTAGTGATTGCCTTAAATAAATTAATGACCTCCTCATCACCTTACCTACCCTTTTCTTCGTAGTGCTTATCCCAATTAAAATACTGTTTATTACAGCATTTTGCTGTCTTTCCCACTAGATCGTGGGTTGGTTCTATGGGTTTAGAGATTATGGGATTCCATGTATTTAGTTTCTTGGGCAGTGCTCTAAAATGAGGGAGGAATTGACAGAAAAATTTGCTCTCTCTAGAGCATCTTATTTGATGGTGGGTCTTATAGCTTCTATATTTTTAAGTGCTGTCTCCCAGCTTCTAGGAATTCTACAAGCCCTCTCCTCCCTGGACAACCAGCAGTTGCTGGATCTGGAAAGGAATAGTTCTAGTGGCTTTTCTGCTTTTGTCTTTGAATCACACAAGGCTCACTAAGATTTCTAGGTCAGTAAGTTTGGGTAACCTTACAAAGAATTACACCCACTTAGAATGACTTTGACATAGAAAACAGCAGATTGAGGTTTCACTTAGGCTTCTGCTTCCCTGGACCTTTCACCTGACACTTAAGGTGTGAAGTGTTTAGTGGTCCTGCTCCAGTGCGTCTCATGCTTCCTTTTTCCTTTTATATGATTTGTCCCCATGAATTAGAAATCTTATGTGTGCATGAAGTATAATCGTGTTGGTATAAGATTTGCCCTGTTATTTCCTTCATCAGACATTAAGAGCTTATGTACTATGACTGCTTGTGGCTTGGGGATCTTAGAGCCTTGTTTATCTTATTCTCTAAAAACGTGATTACAGGGAGTAAGACTGACCTGGCTTCTTGCTTGTTGAAGGTTGCTACAGTCCAGATGGCCTTTTCACGACCAACATTTCACAAATTAGAACTTTATGTGCTTGACTGTTTTTACATCCTGAAGTGTGGCTTTTCTCGTTCACAGAGGTGCAGCTCGTCCTTGTGAATTTCACAGACTGATGCATCTTTGCTGGAGCAGAGCCTGAGCCTCTCTTACACAGCTATAATGTTGCTGCTTTTATGTAATGTACTTGCCTTATAACTTACCTACTTCAAGTATATTCACAGATATTGACAACTATCACTGTAATTTTAGAACATTTCCACCATGCCCAAGGAAATACTACATCCACAGCAGAAAATCATTTTCTCTTCCCTGAAGTCCCAGGCAACCAGCAGTCTGCTTTCTGTTTTTCTTTCTGTGCTTGTCATATAAAGGAATCTTACAATGCGTGTTCTTGTGTAGCTGACTGTAGATACTTGTGCATGTGAGGGCCAGAGGATAACCTTGGGTTTTATCCTCAGCAAGTCTATCTACTACCTTTTTGGAGAGAGTCTTGCATTGGCCTGTTTACTAATTTGGCTAGGCTAGCTGGCTAGTGAGCCAAAAGAATCCTCCCATTTTTTCTTCAACAGTGCTGCTGGGATTACAAATACACATCATCCTGCTTGGCATTTTCATGTGAGTTCTTTGGAAGTCGGTTCCTGATGCTTGTAAGGCAAGCACTTCACCAATTGAGCCACTTCTGCAGCCTCTTACTTTGTCCTTAAATTTTTATTTTCCTTTCTTAGTTTTTTATTTACAGTTGTGCTATGGGAAAGCAAGCTTAAATTCTTTCCTCCATTTAGACCAGGTACTTGGTTGATAGGCATTTGATTTCCCTTGTTTTTGGCTTCTCATTTTCTCTTGAGTTGTTTAATGACTAAAGCCCCTTCCTGGCCCCAGGAGCAGAACTGGTCACCAAAGAGTGATTGCTCCTAACAGTCTTCAGATTCTCAGTATATTTGCTTCTGCTTTCCTAATTCAGCTTGAGACATCTGTGTAATTACTGTTTCAGGCAGTTCAGTTTATTTTAGAGAACACATTAGAACATTTGTAATGCTGTTGCCACTCCCCCATAGCTAGCTGGGTAAGAAAGGAATAGTATTAGCTCTGTGGATTTCATGTTAGTCGGGCATAATTTTTTTAAAAAATATTTTCATTTTATTTGGTGTTTTGTCTGCTTGTATGTGTGAGGGTGTGAGATCTTGGAGTTACAGACATTTGTTAGCTGCCATGTGGATGCTGGGAATTGAACCCCAGTCCTCTGGAAGAACAGTCAGTGCTGAGCCATCTCTCCAGCCCCCTTGGGCATAATTTTTAAGAAAACAAAATAGGTATTTTGAAGAAAGCAAAATAGGTATTTAGTTCTCGGTTGTGGGCAAATTTGTTTTACAGAGGCTATGTAGCAATATCTGGAGAGATTTTTCTTTTCTTTTTTAGAGTTCTCATTAGAACTTGGGAGTTGAGCTAGCAAAATCCCCTTGGTTAGGGACCTGGACCGCTGCTAAGCATCCTGTCATGCATACAGCACAGTCCCCCGGTTCCCCCCATCCCCCGAGCAAAGAACTCTAGCTCCAGTTGTTGAGAGTGTCACTGCAGAGAAGCCTTTGTTTAGAGTGAACTGGGGATTTTTCTTCTAAGGCTGAATAGAATAAACAACTGTGAGCCGTGTACAAGGCAGCACAGTTCTGCATGTGATGAGCAAAGGCTTCACATTTGACAGTGTAGGCGAGCAAAGCTGAGGAGGTAAGGTGGTGCCTTCTGCATTAAGCACAGGGCCTGATTTTGAATTCACTGCACTCATGTAAGAAGCCAGATGTGGTAGCACACATCTGTAACCCTAGCTCTGGGAAACAGATGGATTTTTAAGTTTACTGGCTTGTTGGTCTTGCTGTATTGATGGTGCGAGAGATTTAGGTAGAGAGCAACTGAAGGCACTTGATGTCAATGTCTGGTCTCTATCCATAAGTGTACTGACATCACATGTTCTCACACATGTGCATGCACATGTACACACAAACCCCCTCAAGGTTCTAAATATTTTATTGGAAATATCCTGGGGCATCTCATCTGTGGATATTTCTGCTTCAGATTATAATGATAAACTAGTTTTTTGTTTTAATTTTTTTATGTGTATGAGTATTTTGTCTGCATGTGTGTCTGTGCACCACGTGTGTATACCTTGTACCCAAGTAAGCCTTTATCTGATTCCCTGTAACTGGAGTTACAGACAAGTAGGGGGCTGGCGTGTGGAGCTGGAGAGATGGCTCAGTGATTAAGAGGATTGCCTGCTCTTCCAAAGGTCCTGAGTTCAATTCCCAGCAACCACATGGGTGTTGACAGAGGTTTCCACCCAGTCCTGCAGCTGTTCAGCCCCAAAGAAATCACACAGAGGTCTACATTAATTATGCTCTGATTGGCCTAGTAGCTCAGGCTTCTTATTAACTTGTGTAATGCTCATAATACTTGTCTATGTTAGCCATGTGGCTTGGTACCTTTTTCGGCGAAGTAGTCACATCTTGCTTGCTCTGTGTCTGGTTTCGTCTGTGTCTGGGTGACAATTGCAGACTGACTCTCTTCCCAGAATTCTCCCACTCTCCTTGCCCTGCCTCTACTTCTTGCCCGACTATTGGCCAATTAGCGTTTATTTAAAATACAAGTGACAGGGTATAGACCATTGTCCCACAGCACATGGGGACTCATAACCATCTGTAATGAGATATGGTGACCTCTTGAGGAAGAGACCTGATCAGTCCTCGTCAACTTAGACAACTTAGATCCAATATGGATAAGTTCAGCAGAACCACCATATGTGGGTTACCCATGCATGCTTCAACATTGCCAAGGCATAAATTAAATTACAGCCTGCCATGTGGGTGTTAGAAACTAACCCTGGGTCCACTAGAAGAGTACTTTTACCCTCAGAGCCCTTAAAGTACAGTTCTTACGTTTTAGCTGAGATGTTGTTTGCTGAGGTTTTGCTGTTTTGAGTACTTTCTTATCCTCTGTGTTGTTTCTGGGTACTTTTTACTATCTCTTTTGGGAGGAAATTCAGTGTTTTATTTGGTGTTCCACTAATCTTAGTTCTCCCAGTTTTTTTCCCAAAGCTTGTTTAAGGAAGTGCTACTCAACATCTAGCCTTCCTTGTATGTGAAAGCAAAAGTATTTGCCTTGGCTTCCTGCTTCTTACTACAAAGCCTGCTTTCTGCGTTTGACCCCCTTGTTTTTTCAGTAACCCTGAAACACATATACAGACTCCAGAGGTATTGATTGTGATCGTAGTTACTGACCGCGCAGGTAGTGAACTGTTCTGGGTACTTGTCCCACTTGGATGGTTCGGCTTGGCCAGGCGGGCCCACTTTACACCATGGAAAAGCTACTGTCTGTGTCACATCAGTTTCAGATGAGAAGGTCTTCTCTCTCCCTGCTTTACAGATATGCTGATGCCATGTTTCAGTGTCACCTTGCAGCTTTGTCAGTGACTCCCTGGCATGTATTGAGGCAGTCTCTGCAGCAGGTGGCTATTTATGAGAATACCTGATTTCTCACACCGTGAATACAAGTGTCAGAATGACATTTCCTTTTCTAGAGCAAAGCCATTACATTTTCTCTCTTAGACATGTTGATATGAAAGAGAACAGGTAAAGAAAATTGATTTCCCTTTGAAAGTGAGCCACCAGCTGTAGTAGCCCACCTCTGCAGCTTTCTGTTGCATCCAGGCTGCAGCTGCTTTTCTGGGAAGGAAGACCCACGCTGCTCACTGAGGGCTTTTTGTTGTTTTGAGACAGGGTCTCTCTATGTAGTTCTGGTTGGCCTCCAATTCAGAGGTCTGCTTGTCTGCTGCCTTCCAAGTGCTGGGATTAAAGGCGTACACCACCACACCTGGCTCATTTTGTTCTTAAATGAGAATGCTAAAACAGTTTCTAACATTTATTTTTGTTATACTTAATTATGTATAGGTGTGTGTTTGTGTCTGTATGTGACTATTAATGCAGGTACCTATAGAGGCATCAGATCTCCTGGAGCGAGAGCTACATGTGGATTCGAGTAGTCTGAAGTGGGTGCTGGGAACCAAACTCTGGTCAGGCTATCTCTAAGAACAGTGTGCACTTGAAACTGCTGAACCATCTCTATAGGCCCACCCCGTATTAGTTTGATGCTTCCAGTGTGCATTCTGCCCTCTCTTTTTAAACATAAAAACTCCTTCTGCTTCTCCTGCCATGGTTGCCATTAAGGGAAGCTGTTTAATTGGATACCCTTTAAATTATTAAAGTCCTCTCGCCTACAGTGCTGTTCTGGTTGCTTCTTACCATGGTGTTTATGGCTTAGACAACTCAAGTACTGCTTCAGTTATTCCCAAGGCAATCTTATAATGGCCTCTTTATAGATCCCACTTATGTAAGAGAGTGAGAAGGAGGAAATAATTATTCATCCCTCGTCTTCATGTGCCAGGAGTGAATTAGGAGTTGAAAATAAGTATTTTAAGGAACGTCCAGCTTGAAGGTGAAGACAAAAGTTAATAAATGTGAAATTCCAGTTTAGTAAAGTGTTGTGAAGAAATTAAACCCTAAAATTCTAGACAGTCCATCATATCGTGAGGTAGTTCTGAGCTAGAGGGCAGGAAGGGGCAAGACAACAGAAGGAAGAGCTTCACAGAGGAGGCTAAGTTGGCATATCTTCAAAGGTGTACAGAGGCAGGGCTGTGTACCCCAAGACCCAAATATGAATGTCAGTGTGCAGAAGAGGTGTAAGATGGAGCCAGGGAAAGACAGAAATCCTGTAGAATATGCTGCAGCTATAGTGTATTTTTTCAAGTAGGGACACTGAAATATTGAAGGTAGGTTTAACATGATGTTATTAGCTCTTTAAAAAAAGAGACCCTGGCTATAGTGTAGAAAAGAATTATAGCCTGGTGGTGGTGGTGGTGGTGGTGGTGGTGCACACCTTTAATCCCAGACCTCGGGAGGTAGAGGCAGGTGAATCTCTTGAGTTTGAGGCCAGCCTGGTCTACAGAGAGAGTTCCAGGACTGACTCCAAAGCTACACACACAAAAAAATCTTGTCTCAAAACAACAACAAAACAAAAACAAGCCTCTCCCCCCCCCCCCCCCCAAAAAAAAAAGTGCAGTGGGATCTGAAGGGCTGGATTTGAAGAAACCCACCAGGAAAGCCATGCTAGCTGCTTAAATGAAATAGATGAGAGAAATTTATAAGTTACACTGACAGAATTTCTTGATGTTAGCATTTGAGGAGGAAGGAAATGCATTAAAGACATCCGCTTGTATTACTAGGTGGCATGGGCAAAGTTGTCAGCTTGTATTACTAGTTGGCATGGACAAAGGTCAGGGGTAGACTGTCCTGGAGAGGTCATTTGTCTGGGGCCAGCATGTTGGCTTAGTTTGTGTGTGTTTAGGAAAGACATTGAGAGGAGGTGGTCTTCATTCTCAGCAGTGGAAGGAGCAGCTGAGTACACAGGCAGAAAGACTTTGTGGGTCCCCTGAGTGACCAGGAATCTAAGGGAAAAGAGACTTCCCAGAAGGCACTGGTGATATTCCTGTCAGCTGGTGTTACAGAGAGTTAGTAGACAGAAAGGAGGCAAAGTCTCCTGTGGATTTGAGGAGAGCAATCCTTAGAGGGATTTGTTCCAGCATCCATATGTCATGGTAGACTTTGCAGTTACTGAGAGAGTGATACAAGCCAGTCACTAGTAACAACAGTGAGATTTGTGGAAAGCCATTTCATGGGCAGAACAGTTCAGCATGAGAGGCTGGACTTCGAAAGAGCCTTGGAGGAATCCTGGATTTGGAGGGCCAAAGACTGTGGGTGAGTAGAAGTTAGAGTATGGGCAGGGGAAGACTATTCATAGTCAAGTGGCTTCCAGGGACGGGACAGTGTTTTGAGGCAGCCAGAGCCCACCATAGAGTGTAGAGGTGGGAGCAGGTGGAGAGAGATGAGGCTGGAAAAACGGAGGAGCAGTTAGGACTTGCTGGGTTTTGTAATCTTTGAAAGGGAATGGTGCAAATGGGATTGTGCACTTTAGACAGGGTCAGTTGTGGAGCGAGAGAGATAGCTCATAATTTGAGAGCATTCACTGCTGTTAGGACCTGAGCTAACACATGTTAGGATCTGCACACATGTGCACTATAACCATATAAAGATACGTACATATAATTAAAAATTACAAAATCCCAGTCAGTTGTATGATGCATGAATTGCATTTCAGTTACATTATTCTATAGTAGACTGTGAAAAACATTGACCAGCTGCATCAGAGAGGCCACTCCAGTCCACCACCAAAAAAACCCTGTTTTTGTAGTTCCAGAGAGAATAGTGAGAGCAGGTAATGGAGCAGTAAGTTATAGAGATACACAGAATGTGTTTGGCTAACCACAAAACCCGAGAATACCTTTTGTGTTGTTGAACATAGAAATACAGGTTGTTGGTTTTTTTTTTTTTTTTTTTTTTGGTGTGGTTGAATGAGAAAGAATTAATTAGATTTCTCTGAGTGCATTTGGTGTCCTTTGGAGACTGGCTTGAGAGCAACTGAGATGATTAAAGCTCAGGGACTGAACTTGAAAGTATCAGGCTTTCTTGCATAAGTAAATACATGATTCAAGAGAAAATATTTCTGTTTTTTATTTCATTATGTGCTTTAATTTTTTCATATTTTATTGAGGTTGATTTCCCCAGCCCCCATTGGTGTATTTTTCTGTTCAGTCCTATCCTGTACTATATTCTTTTGCAAAAGCAAACCTTACACTGGAGGTGATATTTTATATTTTCCTGTTTAAAATACTGTAGCTGTTAATTCAGAACAGAAACCAAGCCTCTTTCTCTGTGAAATATTTTCTGTCAGAATGCATAGCCCTCCCTGCACCAGAGATGGTGTGTGTCGGTGTCTTTGTGTCTGTGTCTTGAGCCTTGGTCCTCTTCTCTTCTCTTCTCTTCTCTTCTCTTCTCTTCTCTTCTCTTCTCTTCTCTTCTCTTCTCTTCTCTTCTCTTCTCTTCTCTTCTCTTCTCTTCTCCCCTCCCCTCCCCTCCCCTCCCCTCCCTTCTCCCTTCCCCTCCCCTCCCCTCCCCTCCCCTCTTCTCCTCTCTCCTCTTCTCCTCTTCTCTTTTCTTTTTAGTTTAAGACAGGGTTTCTCTGTATCTTTGGAGCCTGTCCTGGAACTAGCTCTTGTAGACCAGGCTGGCCTCGAACTCACACCTGGCAAGCCTTGGTTTTCTTAAATGATGCCTGGACCCTGATCATAACTGGAATTCTGGCACTTCGAATTTGTCCTGCGAAGCAGGGTGAGGTGTTGCCTGTGCTTTGTGTTGTGGAGGCTGAAGTAGCAGACTGGTTTGTGTCATTGGCTTTGATTAGGATAAAATGAGACTCAACCTACTGACTAAATTTTGTTGTTGATCAGAAAACTACGAAGAAAAGAATTGACTATTTGCTGAATCTTAAGAGCACTGATTGGGGAAGTTTGTTATGTTTTATATGTCCATCACTCAGGCCTGAGAAATAAGTGTTTCTGTGAAGCTGGCATTTCTGTCAAAATGTTTTCATTAACTTCCTCGATGGCCTCCTTTAGTTTCATGCTTTATTAACCAAATTGAAACACAAATTTCTTTTTTAAAAGATTTATTTATTTTTTATTTTATGTGTATGGATCTTTTACCTGTATGTATGTCTATATACCATTTATGTATTGCTTGTGGAGGTCAGAAGAGGGAGTTGTATCTCCTGAACTGGAGTTCCAGGTCATTGTGAACTTATGTGTGTGTCCTGTTTCCCCACAGTGCTGAGGTTGAACAACAGAACCATGTGCTCTCCCACTGTGCTGGAAGATCTCAGACGACTGTAGACTTCTTTATCAGCTGTTGAAGCCAGATTTTTTTTTAGCATTGTTGTGACTTCATTGTCACTGCTAGTATCATCACATCCTGTTTACTTTTATTTTAAAAACACCTGGGAAGCTGGCCTAGTCGTACACAAGTAAGCAAAATCATAGAAACAGATGTGAAAAGCCCATAGAAGTCAGACATTTTCCATTTTCTACCACTACCATCTTGACCATCCTATCTACCATGGCGAGCTGCAGCCAGAAAGCCTCCTCCCTCACCAGGCTTTGTGCAGTCAGCCCTTGTGACTTCTTCAGGTTTTTCTTTTTTTGTGAGGAGGGTTTGTTGGTGGTTTTGTTTGTTTGTTTATTGTTTTGAGACAGGGTTTCATTGCATAGCTCTGGTGGGCCTGAACTCACTATGTAGACAGACCAGTCTCAAACTCACAGAGATTTGCCTGCCTCTGCCTCTCATGTGCATGGATCAAAGGTGTGCACCACCACACCTGACATGATCTTTTCTTTAAAATTTTTTTTTTAATTGCTTATTTGTTTGCATGTCTTCCCTCTTAGAAGAGGGTATTAGGTTCTTTACAGCCTGCAGTTGCAGGCAAGTGTGAGACATCTGATATGGATGCTGGGAACTCAACTCGGGTCCTTTGGAAGAGTAACCAGCACTCTCTTTTTTGTTTTTGTTTGTTTGTTTTGTTTTGAGACAGGGGTTTTCTGTGTGTCTTTGGCTGTCCTGGAACTCACTCTGTAGACCAGGCTGGCCTTGAACTCACAAAGACCACCTGCCTCTTCCTCCCTAGTACTGGAATTAATGGTGTGATCCACTATCACCGGGCCAAACAGCACTGCTAACCACTAATTTATCTCTTCAGTTCTGGCCAGTGTGATCATTGTTTCTTTGCTATTCACACCCCTCCTGAAACATCAGCTAGGGCCAGCTAGAGTCAGTTCATGCATTTACGTGACAGCCAATCTTCTTACAAGGCCTCCAAGTCCTCTAATGTCTATCAGAACCAATCCTCCCTGACCCTGCCTGCTCCAAACTCTTTAAACTTGTTTCCAGTCCCTCTTCTCCTCTTGTTCATTCAGTCTGCTCCGCTTCTTGAATATTGAATGTGCCTGGGTCAGCTGATTATATACTCTTGCCCTTCCTCTCAGTCCTAGTGCCTTTGTGGCTTCTTCCCTCACTGTGCCATTGCGTTCATCTCAGGAGGTCATCCTAGATAGACTGTCTTCTTCATTCGCAGCCTTCCTGATTCTCATCACTTTCCTACTTGAAATTGTTGAATGTGTACATATTTGTGGTCTCTCCTCTTCTGGAACATAACTTCTACCCTGGGAGACTTGCCTATGTTTGCTGTTTCCCAGCCTGCCAAGTGGTAGAGCACAGGGGACACACTATGAATAGATAACACCTGTGATTCCAAGTTGTGTACTATATTAGATTTTGTTTTTAATGCAGGTTATGCTGTCACCTGCTTCACTTGAGCAGTTGATTAGCACATACATTGAACATTTATGGCATTCCTGCAGGAGAAAAATACTGCTTTAAATGTTCACTTATTTGTTTTGGAGGGAGAGGCAGTATGTGGGTGTATTTCCTGAAGCTATGTGAATTAGTGGGTCAGAGTCAGGTAGGAAAAACTGGCTCCTGTGAGAATGGAGAGGACTGGCAGTGCAGGCACGACTGCCCTGCTGCAGGTGCTTCAGTTTTTCCTTTGCTCCCTTTGGCAGTGTGACCTTGCAGAAATGATCTCTGCTTTATCGAGTGTGAGGTGGATAGAACTACTTGGTCTGATATGGTTTACTGAGCTGATGAAAGAATTTGATGACGTAGGTATTCCTTGTGAGCCTCATATTGCTGTGAAGATCCGTGGCTTGTTTGGTGGAGAAAGAGAGTCACGGGTTTCTTTATGCATTTTCAGATACTAATACCACGGCCTACAGGGACTTGGGCATAACAGATAATTCGTCTATGCAAAACTTATACGAGCACTAAAATACTTTTCTTTTTCTTGAAATAAGCTTAACATTGAAATTGTCTCTGAACATTTGCTGTATGGAAAGAAGTAATCTAGGTTTGTGTTACAACATACTTTGAGCCTCCTGACCTGCTATGGTCAGTGCTATTACTCCTTCCTCAGTCACCTTTCAGAGATGGCTACATTTTTATTTTCCTGAATTCCTGAGGGTATTTGACATGTTGATGGAGAGGGCTTTTCTGGTGTATCATATTTGATCTACAGGCTTTGGAGAGATGTGTGTTTTTTTATGATTTTGGCATGACTGAAGAAAATTTTCTCTGCATCTGAAGCATATAATTGCAAACTGTTTTATCTGTTGTTGGCTAAGTAAACAGGACCAGTCTTTTGTTTGTTTGCGTATGTTGTTTCCTATCTGGCCCTGTTAGCAGATGGTTCTTAGTCTGATCACTGTCTCCTTCGTTGCAGCTGCTGTGTGGAGGGCAGCGATCTGAGCTCTCCCTCAAGTTTCTAGTCCCAAACACCTGGCACCTAGACAATATTTAGTAACAGTTGTTTCTCAAATGAGATGAGATTTTGGGGAAGACAGATGATTGTGGTAGAAAACTTTTTAAGATTTGTGGTGAGTTGAAGTTTAAGATTCATTCTTTTCATTGTAGTCTCTTACATCTTAGGGTTTTGTTGGGGAGGGGTTGTGGTTATTTCTGGAGAAGCTCATTAAGGAGACTGTTGATAGTAGGAATTTTTGAAGAATGTAAAAATCACCTAATAGTCCTTAAGCTGGAGCTTGGAATTTGCTAGTTTTGTTATGACAGGCGTAATAAAGCTTTTCTTTCTCTATTTTTTTAAATCTCCTGGAACATAACTAGAATGGTTGACTGAGAAGATGTGTGAGTTATAACTAAGCTAATTAGGGCTCACGATTTTGCAGTTGTCAAGAAGATACTGCTTTATTCTTGAACGGAGCTTTGGAAATCTGGAGATGGAGACAGTCCTTAGAAGGGGGCGCACTGAGTGGCTCCTGCAACGGTTCCCATACCTGTGCAAACTGTTGTCTTATACAGAAGTAATTTGCACTACAGGTTCTTTCCTTTTAAATTTTGGGTTGAAGTTAAATTTTTACAATTCTTCCCATTATATGTTGCTAACTGAGTCATACTATACTTTTACCTTAAAAAAGATAAAAACAGTGAGTGTATATAATAAGTTTAGTTTATGCCCACCATTGAGCTGGCACAACTTGTGTGTGTGTGTGTGTGTGCGTGTGTAAAATTGTATTTCTCTGGTTTTGCTTTTCCATGATGGCATGTAAGATTTTTTTTTTTTGTAAGATGTTTTTGTATTGGAAGCATGAATAGTGTTTTCTTTGGGGAAAAAACTATTTAATGGAAGCTCACAACTGCCTATAACTCCAGTTCCTGGGAATTCAATACCCCTCTTCTTATCACTATGGAGTCCTTCATGTGTGTGATGCACATAAACTCATGCAGGCACAGAAAAACATATAACAGTAGATAAATAAATGAAAAAAGATTTGTTTTTATTTTAGCATTTTCTTCATCTTTGTATGTACACCACATTCATTCACTGCTTTTGGAGACCAGAAGGGAGCATTGGATGCCCTGGAACTGAACTGGAACCAAGTTCTGGTCCTCTGGCCCAACAGCAAGTGCTCCTAACTGCTTAGCTTTCTCTCCAGCTCCGTTTTTTTGGGGCAGGTTTTTGTGTGTGTGTGTGTGTGTGTGTGTGTGTGTGTGTGTGCGCGCGCGCGCGCGCACGTCCTATCCTGGAACTCACTCTGTAGACCAGGCTGGTCTGGAACTCACAGAGATTCACCTGCCTCTCCCTCCTGAGTGCCGGGATTACAGGTGTGTCCTACCACTGCCTTGCCCAGCTCTGGTTTTTAAATAAAGCAGCATGTTATTTTAGGAAGGAAATAAGAGGAAGCATTTAAGCTTTAAAGAAAAACCAATTTGACACCCTCCCTTTCTTTTCTCTCTTCTAGCATTTTTGAACCGTTGGGGTTGTTGGAGTGGTTGGATTTTCCCTGGAATTGAGTGAGAAATTCAGAAGACTGAAGCCCAGGCTTACTGTCTACCTTTCACGGAGGCCTAGCCGTGAGAGGACAGAAGAAGGCACGTGGCGAATCATGACAGCTGACAAAGACAAAGACAAAGACAAAGAGAAGGATCGGGACCGGGATCGGGACCGAGAGAGAGAGAAAAGAGACAAAGCAAGAGAGAGTGAGAATGCCAGGCCTCGAAGGAGCTGTACTTTGGAAGGAGGAGCCAAAAACTATGCTGAGAGCGATCATAGCGAGGATGAAGACAATGACAACAGTGCTCCCACGGAGGAGTCCACGAAGAAGAACAAGAAGAAACCACCCAAGAAAAAGTCCCGGTATGAAAGGACAGACACTGGGGAGATAACATCTTACATCACCGAGGATGACGTCGTCTATAGACCAGGAGGTAAGAGAGCATTGGCATCTGCACAGGGCTGGTGATAGTAATGGCCTCGGCCTCCTTTATTGTCTAGAAAGATCTTGAGTCCAGAAGAGTAGACAGTAGCTGAGTTAGCAAAGTTAAGTCAGTGAGCATGGAGCTCTTGGAGTCTGTTTGCCAGCTTTGTGCTTGTGTCTTCCTGGCCCTGTCTGGTTGTGCGATTCTGGATGACCTTGCTTCCTCATGATGTTTGCTGGCTCACTCAGTTTTTTTTTTTTTTTTTTTTTTTTGTTTTTTTATTCATCTTCAGCTATAAATTAGGCTTGCAGAAGGAATACATGCATAGCAGAGGCAGGTAAACCTTATGATTCTGGGGAACAGGACATCTGTGTTGAAGTAGAATTGACCAGCAACTGGAGAGGTTTTTCGTTTTTTGGTTTTTGAGACAGGGTCTCACTACTTAGCCTGGCTGTCCCGTGACTCACTGTAAAACAACTGCTTTCAAATGCACAGCTAGCAAGTAATGTTCTCTGCCTCCCAAGTGCTAGGACTAAAGGTGTACGCTACCACTGCCGGGCTGGAAAAAGATTCTTTAAGTGGCTTTCAGAGCAAAACTTCTCACTCCCAGGTAAACCTTTACCAAGGCTGTCAGTGACAGCAATGAATTGCATGTGTTCTGTATTCCTTGCAGTGGATGTTATCTGGTCGTCAGTGCACTGAGAGGTCTGAGGGAACCAGACCCAGTGTGGAGATGAGAGGCTTTGAAGAAATGCAGAATCCATAGATACCAGCACTCGTTGGGTGAATCACCATGAATTTGACTGGTCTTTTGAGAAACCTGCCAACCAACTAGAGAGCCCCCCCCCCCCCATTCTTACAGAAGTGAATAAAACTATCATTGATCATTTTATTTGAATTATTTGCACTGCTAATCCATGACAAGAATTTCATGGGAGGTATAATTAATACACTGGAGTCTTACACAGTTTGAAGTTTTTCCAACACTACGACTAACGGATACACTGTGTCATTAACCTAGCACAGTCATTTCACTGAGAAGAACTGACTTTCTGAATTCGTTTGTATAAAGTCCCACATTTTGGGGAGCCATATAGGAGTTGGTTTGGGATTTTCAGAAAATAATTAGTATTAGACAAACTTATGTTTACAACTATACTCTATACTTTCCTTGGTTGACAGTTGAGGAGTGTACAATATGAAATTGTCCATGACCGGGCAATTAGAGGACTTGAAGTTCTGCCAGAGCATTCGTCCCATGAAGGTTCCAGTGCTGTGCATGCTTCTCTTTGATTCAGACTCAGTACTGGACCACAGGGATGTCTCATTGCCCAGTCTTCCAGACCATTACCATTTCGCTCACTGAGGGCCTCTTTAACTTAGGGTGGGGCGTGTGTCTCTCTGTGTGTGTGTGTTTTCTTGGTGTCGTTTTGCTTTAAGATATAGGGTCTAGTAAGCATAGGCTGACCTGGAAAGCTCTCTGTCGCCAGCCCAGTAGTCTTAAACCTGTGATCTCTTGTCTTCTCCTGGAAGAGGGGACTACAAATGTGCCTCCTAGTGCTGGGCTGCCCATGTCATTGTAAATTATGAGAAAGCATTAACATGTGTTGTTAGAGTTGATTATAGCTCACAGATAGAAGTTGTATTGTTCTCCATCTCTGGAAACAGCAGTGTAGTGTGGTAATGGGAATGCAGTGTTGGAGTCATTGCCAGCTGCATTGTACAGTGTCAGATGCCAGCCCTGCTCATCACACATAATATGGAATCTCCCTTTTGTGTCACTAGGGACATTCCAGTATGTTAGGAGTCAGGTGCTAATGGGGAATGCTGCTCAGACTGTCATCTCTTGAGAGGTGGGTAATTAGTTAACTCTGAGAAGTCCTACAGCCAAGAAAACCTCTTTGACATTGAACAGCTCCTCTGTCTCTGTTGTTGATGGACTGTGACAGTCTGTGCTGCCACCTCCCTGAGGATGCTAACGTTGAGGAAATGTGTTTGTCAAATGGTGGCCACCTTTACAGCTTGATGGAAAGTTTTCCTTGATACTCTCAAAGAAATGTGGGAGAAAATTGTTCAGGCTCCTTTACAAAACGGCTCGCTCTTTTAAAGTACTTTGGCAGCTCTTGTTTATACCCCTCCCACAAGTGCCTGCATCTGTGGATGCACAGGTCACCTGTCCTTTTTTGCCCAGTGCTGAAGATTTGGCAAAAGGTCTCTTACATGCTAAGCAAGCGTTCTACTGCTGATCTGTATCCCCAGACCTTCTAGTCTCTTGTATAAAAATCTGTAGCGTTGTGTGTGACCTGTGCATACCATCTCATACTCTGCAGTCATTGGTAGGTCATTCCAGATTCTTAGTGCGATAGAAATGCTGTTCTGTCTTTTTCTCTAGTGGTTTTCTTCTGTTCTGTTCTGTTCTGTTCTGTTCTGTTCTGGTTTGTTTGTTTGTTTGTTTGTTTATTTATTTATTTATTTATTTATTTATTGAGGCAGCTTCCCTGTGTAGCCCTGTGTCCTGGAACTCGATCTATAGACCAGGCTGGCCTCGAACTCAGAGATTCACCTGCCTCTGCCCTCCCAGGTGCTGGGATTAAAGTGTGTGCTGGACCACCATACCCTGTTTTTAATTATTTTTGATCTGTGGTTGGAGTCCAGACGCAGAATTAGTCAAGGCACAGAGCTGACTAGAGTACCTGAATGATTTGGAGATGCTGTAATTTGTGCTCTACTGGGCACCCTTTGGGTAAGTGCCTGCCTTTGATCTGCTGAGTACTTCCTGTTGAGTGGTCTGGAAGCTAATATTTAAAGCTAAATGGCTTGGCTGCCTTTCCCAAATAATTTCTGAGTTGGAGGTTTGTTAAATATTGGCCATACTACAGGTTCGTTTTAAAATTGAAAAGTCAAGAGTAGTTTTCTATGACTAGATACCAAGATGGACATTCACCACCACCCCCTCCCACCCCCCCCCCCCCCCCCCCCCCACACACACACACGGCTCCTGCCCCTGCCTTTTCTTCCTGGTGTCTCGATGTTTCTGTGTCTGTTCTGTGTTGTCTTTTACTCTACCACTGAGCTACAGTCTGATCTCCTTTTTAAAACTGTAGTTTCAAATCCGGGTCCCTACTGAGTCCCTCAGCAAGACTTGAACTTGTGACTATCCTGCTTCAATCTCTTGAGCAGCTGGGTCGTGGGGCATGTGCTATACACGTCTGTCCTTTGCTCCTTTCTTATTTTTGAATACAGTCTTATGTGGTCCAGCCTGACTTTGAATCATTTCTATATGGCTGAGAATGATTCTTGATCCTCCTGTCTTCATTTCCCGAGCATTGGAAATACAGGCATAGTGTCTGGCTCCTTAGTTGACTCTCAGACATTTAGGACCTTTAGAGAATGTTACAAGAGAGGTCTTCCAGGGATTGGCAGTTTTAGACAGATATTTAAATTGATTGTAATAGTGGAAAAATCTGAATTTAGGTATATCTCAAGTGGTATAAGGAAAGAGCCCTGTAGCCAGGTGGTGGTGGCACACTCCTTTAATCCCAGCTCTTGGGAAACATAGGCTGGTGAATCTCTGTGAGTTCCAGTTTATCCAGGGCTACATAGTTAGACCCTGTCTCAAGACAACCAACCTGCAAAAGAGTGAGTCCTGCAGTGGTCCTTTGAGGAGAGGCTGCTGTGTCGCAAGGCTCCCGGCCACTGGCTAGCTTTACCCGAAATAATTATACGGAAACTGTATTCTTTTAAATACTGCCTTACCCATTAGTTTCAGCCTCCTCCTAGCTAATTCTCACATCTCTTGCTTTAACCCATATCTAATAATCTTTGTAACACCATGAGTGGTGTCTTACCAGGAAAGATTCAGCCTGTCTGTCTTGGTGGCTGGCTTCATGGCGACTGTCTCACTGAGGAGAGGCATGGCGGTCTGCTCAGAGAGCAGAGGCATGGCGATTTATTAACTTCCCTTCCCAGCGTTCTGTTCTGTCTACTCCGCCCACCTAAGGGCTGGCCAATCAAGTGGGCCAGGCAGTTTCTTCATTAACCAATGAAATCAACTCAAACAGAAGAACCTCCCACATCACCAGGCCCCAAGAGCTGTTTCTCTACTCAGGGGATCGGGTGTCCCTTAGAACTTGTCAGGATCTAAGTCTGTGTCTTGCTCGCCTTTGCTCTGTCTTTAGGAGCCCAGTGACCTCTGGTTAATACCACTGCCCATGTCACTTTTGTCCCTGGGACACTCCAGGCTTATCCTAGTCCTTAGTCTTTCATTAGCTCAGTGGCATTGACTTTGCATTTCCAGGCTTGTCACATATCCTTAGTAGATATTTGGTGTGTGTATTCCTTCTAAAACTTACTCAGTAATAATTTTGTTTTACTTGTATTTTAGAATTGAGATGTGAAGCATTTGTCTAATTATTCTTTTATGAATGAAAACTCAGGAGTCAGATATGGGGTAAGAACCTGAATGATTGGAGAAGTGGCAAAGAAGCAGTGACCACCTCTATTCCCTTCCTCTAGCCAAAAGGGCTGAGCATCTTTCTAAGCTCCTCCCTACTTCTTCCTATGTCTTTCTATATATCCGGGGTCCAGGGTCCTCCAAAACTGACTAATTTTGATCAGCTAGTAGCTAGCTCTGCCCTCTGGTTGAAGGTAAACTTTATTTGCATTCTTGGGAGTGTCAGTGCAATCAAAATATACTACAATAGAGACAAGTAATTTCTCCGCATACAAATGGAATTAAACTGGAAATAATCCAAATGTGGCAAAGGAATTCTGGGTGTCCATTTGAATAAAAAGGGAGTATAAATAGTCTTTAAAAAAAAAAAAAGGTAGTGGTTCACCTCTTTAATTCCAGCAGTTGGAAGGCAGACTCTGTGTTCGAAGTCAGCTTGGTCTACTGAGCAAGTTCCAGGAGAGTCAGGGATACACAGAGAAACCCTGTCTCCAAAAACAAAACAAACACCAGAAACAAACCAAACAATAAAAAAAAAACCCACAAAACTTTAGGAAGTTGAATGAATACAAAAGTATAGTGTATGATTCCTTTTGATGCAGCATTTCAAAAGAGGTCCAAGTAATCTCTGAAGTCAGGAGAAAGGTGTGCTATAGGGTATGGTACAGGAATTAGCATGAGAGGAGCCCCCAGGCTTCTGACCATGCTGGTTTTTTTTTTTTTTTTTTTTTGTGGTGCTTTCATGAATTTGTCCACTCTTTGAAATTTTATCACACTTGTCCTTTTATATATATAGTACCAGTGAAAAACTTATGCGGCTTTCCATCACACCCACACCCCCTGCTACACACACACACACTGCTGTTGGGATTGCAAGTATGCATCACCTCACTCTAATGTAGATCTTACCTTACTCCTCCTTGGGAGAGACCATGAGGAGACACAGTGGTAGTTATACGGTTTCAGTAGCAAAGCACAGGGATGCCTTGGCCACTCAAGATTGGTGAGCTTGACAGTGCCATGTTCTCATGAAGGAACTATCCTAAGCCTCTATTCTGACTTCTGTGTTATGACCACATAAATCTAGTCTTCACTTGCCATTCTAGCCTGCATGTTTTGGTGTTTTTTCCAAACTCCTCCCTTTTCTAAGGACACCATGTGTATTGGACATGACCCATTCCACCATCCTAACTCATTGTACACGCAATTCCCTGGTCTTAAACCCACCTTCTGTCGTACTGGAGATCAGGAAGAGCTTTGTGGTTAGGGAAACCTGTGTTTTAGTGATCCAGGTCAGGTGGCTGCTTCATCTTGTAGCTATGTCTTTAGATTTATTGGGAAATATCCATTTGTTTGTTTTATTTTGTTTTGTTTTTTAAATTTATTATTGTTGTTATTATTGGAGGAGGCTCATGTGTCATATTATGTGTCCATGGTCCCAGGGATCTAAACTCAAACTTTCAGACTATAACAGCAAGTGATTTTAAAACCTGCTTGTCTGTTTTACTGGCCCTATTTTTGGTTTTGGAGACAGGGTTTCTCTGTGTAGCTTTGGTGCCTGTCCTAGAACTGACTCTTCTAAGACCAGGCTGACCCTGAACTCACAGTGATCCACCAAAGTGTTGGGATTAAAGGTGTGCACCATCACTGCCTGGATTATTTCCTATTCTTAATCACATTATAATGTATGTTGAGTTGTAGACCACTTTAATTAACTTTTATTTCTTCTGTTTCTACTGAAATTTCACATTATTTCGTTTAGTGTGTATTAAGAAGTTCTTTAAAATCCTGCTTATGTAAAAGAATATTCATCAGATAAAAATGATGACTTTTATCTATGACGGTAAATGAAATAAGAAAAACTGCCATTTAAAGTTACTAGAATTAGAAGGAGAAATGCCGGAAAATTTGAAACTAGCTGTCCTTTTGATTTCATAAAGGAAAGATCACTGAGTCAAGCGACTGCTTCTTCTCAGTTGCTCGGTTCTTAAAAAGTGCTGGTCTGTGAAGAATGTCGGGGTCCCCACACTGAGGGACTGAATCAGTGTCAGTTTCTTTGATGAAATTTTTAGATGATTTAAATTCATACTAAGTTTTGAGAATCACTGATCTGAGCCTGTATTTCCCAGCCTTTCTTCAGTTAATGTTTTAGTAGAAAATGAATTTATCTTGAGAGCCAAAAAGGATCAGCATCTCAGTGTGTTTGTTATTTGCATGTAGCTGAATAGGATTTCAGCTGAGCCAAAGCAGAACAAAATGGATTCCGTCCCCATATGGCCTAGGCTCACTAGGCTCCCTTCAAGCTTGTGATCGCTGGGCTCCACCTGCAGCATGCTGGAATTTCCCCTGTTTAAGAGGGAAAGCTACAGAGATGGAATTTTTTTTTTAAAGAGGGCAGAAAGGTATCATTTCCTGTCTTGAAACTTGGTTTTGTTTTTTAAAGGTTTATGTTTACTTTATTTTTCTGGGTATGAGTGTTTTGCCTGCATATATGTACTTGTACTAGGTGAGTGTAGTACCCAGAGAGGCCATAAGAGGGAGTCAGATCACCTGGAATTGGGGCTACAGATAGCAGTGAGCTGTCAACTGAGTGCTGGGAGCAAACCTGGGTCCTCTGCAAGAGCAGCTAGCCATTGCTCCAGTGTCCTTGCTGGGGATTTGAAGTGAACTATAATACAAAAGGAGTTTAAAAAAAAAAAAAAGCAGCATATGGGCCCTACAGGTACTGCGCCTGGTCTGTGACAGACAGCACCCAATTGTAGAATGAGATTGAATTTACCTAGAGTCTAATTGGACTGAGATCTCCTGCAGTTATGTGTAACCTTCTGCCCCTTTGCTTAGTGAACAACTGTTTGAACTCCTGAGCTCTAGAGGTTCAGCTTTTGCTGGCTCAATTAATTTTTAAATGCTCCCTTTATTGTAATCATACGTTTATGCCCTGCTTTGTGGTAGCTGAGGAAATTGCTGGAAGACTTATTTAATCTCTCATACACTCTCAGTTTTGTAGGGTAAAAAAGATGTTTTTCATAGGAAACAGTTTTGATTTGGAGTGGCATGGTGGTATTTGAGTTGGATATGTAATTTAAATTGAAATGCTGGAATTTGGCTCTGCTCTTGACGGAGATTGGCTTGGGTTTGGTATTGACCCATGTGTTTGTCTTCTCTCCAGATACTGTCTTCCGTTTATTCTGACAGCTCTACCAGCTGAGAAAATTAGACTTCACAAAATTAAAAATGCTATCTGGAATAAAGTGCTTTATTATGTTTGTTGAGTTTCTTAAAATATACATGGACAAGGACTTTTTTTTTTTTTTGAGGGTTTAAATATTCCATAGCAAATGCTTTTGTGAATAAATTTTGCCTTGGAGATACCTAAATATCCTAAGTGCTGGAAACATTTTTTTTTTTTAAAAAAAGGCTATCTACTTCTTTTCTACATTTTAATATAAATTTTCTAGTGCATTTTTAAGAAATTAATTTTTTAGTAGATAGTTTTACTATCAGAAAACCATTGAAATTAAGTTAGTTACTTGGCTCTTCTGAGTGAAAGTTTTAAATACATGAAAATTATTAGACATCTGAAGTCACTTCACTAAGTATATCATTTCATGTGTATTAAAAACCTACTCTATATCTTTACCATTTCATAACTGGAAGTATTCTCAATCTAATTAGCATAATATATGTTATATATGATAGATCTTCCATAACTTCACCCTACATTTAAATTCCCCTTAAATCTCCACATTTCTCTATTTAATCGCCATTTCAAGGACTAACTTTTCAGTACTGCAGTATGGTAGCTGGCTCAGTAGGCAGAGTACCCAAGGTGCATGCACACTTTGCTGTGTGTGCTGGAGCCTGCTGCAGGTATGGTTCTGTGTGTGGGGCAGACAGATGAGCTTACAGATGGTGTTAGTGTCGCACCAGACTCAGACTGATGCGGTTTAAAGGAACAAAGGGAGGGTGGTGGTGTTAATCATGGCTTATTGTGAGGAGATTGAGCATATAACACAAATTTGAAGTATATTGCTTTTTATAATCTTCAATTTTTAACATTAAAATTTTAATTTGTTTTTGTTTAGTAATGCTACAGGTACCTGCTAGCTCTCAGGCTTACAGCCATTACTACATGGTGTTTGGTTTCAGTCTTTATAAGACCCTTTATCCCAGCGTGCTGGGATTGTAGACATTAGTGTACTGCAGAGTTCCCATGTTGACCATGGAGATGTTAGTACTGCTGTATGTAATTATAATTCTTCTCTTTGTTTATGGAAGGGATATGCCAGTTGAAAAAAGGTATTCCCCAGTATTTTATGTAATCAGCGGTCTATAGTACAAAAACACGTTTGCAGTTTAGAATTTTTCATCTGGGAGTCATTCTATCATGTCAAGACTTGGAAATTATGCTTTAATCTTCATGGAAATTTGTGCCTTCCATTTTAACTTAATAGTGGAGAGCTGGTTTCTGGCTGGGAAACCAAAATCAGGCTGTCTTTTGGGCCTACAAATGAGTGATTTTAATGCTGGCAGCAGCTATACAAAAAAAAAAAAAAAGATATTTGGTGACATGAAGTGTTTAATCTTTTTAAAAATTGCTCTTAGCATTTGGGATAGGACTAGACAGAACAAGTCTGATTATTTGTAGACCCCATCAGCTTCTTTATGAGTTTCTCTGTTTTCTCTGAGCTGTTGAGTTCTGAGTTGTGAAGATGTGGGTTCTGGCTCCCTTACCAGTGTTGTTTACCCAGATCTCTTTGGTGGGTAGACAACTCCTTTTTGATGTTCCTTCCCTGAGGTCACCCCAGCTGGTTTTCTTTGGTCGCACATTAGTGTTCATTTGTTTGGTTGGTTTGCTTGCTTTCTGTCTCTTCTGATTATTTCCTGGCCTGATTCCATTGCAGTGAACAAACAGTACATTTTCAAGGAAGAAAACTGGAAAATTCAGATAAGCATAAGTTTAAAATTGAAGCTACTATTAACATTTGTTGTGTGGTCACTTCCCATGATGTGCACATGTAGAGGTGTCCAGCTGCAGTTTCCCTAATGTGCCTTTGATTTTTAAAGAGTGTCTCACTCTGTAGTCCAGGCTGGCCTTGACTTAATAAGCCACACACAGCTTGTTTTAGGCTTCATCTGCTATTATTGCTGGGGATTATAACCATACATGTTGCTAACCAAAGAGACTGAATAGATGGCAAGGGATCGAACTTGGGTAGGAGAAAAATGTGCCATTATTTTCATTTATTCATTACATTTCTGATGACACTCACTTAGTGCTTTAATTTTGATGACAAGCAGTTAGCCATGGGGACATTAGCACAAACCAGTGCTCTCATGTTACATCGTAGGGGACATGCCCAAAGTGATGTTGACATTCACTGTTACTTTGAAATTATGGGTGTTCTTAAGGAAATAACATCTAGTAAAATGTCTTGTCCTCCTTCCCTCCCTCCCTCCCTCCCTCCCTCCCTCCCTCCCTCCCTCCCTCCCTCCCTCCCTCCCACTATAGGTGGAAACAGCATTGCTGTAAGGGAACAAGAGAGAGGTTTAGAGTTGGGGACAGATGTCATTGCTCTTAGAACTTAATATAAATTACAGCAAATGATTAAAGTGTAAGTCCACTGCAAGTATAGTAGGCTTTAGAGAATGATTTCAGTGTCAGCTGGGCTATCAATAGCACCTTTATAATCAGATCGTAAAATAAGAGTACATACAGTCTTTGTGTATGATGTTACAAAGTTTTTGTTTTTAAGAAGTATTATAGAGGAGGATATAAAGATAGGCAAAATTCTTACTTTCCACCCACATTTTCTGGGGAAGAAATTCAGTTGTTTTAATAAAGCATCATGTTAGCTATGCTTTCAGCAGACTGTCACAGCCTGAAGGTGGGTAGAGCAGATTGTAGTTCTTGGATCCTGGAATTTGGTCAGGCTTGTGTGGTAGGAAGGATAGACACCTCTGTTGGGAGCAGCAGCAGGAGCACTGTTCTAACAGGGCAGGGCTGATAGTGCCGCAGCTGAGATTCCAGTCAGCCCAGGGAAAACATCTGAGCTTTTCTTTTGTTTCTTTTTTTTTCTTTTTCTTTTTCTTTCTTTTTGAGAGATGGTTTCTTTGAACATAACCCTGGCTGATAGGAAATTTCTCTGTAGACCAGTCTCAGTCTCACAGAGATCTGCCTGCTTCTGCCTCTGCCTCTTGGGTACTGGGGTTGAAAGTGTGTGCCACCACGCCCCTGCTTTTCTGTGAACTACACTTCATGCTCTGATGCTGGTGGGGAGCAAATCCTGAATGTTGATCTGATACATTTCTTTCACACAGATGTGAGGATGCTTAGGAGAAAGACCAATCTCAAGGCCTTGAGCTGGGCAGTGGTAATTAATTCGCAGTACTCAGAGGCAGAGGCAGGAGGATTTTTGTGAGTTAGAGGTCAGCCTGGTCTACAGAGTGAGTTCCAGGACATCTAGGGCTGTTACACAGAGAAACCCTATCTCAATCTGATCTCGAAAAGCCAAAGAAATAAAAAAGCAAGAAAGGAAGAAAGGGCACTTGTGATTATCTGAGCCAGGTGTTTTGTTTATGTCTAAATCTATATGACATACTCTACTTCCAGTCAATTTCTTCTAATCTTAGCATGTGATTAATTGAAATGTATAAGAAAATTGCCCAGTAGTAGACAAAAGGATAGGCAGAAAAATTTCACTTTCAATTTTGCTAGCTTCAAACAGTGTAATGATAGTGTCTGTCTGTCTGTTCTGACAGCAAGATTTCTATTTCCCTGCCTTTGATTTATAGATAATTTAAGGTTGTGGAATGTTAGAGGCAAATATTAAATGGAATGGAATATTTTCATTTATTTATTTATTTATTTATTTATTTATTTATTTATTTATTTATTGTATAAGGAACCACGGTGTAGGTGCTTAAAAAGTACAAAAGAGGGGCAGGAGTCATGACTAAGTGGTTAAAAGCATTATCTGCTCTTCCAGAGGATCCAGGTTCAATTTCCAGCACCCACATGGTAGCTAGCAAATGTCTAACTGCAGCTCCAGGGATCCGACACTGTCACACAGAAATACATGCAAGCAAAACATCAATGCACAAAAAAAAAATGAATCATTTTAAAAATAAATCATTTTAAAAAGTATAAAAGAATAATTGGTATGGGAAATTTTGTAGCTTGATTTTTTTTTTGAACTATGAAACAGTTGCTTTTACAAAATTGGGAACTGCAGATTACAATTAACTGTCATTAATTCTGTTACATAGAAATATGTTCCGTTTGCTGTACAATCATGAGGCAGGCTTGAATGAGTATAAATAGATGAAATCTAAATTGTACTGACAGTCCATTAAATAGTAGCAGAAAACCTGGAAAGAAAATGGATTCACTATGATACTGGCTTATAATAAAATCATTTGCCAAATAAGACTGATAGCGCTGGCACTGAGTTCCCCTGTGTATTTCCAGGGAGCACTACAAAATTGCTTTGAAGCAATTTGTGCAAGGCTGGGGTTCCTCTGGTGTTACTTTATGGAGAGCAGCTAGCAGCTTCGCTTGAAATCTGCCTTGCAGGGTGACACAAGCCGATCAGCAAAGCAGTTTGTTGTCAGAGATGTAGGGAGAGAAGAGTCTTACAGGCCTGCCTGTCACTGCTCATCTTCCTGTGGACTCTGTTAGCACTACCGCACTGGTTCCTAAGTGCACATGATTTTACTTGGTTCCACCGTGTGTGTGTGTGTCTTGGGGATGAATCCTAGAATCCGGTATGTCACAGACAAACATTCTGTGACTGAGCTGTGTATCTAGCAACCCCCTCTCTGGTTCCACTATACTCCATACTGGTTTCAAAGTTGTGATCCTCCTGTCTCAACTTCCCAAGTTATCGGATTATAAGCATGTGCCACTACACCTAGCCCATGGTTCACTTTCAGTCCTTGCGTTAAAGATGTGTCAATTATTAGTAAATCAAATATGTCCAGCTTAATAGTCATTTTAATATCAGAATTTGACTTGTTTTATGTGTGTAGTAAGGCATTGGATATTAGGGACAGCTTTAGGGAATTGTTTCTCTCCTTCCATTTTGGGCCCTGGGCATTGAAGTTAATTTGCCAGGCTTACATGGGAAGTGCTTGTACCTGCTGAGCCATCTCACTGGCCCTGTAGAACAGAATTTTTTTCTGCCTTCAGTGTTTTGTTTTTGTATGAGCTATTGAACTGGGATAGGACAGTCAGGTACAGTGTATGCAAGATGTGGGCATGAGTAGCCAGGGCCTCATGTGCTGTGACTCCTGCTTCTCTAGCTAAGTGGGCTGCTGGACCTGTGATCCCTGCAGTAGTGCTGCAGATAGAACCCAGAGCTTCATGGACCCCTGTATGCCAGGCAGGTTTTCTACTGCTGAGCCCTCAGATCCATTCCCAATTTTAAAAATAAAATTTCTTTCTTAGATTAAATGTCTTTTTAAAATGATACAAATGCTATAAAATACAAAATACTCCAAAACAGTAATAAATTTTGAAAAATGACTTAACTGGAGTTTGGAAGTTGAACTGGTCAGAATCATTTTCATAGTAAGAGTTCACGACAAGTTGTGAGGAACATTTTCATAGTAAGTTATAGAGATGAGAGCTTATATTGCTCTTTGCTTTGGTAATGCAAGTGTTAAGCCATAGTTAGTATTTAGGATGTCAGCATGGTATGCTTTCTACTGCTCTTCCTTGTTTTACCCAGTTTCACACCCAGTTAGTGTATGACTGATGTGGGAAGGGGGCTGCAGCTATTCCAAAACACAGCAGTACTTCATGAACTGAGTGGTAGCTGTCTAGGGCCAGCCTTTAAACATGGGGGCAAGGGGAGGGAGGGAGGGGACCGTATATGTGTTCGCTCATATTTAGAGGCCAGAGGACAACTTTGGGTGCCACACCTCAGGCACTGTTCATTTTGTTTTTTGAAATAAGGTTTCTCATTTGTCTTCAAGTAGGCTAGGTTGACTGAGACCCATTTTCAAGGTGCTGGATTACAAGAATGCTTCACTGTGCCTTGGTTTTTACAAGGTAATTAAATTCTGGCCCTTGTGCTTGCCAGGCAAGCACTTTACCAACTGAACTATCTCCCCAGCCCAGTCTTAGAGATATTGATATACTGGAAAATTTCCTCACATCTACAAAAGAGACATGTCTAAATTTGAAAACAGTTTCTTTAGTTTGCTGTATTCTTCTTTGCCATTTCTTCCCACCATGCTATTCTGTGTTTAGATAAGAGCCCATGCAAGCTTTGTAGCATTAGTTAGAACTGATAGACATTTCAGCATATGGATTCAGTTATCATGAAGTCTGAAGAGGATGGAGCCAGATTTATTCTACCTGGGGCATTTTTCTACTGAGTTTATACTTTTCAAGATGATGCCCTCAGATTTGGTAACAGTTGACAGAATCAAATCAAAAGCTAAGGGGCAGGGAGGGAAGGTGTTCTTTCTCCCTTTGAAGCTCTCCACTGTTCCCAGACATTGTTAGTATCTCTTGTCTAGCAGAAAGGTGAAAGGCAGCCTGTCTCCACTTGCCATTTTGTGAAATAATGTTTCATCTTTATTTTTAGTGTTCTGGGAGGGTCTCATGTGACTCCTGTCTTCATGTCTTCCTTCATTTGCTTCTCATAGATGCTCTGGGCGTCTGCTGTGCAGACTGCTGATCATGTTAAGGTGAGAGTGAATAGCGTGGCTGCCATTGGCTGTGTTGAGGATGGTGATGGTAGAGATGAGACCATTTGCTAGAGGCCCACAGTCTGCCAGTGTTTCTGGTATGGAATCCTGGCACCTGGATTTTAGTGTTGTTTCTAACAAGCCTAGCTCCAGGTTCAGGAGAGACATTGTCTCAAGGTGGAGCTCCTCTGGCATTCACACCACATATGTAGGCAGGCATGACTTTATACAGGTGCATATTTTACACACACACACACACACACACACACACACACACACACACACACACACACACACTTTTTCCACATTGGAATTGGCAGACCTTTGTATTAACTAGAGGGATACTTGTGGACTTAATTTTGCAACATTTTACCAACTAATGGTTACCTTGTTGGATGGTTTAAGTGTCAGGGATAGAGGAATAGCATGGAGGAGAAATGAAAGAGCAGAGAAGTCTGAAGGTCAGCTTCCCATGTTCACTGCTGGGCTACCCAGCTGGGCCTCTGCAAATCTCTTTGTGAGAAAGGCTTTGTTCACATGGAGAGGGTTTCTTTTTGAAATTCTATTAGAGTGACAGTGCTGTTCTTTGCAAGGGGACGAGAGAGCATTTCAAGGATTAATAGTGGAAACACAGTGATGGGGGAATTCTTTATGGGGCAGAGCGGTGGCTGAACATGGTTCGCGCATTGTGACTGCAGCTTTAATGCCAGGGCTCCCAGATCCGCTTACTAAATTAGGGGGTGAAGTAAGTGTCCACTCTGCTTAGTGAGGAGACTGTCAGGAAAAATGCTGATAGGTGCTTTGTGTTTCACGATGACAGACTGCCTGATGTGGCAGGCTATGATTTTTACCCTTGAGGAACTTGCTTCACTGCTCTATTTACATAAACCTGCTGTTTTGCTGAGGGTTGAAAAGGCAGAGGCTTTTCTTTGCCTGGAGAATTTGCCTTCACGTTTGGCTGGCTTCCTCCCTCCGCTCAGGGAGGGCTCTGTTTGCAGATGGCAGCATTGATTCTTTAGACACAAAGCTATGTTAAGGTTATGAGAAACTGCCAGAAATATCCCTGTTCAGTATCATCTCCCAAATCATGGGTTTTGGTGCTCCTGTTCACAAGCATTTGAAGTGACACCATGCGGAGGCTCAGTGTTAAGAGTGTAAGACTCAAAACATATTCTGATCTCATTCTCAGATATCCCTGCTAAAATAAAGCATTGGTTATCACGTATTCTGCAGAATAATTGATGGTGATGGAAATAGCCTCATTCATTTTTTTCTGGACATTTCAGGCATGCTGGTTTTAAGATTAAAACAATGTGTATTTGCTCCACAGCAACTGTTGACTCAATCTGGTAAACGCCTGCTTTCCTGTGGGTGATTTTGAAAACGTGCATTGTGCGTTTAATGAACTGCTCTGTCTACTCCGCCCTTTAAAGCTGCTGCTTCCAAAGTGCTTTACCATTTAAAAACAAAAGGTGTCTGCAGTGAGCATTGTGTTGTCAGTCTGCAGATCATCAGTTCAGCTGACTAACATGAGCCTTATAATCAGCTTCAGATAAGCTATGCAGTAGTAAGTTGCATGACAGTCTTGCCAAATCATTTTGACTTTAGATTGCTGGGCACACATTGCAGCTGTGCTCTGACATTGTTCTTAACTTGGGCGTTTCAAATGAACTGCTTTGGAACTGGTAATGTCTAGCGTGGATATGGCCCTAGATTAGAACCCCAGGAACTGCAGAAACACACAGAGACAGATCTACAAATAAAATAAATGATTTTATGCTAGCTATAAACATTTATATAAACCAGTTTAAATAAGCCACTTGGTTAATGAGACCAGAGAGAAAATACTTCTAATGACTATTTGGCCTCAATTTAACCTTTTTTTTGGGTGGGGCAAGTTGAGATAACCATAAGGGCAATAAAAGAAAAATTATTTCCTGTGAGACTTGAATTCCAAATTATTTCCTAGAGTGTATTTTCTTAAAACAGATCATCCTGTTTTGTAGGAAGAAAAAGTTAACTGCAGTAATGTTTCATATTTTATTTAAAACATGCATTAGCCAGAACTGATCAAGGCAGTACACTTTCCCCTCCCTGGTTGATAAATTTGACACAGCTTGAAAAATATTTAGCGCGTATGACTCAAGATCTTCTTGATGATTTATTATTCTTTATATCAAAGGAATCTGTTTTGTCACCTACTTTCATAGTGAGCTTATCTGCCCTTTCATACAGGTTTAAAATTTTAAGATTTTTGACACAATCATAGGTTTTACAGATACCAGCTTTGTATATTGAAATCATTGTGTAAATTCACAGCTTGGAATCAGTTTGGATTGCCATGGTAATTGTTTAAATAAAAAAAAAAAGATAGCTTGTATGTAGGGAAAAGGCATTAATAAGTAAGTGTGGTAATTCCGCAGGTCCAGGTTCTAGGTTCTTCCTTCAAGTGGTAGCCTTTCCCTCAGGCAGCTTTCTTTAGTCTGCACGTGAGTCAGGTCCAGTCAGATAAGAAACATGTGTCAGCAGCTGTCATTCGCTCCCAGTGCCTCTTCTCTTAGCACTGGTATGTTTATAGATGAACATTTTCTTAAGTCTAGGTGTATCAGAATACAGGTTTTTTTCTCCTTCTTTCTTTTTTTTTCTTTCCTTTTTGGGTTTTTCAGGACAGGGTTTCTCTGCAGCTTTTGGAGCCTGTCCTGGAACTAGCTCTTGTAGACCAGGCTGGCCTCGAACTCACAGAGATCTGTCTGCCTCTGCCTCCCGAGTGCTGGGATTAAAGGCGTGCGCCACCACCACCTGGCTCCTTTCTCTAGAAAGCTTGGGGGGGGGGGCTGTGGGAGTTAGTTATTGAAACAGGATTTCATGTGGGGCTGACTAGTCTTGGACTCACTGTGTAGTCTATGACTGGCCTTGAATTCTGATCTCCCCCTCCCTGTATCCCTTTCCCCATCTCTCTAGTGCTGTAATATGTGCACCACACCTGACATTGGAAGTTTATTAGTGTATGAGTTCATAGTAGTTTATCTTTCAAAGTGAGAGGGTTTATGTTAAAAGTGACTCTGTTAATTATAAAAAGATATACAAAGCCTCTCTCTGTTAAAACTATCAGACTTTTAGCCAGGCCTCATTGTCCCACACCTGTTACTTAATTGAGGCTTGTCTGATTTTGAGCACACCAATGACAGTCGTCCTTGGTGGACACAGGGATTGCTGTTGTACTATTTTCAGAGCTCTGGAGATGATGGTGATGTGGGCAATCTGACTGCCAAATAATGGAACATACGGGAATGTGAATTGCTAGGATCATTTGAAGAAGGGTGCTGTTCTCATCCCTTTTTTCAGAGGAGCCATGGGAATGTATTCCCTCTGCTTCCACCTTAGAATTAGTTGTAAGCTGTGTATGGTTAGAACATGTAGAATAAAGAAAGGGTGTGGCTGGCACAGACTGGACAGGGGAATTGGTGTTTTATTTAGATGTAGCCTAGGGGAGGAGGTTTGGGGAACATTGAACTCCATCCACTGAAGAGGTGACGTGTCTTCTTAAGGCAGTGAACAAGTAGCTTAATATAAAGAAAGTATGGTTTTTCGTGGGGGATAGGAAGAAGAAAGCACATCTGTGCTCAGGCTAGTGAGTATGTAATTGCTAACTGAAGGTTTGGACTACTACAGCTGTGTACAACAGGGCTACAGCATGGAAATTAAGAATTTTGGGACCATTCCAAAATTGTATTAAATTTAGACTAATTTTAATTTTTTTCTTAATTTTAATTTTTTTCTTAATTTTAATTTTGAGACAGGCTTGTAATCCAAGCTGCCCTCCAACTTCTTAGTCTCTCATGCTGAGCCCTAGGATTGCAGTGCTGTGAGCCCTACCACTGTGCCTGACTAGAGCTCCAGGTTTTTGTGTGGAGAGTTACATTTCTTTTATTTTTACTTTAATAATAAACAAGGGTTATGAAGAGAAATATTAGCCATGGTGTGAAGAGGTTCTTTAGCTTGTCATTTGAGATGATTAATGTGTTAGATGGATGATGCCTAAATGCAGAAGCAGGGGCAGTCATCGTCTGGAACCCTGGAACAAGATGCACAGCTCAAGGCTAACTCATCCTTAATGAGTTGGGTGCGTGGCTTCATGGACTCATTGTCCACATCTGAGAAGTCAGGGGTGATGTAGGAGTGTTTCTATCTGTCTGCTCTTTCATTGGTTAGAACCTATCAGGCCAAACAGTTTTTTTATTAATTAACCAATGAAACAGCAGACAGATAGAAACACTCCTACATCACAGGGGAATTCCAGTACCTTGGTGGATTTGTATCTCTTCTCTTCCTGAAATGGCTTTTGGGTACAGTGACCCTCATATTGTATAGAAAGTTTTCAGGAAGGATATAGATAGATGATCGATATATCTATTAAAGAGGCTGTTTTTGTGATCCAACCTGAAGTGTCTTTACTATTTTCTGAGTGGGACTTGACTCCAAGTTGTGAATCCTTTCTGTCTTGACTTTTAATGAATGTGTAGATGAAGTAGAGCTTTCTTCACATTGTCAGAGCTGGTTGTTGTGCATGTGCACATTTTGCAGGGCCGGGAAGGGTGTGATGGATGGCATTTGCACTGCAGGCCTTGCTCTCCTGCTCCCCAGATTCCATAGCTGTGAAACTCTTGCATCTTGGTGTATAATACCTCGACTTCCAGTCCTGTTCTGTGGACAGTATTTTCCTAAAAACTCATCGCTTCTCTTAAAAAACTGGGTTTTACAGATGGTTTTAAAAAGCAGCCTTTTACACTTCAGCTGTGAGCTGTGAATCAAAAATAATTGCCCAACCATGCCATGTCAAATGTAACTCAGGAAAGTGGTCTGTTCTTTCTGAAAGAGGTCTATTTAAAAAAAATAACTTGGTTTACTTTTTCCACCTTTGATTGGCTGACTTGGTTTTCATTACAGCCAAAACATATTTAACAATAAATTACCCAGAGGTGAATAGATTAGTTTTCATTCTTTTTTATGGTATAGGTGAAAAGTTTTTTAATAATCCGAAGAATGTTCAGAAAGAACCATCACCTTAATTTTATCTATAATTTAATATCACCCATAGGAAGGTTTTGTTTTTACTATTAAAAGGGGTTTGCTTTATTATTGATTTGTTTATATACATTTACCTAGCTCTTTATGTATGCAGTGATCTATGGCCCCTGTATTTGATTCTTTAAAGATAAATGCCAGTTTTTAAAAAAAACTTCTTTTTCTTTTAAAGACTGTGTGTATATCGAGAGTCGGCGACCAAACACACCATATTTCATCTGCAGCATCCAAGACTTCAAACTGGTAAGCATTTCCCATGCTCTGCCTCTGCTGCCGTGTGTCCTCTCTAGCTCCACAGGCTGTCAATTGCTTCTGCAGTGTTCCTGGTGTGACCCCCAGTGTGGGTCAGTGCTACAGCCTGCAGGCTGTGTACTGAATGCAGCAGTTGGTGGTGCACCAGCCTGGGGTGTCCCTTGTGGTGATGCTCTTCTGTGGTAAACAGTGTTTCTGAAATATTTACTCCTTTAATGGCCTTTTTTTTTTTTTTTTTTTTTTTTTTTTTTTTTTTTTTACAGTCTCAGAGATACTCTGTAGTCTCTGAAATGGTTTCTTTGCGCTCAGTCATTCTTAAGAGCCTAAAGTTAAGTTTAGTGATTAATGAGTAGGAAATGTAAACCAAAGACTAGTTTCTTGGGAGAATTAGAATTTTGCTATGATCGACTGGGCTGTGGTGGCGCACACCTTTAATCCCAGTACTCGGGAGGCAGAGGCAGGTGGATCTCTGTGAGTTTGAGGACAGCCTGGTCTACAAGAGTTAGCTCCAGGACAGGCTCCAAAAACTACAGAGAAACCCTGTCTCGAAACAAAAACAAACAAACAAACAAACAAAAATGAATTTTGTTATAATGGCAGGTATGGACTATATCCTGGCCAGTTTTAAGGGTGTCCCAGGAGCAGAAGTTGGGAGAAGGGAATTTGGATAGGGAACAAGGTTGTCTGGATAGTGCTTCTGACAAAATCCTTGGTTTTAGGCCGTGATTCCCACATTTAGGGCTCAGAATAGGTCTGTGGGTGCTTGTAAGGCAGGCACACTCAGGCCAGGTGTGATGAGACACTTTCAGTTCCAGTGCTAAGAAGCAGAGGCAAGTGGATCTCTAGGAGTTCCAGACCAGCTCCAGGACGGTCTGTGCTACACAGAGAGCTCCTGCCCTCCTGCCCTCCCCCTCCGCCAGCTCAGTATTTTGTATGTGTTTACCTCACACCCACATGTGCACCTGTTTTTCAGACATTAATATTTTATTTGATTTTTTCAAAGATATTCTTTTTTAAGAGCAACACCGTTAAACGACACTATTTTTTAAAGTCCTTTGCTTACACAGCACTGTTGAAACAGAATCATTGTGAACCATCCAAAGCGTTTTGATCTTAGAACGGAATCTTTTTCTTGACGAACCACAGCCTACAGTTTTTTGTTTTTTGTTTTTTGTTTTTTTTAGATTTATTTATTATGTGTGCAGTGTCCTACCTGCATGTCTGCCTGCAAGCTAAAAGAGGGCACTAGATCTCATTACAGATGCTGTGAGCCACCATGTGTTTGCTGGGAATTGAACTCAGGAACTCTGGAAAAATAGACAGTACTCTTAATCTCTGACCTGTCTCTCCAGCCCCACAGCCTACAGTTTTAAGTACAGAGCAATCCTAATTCTGTAACTTTCTAGAGAATGTATTGGGGGTGGAGGGAGGGAGGGAGGGAGGGAGGGAGAGAGAGAGAGAGAGAGAGAGAGAGAGAGAGAGAGAGAGAGAGAGAGAGAGAGAGAGAGAGAGAGAGAGACATTTGTATCTGTGGCTGCCGTCTCCCAAATCCTTCATTACTTGAGAGTGTTTATTTTTGCACACAGTGTATGTGATATTTCAGTTTAACGAATTAATACAGTAAAACAAGTCAATTGTGTATCTACTTGTAAGATAATATTTGTTCTTATTAAACTGCTTCTATGCTCCCAGGCTGTTTTACAAAGTGGCCTTGCAGTTTTATCTTGTAATTAAATACTTTCTTTTTAGTTTTCTTGCCAATATGAATTCTTACCATTTTTGGAGATGTTTGTTCTTTATCTTTCTTTACAAAGATTTTTTTTTTACAGATACTGCCTGATACCTGAAACTTTGGAAGGTGGCCTTGTTACCAGAAGAGTTTATTTTGGTAGTGGCTGCAGCTACTGCTTTCTTTGTGTTTGTTTTCTGTGTATGTGTTTTTGCTAAACTAAGTACCAGAGTTCCATGGAGAATATATAGCTTTGAAATAAAATATCTCTCTCTCTCTCTCTCTCTCTCTCTCTCTCTCTGAGACAGAGACAGAGAGAGCGCTCACAGGTGCTTTCATTAGCTTAGGGTACTAGCAGCAATAAAAGCTAAAGCTTCTGTTGTCGGTATTAAAACATTAAAGCTATCTGCAAAAGCAAGTGAGATAGAGGGTGCTACCTGTTAGGTCCATTTTAAACCCACATAGTGCTTCTCTTTGAGAGTCTGTGTTCAGCACATACGTGCAGTTGTCACATGAGAATAATAGAGATGGTGCAATATTTGCTCCTGAGAGAAATAGTTTTCCTCCATTTTCTTCTCTCCTCAGTTCTGTGTACTTCTTATGAAAAGATTAAGATGAGAATAATCAAGACTTCTTGCTCTGGTTTACCCAGGTTGTAGAGGACATATGCTTTGTTTCATAGAAAGATTTTTTTTTTTTAAAGAAGAGATTAAAGTTGATTTTTCCCATAGCAGATAACATGGCAAAACAGAACAATGAAAAATGGCTTTAAAAAACAAAGTATTAGCTTTGAAGTATAGCATGATGAGTTATGTTAGCCTTTGGTTTGAGATTATACTAAGAGATGTGCTCTCCTGTTTACACCAGCAGAAACAATCCTTGTGGTGCAGTAGGGTTTGGGCTATAAATAGGATGTATGCTGGGATTGTAGGACTGCTCTTAAGCTAATATTGCTAAAGAGAGTAAAAGCCAATGAAATGGTGCTGGGGGGGGATGGGGAGCCATCAACTAGTCACCAAGGCCAGGGTGATAATGGTGTGTTGAACTCCCAAAGCCCTGGGTAGTGTTTGACACATTCAGTGTGTGAAAGGAAGAATGTTTGGACTTTGTGTGGAGGCCTGGGTTGTTTTCTAGTACTTGCTTCAGGGCTTCTTGAGTCCACGTCTGTGGTATTGAGTGTGCCTTGTTAATATAAATTGCCTCTCATGTCATCCTCAGAAATGTTCAAATTTGGATGACTTTTGTCTGTGGGTGTAAGGTCCATGACTTCTTCGTTATCAAGTATTAAATCATCATAACATACAAGGCTGCTACCATCCCACACTGTAGGTAAATTTATAGCACATGATGCAAGTAAGTATAGGCTATAAATACTAGATGGAGGCCATGGTAGTGCATAGTAGTAAGTTCTTTTTTGGTGGTGGGGGTTTAAGACAGGGCAGGGTTTCTTTATAACAGTCCTGGCTGTCTTGGAACTCACTTTGTAAACCAGGCTGGCCTTGAACTCACTGAGATCCGCCTTCCTTTGCCTCCCTAGTGCTGAGATTAAAAATGTGTGCCATGATGGCCCAACTGAGTAGTAAGTTATTAACCGAGCCAGGTTTTTGAAGGTTAGGGGTCTTTATCCCTCTCTTTCCTTTCTCCATTTTGTTTGGTTTGAGAACAAACATAGGTTTATTAAAAAGTGAGAACTCACCAGAGTGAAGAATGGGAGGGGCTCCAATGGAGGAACACTCAAAGATAGCATTTTGTTGTGGGTTTTTTTCTTCCTTCCTTCCTTCCTTCCTTCCTTCCTTCCTTCCTTCCTTCCTTCCTTTCTTTCTTTCTTTCTTTCTTTTTTTCCTGTTTTTTGGTTGTTGTTGTTGTTTGTTCGTTGCTTTTCTCCCCCCTGGGAACAGGGTTTCTCTGTTGTAGCCTTGGCTGTCCTGGAATTCACTCTGTAGACCAGGCTGGCCTTAAACACCCAGAGATCTGCCTGCTTCTACCTGCCAGTGCTGTGATTAAAGGCGTGTACCACCACTGCCTGGCCAAAGTAGCATTTTTTAAAAAAATTTATTTATTATGTATGCAGTATTCTGTCAGTGTGTATGCTTGCAGGCCAGAAGAGGGCACCAGACCTCATTAGAGATGCTTGTGAGCCACCATGTGGTTGCTGGGAATTGAACTCGGGACCTTTGGAAGAGTAGGCCGTGCTCTTAACTGCAAGCCATCTCTCTAGCCCCCAAAGTAGCATTTTTAAGGGGAATAAATTATGTGTTCTGTTGAGAAACATTGATTCTGTTGGGTTATAGTCATATAATTCACTTATTTCTAGGCCAAGAAAACTTGTTTAAATATATTAGAGTTATTCATGGAAGAAATAGACAAAAGGGTGTGAGGAGGTATCCTCTGGCAAGCAGAGTTGATAAAGTATTGGTATGTGCTCAGTTAGAGGCAGGAGAAAAGGTGAGCAACTCAATAAAGATGCACTGTACTTTTCAGGACCATTATATATTGGTCAAGAACTCAAATAATACATTCAGTTCTTGGAAGTAGTGGTAATGGTAACAGATAGTGGCTTGGCAATCTGTGATCCTTGTTGACCTTGCTTGAAGAGATTAATTTTTTCGTTTAAAAAAAATTGGATTTGGGGAAACCTGAGGCACTGTGGCAGTCTACAGAGAGGTAGAACTGAAAGGATGAATCAGGAATTACCTGAGCAGGTGAGAGAGCAGAGACACCAGAGGGTGCTTGGTGCAGCCCCTTCCTCTGACCTCACTGAGACCTACCCCTTTCCACTAGAATCTTATATCATACTGCTTTTCTGAAGATGATTGATTGGTCCACTTGGTCTAGATTGAGGGGAGCAAAAGAACCTGGGATAGCATCTTCAGCTCTTTTTTCCTGCCGGCCTCCAGAGGATTCTGGGTCACTTTGTGTGACCTAGTTTGTTTTGATGATTTTGTTTTTGATCATCAAAGTGTATTTTATCCAGAATGCAGTTAAGAATGTTCACAATCTGTTCCTCTCACAACTATTTGTTGCAAACCATTTTCTCTGTTCTTTGTTGAACCCAACAGAGGGCACCGAAGAAATACAGAATGTTGTTTCTTCCCTCAGCAGCCTTAGATTCTAATTGGAGAATCTGTGACATTAAGCATCAGCCATTTTTAGAGAACACTGTGGATTGATAGGGAGGAAGACAATATTTTTGTTCTGAAAGGAACTCTAGTTTTTACTAAAATTATCAACATTCTATAATCTCAATTTTAAGCATAAATGAAATAATTTTCTACCTAGAAGTAATCATGGATTTTGAGAAAGTTAACCCAGAGTATATTGTTGAAATTAGTTTGACTCCTTGTGTAATACCAAGGAGTTGGAATACCTCGTACCAACTACCAGTTGTTTATTTCTAGGTAATACTCAGAGCCACTCTGTTAGTGTTCTTGACTGCCATCATCCGTACTTTAGAGGAAGTATGGTTTGGGTTTCTTAGGATTGAGTAATTGTAGGTTTATTTATATCAAATGAGTTTCCAGGAAGGATATGTATGTGTGTGAAATTTCTTTTTGAGTTTGTACCCAGAACCCACAACCCACTTTAAAAACTTGTTACTGCTCATTGGTTTTTATTCCTGCATCCCCTGACAGTACAGCAGAAGAGGGCTACAAAGAAATTCTTTCTCTTCAGCTGGGATTCTGTATACGAGTGAATTACCAGAGTTATGTACTGTACACAGCTGTTGTGATTGTAGCATGGAACATAGATGCATGGGCATCTGGGAGGTGGTTACTTCACTTTAGTTATAGGTCACTGCCACACCAGAACCTTCTTCTCAATGATCTGGGATAGGACCGGGACCCTGCATTGGTTTGATCATGTGTAGTTCAGCATTTGGGAAGTGTTATTCTGGGACTGAGATGAAGGTTGGCAGGCTGCATAGGTTGATAGTTTGAATTTTGACTTCAGGTTGTCTGATTCCATTTCTGTTTCATCAGTTGCCATCTTTGATGAGCTTTGGCGGGTCAACCCATGATGTTGGGATGTAAGATTTGCCTTGTTTGTGACCTTGCAAGTAGATTGTTTTTAGATGCAAAGTCAGGCATTCAAATTGTTTAGCATAGGGCCTGCCCCTCAGATATTGGTGTTTGTGACATTATTAAATGCTATGCTATGATTTATTTTCCTTGTTTATTTAAAACATTGATGTATAGTAGTTGTACATATTTAGAGTATGGTATAAACTGATTTCTTTTTTCTTTTTGGTTTTTCAAAGCAGGGTTTCTCTGTAGCTTTGGAACCTGTCCTGGAACTAGCTCTTGTAGACCAGGCTGGCCTCGAACTCACACTCTGCCTCCCAAGTGCTGGGATTAAAGGTGTGCGCCATCACTGCCCGGCTATAAACTGATTTCTAAGGCAGAAGATGTTGCATATTGATTGAATTGATGCTAAGCTCTTCTTCTGGAGGTCACACCCTTTTCCTTGGCTAAAATAAAGACCACCTACACTTGTTTTGTTTGTTAATATGTACTGGGGTACTGGACGTATGATTCTGTGCCAGGACAGACAGGGATGAAAGGATGAAATGTAGTTATGTTCAAGAGACGTGAGGATATTCTCTCATTTGGAATTGCATGGAGAAGTCAGGTGGGCTATTGTTTCCTGGCCAGCTTCCACATCTCTTTAGTTATAGAGCAGTGATCTTAAAAGATTTTTTCAGTCACCACCTTCCTTTTGTATGTTGTGAATGTAATTTAGAAATGGACAGAGAAGCGTCTACCTTGGTAGAGACCAAACGAGGCTCTGGGGATGAGTAAGCCAGAGTTCAGTCCCCGTCACCTCATTTCTCAGAGGTCTTTTTTCCTCTCAGCAGTGGCAGAGCAGGTGACTTGGAGCTAACATTTTAATGGTATATAATTATTGCAAAGTTGGATAATTCATTTTTCTCCTAATATAATTGGCTTTTAGGACTCCCAAGAAGTAATTGATGTTTTGTTTAATTGTATATATTTCTTTAAAATATTTACCTCTAAATATAATTTACTGAACATGTTATCTATGTGAAAATTTTCAATGCAGGAAACTACATACTCTTTTTTTTTTCTCAAAAAGCTTACAAAAATGTGAGATAATGACACTTGTAGAAATCTACTGTGCCAAGAATATTACTGAAGCTTCATTCAAACTCATTTCCTCACAACCGGAAATTCACTGTTCGTGTGTGTTCAGATCTTTGTATTGATGACCAACTTAAAAAAAAGTGTCAGAAAAACAAAAACTACTGAGAAAATTAGGGTAGATCCAGATGTCACCAGTGTTTTCTGATTTTTGTGAATGATAATTTGCCTGGAGAAGGCCGGTTTTTCTTCAAATGTTTAAAATATTGTAATGATCACTTGAACTACTTGTATATTTAAAACAGGTTATTCCAAAGTGTTGAGAAATGCTTCGCTAGGTTCTTAAAAAATTGAAACCCTTAATTAGAATGGAGGAGGATTTGATACTTGAATTTGAATTCTGGTTAATTGAATTCCTGACTGAAAACATTTAACTAGATATTCAGTTTTAATTTTTGCTTACTGTGAAAAAATACTGACTGTACTGTACACTGTAACACACAGTTGTATTTTCTACTTGGAGTTTGCTGTTGTTCTGGAAGTATTGGAGGTATGGTTCTAGCACCATCTATTGAATTGGTAGGGATGAGAGTCTATACAGAGTATGACCTCAAAAAGAATTACATGCAGCAAGATACTAATAATGATGTTATGTTAAAGTTTGCTTTTTTAATTTTTAACTGTAATAATGGGTTTTTAATATAAGTATTTGAATTTTGTGGATTTTTTTAAACAGTTCATTTAGCACCATATGAAATTGCTGTAGTTAGGCTTTTATATGTTATATGCTCTCGAATATTCAATGGGTGCAGCTGGAAGCTCTTGTCTGAGGTGTCTCTTCTTGTGCTCAAGGGACAGTGCTGGCTTTCAGAAGTTGCTTTGCATCCTTCTCTGCTGGTTTCAGTGTTTTCCTTTTAAAAAGACTTGTAGGACACGCTAAAGCTGACTTTGGTCCCTAGAAGAAATAATACCTCTCTTGAACTTGATATGGTTTGCCTGTTTATTATTCTCACTTGGGGATATTTTGAGGAAACTAAAGCTTATTCAGTGCACTCCTTTGTCCTGCTTTAAGCTGCTGTCTCTTGAAGTGGCAGGGCTTTCTCTGGCCCCCCTAACCCTTGGGTGTTCCCAGCCTCTTAGCACAGAAACTCTTCTGAAAGCTCAGTGTGTCTGTCTGCTCACGACTCTCTCCTGTCTGACACTGGAATGCTGCTGTCACGAGAGCGAAGCATGCTGCTGCTGCATCTTAACTTGGTTATTTTGAGGGGCACACACCATACTTTAAAGATGGACCCAGGTTAAAATACAGAGCCAGCAGGGTCGCGCAGGTGTTGACACTGAAATAAAGAAACAGCTTTGACTAATGTGGGGAGGTTAACTAACTCCATGGGGGAAACAAGTTCTTGGTGATGTCAGTGGTTCTCTGCTTTTTAAGGATTCATGCAGACACCTGCTGTGTGCTGAGTGCCCCTAGTAACCAGGATGGGGGTGATGGGCACCTTAACTTAAAACTGTTTTCTCTTTTAGGTCCACAACTCCCAGGCCTGTTGCAGATCTCCAGCTCCTGCTTTGTGTGACCCCCCAGCATGCTCTCTGCCGGTGGCATCACAGCCACCACAGCACCTTTCTGAAGCCGGGAGAGGGCCTGTAGGGGTAAGGAGAATCCCGTTTTTAAAAGCTATCAGTATTTTATATCCCATAGGGTATAAAATAGGATATTACTTCCCTTCCCAGAGCCCCTTTTAAAATGTGCTGTATGATATGTGTTTAAAAAGAGTGATAAGTACATGCACAGAGGACGTACAATACGGGACTTGCCTTACCCCTCTAGGACAGTTTCAGAAGTTAGTGGGATTTGCTGGAAGGTATTTTGGCACCAGCAGAGAGCATGCTGGGCTGCTGCAAGGAGCAGGAGCTGGCAATCAGCAGCGAGTATGGATGTTGGCATCTGAGATGGGGGAAAGGGGGTAAGTTTAAGTCCAAGTGTGGATTGTGCATTTCCCAAGACTCATTTGGGACTCCAGGCCCACGGATCTAAACTGTTTTGGCCGTTGCCCTCTCCAGGAGACACATTATGGAAGGCTATTCACAAACAGTGAGGCTTTTCTGTGTAGTCAAGAAACCCTTCAGTGGTCTGGGATGGCTCTGCCTTTCTTGGCTGTACCCTTGATAATTCCTCTGTGACTTGATGAGAAGATGCATAAGATGGAGCAGGATGTAGGGTGGTGCTCCATGAGGGCATTTTTTATGTGCTGTAGCTTCCCACTTGTGGACTGTGTGCTAGCTTGGCTTTCTTTCTCTTCCTTTGTGGAGGACTTTAATGATACTGTTTCTAGAAGGCAGGTGTTTATTGTTTGGAACTGAGTACCCAAGACTGTTCATAGTTAATGAAGAGTCATCAGATTGGTGGGTTTAAGTTTGTAGTGTACTAGAAAATAATATAGGAGGGTAGTCATCTCATGTATACATAAACAGTACCAGGTGCTTCAACACATAATCAATTGTGTAGGTGCATTATATAATATTAGTGTCCCGGCGCTCAGTTCTCTGTGCAGGTTATAGCATGCGGTTTTGTGAAAGGGATTAGAATCCAGAAGCTCTGCATTTGTGACATGTCAATATGTTGTAGATAAGCAGAATGTACATGCATCCTACAGTGTAGACAATGTGCTGGTTACTCTAGGAGTTGTGAGAAGACATAGGATGGCTGTGAAGAGCATATATAAGTGGGTGCTGAAGGCAGAGGTGAAGATGTAAAATGTGCTGAGGTCTCAGACTAGTTAAGATGTTTATGGAGTAGGCAGTAGAGAGCTTTTTAAGGCTCAGAAAAGAAATCTAACTGAGGTGTCTTACAAGCCATTGTTTAAGAAGATTCATTTGGGCCGGGCGGTGGTGGTATATGCCTTTAATCCCGGCACTGGAGGGTTAGCGCTGTCATCCCTATGTAGGATGACGAAGAACAAACCTATAGAGATTGCTATTAATAGTGATAACAAGCGAGGTATGGGTTTTTTTTATGCTTGAAATCCCAGTATTGGAGGCCAGCTAGAGAGGGAGAGGGGGAGGGAGACGGGGAGAGAGAGAGAGAGAGAGAGAGAGAGAGAGAGAGAGAGAGAGAGAGAGAGAGAGAGAGAGAGAGAGAGAGAGAGCGCTGCTTAACATCTTACCCCCTACTTCACATGTGCAATAAAACTATGAATGGTTGTTAAAACAACGTCACATTTATGTGTTTGATATAGTTACCCAAGAATTAAACCCCACCAAAAAAGATTCCTATGTAAGCCTTGGATTTCCTGAGATAATAAGCACACATAGCAGAAGGTAAAACCTAATTTTGAGGATAAAATCCTCAGTGCTGTCGAATTTATTTACATCTTAAGGGAAAAAAATCAGTGAAGTTTTGACTGCCTTCCTGGGAAACTTCAGTTGTAGATGTGTATTGTTCCTTTATGTATCTGAGGAATATGGTTTATCTTGTAGGCTGGTATTTTCTTGATTTACTCTAATAAATATGATGTTACCCTTTAGACACTTTTTATTTACTGTGGTACTTCCTAACCAGGGTTTGCTGAATGGATTTTAAAATTTGCCCATTATGCTGATCTTTTAGGTAACTTTTTATAATAGCATATTATAATAGTGATGATCAGTATTGGTATTTTTCAGCATCCACTGAGGATTTAAATAAATTCATCATTGGTAGAATCCTTAGATGCCATCATCAATGTAGACTGGAAAAGAGTCAATAAAATGATGATAAATCTTCCTTGAGTCAGATGATGCTGCCTAAGGCTAATTACATTTATTGTTCTTTAATGGTGCTTCGTGTTGCCAAAGTCATTCTTGCTAGATCCAGTTGGCAGAGCCCCCACCCCCGTGTGGGGCTCCCATGAATTCTGCAGGCATACAAGTCTAGTAGAGTGTAATGAGAGAACTGCTGGGAGAAAAAATTGATTACAGGGTTTCAGACAATATCCTTAATGTTCCTTGTCATGATGCACCAGATGTCTTTGCTAATGGACTATTTTTGTTATTTAGTTTTTATAGGATAGTATTCATTATATCATAATTTAGCTTTCTCTACCTATTTAGGTATGTGAACTCATTGAATTTGATTGATTGAGTGTGTATGTGTGTGTGTGTGTATTTTATATATATATATATATATATTTATATTCTTTTTTTTTTTTTTTTTTTTTTTTGAGACAAGGTTTCTCTGTAGCTTTGGTGCCTGTCCTGGAACTAGCTCTTTTTGGTTTTTTGAGACAGGGTTTCTTCTGTAGCTTTTGGAGACTGTCCTGGAACTAGCTCTTGTAGCCCAGGTTGGCCTTGAACTCACAGAGATCCGCCTGCCTCTGCCTCCCGAGTGTTGGGATTAAAGGCGTGTGCCACCACCGCCTGGCGGAACTAGCTCTTGTATACCAGGCTGGCCTCGAACTCACAGAGATCTGCCTGCTTCTGTCTTCCAAGTGCTAATTTTATAAAATTTTAAGTTACTTATTCTTGTTAGTTTCTGTGCTCAAGAGAAAAAAATTTTACTTACCAAGAATCTACTGGAGCTGGGAGGTAGTGGTGCTTGCCTTACTCGCCTTTTATCCCAGCACTTGGGAGCCAGAGGCAGGCAGATCTCTGTGAGTTCAAGGCCAGCCTGGTTTACCAGTGAGTTCCAGGATAGCCAGGGCTACACAAAGAAATCCTTTCTTTAAACAAAAACAAGTAAACAATACAAAAGAAGGAGAGGGAGGGAGGGAGGGAGGGAGAGAGAGAGAGATACAGAGATAGAGAGAGCGATGGACAGAGAGAGAGAGAGAGAGAGAGAGAGAGAAAATATCTTCTGGTTTGGATGTTTTTTAGCAGAAAGAATCATGCTCACGTGATGGTTGGGAGAAGTGAAGATGAAGGAAAGCAGAGGAACCATTGCCTCGGTTTCCACAATGTGCTCAGAGACAGCTTCTTGTCACTCCCTACCCATATGATTTAAGTGCATGCCATATGGCATCCTGGAGGAGGCTCGATCCAAACAACCCCAGTGCTGCCATTTCTAGGTGATTTAAACCCACCTCTGTTTCCTCTGCCCTAGATGCAGCTCTGCTAGGTTTCATGTGGGCTATACCCATCCTTCTTAATGCTAGGAGACCAAAGCTGAGTTGGTACATTTAATTATTTAGATTTAATTTTGTAATTATTTACTTACTTTAAAAAAAATTCTGGGTGGTGGTGGCACACATCTTTAATCCCCGCACAGGGGAGGCAGAGGCAGATAGAGTTCTGTGAGTTCTAAGACAGCCAGGGCTACACAGAGAGCCACTATTTCAAAATGAAAGACAAGGCCCTGCTGTGTAATAGCCATGCCTTGCCTTATCTGTGCAGTCTTTCTACCTCTGCTTTTCTGAGTACCACCACAGTTTAATACTTAAGAATTTTAGTCATGACCTTTTGTGTGTTTGAGACAACTTCTGAGTGGCCAACAGACATAATTTAAGACAGTACTGTGGGCTAGGTAGGCATGGTGGTACCAGCACACATGTTAGTCCATCAGTCAAGAAGCAGCAGAGGAAGGCAGATCTCTACAAGTTCCAGGGCAGTCAGGACTACATAGTGAGACCCTGTCTCAAAAAGGAAAAACAAAACACAATGCTGTCATAATGGTTTGAGGAACCCTTGATAAAGTTGCCTGCCACCAGGCCTGACAAATTGAGTTTAGTCCCTGGCACCCACACCTTAAAAACAGAAGACTAATTCCTGCAATCTGTCATCTGGTCCCCGTAGTGAGCCTTGGCACGTGTGGCCCACACACACGCATCCACACATGATAGATAACAATTTAATAATAAGAGAGTTTTAAAGAGCAGCAGTTTTAAAAATTTTGTTTTGTTGGACCCTAGCGTCTAATCACTGAGGAGGAGGAGGAGTCGCCCCAAGAGACCATCTCTCATATCACAGCTGATGTAAAAGCATGAGGATTTTATTAATTCTGTCATGACAGGGTCTTCCAGCAGTCGGGAGGCTAGAAGACCCTGAATGTCTGGTACAGGCTATTTTTAAAGGGAAAAACCACAAAAGGAAGGGGTGTCTGGGGTTGTTCTTTATTATGATTGGCCTATTCAAAAGGGCTATTACCAATAATTGGCTGGAGAGTGGTTGCCAGATCAGATGAGGTAAGGGAAAACATCTGAGGATCACTTTGCCCCTTTCCCAGGGCCTAAGTCAAAGCATCAGTCACTGAGTCACCTAAGGGTTATCTTGCCCCTATTCAATAACTGAGTTCTATTTGGGGAACATTCACAAGGACTCAAGGAGATGATGGAATGTTCCCAACATTTCAGTACGTGTGTGGGCAATTGTTAGGTCCTTGGTTCCTATGGCGGAAGGGAGGATCATTACTGCTGAAACTGAGAGTTGTCAGAAATGGCTTCAGAATTGTCTTAAAGTTCTACAGTTTCAATTTGCCCTCCCCCACCCAAATGAAACAACCCAGAAATAAACATTAGCTGGGCCTGTGAGAGCTCCATAGTTAGAAAAGTGCTTACCAACAAATCTGGTAACTTGAACTCAGTTTCCTGAACCCACATCAGGGAAGGGGAGAAACAGCTTTTGCAAGTTGTCCTATCACACACAGAAGACACAGACACATGTTTGTGTGTACAGATAAAAACTAAAAAGACAAAACCCACCCACCAATGAAACTTCTGACTCATACATATTATAGTTTAAAAAACATTTTCCTAAACTAATAATCTGATAATCTATCTAGTTGAACTGTGAGCTCAAGAAGATTTAATGAACTTTCTGGAATTGTGTGGAAGTCTTATATGGTTGTATGCAAAGTTCTTTAGCTGTTTACTCTAGATTCTGATCAGTATATTTCAAAAAGAAAATAATCTAAAGGTAAGATTAGGGATGTAAATAAACCAGGTGTGGTTATGTACTCATCTAATCCTACCAACCACAGAAGAAACACAAGGGAGTTCGCAAAAACCCACAAGTTTAAGATTAATTCCAAAGATGGCATCGTAAACGTCCATTCTCGGAAGGTTCCTCTCTGGGTCATTTAGAACGTCAAGTCAGCCAGCTATGGTCAAGTTGCTGAGTGGTTCATTTCCTCTTCTCAGACTCTCTTGACACGTACCTCTAGTTTATTCTATCCAGTAAGACAGCTCAGTGGATGAAGGTTCTTAAATACCAGCTTCATGTTCTGAGTTTCATCTCTGGAACCTACTGGTAGAATGAAAGAACTGACTCCAGCAAGTTGCCTTCTGACTTCAGAATATTTTCTGTGGCATGCATGCAGTGGCACATATATACCCTCCCCCCAAAGTTTTAAAAAGAGCTCTTAACCACTGAGCTATCTTTCCACTATTTTATTTAAATTTTTTCAAAGATTTATTTATTTCATATACAACATTCTGCCTCCATGTATGCCCACGTGCCAGAAGAGGGCGCCAGATCTCATTACAGATGGATGGTTGTGAACTGCCATGTGGTTGCTGGGAATTGAACTCACGACCTCTGGAAGAGCAGCCAGTGCTCTTAAACTCTGAGCCATCTCTCCAGCCCCCCAATAAAATATTGATACAGACATTCTAACCCACATAAATAAAGTGTAATTTTGCGTGACCTAATTTTATAGAGTTGTCTTTCACTTGTTATATTGGTAGAGATACCTACCTTAACACAGCCATTAGTCTTTAGGGATCTCCACTCAGGTAAAGCCAGATTCTTGACTGACTTGCATAAAAGAGCTTTAGATGAGCTACCGTGAAGCAGAGTTAGTAAGTTTATTAACTCTTTCAACAGAGTTCTGTGGAGAATGAACAACACAATCTCAGGACATAGTTATGGACTTTTGTTATAGTGGACAGATGGGCGCACACACATTTTTACTCTTTCTCTGAAAAGGAAAAAAAAAGAAAAGAAAATCAGTGATAAAGAGGAAAGCAGGGCGGTTGGTGTGACTATGGTGTGACTGTGGTGTGACTGCTGATTGAAAGCAGTAAACATCTGTGAGAAGACAAGAGTAGATTTACTTGAGGGTTAAGGTCTCTTGAGTATCCCAGATAAGTCTCTTCTCTAGTCTACTACTCATCAGTGACTCTCAGTCATAGCTAGCTTTCCTTTCTTTCACTTGACTGCCTGGTTTGAAAATTGGGAATTAAAAACAATTTAGGATCTCTCTAAAATATTTTTAGGTAACGAGCCAAGTTAGGCAAGGGTTTGTTTTGGTTTTTGGTTTTCATGTCTGCTAGACTGGCCTCAGACTTATTATGTAATTGAGCATGATCTTGAATTTCTTCTTGCCTCCAACTCATATGTTTAGGAATTGTGGACATTCACCCACTCCCTAGTTTATTTAGGAATGGTGGTCAAACCACGGCTTTCAACAAAAGTACACTCTCAACCCCCTAATGGTTTTTGTTGTTGTTGTTTTAGTTTAGTTTTATTTGGTTTGGTTTGTTTTTTTTTTTTTTTTAACACATTTATTTATTTATATTTTATGTACATTGGTGCTTTGCCATGAGTGTTGGGTCTCCTGGAACTAGAATTATAGACAGTTGTGAGGTGCCATGTGGTTGCTGGGAATTGAACCCAGGTCCTCTGGAAGAGCAGCCAGTGCTCTAACCACTGAGCCATCTCCCCAGCCCCTTGGTTTGTTTTTTTTAGATGGATTTTAGAGATAAGATTTCTCTGGCCATCCTTGAAGGCTCTCTGTAGATCAGGCTGGCATTGAATTCAGAAATTTGCTTGCCTCTGCCTTTTGAGTGCTGGGATTAAAGGCATGAGCCCCCACTGCCCAGCCCTCTGAAGTTTTGGAAATAGAAGCTTGTATTGCAATATATAGCTTGATTCAGTAGTATCGGTAAAAGTCCTTTGTAGAGGAGTTTCACACTATCTCTAGCACCTCCCCTGTACTGGATAACCAACCACTCAGGCCAAAAATAAAGACCTGACTTTTCTCTATTTTAATCAGATCAGGAAGAAATAATATTTCACACAGTCCACTCATCTCTTGTCTGAAAATATTGCTGAATTAATTACTTAATTAATTAAAGTCTCTAAATTGAGCCATATTACAGTGTGTTTATCCTGGAACTAGTTGATTACTGGTATCCCTATGTAATGTGATGTATAGTGTTGATGCCATAGATCAACTCCTGTTGCACACAGTACAATTTAGTCTGCTCTATTCCTTTAATTAGTTACCTGTTTAAAGTAAGCTGGGGAAGAGTTGAGTGCCATTTTTAAAGGCCATGGCATTAGATTTTACTTACTCCACTGTTCAGAGACAGTCCTTAAAGAAATTTCTCAGGGCAACTGTATGTCGGCTGTATGGTGACAAAAACTCTTCTTGAAATTTTTGTTTAATGAGTTAACTAGCGTTTCTGGAAGTGTCTGCAGAGCTGTGCTCACAGACGGGGGACTCTGGGCAGTAGGAGGAGAGTTGTGTGATCAGTTCTGTGGAGCTCAGATGCTCTCGCTCCATTACCCTGTAGTAGATTTTCTAGCAAGTTCTTAGCTAGTAGTAAGCTCAGTCATTTCACAGAATGACTCTGTGACCTCATCTTTTTCTCTTACCCACCCCTTGTATCCCTTGCTGTGTTGTGTTCTGGGCCCCTCTTCCTCTGCAGTGGACACTCTCCTCCCTCAGAGTCCATTCCTTTCCCTCTCTGCTCTGCTGCTGATCTTAGCTCTGCTGCAAGCCATGCTTTGGGGTGGGGAGTTGTTTGTGGCTTATCTTTGAAATGATTCTCCCAGAGCCGAGGCACTTAAACCACACATTTCACTCTTACGACTGCAAAACCATCTCGTTACTTGTCCTGTGATCAGGTGACTCAACTCCCGGCTGGAGTACTTGTCCTGTGATCAGGTGACTCACTGTCTCTGAGCCGCGGCCTCTCCACTGTGAACCAGCAGCAGTGGTGGCTTCAGTAGTCCTGGCGTCGTCCTCGGGTCTCTACTCCTTCTGAGATGTAGAGCAGAGAACGCCCGTTGGTCAGCCACCCGGTTGACTGAGTACAAGAATAGGTGTGTTACAGAGTGGGAAGTCACTTTTGAGAGCGCTGCGGATGCACAGTGTTCTAAGTCCATCCCAGGACTGCCAGGAGAGTTGCTGTTTTCGTTCTACTAACTTCCCCAGCATACAAACTAAGTATAATCATTGTGCTTACATCCCATATATAGTTGTGAAAGGCATTTATAAATTAATTTCAAATGTCAAATCAACAGAATCCTCAATATCAACATTAGTTCAGTTAGGGTGGCTGCTGGTGTTTATTTCTGAAGTAGAATATATAAAACTGATGGCTTTAGTCAAGTTGTTGGGAGCAGCGTGCCTGTGCCGTGTGCAAACCACACAGTTTCTTCTGCTGATTTGGTTCTGTTGCTCTTTATTTTCACCTTTGTTGGTGTATGTTTAGCTTGCTGTGAAGTGATTTAGCCTTTACCTGGTTGGTTCAGCCTCACTGACTAGCTTCTGACCACTAGAGCGGTGCTTCTGTGTGTAAGCTTTAGGAGTTTTTTCCTTTTTCTCTTTTCTTCTCCTTTTTCTTTTCTTTTCTTTCTTTCTTTTTTCTTTTTTGAGACAGGTCTCTATGTATCCCTGGTTGTCCTGGAACTCACTGTGTAGGCCAGTCTAGCATTGGGCATTGGATTCACTGAGCTCCACCTGCCTCTGCCTCCCAAGTGCTAGGATTAAAGGTGTGCACTACTACGCCTGGCTGTAATCAGAAATCATTTTTTTTTTTTTTCAAGACAGGAATTCTCTGTATAACAGCTCTGGCTGTCCTGGAACTCACTTTGTAGACTAGGCTGCCTCAAACTCACAGAAATTCTCCTGCCTCTGCCTCCTGAATGCTGGGATTAAAGGCATGCTTCACCAATGCCGGGCTATAATCAAATTTTTAATACCTCTGAACTTTGTTAATGGAATTAATTATCAAACAATTTGTTGATCAATTTAAGATTCACTTTGAAGTGAAAGTAATTCCCCCACTCCACCCAACAAATTGAGCTTTCGGTGCCCCTGACATGAGACGGCTTGGCTACTTAATATTGTCTTCTTGCTGTATTAGGAGAAGCCTGTGGTTTGTGGTTTTGGTTGCAAAACCTGTTTGTTGAGAGGTTGAGTTGAGAGTTTGCTCCAGTAATAAGATAGAATTAAAAAGCACATTTAAAAAATAATCGAGTGGAGTTTGGGATTTCTTTTGTATATGGTACTGTGACTGCAGCTGCCGTTTTATGGTCAGTCCTAACTGACACTATCGAGAGGCTCGTTAACAAACAGGTGGGAATGTACAAAGTTTCTGGTGCATGATTAAAATCATTTATAGGAGAAATGCGGAGCAGCTGATCATTGATAGACAGACTGAAAGACTAGTGTGGCTACAGTGGGCCAAGCAGGAGACACAGACAGCCAGGTCAGGGTTCTCTGGAAATGGATGGAAAATGACAAAGACCCCCAGGCTGCAGGTTGAGAAGCCAGGTGTCAGGAAAGTACTGCGGTTCAATTTTTGATGTTGTCGCTGAGCTGTAAGGCTGAAGATAAAACACACTCCTTTCTCTGAAACAAAATCAATATGCAGTCCTGGAAAGGCTGCATTATTAAGGGGTGGCTTACAAGGTTTTATTACAGGGGCTTTGCCTGCTCGTGATTTGTCCCTGGCATAGGGAGATTTGTGAGGTGCTTTGTGTTGAAATCGCCAGGAGGTTGGTGGGTCCCTTTGGACAACTCCTTTCTAATTCACAGTGCTCTCGAGCAGATCTGTGATTTTCTTTTGGTAAGTGCCTTTGTACATTTTTTAAGTTACTGGTTGAGCACACACACACTCTCCCCACTACTTACTTATCTTTGTTTTCTCTTTTGCAGCTGTTGATGCCTAACTAACAAATTATTTCAATGATAGCCTTTGTAAACCCACATGCGTTGACATATTTCATTACCCTGCAGTGCTGTTGAAGTTATGTTGAACTGTAAATTCTTTCCTTATGATGATAATTAAGTAAAAGATCAGTCTGGCTAGACCTGGTGGTACAGGCTTGTCTTCCCTGCTGCTTGGGAGACTGAGGCAGAAGGGCCTGCAAGTTCAATGGCCAGGTTTAAAGTGAAAGGCGGGCTGGGGTGTAGCCCAGCTCCGGTGCTTACCTCACTGGGTGAGACCCCACCTCAGGGTAGGGATGAGGACTATCCTGTGTTGTTTGTGTGCTGTTAGAAGTAAGAAGCTAGGGTAGAGGAGAAGAGCACGTGAATATCCTTGACCGCCACTGTGGGTCATAGCCAGGCTTGTCAGGCATCAGAGCAACTGCATCTACTCGGGGGAAGCTAGAATCCTTCTCTGTAAATGGAGATAGAACTGGCAGTGTGGAAAACATGTTTTTTTGTTTGCTGTTTTGTTGCTTTTGTTTTTTTTGTGGAGGTAGCAGTTTCTGAAGGCCTTTTTGTTCTAACCCTCCAAGGACAAGGCTGAGTAAGAGACCTCTCCAGCAGAACCACAAGACCAAGCCCAAATCCAGTACAGAAACATGGTTGACTACTTTAGACAACTGCTCAGATTTTAAAGCCTTTTCTCTGCTGTAGAAAGGAGCTGGTTCAGTGGGAAGGCAGACACGTGAGGAAAAGAAGAGACTTGAAATCCTTGAAATATGTGTGCCACAAAGCGGTGGCAGTGGTTTATGTGCATGGCATTTTGCCTGCTGAATGTGCAGCTGCTGCAGGGAGGCTCTGATATGTGGGGGAATGAGGTTTTCCTGGAGAAGTTGACCTAGGTCAGCTTTGTGTGATCAATGGGATGGAATGAGCGGTGCAGCTTATAACATTGCCAGCTAGAACTTCCTATGCTGCCCACTCTGGACCCTTGGAGATACCCATTGCCCATGGTGGTGGGTGGGTACAGGAGTGCCCGTTTTCTCTTGTGTGTTGCCTTCCACATGGCATCTTTTGTTGTGTTACCTTCTTTTGCAGTGTTTTTGCAGTGTGTTGTGAGCTCTTCTCACTGCCAACCTGACTTTAGAATCTGAATGCATTGGTTGATGAAGTAAATGGAGTAGACACATCTAGGTGGTAGGTGGAAGAGTGTGGTAGGATGGCTCCTGTACAGTTTATCCTAACAGTTTAAAGCACATGTTCCATGACTTCAGCTTGCTTTGTTAGACTGTTCTAGTTGTAGTTGGAGTTCTTGTGAGTGTATTCTTTTAACTGAGGAAACACATCACCCACTCAAATTTACAGATGTCTGAGAGCTAGGCCCTAAGTGTCCTGTTCACTACTAGGATGAAGTGACTCTTACCTTGCTCAGCTATTATGGAATAGGATTACCCCTCAGTGTCAGAGCAAGAAGTTGAGTGAGTTTTTTTTTTTTTTTCCCCTTTTTCAGGGAGGGAAGGACTTAAGCCCCAACTTTTACTTTATTTAAAAAATTTTAAATTTTTTGAGTGAGTTTTTTTAATTTTTTATTGTGTATACAATATTCTGTCTGTGTGTACGCATGCAGGCCCGAAGTGGGCACCAGGCCCCATTACAGATGGTTGTGAGCCACCATGTGGTTGCTGGGCTTTCACCTCTTAACCTCTGAGCCATCTCTCCAGCCCCGAGTGGGTTTTCTAAAAGATGACCTGAAATATTTTCCATCCCCTTGGTCTCTAGTTTGGGTTATAATATCAGGGACCTGGTTAAGCAAGTTTGTCAAAAATAGACAATTGTCAGATCAAAAGTGTACTTCAGGGCTGGAGAAATAAATGGCTCAGAGGTTAAGAGCACTGAGTGCTGAGTTCAATTCCCAGCAACCACATCGTGGCTCACAGCCATCTATAATGAGATCTGGTGCCCTCTTCTGACGTGCAAGAAGCATACATGGAAGGAATGTTGTATACATAATAAATAAATAAATCTTTTTTAAAAAAGATGTAATTCATTATGAGTTAAATGGTTTAGGCACTTGTTATTTTAACTACTGATAGACATAGTGGGAGGTGAAAGCCCTTTTTACTGACACATGCCTCGGGCTTCTGCTATGTTCAGTAATGCATGTGGCCTTGGGATTGCTGAAGCTGACGTTTTCTCTGTGGTCCTGGCAGGGTACACTTGAGTGCTACCAACCTTGAATATTAGCACCATTTCTATATATGTCACCTGTTTCATCAACTCTGAATGTAATTCATTTTCTTATTCAAACTGGCTTTCTTCCAGTGCTGGGGATTAGTCCCAGGATTTTGTATATGAGCTAGGCAAGTGCTCCATAGCCTACCTTACTACGTCATCAGCCTTCTGCGTTCTCTCAGAGGGAGATAGAATGCCAGTATAGTTCTTTAGGTCTTTGTCATATTCTGACTTGCATCTGAGTTGTTATGTAGTGAGTCAACTCTTTTCTAGGCCAGTCATCAGCCTCCTGACCTGAAGCTGTATTCTTGCATGTGAGGTCCTCGTGCGATGGACGCTGCTCCTGGTGCCTGGAAAGATTGGCTGTGCTCTGTGCAGTTGTTCCATAGTGGCTACCCGCAGCAGCTGTTGATGGATACTTTTCCTTTACAATTTTTAAAATATTTATTTATTTATTATATAATATTCTGTCTACATGTATGCCTGCAGGCCAGAAGAGGGCACTAGACCTCATTACAGATGCTTGTGAGCCACCATGTGGTTGCTGGGAATTGAACTCAGGACCTTTGGAAGAGCAGGCCATGCTCTTAACCGCTGAGCCATCTCTCCAGCCCTCCTTTACAATTTTTAAAAGATTGATTTTATTTGTATGTGTTCTTTGCTTGTTTACATGCAAAAATTCACAATAAAATTCAGGCTCACTTTGAACTTGCAATTTTAAGTCCCTTTTCCAATGCTGGGATTAGACTCATGTACTTTGCCTGGCCTGACAGGTTATTTAAAAATTCTAAGTATATGGTTGTTTTGCCTGTGTGTTATGTCTGTGTTCCATGTGTGTTCTGGGTGTTGGATCCTGTTGGAGTTAGATATGGTTGTAAGCCAACATGTAAGTACTGTGGGCCAAACCCAAGTCCTCTATAAGAGCAGCCAGTACTCTAAACCACTGAGACATCTTTTCAGTCCTGACAGAAGCTTCTTATACACAAGCCTGGCTGGTTTTCTCTCTAAAGATCCAGTTAGTAGATATTTTTAGTTTGCTTTCCCAGTGGTTGCTGTTCGCTTGGCCATACATGTTCTGTACACTCAAGCCCAACCATGTGTCTTTGTCCAGAAAATACTGGGGAAATTGACAAAGGTCCAGAGCTGGAACCCTCGTCTGCCGACCCCTGGGCTAATGTGAGCTTGATGGTGGTTTGCTTCTTCCTCTCCTATTGCTCATGCTGCTCTAAGGATGGAGTTGTGCTTGTGCAGTTAGTGGAGAATTATCTTTCCTGTTTTGTTTTGAGTTAGTGAGGTGTTTTTTGGCTTGTATTTACTTATGTATTTATTTATGGTTTTTCAGGACAGTTTTGGGTTTTTTTTGTAGCTTTGGAGCCTGTCTTGGAACTAGCTCTTGTAGACCAGACCTTGAACTCACAGAGATCCGCCTGCCTCTGCCTCTGAGTGCTGGCATTAAAGGGGTGCGCCACCACTTCCTGGCTGAGCTGGTGAGTTCTTATGCCTGTACTATACCTATACCTATGCTCTTTTCCCTTTTCCTTGTTTATTTTTTTAATGTCCTAACAAAATGTTCACTGTAGCTGAAGTGTCTTTATCTGCTTCTAATGAAAGGTAGGCTTTTCTTTTTTTTTTTTGTTTGATCTGGTGAGAACTGCCTTAGCACTTTTTTGTCATGGAATGTTTGGTGCCCGTTTAGGCAAAGGAGGTTTGCTTAAAGTAAACATTGTAGATGATTTTTTTTAAACCAGACAGCTGTTTGATAATAGGTCTTTGATTCCTGGGAAGTGAGGATGGCTCTGTGCCATTAAGTATTTACTACTGAAGAATGCTCAGAAATCTTATTGACATTTGTTATTAGGAGTCTTTTATTATTTTTGGAAGTTTTGTTTATATTGAAACACAGTAGATTTTAATTAACCATGACACAGTTTTCCAAATTTTAAGAAATAGTACTTATGGCTGGGCATTGGTGGCACAACCACCCAGCACTTGTAAGGCAGAGGTAGATGGATCTCTGTGAGTTCAAGGCCAGCCTGGTCTTCAGCAGGCGTTCCATAACAGTCAGAGCTGTTACACTGAGAAACCCTGTTTGGAGAAACAAAACAAAAGGATACTATTTATTGATAGATTTATCTGGAACCAGGGTAGTATTTCAGTTTGTGTTCTAAGTGTTATTCATTATTAATTCAGTTAATACACTACTGGCTATGTTGTTACAAGTCTTGAACCCAGTGTGATGGCTTGCAAATCCACTCCCAGCTCCTTGGGAGACTTGGCAAAAGGATCAGAGTCTGGAAATCTGAGGCCATCCTGGGCATTATAATGAGGCCCCCATCTAGAAAACAAATAAGAATTAAAAACCACCTGCACTTTCTGTCTCTTTTTTTAAAAAAAAGAAAGAAAAGAAAAGTGCTTGTTGGCCTTATAAAATGTGGCAAATTCTCAGTGTAAGCATTCTATCTTAATTTTGGCTTCCGTGGTTGACAGGTGTTTTATTTTGTTGATCTTTCTACCCAGTGGTGTATAGACTTTGTGCCGTTTGTGAGTCCACATCTCTAATTTACATTGTGTTTTATTTATAATTGTGATGAGGTAATTTTAGTTCACTGTGAAGTAGATTGTTCTTGGAAAAAGGATACCCAGCTGGCTTCTTTTTTTCTAATTCTACACTGGCTAGCTTTGCTACTGAGACAAGCTATTTAATCTGTTAGGGCATTGGTTTTCATAGCTGTCAAATCGAGATAACACTCATTCTGCTTTCTTCTCAGGGTTATTCTCACGTGAAAATAAAGCTCTGTGATGCTGTGTTTTGGAAACTTTACAGTGATAAATAATGTAGGCATGTGGATTTTCGGGTTGTGTCTGTTCTTACATAAACAAGGTGTGCCGGCATGGTAGCAGGATGGCACAGATGGTCCGTGGGTTCAGGCTCCTGCTCTCTGCTCTGATATCTTCAGAGTGTTGATTTCTTTTGGAAGGTCTCATCATGGTCACAAATGGCTACTGTAGCGATAGCTACCATGAGATCCAATTCTTTATGCTGCTGTGTCTCAAATGTGGCTTACAGATTGAACTGTCAGCAATCCACCATGAGATAAGTGCAGAAATGGAGAGTAACTGATTAGAAACTGTTACAGCCAGTTGGTGCTCCTGCAGGGCTTTAATTATACTTTGCAAAAACATTGCTCTGCAGTGGACTCATAGACACTGGCTCTCCACAGACAACTGGCTAAAGGCAGGGGGATAAAGGCCAGAACTTTTCAGTAGCTTGGCTGACACTGGGGTGCTTGAGTATTGATTTGGCTCTTCCCCAGTACTATAGAAGCTCTGTTACTGGGGAAAACGATAGCTGAGTAGGAACCAGCACTGTGTGCCATGATTGGACCATTCAGCATGGAACTAGATCCCTAAACGCAGCACTCACTCCATCCAAATAGTAATGACCCCAGGAGTTACAGCCATTTCTGATATTAGAAAAATTTTAGCCCACACGAAAAACATGCAGAAAGCACCAAAAACAGTAGAATTAGATAAGAGACTGTATGGTTTTGTTTGTAGAAATTAACATTTTCAACAGGTTCTGTATATTGGCTTACTTGAAAGACTTAGTTTGTCCTCATGAGCTAACTTGAATTGTTTTGATGCAGGTAAGATGTGGAAAGATGACTTTAAAAAGGTTTGAAACAGATATGAACCTCTTGTAATCTTTCATGAAATGCATTAGGGTGGAACTCATTAAGGGTGAATTTAAAGACAAGTTCATGAGAATGCAGCGGTGCTAGGTATAGTGGCATATGCTTGAAATTCTAGCCCTTAAGAGATGGAGTGGGAGGGCCATGATTGCAGTACCAGCCTCGGCTACTTTGTGAGTTCCTGTCTCAAACAAACAAAAACCAAACAAGGGTAGGACCTGGTGCTTAACCACACAGGGAATATTTATGTTTGTAGCACTGGCATCTTTTATCTACTGCACACAGTGCCTTTGTGGTGTCTGAGGCATGAAGCTCACCTTTACCCTGGTGGAACTGTTCTTACAGGTGTATGCCCCCCTTTCCTGCATTCTCTGGTTAGAAGAACTCTAGCCCTTGCTTCTTTTTGGGTTTTTTTTCTAAGCCCTTTGTGTTCATACAATACAAACACCCACATAAAGCGTCTGTAGTGTGTGAATCACTATAGTGTGCATCCATCTCCTAGGCCCAGGAGGACTTTACTGTTCCCTGGTAGCGGCAGCCCTTCCTTTCCCCACAGAACTAACTACAGCTTGACTTAGACCAGTAATCTGTGTCTCATTATTGAGTGTGGCTTTCTAGACCCTAGGTTTTCCTGGTCTGTAATATGTCTTATAAGTGTGTTACATTAATAATCTGTTAAGTCCTCCCCTTCTTCCTTTTGTTTTAGTTGTTGATCCCAAGGCACTGTGCCACCTGAATGGCACTGTTCGCACAGTGCCCATACCCTCTGCATTTCCTGTAGCTGATCCAGCTATTGGGTAGTCTTCAGTCTGATCTGTCTGAGCAGATGTATAGTTAGTTTTCTTAGTCACTGCCCTATTGCTGTGAAGAGACATCATAGCCATGGCAACTCTTAGAAAAGAAAGCATTTATTTGGGGCTGGCTTAGTTTCAGTGGTTTTGTCCACCATTATCCTCATGGCAGAAAGCAAGGCAGCCCTCAGGCAGACAGTGCTGGAGAAGAGCTGAGAGTTCTACATCCTGATCCACAGGCAGTGTGAGGAATAGAGAGTCACTAGACCTGGCTTGGGCTTTTGAAACCCCAAAGCCCTCCCCTAGTAACACCCTTTCTCCAACAAGGCCACACCTTCTAAGAGTACCACTCTCTGGTGAGAAAGCATTCGAATCTGTGAGCCTTTGGGGAACATTTTTATTCAAACCACGGCATTAGTGAACTATATTTTTGTCAGGAGCCACAGAGCTGATTTTTTTTTTTTTTTTTGGTTTTTTTTTTTTTTTTTTTTTTTTTTTTTCTTTTTCCGAGACAGTTTCTCTGTGGCTTTGGAGCCTGTCCTGGAACTAGCTCTTGTAGACCAGGCTGGCCTCGAACTCACAGAGATCCGTCTGCCTCTGCCTCCCGAGTGCTGGGACTAAAGGCGTGCGTCACCACTGCCCGGCACACAGAGCTGATTTTATTTATTTTTCTGACCACCTTTTCCTTAGGAGTTGCAAAAATGTAGGTCAGTTTCATTTTCACTCATCAGCGGGAGGGAGTTTCTGTGGCAGTGCTCCACACAGGGCTCCTGCCAGCCACCATTTCTTAACCCAGGTGCACAGGCAAGACCATGTGAAAACTGTCCTCCTCTTTGTTTAGCTAGTTTTCTTGTAACCCTTAATCCTTAGGGAAGCCAGATTGCCCCATCATTAATGTAGTGGGGTGCCACTTGGAATTGCTCCTGAGTCTTTTTGATAGTTGGAGCTTGATAGTTTTTTCTTGACTGTATGTGTAGGTATTCCATTCTCACACATGCCTACTGCAGAACCCCTTTTCCACAAAAATTTCTAGTTTCTTTTACTGGGAAATGATATTTCAAAAGCATAATCTAGTTTGGTTTTAATTGCTTCTAGGCAATGATTTGTACATGAACAGTGCGAAGCTGCATCTGACTTCAGGGGCACGTGTCAAGCGCACTTTTTTATCATGGTAATGGTAAAGCTTCCCCCCTCCAGTCTAAGATCACAGACAGCCGAGTCCCCTGTTCTCTCGCATAGAGATTCCTGGTTCCAGGATGCAGAGGTCAGAGTTAGAACCTGAGACAGTTTTTCTCATGCTCTCATCTGCCCACGAGTAGTGTGAGCGATAGCTGCTCGGGTTGCAGTTCACAGCACTCAACGCTGTAAAAGAAGAAGGTTAGCCAGGCATGGTGCTGCACACCTTACTTACCAGGCAAAGCCATGTTTTCATCTGATTCAGAACATTGTTGTCAAAGCCCAGTGATTATTTCTTTCTCTTAAAATTCTGCTGCCTTCACCTACGTGCATGAATTTTTCTCAAGTCCAGTGATATTAGAGAACATTGGAGGCTGATCCTGAGCTCCTGATCTTCCTGACTATACGGGAATAATCCCAAGCACAGGGATTGTAGTCTTGTACAAACAAGCCCTTGCCCATCCCTCTCTCCTCATCCTTCTCATTTTCTCTTTGACCCCCTCCCCATGTGCAGGTGATGTTCAACTGAAATCCTCTTGTAATCTTAAACAACAGGATTATAGGACCACACTGCCATATCTGGCTGTTTTGTTTTGTGTTCCTTCTTTTAAAAAATGAAAGTTATTACTCTTATTTTTGTGTGTTGTGCATGTGCCCCGTGACAGAGCATGCACACAGGATAAGAGAACCACTTAACAGAAGTCAGAGAAATTTCCTTCCTTCTTCAATGTTTTAATTTTCTGTTTATTCATTTTTTTGTTTCTGGGTTTTCATTTGTGAGTTTTTGCTTCATTTCTAGTGTAGGCTCTTTATTGTGTGAGGCCATCTATTTGACACTGCATTTGTTTTGAAATTCTGCATTACATTTATATCTTTTGTCATGTTTGAATACTTGACATGCTTCTTCATTGTCACAAATACTGTTCTGCTCCCCCTTTTTTGCTTATAGTTATTATATGAAATTAACCTCAATATTTTTGCTCTTAAAAATTATTAATTACTGACTTGATTTTATTTTGGAAAAGATCTCAGTGTTTGTATACGCCAGATTAACTTGTTCTTTACAGGCCTCAGCCTCCCCAGTACTGAGCTTTACAGTTCTGCTCCACAACACTATGTTTCTCTTGTTACTTTTTTTTGTAAACTTAATTTTCCTAAATTTTTAGATCTTTGTGGTTGATTAATATTATTTCCTTTTAATTTCAGAATTTTCCTTAGTTGTTAAAAAACAAACAAACATGGCTGGAGAGATGGCTCAGAGGTTAAGAGCACAGGCTGATCTTCCAGAGGTCCTGAGTTCAATTCCCAACGACCACATGGGGGCTCAGTCATCTGTAATGAGATCTGGTGCCCTTTTCTTATGTGCAAGCAGAACACGGTATACATAATAAATAAATACATCTTTAAAAATATAAACATTAAAAAGCAAACAAAGCCAGCTGGTGGTGGCATACTTCCTTTAATCCCAGTGGCAGAGGCAAAAAGATCTCTGAGTTCCAGGACAGCCAGGACTAAAACCACCACCACCAAAACACAAAACAGCAGCAATAAAAGTGATGGCTGAACTGATTTCCTGTTTTTTTTTTTTTTTTTTTTTTTACCCTTTTACTGTGCATTTCTTTTTCCTTGAACCTTTCCCCCGTTTTACTGAACTTTCCGTTGTTTATAGCTTCTTCCTGCAGTGGAGCCTTGCATTGGCAGGGATGTGTTAGAGTTCCTAACTGGCCAGACTGTGTCTACTTCTTCAGCCTTACTCCATCTACCTTGTCTGTCTGGCCAAACCCTCCCTCCTCTCAGCACATTGCCCCATCTCCTTACCTACGTGGGTCATATTCCCCACGCGTGGTGGTTGATGGGAATTTGGTCTGTCCTTGCAGAGTTCATGTTAGTTAGCATTTGTGTTCGTTTTGTTGTGTTGTCAGCACGAGTTTATTTTGACTTACCATTGATCTATTTATAAGTGAGGAATGTCTGCAAACTCTCCTGTCCCTGAAGCTATCCTTTCAGTTATCCAGTATACATGGTGTGTTAGTTTTTATTGAAATACCTTTTTATTTAACCCCAGGGCCACAAATACTGATTTATAAATCTTCACGTGCTATCTGTCATGACTGCCAGCATTCCATCATAAAGCCACGAGGGAGGAGCTAGGTACAAAACACAAGGCCAACTCAGACAAAGGAATACTTTATCTATTCACCATGGCTGTCCTTTAATAGCCCAGGCCATGCCAGGTCAGAGCATACACACTACTTTCTGTATCAGGGTTGAGTTTTTGTTGAGTCTCTTTTCTTTATTTTTTATTCATTATGTACACAATATTCTGTCTGCATGTATGCCTACAGGCCAGAAGAGGGCACCAGACCTCATTACAGATGGTTGTAAGCCACCGTGTGGTTGCCGGGAATTGAACTCAGGACCTTTGGAAGTGCAGGCAGTGCTCTTAACCGCTGAGCTATCTCTCCAGCCCCAGGGTTGAGTTTTTACAAGAGGCCTTCGTAGTCCTGTTGTCTCAAGTAGATAGGCAGTAGATAGACTGACAGGTGATGAGACGGTGGTTGCCAGAACTGGCCCCTTGGCAGCAGTTTTATATTAGAACTTTGAGTGTCCTGATTGTTACAGAGTATCCAAAGTAGAGAAGCTTAAAAGAGTTAACTTTTCAGGGAAATTTTACATTGAGCCAAGGGAGCGACTTTTGTTATTTTGTTATTGTTCCTCTTAAATATATTCATCTGATGTAATAGTCCATCAAATGATGAGAACTTGAAATTTTCAATTTTCAAATATGTGCGTATGCCATTGTAAATTTCATAGTGATTTTGATGTATATACATACATGCTAACATTTGTGAATGTAATTGTATACTTCAAGTAGGAAAAAATCTCTTAAGATGTATTCATTAGATCAGTCGTATTGTTTGTTTTGTGTAAATATATCAAGTATCATTAATGATATAGGTAACACCATACAAAATAATATTAACTCACCAAAGCAAAACTTTGTTTTTGGCTCCAGGAATAGCTAGGAATCACCTTCTGAGTCTTAGGATCTTTTGAAGTGCCTAGTAGGGTTCAGACTGTAACAATTGCTGCATCATGGGAGACCCTGTGGAGTGCATTTGGACCCCCGAGTTAGAACCCTCCAACTGTGTAGACATTATGAAGTACTCCGCAGGACATGCAGGGAGAAACTGGGAACCTCTTTTGTAGAGCTTAATTTGAAATATAACTGCCAGATGGCTGATCTCGGCTGTGGCATGGGATTCAATTTTCTTGGGCATTGTTTGATCGTATGTTCCAACAGTTTCTACTGCCAGGTCGAACTCTTGACAGTTTCCCCTTGACATATGTGGATAGTGGAACTGGATAGAGATTTCCTGAGCTTCTTTCCTGGTTGTTTCTCCCTCATTGAAGAATATGAATGTTCATCAGGTGGTAGTGTTTGTATTATGTATTAATTACTGGGAGTTGGCTTTCAGTGCTTTCTTTTGAAAAAAGGACAGAAGATTAGGGAAATTATCTTGTTTGGTGTTTTAAGTTCCTTGTTTAACACTAGTATGTGGACAACTTGGCTATATGTTTGTGCAGCTCTGGGGGTTTCTCCCTTGTAATCCTGGTAAGTGCATGAACAGCAACACTGACTTGTAGTGGCTTAGCTCTGTGCTTGATAGTGCTTTGATCTGGGGCTCTAGCAAGGGCCTAAAGATAGGATTCTTTGTTCTCAAAATTAGAAAATGAATAGATCCTGGCCAACCCCGGAATTGTAGACACTTAACCAAAAGCAAGGACTCTTCTGGGTGTGAGGCTTGGCTTCCTTGTTAATGGCCTTGAAAAAACTCTCATTTACATGTATTTATTATTTTTCATATAAAAGATCCTTTGCTGTTCTGTATTTTAACACAAGGGGCAGATGTCTCTAGCTTTGAACTGTGCTTTGCTGTGTGTCCTTGCTGCTGAATGTTCTTTCAACATGGGCAGCTCTCTTTGTTAAAAGGCCAAACCCCTTGGTGAGATGTTCTGGGAAAGAGGACCCCTTGATATTTGAAAGGTGAGAAATCCATTTAAACCATTTGATGGCTTCCAACAGCCCTACCGCTGGCTTCTGCTTGTTTTAATGTAAGTGATAGATGCTCTGGCTGGTTGTGTTCAGTAATTGGATGTGAACTCTGTAATATAAGTGACATTTCATGGCAAATGTGAAGGCCCTGTGGATAGCATTCAGTTTCAGTGTTGCCTGCTTTCAGGTTTAAAGGTAGAAAACCATAGCAGAATTTAATTATTGGAGCATATATTCAAAGATTAGTTCAATCCATTTGTAATACCCTTAGCTGTTAGGTAAGTGTTTGGTTATTGTGCATGACAATGAGCATGTGATTTATAATGTCAGCATGTGCAGTGCAGGCATAGAAATGCTAATCAGGCTGTGTATAAAGAGGACAGCCGTCAATATAGTCAGCAGTTTGCTGCCACGTAGCTCTCCTGGAAAGACATATCTGTAATCAAGAGGAGTTTGTGCAGATAACAGACAGGAGAATGCTAGGATGAAAGTAGTGCTCCTTGCTTGCTTTCAGGAAGGTTTCAACTACACCTTATCAATGACTCCCAGTCCCCAAGTGTGCGCGCAGCCTGCCTGGAAAGTACAGCGTAAACAGGCCTGGGCAATTCATGTTTACTTAATTCTTGAGTTTTGTATTGTTGTTGTTTTTTCGAGACAGGGTTTCTCTGTAGCTTTGGAGCTTGTCCTGGAACTAGCTCAAACTGACCTCAAACTCACAGAGATCCTGCCTCTGCCTCCCAACTGCTGGGATTAATGGCATGCCCCACCACCCCTGTCTTATTCCCCATTTTTAAGAGTACATGTCTACATGTTTTATTATTTAGATGTGTTATGTTTTAATTACTACCTGTTAATAATGGATTCTCCTCCTCCCTGTTCCACCTTTCTCCTCTTCTGTGTTTTGAGAGAGTCTTATTTATCAGGGATAGTAAACTCCGAATTGCTGTGGATATTAGATTTTTACAGTTATCTTTGTGTATATGCAAAACATTTTTAGAAGGCGAGGAGCACTTGGTCAGCCATTGAAAGCTCTTGCTCTTGCAGAGGACCTGGATTTAGTTCCCGGCTCTCATGTCAGGTGACTCAGTCATCTATAACTCCAGTTCCAGGGGATCTGGTGTCCTCTTCAGGCCCCCGAGCATAGCATACACATGACATACATACACACATTCAGGCAAACACACACCTAAAAATAAATATTAAGAAGTATTTTTAGAATAAATTGCGGTAAGTGATACCGCTGGGGAAACAGGTGAATATACTTGTTATTTTGATAAATATTATCAGGTTTCCTGAACCAGGCAGCTGTGCCAGTGTGTGTTTCTTAGAAGGAAGGAGTCTGCTTCTCTATAACGTGATCTAGCAGTTTCATCAACTTGGATGCCTGCTAGCCCGGACAGTATTATCTCAGTTGACTTCTGTTTCTCATGGTTTTACTTTTAAAAAGGATTTATTTTACTGGGGCGGAAGAGGAGAGAGAGAGAGAGAGAGAGAGAGAGAGAGAGAGAGAGAGAGAGAGAGAGAGAGAGAGAGAGAGAGACAGACAGAGAGACTACCAAGGCTGTGCAGGTACCCCTGGAAGCCAGAAGAGGGCATCAGATTCCCAGAGCTGGATTAAAGGTGATCTGTAAGCCACCTGATGGGGCTTCTGTGACACAAACTCAGGGCTCTGGGAGAGTAGCAGGTGCATTTTAACTGCTGAACTGTCTGCCTCTCCAGCCCCCTTACATTTTATATTTCAGTCTTTGACTTATTTTTTAGAATAACTTTGGAATAGAATATGAATTATAAATAGAATTTCACTTTTTCTTATATGACTTCTCAATCTCAATAGCATTTATTAGATAGGTGCAATATCTTTATCACTTATTCTTTTTTAAATTAAGATTCTTACTTAATGTGCACTGATGTTTTGTCTGTATATACTGTGTGTGAGGATATTAGATCCTCTGGAACTGGAGTTAAAGACAATTGTGAGCCACCATGTGGGTGCTGGGAATTGAACTGGGTCCTCTGGAAGAGCAGGCAGTGCTCTTATCTCGAGCCATTTCTTCAGCCCTATCAATTATTTTTACAATTACATATCATCTTTTCTCTATTAGTGCTGGGAATTAAACCCAACACATGCTAGGCAAGTGCCATACCGCAGAGCTACTCCCCCAGCCCTACATTACACTCATCTACCCATTTCTAAGGACATCTTAAGGCTATTTCTCTGTCCACTTTTGAAGTCTCCAAAGTCTCAGTCTACTTTTTCCATCGTCAGGATCTTTTGAAAAGGCTATCAATGTTAATGAATGTAATGCCCAAAGCAATTACACAGCATTGTAAACAAGTGTTGCTTAACTGGTCTTACATGGTTGCCAAATGACAGGTTTCATTGCTCCTGACTTTTTTCTTTGATACCCAAGCATTTATGGTTATCTGAATTAGGGGCTCAGGAGTGGGCCTGCTGCTCTTGTGGAATGCAGACTTTCCAGGGTCTCTGGACACCATCACCCCCACATTCTCACTTACCTTTTGTGGTACAGCAGTGCTCACTAGACTCTGGGTGTGGTTAGTGAGAGGACGGCTTAATGAGTCAGCACTGTTTCTGTCAGTTGTTGTTGTTGTCATCCTAAGTCATCTCTCTTCTGGAAGTTTCAAGATACCGTATTACATCTTTACATGACAATTGGTTTGATTTTTGCATTGGGGTTTTTGTCTGTAGTGGTGTCTGGCTGCAGGAAAAAAATATTGCAGCTGACATGGAGTGGTTTTGTCTGTGTAAACTGATGTGCATGTGAGATTATGGAAGAAAGAATTGAGATTAGGCTGCTATTTTATAGTAATTTGTGTGCCAACTGTTTGAGCACAGCAGTGTTGGTTCTGAGTTGCCTTTTTTTTTTTTTTTTTTGGTAATGAAAGTGCTCCCTATCTTGATGATGGGGTGGTAAGAGAAATTGTTATTCAGTGTTACAGACAAGTTAGTTTTATTGTATGTAAGTTATACCCCAGTAATTAAAAAATAACCTAAAAGTTAAAACTTGATTTTCAAAAATATGGACAATGATTTCAAAGAAAAGGTTACTGTAAGACATTGACATTAGTGCTGGAACGTGAGGGGATTCTTTGTGACAAAATCCTTATTTTAAAATGGTTTATGGCTCTTACAATTTCTTGCATTAGCACTCCCTCCTCACCCCCATACACTTCTGTTTGTTTGTTTGTTTGTTTTAAAAAGCATTTTCCCAGCCTGCTTATAGTTGACTGAATACACTGATCAGTTGCCCGAGGATCGACCAAGCCTTCTCATTTCCTGCTCTCCATCTCTCCTCTCCAGCCGCAGAGGTCCTTTGTTGTCTGACCTGTACTGAACTACACTTTTTGGGAATGTGTGTATTAGAAAAATGGTGTGGAAAGTAGACCAACAGGTACTAGTGGTTGCAGTCTTTGTTTGGTTTGAGTCAATAGGGAGAAGAAAAGTAATTAAGACATCTAAAACAGGAAAAAACCTAATTTCTGTGAAATGGGAAGTGTAACTTTTCAGTGTTCCTACTGATTTTCTTTCTTAACTATTTGAATTTATTCATGGTCAATTAGGAGTGTTTGTTAGCTGCAATTAGATTTCTGTTATTATATGGGCAAACTTTACTTAAATAAACAGTAACTTCTAATTCTGCAAGTCTTAAGCACCCCTTAAAGTGCAAATATTTGTTCTGTGAAAAGCTATTTTACTATGGTAACCAGATCCTGCATCTTGTGGTAATGCAGAAAGAGCTAGTTCCAGGACTGGCTCCAAAAGCAACACAGAGAAACCCTGCCTCAAAAAACCTAGATAGATAGATAGATAGATAGATAGATAGATAGATAGATAGATAGATAGATAGATTTCTGTGATTTTCAGCAAGTCTTTGACTTAGAGGCCTTCCTGTGGTTAATGTTCTAAAACCCACAGTGTGGTGTGACCTTTGACCTAAGAGGGATTCTCCCCTTATCAGACAGTGTCCTCCAGAAAAGACACTGCACTTTGTAACCCTGTGGGATGGTAATACCAGTGAACAGATGCACCATAGTTCCATTTGGTCTACTGGGTCTGGTCTGGGGAAGACATATGTAGCATGCTTAATGAAAACCCAGAGACAGATAATAGGGGTTAAAACTGAAGATCAGAGAAACAGCAGTAAGCCACTAGAGAGACCTTTTACCTCTACTAATGCTTGGAATGAAGGGGGAATCCTCAAACTGCCTAGACTGCACTATGGATTCCTTTCTCTTCCCCTTTATATTCCTCTCTCCATCCAGCCATATCTCCTGTCTCTACCTCCTTAGTGCTGGGATTAAAGGTGTGTGACTCCTAAACGCTGGGATTAAAGGTGTGCGCCATCACCACCTGGACTGATCCTGTGTAGGTCAGGGTAGCCTTGAATTCACAGAGATCCATCTGCCTCTATCTTCCAAGTCCTGGGACTAAAGGTGTTTGCCACCACCGCCTGGCCTCTGGTGGCTTAGCTTTGTACTCTGATCTTCAGGCAAGCTTTATCTATTAAAATCCAATTAAAATATCACTATAGACATATAGTTATTAACATAGGAAGAGACCCCAGAAATCAGTTGGCCTTCCCATCTGTTCGCTTTTTGAGGGCCCTAGGGCAATAAGGTAACTAGTGGTTACAGATGGAATTGCAGTCTGTACCTTACAGTTTTAGCCTAGTACTCTGAAATAGCCCGCTATTGTTAGTCTTTTATTAAATTGCTGGCCTATTTAGAACACAGTTTCATTTGACTCCACCTTTTTTGTTGTGCTGTATCTGTGGAATGGATGTATGGGTTTAAGTGCTGTTTGGTTTTTTGACGCAATACTGCCGCCCCCTGGCCATTGGACAGGACTGCATCAGGAGCTCCAACAGCTTTTCAAGTGTTGCATGTCTTTTTACAAGTAAGCCAGAGTAGGTTTTTTGTTTTGTTGTGTGAAATCAATGGGCCTAGTTGTGTCAGTTATTAGCTAGTAATGTAGAAATGGCACATCTAACAATTTCCAGAATTTCTGGCTAGGTTCAGAAAAAACAGACAACTTAAAATTGCCAGTCATTGAACCCGGAGAGTCTTTCTGTTGCAGTACAGGTTTTCAGGCTTCTTAGGTATGTTTCAGTAATGAGTAGATGCTTAGACAGTAGAGCACAGTTCCTGGGGCTGCTGGTAACCTGAATTCTGGCTGCTCTGGGAAGTACTCCATTAGTGGGACCTTGTGAACATTTGCCTGAGACCAGAGCCACCCTTATACAAGCCGTACTGGAGGGAGAATGGCTCCACATTTACCCACAGGGTTCCTGACAGATGGTGGGGCTTTTCTTTAAACATTTACCTGGTATCTGATGCCGTCTAAACATTTTCCACCAGTTCCTTAAATTATTCTCATTTACAGTACAAAAGAGAAACTCAAAATCTTAGAAAGTTACCAGAGTCACACAGATACGGGTAGTGATGGCATCGGGAGTTCATTGTGACAGTCTTTCCTGTGCTTTCTAGTTAATTGTGTCCTCTATTCTATAGTGCTTGGACCAGGTCTCACGTGACCATTGTGCTTTGGCTTCTGTAAATAACGATGACAACAGCAATGGCTTTCAACCAACTTTGACTTCATTTCTCCACACAACAGAGAGAGTTAGCAATGCTTAGAGACATTTTTAGCTGCCCACAACTTGGGGAGGGTGCTACATCCAACAATAGCAGGGCAACAGAATTACCTGGCCATGTGCCAGTAGTCAGGAGACAGTGGATTTCCAGTAGTGTGTCTTACTGTGGTGAGTTGATGCTGCTCCCTACAGGCTCGGGGTTCTGTTTTCCTTACTTACTGGTGGCGTCATCCTAGTCTTGCTCTTGAGTCCTGTAAACCCACTGAGGGCCAGACCACGCCAGGCAGGGCTCAGCTTCTTTTCAGTCTCAGCATTGAGTGTTCTGTGCTGTGTGCTGGTATCCCAGTTGGTCTGTCTTGTATTTCTTTTTTCTTTTTCCTGTCTGTATTTCTTTCTGCACTCTGGCTTTGCTTAGAAGGAGTGCACTGAGGTCCTTTCCATTTTTTTTTCCCAGGGTACACATTCCTTTCATAGTCTCTCAAAGAAGGTGGCTGCTCCTTTCTTGAAACTCTTACAGTCAGCACTTTTTCTGTGAGCCTTCTTATACTGTTTGTCCTCAGTTTTTCTTCTATAGAATAAACAATATGAGCTAATTTTTGCCATTAAACTTTTCAGTGCAAAAGTATGAATGAGTAAAATCCACGGCCTACATACACATGGTCCTTTGTATACATAGTCTGTCTAATGTAAGCCAGCAGTGATACCCTGTTCCTGTAGTCATGCCTGTTTGACAGTTGCTGCAAAGCAAGAATCCCGATGTTTATGATATTTATGGTGGGATAGCATTCCACATTTTAAGTTAATGTTGAGACATGCAACAGTTCTCTCCCTGCCCGTGCTTGTCTTTCAGTTCAAACTATATTTGCCTGTTTATTAAACCAAGATGGGCCTTCCTTCATTAGAGATTCCTGCCATGTTTCAGAATTAAACTGTTCTCTTTACAAAAATGAGGCAATTTTTGAGTTTTGGTCTATGCACTTTGGTCAGTGAGCCTGGGAAAAAGGTAGAAGCTGTCAAGGGGGACTGTACTGCCTTTACCTTGGGTTGAAGCTACTTTATGAATCCCAGGAAACTTCAGTGCTTGCTGGGTTAAGCTGTCTCATAGCCTAGCACACAGGCAATGTACTTGAAGCTGTACCCTGTAGCCTTTTTGTTTGAGCTAAGAACCAAGGTAACTTTTAGAAATATGTGATTAGTTGTCCTGTACGCACTTAGAGGATGATGGTCAACATGGGGCTCTTTATTTTTTACCAGTAGTTATGTATAAGATGTTTTGTCCTCAGAAGCCAGGTAATAAGGCAGGTCCTATTGTATGAATGCACATTCTCATCACCACCTGTTACCCGTGGTGTGCTTTGTGATTTTGGCATGCAGCAGTGACTTCCATACAGTTCTGTGGCCCACAGTGGAGGGAGAATTTGAGACAGTTTGTGACAGGCAAACCTTGCAGGGGAAGAGACTGTCAGGTGTCTCTGGGTAAGTTCTTTCCAGCTTGTTACTTTTAATATTTCTCGATAGTGTGCTCTGATTGTTATTTACCAAGATGGTCAAGGATTAAGATTGAAATATGTACCATGTAGTGTTCTGCATTGCCATTAAAAAATGTGATAGTGAGTGAGTGAGTCATGCTGAGAAGCCTCAAGATTCGTCTCTCTTGTTTCTTGAAATGAGCAGTTTTGAGGATTATGGCCTGAGTGGTGTGGTGGACAGGGACCCAGGGATTGTGCTGCTGGTGGTTGCTGTGTTTCCTGCCTTTTGCCCATCCACTGTGTAGAGGACTTTTGGTCGTACGTATGATATGCACTTGCAAGCACCTGAAACCTGTTCCTAATGCTGTTAGATTTTCCTTTTCAGAGTAAGAGGGACCATCTACTCATGAACGTCAAATGGTACTACCGTCAGTCTGAAGTTCCAGATTCTGTCTATCAGCATTTGGTTCAGGATCGGCATAATGAAAATGGTATGTATTCCCTCGTGATGCCGTACTTTTCAATCTTAGCTTTGGGTAAAGTTCTTTTCTAAAACACCAGTTAAACAGAGATTGCCTCTGATAGAATTTCTCTCAAAAGAGCTTGTTAAAAAGAACATTGCTGGGTCCTCTTCACATATGCTTTTGCAATTTTTCCATTTTCCTTCAAAATAAACAAACAACAAAAGAGGGAGGCCTAGAGAGATAGCTCATTGATTAAAAGCATTTACTACTCTTGTAGAGGATCTAGATTCAGTTCCCAGCACCCACATCAGGCAGTTCACAACTGCTTATAACTCCAGTTCCAGTGAATTCGATGCCTGGGGCCTCCATGAACACCTGGTGCACATAAAACACATACATGCATATACATGTTTTTAAATCTTTAAGAAAATACCAAAAAATATCAAGAAAGCCCCTCTAAGTATGTACTAATGCACATATTTTTAAAAATAGCAATTGTATAGTTCTTTAGGCTCCTATGTTTAACTTAGTGACTGGAAGTGTTAAAGCCCTGTATGCATGTGTTCCTTGTCCTTCCAGGAGCTCATGTGCTTCCCCATATTCTAGGCAGACAGAGCCCATTTTCAGAGAAAGCTTTTTGAGCTACACTTTGGAATGTAAATTAAGCGCTGCTTTCTGAAACAGTGGTTTCTGGCAGCTGATTTCCACACTTGCCTTTGGTCTTATATATTGGATCAGAACTTTATCAACATGTAAGTTCTGTATAAATGTACTGCATTCAACATTTATGCAAGTGTGTAGTAGCTTTTTGAAAACCTAGTCTTGAGAGTTGCCTCATGCTCCTTAATTCCATTAGTCGTCCTGAGGCTGTGGGAGGTGGTTTGCCCTGGCATTCTGTCTCAGGAGGGTGAGCTTAGAGAGGCTGTGGGAGGCTGTGTTGGAGCAGCCAAGGACATGCTGTCTGTGTTTCCCCGCTCACCTCAGCCATGGTGAACTTTTCATGGACTTTTCAAAAACATCCTTGAAAAGATAAAAGTCAGTTAACTTTTATGATTTTTTTTTAAAATAGTAGCTTAATAATTCTTTCCAGTCCCGCCAGTGTGTGGCGTGGCTTCATTGAATTTTAAAATATTTGATAGTAAACAAATAGATGGGGGCCAGATGTGGTGATGTGTATCTATAATCTCAGAATTGAGAGGGAGAGAGGAAGGAGACTTATGAGTTCAAGGCAGCCTCAGTATTATTGTAGTGACTTCGGGGCCATCCTCAGAAACAGACATGCAGAGAAAATACAAAATGGACAGGTTATCTACATATATTCATTATATATTGTAGGGCCAACAGAATTGCTCAGCAGCTGAAGCTGTTTGCTGCCAATCTTGACAATTTGTCTTCAGTTCCCAGACCCACATGGTAGAAAAGAAAAACTGACTGTTACATGTTGTCCTCTGACCACTACACACATTGCTATGAAATATGCTTGCCCAGATATAAGCACGTACTCATGTACATGCACACAAAATAAAACAATGAATAAAATTAAGAAGTATAATCCCAAAACTCAGGAGGCAGAAGCAAGTGGATCTCTGTGGGTTCAAGGCCAGCCTAGTCTACAAGAGCTAGTTCCAGGACAGGGTCCAAGGTTATAGAAAAACAAACAAAGTTGTTTCATCTCAAAAATTAGTTAACACATTGCTGGGATGTGGCAGTGCACTTCTCTTTCATTTTCATTGTACTTTTTAAGGCTCAGTACACAGAAGGACTTTGTGAACAGTCTATCAATTGTTGAAGCTGTACATTGTGTTCTGTTATTCTTGCTACACATCCCATTTCCCATTGGCTGCATTTTGATCATAACTATGTTTTGTTATTTGTCTTTAATAGGAGGTAAACTTGAGAAAAAGTTTTGCAAAAATTTTTTTCTTGTTTTGGGAACTTTAATATCTTCTTATTTAGTCAACTGACTTCTTTTCTTTTGCTTGTAGACTCTGGAAGGGAACTTGTCATCACAGATCCAGTCATCAAGAACCGAGAGCTCTTCATCTCTGATTATGTCGACACGTACCATGCTGCTGCCCTGAGGTGAGGAGGCTGGAGGGCGGAGCTGACTTGGCTCAGCTCTGCTTTGGCAGTCATTGTTTTTATCAGAACTAACAGTGGTTTTCTGGGGTTGCTGAGGTTCCAGAGGTTTCTGGGCTCTCTGCCAACCCCACTGTGACTCTCCCTGTATCCTTCTTCTGACCCGTTTCCATACTGTCTATATTAGTGTGTCTTTCTAGGAAGTTAATATCCTAGTATTATTTTCTAAAAGTTTTAGGGTGAAAAAGTCTGAAGATCTGCAGTTAACTTTGTAAAGATCAAGCCCTACTGCTAGAAAAGATGGAGGGAGGAAAAAAAGATAAAACAAACATGCCAGCATGTTAATTATAGAAAACCTAACAATTTACAGAAATTTTTAATAGCTCTTCTTCCCAGTTTTTCTTATTTCTGAATGTTTTTACTAAAGAGCATGCTAAAGAGTGGGGAATATATTGAAGATGCAGTCTGAAACAGAAGGGCATCATTCCCTGCTGTCATGTCAGGCAGATTTGCCTTAAAGCAAGTGTGCACTTCTGCTGTGTACATTGTGCTCTCTCCAGAGCATGGTACCAGGATTCACTACCTGTACACATTGTGTCTCTATGGTCTGGCTGAGTTGAAGCCTCTTTGTAGCATGATTAATAAAAACCCAGAGACAAATTGGGATTCAACCTGAAAGTCAGAAAAGCAAAACAGCCAGCCACTGGCGCTTACCTCTACCTCTGAAATGGTGATCCTGCCTCCAGGAATCTCAGAATGAGACTGTGTGTGAGAGCTGTCTCCTCTTGTCTTATATTCTTCTCTAGGGTTGGGATTAAAAGTGTGCACCATGATCACCTGGTTTCTATGGCAAACTAGTGTGGGTACTGGGATTGAAGGTGTGTGTTATTGCTGCCTGGTCTGTAAAGCTAGCCTGTGAGGCTGTTTTACTCTGAACTTCAGGCAAGCTCTAGTTGTTAAAATACATGTGAACTATCACTCCAACACTTAAGTGACATAAGAAGTATGGTAGCTAACATCATCCTTACCTCTCTGTAAATCATAAATAATCAGGTTGTGCCAAATAGTAACAAAACCCTTAATCTCTGTTAAAGAATATGGGTCCAATAAAAACCTTTGAGATTTGCTGGCTTTGGCTGAGCTACTTAAACTGAGATGCAACCATAGTTGCTTAGTCCTCACCTGTCACATGTTCAGCCACCATTCCTGGGGTGTCCCGTGCAAAACTTGCAAAGATAGAGACAGTTACTTGGGCAGAAGAATGGCGGCATTTATATAGCACTGTTTCTGCAAACATTGGGCCTCAGATACATGTCATAATGGCCTTTGTCTCAATTGTTCATCTGAGCCACTTTGGATCAATTCAGAGACAACACATAAGTAAACGCATTAGCTGTGGTCCAGTTGATCTTTTTGAAAAATGAAAAATAAGAGTTTTATTTACATTTTCCTTATTAGTGATTTTGTCCTTTTGTTTTTTAATTATTTAAAAATGTAAAATTGTTCTCTTGTGATAAATATATAAAAAACAGGCAGGCAGTGGGGATCGTGCCACAGGGTGAGTATGTTAAACTTGACTTTCTACAGAGCTCTTACTTCATTTGAGAAATGTGGTGGTTATAAGCCCCAGATCCCCATAAGCCTTTGCATGTTCTTTGTATGGATTTCCCAGCTTAAATCAAGCCTACACACTGAGCAAAGCAAGATGATGGAAGTTGACTAGGTTGATAATGGAGGACAGCTGACTAATTTAGCATTTGTCCTCATTTGCCTTCTGCTTTTTCTATCTCCTCACTAGTTGAGGTCATGATTTTAAAGGACTTGAAATTCTAGTTAAGGAAATGATGTAAGGTGTAATTGGTTGTCCAACATGTTTTGACACAATTGAAATGAATATATTTGAAGGTTTCTTAATGCTATTCAGATTTGATGAACAATTCTTACCCAGTTTTTAGAAAAACTGTTTATCTCCCATAACACCAGCTTGGATTAAAGATGTGAGGTACCACCTGGATTTGTTTTTGCATTGATCTTGTGTAGCCAAGGGTGGCCTTGAACTCACAGAGATTCATCTGCCTTCATCTTCCAAATCCTGGGATTAAGATGTATGTGCCACCATTACTGGAACTCCAGTGGTTTTAGCTTTTCCTCTGGTCTTCAGACAAGATTTATTTCTCAAAATACAAACAATATACCGATATACTAGCTAGACACAGATAGACTTGGATTACTCTAGATAGGCTTGCACTACTTCTGGGAGTGGGAAGCCATAAACCACTATCATGGGCCCTGTATCTTGACTTCTCCAGTAGCAATATGTGCTGTACGTTCTTCAGGGTGTCTGACTAGAATCCTTTCTGACCATTAGGTTTTTAATCCTAGTGATATTATCTTAAAAGTTGTCCAAAAAGTAATAGGTTTTCTATAAAACCGTCATCCTCCAGTTTTTTTAATGATTTATTTTTTGAGATTATAATTACACCATCTCACTTCACTTTCTTTCCTCCATACCTGCCCATATGATATTTTTTCCTTGTTTGTTTTCACATTCATGACTTCTTTTTTGCATTAATTGTTGTTACAGACAAATATGTATTATATGTATTCCTAAATATATAAATACAGCCTGCCCAGTCTATATAATGTTGTTTATATGTTATGGTTTCAGGACTGACCATTTGTTATGGGATAACCACAAATAAGTGTAGCCTTCACCTCTTATTAAAGGAATTTCTCTAGTTTCAGTGGTTTTTGCTTGTTTGTTTTGTTTTTATTTTTTGGACATTTATTTATTTTGCATGTATTGGTGTTTTGTCTGCATGAGGGTGTAGGCCCCTAGGACTAGAGTTACTGATTGCTGTTAACTTCCATATGGGTGCTGGGAATTGAACCTGGGTCCTAAGAGCAACTCTTAACTAGTGAGCCATCTTTTCAGCCCCTAGTTTTGCTTTATTGGGTTAAATGAAGCGTCCCTCGTGACCGATGACCGGATGATGAGCAGTCATTGTCATTATTCCGTCTGGCTTGGTAAATGTTGCTGAACCCTGGCTTTCCCATAGTCTGATGCTCAGTGTATGGCCCTAACCTCATGCTCACCACAGAAAGGTTTGGGAAGCCTCTGTGGTTACCACCATCAATAGGGGTGGGAATAGCAAAGTCCTAGTCATCTCAGTTTATTATTTTTTCTTCTCCATGGTTGGGGTTCTTAAACATTTTGGTGAATGAGAGGTGATGGATGACTGAAGATGATGAATCTTTCCTGCCAATTTCTCTTTTTATAGCTAACCCACAGAAGAGAGTCCTTTCTTCTCTCACACATGCAAACCAGCACTACTATAGATAAATTCAGTTTTGAAGGGATACAAATAAAATAGTTCGTGGGCACATGAAAGGGGATCAGATGAGTATAATGAGAAAACCAGAGGACAAAAAGGAAAAAGAAAAAGGCAATAGTGCTGGCTCTTAGTACTGTTCTTTCCGAGATCAAAGGACTCGGTTACATGGACTCATGCCGTGTGCAGCCATTGACCGGGCTGCCATCCGATTCACTGGGGATGAAGCTGATGTCTGTATTTTTTCTTTCAAGCTGGTGCTAGAGTTGGTTATAAAAGAGAAAGGCGAGCTTTGTCCTTCAGTTACCGTAAATCAAAAGGAAAACAGAATTCCTCTACAGCCTTTGCTTTGTAAGTTGTGGTGCCTTAGCTTCTCCTTCCCCAGAGGAATTTATTCTCAGTCTGGACTATGTTGAGAAGTCTGTTGAACAGTGTCACTGTGTTGCAGCCAGTTTTGAGCCCTTGGCCTTGACCATCCCTCACCTTTATGTTTCTGACAAATTTTATGTAGGAGTCTGCTTTCTTATTTCATGACCCTTTATTCATCATTACAGAAGTCAGCATCTTGAGTAAATTATTGCTTGGGTTTTCCCTATGCCCAGGGAAGAATTTTTGGTTGACATTGTGACGTAAGAGTGAAAAGTGCCAGATAGATGACTTCGGCCTAATCCTGCCGGTGCATAGCTTCGCGACCATCATCAAACTTGATTTTTTTAATCATCCTTTTGATACTTGCTCAGGTCACGTGACCTGGCAGTGACCTCATGACCTGCACATATATCTTCTGGCTTAGCATCACTATAGCAGGCATGTGAAAAGCATTCATAAAGGACCTCGCATGTGGTGGCCTAACTAATGTTCTTTTTCAGTTATTGAATCTCAGTGAGGTCTTTAAAATTAGTGTTCAAGGAAGAAAAGCTTATAATACAGTTATTTATGTACTGGTGATACTTAGTTTACATGCATTTCATTTCTTGGCGAGTTGATTGTGTATTCACACAGCTTTGGTATAGGAAGCACTTGTAGCCCTGGGAGAGTGCTGTCATGTGGTAATTTGCTGGCTGTGCTGCTTTCCCCTTTAAAGTGGCGCTTTGCTGATGTGTGGTGTGGTTGCTCTGGGGCTGGGAATGTGTGCTGGGAGAGGTCAGCAATGGCCTTGACGTGACAGCCATTTTCTAGCTTGCTTACTGTCTGTCTCCTATTTCTAGTAGTCACAAGAAATAAATATACCAAGGCAGTTCAGGCTACACGCCACTGTCTTACCTAGGGATTCATAATTTAGAAAGGTAATTTAGGGTAAATTTTTTGAAGTTGAGGGCCCAGAATCCATGACTAATTATTTAGAGCTTCTGGTTTTCATTAAGTTCACCTGAATTAACTTACCTCATCACTTTTCCATGAGCAGCTGTCATTATATTTATGAGTTAAAATGGATTCATTTATTCTATAGAGATCCTTTAAGAACTTTCATGTGTTGCAGAGCTCTCTGTCTTGCAGTTGCACTTTTGGGGCGGAGTTAGAACATCCTTATTGCTTTATCCACACGCAGTAGTGCATGCTGCACAGCACGCTTTGTCCTTGTCTTTGTCCACACATTGTTTAGCTCTTTATTGCTCTGCTAGCAGATGAAGGACTCTGTATTATAAGTTTTGTCATGTGTCCCAATGTCTGGACTAGTTCTCCCTTTTAAAATAATTTGCTTTTTCACAGGAGCCTTGGTGTTTTCATGTTTCCTTCTGTGAAACAATGCTGGCATTTGCCTAGCGGTTGCATTGAATGTGTTACCAATTTATGGAGGAAGTTCATATTGACTTTAATTTCTTTCTTTTTTATTTTTATTTTTTCCTTTTTAAAAAAATTTTTTTTCTTGGTTTTTCGAGACAGGATTTCTCTACGTAGCTTTGGAGCCTGTCCTGAAACTCATTCTGTAGACCAGTTGGCCCCAAACTCAGATAGATCCTCCTGCCTCTGCCTCCCAAATGCTGAGATTAAAGGTGTGGGCCACCACTGCCCAGCTTCATGTTGACTTTTCTATTTGAGGTCAGAGGCAATCTGTTTTCTGCATGGTTTATAGTGACTTGCATGCTCCAGGAGGGCGGGCAGTTTGTCTCGTGTGAGTTTTCCACAGCTTCTCTCCGTTCTTTCTTTCCTAAGCACTAGATTGTAAAACTGCTGAACCTTGCACTCTGATAATAGGGCACATTCTTTTTTATGGACTTTGTCACATTCTGAAAAATTGCTTCTATATCAAGTCATAAGACAAAATGTCTATCTGGTTACATAGGTATTAATTAATTAGTAATTTACCATGAAAAACTAAAGAATACAAGCCTTCTACACTCAGAAAGTTAATACTTTCCATTAAAACAATGTCTGATGCAAGGGGCAGTACAAGCTAAAAGAAAAGGAGTTTGTGAAAATGAAAATAAAAATGTCATATAATCTTGGCATGCATTTAAGAAATGATCGAAGAAAAAATAGTTGCATTAAACACATCAGTAAAAAAATTAAGAGTTTTTAATGAATGGATTTCCCAGCTTATGAAAGAATGAATTTTAAAAAATATCAAAAGAATGTTCTGACTTTTTTCCTGGTTGGATAAAGAGGCATTTAGGTCAGTCTTTAAGGGATCTGGGTACAATTAGGTCTCAGCACTACTCTGAGTTCTCTGTGTGATTGCTACACCTAGAGAAACCACTGTGAGAACTGTACACAGCCATTCACTTAAAACACAGGTTGTGAGTCAAGAGGAGGTTCCCAGCTTGCCCATGCTGTAGCTCACAGGAAGGCAGGGGACACCTCATGGAAACTGAGAAAGTCATTTCACGAAGATTTCTCTACTTTAACCTAGGCTAGAAACCCCTCTCTTTGGAGGTCCTGCATTGTTTTTTTGTTTCTTTTTTTTTTTTCCTCAAGTAAGGCTATCTAACTGCAGCTCTCCATTCCATGCTCCCATCCCGAATTTTCCTTTTATTTCACATAAACTTCAGGTATGGGGAGACTTTCCTAGTTATTGATAATTTTACAAAGTCAGTTACTAGGTTATGCTTTTTATTCATATTCCCGCCCTTTTGTTATAGAAAGCTCTGTCCTGTTTGTCCTTTAGCTTGTGACCTTTCTGCACTGTCTTCTAAGCCACAGTATATCACCAATTCTGTACAACCCCACTCCTGTTTTAAAAGGATGTCTTTTCTATATATACTCCATGCTTGCAATCATCTCAGCTCAGGTTCCCTAGTGCCAGGGTTACAGGTGTGTGCCACCACCCCAGCTGAGGTAAGATTTTTCTAGGGTGCCTCCTTTTGTGGTGGGTGACTACACGTGGAGCTTTCCTGCCTGTCCTTGCAGTTCTGTTAACAATGAAGAACTGCTTCAGGAATGGTGGTGACAGGACCATAGAAAACTCTGAAAACACGTTTCAAACAGATGGAAATGATGGCAGTTCTCTTTAATACTCAGTCTCTTCTTATCCATTCCACTACACTCTGTGAAGTAATACCTTACTTTTGAGCAACCATGGTATGCCAAGAGTGTGTACAAGCATATAGAACGAGACTGCTCTTTCGTTTCCAGGCCGCACAGACCCGAATAATCACACAGAAGCTATATTAATTACAGCACTGTTCAGCCACTCAGGTGTGTTTCTAGCTAGATTTTATATCTTGAATTAACCCATTTCTGTTAATCACCATGAGGCTATGGCTTACTAGAAAGGTTCCAGCAGTGTCTGTCTCCTTTAGCAGCTACATGGCAGCTCTTTGACTCTCTCTATAGATCTCTATTCGGATTTCCCTCCTGGCTTTACTCTGCTAAGCATTGACAGAAACAGCTTTATTCATTAGCCAGTAGAAGCAACTCATATACAGAAGGACATCCCATATCACATGCGTGCAGTGGGAAGTTGGGCCTGCTGTGTGCCTCCAGATCATCTTTTGTTGTTAGTATCGGGTGGGTTTCTTGAGGTAATGTAATTTGGTGGCCTAGGTTTGCATAAAAGTCACTGCTTTGACTGTCCCTCAGCTGTAGTGGTTGTCTAGCCACCGCACCACACTCTCATGTATTCAGAGAGTCCTTTTCTATTTCCCAGCCATCCAGACCCGAATAATCACACAAAAATATATTAATTACAACACTGTTTGGGCAATGACTCAGACATATTTCTAGCTAGCTCTTACATCTTAAATTAACCCAATTCTATGATCCTGTGTATCGCCACGAGGCTCTGGTTTACTGGTAAGGTTCTGGTGTCTTTTCCTTCTTTAGCTACATGGCATTCTGCCTGACTCCGCCTTCTTTCTCCCTGCATTCAGTTTAGTTTTTCCGCCTACCTATATTTTGCCCTGCCGTAGGCCAAAACATTTTCTTTATTAACCAATGGTTATAAAACATTTATACCATACAGAGGGGTATACCCACATCACTCCCAGTTCTTATTTATGGTTTAATTGTTTTTATTTTGTCACAAATTATGAAGTAAAGGCAATTGTGATACAATCATTAAACAGAAATCATTTCCAGTCAAGGTTGGAACCTATGTATTTTTCATACACTCTGGATTTAGGCATGTGCTTCTCTCTCCTCCACCCCTTCCAACTGCATTTGTGGTTTGTAAAGCAACTAATTTAAACATACTTTTTGTCTTTTGTTTTTCCCCAGAGGGAAGTGTAACATCTCCCATTTTTCTGACATATTTGCTGCTCGAGAGTTTAAAGCCCGAGTGGACTCATTTTTCTACATATTAGGCTACAATCCTGAGACAAGGTAAGTCAGTCATTTATGCCATTGAGAATTTTTTTCCTTTTCTCACTTACATGTATATGTACTTGTTCGTTTACACATCTATACCTTTTTATGATACCAAAAAGTGACTCCAAACTCCTATGTAAGTTTCATAGTCTGTGTTACCAGCATTTAATACTTTTCCTTTTGTTAGGGAAGAAAAGGTGTGGGAGTGAGGATGTAGAGAGGAGGGATAAGGACAGAGATGTCTGTTGGTCTGTGCTTTGAATTTACTGGTAGATCATTTCCTTGATGCAGACTTTGTGAAGCCTTCCTTAATGTGTTGGAAATTCAGGTTAGTTGGGAATGGTTAGTTATTTTTGTTCAGTTTGCTTTGGCTAATGAGGTCCCAGGAACACTCACTAAAAGGCCTGGTGAGACTAGTAGTGGGAAGTGGGCAGCAGCACCCTGTTCCAGCCATTTTGGTAAGGTGTACATGAGTGACAGAATAATTATTTACATGTGTAATGAGACTTTTGTTCTCCCAGCCAGCTCTCAAATAATGACATGGAGACTTCTTATTTATTATGAAATCCTGACCTATAGCTTAGGCTTAGGCTTCTTCCTAACAAGCTCTTATAACGTAACCTATTAATCAGTGTTCTGTCATGTACCACCCATCCTGCTTCTGTGTCTCCCATGCACCTAGATTTGTCTCCTACTCCCCCTGCCCAGATCTCCTGCCTGGCTGTCGGCCGTTTGTCTCTTTATTAAACCAGTCACAGCAATGTATCTTCACACAGTGTACAGATATCCCACAACATACACGATTTGTTTGTTTGTTTTTTGAGACAGGGTTTCTCCGTAGCTTTAGAGCCTGTCCTGGAACTTGCTCTTGTAGACCAGGCTGGCCTTGAACTCACAGAGATCCGCCTGCCTCTGCCTCCCAAGTGCTGGGATTAAAGGCGTGTGCCACCACCACTGGGTGGCTTGGTACCTTTTCTAAGTGTGGCATTCTCATCTTGCTTCTCTGTGTTTGCGTGTGACTCTCTGACTCTACCCTTCCTCTTCTCATAATTCTCAGTTTGGTCTCCCTGCCTATATTTCCTGCCTGGCCGCTGTCCAATCGGCGCTTCCTTAAACCAATTCAAAGTTACAAATCCTCACAGTGTCCCAGAGGCACATTCCATGGCGATCAAAGGCACACAGTTGAAAGTGGAAAATGACCCTAGTTCTAGTTAACTTCAGCTTGACATAGCTTATCACAGGCAAGGCTATAGTGGCATTTCATTTGTATTTTAATAAATAAAACTTACCTGAAGATCAGAGAGTAAAACAGCCCCTCTGGTCAGCCTCACAGACCAGGCTTTCATCCCAGTAGCCACACTGGTTTGTCATAGAAACAAGGCAGTGCACACCTTTAATCCCAGCTCTAGAGAGGAATATAAGACAGGAGAGACAACTCACAGACACTGTCTCATTCTGGAGTTAGGATCGCCATTTCAGACTGAGGTCGAGAGAAGAGCCAGTGATTGGCTGCTTTGATTTTTTGATCTTCAGGTTGAACCTAAATTTCTGTCTCTGAGTGTCTATTAATCGTGCTTCAATAACGGGGGATTGACCCCATTACAGATGGTTGTGAGCCACCATGTGGTTGCTGGGAATTGCACAATCCGAGCATTAGGGAGGCAGAAGTTGGAGCTTACTGGTCATCCAGCCTAGTTTAGCTGGCAAGTTTGAGGTCAATAAAAGGACTTTCTTGGCTATGCAGTGGTAGCATACAACCTTTAATCCCAGCACTCCGGAGGCAGAGACAGGCAGATCTCCGAGTTCTAGGCCAGCCTGGTCTACAGAGAAAGTTCCAAGATAGCCAGGACTACACAGACCCTTCTAAAGAAACAAAGTGGATAACATCTGAGTTGGTGTCGTCTGGCTTGTACATACATGTGAACGAACACACACACAAGCTATATACATGCTCATGAATGAACAGTGGGTCAGTGAAATTAGAGCTGAAATTTAAAAATTCGTAGAAGCACATGAGGCATGAATCATAAAAAGCCAGAGACAGAAATCAATATTCAACCCTAAAACCAGAAAAGCAAGCCACCAAACAACACTAGAGAAGCCTTACCTCTACCAAGGCTGGGTGAGTGGCCGCAAACTAAGCCTCTCTGTCTTCTCATTTAATTCCCTCTAGTGCTAGGATTAAAGGCGTGTGACTCCCTAGGACTGGGTTCAGTTGTGAGCTGCCACACCTGGATTTTTTTCTGCATTAATCTTACATAGCCCAGGATAGCCTTGAACTCACAGAGTTCCGTCTGCCTCTGTCTCCCAAATCCTGGGATTTATGGTGTGTGTCACCATTACCTGACTTCTAGTGATTTTTAGCTTTGCCTCTGATCTTATGCAAGATTTATTTATTAAAATACAAACAATATACCACTATAATGAAAACACTACTTATCTGCATCTCTGGGATGCCATGAAGGCAGTTCTATGAAGGTATGTCCAGCTACGAAGGCTCACATAGCTATCAAGAGACAGCTATATGTTACGTGCGGCATTCTAGTAATTGTCCATCTTCCTGCCCTCTTGCAAATGTACTCAATAAACTATTCTTGCTTGAAAAAACACAGAAGAGATCTTGGGAATAACATCAGGTTTAATGATGCACTTCAAGTTCATTAAAAAAAAAAAAAAAGCAAGAACAAGCCTAACCAACCAAAAACCAGTAGACAGAGATAATTAGGATCAGGGGAGAAACTAATGAAGTGGAGCCTGAAGAACAGTACAATAAGTCAAAGAGCTGGGTTCTTGGAAAGAGAGATTGACAAGCCCTAGGAAAATAATTGAAAGAAGAAACAACTTGATTAAAACATTGGAGTTGAAAATTGGGACATTACATCAGGTAACAATGAAGTCCTGAGAATTCTTAGGGAATACGTTGAATAAGGTGTATTCCAAAAGCTGGAGAATCTTGGGGAGAAATGGATAAATAAACATGATCTCACTAAAATATCATTCAGTTTGCCTAACACAGGGATGCTAATTTAATTCTCTCATACTGTTCTTGAGTAATAAAAGACATGATAATGCACATATATAAACAAACATTTCATAATATAAAAGGCTGCCAGGTCTGGTGGCTCAGGCATGTAATCCCAACTATTTGGGAGGCTGAGGCAAGAGGATCACAAGCTCAACATCTGCCCCATGCTACGGAGTGAATTTAGAACCAGCCTGGGCAACTTTATAAGACCTTCCCTCCAAATTAAAGTAAAAAGAGGGATTGGAATGTAGTTGATGCTTCTATAACATGCATAAAGCCCTATGACCAATCCCAAGAATGGGGAGAGGGACAATGACTTGAAATATAACTATCAAATACATTCTTGGTACATGGCTTATGTTTAAAAATGAGAAGCTCAAATTTCACTCATAAAACTAGCAAGAATAGATCCGTTGTAGGGCCGACTTAAGAAAAGTTTAAGGCTGGCTCAGCTGTTAAAAACACTTGCTCTTGCAGAGGTCCCAGGTTTGGTTCCCAGCATCCACATGGTGGTTCAGGACCATCTGTTACTTAAGTTGAAGGGGATCTGACACCCTCCTCCTCCATAGACACTAGCTAGCATGTGGTACACAGACATATGCAGGAAAACTCATATACATTTTTCAAAAATGTAAAATAAAAAAATCACAGACTAGCACACGCAGGCTGTGTGTTCAGTCCCTAGTGCCCCAATAATAATGTAACAATGAAACCCTTACACACACACACACACACACACACACACACACTGCATGCCAAGAATAAACCTAGTCAAAGAAGCAAGACAGTAAGACTTTGACAATGAAGATTTTAAAAAAACTGCACAAGGCTGGAGGAATGGCTCTTTTAAAAACACATAAATTTCTTCTAGAGGACCTGGGTTCAGTTTTCAGCATCAGCATCAGGAGGCTTATAACCTCCTGTAACTCTAGCTCCTCAGAATCTGACATCCTCTTTTGGTCTCCGTGGACACCCAAGTGTACACAGAAACACACATAAATAAAAATAAATATGCAAAAAAGTTCAGTAAAAAACACTAACTAAAGAAGACAGAAGAAAAGACCTCCCATGCTTATGAAATTGTAAAATCAATACTATGTAAATAGCTGTCTTCCCAGCAGCAGTCTGGAAATAGTGTCACTCTCACCTTTCATTGACGTTTTTTAAAGAACTAAAATAATCTTTAAACTTACGTGGAAGCACGAAGTATACTAAGTAACTAAAGCAACCCTGAGCAGAAAGAGCAATTGTGGGGAGGTTCTGTAATACCGGACTTAAGTATAACCCAGAGTCATAGGAAGAACAACAGGGTGGTGCTGGCTCAGAGGCCAGCCACAGCCACCAGGTTTCCAACAAAGATGCTAGAACATAGACACTGGAGAAAAGAATGCTTCTTGAAATAAGAGGTGCTGCCAAGTCTACATATTCGACATGGAGAAGGCTGCAACTAACCTGTCTTTCACCTCATGTAAAAGTTATTCAACATAAAAACTAAGACCTGAAATTGAGAAAGGCTTTATAATCGGAATTGGCAAATGGCGTTACATGAAGTACAATCCTGCAGGCAAAGGAAACAACAGAGTCTCCAAAGTTGACTCTACAACTTGCAGGGAATTACTGTGGAGACAAGTATCGTGTTTTCTTTTATGAAGTCTAAGGGCAGGTAGAATTCTGAGAGTTTGAGGCCAGCCTGGTCTATAGAGTGAGTTCCAGCACAGCCAGGGCTATGCTATACACAGAGAAACCCTGTCTCGAAGAAACAATTTTTTTAATTAAAAAAAAAAATGTATATGTGTGTGGATCTCTATGAGCATGTGCATGTGATTGCTAGTGCCAATAGAAGCTAGAGGTGCCAGGCTGTGGTGGTGCACACCTTTAATCCCAGCAGAGGCAGGAGGATTTTTGTGAGTTCAAGACCCGCCTGTTCTACAAGAGCTAGAAGCGACACAGAGAAACCCTGTCTCCCAAAACCAAAAACAAAACAGAAGAAGAAAAAGAAGCTAGGGGCATTGGATCACCTGGAGTTGGAGTCATAGGTGTTTTTGAGCTGCTCAATATTGGTCCTGGGAATCTAACTGAGCCCTTCTGCAGGACTGGTGCACACCCTAAACCACTGATGGGTTTATTAACTTAAATTTACATCTGTCTTTGCTGAGTGCTTAGGTATAATTTACCTCTGTCAGACTCACACGGGTTGCATACTTTTTTAATTTGCAACACATAATTGTATTATATGTTATAAATGCACTCATTTGTAGTAATACCTCAAAACCCTTCTGCCTTCTCTGCCACCTTGCCCAGGTCTGGGGATTGAATCCAGGATGTTATGCTTGCAAGGCACGTCTAGCCACCTGTTGGCCCCAGTTTGTTTTAGAAGGTGTCTTACGGTGGGAGGACAGTCTCCTGTCACAATGGAGCACGGGTCTGAGAGCAGCACGTTGTAGCATTGGCCCTGAATCCCTTGGCTTTTGGAACTTTCCAGTCCAGTTTCTTCACATCTGTGCTTGACCCAGTGTTTCCCTTTGTTTGTTGTATTTCAAATGCTTGAGAGGTGTTAGGTGAGTTGAGGTGAAGAAATACTCGAGTGTTTGCTTATAAGTAATATTTCAGAAAAGCTGAAACATCTGAAACTTCCATGTGAGAGTGGGTAGCCTTTGGAGGCATCTGCAGCAGCAGGAGTGTGGCTCACTGCCTTGTCCTACTGGTTTCATCCCCAGCATCACTTCAGATCTGAAGTTTAGAGCCGAGTGTGTGGTTCCCACAGATGCTTAATTGATCACAAATGTGTGTTAGGTTTAAGAGAGCATGGAAGGATTGTTTTCTCTGCATACTCCTGCAGGGCTCGTCTCTGTTTCGTCTTTAATTTATAAAGATGAGGCTGTGTGGTGACTCGGGCATTAATAGTGGCTGTTGGGTGCTATGTACTGGCTCTTATGACCAACTAAGGCATTGAGGTAAATCAAGTCGATGAAGATAGAAAGGGGGGATTTGGTTTAACATTCCTGTGAGGCCCCTGTAGCTTAAGGGTAGGAGTTATGTAACTGCAGACTTGAATGTCTGTCACAGCCCCTTACACAGTCCGGGTGTTGGTTTAACCCAATGTGAGAAGCTAAAACGGAATCCCAAGGGAGACCGGGAGCAGACAGTTAAGCATGGTTTGCGTGGTTTCCCACTGTTGATCAAATTAGTCATTGCTGAGTGCTTGGTGTTTTTCTTGCTTATTTGCCTGGATCTCTTAAAAATATCATTGTTCAAGTGCCTGTTTACTACCTCCTGTCCTCATCTTGGTGTCTCAGGTTGTGCCTTGTTAGCATCCTGGCTTTGCTGTGCCATTGGCCACATAGGCAAGTGTATGATTAGGAGCTTGATGTTCAGTACTCTTCGGTATCTTGCATTTACCATGTAGAAGAAGCAGATTTCTTGGTAAATGCTATAGATCCAATTATTGTAGATGGTTTTGTAATAGTTAGTAATCTAGGCTTTAATAAAAAAATAAAAGAAAATTTAGCAGCGTGCCATATTTAAAAGGAGACTTCTTTCTAGGCTGATCTTAACTGGGAGATGAAGCAGTCAATTAAATGGATATGAAGTACTAGATGAAACAAACAAGGGATAAATATTTTGAAAAATCCCCAGTTTGGGGGTTCCTCCAATGCAGTAAGCCAAATTCAGCTGAATTAATAAATCCAGGTTTAATAAACAGAGAAAAGCATCTCCTGGGTGACTCTGGGAAGGCAGGGGAGAGAGAGAGACTGTGACAGGTCTAGTGATTGGGTCTTAAATGCCCTGCAGGGTTCATCTAGAGCAGCTCCCAGAAGGAACTGACTCTTGATGGGCTTTCTGAGGGGTGGGGTCCTAGCCAAACATCTGGGTATGGTTTGGAAAGGTGGAGAGTGAGCCTGGAGTGGAGCTTGAAACTGAACAATAGGGACAGTAAAAAGAGGCAAAGAATTATGACGTTTTGGAAAGAACTCTTCCAGAGGTCCTGAGTTCAATTCCCAGCAACCACATGGTGGCTCACAGCCATCTATAATGAGATCTGGTGCCCTCTTCTGGCATACAAGCAAACATGGAAGGAATATTGTATACATAATAAATAAATAAATAAATCTTTTTTTCGCCCCTTTTTTTTTTTTGGTTTTTCGAGACAGGGTTTCCCTGTAGTTTCTAGAGCCTGTCCTAGAACTAACTCTTGTAGACCAGGCTGGTCTCGAACTCAGAGATCCGCCTGCCTCTGCCTCCCGAGTGCTGGGATTAAATAAATAAATCTTTAAAAAAAAAAACACTTTCTGTTCAAATAGGACACAAATTAGAAGGGCGAGTGACAAGTGAGCACTTCAAGCCAGCCTACTCTCAGTCTTCAGTTCTGCTTTAGTCTGTTTCTGACATCCAGCACTCAGGGAATATTTACTGGTCGTATGTGAACAAGATTCATCCCAAGTTTATTTCTGTGGGTGAGTGTTCTCTGCAAGATAGTATCATTGTGGTTTTCCTTTTGTAGGAAGAGTCTAATTCAAACTCTAACTACTTAAAAAATAAATTTCAGGCTAGGCGATGGCTGCACACTCCTTAATCCCAGCACTTGGGAGGCAGATACAGGCAAATCTCTGTGACTTCAAGGCCAGCCTGGTCTATAGAGCCAGTTCCTAGGCAGCCAGGGCTGCACAGAGAAACCCTGTCTGAAAAACAAAAACAAAACCCAAAATAAATCAAGTTCAGCCGGGAGCTGGTGGTGTATGCTTTCATTTCCAGCACTTGGGAAAGAGAAGCAGGTGGAGTTCTCAGTCCGACGTCTACAGAGAAAGTTTCAGGACAGCCAGGACTGCACAGAGGAACCCTGTCTCAAAATCCCCACCCTCAAAAGGAAAGAAATTTCAGCCCAGAGATCTTGGTAAACAGAACCAGTTAGACCTGCTGTACCAAAACACCAGAGTCTTTGGTTAAGCTGCAGTAGATTGATTAGCCTTAGCATAGTTCTGTGTCCTTATGTGTTTCATCTTGTATCTTATCAACATTTAATTGACTGCTTCATCTTTGAGTTAAGATCATTCCTGGGAAAGACTCTCCATTTGGATCTGGCATGCCTAGGTTCTAGTCTCATGTGACCACTTTATCTTTGTGTCTGCCGGTGAGGTGTGCGTTTCCTGGATCTGTTCTGCATCCATCATGTGAAGGCGGTCGTAGTTAACCCTGCAGGTGACTTGTAAGAGTTTAGGATGTTTGTAACTTCTTGCTAATTGTAGGAGTAGCTATATATTTTATTTGACAAGGTGCTACATTCTTTTTTATTTTTTCCTACACATTCTTTAATCTCATGAAAGATCTTTGTGTAACTTTTGGGGATGAACCACTATAAGCATTTTCTTGGTTGCTATCATGTTTGAAACAGTCTTCCTTGTGCTAAAAGGCCTTTAACACAGTAGGACAAGGCCCATATCAGATTATTACAGTAACTTTTTTCCAGAAAACATTTTCAGATATTGGATAAAACTATTAAAAAGCCTGTAAATTCAGAGCTAGGCTCCACGTAAGAAAACCTGAACCTGGATCAAATGACACTACCAACAGTGTCAGATACTAGTGTAAGCAAGTGTGGCGGGAAGCACTTCTAGGCCAGGACAGCGACCTAGCTCTTTGAGAGCCCCAGTTCCAACTGTTGTCTTGAGTTTTCAAAATGAACAGGCCCTGGGTGAAAGAGGATGTAGGCAGAACTTCTTCCTTTAGGTGACGTGCACAAGCTGCCTTTTCTTCCTTTCCAGTAGCCAACAACAGAATGTCAGGTCCATGCCTTGCAGATGGATTTTGCTGTCTTAGTCACTTACTGAAGGCAAGGAAGAGGAGCAGGCCATTGGTGCCATCCAGGGCATCTAGTGAGACCAAGCAATAATTTTGAGAATATGATTTTCTAGACTTAGAGTAACTATATAATAGTTTCTGTGGTTTTCTTTCAGCATTCAAGTGACTCTATTGAGTTATTATTCCATGTTATTTGTTCAAATGACCCTTCCCAGAGTTTCTATGACTCTGGGGCTCTCTCTCCATTTCAGCAGGTCCACTGCAGTGTTTCTGGGGATGTTTTCCAGTCTGCAGCCCTGTTTTCATTTGTTAAGACAAAGGGAACCCTTTTCAGTGTGTGCAGTTGTGCGTTCATTCTTGTCTTCCCTCCTCCCTTCTTTGTCTGAAATGAAGGACTTCTATGCGGCTGAGAATGACAGTGAACTCTCGAGTCTTCTACCTCACCCAAATGCTGGGAATACCAGCACCGTACCTGGTCTAAGTGATACTGAAGCTCAAACCCAGAGCTTCATGCATGTTGGGCAAGCACTTTTATCAACTGAGTCACATCCTCAGCCTTTGGCATTTCGGTGAGGCTGTAGATGATCTTTTCTGCAAATGAATGTGTAGATTCCGCATCTTAGAATGTGCTTTGTCTCACAGCTTTGATGGAGGGCCTTGCACATGGGACGGCCTGTGGTGTGCTGCTGTGAGACTCTCTAGGTCACTTTTTCTGAACAGAAGCAGTTGGTCCTGCCCCTTTTCCCTAGTCTTGTCTTTCATGTTTTTGGGGATTTTGTGGTCTTCCTTTTCTTTTTAAATTACAACTAAGTGATATAAGAAATCACCTTTTGGTTCACAGGTGGGAATAACATATATGTCAGCTGTTTCTTACATGACAAACAGTTTGCGGGATGAGAAGACAGACCTGTTTTGCAGGTCTGTAGGCAGTGTGAGTGAGTGCTTGTGCTCGGTGGTGCTCTAGCAAGGTAGCCTGGTGTACGTGGCTTTAGAAATCTTTTAGAATGTGTTTTTAATGGATTTAGTTATGTGGATAGTGCTGAGAGAGCTGAATCAGGATTTGGAATATGGATGCTGAGGTGTTTGTGGCGGATGGTCTTTAGGCGTGGGGAGAAAAGAATGCACATTTGCTTTCTGTTGGGGGTGGGTGTCACCCCACCGTTGGGTTGCACCCCCCAGTACCCAAGTCCTTGATTTACACCTTCTAGCTGTTTTTATTGTTAGAATTACATTCTTCAAGACCTGACTGAGCTCGTGTTAATTACCTTAGGAAAGGTAATTTTTCACTTGGAGATTTGAAACTCTTTGCATTAAGCATAGGATTTTTTATGTGTTGGTCTTACTGCCATTAGTCTCCACTGTGGCCATCCTTACATGGCTAGCTTGCTTGTTTGGCCTTTTTGGTCAAAAAGAAATGTTTTAGTTGCTTCTCATAAGCACTGCTGCTATGCTTAACTATGCTACTGTGTTTCTGTTTAATCTCAGGGGCAATCATTCATATCTGGTTTTTCATTTTTGTTCTTTCTCGAAAAACTGGTCACTTAACCTAATTTACTTAAAAATCTAATTTACTTAAGCGCAGAAAAGACAAAAGAAAACTTGCTGTTGTCTCTTGTGGACAGAAGCCTTTCCTTGGCTAGGCTTGTGGAGTTCCCTGGTGTTGGCTGTCTGGAATCCCCTTTCTAAGGCCCCACTTCCCTGCACACTAGCTTGGTGTGCAGGGAGAAGCTTAGGAGTCTGTTGGCTGGGCTTTATTTACGGAAACAGCAGGGTTGAGATTGATTGCGTTGTGGAGAGACACTGTGTGGATGAGGGAGGGTCACAGCACATGCTCAGTCCTGTCAGTGTGAGGGAAGTTTCTGCGTTCTGCGTGAAGGCTTAGGTCATAGCACAAGCTCAGTGAGAGCTCTGTGAGGTCTCTCAGCCTGCATGTGCCTCCATTTTGAGTATTTAGAGTGGGAAAGGGCAGAGTTTTAGCAGTAACTAGAGGTACAGGAATCCAGCTAGACTCACCAGAGCCTCTGTTAGTCATGGATGATCCATTCAGCCCCTGCAGGTAGGCGATCTTCCCCTGGCCTCTCGGAGACATTAGCTTTGCTGCTCGAGCTCCTTCTAAAGATGTTTATGAATCATCTCGCCATTCATAGTGCATGTTCCAGAGCCTTTGATTCGGCCAGCTGGCCGTGCAGAGGTGGCATTGCGAAGCATACATTCCGAGCTGTGCGTGGGGTCTACCCGGAGATGAATTAAGCAAATGTGTGAAGTGTGAAGCTTTGTGAGTCTCTGTCTACGTCCTCTTCCCTTTCCCTCACCTTCCCTACTCTTCTCTTTGGTATGATTTTAGCCTGAGTTTGCCTGGTGAATTTTGTAGAACTTACCTGTCTTGTAAACCTGCAGGCTGCCTCACTGCCCATGTGCCTTGTAGGGATTGCCGGCCACAGAGTGGATCTGTGTGGCTGTTTTAGGAAGGGTGGTAGGTGGGCAGCTATTGGTTGCTTTGAAGGTGGGTGGAACTTGTTTTGATTGAGAGCCTGTTTGCTACAGCAAATTATAATTCTTGTGAGGTGACACATGAGGGGTGGCTGTGGATCGTAACTGTATCATCTTAAAGTGGGTTTTAGAAAGGGTACTGTCACATCACTTCAGTTTTCTCTGTTCCTTCTGAGGGAGCAAAGCCTTCTTTTTGCAGTTTGGATATTTTCTTTCCAGCTTTGTGAGACTAAACACATTGACATCTGTGTTAAAATTGAGATTCATATACTTTGACTTATGGTATGTTTGATTTAGCTTTGTGATGTATATGTATTTTCCATGACTTGAGTTCAGTAGAAGGAGAGTGGAAGGGGTTTGGTGCAAAGAAGGCAGACAAGGCCACATTTGGTACCTGTGGCTTATGTTTGACTCCCAGGTGAAGTTGTGCTTTTTTGTACTGTTTGCAGAGTGAGCCCAGGCAGGTGCCTTCACTAGGGAGCCAATCAGGATAAGCAGATTTTGCACAATGGAATTCTTACCCAAATGGGGAGTTAGGGAAGTTTGGGATTGCATAGCTGCCTCTCATTTCCTCTCCCCCTTCCCTCTGATAGGGTTGGGAGCAGTTTAGAAACAGCAGTCAGGCTCTGTACCTTGTGAGGACTGCAGAAAGCACCTAAGTGGAGAGTGCAGCCTCCCTGTCAGGGGGGAAGTTCACTGCTTATTGACACCTAGGACGAAGACTTGTATAATCGCTCAGCTGGAAACATGGATGTAGAGCTTTGTTTGATCGGCTCTGGTCAGAAGAGGCCTCTGGCCAGGGCAGGGTTTTAGCAGAACTAACATTTAAAATATTCCTAAAGCATATAATTTGTATTCTTGCAGGCTTAATTTTATATTAGAACCGAAGTGATGCTGCATAGAGGAGTAATGTAGGGTTAATGTCTTTGTTGATATTTCTGTGTTTGGTTCCCCCTCCTGTGAGGGCCACTTCCTGTTATAAAGCTGTGTATCTGAACATTGTGTTAGAAGTTTGGGGATAATACCTAGTGTTTTCTACATATGTTTGAGTATTTGGGAGAATACTTATTTTTCTGTTGAAAGGTCTTTATTTCTTCCTTTTTAGTTAAGAATTTTTGGGGGTCAGGGTCTATTGTTTGTTTGGCTTGTTAGTCTTGGTGTAGACCTGTTTTCATGGTGCTTTGGTACAGCCATCTGCCTTATTGGTGAAGATTTGGTGCTGTGGATGGCCTCTGGGTTTTAAGTTGGTTTCCTTTTCCTGTGCTTCACATGCAGTAAAGTCGGTGGTACTGTTCTCGTTTGTGCATTTGTTCTCCATTCTCCTGTCTCTAGGAAATGTCTTCTTGAAGTAGCCTTTGAGCTTCTCTCTCCTATCCAGGGCTTGAGGCATGTCAGGGGTGGAGGTGAGGGCCTCTGTGCAGGTTTATTGATAGAGAACACTAGCTATCCGGAAATATGGACCAGCACAGAATAGTCAAATCTCAGATCTTTAACCTGCTGCTTCCTCTTCATCCATTGCGATAGAATCCTATAGGAAATCTGAGTGAAGCTACACAGTGTGTGAGCATGCACATGCATCCTGTCCCTGGTGGGCAGTCTGGTCACAGTTGCCATGTGTCACTGACCACTTCTTAATACCATCTACTTCTCAGCACATCTTCCCTGTGTGGTCCCTGGTTGAGGCAGCTCTGACCGGCCTGGCCTCAGTCCTAGTGTATATCGTGTGTTGATTCTCTAGTGTCACAGGTTCCTCATCCGTTCTTCCTTCTGAATTTGCTTTTCCTTTTCCACTCTACTTTTGTTCTTACTGAACCATGTTCCTCCTACCAAAGACACACTTGTTCTAACCCTGCGACAGATGTAGGATGGGTTGGGAGAAGGCGGGAAACACCAGTTAAAGGACAACTTTAAAAGCATGCACTCATGCTGGGTTATGGTGGTGCATGCTTTGAATTCCAGCACTCAGGGAGGCAGAGGTGGACAGATCTCTGTGAGTTCAAGGCCAACCTTGAACAAGCAAGTTCAAGTCTACAGAGCAAGTTCCAGGATAGGCTCCAAAGCTACAGAGAAACCCTGTCTGGGGATGGGGCGGGGGCGGGGGGGAAGCATGCACTCATGAGTCTTCTGAAGGACACACATATGTGATAATCTTCTGTATTGCAAAGTTTCTGATCCAGATGCCACAAGTGCTGGGATATATGCTTAAAATAATTCTGAAAGAAAACTTGCCTTTTATATGTGTGCACTATGATGCTCCAACACTTAGGTGAGCTGTTATTTAATTCAGCTAGACTAGAGATAATTTCTGTTAACAACCTTTGAAATATACATTTATTTGTGGTTATGTGATTGTCTTCCCTGTTGGACAGGGGTCACATCTATTCTTATAACCTCTGTTCTTATTATAGTGACTGGCAGATGGGTTGTTTTTTGTTGGGGGAAAAGGAGGGACTGAGACAGGGTCTCATTTTGTAACCCTGACTGAGATCTACCTGCCTTTACCACTCAAGTGCTAGGACTGCAGGTGTGTACCACCATGACTGAGACAAATGGATCTTTGACATAAATATGTTCAAAGCGATATGGAGGCACAGGCCTCTAATCCTAGCACTCCAAAGGCAGAGGCATATGGATCTCTGTGAGTTTGAAGCCATCCTAGTCTACATAGTGAATTTCAGGACAGCCAGGGCTGTATCATGAGGCCCATTATAAAAAAAAAAAACCAAAACCACAAAACAAAAATAATGTTCAGTAAAGTACTTCTGTCAGGAGTAAGAGAAACGAAATGACTAGATATGGAGCCAGATGGTGCTGGAATTCCACATAGTTAGGCATTGGACTGGCTGCTTCTCTGTTCTGAGCTCACCTTCCTCATGGGTCTGGCCTGGTTGTAAAGATGATGAGAACGGCACGAAAGTGCTTCTTGCATTGTCACAATTCTAAGTCCCCTCTCCAGGTTCTTGCAGGTAGCAAGGAATTGTCTTGGGACTGAAGGTTGTTTGTAACCAGCTGTCCACATTTGGTTAATCTGCTTCCTTCTCACTCCTTTTCAGTTTTTATCTTTATTACTCTTGAAATCCTCTGTTGTGAGGATTGACCCCATAACCTGATACCTAGTTGGTAGGTAAGTGCTCCACTTCTAAGCTGTGTGCTCCAATTTCATTATGTTTTGAGACGGGATCTCGCTAAGTTGCCTAGACTGGCCTCAAACTCACAACCCTACTGATTAAGCCTCCCTAGTAGCTGGGATTGTGGGCATATATACTACCTTTCTAGGTCTTGAAATTTTGTTTTTACTTCTCTCTCTCTCTCTCTCTCTCTCTCTCTCTCTCTCTCTCTCTCTCTCTCTCTCTCTCTCTCTGTGTGTGTGTGTGTGTGTGTGTGTGTGAGAGAGAGAGAGAGAGAGAGAGAGAGAGAGAGAGAGAGAGAGAGAGAGAGAGAGAGAGAGAGAGTTTTGCCTAAATATATGTCTGCATACCTCATGCTTGCCTGGTGCTGGCCGAAATCACCAGAAGATGGCATTTAATCCTCAGGAACTGGAGTTATGGACAGTGATGAGTACCATTGTGGGCACTAAGAACCTGGGTCCACTGAAAGAGTAGCTGGTACTCCTAGCTCTTCACCATCTCTCCAGCCCTGATGTTATGTTTTTATTTTTATTCTTTATTTTTTATATTTTATTTAGGTGTTTCAAGACAGAATTTCTCTGTGAAACAGCCCTGACTGCCCTGAAACTTGGTTTATAGAGCAGGATGGCCTCAAACTCAGATATTGTGTTTTTAAAGATGCCGTGCCCATGTCCCATATGTATGTACGTATGCACGCACACACAGTAACATTTGATATTTTAAAAAATTTATATGCATTTGTGTGAAGGTATCAGATCCCCTGGAACTGGAGGAGCTGAGCCATCTCTCAACCGCTGAGCCATCTTTCCAGCTCCCAGTTTTCCTGTCCTTAACTCTGTCCAGTATACACATATAAAGCAGATAATTGGTGTCTTTTGCCTCTTTGCCCACCGTATTCCCAGCACTGTAATAAAGAGGAGTTAGGTGATGGCTTTGGCTTTAAAGCATTTCAGTCTCTTCTGACTGAGACAGAAAGACCTTGGAAGTGTGTTGTAGCCCTACTTACCAGCTCTGTGGTCTCTCTGCAGACTTAATGTAGTTTGATTTCAGTACGCGGAAAGTCTATCTTTGCTCAGGAGACCAGTTCAATTCTGCAGGACAGCTGTTATGTCTTCCTTCATGATAGGGTTTTCAAAAAATTGGTAGCCAGAAGGTGGTGGCACATGCCTTTACTCCCAGGATTTAGGAGGCAGAGGCTGATCAATCTCTGTGAGTTCAAGGCCAGCCTGGTCTATAGACAACCAGGACTGTTATACAGAGAAACCTTGTCTCCCAAAAATAATAATAGCAATATATTTGTTTGATAACGCTTGGTATGCATATATGTGCATATGTACTTTTCTTTAACTGTGGTTGTTAAAGCCATTTGCATTTGTGTAAAGTCCAGGGGAGCCTGGAGTTGGGACAGAGTTTTATGTGTGCAGATCACTGGATAGTGGGTAAGAAATGCAGACGATGAACAGTGCTGTCATCACACTTGAAAGTAGCTCCCTCTCATCTGCTGTCCATCCAGTCTTTCTTCTAAATATTAAGTGAATCTTCCTCTTTCCTTCCTTTATGATCCACTTAGCCTTCCAACTCTTCCCTCCTGTGTCAGCACTCCTGAGTGCTAGGAGGTCACCCTTGCGCCACCACACCCAATTCTAGCACAGTTAACTCCTGCTTCTCTGACCTGAAATTGTTTGAAAGGCTGTAGTTATGGTTCTTATCGGTCTTACTGCTCCTCAGCTGATGCCTCCTTAGGTCTGGACCCTGGATTTCAGTTTGGAAAAACTGTGGGAGAGTTGATTCTGTAGTTAACTGCTGTGACTCCCTAAAGAGGGTTTTTACTTTCCTCAGGCCCTACTCTCTTCGGCAGCACTGTGGAGTTGTGGCAAGGCTTCTTGGGAGCTTTATCAGAGGACTTTGTACTGTGAGTCCAGCTCCAGGCCTAGGTTGGCTTCATGCCAGTGAGTAGGGACCAGTCCCTCATTCTGTTACTATTTCTCCTTATTTCATTGCTTTTGAATGAAAGCTGAATTTTTTTCTGCTAGATAGTTTATCAAACCTCTTTTCTGATTAACTTTGATTGGAGTAATTTTATTATCTTGGAATAAACCCCTTAATTGATAACTATAGCTAAGATACAGTTGATTTAGAATATTAGAGCTCGTTTACAATATCTTAATGTCCAATATTAGACATCAGGGAAATGCAAATCAAAACTACATTGAGAGTCCATCTCACCTTAGAGACTATAATTAAGAAAGCAAATTAGGGGTGGGGCTGGAGATATGCACAGTGGTTAAGAGTACTTGCTGCTCTTCCCGAGGCTGGGGGGTTCAGTTCCCAGCACCTATATGGTGGTCACCACCATCCATAACTCCTTATCCAGGGAGTCTGTGCCCCTTTCTGACATATGTGAACACCAGGAATGCGCAGGGTGCATATACATATAATGAAACACTCATACACATAAAATAAATCTAAAAAAAAGAAAACAAACAAGCCTGGAGAAAAGACTCAGTGATTAATGCTCTCTCAGAGGACCGATGTTTGATTCCCACCTCTGGAAGACCGCCTTTGCTCTTAACAGCTGAGCCATCGCTCCAGCCCCTGGTGTTTCCATTCTCAGCACTGTCCAGTATAGTTACACATATAAAAATCAGTGTTTTTTTTGCCTGTTTGCCCACCATATTCACAGCACTATAATACAAATTGTGAGTCCATTTCCCTTGACTCACAGTTCTCTATAACTCCAGCTCCAGGGAATCTGAATACCCTCTCTGGTCACTGCACTCAGTGTGTGCAGGTATATACATACACTTTAAAAAAAGAATGAGAGAATAACAGACCGGAATGACTTTGAAGAGAAGTGGACAGAGTGTAACATTTACACACTGTAGTAACATAAAATGGTGTTCCTTCTATGGAGATAAGTTATAGGGGTTCCTCAAGAAAACCAAAAGCGGAGCTAGTATATTAATGCTGTACCACTCCTAGGCATGTACCAAAGGAATCTCAGTCGGCACTCAAGAGATACTTTACGTCCATGTTATTGCAGTACTATTTACAGTAGCCAATTATGGACATAGCCTAGGTGCTTATCCGTACATAAGTAAAGACAATGTACTGTCTGTCTACAATGGAGAATTATTCAGTAATAAAAAAGTATTAAATGGATAGAACTGCAGGATCATCTTTTTAAGTAAAACAAAGCTAGATTATGAAAAATAGATATGACATGTTTTCTCTCCTAGATGTAAAAGAAAGTGACATGGAAGTATAAGGTAGACTATTCAGGGAGACAGACCCTGGGGGAGAATGTGACCGCAGTGCTCCACAGACATGGCAAAGATGTGCCATGAAGCCTTTACTGTCCACACTTCCTACATGCTAGTTAAAGCTATAAAATATGCTCTTAGGCACAGTGGGGAGCTAAAAGCAGTCTTGGTTCCATCTTCACGATGGTTTTGGTCTCGAGAGCAAGAAAGACATTTGTATAATTTGTAATTTTTCAAAAGTCATGGTGGATACGGTCTGAAGGTGAAGTGTGGAGATTTGCCCTGTTCTGTGGTCACCACCTCACAGAGCTAAGAATAGCAGTGACTACAGCAGGCCTGTGCTGGTTCATACCATAGCTATTCTCTTATTTCTACAGTCTCTTTGCTGAGTTAGTTGCCGTTATGAGCTGAGGACTAGAGAGATTATGGCAAGATACACGTAGAACTAAAGTTTGAGCCAAGTCCTCTTGTTTCTGGCGTCTTTGTACTTGGTACTGTGCTGTAGACATCCAGAGTGCTTCCCTCCACTCCCCCTTTCTTTCAGATGGTGAATTGACTCAGACCAGCCCTAGGGTGGGGCAGGTCCCTGGGGCTAAATGACCAGTCCTTCAGGGGCTGCCTTCCCATCTCCTGGCAAAGATATTTCTCCCTTTTTGAAATTCAGATGCAAGCTTCCTGCTTCTTTCTGTCCACTCCCTGTTTACTTCTTAGACTAAACTGTTTCCATGGTAACAGGTTACTTTTCAAAGGGAACATCTTGTCATTTTATTTAATCCACTGCAGCTGAAGAGGGCTGAAATATTAAGTTGTAGTTGCTATGGATACTGCTTTGTTACATCAGTTTCTTTTGTATCAGATTTTATATACAATGAATTTATTTTTTGTTACTAAAGAAATAAACACAATGGCTTACCATCATTGTAAATTGGCTTCTGAAACCATTTTTTTCATATTCCAACCAAAGAGTCGTAGAATTATAGAGGTTGCAAGTCAGCTATTTTTCAAAACATGTAATTTATATTAGCTATACAGTGAAATTCTCTGTTTTAGGAAAGATAATGATAGCTTTTTTGTAAAATGAACACACTCTTACATATTAATCTGGATTTGCAGTATTTCAGTGTTTGAAATCACAGAGATCACTAGGAAATAGAGAGAAATGGAGGAAGCCAGAAGGCTGCACTGGAGTTGGCCTGTGATCCCAGTACTTAAAAGGCAAAGAATTGTAAAGTTTGAGTCCAGTATGGACTGCATAGGAAGACACACATTCTCTGTCTCTCTGTCTCTGTCTCTCTCTCTTTCACACACACGTACACATGTATGCACACACACACTTTTTTCTGGTGTTTCTTGTCACTGTTTTAAGTTAGATGGCTTTTGTTTTGGTTGACACACAGTCTCTGTAGCCCTAGCCGTCCTGGAACTCTGTGTAGATGGGGCTGGTCTCCAACAAAGAGATCTGCCTGCTCTAACACGATTAATAAAAACCCAGAGACAGGTATTGGGTTTCACCCTGCAAGTCAGAAAGGCAAAGCAGCCAGCCACTGGCTCTTACCTCTACCTCAGTCTGAAATGGCGATCCTGCCTCCAGGAGTCTCAGAATGAGACTGTGAGTGAGTGCTGTCTCCTCCCATTTTGTAATCCCCTCTAGGGCTAGGATTTAAGGTGTGTGTCACCACTGCCTGGTCTGTAGGGCTGACCAGTGGGGCTGTTTTACTCTCTGAACTTAAGGCAAGCTTTATTTATTAAAATACAAATGAAATATCACTACAGCCTGCCTCTGCCTCCTGATTGCCGGGATTAAAGGTGTGCATCTGGCTTTCTTTCCTAATTTTAGTCTTAATTGTAATACATCTGTAGATGACCATTTCTGTCCTGCCTGGTTTCACAGATGTTTAGTTCCAGTGAAACACAGAGGCTTGTATTAATTATAAACTCTTTGGCCTCTTAGCTCAGGCTTATTATTAACTAGGTCTTATTGAAATTACCTGGGGTGAGTGAGAAGGAAATACGAAACATGCAACAAACCTGCTTAGGAGTTTATTAGAGGGGGCCTGGGGAAGTCAGTGTGTAGAGAGAGAGAGGAAGATGGCGCGTCCAGCTTTTAAAAGATTGGTGGCATGTATCTTTATCCACTGAGCTGTTTTGGAGAACTCTCACTTAAATTTTTTTAAATTTATTTTGTATATATATTTATGTGTGGACATGTACATCCCGTGATACACAGGTGGAAGTCAGAGGACAACTTTGTGGAGTTGATTCTTTCCTTTTGTACTTTTGTGAGTCCAGAAGATTATTAATAAAGATTTATGTTAACATTGTAAGGAAATCTTTATGTGGAAACTTAATTTGGTGGTAAGGTGCTTGCCATCCCAGCAATTAAGCAAAACAGAAGCAAAAACATTACACATAGCCTTAAATTTATCAGCTCTCATTATGTCTTGGTGTGGAACCAGAAAGATGGTGAACAAGCGTGGTGGTACACTTCTGTAATGGTGACTCCGCGGGTCATAAGTCTGAGGTCAGGCAAAGTATTGAGACTCTGCCTCAAAAGCAACAAATGCAGCAGTATTAAAGTGTTCTGCCCTCTCCAGTTACATAGCTGTGTGGGGCTGGGTTTTCTTCATATGATTTAAAAATTACAGGAGAATATAGTTGTGTGCTATTGTTAGGTAATTCTAGAACAATGACTTTATTTTCATTATGCTTTTTGTTGATACTGCTATTGTTTTTTTAAAAAAAATAAACTTTTATTTATTCTTTGTGGATTTCATTCATTCCGTTTCCACTGCTCTCTGCTCTTGTAACCTCACACCCCGAATAAAGATTGAAAAGAAAAAACAAAAAGGGCTCTCCCATCCCCAAATAAAGGTTTAAAAGAAAAACCAAAAAACAAACCACCAAAGGAAAAGAATCTCATCATGGAAGCTGTAGTGTGACCATTGCCCATTGAGTCACAGTTCACCTTTTAACCCTTTCCTTGTCACTTGCAAGTGGCCATTGTAACAAGTCATTTGATCTGGCTGGAGGCCTCTGGCTTCTGCTATAGCACCAATAATGGGCTCTCACTGGGACTCCTCTCAGATATCCTGTTGTCCTGTGTCATGGAGATCTTGCTGTTTTAGATCTGTAGGTTTTTCCCACTTACATGTTCCAACGGTTCCTAGATGAGATGGGTGTTGGGGTGGACTAACTCATAGCCCTGGTTCTGGTCCTGGGTGGTAGCTGGGTCAGTCAGCCCACTAGCTTGCCAACATAGACTCTACATCACTATCTGGGCAAGCTCCCCAGCATTGCTTCAGTTAGCTCACCCATTGCAGCCTGAACAAGGAGTGCAGCCAGTTAGTTCTTCTGCTCTCAGATTTGGGTCACCCACACTCATACCACCAGGGCCAGCTTTACTGTTTTGCCCAGGTGAGGTACAGGGCCCTCTTTCCCAATGCTGTAGGGGGCAGTGTGTTGGCTCACCTGAATCCCCTACCACAGGGCCAGCTCTACTGTGCTATGCAGGTGAGGTGCACGCCTGTGGTAAGGAGTGGAGCCATCTTTCCCGAGTGCAGGGGCCACCTCTCCTAGCTATCCCAGTGCCAGTAAAGGGCAGGACTGGCTCTGCACAGCATGATTTCAGTGATCCTTTATGTTAACACAGGCCATGGACATCATCACAGATCCCAGCTGCAGCAGGACTATGAACCCGGATAGGATGTCACCATGACCCCAGTGGTGGCACAGGCCAATCAGATCAGTATGGCCCCAGCTACAGCATGGTCCTTCCTTGGACACAGACATGATCTTAAGTAGCTGACCAGACTCTAGTCATCCACACATCCTCCTCAATGGTAACAGGAGCCACACATATAAACTCAGACTCTAGCTGCATACATCGCCCTTGGCAGCAGCCCTGGCCCAAAAGACACCATGACCACAGATTGCAGCCTAGACCCTGGACATCTGTGTAACCTATAATGACAGCATGGGCCAGGGATATCAACACATACCCCAGCTATGGTAGACCACAGACTCGGACGTAGTCCTCAGCAGTAGCCTAGGCCCGGATGTCATCGTGGCTCAAGGTGGCAGCACAGGCCAGTCAGATTGGCATGTTACCCATGGCAGCATGACCTTTGAATACCAACATGGCCCCAGATGATGGTTAGGACTACAGACCTCTGAACTGTCCTCAGTGGTGACAGGCTACATTGGCTACTTCAGGGCCTCATACCAAGACCTGTCCCCTGGCAATGGCCCAGGCCCAGACATCACCTTGGACTCGGGTGACAAGCAGACTGTTCATGTTAGCCTGTTCCTTCACCTCTCTGATCTGCCTCTCTCCCCAGGCCATGAACCATTGCCTTCCATTTCCCTACCCTGTACTCGCTCATCAAATGGTGTTTGGCCACTGCTGTGGGAAATGTTTTGTACACCATAAAGATTTGTCATTCTTATTGGTTTAATAAAATGCTCATTGACCAGTAGCCAGACAGGAAGTACAGGCAGGGCAACCAGACTAAGAATTTTGGGAAGAGGAAGGACTCAGTCTGCAGTCACCAGCCAGACATAGAAGAAGCAGGATAAAAATATTGCACTGAGTAAGGTACCAACCAGGCCATGTGGCTAAACAGAAAAGAATTATGGCTAATTTAAGTTGTAAAAGCTAATTAATAATAAGCCTAAGCAGGGGCTGAAGAGATGGCTCAGAGGTTAAGAGCACTGGCTGTTCTGAGTTCAATTCCCAGGAATCACATGGTGGCTCATAACCATCTATAATAAGATATAGTGTCCTCTTCTGGCATGCAGGTGTACATGCAGGCAGATACTGTATACGTAATAAATAAATAAATTAATTAATTAATTAATAATAAGCCTGAGCTAATAGGCCAAACAGTTTATAATTAATATAAACCTCTGTGTGTTTCTTTGGGTCTGAACTGCTGTGGGAACATGCAGTTTCCTGTACAACTGTTGCTTTTCTTCTCGTACATGCTCGAAGTAGAAACCATAGGTGGCACTTGGTATGATGGTGGCCAACTGCCCAGCACTGATCAGATTGTGGTTGATTGTGTCTCCCCACTTAGATCAAGAGATGGGGGGGTGACCCATCTTTGTTCTCTGCTAGCTCGGGCCTGGAAAGTTATTGTTCTTTTGAGATAGGGTCCACTATGTAATCATGGCTGTCCTAGAACTCAGTATGCAAACTGTGGTTGATAGCCTTGAACTCCTGAATAAGTGAGAGCACAGATGTGTACCACCACACTGGATCTGAGGCCAGTGCTGCTAGCTGAACTCAGGTTCTTTCCAAGAGCACCAAGTGCTCTTCGTGAGCAGTCTTCTAGCTCCTCTCTCTAGTTTACGGTCTCACAGTTCCTCTGAAATGGGACATGTTGCTTTCAACTTCTTTATGTCTTTGACCTAAAATATGTTAGAACTTTAGCTTGGCTGCTAGAGTGGAGGGCTTACCTAGTGTGCAGAAAGCCCTGGGTTCTGTCCCTAGCAGCGTCCAGACTAGACTTGGTACATGCACTCTGAATAATTCCAACACCCGAGAGGTGGAAAGAGGAGGACCAGAAGTTTAATTTAAGGTGGTCTTTGGCTATAGCCAGTCCGAAACTGGTCTGTTCTATAGAAATTAAGACCGTAGAGCCTGAAGAGATGACTCAGCAGTTAAGAGCACTGGCTGCTCTCCCAGAGGACCTGGGTTCAGTTCCCAGCACCCACATGACACAACTGTTTTTAACTCTAGTTCCAGGAAATCCGATACTTTCACACCAATGTACATAAAATAAATTGAAATAAATTTTAAAATGAAAGAAAGGCCATCTGATAATTGTAATATTTAGTCTACATTCTTCATTTCCTAGATGTTATAGGTTAATGCTGTTATTTTTAAGCATTATATATAGTTTTTAAGTCATTTCATTTTAAAATGTTCTATTTTGCTGTTAATTTGTATTTCATTTCCTACTTACCTTCTTTAATCTTCCTTTTTAAAAACTTCAAAGAAACACAGAGTTGGGGGTGTGGTTCAATGGTGGAACACTTCCCTAGAATGCATAGGACCTCGGTTTCATCCTTAGCACCTTGAAGACCAAACCATACCAGAGTGTTCTCATTTAGTTAGGCTCCTATGAAACCCTTGCACGTAGCACCTCCTTTGTTAATAATTCTTCTTCTTCTTCTTCTTCTTCTTCTTCTTCTTCTTCTTCTTCTTCTTCTTCTTCTTCTTCTTCCTCCTCCTCCTCCTCCTCCTCCTCCTCTTCCTCCTCCTCCTCTTCCTCCTCCTCCTCCTCCTCCTCCTCCTCCCTCTTTCTCCTCCTTCCTTCCTCCCCCTCCTCTTCCCCCCCTCCTCCTCCTCCTCCTCTCTCTTTCTCCTCCTTCCATCCTCCCTCCCTCCTCCTTCCTCCCCCTCCTCTTCCCTCCTCCTCCTCCTCCTCCTCCTCCTCCTCCTCCTCCTCCTCCTCCTCCTTTTCAGTTTTTTGAGACAGGATTTTTCTGTAGCTTTGGAGCCTGTCTGTAGACCAGGCCTCGAACTCTGAGATCTGCCTGCCTCTGCTGCCCAAGTGCTGAAATTAAAGGTCTTTGTTAATTCTTAATGTAATAGTTGTTTGCTTCCTGTTCTTTTCTTTTTGGACTTCTTAAAAATTTTATTTTTAAAGATTCATTTACATATTTTATATATGTGGACACTTTGTCTACATGTACATTTGTTCACCAGAAGAGGGCATCAGATCCCATTACAGACAGTTATGAACTGCCATATAGGTGCTGGAAATGAACTCAGTCCTCTGGAAGAGCAGCCAGTGCTCCTAACTGCTGAACCATCTCTCTAGCCTTCCTTTTTCCATTTGTTTGTTGTTTCTTTGAGACAGGGTTTCTCTCTATGTATTGGTCCTGGACTCTGTAGACCATGCTGGCCTTGAACTTAAAAGATCTGCCCGCCCCTACCTTCTGAGTGCTGATATTAAAAGTGTGTCCCACCACTGCATAACTTTTGGGGATTTTTTTTTTTTAATTAAGAAAGGTTTTCTTTTTCTTTCCCTGTTTTTATTTTTTTTTAATTTTTATTTTTATTTTTATTTTGAGATAGGGTTTCGCTGTGTGACTTTGGAGCACTAACTCTTGTAGATGTCCACCACCGCCGCCCGGCTAAGAAAGGTTTTATTTTTCAAACCAAACAAATCCATTAATACGCATCCAAATGCCACAGCAAGCATTCACTATGTTTTATAAGAGGAAAAACTGCACTCTAGTGTCAACTAAAAACTAGAACAGTTTTAGAACAACCACTGCTTATGATGACATGGATACATGGACATCTAAGAAGCCATGGTATGTTTGCAGCTGTGTGAAATGCATGAGCAGTGTGAAGTAATGGAAGGCAGAGTGGCTGCACTCACTCTCAGACCCTTTGCCCCATTGTGTGCTCTTGTTCTGTCCTGTTGAATTAGTCAGCAGGTAAAGGTACAAAGAACTTAATATCAAAGAAACTTCAAAAGTCAAGAATAGATTCAAGGTCATGGCTAGTTATTTCCAGAGGTTGGGGAAGGGGGGTTCTCAAAAAACATATTTCACAAAATAGCAGGCACTAAATCTAGTCACGTGCTTGCAGTAGAAAAAGAAGCACCTTTAGATCTTACTAGAGACTGGTCTTCATGATGCGCAGGATCTCTGGCTCATCGACCTCGCCATCTCCATCCATCAGCTCCATCAGTCATTTCCGAGCGCTCCTCCTCAGTCAAGTTCTTACCTAACTCCTTGGCCACACACCTCAGATTTTTGAATATTTTCCCAGTTTTATCATCATCGAAGAGCTTGAAAGCTTTCAGGATTTCTTCTTTGGTGTCTTTCTCAGACATTTGCTGAGTCATCACTATCAAAAAGACACTAAAGTTAATTTTTCCTGTCCCTTCCTTATCAATTTCACTTAATCATCATCTTGATTTCTTTCTTGTGTTCAAAGCCGAGGGCCCTCATTGCAACCTTGAGTTCCTTAATGTCTGTCGTTCCAGTTCCATCAGCATCGAAGAGATCAAAAGCGTCCCAGATTTTCTGTTTCTGTTCTTCAGTCAGTTCAAGCTTAGGGCCCTTTCTTTCTCCCTGACCACTGGATGCCATTTTTGTCTTCTTAAAATTAGAGGTCCTTCTGGCATAGAGTTCCAAGGAAGAACTAGTTCATCAGCCTGACGAACCATGCAGGAAAGGCCGCAGGGCCACAAAGAGGTCTAGGAAGGGCTTAGGGGAACCACACAGGGTCCATCGAATACCCGGTACTTACCATCACTGAATTTTTGGGGAATTTTTATAACATGGTTTCATAGTGTAGCCAAAGTTGTCCTTGAATTAAAAGCCTCCTGTCCCAGCTCTCTCAAGTGCTAAGGATTGCAGGTGTATTCCTTCACATTGGGTCCCTTCTATTTTTAGAAATAGGAGTAGATCCGTAGTTCCATAAGGTGCTTGAGGGTTGTTTTTATTTTGTGGCATATTACTTTAGGGCTGTGGGTATCAGTGGTATCAGAAAGATTTTTGTAATCAATCATTAGGGCACCCTAAAGTAGCACAGACATTCTAGAACAGGCTAAAGATTGAGCTGTAGCAATTGTGGCTTAAGCTTTCTGAGGTGTAATAGGTCTTGACTGGAGATACTTGTAGTCAGAAAAGCATTTGGAAAGTCAGTGGAAATGCTTTGGCAGGCTATTTTGATCATGGCTCCCTAGGAAATAGAAATGGACATGTTAGGATGAAAATAGTGTGGCTCACACCAACTTAGAAAACAAACTGTTACGCTGAGTATGGCGGCCCACGCCTTTAATCCCAGCACTCTGGAGGCAGAGGCGGGAGGATCTCTGAGTTCAAGGCCAACCTCGTCTATGGAGTGAGTTTCAGCACAACCGGGGCTACGCGGAGAAACCCTTTCTCACAAAACCAGAACGCCAAACAATAAACAAAAACCCAAGCAGTTAGTTGTAGAAAGTAAGTCATGGCCTGGCTAGTTGAATACTTGGCATAGTTTTTGAATCATAAACCTCCTAGACGAGTCCATCTACAAGCTTCTGTGTCAGAGAGGGAGGCTGCTGCCGGCTGCAACAGAATGAGCCCTTGGTATAAGTACTTTACCACCAGAGCCCCCTTCTTGTCTGCCTGCCTCTGTCGTGTTGTGGTTTTATTCCCTCCTGAAAATGCCTGTCTTCTGCCTTGCTGTCCTGCCCTTTCTCTGCTCCAGAGGCGTCCAGTCCACTCCAGGCAGAGTGACTTGGTTGTTTGGGGATCTGTGTGACAAAACAACCAATGAACAGCTTCTTCACCTCAGGCAGGAGTTGGCTGGCACCCGAACTTACATTCAAGAACCACACAGTGGAGTCATAAAACAATTGCCAGGACTTACCAGTTTGGTTGGGCCACGGTCATAGCCAGTTTGACTGCATGTGGCCTGTGGACAGCTGGTTAGACACTGGAAGCCTAGCTGGTTTGCTTAACTTCTCTTAGTATTTTTTGAAGTTTCTTCTGGAATGGAGTGTCTTATGTTTTGGTATGATATCTGTGATCTTTCTCATTGGGAGATGGGTGCTGCCACCCTGCCAGGTCAGTTCCAGAATCTTAGGACTGGGATCACCTTGTTGTTGTCACTGCCCTCTCTCACCTTGTCAGTGCTGCTGCGCCCCCCTCACCCCCACCCAAACTGTGTTCTTGATGGAATAAAAGTAGAAAGTGAGACTGGGCACATAGCTCAGTTGATAGAGTACTTGCCTGTCACGCAAGCATGCATGGTCCTTGGGTCTGGTCTTCAGGATGAATACACACTCGTAATCTCAGCCTCAGGAAGGGAGGAAGAAAGGTCAGAAGTTCAGGCTCACCCTTAACTACAGGGTGAGTGTGAGGAGGACAGCCAGGGCTACATGGAGAGGTCCTTCCCCAAACCAGCAGGTGGTCCAGTCAGATTTTGAGGGAGATGAGAGGTTAAGGACCTGTGCATGTAGCATGTGTAGCTGAAGCAATGTTGGAAACAGTGAAGGAGTGGCCTCCTTTTAAGACATCTCTCTGGGGCTGGAGAGATGGCTCAGGAGTTAAGAGCACTGGCTGCTCCTTCAGAGGACTCAGGTTCCATTCCCAGCACCCACGTGGCAGCTCACAACCAGCTGTAGCTCCAGTTTCAGGGTTGTCCACCTGCTGCCCTCTTTAGTCCTCTGTGGACACAAATATACTCAGGCAGAGGTACATACACATAAATAAATATTAAAATATAAGCTGTCTCTCATCTACGTGGAGTGATTGACTTCCCTTGAAAACTTTTGGAAGGCTTATCAGAACAGCTCTGTTAACTTTCTGCTCTCTTCTCTGCAGGAGGCTGAATAGCACACAAGGAGAAATTCGAGTTGGCCCCAGCCATCAGGTAAACTAAATTTTACTAACTTAATAACTTTTTATTTTCTATTTTTCTGCTTTATCTTTATTCTTGTTGGCTGGAGAAATGGCTCAGTGGTTAAGCGTACCAGCTGCTCTTCTGGAGGACTTGACTTCAATTCCCAGCACACACATGGCAGCTCACAACTCCCTCACACAGACATACATGTAGGCAAAACACCAATACATACGAAATAAAAGCAAATAAATTATTTTTGTTCTTTCTAGTTGTATCTTAGAGTAGTTATTGATAATTCTCTAGTTCTCTTAAATATAGAGCTAAAGGTTTTGTGGGGTACTGGTGTGTGTGTGTGTATGTGTGTGTATAAGGCTTTGTGAGGTACTGGTGTGTGTCTGTGTGCGTATCTGCTTGTGTGTCTGTCTGTCTGTCTGTCTTGTCTGTGTCTGTGTGCATGACTGTGTGTGTCCAGATGAGAATGTCAGGTGTTTTGCTTGATCATTCTTTACTTTCTTTGTTCCTTTGAGACAGTCTTTCCTTTCACTGGTGTTGGAGCAGGCTAGTTGCCAGCAAGCTTCAGCAGTTCCTTTATCCTGTCCCCATCTGCTGGGCTACAGGTCCACAGCTGGCCTTTCATATAAGGTCTTCATGCTTGTACCATCAGTGTGTTCTCACCCACTGAGGTCTCCCCAGCTGGAAGGTTTTGAGACAGTGTCTTCATCTGTAGTAAGACTGGCCTTAAATCTGTTTATGTAGCACAGGCTAGACTGAACTTTCAGTCCTCCTGTCTCAGTCTCCTCAGTGCTAGGGTACAGGCACATGCACTGCATCTAACACCAGAGGTCTCTCCTCCTGCCCAGACTATCATGTATTAAAACAAACAAGCAAAGCAACTGTGAAGATTGGAACAATGGCTAGGAGGAAAATGAGGATGATCTGGAGTGAGTGTGCACAGCTGCAGTTTTATAGAAGTCTTATGGAAGTTTTATAATGAAACCTTTAATTTTGTCCCATAACTTTAAAGTTAATAATAATAGTTTAAAAAGTAAAGCCAGTCAGTGGTGCCACACCCTTTTAATCCCAGCACTGTGGCTGCAGAGGCAGGTAGATCTCAGTGAGTTCCAGTCTAACCTATTCTACAGAGTTATTTCCAGGACAGCCAGGGCTACACAGAGATACCTTGTCTCTAAAAACCAAAACAAACAAATAAATGAGAAATAGGAAATTTTAGAAAATGATTAATTCCTGCAGTTAATGGAGGCAGAAGTAGGTGGATCTGTGTGTTGGAGGTCAGCCTGGTCTATAGAGGGAATTTCAGGACAGCTAGTGCTACATAGTGAAACCCTGTCTCAAAACAAAACTGTAGAGTTTACCCATTTTAGAAGAATATAGAGCAGTAACTTTACAAATACATATTTATTTATTTATTCATTCACTCATTCATTCACTTATTTATTTGATATTTTGAGACAGGTTTCTCTGTGTAACAGCCCTAGCTATCCTGGAAGTAGCTCCTGTGGACCAGGCTGGCCTCGAATTCACAGAAATCCACCTGCCTCTGCCTCCCAGTGCTGAAATGAAAGGCGTGCACCACCAGTGGTGAGAGGGGACCAAAGCCTTGCTCATACTAAGTAGGTTCTCTGCCTGTGACCTGTACTACTGTCCCTGGCTCTGGACTGGAATTTCTGCTTTTTTGGATTTTTTTTGTTGTTGCTGTTATTGTTGAGTTTTTTTCATTTGTTTGTTTTTTGATTTTGGTTGTTTAGTTTGTTTTGCGATATATTTTTGTTATTGTTGTTAGTATTTGAGACAAGGTCTCACTATATTTATAGCCCTGGCAGGCCTGAAACTCAGTATATAGCCTAGGCTGGCTTATAAACTCACAGAGAATTTGGCCTTTCTTGCCAAGTGTGGGATTCAAGTATTCATCACCGTGCCCTGCTTTTTAAAATTACTTTTAAATTACATGTATATGTATATGCCTAAGTGGGGGCATCAGTACATGAGTGCAGGTGCTGTGGAGGCTCGACGAGAGCTTGACATCCCCTGGAATTACAGTCTGGGCTGCCTGGCATGGGTTTTGGGAACCAGACTTGGATCCTCTGGAAAAGCGGTCTGCACTTTTAACCTCTAGTCCTTGTTTTATTTTATTATTTTATTTTAACAAGGAGTCACTATGTGGCCCAGATTGACTCTGCCTTTTCAATGCTGAAATTACAGGCATGTACTAGAAGAATGTCCTTGGGCTTTTATTTTGTTTGTTTGTTTACAGTTACCTATTGTGTGTGTGTGTGTGTGTGTGTGTCTGTCTGTCTGTCTGTCTCTTGGGGGCACCTGTGTACAGTAGAGGACAACTTGCAGGAATAAATTTTCTCCTACTATGTAGGTCTTAAGGATCAGACTCAGGTTGTCAAGCTTGGCAGCAAGCACTTTCCCCACTGAGCCCTGTCACCAGCCTCTAGCTGTATTGGGAATCAAGGATCCAGTGCTTGCCTGGCATTGCTCAGTCACACTCCCATTTCTCTTCTCGCCTTTGTGTTTTGTTTTGTTGGTTTTGTCCCCTCCCCCCTCGCCCATTTTCTCTCCTACAGTTTGTTCCCAGGATTGCAGGATCTTCATACTGGATTTTGACTTAAGATTTATTTCTGCTGGGCGGTGGTTGCGCATGCCTTTAATCCCAGCACTTGGGATCTCTGTGAGTTTGAGGCCAGCCTGGTCTACAAGAGCTAGTTCCAGGACAGGCTCCAAAGCTTCAGAGAAACCCTGTCTCAAAAAACCCAAAAAATAAGATTTATTTCCTACCCTAACAGAAAAGGTGCTGCTGGAGGAGGAGGATGCATCTAGAGTCCAGAAAGAAGCAGGTTTGCTAGACTTGGGTTTTGTATGCTTTTGTCTAAATCAAATGCTAATTTAATATCAGAGCTGGAAATATATTTTAATAGTCAACTTTTAAAGTACCAAAATCTTATTACCTTTTTAAAGTTTTAGCTTTTTTCTTAGGGAAGATAGTAACACATACAAATGTGGGAACAGAATATAGTCCTCAGTGTCACGGAGCATTGTAGAGTTCTAGTGAGACTTGTCCTGTCTGATCTCCTCGGGCTGCTTCCTACCTGTGGTAATTGAAGTGAGTCACTCCATCATTTTAATTACAAATAGCACAATGAGAAAAAAAAGCCCTCTTATAAAAGACAAAACTATAATATTTCACACCAAACCAAAGTCTGTAATATCTTGGGATTGGGGGGTGAGTTAGTGGTCACTTGCGTTTGATTGGCAAGATGGCTCAAGCCTGGCAACTGAAGTGTGATCCTGGCACCTACATGGTTGGAGGAGAGACCTGACTCTTGACTGACTTCTACATTTCTGCTGTGGTATACCACCAACCTCATGACACAAAAATAAATCAGTGCAATTAAAAACAAAATAAAGCACTTGACCTGCAAGTGTGAGAACCAGAATTCATTCTGATACCCAGAATCTACAAAAATGCCAAGTGTGCATGGCGTTGGTCCCACAATTCCAGTAGAAGAATTCAGAACTGAGGTCCCCAGAGCAGTGATAGTGGTAAGCTCTGGGTTTGAGGGAGAGGCCTCCGTCAATAAAATCAAAGGGGAATTGAGGGTGATTTTCTGCTTTAACCACAGGCCTCTCTGCGTGTCCCCACCCACTTACATACAATAAGATGCAGACATATGTGCACACCACATATATAAAATAGGAAAGAGAAAAAATCCAGTAATTTCCTTTTTTTCAGTATTTGCTTTTACTTTAGAGTTTAGAGCATGCTTGTGTCTGTGGAGGCATGTACTCATGAGTCTGGTTGCCCAAGGAGCTCAGAAGAGGACATTGGGTCCCCTCTGGAGCTGGAGTTACAGTTAAATGTGCACTGCGTGAACTCTGGGCCAGCTCTGCAGCTCCAAATCAGTGATCTCAAACACCCTGTCCCTTCTTCTCACTCTGGTTCTGTTTGTGTATGTGTGTGTAATACTACATGTTTAAGTTTATTCTGATCTTGTTACTTAAAACTTTAACATTTCTATTAACCCTGCTCTGCTTTCATCTAAATCTGGTTTTATTTTTTTATTTTTTTTTTGAGACAGGGCTTCTCTGTGTAGCCGTGGTTGTACTGGAATTCACTTTGTAGACCAGGCTGGCCTTGAACTCACAGAGATACACTTTCCTCTCCCTCCCGAGTGTTGGGATTAAAGGCATGTGTCACCATTGCCCAGCTTCATCTAAATCTATCTTTCTCCTGTGTATGATTTATTTTATAACCACAAATAACAATATTCACACTGCTATAGACTATTAGAATGCTTTCCTTTGGCTTCCTTTGGTGCTGGGATTTAGTGCAGGGCCTTGCCTGTGCATTACACATACTTTGCCACTGAACTGTATTCACAGTTGCTGGGAACAAGTGTGCTGTTAAATTCTGTTTTACCTTTTTACTCTAGCCCATGAGGGCTGTGCAGGTAAATTAATGTTTTAGCATTGCTTAAAATAGTTCCTGAGTAGAACCAATTCAGCTTTTGTTGCATGTAATTTTTCATTTAATTTAGGGATTTTATAATGTTCTATTATGTGTTGACTTTACAATGATATTCTTCTTCCCGTTTTCTTTTATTTCCTCTTGCCCTTTACATAATGGTAGATGATACGCACTCCCTGGGCTCCCTTCTCTCTGTTTGCTTTCAGTGATGGTCTGTCATCCAAAGTTGCCTCTTCCTCACCTCCCCCACCCCACCCCCCCTTGTCTCCTATATTTGATGTAGCATTTCAGAGATTCCCAGTTACGAGTAATGCCACAGTGAATGACCCGTGTGCACTGATGTTTGTGACACATCTTTGCATATGTCCTCCGAAAGAGACCTGCCTGCCTGGAGAGCCAGTCCTTACTGCAGTTTTGAGGATACTGCCACATGGTCCCCCTAGTGACTGTGATGGAGAAGACTGGAGTCTGTTGGTCACCTGTATTCCTCTTGTTTAGGCCTCATATTCTACCATTAAAAGCCATTTCCATGTTTTGTTCTATGTCACCCAATTGTATTTCTTATAACACCCTCCTCCAGGGATTGGTCCTATTCCCCAACTACAATAACGTTTTCATTTAATGAAGAGCCATTGTATACTAGAGACTGGACCTGGCCTGGGGATGCAAAGCCAGTACTGACGTCATTGACTTTCCAAATGGGCATCCATCCTCTTTTCATATTAAGTAGAATTAATTGTGACACCTTGTGATGGGGCAGAGAAAAAAACTGAACTAGATCACTGTGTTTTTTGGAAGGATTTAATTGCCAAGACACTCTCTGGGGTTGGACAGGTGAAAGTGGTGGAAAAGCAAACAGATTTTATATGACAGTGTGGCCATCTGCACTGATACAGGCTGTCGGGATTGATACAGAACTTGGTGCCTTGACAGAGATAGCCGACTTTGGGGAAAGGTTAAGGGAGGTTCCTGGAGGATTAAGGGTGGGTTCTGCTTTTCTAGTAAATAAAGCTTTTAGGCTTGTTTACCTGTTGCAGCCCTTCTTTCTTTCTTTCTTTTTTTTTTTTTTTTAAAAGTCTTGGCCTTTAGGGGAAAGGGAACTTTTAGACCTGATAGCTTATAAGCTTGGTGGTGGTAGTTCATGCCTTTAATTCCAGCAGGGCGCAGGTGGACCTCTGTGAGGTCAAGGCCAGCCTGGTCTGCAGAGCTAGTTCCTGAACAGCTAGGATTGTTACACGGAAAAGAAACCCTGTCAGGGTCTGCGGGGGGAGGGGGGGGACACGGGACACCCAAAAAGATATAAAGTGAATACTAACTGTGAAAGATCATTATTTTGCTTAGAGTGGTGCCAGTTCCTGCATTTGGTAGGCTGAGGCAGGAGATTTGTGAATTTGAGATCTTTGTGGACCGAATAGCAGGACTGCCTCCAAACCTGTCAACCAGCCAGAGTCTCCTTGGTTGGGAAAAGTGAGGGTTCCCCTTAAAGATCATTGGCTGACAAAGATTCCCCATCACTTCCCTCTCCTAGCACGTGGCTGATAAGCAGCCTACCTAATGCAGATTGGGATGTGGAATTTTGTTCCAAGTCTGCTAGACTGTTACTATGTGTCACTGTGCGTTTCCAGTGTTTGCTTCTACATTGGTCTGCTTTTTTCACTTAAACTGTTCCTAGGAATTTCAGCACAGTGTAAAATATCAAAACAACATAAGACTATTACCAAAATTTTGAGCCAAATTTGAAGCAAGCTTTAATTAAATACTAGCCAGGATGATAAACTCTGAGCAGATCCATTTCAGGGTTCCCAGAAAAATGGCCATGAGGTATATTGACCAGGTGCTTTTTTTGTTGTTTGGTTGGTTTTGGTTTTTGAGATAGGGTTTCTCTATGGAGACCAGGCTGGCCTTGAGCTCACAGATTTCCGCCTGCCTTTGCCTTAGAGTATTAGAATTAAAGACGCGCCAGTTACTTTCAAAGTCAAACCCACAAAGCTATTGTACTTTCAACCATCCAACTAGTGGCAAACATCCATTCTTGATGAACCTCCTGCCTATGAATCATCCTGCCTACCTGTGATCAAGCACATCTGGTGCAGTTGGGTCAACCAAACTTATTTAGAGAAGTGAAAACAGGGCTTGTTATCTTACCTGAATAGCAGCTAATACTTCAGGAAGTATTTGTCCTTGGGCATTGGGCTCACAGGTTTTGTTTTTTTTTTTTGTTTTTTTTTTTTTTCAGGTTTTGAGCTTACAGAGGCATTTTTGTTTTATCTTTTAGGCACCATGATTAAAACTTAAAACATAACTTTGGCTCTTACAACAAGAATGTCAGGTAACTTGTAGGTCCTTCCCTAGGCCTCTGATGTTATGGTTTTAACAGAATGCTGTGGATCTCCAAGTGGCTGCAGCGGGCAGAGGTTCCTGAGACCATGCCACTAGTCCCCAAAGTGGTGGCAGGCAGTGGGCATCAGTTCCTGAGAACGAGAGCAGCCAGTCCCAGGCAGGGACAGTGTAGCTCCTCTAGTGACTGCCGGGAGCCACGGGATGGGTAAGAGACCTCAATGGGGCAGTTAGTCCCATGAGGAGCACGCTGGCCGCTGGTCCTGGGCAGGGAGCCGCACAGCCACGGGAGAGACAGAGGCATAGATAGGCAGGCCATGCAGAGTGAGGTTGGATATTTGTTTAGTGGGTTATGGAGGGGAAAGGGGAGAAGGGGAGGGGGGGAAGAAGTAAAGGACTCAGGCTGGAAGCTAAAGATCAGCTTACCTTTGCAGGCAGGGGAGGGAGTGGACATGGCTTGTCTCTTAAAGGGACAGAGCAGATCATTACATCTGGTAGTTACAGTAGCCATTGTACTTGCCTGCTTACCCCTGTTCTGCCTTAGAGTGCAGGTAAGAAATCTGATTACTTAGAATCTTGGTTGTTGTGATCACTTATGTTCTTACTTGGAATGTATGTGTTACATCAGGTGATTTGCTTTTTTTAATTGCTTTAATTAATTAATTATTTTTTCCTGGGGCAGGGTTTCTCTGTAGCTTTTGGAGCCTGTCTTAGAACTCACTCTGTAGACCCAGCTGGCCTCGAACTCACAGAGATCCGCCTACCTCTGCCTCCTAAGTGCTGGGATTAAAGGCGTGCGCCACCACCACCCTGGTGGTTTGTTTTTATGTATACTATTCAGTTCATTCAGCAGAGTCATAGTAAATCTCAGACTTGTCTTTTTCCAGAGTTTCTTCCTGTCTCTTGATACTTTTCTTCCCAAACTATGCTATTTCTACCACTTACATTAATTAAACTGTTTCAGTGTTAACTTTAGTAGCTCACTGTTTTTATCTTAACCTTAGGTGGAGTTCTATAAGTTGCTGTGTCTGACCTGAAAATGTATATTGGAGATGTATGTCTTGTTCTTATCCAGAGCTGTCACTCTGTAATACCTTTTGGTGTTGTTTGTTCTAATCTTTTCATTCTTATCCAATCTTTTCATTCTTGAGGTCACATTGGTACAGGTGGCTTTGACACCCTCACTGCTTCTGAAGAGGGATTGTGCAGTTGTAACATCTATGGTGAAATGGTCCGTTGTGGCATGGGCCAGTTTCAGTGATTTGTGGTTTTGCTCTTACCTTTCTGTAGAGCACGCATTTCCAGGACACTGCATGCTGGGATGCCTCTTTCTAGTGCTTACCTTGATGGTGACTTCTCCATTCCTGTCTTCCAGGCCAAACTTCCAGATTTGCAACCATTTCCTTCTCCAGATGGTGATGCCGTGACTCAGCATGAGGAACTTGTCTGGATGCCTGGAGTCAGCGACTGTGACCTCCTCATGTACTTGAGGGCAGCAAGGTAATGGGAAATGCCCCAGCTGCCTTCTGAATTAGGATGTATAGACTGATGAGTGTCAGTACAATGTCTTTTTTTCCCTTTCCTTCACTCGGAATATTGATTTCTGACCTGGTGAGCCTTACTTACCTGACAAAGATTGCTTACCATTTTCTCTTCTTGATATTTGCCTCACATCAGACTTTTGAACGTCTCAGAAGGAATGTATCTTCAGCCATCCATGTAATTATCTGCATCTGTCACTGCGGCTGAGCGAGTCACTGACCTCAGCTTACAGTTACATTACTGAGTTCTTGTTCTCTGTACTGTGGCTGCTCATTGGTGTCTGACCCAAGCTTGACATTTGTATGGCTTTCCGACATGGGAACATTTATCTGTGGTTATCCTATAGAACCTGTAAATATCCAAATGACAAAGATGAAAATAGAAACCAGTCCCTTCATGCCATAGTGCAGACAGAACCTACCTTTGTCTGCAGTGCTTTGCACAGAGTGGAGATGAGATTATTGTAAACGGGGTAAGTGACTGAATGTTTTTTCCTGTTCTGTCACTTTTCAATTTTAGTTCAGTGAAAATTAATTGATACATAGAAGAGAGAAATTAACTTCCCTGTCTTCTGAGGACTTAAATTTTAATTAATGTCTGGTAATAGCGCATACAGGTACTTCCAGTTATCATAATCCAGTGGAATACCATGGGAAGTAGATTACTCATGTGTTCAGTTTTGAAATCTTAATCTGAAATTTTGAAAACAAAACAGGAGATGTAACATAGACCCTCTGCAAGTCAAATTCTGTCCCAAGGAGGAAGAGTTAGACTCTTGAGGCTTGACTGAGGACTGACATAATGCACGTGATGTAATGGAATCTTGACTGAACATGAGTTTGCAAACTGAGGGTTAAAAATCACCCGGTAGGCCGGGCAGTGGTGACGCACACCTTTAATCCCAGCACTTGAGAGGCAGAGGCAGGCGGATCTCTGTGAGTTTGAGGCCAGCCTGGTCTACAAGAGCTAGTTCCAGGACAGGCTCCAAAGCCACAGAGAAACCCTGTCTTGAAAAACAAAAACAAAACAACAACAACAAAAAAATTACCCTGTAAATGGATATTAATGTGTGCTGATGAAGGAAACCCCATCCCTTTCTCCAAAGGAGCATGGCTGCATTTGCGGGGATGTGTGATGGAGGCTCTACAGAGGATGGCTGTGTCGCGGCATCTCGGGATGACACCACACTCAACGCGCTGAACACAGTAAGTCTCTGAATGTCACTTTAGAGAGCACCAGAGTGGTGCTATGGTGTTGCTATGATTTAAAAATGAATTGTGACTCTGCAGTTGAGAGAGCTTGCTGTTCTTACATAGAAGCTTTGAGAGTTCTTTGTGTAATTTCCAGGCACCCACACACATGACACACACTCATACACAATTTATATATAAAAATTAAATCACATAAATATACAGAAATAAAAAATTAACAAAAGAATGAATTGACTCAGCCAACAAGAGCGTTGTTGTTCTTCTGCAGAAGCTGTGTTCAGTTCCCAGCACTAGCATGACTTCTCACGGTTGCCTTAACTCCACTTACAGGAACATCCAGTTCTCTCAGCTGATCTGACATTTATGTGCTTCTGCATGCACAGGGTGTAATTTACATGCGCACACACACACACACACACACCAAGAATTGTGGTCTTGGCCATTGGTCTCTGAAATTCTAGGGAGAAGACATTGTAACTCCAGGTTTGTATCCTAATCTATCTGAACCTCAAGATTGTGAAAATCTTCAAATGAGTTCCTAGTATCAAACATCTTTACTGAAACTTGTATTTGGATACTGGATGAACTGATGATGTCATCCTCAGAGTACCCACTGGAGGACATTCTGCTATTGTTACCTTAAAAAAAAAAAATTAAACAAGCCAGGTCCTGGGATTAAAGGCGCAGGCAGAGACAGGCAGATCTCTTGAGTTTGAGGCCAGCCTGGTCTACAAAGAGAGTTCTAAGACAGCTAGGAGTAAACAGAGAATCCCTATCTCAAAACAAAACAATCAAAACTGTTCATTTATTTTGTGAGGAAGGAGAAACACGCCACTTTTGCACTATGGAAGTCAGAGGACATCTTGCAAGCGTCATTTCTTTCCTTCTACCATGTGGGTTTTTGGGATCAAAGCCTCAGGTTATCAGGCTTGGCGGCAAGTTTTTTGAGCTGTTGAGCTGTCTTCCTGTCCCTGACAAGAAAGGCTTTCCTGAGCAGGAGTTGAACGTGAGCTACGGCAATGAAAGTAATTTATAGAGACCAAGTAATAATACAAGGTTATGTGAACATGATTGACTGCAGCCACCATGCCTTTAATCTTTTCCACTAGTCTAAAATAATGTATTTGAGTTGGCTTAGCAGTGAAGAGCACATACTGTCCTTCCAGAGGACCCAGATTAATTCACAGTACCTAACTGCTGTGGGAGGTCCTTCTGTCTATGTGTTGCTTTTATTGGTTAATGAATAAAGAACTGGTTTGGCCTATAATATGGGAGGAGGAAGGCAGTGATAGAGAGAAGCCATGGAGCTGCCAGAGATAGACGTGCTAAAACTTTGCTGGTAGGCCACAACCTTATGGTGATGCACAAATTACTAGAAATGGGTTAAATTAAGATTTAAAAGTTAGCCAATAGTTAGAGCTAATGGGCCAAGCAGTATTTTAATTAATACAGTTTCTCTGTGATTATTTCGGTCCTAAGCTAGCTGGGTGCCTGGAAACTAACTAATGGTTCTCTCCTCCAACACCTAGTCAAGTCAGGTGGCTCACAGTTATTAGGTCTGTGAGACCCTGGACAAATGGCCAGCTGAGGTACCTAGTAACAGATCAGAGTGGCTGCTGGGTTACTCTTCCCAGCATCCTTCAGTACCTGTGGCTCCTCTCAGCACTTCTCACCCTGCCCTACCTTAAACAAACCTCTCCTTTCCAGGGGCTAGGCTTCAGCTCCTTTTCCCTCGCCATTGGCTATGCCGCTCTCTTGGCCTCTCTCTCAGTTTCTCTCCATGGTCTAGTTTAATCTGCCAGCCATATTCAGCCTGGACTCTTCCCTCTGCCGCCTTCTCCCTTATATCTACAGAAAAAATCTCCACGCTTTAGGAGTTGGTATGTCCTTCTTTTATTTCATTTTTTTTTCTTCAACAATGGCCTGTAACTCCAGCTCCAGAGGAATCTCTGTCTATCTGCAGGCAAAATACATTGGCATGCACGTGTTCGCCCTCCCTAATAACTAAACTTACATTTAACAAATAAATGAAATCATGAATTTGAAAGTTCATGAGCTGGCATGTGGCTTATACCTATAATCTCAGGCTCAGGGGCAGAAGCAGTCTGGTCTACAGTCTGGTCTACATAGGAGAGCCAGGGCTACATGGAAAACCCTGTCTCAAATAACCAAAACTAAAACAGAACAAAAAACGAAAGAAATGAAATATGTGAGTCCAACTAGGTGGGATTGGTTTTAGGAAATGGCAGGTGTTCATTTGCTGTATTCCTGTAAGACCTGCAATGATTCAGAAGTAAGAACACTCACTGCCCTAACAACAGTGTGCATGCGGGAGCCAGTGCATTACCTCTGGTTTTGGCTTTGGTTTGGTTTGGTTTTGGTTTTTTGAGGTAGGGAAGGTTTCTCCGTGTAAACAGTCCTGACTGTCCCAGAACTAGCTCTGTAGAACAGACTGGCCTTGAGCTCACTGAGATCCACTTGCCTCTGCTCCAGAGTGCTGGGCTTAAAGGTGTGCGCCACCACACCCAGTTTTGTTTTTCTGTCAGCACTATTTTGACCTCATAGTGTATCATCAGAACAGCACAGGAAGATGAATGTATGAAGCTGATACTTTCTCTTATGTTTTCTTTTTTTTTTAATTATGTATACAATATTCTGTCTGTCTGTATGCCTGCAGGCCAGAAGAGGACATCAGACCTCATTACAGATGGTTGTGAGCCACCATGTGGTTGCTGGGAATTGAACTCAAGACCTTTGGAAGAGCAGACAATGCTCTTAACCTCTGAGCCATCTTTCCACCCCCTCTATTATGTTTTCTAATATGAGATCATGAGATCCAAATGCGTGATGCTTAGTGTTGAGGGTCAGCTTCTGATGTGATGCCTCATGATCCTGTGTGTTTGCACACAGTGGTCATGTGGTTGTGTGTAGGCAGGACAGTCAGGAGACCTAGAAGCTCCTAATAGTTACCTATTTAAGTGCATCTTTTAATTTATTTTTCTTTTCCTTGAGAGTTCTGTAATTAGAAGTAGTTCTGTATGCGGAGTTTTTCTGTATCTCGGCAGCTGCTCTCCCAAATAACCATTCGTAGACTTATTATTAACTATAAATGCTCAGTTGATAGCTTAGACTGGTTACTAGCTAACTCTTACATTTTAAACTAGCCCTTATTCCCTTATTTCTTTGTGGGTTTTTGTTGTTGTTGTTGTTTTTCAAGACAAGGTTTCTCTGTGGCTTTGGAGCTTGGAGCCTGTCCTGGAACTAGCTCTTGTAGACCAGGCTGGCCTCGAACTCACAGAGATCCGCCTGCCTCTGCCTCCCAAGTGCTGGAATTAAAAGCGTGCACCACCACCGCTCGGCAGGATTTTTTTTTTTTGTTTTGTTTTGTTTTTGGTGTGTGTGTGTGTGTGTGTGTGTGTGTTGAAAGGTTTTTCTATGTAACAGTCCTGGCTGACTGTCCTAGAACTCACTTTGTAGGCCAGTCTGGCTTTGAACTTACTGAGATCCGCCTGCCTCTGCCTTCCAAGTGCTGGGGTTAAAGGCATGCACCACCACCGCCTGGCTCCATTTGTTAATATTTTTGTTAGAGAACTTCATGTGTATGGATTCATGACGGATGCCAAAGTATATTTTCTGTTCATTTTTGTGAAACATATTAATGAGTCTGTAATATCATTTTTCTTATTGATAAATATTTCCAATTCTTAATAAAGTCATCAGAATCTAGGTATTTATTCATGAATAGTTTTTAAATTATTAAGTAGGTCCTGAGAGCTGCGTCAGTGGGTAAAGGAGTTTATTGCCAAGCCCCATGACCTAAATTTGATTCTTGGGACCCACGTATCAGAAGGAGACCATGCTTCTGTAAGCAGAAGGATGCTGGCATTCAGGCATAAATGTAGGCATGTGTACCCACATAACTCACAGACAATAAATAAGTAAAATTTTAACATCTTTAATTTTATAGTGGCTGGAAAGATGATTTAGCAGTAAAGAGGACTTGCCGCTCTTCTGGAGCACTGATTTTAGTTCCCAAGATCCGCACTGGGTTGTTGCTTGCTATAGTTCAGCTCCTAGGGGTTGATTTGATGTCCTCTTCTAACTCAAAGGGCATCTGCACATGGGTGTGCATGCACAACAATGCTTTTAGGACAATAATAATACAGTCCAAAGAATGAAATTACAAATGGACACAGACCTGTTCAGAGTTTATATTTCTTTGTGTTGGTCAGCTTTACCAATATCTAAGCCTGTGGTTTTAAATATTTTGTCTTTTTCCTTTAGTTTATAGAGTTAACATTTTTGTTTGGTTGGTTTTTGGTTTTTCAAGACAGAGTTTCTCTGTCTCGCTTTGTAGACTAGGTTGGTCTCTAACTCATAGAGATCCACCTGCTTCTGCCTCCCAGTGTTGGGATTAAAGGCGTGCACCACCACCGCCTGATTAAGTGTTAACATTTTAATGTCTAGGGGGCTGGAGACATGGCTCAGAGGTTTAAGAACACTGACTGTTCTTTCAGTGTTCCTGAGTTCAATTCCCAGCAACCACTTTGTTGCTGGAATCTGGTGCCTTCTTCTGGCCTGCAAACATACATGCAGACAGACACTGTGTACATAATAAATAAATCTTCAAAAAATTTAATGTCTATAGATTTCCTAATTATTAGCCTTTCTGTTTTTCCTAAGACCTTGAATTTGTTTTCTCTGACTTACTGTAAAAAATAGAGATTTATCAAAATTGACCTTATGCAACAATTAGGTTTTAGTCTTATTGTTGTTTTCTCATTAGACTTGTTTCCTTCCATCTGGGAATTTAATTTGATATATTTTCCAGCTCCAACAGTTGGGTGTTAAATAACTGTTTTCATCACAAATTTTGATTTTCTTTTCCCTCTTTTGCTTTCAATATCTTGCTTCTCAAGATGCTTTTAAATCTTTTTTGGTATGTTTTTGGCCTATGCATTACTTAGAATTAAATTGTGTAATATCAAGATATTGTAGAGTTTTTTAATTTAGTTTTGAGATGTTAGTGATATTTAATTTGTGCCAGCCAGAGTCACTGATAAAATTTCAGTCTTTTTTGTTTTTTGATTAATTTTCATTATTTTTAACTGTGTGTGTAGGTCGGTTGGTAGGTAGGTACATGTGAGTGCAGGTACACGAAGAGTCCAGACATCTTGGAATCTCTGGAGATTGGAAGTAAAGGTGGTTTTGAGCCATATAATGTAGGTGCTACGAATTCAACTCAGGTCCTCTGGAAGAATAGTAGCTTCTCTTAACCACTAAGCTATCTATCCCTCTAGCCCCCAAGATTTCAATCTTTTGCAGTTTGTTTCCTGGTTTGGCATGTAATTTATATTGATTAAAATGCTTTATGTGTTTTTAATTCTACAGTTATTTTGTTGTGTTAGGAGGGTGTTAAAATTGAGGAGCTAGGGTCTGGAAATATTGTTCAGTGGGTAATGGCATTTGCCACCAATCCTGATGACCTGAGGGTTGTCCCTGGTACCCCATAGGGTAGGAGAGAACTGACTTCAGCACATTGTCCTCTGACTCCATCTCATAACTGATAACTGTATAGTCAGCACAGTATGGAAGATCTGAATAATCATCACCATTTTAACTGTTACCATTACCTACTCACTGGACCCTATCCATTTTTGCAGCATGTTTTTGAGGTGTTGTGCTAGGCACATGAACCTTTGTAGCATTTGTATATTGGCTCCTGCACCTTTGAGGGGTGTGTCTCTTTGTGTCCATCCAGTAATCACTTGTCTTGATGTCTCTTGTGTCTGATACTCTCATAGGCTCTCCAGGTTTCTCGTCTTTGCTGTTTTTCATCTTTTTCTTTCTTGTTATTGTGAATCTTGCCTCTTTGTTTTTGAAGTAGCTCACTGGTTGTTTTGTGTTTTTGTGTTCTCCTCTTTCCATCCAATCTAACAGTGTCTGACTTTTTCTTGGAATATTTAGTTTGCTTAAATATAATGCAGATGGTTCTCAAACTATAAAGCTTGAACCATGTGTAAAGTTTTTACTGTTGTTTGTTGTCTTGCTTGTTGGTTGATTTGTTTGGGGTATTTTTAAGACAAAGTCCCATTGCATTGCTCTTCCTGGCATGGAATTTGCTGGGTTGCCTGGGCTAGCCTCTCTTCTCAGTTATCCACATATTGAGGTTACTGGTGTGGGTCCCCATGTGCTGCTTATAATACCTAAATACGAGCTCTGTCATGTCGGATTGCTAAGTCACAGTGTTATCTTTAGAAATGTTTCTATATGGAGTCCGGGTATTGTAAATTTTGGATGCAAATGGGCTAAGTGTACCTGCACCATCAACTGGTTAGTAATTGGTAAAGTTGATGCCAGGAAGCACAGAACAGCCTTCTTATCCTGATTGGTTCGATTTGGCCATCTCTGCTGGCTACCCATTTACAAAACAGATCTTATATTATGCTGAATTACTCTTACTAAATCAATACTGTATTTCACTGTTGGGGCTCAATTTTCTTCCATTAGTAAAATTAAAGTTGACTTCTCTGAGTAATTGTTGCCATTTTTATGTTTTATATTTTCTTACAGCACTCAGCATCTGTTTGGTTTTTACTTTTACCAGCAAAATTTATAATCACGAAGCAGAGTTACATCTCAGCCCAGACAGCTTTATTCCCTGAAATATGGGTGGCTGTTAGAGTCAGATCAAGCCTTTTACATGTTCAAGAGAGTATGTGTATATGTTTGCTCATTTTTTTATGTACACTCACATCTCCAACAAAGGGTTCAAAGTCCCCTGAAGCTGAATGCTGTTTCATCTCTGACAGCAAATTAGTTAGAAAGGTAACAACAGTTTGTTCACTATCAGGTATTAATTGTCTTGTGTTCTCAGCCCTGCCCTGCTGTCTGGTATGCGGTAGAGAATGGCTCAATGTTTGTATGGTTGAAAAAACAAATCGGGCTCAATTCTTTATCAGAACTGATCACGTAGCACACTCACGGTGTTACGAGTATGCAAATGAGCTGACTGGAAAGACCCCTTTATCGCATTTGCCTCCTTGGACTCTGAAAGCTACATCTATAGGATTTTTCTTGGAAATTTTCTGTTAGTTCATCTTTAGTGGTCTGCATTGGCGTCCCCTGACCTATATTAGCTTTGTAGTGCTTCTGGGTATTTAGGGAGTATATTTAAGCCCCAAATATGGCACTCACAGGAGTCTGTCTGTAACAGTGTGTGATCAGCTCCTTCTTTCTTTGATTCCGTGGGCATTCATAGTAGTGCTGCCCTTTCCACACAAGGCAGCCCTAAGTGGTTAGTGCTTGCTGACTTGGATTAGTTAAGGCAGGATTTGCTTGGGCTGGAGGTGGGTGGGGGATATTTGTTGTTGAAAAGGGAAAGGAAAAAGTTGATCATGTTATGTGTTTCTTATTAGGGAAATGCCATAAATTTTGGACAGTAGCTCATATACATCTATCTTGACAAGCTTTTACTTATGCAGCAACATGATATCAGTTGTGCAGGCTGTGCTGCTAATTAAGGTCTTGACGGTAAGGTTTTTGTGAACTGATTGTCAGCATAACAATATGTACATTTCTGCCTGCTTCATATATTGTGCTTTGACCGGTTGGAAACTTTTTGAGCTTTGGTTTTACAAATGAAGTGGACAGGAACTTACTGTCATTGTCGGGCTTGGTAGTATACTTGTTTGTAATTACAGCATTCTGGAGACAGAGGCAAAAAGATCAGCAGTTTGAGGCCAGAGTGAGACCCAATCAACAAAAGTTAAAAAGAATAAATAGCAAGAAAGATGTTTACTAACATGGCTCCCTTTGTGATCCAATTTAGTTCTAAAGTTCCAGGTAATGACATTTTAACTTAAATTATATAGTTTACTCTTAGTCTCATTTAAATGAGGATGGAGTTTAGCTTTTAATCCTTTAATATTTTGTTCCTTTGGGGCAGTCTGTAGTTCTACTTAGTTGGACTGGTTTCTCTGGAATTGGTGGGGGGGATTATGGCCACCCACATTAAAACTAGTGCAACATGCCTGCCTTGCATTTTGGACTGCTGTCACCAGGAGTCTCACCAGGCTGTGTTTGCCTTGCTCCCCACAAGGCTACGGCTCCCCACAGTCTGGGCCCCAGCTCTACTTTTCCATATGAGCCACCATCAAATGTTTTTTTTTTTACCGGTTTGATTTTAGTAATTTAGGAGGTTGGTAGGGAAATTGGGACAAGGTCTGATGGAGCCCAGGCTGGCCTGGATGAAAATTGAAGCCTTGAGGATAACATTGAGTGCCTTCTGATCCTCCTGCCTCTACCTCCCAAATGCTGGATTACAGGCATGCACCACTATGCCAGATTCTAATCATTTCTTTCTTGTCTTTTTGTTGTTGTTGTTTTTCTAGACAGGGTTTCTCTGTGTAGTCTCTGCTGTCCCGGAACTCAGTTTGTAGACCAGGTTGGCTTCGAACTCACAGAGATCCGCCTGCCTCTGCCTCCCAAGTGCTGGGATTAAAGGTGTATGCTGCCATTACCACCTGCCTTTTCTTGTCTTTTTTATATAACAAGTTTATTGAGATACAATTCAAATTCTTTATAATTTACCCATTTAAGATGTGTAGTTTGTGTCTTTTTTGATGAATTTAAGGTTCAGGCAGCTATTGCCACCATCAGTTTTAGAGTGTTTTTGTCACCCCATTAACAGTCACTTTCTGTGTCTCCTGGCATTTTCAGTCCTGGACAGCCACTCACTTCTTTCTGTCACTGTGGATTTGTCTGTTCTGATCACTGCTGGTAGACGGACTTGTATAACACTCAGCTGTTGGAACTGGTTTCTTTCACTGAGAATAATGTTCTCAGCTTTCTTCCATGTTGTAATCTTCCCATTCTTACAAAGCACCTTCCCTAAAACCGTATCTCTGATAGGTAGAGTGACACCCATGGTCACCCTAAAGCTTTGTTGAACACATTTTCTTAGTTTGTTTTATTTCTTTCTGTATTATTTTCCTTTATTAAACCACTTCTGTTTCTCTCCTTCCCTGAGCTTTTTCACTGATTTTTTAAAAAGACTTTTTAAAAGTCTAAAAGAATTACATATATGTGTGTATCTGTGTATGTGTGTGCACATACACTCGTGTATACAAGTGCCACTGTGCACAAGTGGAGGTCATGGGACAGCTTGCAAGAGTCAGTGCTCTCTTACTACATGGATCCTTTGATCAGACTCGGGTTATCAGGCATCTTTACCCTGTGAGCGTCTCAATAGCCCTCCGTAGAATTTGGAATGTGACATGGGACTTTAAGTTTATCATTGTTATCATTTTAATAAGTATAAATTATTGGTCAACCATTTTATTTATTGACAGCAGTTGTGTTGATTTCATTAATGTCCTATATGCTAGGCATAAGTTTGTGTTTATGAATGAACTAATTTAATCTGCATAGTTCTTTAAAGTGTGGTATCATCTACAAATTAATAAACACACCTGTTTCTTATTTATAATCATTTAAATTTGGGGAAGATAGAATGGAGGCTAGGATCTTTCTTCTCCCCGTCCCGTCTCCCTCCCTCCACCCCCCCCCCCTCAAAGTTTTTCTGTCTAGTCCTGTTGGTCCCGGAGCTTGTCTGTAGACAAGGCTGGCCTCAAACTCAGAGATCCTTGTGCCTCTGCCTTCCAAATGCTGAGATTAAAGGCATGCGCCCCCTCCTCTTGGCAGAGGCTTGAATCTTAGAGCAGCTTTCCCAAAATATCTGATGAATTGTCATTTGGGGGCTTTGTTCTTCAACAAGTTAGAAATTCCTCAATGGTGTTCCCATCTCTCTGTCCTATCTCAAATGTCTATGTGTTAGCCTATATGGTCCTAACTCTGTTCTTAGGGACATGGATCCAGTGTGATCCAGGTTGCTCTCCAACTTCTGCTTTTCCTGTCTCTGCCTCCCAGACACTGGCACTGCTGCTCTTAACTGCTTATCAGGCAAATGTCTGTGCGTCTGGGTTAGCTTATTCATTTGTTGGTTGTTAATACCAGGATCGTAAGGCAGTTCCATTTCTAAGGCTCAGCACTACTGATTTTGCTGGAGAGCACTGCACTGCTCACACAGGCTTTTGCTTCCTTCATGACAGCCAGAGGACAAGTCTTCATCCCGTGCCTGGCTAATGTGTAGACTAAAGAGCAGCCCCCAGTTCTCCTGCACCAGAGCCTCACTTTATGTGCTCTTTGGTTTCCTTTGTCCCACAATTCTATTGTTATGCCCACAACATTAAGTGTAAGTTATTTGCACACCTTAAAATTGCTTGTCATAAACCATTGCAGTTACAGTTGCTGAGAATCGGCAGCAGCTGTTCTGCATTGACTTCTGTGGGACTTAGAGCAGCTTCGGTGGATGTCTCCCTTCTCTCTGTTGCGTATCTAACTACCACAGTCTTCTTTCTGAAGCAGAGTAGCATTTATAAGTAGGTTTCCTTTAACTATACCAGGTAGATACAGTGGTGGTCTTGCTGTTACCCTGTAAACTTTTGCCTAGGTTTGGATTTGGGCAAGCGGAGGTGGGGGGTGGGAGGACGGCTTGTTTTCAAAGTGGTCCAGAAACTTTTCTACTTGTAGATAGACGTGGACCTTTTTCTCTTGGCAAGTTGTCATGCATAAAGTCCCATAAATAGTCGGGACATAGTCGGGACTCCTGAGCCTGCCAGAGCTTTTCTTTATGGCCAGTTACATCCATCATGAGTCCTGAGCCTTGAATCCTTAGCAGTCAGTCACTGAGTTCTCAGGAGCCTTCCTCCCCTTAGGAACCACTGACAGGTCTTGTGTTGCCAAACCTCAGATATGAAAAGCAGGAAGACTTTGTTTCAAAGAAACAAATCTATGTGTCGGAGACCAGCTTCAACAAAGATACCACTTACCAGGATAGGACATGGGGATTAGAAAAAGTAAAGAGAAGGAAGAGTGAGTGAAAATAACAGAACCCCTGGAGGGGGTTCCCGTGAATACTGAAGTCGCCCGTGTTTAATTTAATTTCCATTTGCTTAAAATACCAGGACCTTAAAAGATGGGAGTAAGGTAAAAAACTACATTAACATGATACAAGGAAATAAACAAACCAGTTGAAGGTTGTGGACTGCATTCTTAATTAAACTTTCTGTTGCTAGAATAAAACAAGTAATGCTCACACCCTAGACCAAAGGAGGGCAAACCACTCCCTGGAATCCAGTATTATCTCCCTAAGGGAATAGGAACTTAGTTGGACTCTTAGTGAGAGCAGAACTCTCTGTTCTAAATGTAGGTGGGACCTTTGTTTGAGGTCAAAACAGACAATAACCTTAAAGGAACAGAAGTAAGTTCCAGCTCTCTGACCTTTAGTCAAGATAGAATGGCCCCACAGTTTTGGGCACACACACACACGTGTGTAAATGATAACCTGCTGTGAGTTCCGTGGAAAGATCTGTGCTGTGCACATCAGGCTTTCAAGACACTGGAGACTGGAGCAAGCTTCTCCAGTGCTGACTGAAGCAGTAAGTACAGTGGCTGCTTCAAGTGTTTTGTTCCAAGAATTTAGCCTAGATCTGAATTAATGTGTTGATAATGCTGTTGCCGTGCGTTTCAGGAGATGCTCTGATTCTGTCTTTCGGCAAAATCTTACAAAGTGATGGAATGTGAAAATTTGGCAAGTGACCTTGAACACCTCATGTTGTGGCTAGAAAAATACAGGGCTCAGATTCTTGGGGCTCCCACCAGATTTCAAGGTTATCTGTTTCTCTTCTCTCAGTTTTCTGCTTGTTTCCTAAGGTTTTAGCTGTTCACTTCCCTGAGCTCTTGAAGTCTGACCTGTGTGCTCAATTAACAGCTGGGGCACTTCCTGGAGCCTTAAGTGAAAGTCTGTGTTCTTAGTTCTTCCATTCCTATGAGCTTCCTTTGACATGACCTATCCCTTCCATCTAACCACCTCCCTTCCAGTCAGCAGTCCTTAATTGAATATTTTTTTAGCGTCAGGAATAGAGATAACTATTCTAAACAGTCTTCCAAAATAAGTTCTCACTTCCTTTCTGCAGTGAGAAAATGGGAGATTTAATTGAGATGGTGGCCCTGTGTTGGGGAGGGGACGGGGGTGGGGGACTTAAGTCAAGCCATAGCCATACACTAGTTTGGTGCTGAGTTTTCCACACAACTCTTCACCAGTGTCTTGGCCTCAGGCTCTTTGTGTGTGTGTGTGTGTGTGTGTGTGTTGTGTGTTGTGTTGGTATGGAGACTGCAGACAGAGCCTCCAAACAGACAGATGGTTACCTCATTCAAGACTTGTAGAGGTCATTCACCAGGACTTTTCAAAGTGGCTTGCCTAGCCTCTGTTGGAATATGGTCTTTAAAGTTTGCTCTTGTACTCTTCTTGCTGACTTCACCTCTTCTTCCCGTGAATCTTAGAGTTCTTAGAGACCCCTTAGCAAGCTTGCTTCCAGACACAGTAGTCTTTAGAAAGGAGCTGTGACTCAGCAGTGAGCCTGGAGATGTTGCCTGTATGTATTGCTACTTGTGCTCACCTCCTGCTAAGAATGCGTGCTCTGTTTGGTTGTTTCTGTTCAGTAAGGACATGCAGGGTTGGTTGTGCTGCACTGATTAGATTTTCAAAGTCCAATCTGGAGTCACTCAGCGTTCTTATGCTAGTCTTTATTTTATTACCTGGTTTTGCTGGATCTTTTCTCTTCTCTGCTGATTGCCTGCTTCCCTTTACCCGCCCTTAGCTCCAAGACCCAGATGTGCTTGCAGTGTCCATCATGGCCACCAGGTTATCCGCAGCTGCTCCAAACTGAGCACTGTAGGCTGGACTGTGGCACAGACTTCTTCCTTGCCTGTAGGTTTATGTTTAACCCTTGCACCGTTGCTTCCGATCAGAATGGCCTGCAACAAGCCAGTGGCCACTAAAAGTGATACTGTTAGGGTTTTGGTCCCTGTCCCTTTAAGAGACAAGCCACGCCCATTCCCTCCCCATCCGCTGAGGCAGGCTGATCTTCAGCTTCGGTCCTGAGCTCACTCTCTTTTCCATCTTCCTCTCTGAGAGGCAGCTTCGCTTCTGCCTCTCTCACCACTTCTCTGCTCCCTCCCTCTCTCTCCCCCCCTCCCTTTCCCCTTCATAACCCCCTGAATAAATATTCAACCTCACTCTGCAAGTCATGTCTACCCATGTCTCTGTCTTCTGCCCGCCCGCCATGTGTCTCTCTGCCTGGGACCAGCCACTGCTCGGAGACCGGCAGCCATCTCTGCCTGGGACTGGCTGCTCCCAGAGCCCACTGCCTGCCACCACATGGGCCGCTGCCACTGCTCAGGCCACCGCTCTAAGACTGGCAGCCTTCTCTCCCTGGGACTGGCTGCTCACAGGGCCCGCTGTCTGCCGCCACATGGCCTGCTACCACCATTTGGGACTTTACAGCATTTGCTGCTTGCCTACAGCTGCCACCTGGGACTCCTTAGCATTTTTTTAAAGAACAAAAGATACTTTCAATGATATGCTCTGCCCTGCTACTCTTCTATGTAACTATAAGGGTTAACATAACTCTGAGGCCTTGTCATTATGCAGAAGGTGATTTAGGGTAGGGGATACCTGTGTAGCAGTTAAAGAGCCCTGGCCCGGTGTGCACAGGGCATTATTGAGTTTACTCCAAAACATGGCAGTAGGAGGGATGGCCAAGTACTCTATTTTCTTGTAAAAATAATTAACAATACCTTTCTCTCAAGCTTTTTCTAAACAGCTAAACTCTGTGTTTTTGTCTTTGTTTCTTTGCTCCCATTAGTGTATTTAGACAAATTTAGCTGCAGTGGTACCTAAATAGCATTTGATGGACAAATGAATACTGAGCTTGTACTTGTGGGTTTTTGGGGGTTTGGTTTTGGTTCATTGCTGTTTCCGAGACAGGGTTTCTCTGTATAGTCCTAGCTGTCCTGGAACTTTTTGTAGACCAGGCTGGCCTCAAACTCACATATATCCACCTGCTTCTGCCTCTTGAGTGCTTGGGTCATAGTTGTGCACAACCATACCTGGCAAGTCAGGTACACACACACACACACACACACACACACACACACACACACACACACACAGGTTTTTCGAGAAAAGGTTTCTCTGTAGTTTTGGTGCCTGTCCTGGAACTAGCTCTTATAGACCAGGCTGGCCTCGAACTCGCAGCCTGCTTCTGCCTCCCGAGTGCTGGAATTAAAGGCGTACGCCATCACCGCCCGGCTTCAGGTGCTTTTATTTTAACTGTAGCTTTTTGACATGTATGCATTTTATATATTATATATGTATCATATTTTGTGCTCAGTACTCAGTTACTGATGTTGGGGTTATGAATGAAATCTGTTAATGATGGTTTGGGAGAGGGAGATGTTTTTTAAAATGTCTTTGACAGATTTTGACAAGGTCTTTTCATGTTAGTAGTAAAGCACATGAGGCAGACTAGTGAGATAGCTCGCAGGGAAACTGACTGTCAAAACTTCCAGTCTGAGTTTGCTCCCTGGGACCCCCCTGATAGAAGGAGATCACCAGCCACTGCAAGTTGCCCTCTGACCTCCAAAGGAAGTTTTTATCATTTTTAAAAAAATATGCAAAGGTCCCTCCCTGCTTCTCCTTCCTGAGAATCTTGGCAGTTGCTTGCTGTATATGCAGCATGTTTCGGATGGCAGAAGACTCTAATCTTACACTCTTCCTAGTAGAACACACTTATTAAACATTCTGCATGAAAGCGGTATGCCTTGAAGCAGCTTCTCTACAGAATTGTGAAAGGTGCTTTAGTCTAGTAGAAACTGCCAGATGCACTGCCATTTGATCTAAAAAGGTCACGGGAAAAGGGACATTTAAATTAAGTTATAAATTACAATTGAAGAACAATATTTTGATGTGTGAGACCAGAGATGTCAGAGCAGGGGAGATGTAATTCATGGGTTCATTATAGAGCAGAGGTGCCTGACAGCTGAGCCATGCCAAAGGGAAATTTACTTGCAACACCATGCAGACAGAAATGGCAGCTCCTAAGAGAAGCCAGAGCAGAAACTGGAAACCTTGTGGTGATACTTGAGTTTATGCTAATGAGGCAGCCAGAACCTGGGAGATGTTTAATGACTGCTGTAATGTAAATGAGGTGCTCTGACATCGTGCACATTTTTAGTCTTATTTAAACTAAGACCTCATCCTTATAACCAGGCTTTAAGGCTGGTTCTCTCACCTCTGTGTCCAACATACAAAGTTGCTGAAATTTGAGAATTGTTGAGGCAAGAGAGTTAAGGCTCAAGACAAGATTTCTATGCATAGTAGCTTTGAGGAAGGGTATAATTTAATGTTTATGGCAGTCCACGAGAAGTTCAATCATGAGTTAATTAAACTGTAGGCAGTCATTAAGTATTATTTATTCTTTTGAGAGGCTTGCCAGTAAAGCACTTATATATATTAAATTATAGAAGGTAATAAGCAAGGGATGATTTGTCAGGCAGCATAAGAGAAGCACATTTAACTTAGGCAATTACACAGAAATGTGTTTTTCTTCTTGTGGCATGCTCTTCCTCACTGCTAATCAGGAAGGGTCAGGGGCTGTAGCAATTCCCTGAACAGTATAATCCGTGCATCTAAAATGTCACTGCCTGTGGAGAAACCACCATAGGGTTTAGAACTATTTTATTTTATTTTACTTTACTTTATTTTTTGGTTTTTTCAAGACAGGGTTTCTCTGTAGCGTTGGAACCTGTCCTGGAACTAGCTCTTGTAGACCAGGCTGGCCTCGAACTCACAGAGATCCACCTGCCTCTGCCTCCCGAGTGCTGAGATTAAAGGCATGCGCCACCACCGCCCAGCTGTTTTAAATCTCAAGGGATTCTGATGCTTTGTGTCTCATGTAAAGCTTTCCATTGTTTCATGACAAACTGAGAGCTGGTAATTTACTCATTTGACAAGTGAAAATGCCATTCCACAGTTCAGGATAGACCTGGTTAATGAGAGTATGACCCTATGGGGCTGCAAAGATGGCTCAGGTTAAGAACACTTAACTGTTCTTCCGCAGAGGACCTAGGTTCCTTTCCCAGCACCCACATGTCAGCTCACAACCACTTGTAACTCTAGTTCCAATGGATCTGATGCCCTCTTCTGGTCTCCATGGACAAAACAATCATACATCTAATTTTGCTATTTTTTTAAAATAGAGTTTGACCCTGCTTTGGATTCTGTGCCTTTTTTGCAAAGCTATGGAAGCCTTGGAGGGAGTCCTTGACGGGTTCCTGTTCCACCACCGGAAGGTGCTGTTTATACACACAGTCCCTGGCTCTGTGCTTCAACAGAACAGTTACTTTGTTAGAGTGGAAACAAGCCAAGTGTTGCCAGTTTTTAAGCAGCAAAGTCCTCTGTTTTTAAGCAGCAAAGTCCTGTGCCACATCCTTGTGCAGGCCTGTTTTTGACCGCACATCTTGGTGGCTAGCATGAAGAGTTGCTGAGTGCCTAGGCCCCATAGGAAGAGTTTATGTGTGTTCTTTGATAAGAGTGTGCCAAAAATGAAGGAAAGGACACCTCTTGGTCAAGCCTGTGTGTAATCCAGGTCCTACAGGACACTGATGGAGCCATTTGAAAGCTGGTCGATCTATAAAAGATCCCCACTTTGTCACCAGATCCCCATCCTTGAATCCTAGGTCACTGGCTGAGAACAAACAGTACTAAAGCAAACAGCAACCAAACACTCATGGCGCCCTGCATCGTGACGAATCTGGACCTGGTTTCCCTAAATGGCATCCTGCTTTAGTGGGGTGGGTGCAGGTACCTCTACCCTCACTTGCTTTCAAAGATTGGAAAATTGAGTTATGGTGTTTGTGCTCCCTGTCTTTTGCGGAGGTTTCCCCCACCCCCGCCAGTAGTTCCATACTACACAGTTCTCTGTGCTTTCCATGACTGTTGCATTTAATCCCAGACCTTATCTACCTAGCTTGGTTACAAAATGGCCAGAAATGTTTAATTATCCTACTTTGATTGCCTTTCCATGACTGCAGAGTGAAGCTGTAGGATGATTGTGGGTTTCCCACTGTCTCATTGCTGTTTCTTGTCCTAGCTTCTCTAGGACTGTTTCACTGTAGTATCAGTGAGGGGCCTGCCATGAATGTCCTCACTGAACAGCTGTAGCCCAGTGGTCCAGATCAGGTGTTTAAAATTGGAAACCTGGGAGGAGGAGAGATGACTTAGCAGTTAAAAGTAGTGGCTTGTGAGTTTGAGGCCAGCCTGGACTATAAAGCAAGCTTCACGACAGCCAGAGAGACAGAAAGCCTGTCTCGAGGGACGGAGGGACAGAGGGAGGGAGAACAGTTGCTGCTTTTACCTAGGACCAGAATATTATTCCAAGCATGTGTATCACGTGGCTCAAAACCACCTCTCACTCCAACATCAAGGGGTCTGATTCCCTCACCAGACCTCTGCAAGAACCTTCTTGCATGCACGCGCGCACACACACACACACACACACACAAATCAATAAAATAATCATAATTTAAAAGGAGCAGTATCTATGTTACCTTTAAAACAGTTGAAACCTAGGCAGTGAGACCTTTAGGTAAAGGTTATTGCTCTCAAGTATGACCACCTGAGCTCAAACCACAGGGTTGAGTGAACAAACTCCTGCAAGCTGCCCTCTGACCTCCATGGGCTCTCTAGCACTTGTCCTCTTCCCATCCATCCCCAGTCCTCCCTCCCTCCCTCCCTTTCTCCCTACCATACATGAGTAGATGTTAAAAATAAAAAATAAACTGAACGGTGGTGGCACACACCTTTAATCCCAACACTGGAGAGGGAGAGGCAGGAGAATCTCTGTGAGTTTGAGAATAACCTGATCTACAAAACGAGTTCCAGGACAGCCAGAACTATACAGAGAAACCCTGTTTCGAAAAACATAAACAATTTTTAATTTAAAAATAAAACAATAAAAATTTAAATTCATGTCTTACAAAATCAAATTATTTAAACCTTTCAACTTAATAAAGGAGAACATTTTTAATGGCAAATTTTAGAGATTCAATTAAAATAACTAGTATTTTGGTTAAATTTCCTAACTCTTGACTGACATGAGGAATGTATGGAAATGTCCATTTAGCTCCTCCTCCAGTTGGCTTACTTATTCATGGTGGGTCAAGCAGAGCATGTGGAATCCAGCTGCTCATATCCTGGTGACTGTGTGGCTGTGCAAACCTGTGTTTCTTGTGACGCTGCTTCTCCTTAAGCTGTGTGTAGCCACCCCTTCCCTGTGCCTATTATCGTTGTTGTTGATAACTGTGTCTGTCTTAGAACCTAAAAGAGAGCCTGGCACGGGTGAGTACAAAATGGGTCCTCGTTGAAGGGATAAGGGAATTCTGCTCTCCAGGCTTCCCCAGTGCACTCTAGAGATAGTCTAACTTGTTACGGAGCTGCATAGGCCATAATCACTCATGGGATATTAAAAAATGTATCCTCAGTGAAATACAATTACAGTTGCATGTTCTCCCTCCAGCCCCCGATTTGCCTGTTTTGTATGTTTGCTTTTTCAATTTTTCTTTCTACTGTTTGAATTAACTACAGTCGAAAACTAGAAGTGTTTGGGCGTGATAGCGCTCTGGTTCCATCACTCTGAAGGGTGATGGGAAACATCAAACAGGAGGATGTGGAGTTCCCAGCTTTCTTTGGCTGGAAGCTGCCTGGTACTCTGTTCTAGACAGGGTCTCACTCTGTAGCCCTAGTTGTCCAAGAGCTCGCTATGTAGACCAGACTGACTTTCAACTCACAGAAATCTGCCTGCCTTTGCTTCTTTTTTTTTCTTTTTTATTATTAAAAATTTCTGCCTCCTCCCCACCTCCCATTTCTCTCCCCCTCCCCCCACTCTCCTCCCCCTCCCTCTCCAGTCCAAAGAGCAGTCAGGGTTCCCTGCCCTGTGGGAAGTCCAAGGTCCTCCCCCCTCCATCCAGGTCCAGGAAGGTGCGCATCTAAACAGACTAGACTAGACTAGGTGCGCATCTAAACAAAGCCAGTACAAGCGGTAGGATCAAAACCCAGTGCCATTGTCCTTGGCTTCTCAGTCAGCCCTCCTTGTCAGCCACGTTCAGAGAGTCCAGTTTGATCCCATGCTTCTTCAGTCCCAACCGAGCTGGCCTTGGTGATCTCCCATTAGACCAGCCCCACCGTCTCAGTGGGTGGGCGCACCCCTCGTGGTCCTGACTTCCTTGCTCATGTTCTCCCTCTACCTCCTTCAGCTGGATATTGGAAATAGACTAGATTGCCAGGGAAAAATTGGGATCTTGGGGGTGGGGGTAAGGGGAGATGGGGAGATGGAAAGAGAAAAGTGAGGGGAGAATGGGGAGACCCTGGGGGAATGGGATGGAGGAAGGGTGGATAGGGGAGCAGGGAAGAAGATATCTTAATTAAGGGAGCCATTTTAGGGTTAGCAAGAGACTTCACTCTAGAGGGGTTCCCAGGTATCCATGGAGATGTCCCCAGCTAGTTCCTTGGGCAGCTGAGGAGAGGGAGCCTGAAATGGCCCTTTCCTATAGCCATACTGATGAATATCTTGCATATCACCATAGAAGCTTCATCTGGCGATGGATGGAGATAGAAACAGAGACCCACATTGTAGCGCTGGATTGAGCTCCCAAGGCCCAAATGAGGAGCCTTTGCTTCTTGAATACTGGGATTAAAAATGAGCACTACCAAGCTTGGCCCTACCCTTTGCACTTTTGTTTTGAGACAGGGTTTCTCTGTGTAGCCCTGGCTGTCCAAAGTTCTCTTTTTAGCTTTGTAGGCACTGACTGTGAAGGTTGAGCTCTGCTGAGCACCAGAACACGAAGGTGTCTATAACCTAAAGTTTTCCCTCCTCTTCTGTTTACAACTGCATTACATGGGGCTAAGAACACTGTTTGTCTTGCAGAGGATGGGGTTCAGTTCTCAGCATTCTCATGGTATCTAATACACCTCCAGTTTCAGGGACTCCAACAACCTCTTCTGGCTTCTTTGGGCACCAGGCACGCACATGGTGTACTTACATGCATACATTCCAGCAAACACTAATAAACGTAAAAATAAAATAAATCTTTTAAATTGAATCATTCTAGTGTTATTTAACATGTAGATTGCATTGCTATACATAAAATAAATGACGTTTTAATTGTATGAAAAATTCCAGAAATAAACAATTCATAGTATCATGCATCCTTTTTATGGTATAGTGTTATAACTTTTATTTTCTTAGTGTTTATTTATTTATTTGTTTGTTTTGTTTTTCAAGACAGGGTTTCTCTGTAGCTTTGGAGCTTGTCCTGGAACTAGTTCTTGTAGACCAGGCTGGCCTCAAACTCGCAGAGACCGGCCTCTGTCTCCCAAGTGCTGGGATTAAAGGTGTGCTCCACCTGACTTTATTAATCTCTTAATGTGTTTTATTTAAGTTAAGCTTTATTATTCATCTGATTACTTTGGGGAACACTTGGTGTATACACGTTACCACCCTCCATTTCAGGTGTCTTGTTGAGAGTCTTGTAAACTTCCTCGCACAGGAAGGAACAGTGGTTCATCCATCCTGCCCAAGCTTTCTCAGACAGGAGTCCTGGCAAGTGGATATGAGCGACTGCTACATTAGGATGGCATCTCTCCTCCGAGCAGACACCTTCAGTCCCAGCACCCAGGAGGCAGAGGCAGACAGGTCTCTTTGAGTTCAGCACCAACCTGGGCCATAAAGTGTTCTAGGACAGCCAGGGCTGTGACACGGAGAAACTGTGTCTCAAAAAAACAATACAAAAAGATGGTATTCCTCAGTGGGTGCAGAGATGACGCAGCAGTTAATTTCCTGTACTGTTCCTGCAGAAAGCTCAAGTTTGATTCCCAGCATCTGTTTCAGGCATATTTCAACCACTTGTAACTCCAGCTCCAAGGGCTCTGGGTTCGACAGGTACCTGCACTTGTGTGCATGACACACAGAGATACACATGGTTTCTTTTTTATTTATTTATTTATTTTTTTGGTTTTTCGAGACAGGGTTTCTCTGTGGCTTTGGAGCCTGTCCTGGAACTAGCTCTTGTAGACCAGGCTGGTCTCGAACTCACAGAGATCCGCCTGCCTCTGCCTCCCGAGTGCTGGGATTAAAGGCGTGCGCCACCACCACCCGGCTTTATTATTTATTTTCAAAGGCAGTGGTGGTGCACGCCTTTAGTCCCAGCACTCAGGAGGCAGAGGCGGTAGATCTCTGTGAGTCCAGGACCAGCCTAGTCTACAAGAGCAAGTTCCAGGACAGGCTCCAAAGCTACAGAGAAACCCCATCTGGAAAACAAACAAAAAAGGTGTTATCCCTTCTAGCAAGATTTCCTGTGGTTCCTTCAGAAGAGGGCTTCCAAAATAACCATTTATTCTACCTTTTATAACAACTTCTGCCCCATTCAGATGCAGCATGGTAACATATCACAGCCTGATTCATTTTAGAAATGGTCACCGTTCTGGCAAATGACCTCACACTTGTTACTTTCCAGATTTGTTTGTTTCAGGAAAGGATGAGTGGTAGTTCTCAAGGATTGATTGAGCTTAGAGTGGGAGAGGCCAGGAACTTGGGTTTATTAAGAGACACGGCTGACAGCAGGTCAGTTGCCCATTGAGAAGACAGAAAGCAAGAACCAAGGAGGATCAGGCTACTATCATGGTTGTATCAGGGAGAGTGTGGCCTGAAGCATACTCAGGTGGAGGCATGTATGTAGAGGTGTGGGGGGGTACCTCTTCCTCTATTCAACAACACACCAGAAAGTCAGGTGAGGGCCTTGTGTACACAGCAGCATATTCTCTGGCAAATCGGCAGCTGTATACCCAGTAGCCATTCATATTTTTCCAACTATAGCTTAAAGCTCTGGCTAGTTTACCCTGAAGCAGGTAGGAATGTCATAGGGATTAATGACATTTGATTTCAGTTCGTACCTAGACCAAGTCTGTATGTTCTTAGGAGTGATTTCCTGGTCCCAGACACACAAGATTTTGTGTTCAGAAATTTTTGTGTACTATACTAGAGTTCCGTCTATAGAAATTTGGTGACAATTTCTGTCCCTTCTGGTCCTGCAGCTGTTCAGTCTCAAAGAAACACACAGAGACTTATATTAATTGTAAACTGTTTGGCCGGGCGGTGGTGGCGCATGCCTTTAATCCCAGCACTCGGGAGGCAGAGGCAGGCGGATCTCTGTGAGTTCGAGACCAGCCTGGTCTACAAGAGCTAGTTCCAGGACAGGCTCCAAAGCCACAGAGAAACCCTGTCTCGAAAAAAAAAAAAAAAAAAAAAACTGTTTGGCCTGTTAGCTCTTACAACTTAAATTAACCCATAATTCTTATCTGTGTTTAGTTGTGTGGCTTGGTACCTTTTCTCAGTGAGGCATTCTCATCTTGTTTCCTCTACATGTGTCTGCATGGCGATTGCATCTCTTCCTTTCCTCTTCCCAGAATTCTAATCTGGTTGCCCCACCTACACTTCCTGCCTGGCTACTGGCCAATCAGCGTTTTAATAAACCAATACGAGTGATAAATCTTTACAGTGTACAAGAACATTATCCCACAGCAAATTTTAAGTTGCAGTATTATGTGGCTTTGTTTATAATCTAACCGGTCATCAGTCTAGAAAATAATTTAGGACAAAAAATGAGTTGAGCCAAGCCTGGTGCTGTATGCCTTTAGTCCTAGCATTTAGCAAGGGAGGAAGGTGGATCTCTGTGAATTTGAGGCCAACTTGGTCAACATAGTGAGATCCTGTCTAAAGAAAGGAAACAAAACAAAACTGGCCTGAAAGTGCGCTCCCTCCCTCCCTCCCTCTCTCTCTCTCTCTCTCTCTCTCTCTCTCTCTCTCTCTCTCTCTCTCTCTCTCTCTCTCTCTCTCTCTCTCTCCCTCTCTCTCTCTCTCCCCCTCTCCCTCCCCCCAACCTGTGTGTCTGTGTTACTGTGTGTCCATGTATGTATGTAAACCAGAAGGTGGTGACATCATGTGTCTTCCTCAATCACTATATACTTTGATTTAGTTTTTAAATATATTTTTAAGTTTTTACTTTTAATCATGTGTGTATGTCTATTACAGGTGCCCATAAAGATCAGAAATATTGGATTACCTGGAGCTAGAGTTGGGCAGCTGTGAGTGAGTTGTGAGTGTTGGACACTAAGCTAGGCCTCTGCAAGAGCAATATGCTCTCTTACTCTCTCTCCATTGTGATTTTTGAGACAGATGCTCACTGAACCAGCTCACCAAGACTCACTCTGGTGAATTATTTGCTCCTAAACGGCGGTGCTGAGATTTAAATCTCAGCAGAGCAGCTCCATGGTCCATACTTTTCCTTGTTGTTTTGTTAGCCTATATACTAGATTCATTGTTTATAAAATGTTACTAATTTTTGCCCAGAGTTTTTTTTATTAGAAGTTTCAATTTGATCATTTGATTTGATTTTAAATTATCACTAAAATATGTGCTTTTCAAATTAAATAGGCATGCCAATTTCCCTTCTCTTCAGTTTCATTCTGTGCTACTAAACATTCTTGCTATATTAGAGAACATGTCAAGTGCCCACTTACTTTAGGTATCAGGTAGAGTACGCACACCTGACTTTATTTTATTATTTTTGTGTGTCAGGAAGAAGGCAAGCCCCAGAGCCTGGATGATAACAGCTTACTAAGTTTGGGTAAACTGAGGTTTCGACATGAGTGGAGTCTGCTGTGGGAGAGTAATTGAAGGCTTTTATTCTTTCATTTAGTTTAGCAAGCATGTCTGGAGGGTCATCTTGGCAACAGACTGTGTGAGACCCCATGCTCACACAGCAGCACATGTGTGCTCCAGTGGAAAGACAGGCAGATTTCAGCCAGGGAAGGTGTGGGCTAAGCATGAGGGTCCTTCTGCCCAGTGGCTCTCAGCAGCATCTGATAAGAGGCGGGACATAGAGGCCTCAGCAGAAGGCCTTTACATGACAGGAGTGGTCAGTAGGATGCCCAGAACTAGGAAGCTGTGGGTTGTAAGATTTCATAGGAAAGGAGTTTGCTCTAAAGGTTCAGCTGCCACTACAGAAGTACTTCTTTTGGAAGTCTGTATTTTGAATCCCTTTTAATGATTTTTTTAGTACATTACTTCACTAAAAAGACTAGAAAAGAGAATCTGGTCTATCTTTGGGCTTCTTTGGAAAGGATGTGACCAGAATAACTGGTCTTAGTACCTCACAACTGTAGTGGAGCACTTGGGAGGCTGAACAAGTTCAAGACCAGCCTGGGCTACAGAACAAGACCTTTTCTGGAAACAAAACAGCGAAACGAGAGCTGGGCAGAGTGGTGCACACCTTTAATCCTAGCACTAGGATTGCAGAGGCCAGACTGGTCTACACAGTGAGTTCCAGGACAGCCAAGGCTACACAAAGAAACTGTCTCCAAAAAAAAATATATATATATATATAAAAAAAAAGGAGTGGAACAAGAGACTGAGGCTTGCTAGCTGGGTTTTAGTCTTGGCTTCTGCCTCATGGTAAGCATCTTTATTCATTTTTCAGAGCCATGGTTTCCTCACCTGGTAAATGGTATTGCAATAGTTCTTATCTCATGAGATTAAATAAGGGTCTATCTTTCTCATAGGATTAGTTAAGGCAGTGAATGCTGAACTGTGCTGAGCACCATACCAGGCATGTTCTACAGATGATGGCTTTGGTGTTTTGTGGGGGGTTTTTGTTTGGTTGATTGGTTGGTTTGGGTTTTTCAAATCAGGGTTCTGATTGTCCTGTAACTCTTCTCCGTAGACCAGGCTGACCTTGAACTCAGATCCACCTGCCTCTGCCTCCCACATGCTGGGATTAATGGCGTGCATCACCTTGACACTTCCCTTGTTTCCAGGATGTTCTCTGCTTTATTTGTCTCCTTTCCTGTGCAGATCAGCTTTCTATTACTGTAACAAATACGCAAGCTAAGTCATCTTAGGAAAAGAAAAGGTTTGTTTGTTTTGCCCACAACTGCAGAGGTTTCAGTGTGGGGTTGCTTGACCGGTTGCTACTTTTCTCATACTTGAGCTAATGTGTTAGTAGTAGAGGATATGTGAAGGAGGAAGCCACTCACCTTGTAGTGACTGGGAAACAAAAGCAGTGTTGTGTCCCTATAGGTTCTCCCGGTAACATCATGCTGGGAGCCAAGCCTTTATCACCTGTCCCATAGAAGGATGGGGGTTAGGAGGGAAGGGCAGTGGGCCCATGACAGTACATTACAATAAGATATTGCCCTTCCAGGTTTCTCTAGAAATAGATAGCTAGACAGACAGACAGACAGACAGACACACACACATACACACACACACACACACACACTATATATATATATATATATAAAAGTATAGGACTTGCTGTTATTGATTTACCTCTGTGTCTGTGTGGTACAGTTAATTAACTACGGTCATTGTCGTCTCAGCTACATGAAAGCAGTTATGATGCTGGCAAAGCCCTGCAGCGCCTGGTAAAGAAGCCTGTGCCCAAGCTGATCGAGAAGTGCTGGACAGAGGATGAAGTGGTGAGCATGGACCTGTGTGTGCTTTGTGTTCTGGGCCTTTGGGGTGGTTCTTCTTGTGTGCGTCCTCTATGCTCCTCAGGGGAAGGGGCCCATGGTGTCTGTCTGTCCACTAAAGGAAAGAGTTGTTCTGGGAAGAGCCCTTGCTACACGAGCACCCAGTTCAGCTCCCTTGCACCTTCTTGTTTATTTGTTTAAAGCTGAGTGTGACTGAGTGTGCACCCATGACTTTATAGAGTTGTGGAAGCAGTGACAGGAAGGTTGCTGCACTCGCTGCCTGCAGCCTCCCTCTAAGTTCAGTGAGAGACCCTGTCTCAAGGGAGTAAAGTTGAGCAGGACATCCTGCATTGTCCTGCTATCTGCAAGAGGTACCTGTGATGTATCACTCATACAAGGAGGAGCCATCAAAACTACTTGATTTGATTAAGTAGCACTGGGACCCATGGGCAGCAGGAAAACTCTACCTGAGTTTAACTCCTAAACAAGGCTGGTGCAGGGCAGTATGTGAGACTTCCCTCTTCTAAACCAGAACCTGGAGTAATTTTTTTTGAGAGCTCTTAGTACCTCAAGCTACTGAAAGCAGTTGCTCTAAAGCGGGAAGGAAAGGCTTCATTCAACACCAGAGGAGAGTGGAAGAGGAGGGTGCCCACAAACACAGATGCACAACCCTGTGATTCCTATCCCACGGATCTGATGAAGCTATATCCCTGGCTAGTGACTTTTACGAAGTATTGCTGTAAACTGGGTGGCGGTGGCGCACACTTTTAATCCCGGTACTTGAGAGGCAGGTGAATCTCCATGTGTTCTCGGCCAGCCTGGTCTACAGAGCTACTGCTAGGACAGGCTCCAAAGCTACAAAAAAAACTCTGTCTCAAAAAAACAGAGAGAGAGAGAGAGAGAGAGAGAGAGAGAGGAGAGGAGAGAGAGAGAGAGAGAGAGAGAGAGAGAGAGAGAGCGAGAACCTATTTCTAGATTCCTAAGCAGGTAACTGTTGTAAGGAGGCCCGCTTGTTGGTTCCTGGCTGCTCAGCGCTGAAATAATCACACAGAAACTATATTATTTAAATCACTGCTTGGCTTCTTATTGGCTATCTCTTATATCTTAATTTAACCCATTTCTATAATCTGTGTATCACCACGAGGTCATCGCCGACCAGCAAAGTTTCAGCACGTCTTGTCTCCGCCTCCTTTCTTCCAGCATTCAGCTTAGTTTTCCCCGCCTAGCTCTGTTTCCCTATAGCTGTGCTATAGGCCCAAAGCAGTTCCTTTATTAACCAATGATATTCACAGCATACAGAGGGGAATCCCACATCACCTTCCCTTTTCTGTTTAAATGAAAAGGAAGGCTTTATCTTCAACATAGTAAAATTACATATAACAAAACAGGTATTGGGCTGGAGAGATGGCTCATAGGTTAAGAACACTGATTGTTCTTCCAGAGGTCCTGAGTTCAATTTCCAGCAACCACATGGTGGCTTACAACCATCTGTAATGAAATCTGGTGCCCTCTTCTGGCCTACAGGCATACATGCAGACAGAACACTGTAAACAAAATAAACAAATAAATCTAAAAAAGAAGCAGGTATCAAGTAAGAATAATTGTTACAATATTTGTATCTGCTTTATCTTTTATCATAACTAAGGAAAACTATAACTATCAATTCTTCAACTCCATCAAAGACTCCAGAAGGATATAATATTACCCAAGCAAACAGGAAGTGCATTGTAAGCAACTTCCAAAACTCTAGAATCGACAGAGACATTTCACTGCCTGGACAGTTACCCACAGTTCTTCTATATCATTGGCACATCCATCTTCAGCCTACAGGCCCATAGTATCCAGCAGACTTTTCCATGAAGCAGGAAATTTCAAAGACAGTTCCGCCTATATTGGCAGTTTGTCAGTCACTTTCTTCTGTGTCCTGCAGAATGTCTAGCAGACTCTTTCATGAAGCAGGATCCCTGAAGGACAGTCTCACCTTTAGACAAGTTCAGCAGTCATTTCTCTGCAGGTCCTGCATGTTCAGATTACTCAGCATACTGTCAAGAAGTCCAGCAAGAGCAGTTTCTTGCCCAGATGGCTGACCAACTCCATGAGGAGCCTCTTTGATGCCCATCTTCCTCATGGAAGTTATTGGTGCTGCCAGGAGCAGATGTGTCTCATTGTCATGAAAAGTCTTAAGCTCTTAAACATTTTAAATGCCATATTCTGTAGTCTTTGAAAGGTTTGAAGAATACCTATCTAACTGAAATATATCTCAATATATCCAGAAAACCTAACTAACATGACTACAAGCTTGACTATTATAGATGATTATCTATATACATTTCTTTTTCAAAAAAAAAGATTTATTTATTTATTAAGCATACAATGTACTGCTGGCAAGGAAGGCACCAGGTCTCATTGCAGATGGTTGTGAGCCACCATGTAGTTGCTGGGAATTGAACGTGGGACCTCTGGAAGAGCAGCCAGTGCTTTTACTTTCTCAGCCATCTCTTCAGCCCCCTATATACATATCTAAATGAGCTGCACAAACACAATACCTGAAGAGCAGAAATATACATATAACAAAATTGACTTTAAATTTGTATCAATAAAGCAATATCCATAGCAGTGCAAATCTCTATAGCAGCTAACCATCTTAACTCGGTATAAGTCAAGTATTAACTGTTAGGTGAGGAGGATGGGAACAGCTGGGCAGGGCACTGCCCTACATAACTGGCACAGGAAGACCTTTGTGGAGAGAAAAGGGGAGCCTTTTTGAAGGACTATAGGGAAAAGAGAATTCTAGGCCCTTTGATAAAAATATGAGTGAATTATGCAAGAAGTTAAACGGTTGTGGTTGGGACACTGAGGAGAAGGCAGAAGGAGAGGAGGAGGTGGTCCCCAAGGGCAGAGCAGGTGTGGTTTAGATGCTAATCATTTGCTCTGCAAGTACATTTTCTATGTCAGGGTGAGGTCCATGCACAAGGAAGGCTAGAACCAGAGGAATTCCATGTTCAGGTGATAGCTAAAGCAAAAAACATGAAATAGAGTTGTTTTGAAAAGTCATGCTGACCCGCTTTCACCATTAGCCCATTTTCTATGGGAAGGAGATAGAGTTCTGACTGGTGAGATTTTACGTTCTCCAAAAGCCTTTATAGAGGACAACAGAGGAAGGAAAGGGTGGAGCCGCTGTATAACTGAGCTCCTGGAGATGTCACTCCATTTTGGCCTGTCAAGGGCAACCTGCCAGTGCAAGTGTACTAATGACTACATCCATCCATTCCTGCGGTCTTGAATGAGCTTCTCTCCTCTCCCTCTGTCACTGTCTTTCCTTCTGTCTCCTTATCTTCTCGGGTTTCCTCACCTTCTACCTCCTCCAGCTCTTCCTGTCGCCCTGCTGTTCTCCTCTCTCCCCCACTGCTCCACCAATCCAGCACTGACTCCCCTCGCCTTGCTCCCATGACCTTTCGTTCCTTCTGGAATTTCTAGAATACATAGCAGAGTTCTCTCTTCTGTCTAAAAGACAGCCAGTTTCCTTTTCCTGCAGCACTTCTCGTGCTGGCTCTGCTGCTGCTCCAGGATCTTGAGCCAGAAGGGTGGGGGATGAGGGGCCTTGGGCATCAGAAAGAATCCAGCTTCATTTTGAGAAACAAAACAGGGTTCCAAAGTGGTGGCCATTTCAAGTGTGGGCTAATGTTGAAGCACCAGTTAGTTGGGCTCATTTTTATCATGTTTGCTTCTATTTGAGAAATGTTTTGGCAGTCACCCAACCCTTGCAGAGCTGAGAGATCGCATGGTTCCCTTGTTTGTGAAAGCTAAGCCTTGTTTTCTGAAACCTCAAACCTGGACAGTGAATGAGAGGGAGGGATTGGAAGGATGATAGGTTAAAGGAAGCTTCCTCTGCAGAATAGCTGAACAGTGGCAATAAGTCAGGAAAGGCCCTCTTCACTTTAGCCTGCCTTTGGCTATGTTAATGGGCCTCTTCTGCTGAATTCACAGCATTTTCTTCTCATTGTAGGAATCAAGGAATAAGCCACACCAATGTGTCCACGCTGAAATAGATGTATGAGCCTACCCCCTCCCCTTTATTTTTCCCTCATGGTATTTCATATAATTGGAACATTCTGGTTATTTTTACTTTATTGTCTATAGTGTGTTAATTTGGCCTAATACTCAGTATCAGATGTACCTAAGTGACCTCCACAAAATGGTTGAGTGTTGAGGTGGGAGTTTCCTAGCTGGGCTAGAAAGGTGACCTGCACTTCCTCGCTTTGGCAAGCCACTGCTCCCTGAAGAATCCAGTGTTTGTCCTTCTTAGTGTAGACCAGTGGTTCTCAACCTGTGGGTCACAACCCTTTTGGGGGTTGCATATCAGATATTCTGCATATGAGATACTTACATTATGATTCATAACAGTAGTAAAATTATAGTTATGAAATAGCAACAAAATAATTTTATGGTTGGAGTCACCACAACTGTGTTAAAGGGTCTCAGCGTTAGGAAAGTTGAAAACCACTATTATTGTAGATTAGACCCTAACTGTACCTTGAAGCTGAGCTCAGTTCTCTGTCTGCTTTTGGAACCATTGATCCCTCTTTTGATCTCCATCTTCTATATTATCTTTTTTGTTAGTTTGGTTTTGTTTTGAAAAAGGTCTGGTGTAGCCTAGGATGAGGATGACCTTGAACTCCCTGATCCTTCCACCCCCACTTTCTGGGTGCTAGGATGACAGGCCTGTGCTACTGCCCAACCTGATTTCCTCTTTTAAAAAGTTTGTTGTTGTTGTTGTTGTTGTTGTTGTTGTTGTTTTTAGATTTATTTTTAAATAAAATTAAAGACAAGTAAGTGCTCTTTGGAGGCTACACACCTCAGATTGGCCTGGAACTGGGATTGCAAGCAGTTTTGATGTGCATGGTACTGTTGGGAAGTGGTCTTCTGCAAGAGCAGCAAATGTTCTTAGCCCTATAAGCACTTTTACATACTTCCACAGCTGACCTGAAATTCTAATAAAAAAGTATTTATTTATTTATTATATATACAATATTCTGTCTATGTGTTATGTCCGCAGGCCAGAAGAGGGCACCAGACCTCATTACAGATGGTTGTAAGCCACCATGTGGTTGCTGGGAATTGAACTCAGGAACTTTGGAAGAGCAGGCAATGCTCTTAACCACTGAGCCAACTTTCCAGCCCCTGACCTGAAATTTTTAACTTTTGGAGCCAGGTTTGGTGATGCATCTCTTTAATCCCAGCACTTCATCCCAGCACTCGGGAGGCAGAAGCAGGCCCATCTCTATGAGTTTGAAGCTAGCTTGGTTGACAGAGGGAGTTTCAGGACAGCTAGGGCTACACTGAGAGTCCCTGTCTTGAAAATCCAAAAAATAAACATTGAAAAAATAAAACTAGTCAGCACAACCAGTTTTTGTCAATACCTGAACTTGATACTGCAACAAATTCTGCCTTCCTAGAGCAATTAAAGAATCACAGTGGTAGCTCACCTAATGGCATAGCTCATATTAGATGGACTAAGTCATATAAGAGAAGCATTTTTGGAAAGAGTGCTTAGGAAATTCATGACTCTTTCCATGTACTACAAAATGGGCCAAAGTAAATGGATGAATCCTATCCATGAGGATTAAATTAATGGTTAACCAATTTCACATACATTATCCTAAAAGCATCATTTCTTTTTATGTTATCCAAACTGGTAGGATTATGAAGAGAAAAGGAAGGAAATAAAAACAAATAAGTATGTTACAATACACAAATTCTAGGTTATTGGGTTTTTAATTATACATGATAAACACATTTAAATATAACACAAAGACCCCAGGCTGAACTGCACCGAATCGAAGAAGATGAAGTCACCCTTCCATGCTTTGGTACTTTCTAATTCTGTCTGTCTGTGCATGCAAGTCACTGGTGGCCTCTGTGTGGCTATGCTCTTGCTTATTGTGCTGGGATCCCATTGCTACTTGCTGCTGTGCTCCTAATTGGCATTCAGCTGTTGATTATGGAAATACTGGGATGCTTAATTGAATTCTTGTTAAAATTCTGGGCCTGTAGTTCCCTCATGGAGTTTGCCTGACTTGCAAGGTTATAAGATTGGGTGCTCCATGGAGTTGTGCACTCACCCTCTGCTTCCTGTCCTGTTGGCTGCAATTGTGTTTTGTTTTGTTTTCACGTTGAGTTGTCTTTCAGCAAAAAGTGTCACTCAAGGTGAAGGTTTTGTTGTTTACAATATTACAGCAGGGTGCTTCCATCTCTTCTTGGGTAACTGTAGCTTTTATTGTGAAATATGTTTTCCACTAAATATTTTATAACAGTTTTGTTGTAATCCATTGAGGTGAACAACCTAGATAAAAATGAGCTCTGATATTTTTAACCAAAGACAGCTAATCCACAGTGATAACAAACCTTAATTGGTCGTGCGTGTGGATTTATTCACAAGTTCATAAACTTGAAAACATCTAACCCTTCTTTCTATTTAAAATTCAGTTTGTCATAGATGCTTCCTTTCAAAGTTGACATGATAAAGCTAATTATTCTCTAAGTATTTGTAGTCTAGGGAGCAGTGCAGAGGCCAAGGACTTACCTAGTTACAGAATGCAAACACAGTGGGGTCTCCCCAGCAGTGTCTTTAGATGCAGTATCTGCTTGAGAAAAACTGTTTCCATTGTTCTCTGGATGTGCTGCAAGACAGAGCTGCTGTGTGGGGCAAAAGTACAATGCATTTTATTTACTATTTGTGAGGCAGCAGAGGAAAATGGAATTCACAGCAAAATCAAAGTTAAGGTCTAAGATCATCTGGGGGTTGTTGAGGTGAAGGCAAGGAGGGGACAGTGCTGCAGAGGAAGAGATTCTCACCACCCAGAGCTATGATTTTACACCCCATAGTCCTGGTGTTCAATGGCAAAATCTTAATCCACAGTTGTTGGGAACAGTGAGACCCCAGATCCTGAATTTCTTGTAATCCTCTGATCTGAGTGCCTACAGCTGCTCTGAGCACGAGACCTTCAGGAGTTCCTGATGGCAGGAAAGTGGTTTCTGGTGGGTTTGGCTGGGGCATGGCTATCTCTATATAATCTGCCCCTGAACACAATAAAGGGGGCATTCTTGGGGAATTCAAGGATGACCCGTGTCTCTGTGTCTCTATCTGTATGTGTCTGTGTATTTTAACCTCCTACCCCTTGCCCGAAGCTCGGTAACTGGGTGCCAGCACACCGAATGTAGACACGGGGGCGCAGTGCGCGGCACACAATGTAGGAGATGGCTTAGTGTGTGGCATTTATTTTTGAGAAGGCACAATTTTGTAACTTGTTGGTATTTTACATAGTGATCTGAATGACGCTGGTGATGGGGATCCTGTGTGTCATTTAAGATAAATCTGTTAAATTTTATTTTTTTGTTTGTTTGTTTGTTTGTTTTTTCGAGACAGGGTTTCCCTGTAGTTTCTAGAGCCTGTCCTGGAACTAGCTCTTGTAGACCAGGCTGGCCTCGAACTCAGAGATCCTCCTGCCTCTGCCTCCTGAGTGCTGGGATTAAAGGCGTGCGCCACCATCGCCCGAAATTTTATTTTTAAATACATGCCATTCCCCTGTGGTTAGAACTTTATTAAAACCTGCCTATTGATCTTCGTTTATGTGAATACGTATTTTATAGCACTGTAGTTTGATTTTATGTGCTTAGAGTTGTGTGCATGTAAATGAACTGTATGGTATTGGGATCCTCCGTTTTGTTGTTCGAGATTGGGTCCTGCAGTGTAACTCCCACTGGCTCTGTCCTCAGCAGTCTTCTTGCCTCAGCCTTCTAAGTGTGGGGTTTCAGACATGCGTGACCAAGCTTGACTTGAAATTCTGACTACAGATTGGCTTTTGGGGAGGGGCTTGATTTTCTAATACAGGGAAACTCGAACTCACAGAGTGAGTGCTTCGAGTGCTGGGATTAAAGGTGTATGCCACTGATGCCCATTGGATTTTGGTGCTTGTTGTTGTTGTTGTTGTTTTTGAGACAGGGTCTACTGTGTAGCCCTGGCTGGCCTGGAATTCACAGAGATGCCCTTCCCTCTATCTCTTAAGTGCTGAGAATAAAGCAAGCAGACACGACTGTGTCCAGCTGATTTTATACAGTTAGGTATGGGTATGTGCACATGAGGACAGGTGTCAGAAGAGATCCCTGGAGCTGGAGTTACTGTCAGTTGTGAGCCACCTTGTGGGTGCTGGGAACTGAGACCTGGTCCTCTGCAAGAACAGGAAGTGCTCTTAACTGCTGAACCATCCATCCTGACCAAAATTTTTAAAGCTCAAAAAATATTGTCCTTCACAGGGCAATCCTGCAGTGATCTAACCTTAGATGTATTGTGTGCAGTACATCACATGGCAGCTGTTTAAGAACTGTGTAGAATGAACTGTGTAGGTGTCTCTCTGTGTTAGCTACCCTGCCTCCAATTGTAAACTAAATTGGCGCTGTTTATTTCATACCCTTTTAATTTTCCATTTTGTTTTGTTTGTTTTTGGACGTGGTTACACTGTCTGTCTCAGACTGATCTAGAAATGGCAGTCCTCAGTGGCTGGATAGATGGCTCAGGGGTTAAGAGCTCTGGCTGCTCTTCCAGAGGACCTGGTTACAGTTCCCACCTGGCAGCTCACAGCTGTCTGTAATTCCAGTTCTGGCTATCTGACACCCTAACATAGACATACATGCAGGAAAAACACCAATGCACATAAAATAAATGAAATCTTTAAAAAGAAAAAAAAAAGGCAGTTCTTTTGCTTCAGATGTTCAAGTCCTGTGTTGTATTGCACGTGGAATTACCACACCTAGTTCTCATTTCATTGACTGTTTCTAAAGCACATCTCAGTTCTTTTTTGTTGTTGTTGTTGTTGTTTGTTTTTTGTTTTTCGAGACAGGGCTTCTCTGTAGCTTTGGAGTCTGTCCTGGAACTAACTCTTGTGGACCAGGCTGGCCTCGAACTCCCAGAGATCCTCCTGCCTCTGCCTCCCGAGTGCTGGCATGTGCCACCACCGCCTGGTCACATCTCAGTTCTTAACTGTTAAGAGTAGGAAACAGAGGCAGGAGCTGACCTTTTCTTCCTAATGGAAACAGCATTGGCCACTCAGTCCAATGTGTGCTCTCAGTGTTAATCAAGGTCAGATTCAGGCCTTATTGGCCAAGAAAAATGTAGTTGCAGATAAGAATGACCTAGTATTTCAAGTATCAGTAAATGGATTGTTTCCTGTGATAACTCCCATCAGCCTTTGAACCAAACTCTTGTTTAAAGAAGTCGATAGTGTGGATAAAGTAGAGTTTATTGTTAAGTCCTTTTGGAAATAAGATAGTAAATTAAAAATCAATTATATGTGCAGAAAGATGGTGGAAAGCAATTAGTTCTGTCAATTAGTTTGCAGAAAGATTCTACTGTTTAGCATACTATATGGAGAAATATTTTTAAAATCCTTTTATCAATGAAATAGGACAATTATTAGAAAGAGGCCTTTTTAGATTGTATTTCAGTTCGTATGTCAGTTGAAGTAGCCTCTGGGTTAACTCAAACTCACCTGATACCTTGCATTTCACAGACAGCTGCTTCCTTGTGTGATCAAAGAAATGCTCTTTTTTTGTGTGTTTTCTCCCTATTCATTTGTAAAGCAAAAGTCATTCTCATTTTCTGTTACTAATAATGTTTTATAAAACTTGTTATCTCCTACCCATATTTTTACCTGATTTTCTTTTAAAGCCAGGAATACATAGTGTCATCATCCAGGACTCCCTGTGTGTGCTTACATGTTTGTGTTTTGTATTTGAACCTTAGAGCAGAGCAGAGCTGAGGTGATGAACGTGAGTATGTCTTTATTGTTTATTGCAGCTCCGGATAATCATTTTAAATCAAAGATTTTTTTTATGGAACATTTTTCATTTTTGCTTGAGAGGGACAATGTCCCTCTTCAGATGTCTTCAGATTGAAAGATTCATAAATACTAGGGCAGTGGCTGTTGAAACCATATTTTCCATCTCATTTTCAAGGACATGTAAAAAAAAATGGAGATAGCATACACTTCTCACCACTCAGTCATCTGTCTCTGTTCGTTTAAAAAATGAGAACAAGACACAAGGGGGCTTGAGAAATTGCATGTAGTTCTCCCATAGACAAAGTGGAATTTTATAAGTGAAGAGGATGAAACCTTTTTCTTCTTCAGTTTCTTAGCAACAGATCAGAGTCAGATTTAATGTGTGTGCTTGGAACATCCTGTGTACATCAACATCAGAGCCTTATTCTTCCATGGGTGTGACATCCTAGACTGCTATCTGGGATTTGGTGTTGGGAGAAAGAAAGGAGGCAGAAAACCTGAGAGGATGGAACTCGCTCGGCACCAGCTTCTGTTTCCTGCATCCCTCTGTCCAACATCTAAGGTCTCTCATGTAGAGGTCATAATAGTCATGGTAGCCACATGATTGCCTAAGGCTGTTCTGACTTGGACTTACTAGTTGAAACCCAGCTAGGCAGCCATGGTTTTATATGCTGAGGCTATAGCAGAGCAAAATAGGCAAATATGCCTGCCTCATGGGGTTGGCATTGTATTAGTCAAGGTAATTAACACTGAGTGCCAAGTGTTGTATGTTAACTCAGTGTTAATGAGACAGCAATACACAGTCCAGGGCAGCACAGTGAACTCTATTTAAGGTAGCCCTGAAATGTCACTTTTGAGTAAAGACCTAAACAACATTTGAGAGCCAGCCTTGAAAATTCATAGAAGAACATTCTAGACCAAAGAAACAGAGAATTGCAATGATCCCCTCATTCTTGTGAGAGATCCCATCCGATGTGGAATGTTCTATGGTAGCTAAGCTGGAGGCTGTCTACGCAAGCTTCCCCTATGCTGTGTAAGCCATGCTCATTGCCCTGTGACATGATCATCTGGGTATCTGTGCACTTGATGGGGAAGTCTGAGTGGGGTCCTTGGCCTGTAAGTGAAAGCTCACCTTGTAGGCAGATGTACTGGAAGAGTCAGGAAGAGATGAAGTAAGTATAGGCCATGTGCATCTTGAAGCTCATGCCTGCTCCTAGAATTCCATTCCTTCTACCAAGCAAATGGGCAGTCCTGTGAACTGTTCTGCTTCCTTGTGCTTAGGTCCCTCCCTGCTGTCTCTGTGGTTTCAGTTGTATAGGATTCTGAGTCAGCCTCTTCAGACACTACCAGCTCAGAGGGTGGCATCTGAAGCATTTTGATTTTATAACTAGAGTGGGCTGTCTTTACTACCTGTGTTTACTCTGAGTCCACATTTGTGCAAAGAGCTGTTTTTCTGGAGTATTCAGGCATAAGAAACATAGCTGAAAAGGAAAGGGTATGAATTGTTTGCACCTTGGAGTAAAAGTTACTCGTGTTAGACATTTCCTAGCAAATTTTAACCCAGGAAGTAAAGAATTGGAACCATTTGGAACTATCAGTCTAATACTCTGAATTCTATCCCCTGGGAAGGAGAAAGGATTTTAAAAAAAACCATTCTCCAGCTAGACGGTGGTGGCACACATCTTTAATTCTAGCACTCAGGAGGCAGAGGCAGGTGGATCTCAGTGAGTTCAAGGTCAGCCTGGTCTACAGAGCGAGTTCCAAGACAGCCAGGAGAAACCCTGTCTTGAAAACCAAACCAAAACAAAACAAAACTGTTCTCTGTTGGGCCCAGTGCTGGCTTTGAGAGTCTGCTCTGGAAAAGGCTCTCGGTAATACCATTTGACCAAGTCTGCTAGTTTCTGTTTCCACTGCCTTTTGTTGTTGTTGTGTTTGTTTGCAGGAGTCTTAACTATGTAACCCTGGCTGGCCTAGAGCGCACTATATGGACCAGGCTAGCCTCAAACTCAGAGATTCTCTTTCTCCCTGCCTCTGCCTCCAGAATTCTGGAATTTAAAAGTTTGCACCACTGCTCTGTCTACTGACCAGAGGACTCATGCTGCATGCAGTGATGATGGTGGTTACTGGCCAGGGTTAATTCCCTAGCAGAACTCTGTTCCCCAGCACTGAGAAGTGAGTGCCTGGAAGTTATCCAGACCTTGACTCCTGTCAGTGTGTCAAGTCTGCCCACTGGGCCAGAGTGACATGCCTTTTCACTTGTCTCCATGCTCAACTATGAGGACTAAGTGCTGTGCTCTCATGATTTATATTCCCAGAACCTAGCCAGCATGTGGAACAAAGATGGTAGATGATCAGAAAATACTTAGCTGGCTCAGATAGAAGAGAAGCTCCCTCAGAACTTCAGGTTATTTCCATGGAGTGATCTGTCAGGCAGTGCTGCTCGCCACTGCACACTCTGAGCTTCAGAATTGACTGTTTATTTGCTGGTCCTTGTCCCTTTGTATATTTGTTTGACACCTCTTCCCCCTCCCCCTGCTGCTGTCAGTTGTCTGGTTGATTTTACTACTCGATTGCAGTTCCTAAACATGGAGTGGTGGTGCTAGAAATATGTCATTGGTACAGAGCTTGCCTTGCACATGGCTCTCCCTAAGTTCAGTTCCCAGCACTGCACATACACACCAAGTCTTACCCTTTGACAGTGTCATCCAGATTTAGTAAGGTATTAGCAGGGAACAGGAAGGAGCTTGGCAGCAGTAGCCCAGGTTAGCCTGGTCTCACTGCCTGACAGGCTGTTCTGCACTACTCAGCACTCTTTCCAAAGCATAGTCTGTTCATCCGACTCTCAAGACTGCCTGCTGTGCACAAACCTCTGGTGTGCCTCCCTTCTTCTATCAGTATCAGGGTGTTGGCTTACCTTGCAACCCATGCAAAGGGTTGTAGTAGAGTTAACCTTGGCAGTGAGAACTAGGAAAGTATCACATGAATACACCAGAGAAATAGCAAGGAAGAGATAGGGAAAGTCACACATTTAAAGGAAAGTAAGAAGATGAAGCAGAATGATTGAAATGTGTACCCCTCTGCCTGAGCCTAAGACCTCCTGATGCTGTACTATATTTAATATTTTAAAGTGTGCACATGCTAATATCCTGGATCATTTTATCAAATGTTCAGAAATGATGCTTCCAGGATGCTAAGAACAGAATGCCTTAGGGTTACAGCCTGTGGCCACTACCCAGTGTACCTAGGCCATCTCTCTGAGGTCATAGGTCCCACTCTGTTAATCCAAGGCCAATTTAATTTAACTTGGGAGAAGACGAATGGGTGAGCTTTACTCTTTCCCCTCTCATCTACATGCCCCAATACTGAGGTCAGGTAGAAGTAAAAGACTGGTAGTCTGTGGAGGAGTCATAAACCTAGCTAGACCTGGTGGCTAATGCCTGTAATCCCAGCTATTGGGGAAGTTGAGGCAAGAGAATCAAATTCAAGGATGGCCTAGGCTACCTGGTTAGTTCAAAGCCAGTTTAAGCAACCTAGTGAAACCTTGTCTCAAAATAACAAGTAGGGGCCAGCAGGATGGCTCAGCAAGTAAAGGCACCTGTCATACACACCTGACAACCTGAGTTCAACACCTGAAACCTACATAAACTTTGATGGAGAGAACCAACTCCACAGTTTGTCTAATCTCTACATGTGTCCTGTGGCCTGCATCCCCCCACTAATAAATAAATTAAAAACATTTTTTTTCGGGGCTGGAGAGATGGCTCAGTGGTTAAGAGCACTGCCTGCTCTTCCAAAGGTCCTGAATTCAATTCCCAGCAGCCACAACCATCTGTGAGGAGATCTGGTGTTCTCTTCTGGCCTGCAGGCATACATATAGACAGAATACTGAGAATACTGTACACATAATAAACAAATTAAAAATAAACATTTTTTCCTCTAATAACAAATTGGAGAAGCAGGGTATAGTGACACACACCTGTAATTCCAGCACTTGAAAAGGAAGGAAGGGTTGCCAGGGCAGTGGGGGGCAGGAGCAACTTTGCACTTGCTGGCAGGTGTGCCTGACAGGAAATCTGGATCTGATGTCATTCCGCCCTGAGATTGTATCCTAAATTAATGAAGTTATTCATATTAAAGAAAGTGAGGGGCCGAAAAGATGGCTCAGCAGCTGAGAATGCTTACTGACCTTGCAGAGGGTCTGGGTTCAGTTTCCAGCATCCATAGCATGCAGCTACGCACACAGTACACAGAAACTCATACAGACACAGAAAAGGAGTAAGTCCAGCGGGGCTTGGTGATGCATGTCATTAATCTCAGCACTCAGAGGCAGAAGCAGGTAGATCTCTGTGAATTAAAAAAAAAAAAAGTCAGTCTGGCCTGGCAGTGGTGGTGCACACCTTTAATCCCAGCACTCGGGAGGCAGAAGCAGGTGAATCTCCGTGAGTTCCAGGACATCCAGGGCTATCACACAGAGAAACCCTGTCTTGGGGGGCAGAGGGCAGAGGGGGAGGGATATGCCAAATAAGTTTTAAAGAAAAGTTTAAAAATGAAAAGAAAATACACAAATACAAACAAAGGTGTTCTAAGTTTCCTAATCTGTGTTTGGTATCCTGTGAGCTGCGGAGGATGGGAGGAAGGCATGTCGTGGATTAGTTCCATTCTGTGTTCTCCCCCATGCAGCTCTGAGCTGTCTTCTGGGTAGCAGATATTAACATGAAAACTTGTGCAGATGTCAAGCATTTGCTGGCTAGCTGCTCGACAAACAGGTGTGATCAGCCTAAATGTGCCATCCAAGGCCTTAAATTCTAGATGGGCTTGATTACCCTCTTTTCAAAGAGGAATTTAGATAATATATTTAGCAAGATTGTTATAAGCATAGGCTTGAGAAGCTAGGTAACCTAAACTTCTAATGCATCTGACAATCTAAAGTAGATGGACTTTATATGTGGAAGGCACCAGCATCTGTGCTAACTGTCGCTATGCCGAGGAGAATTGAACTCTGGGTATAGTTAGGCAAAGCTACTCACATGCCACAGAAAGATGGCAGTAGACTCTGAACATTAGGCTCCTCCTTCTCAGTCTAGGCTATGGAGATGGAATTCCACAGTCCTTTAGCAGCACACAACTTAAGGTTGTTCTTAGATCCTGCTGTGAGGCAGCCCAACTTCCTTCTCAGCTCTAAGCTTCCCTGGAACTTTATGACCCTAGAACAGTTTGACCTTGGTGAGTCTTGGGCTTGTAGAACTTTGTTTTTAGCAGCAGGATAATCTTTCCCTCCACTTTTATATTCCTGTCAGACATTCCAGGGATCCACATGGATTTATTCTGCCTCTTGGTTACACTGTGGAGTGTGTTGCTCCCACATCTCAAGAAGACCAAACATTAACCCTGTACCTCGACATTGCACATGCTCAGTGGGCACTGGTGCACTCCAGGCTAAGTTGGCTGTGCCTGTGCAAGGAGCCTCACTTCAGCACTTGAATATCTTGGCAGAAGAGACAGTGGAGCTTGAAGCCGGAGACATTTTTGTCTGTTTTTGGATAACTAACTTTAGATTTGCTTTAAGCATTGGGCATAAAGGTTGCTCTTGTCCACCTTGCCGTGAACTGCACCCACTATGTTGGCGCAGCTGCTCTGTACGAGCTTTGCCACCCACAGTCACCATCATGGTTCTTCCTCATTGTACCTTCTGTTCTTGTCACTGCTAGTGCTGTTTCCCAGAAATTTTTTTAATTGACTTAAATTTTTTTAAAACCCTCCCAAATGTGACAGAGGCAGGAAAATCTCTGTGAGTTTGAAACCAGCCTGGTCACTATGAACTACATAGCGAGTTCCAGAACAGCTAGAGCTCCATAATAAGAGAGACCTTGTTTTTTAAAAAGACCAAAAATAAAAAAGGTTTAAAGAACAGCATCATTGACGCCTTTATTTTAAAAAGAGGGAACAAGCTGGGTGGTACATGCCTTTAATCCTTGCAATCTCTTGAGTACCAGCCTGGTCCACAGAGTGTCAATACAGTCAGGGGCTACAGAGAGAAATTCTGTCTTGAAAAGCTCTGGGAGGAGCACTAATTTTAAGCAAATACACTGTTAAGGCTTCAGCCAATGTCGCAGTGCCTCCATCCTTCTCTGGAATCTTTAACAGATTTGGCAATGAATATAATGAATGACAGCAAAATAGTGTAAGCTTTTATGTGTGCTTCTGTGGTTCTTGACACTGTTCTGAGTCCTGGGGCTGAGGAGTTGGACAGCAATAGGTGGGGAGAGATGTGAGCTTTGAGGGGGACCTTGTGGAACAGGTAAGATTTCACCAGGCAGCATGGATACCCAGCTAATGGAAGAACACTGAGTTGTGAAGAGTAGGGCAGGTTGGTAATAGGCTCCTGGATTGGGGACAGCAAAGATGGCCAGAAGTCAATGTCTGCCTTTGAGTATAAGGTGACAGAGTTGGAACTGCCTCTGAGGATCAACCTGGTTCACAGCTTTGGGGTACAAGAGGGGAGGGCTCTGAAGCCAGCACAGCACATTTGCTGATGGAACTTTAAGTGGTCCCAGTACCTTAACCACACTGAAGACTAGCTAGATCCGAATCTGACATGGTCCTGGCCAGTGCTGCTGTGATCCTGGAAGCCACTGGACTGTGGAAAAGGTGTTGAAAAATGTCAGTTCACACTTTTGACTCAGCATGCGTTGCTATTTGGAGTTACTGGAGGGACCTCTCTGTCCCACCCAGTCCCACAGCCATTCAGTCTCAAATAAACACACAGAGGCTTATATTAATTATAAGTTGTTTGGCCTGTTGCTCAGGCTTATTACTAACTACGTCTTACGACTTAAATTCACCCATAATTCTTGTCTATATTTAGCCACATGGCTTGGTAGCTTTTCTCAGTAAGGCATTCTCATTTTGCTTCCTCTGCATCTGGCTGGTGGCTGACTCTCTGCCTTTCCTCTTCCCAGAATTCTCCTATTCTGGTCATCCTGTCTATACTTCCTGCTTGACTTCTGGTCAATCAGTGTTTTATTAAACCAATATGAGTGGCAAATCTTTACAGTGTACAGGAGCATTTTCCCACAGCACCTCTCTACTAGAGCTTACCCTGGAGATTCTGAGGATATGGATACATAGCCCCTGCAGAGAAGAACTACCTTGGAGGAAGCTAGCAGAGTAATCATGAGGCCTTTAGTATCAGGTGGGGGTTCTGAGCATTAGGCATGGCATTTACAAGTGGAGAAGTAGTCACAGACACATGTGGTCCTTTCCTGGCTACAGAACACATGACTGGTAGTGTTTGCTCGCCACTGTGTTCCAAAACCCCTCCCCTGGCCTCTCTGGAAAGTCCAAGCCATAAAAAAAAAAAAAAGGAGAGATGACAGTGTAAGAGACTGCTCTTTTGTTTTCCAACCTGTCCGACCCAAATAATCACACAGAAATTACGTTAATTACAACACTGTTGGGACTATTAGCTTAGGCTTTTTATTAACTAACTCTTACATCTTAAATTAACTCATTTCTGTGTATCACCACAAGGCTGTGGCTTACTGGTAAGGATCTGGTGTCTGTCTCCTTTGGCAGCTACATGTCGTCTTCCTGACTCTGCCTACTCTCTCTGGATATCTCTTCCAGCCTTGCTGTATTCTGCCCTGCTATAGGCCAAGGCAACTTCTTTATTAACCAGTGGTAATAAAACATATTCACAGCCCATAGAGGGGAATCCCACTATAGTGCACTCAGGTGCACAGGAGGCAAAGCAGAAAAGTTCATGTGCATTTGAAGGAATTGTGGAATATGGAAATGGGTGTAGCAGTTAGGAATGAATGAAGCTTGTTGACAGGGGGAGGGCTTGTTGGTTTCCAGAGGAAGCTCATTGGAGGGAACTCAGCTTGAAGAGGTTAAGTTGTAGAGCATGGATATCAAGAAGCTGCCAGAATAGCAGTACAGTTTAAGAAGGCGTCCTCTGAGATAACCTAAGAGAGACAGAGCATGGCCATCGTGATAATGACAGAGAGATAACAGAAGGTAGAGGAATTGTTTAGTTCCATGTTGTTTAACTTGTTAAACATTTTTTTGGAAAATGAATAATAATTTTTTTTTACAAAAGTTAGGTCTCACCCAGCGCAGGCTGGCCACTGTAACAAGGTGTGATCTTGAACTTCTGATCCTCCTACCTCCACCTCCCATTATAGGCATGGTCATGCCCACATGGAGTGTTTCTTTTTAAGGTGGGGAATGCTGGGACAGTGCTGTCCTTGGCATGACTCAGTAGGAAGGCCTGGCAGAGAATCCCCATGGGTGTTACCAGAGTCCAGACTTACTACTGTCTGTAGCCTCTGCTGCAGAACTGAGGCGGAAAAGTGGTACAAGACTGTGGGTGGGTTTATTTACAGTGTTTGCCAAGACTGAGGAGAGAAAAACTCTTGCTTTCCTTGCCTTTTCTGTGTTAGAAAAGATGAAACAGCTGTCAGGAAATGTGCATATGAAGATTGCTAGAAGCTAAATTATCAGAACTCCTGTAAGGAGTTGTCTTCCCTGCGAAGGTCAGACTGCTCTCACCTACAGCTTGAAATTTCCTGTAGAAGTCAGTCAGTCTGTCTGTCTGTCTGTCTGTCTGTCTGTCTGTCTGTCTGTCTGTCGTGTCATTGTCATGCTATACCATCCCCCTCCCTGTTACACTGTCAAAGATCATAGCTATCCAGAGTCCCCAACAAATGAATGACTTTGGAGATGAGGATAGAGGCAGTAAAGAAGTAGATGGCCCGATGCCACCATCAAGAAAGGTATTTTGTGGGATTAGCATTAGGCTGGGGGGGCGGGGAGAGGTAAATGGGAAAGACCTTTAGTTTTTGTGTTTGATATCATTCCCCACTGGTCAGTTTGGCTAGAATAAAGAACACCAGAAACAGGACACAGACAGAGCCTCAGAAATTCTGTGGGCAAGATGTTCACGTTTTAACAGTGGTGCTGACAGAGACAGGTGCACAACCGCTGACCACATACTGAAGGTGGCAAGGCCAGTGGGTAAGCTGCCTAGCGGGTAAAGTGGAATTGCAGTTCTGGGATTGGAGCACTGAGAGGAATGCTGTATGGATTTTAGTGGGAGGAAGAGGAGGTTGGAAGCAGGGGACACTGGGGCATTTATAGAGGACAGTATGGACCAAAGTTGTAGTGCTACAAGTAGCCATTTGGGATTGCTATTGTGATATCCCTGACTGGGAATAAGAGTGATCTGAATTGTGTTGGGAGAGCCAAGGTTGGAAGGAGGGAAATATGTGCAGTTTGTCATCAACTTAGGTCCCCGGACAGGGACATAGCCAGTGCTGTTGTTTATGAGGTAGCATACAGTTTGTGGGGTGACCAGTTTGCTACAGGCCTTCCTAACTGAGATGAACTAAACACTGAACATGTGGGGTTGAAGGTGCAGGAATGTTGTGAGGAGGCAGGGTTTGGGGAATGGGTGGGCACACGCCTAATACTTAAGATTCCAGGGCACCATCCTTTTGTTTGTTTGCTTAGCTACCTAGCAGAATGTAGGTCTCTGCTATGTGCTAGGCATTGTCTTAGTACTAGCCACAGAAATAACTGGTCAGCTTTTTCCCTGTGACTTATAATCTTACAGTAGCTGTGGGTGATGATTCCCTGTGCATAGGAGAAAGGATTGAGAAAAGCGTGGGACTCTAGTCGGTGGGCTCCCTTGTCACCATGGGTTCATTTTCTTTGAAGCTTCCTTAGCACAGTCTGTTTTGAAAGGCTTAAGACAAACAAAAAAGACACGGAGGAGCTTAATGTGTGGATGATTCATTTCCTCTTTGAAAGGAGTGTTTCTTTCATCCTTTCTTAAGCCTGGAGGGTCTAAAAACGGTGTTTTTTGTTTGTTTGTTTTTTGCTGTTATCAGGTTAGATCAAATTGCGAGAGCCCCACCAGTGTCCCCCTGTCTGCTCTCTGAGCAGCCCAGGAGAAGGGCCCACAAATTGGAGTGGAGCAAGGCGGGGTGGGCGCCTCCAGTCTCAGAGTAGTGCACATTAACCAAGAGCTTGAGGAGCTGGAGCAGGGAGGTCTCTGAGCCCTCGCTCGTGTCCTGTTACTCTTCAGTTGTGATTTGGTCAGAGTAAGAAAGTTGTCTCCCACCCGTGTTTGCCCTTCCTCCTCTCCTCTGTTTACATCGTGCTGCCCTCTGTCTCACTGGAACACCCTCTACAGGCTGTGGCTTCTGCATGGACACAAAGCAGAGGTGAAGTAGACTTGACTTCTGGTGCAATCAGTGACTTGGACTACTTACTTCAAAATGTGTGTTGACCCTCCCTCCAAGAAAAAAGCATATTAATTCAACAGTTACTTAATTCAACAGTTAGGCCCCTTCCCGGTGTCCAGGAAGGCTAACAAGAAATGTCGTTGAAGAGACATTTAAATAGCTGTTAGTACAAAGGGCTCTGCCAGACACAACAACCTTATCAGCCATGGAGGCCAGCACAGAGGAAGATATGATGCTGGGACAAGCTCAGTAGCTCTCACTGGTTCTGTAAGGTTAAAGCCAGAGTCTGATGAATCTGGTTGATGTGGACAGTGCCTGGCACTCCAGAGAATTTGTGTCCACCTTCAATTGATGCAAAGTAAAACAAAACAAAATTCCCCTCCTGTCAGGCATGGTGACACTCCTGTAATGCCAGCTTATGGGAAACCAGAGTAGGGGGACTGGGGCTCAGGCCAGCACGGGCTGCATACTGAGAGACCTATCTCAGAAAGAAAGGCAACACAAAAGTTGCCTTCATGAGCGATCTAAAAAGAATGTTGTTTTAGACCACACACCTCCTCCCAAGTTTAAATTGACAGCTGTCATCTTAGTCTCTCCTGCAGCCCAGGCTGACCTTGAACATGCTGTGTAGCCAAGGAACTTTTAAACCTCCGTTCCTCCTGCCTCTGCCTCCTCAGTTTACCCAGTACTCCTGTGTGCTAGACAGCAGCACTGCACTCTCTGAGCCACATCACTAACCACTCTGCATATAGTTTTTGTTGGTGTTTCATCTTGAAGATATAATTTCAAATATACAGATGTTGACATTTAAAATAAAATGGGGGTCTGGAGAGATGACTCGGGTGGTTAAGAGCATTTGCTGTTCTTGCAAAGGATCTAGACTTGCTTTCCAGCCACCCACATGGTGGCTCCCAACCACCTATAACTCCAGTTCCAGGAATTCCAACACTTTCTTCTGGCTTCCACAGGTAGTAGGCACATGGCACACAAACATACGTGCAATCTAAACACTATTCAAACTTGTTTTTAAGTCTTTAAAATAAATTTCTCCTGTCTTTTAACTATATCCTTTGAATTTTAAATTCTTTGATGATTTAGACCCATTATCATTGTTTTAAAAATGATTTTAAAATGACAGAGAAGCTGGAGAGATGACGCAGAGGATAAGAGCACAGAGGTCCTGAGTTCCATTCCCAGCGACCACATGGTGGCTCACAACCATCTATAATGAGATCTGGTGCCCTCTTCTGGCCTACAGGGATACATGTAGACAGAACACTGTATACATAATAAATAAGCCTTAAAATGTGTGTGGGGGGGTAATATATGACAGAACTTTGCTCGTTGGTGGTTGTGCACACCTTTGATTTCAGCACTCAGGAGACAGAGGTAGGTGGGATTTGGAGTTTGAGGCCATCCGGGGCTATACATAATAAAAATTAAATAAAAGAGCGGAGGAAAGGACTGCTCTTCTCTGTCGCATGAATCCTAGGAACGTTGAGAGTTTGGAAATGAATTCCCTTAGAACTATTTGAATTACCAATTCTGAGCACCAGGCTAATCCTGGGGGCCTGGGAAGGTGTGGACTGGTGAAATCCTGAGGACTATCATGGCAGTCTCAAGCACGAACTGGCTCACGTGACTAAAGGGTCATGGGATGATGAAACACTTCCTACCCTTGTTCTCTGAGGCCCATGCTGCGAGCTCTCACTACAGGAGAAAATGCACAACCACTCCTCTTCCCCACAGATCTCTTCCCTCAGCGAGATCTGCTGTTCAGTGTTAATAGAGCACAGACATCACTCCAGCACTCCATTTAAAATGTTTAGGTTGGGCTGGAGAGATAGCTCAGGGGTAACGTACTGGCTGCTCTCACAAAGAACTTGACTTCAACTCCCAGTACCCACATTGCTGCTGACAATAGCCTATAACTCCAAATCTAGGGTATCTGACACCTTCTTCTGGCCTTCTCAGGGACTATACACATGCAGTGCACACACATACATGCGGGCAAACATTTAGATACATAAAAATAGTTTTAACAATGTTTTAGTGATGGAGTTTCATTGTCACTGGCTCCCTTTGAAGTCCCATATATTTTAGGCAGCCACAAACTGTTTTTAGAAGAGTAAGGCTTAGCCAGAATGCCAAAGTGACTATGGCATAAAACAGATTAAGAATCACCCCTCTTCCAGATACCACAGATAGTTTCCAGAACAACCAAGATGTCAGATTCAGTGCAGTGGCTTCATGACAGGACACTGCATAGAAGTAGTACTTGTCATAGCTGCTGGCACAGCATACTGACTTAGAACATGGGCTCTAGGTGTTCCCAATGTTTCCACAGACTCTCATATCTCAGACTGGTCATATCAGGCATTATCCTAAGAATACCAGTAGATCTGATAATCCAGTTCACAATCAAGCATTTGGAAATCCACTCAGACACACCACCATGTATGGCTTCCAGGAGGTCCTTGATCTTCTCTGAGGAAGTCCACTCACTGGAGAGAGGAAACTCATTGTCTGTAGGCTTCAGTTAACAGTTGAGGCGTTTGTTTTTTATGAAGCAGTTGTGCCTGCAGTATTGTTGTTTGGTTTGTTTCTTTAACATCCTAACAGTCATTATTTTCTTTCTGGTGCTTTCTTGGGCAGCTGGTTTCCTCTGAGCAGCAGGTCTCTTGACTTGAAATGACAAAGCTGCATTTAGATCAGGTTTCTCACATGCCGCTGACTTTATCTCATTTCCAGTATCACATTACTGTTGCCATACACTGGTGAGCTGGGCTCCCCACAGCATTTTAACAATTGGTAATTGGGCAGGAAGTGTGTTTTTATTACAGTGGCCTTTTGATTTTGATTTTACAGTCATGTTATGTTTAGCAGAGAGCAGAGGTGGGCGAGTGGTGCTCTGAAACACATTTTCGACAGAGAGAAGTCTGTTGTTTCCGCCACTTGGCTATCTGTCAGCTCTTCTCAGACTTCCCCCTTGTGCTGGTTGCCTGGCAACCTGGGGCTGGAGCAATCAAACCGTGGCCAGTGCTTTTCCAAGCCCAGATTGGGAGATGATTTATTGGTGGAACTGCAAGCACCGTAAACCAAGCCTTAGAAATGAATCCCCCCCCACCGCCTTTCTCTCTCTCTCTCTCTCTCTCTCTCTCTCTCTCTCTCTCTCTCTCTCTCTCAGAAAGAAGATAATTGGAGGATTTTTATCACACACAAACACATGAAATAAAATTAGGGCCTTGTTATGTTGCATCCACATTTTTTTCTTTGTGTTATCAGAACTTTGTTTTTTGGAGACAGGGTCTCACCATGTAGTCCTAGCTGGCCTTGCACTCACTATGTAGACCAAGCTAACCTAGAACTCTCAAAGATCTGCTTGCCCCTGTCTCCCTATAGCTGGGATTGATGGCTTTGTCAACATGCCTTGCCAGAGGTCAACTGTGGGACCTTGGCAGACTCGGGCCTAGAACCAGGGGCCTAGCCTTTATAACCAAAAGAAAAACAAAACAAAACTGTATGCTCTTGATTTAACACATCATACAATGTTGATTATTCTCACTATTTTTTAAAACAAGCTTTTAAAAAGTCTTAATTGGATATGTGGGAGATATCTGTACTTGCTTCCTGATTTCGGCTAGGAAGCTGAAACTACTCCCCCTAAAATAGTTTTGTAAAACACGTTTCAAGAGACCAAGATTCTGGCTTTGTTTACAGGTGTCGTGGTGGGTCTCTTTCATGTGTGTAATGTGTGTACCTATGCCTGTTAGAAAAGACAGAGCTTCTACTTGTTAATTCTGAACAATCCCATTCTTGCCACTTTCTGCTTCTGCCTATGCTGCCTTCTCCTCCCTCCCCCATGTAACTTCCACTTTTTCGTTTTTGAGATGGTCTCTCAGTTTAGCTCAGGCTAGCCTTGAACTCTGTGTTATCCTGTTTCCACTTCAAAGATGCTAGGAGTAATGGTGCATCTCTACTCCTGACTTAATCACAGCCTTCTAACTAAACATTACTCTAGCAAGATTGATTTTTTTTTCCTGCAAAAATGAAACTCCCAGCTCTTGTCGCAGTGTTTCCTTCGTGATCTCAGACGTCTCCCACGTCTCACACACACAGGTGGAAACACATCATTCATGTACACATTCTGCATCATATAAGAGGCTGGGGTTGGGGGCAGAAGGTTCTCAGTTTGCAACCTAGTGTGTCTAGTTTTGTATTCAAATGCATTATTAGTGTGTTTGTATCCCTTATAAATAGAGCTAATCTGTGTATATAATTCACACACAGCTGTGTTCATGCTCCCTCAGTACCAGTATTCTCAGCAAAAGTGAGGTGTCAGCTGGAGCACTGTTCTAAACAAAAGCCAGCAGAGCAGCCTTGTGATTGGTTCATGGCAGCTTCCTGTCTAGTATCCTCCCTTTAGGAGCTTGCCTGACTGACAGGCATCACTCATGGTGCACAGGAGACAGCAGCTGCTGGTCTAAAAAGACTTCCTTCCCTTTGAGCTCTCCTTTTTTGCTTTGTTCTGTGGGTTATTATTATTTTTTTTTCTTCTCCCTTTTTTTTTTTTTTTTTGGTCAGGGTCTCACCATGTAGTCCTGGCTGGCCTGGAATGTACTTTGTACACCAGACAGACTGGCCTCAAACTCACAGAGGTCGGCCTGCCTCTGCCTCTCTGGGGCTAACGGTGTGACCTGCCATGCCAGCTGATTTTCTTTCCTTTGGGAGGCGACATCTTAGCTGAACTATGTTCAGTGAAGTGCCCAGGCACATATCACATGATGGGAAAACAAAGTCCCCAAACCTCTTCCTTACCAGGAACCAAAATGAGCCTTTCGTGCTTTTCCCTGATTTGTGAAGTTGAGAATAGTCATACCAACTTACAGATGTGGTTTATTTAATTTGAAATCACAGGTCTGTATAGGTCGTCATTGTCCATAGGAGAATTGGTGTAGTTATTTACCTCTATAAAGGTGACCATTTGGTGCTGTGGATGTCTTGTTATTTGTCATTCACTGGTAGATATGGTTGTATATATAAAACATAGGTAAACAGAATATTAAATAGTACGTATTTATATGCAATACAAATGCACTTATAATTTACTTATATAAATATATAACTTTATAATGTAAATATTTATAGATACATATATTTTGAAACATAACCTCCTAGATGTAGGCCAGGCTGTTCTTGAATTTGCTTTGTAACTGTAGATACTCATCAACCTCTGACCCTGCAGCCTTTCCCGCCCCAGTAGTGGCATGTGTTGCTGCCCCTGGTGGGCTGTGAACCCAGGGCTTCATCCACAGCCCATGTGTTTTATTTACAAGTTTTACAAAGGCTTCCTCACTGAAAATGCCTTTTTTCTTCGCATTTTAACAGAAAATCCACTTTTTTTTTTTTTTTTAAATCTTATCCTCCTTTGCTCTGTGCTGAAATCAACTTTGTTAATGAATGCTGAACATTTAACAGCATGTTTCTGAACCACTTTCTGGAGCATTTATATGGAGCCTCTTAGATGATATCACAGGGAGAGAATGGCTGTTTGGCTTCTGTTATTAGTGCCAGGTTATTTTTAATTTGAGTGTAGCTGTGTAGCCAATAATTGGCAAGATGCATTTAGCCAGCTGAATTTCTGCACCTGTTGATCTTCTGTTTACCTAGCCTCTCACTTGACTGGGCCAGTGCACTGAAGCATGCCTACCGAGTTTCACACAGTGGCAGTACTTTCTGTTTGACCTGAAGTAATGAAAGGACTTTGGTATACTCAGCACAGTCATCTGACTCAGAGAGTCATAGTCAAAGGTAGCTAGGAGGATTCAGCTGCTACTTTAGCCATCCACCATGAGGTCATTTTCCCACCAGGTGTGTGGTCTTTGAGTGGGAAATAATAGTCATTTTCATTTGCTAACAAAGTCAGCCTGGGAAGGGGGTGACACACAGAGATATTAAAATAGGAAATTGTTTACTTTCAGCATCTTGAGTGGGTATTTTGTAGGGTGGGTATAGCTTGGCTCCTCTAGTGTACCTGTAGGTTTGATTGGAGAAGAGAAGGTACCCCTTGTTTCTGTTAGTTGTATTTAGAAACAGCAGTGGAGGCCTATCAGGAACAGAGTAAAGCCAGTCGTTTGGAAGGGCTGCTGACCACCTCCCGATTACTCACGTAATCAGTAAGGTGGTGATTGAGGACCACTGCTCCTTGTCATCAGATGCTGGGGCTCTAACACCTGAAACAGGCCCTTCCCTCTTTTTTTTTTTTTTTTTTTTTTTTTTTTTTTAAGAAGGACACTAAACAAGCAGACACCTTTATTTGCAAGGGAAAGCCCAAAGCCTTTCTGATACTGGGAGCCGCTAACCTGGCAGAGACAAAAACTGTCCATTTTTGTTGTTGTTGTTTGCATGTTTGAAACAGAGTCTCACTATATATAGCCTTGGATAGCCTTAACTTCAGAGACCTGCCTCCTGTTATATTTCAAGCACTAAAAGGCACGTGTGCCACCATGTCCAGCTGTATGCTGTCTTTTGCCCTTAATGAGAGAAAGATCCAGGCTACAGCTAAGCATTCTGACCAAAACATTTAATTAACAAAAAATATTACAATAGCAGAGAAAATAATAATAACAACAACAACAATAAAAAGAAATTAGTAGTGGGTATAAGGGTGCAAAAAAAATGTAGAGGCCTTAGTTCCTAAGAGACCAGCACTCCTGCTGAGCTGGACTTTGCCCCAGCCCCTTCTGAGTTCTCCTTGGCTGCTGGCTTCTTGTCTTCCCCCATAAGACGAATGTTGTGCTTTTCCCAAAATTCATTGAGTCCTTTCCCCTTTGCCTGAAGCTGCTGAGACAGTGTCTCAATGATCTTCTGACTCTGTTCTTTGTCCTCCTCCAAGGCAGGCAGCACTTCTTTGACAGTCCGCACCACCAGCACTCCTCCAACCATTCGGTAGCATTTCCTTCAGGGTATCAATCACTAGGCTGTGCTCATTCAGTTCCATCTCTAACTCAGCTGCTTTGGATGCCAAGCCTCTCTGCTCCTGCCCGAAGGCGATTAAAGCCAGCAATTACCTGTTCTGCCGACACCGCTCCCTTCCCCGTGCTGTTCCCGCTGCTCTTGCTCACACAACTGCCGCTGTCCACCATCTTTGCCACCTGCAAGCTTTCTGGCCTCGGCACTTCCCTCTTAAATTCAGTGGCAGTTCATATGTCAAGTCTCGGATCACATGATGTCTAGAACTGGGTATTAAAGCAGAGCATGCACAGGTGTCCAAAGAAGAGCAGTTTGCTCCTTATTTAAATAAACACTTGACTGACATTGTGAGAAAAGGAATTGGTTTGTTTTGTTTTTGTCTTGAGATAGGGTCTCTTGTAGCACCAACTGGTCTCAAACTCATCTTGTAGGTGAGGCTGGCTTTGAACTTCTGCCTCTACCTCCCAAGTGCTAGGATTACAGGTGTGTATTGCCAGGTCTGACTTACGTTAAGGTTTTTAGTGATCCATACAAGAAATCAAATCACTTCTAACAACAACAAATAAAAACACTCTGAAAACAGCATTAGAAGTTTATTTTCCCTCATAGTTTCTGTGGAGAGAGAGTTCAGGAGTAATTCTGCTGATCTACCACAGGGCGCAGGCAGATGGTCTGTGGTTTTGGAACCCTTCAAGGCCCCTTCACTCCCAGACTGGGAAATGACAGCTGGAGCTGCTGAGATGAATTTGTCTGTCCTGCCTGATGCTTCCAGAGTGGCTGAACTTTTTTTTGGAGGGGAGGTTCGAGTCAGGGTTACTCTGTGTAGCCCTGGCTGTCCTGGTGACCAGTGCTGGGATTAATGGCGAGAACCATCACAGCTCAGCTCACAGCGGCTGAACTGGGATTGCTGTTGTTGGCATTAATTACTGTTCTGTTGCTGTGATAGAATACCATGACTAAACAGCTCAGAGAAGAGATCACAGGACGTCAGAGCAAGCACAACAGCTAAAGCAGGAAGCTGGGAAGTCACATCTTAGCTGCAGCCAGGAAGCAGCAAGAACTGGAGATGAGACAAGGCTCCATCCCTAAAGGTTCCTTGACCTTCCCAACAGCACCAAGCAGGGAACACATGTGCAAATACTAGAGTATGGGGAATAGTTCTCATTCAAGACTGTATCCTTGCCATTACCTTTATTTAGAGCCCAGTGTGGTTGTGCATACCTTTAGTCCCAGCACTGAAGGCAGAGACAGGTGGATCTCTGAGTTTGAGGCCAGCCTGGTCTTACAGAGCAAATTCCAGGACAGCCAGAACTACATGGAGAAACCCTGTTTCAACAAATAAATAAAATGTATTTATTTAAGGCATTTTCAGCTATTTGTAAGTCAGCTACAACTGACAGCAGTAGGGGCTCAGAGGACTAAAAACACCACACTAGTTTGCCGAGGGTTACAGACAAGCTATAGGTGGGCTCTCCGTGTCCACACTAGTTTGCTGAGGGTTAGCAGACAAGCTGTAAGTGAGCTCTCCATGCACATAGAACTAATCCTGTACTCTAAAGGCAGAGACAGGAGGAGTTTGATGCCAGGCTGGTCTACAGAGCAAGTTCTATGACAGGCTCCAAAGCTACACAGAGAAACCCTGTTTTGGAAAAACAAAAACAACCCCCCGCCCCCAAAACATGAAAAACTAATCATGTGTCAGGTTCTGACTGGAACGTAGTGAAGGCAGGGATCAGTAGGTAGACCAGGACATTCTGGAATCCTGAGGTAGCCATGGGCTTTTAAGGCTGTGTGGTAGGTTGTATGTTTATGAAATGTTTTAGTCCCTACCTGATTGCAGTCCCAGCAGCGTGTCCTACATACGAATTCAACAACTGAGGTGCAGCTCTGGAGATACAGGGGTCCTGGCTGTGCAGAGGCTCTTGAGCGCCATGCAGGAAGTAAGCCAGAGAAAGTTGATGAGTCTCTAGGCTCAGGACTAGACTGCTTTGAGCTTTGAGCAGTCCAGGATCCCTCAGTGTGGTGTCCACACAGACATTGTCATGTCCTTAGCCCATAGCCTCGTGTCAGGACATGAGACTAAACAATACTTCTCAGAAGAGTGTGCATTCAAGTCTGACTCAGTAATATATCAGCTTTGGAGAGAGGAGCCTGGGAGATGGCTTTTGCAGAAGACTGGTATCTGTTCCCAGGACCCCCATGATGGCTCATAACCGTCTGGAACTCCAGTTTCAGGACATCCAGTGCCCTCTTCTGAATTTCGGCACATGCAGACAAAACAGCCATACCCAGAAAATAAAGTAACCCACAAAACCCAAAATGTATTATTAGTTAGGGATGTTTGAGGGTGGGTTTAATCTTTCTGAAAATAGCCATTTGCATGTATTCTTTGAATTCATTCTTGGAATTTATAGAAAGCATTTTTATATTTCAGTAACTAAGAGGGACCACTGCATGCTCCTTCACAGTTCCTCAGTGTTTCTGGAACCTTACCATCTTGCCATATGGTTTTTTGCAATATTTTTTATCTAAAAAATAAAAGAAATTAAGAGATTTAATAATAACCAGTAAAAGAATAGTATTTATTTGGGGTTTTTGAAATAGGGTCTCACTGTGGCTGGCCTGGAACTCACTCTGTAGACCTGGCTGGCCTCAGATTCATAGAAACCTGCCTGCTTCTGCTTCCCAAATGTTGAGTTAAAGTTGTGTGCCACCATGCTCGGCACAAAAGAGTAGGATTTACATTGCTATCCAATTTGCCAAGCTGAAACTGTAAGTTAATTAAACTTTCAGCTGGATTGGATTAACACTAGCCGTAATGGAGTGGAAACGGAGACCAGGAGCAGTGGTCTCCCCTTAGGCACATTGTGGTGCTATGCTTTGCCAAAATGGTGCCCCACCAGGACACCTTTCATTAATGTTTAAGAGCTTCAAACCAAAAGCAAAAGACACAGATCTCAGAGGCTGTGTATTAGATATGGGTTGGGTGATGTTAATTGATGACCAGGACTGCATGCTGTACTGGCGTAGGCCGTCACCCTGTGGGATGTCAGAGCAGCTGTAGCTTAGGTACCAGGGTTATGCAGCACACTATTTGAACTTTACTGCATTCAGGACACTTTTCTCCTGCCTTCCTTTCAGGAATAGTGGATAGAGTTTTCTTACTGTCTGGCTGACATTTTGTGTCTGTCTCTGGGGTTGGGTTGGGAGGGTGACTGTAGACTGCTTACTTGCAGATCTGCCTGCTTGTCAGTCCCCTGAGAACTAATACATTATTAACATGAAGTTCTGTGAAGCAAACAGGGTGGAGCAAAAAGCCATTTTCACAGTGGGACTCATTTTAATCCTACAGTGTTTTCTAAACTGTTGTGTAAGAGGATCAAGTGGAGAAGTCCTGGCGAGTTTCTGACTGTGATACACTAGTTAAAATTCACCAGAGGGAGTTAATTTTGAAAGCTCTCAGCTAGTAGCTAATGCAGAGGTCTCGTAGGCTGGTATGCAGTCCAGCCCCTCTCTTCTGCTCTCGTCTGCTCTCTTCCTGCTGCAGACTGGAGTCAGATTCAGCACGTAGATGGTTTGGAGAGAGCCATGTGTGCATGTGATCTAGAGGTTTAGGCACACCTGACCCTCTGCAGGACTTACTCTTAGGACTGCTGTCCAATTGGATATTCCCAGTACATTATTATTATTATTACTATTGTTGTTGCTGCAGGGGTAAGAATTTTATGTAAAAGACAAGGTTGGAAGGGAAGAGACAGGAATAAACAGTGAGGATACCCTTTACTTGCCCATTTATAGATAATTTTGAATACTGAAAGGGGCAGCAACCATCTCTGATCTGTACTTTGCTTTTAATATCTGCACCCCATCACAGTCTTGAGGCTTCTTGTTTATGTATGTCACCTTTGACCCTCCCACCATGATCAAGGATTTGGCACCATTGTATACCATATAATTTCCTCAAATCTAAAATGGGACTATTAGAATGATTGAGGAAGGTCCTGCCATTAGAGCCTGAGGCAGTGCCTATGCAAGGTAGCATGCAGCTGTTTTATTGCTATGTCAGGCAACACTTCACTACCATCCCCATGCCAACAAACACATAAAACTGCAGATAGGTTGTTGCTGTTGTGCTGGGGTGTTTGTGTGTGTGTGTTTGTTTCTTTTTTGTTTTCCGAGACGGTTTTTCTGTGTAACAGCCCTAGCTGTACTGGAACTCACTTTGTAGACCAGGTTGGCCTTGAACTCAGAGATCCACCTTCCTCTGCCTCCCAAGTGCTAGGATTAAAGGCGTGCGCCACCACTGTCCAGCCCAGATATGTTGTTGATTAGTAGGACTAATGGTGAAGCCTCTTGTCTGGACCCAGCTAGCCATCTCTCAAGGTAGACAGGACAGGAGAACACAATGGCTGGTTTATAGGTTATTTATGTAGTCATAGCTCAGGCAGGTTTGCCCAAGCACAAGAGGAACCTCTGAACACATTAACCTGTAGGGGAGATTAATGTTACTGCATTTCAGCCTTGTTCTTTTTATTTCTGTAAGTATCTCCATTTCAGGAATGTACTAAACAGCCGAGTCAGAGTTCTCTGTGACACCAAAGAGTAGACTATTAGGGCTTATTGAATACACTCCTCTTTCAACCTCTTTCAATCTGAGAAGTTTTCGATAGCCCTAGTATATGTATAAATAGATGTCTAAATCAAACATGTACTGATAATCATAAATTTATTTGAAAGTGATTTGATATGCATCAAATTTTACTATTTATTAGCAGTGAAAATACATTTGCATATTAGTGATGTGGGTGTGCTTATTTGACATAAAAGAAATCTTGGTTGAATAATAATGCAGGAGTTGAGCATCTTTGGGGTTTTTCAGAATTATTCAATATTTAGATTTTTATAATATCAATGTTGAGGACACAACTTCACATAAAAACATAGCACAAAATGGCTGAAGTATTATTTAGGCATTTTCAGAAGTAGCTGGAAATTCTGTCCTAATCCCAAGCCAGGATTTGACAATTTTTATGAAACTCAAAGGCAACCTTCATTTAAAATTTTCTTCTTATGCATTGTTTATTTCTGTGTGTTAGTATGTCTGTGTTGGATGTCTGTGTTGGGGCATGTGCATGCCATAGGCTTCATTTGGAGACCAGAGGACAGCTTGTAGGAGTTCTCTCCTTCCACCATAAGGGTCTTAGGGATGGAACTCAGGTTGTCAGGCTTAGCTGTAAGCCCCCTGACACGCTAAGCCACTTTTCCAGCCCTCAGAATGTCAAATTTTAGAGATTGGTTTTATTTTTATTTGTGTGTGTGTGCACCTTTGCACGTGTCTGTGAGGGAATGCCTCACAGATACCTGTGGAGGCCAGCAGACTGTGCCAGATCCCCTGGAGCTGACAGGTGGCTGTGAGCTGCTGGGTGTAGGTGCTAGGAACCAAACGTGGGTCCTCTGGAATAACAACAAAAGCTCTTAGCCTTAAAACAATGAATTTTTTTTACTTTTTATTTAATTATTTGCATTTATTTTATGCTGAATTTATTCCCGTGCCATTAGTTTTTGTTTCTTCAGTTTCTTCTGGGATATCTTTTTCTTCTGTGCAACCTCCTCTTCTGGCTTTGGGACAATCTGTTCCTTTTCAGTGAGGATCATCTCCATGTGGCAGGGGATCTCATGTATAGATTAATTGGTCCATGAGCTCTGTAAGTTCATCGGTACATCTTAGGTGCTTTGTTACTTGGATGTGTTCAATGACTAGAGAATCTACATCTTCAGTTCAGCATCTCTCTCTATGCTTTTAAACATGTGCAGCAAGAATTCAACTCTCTTTTTGGCCACCGACCCTGTGTCCAGCCCCACTGTTTGGCCTGGGCACACCTACCGACTCCACCATTGTACCATCGGAATGGCACACACTGCTTCTTCAAAGTGACATCTTTCAGATACTTGGTGGCTTTTCGGATATGCATACCCTTGATGGCCTGGGCTGTTTCACGGGTGTTCTTAAAGTGAACCTGAAGGTTTGATCCTCTCGATTTGCATGATTTTGTAGGGTTTTCTGGGTTAAGAGAGTAGCGAACCTTCTTCACTGATCACCTCTGGCTGCTTACAGGAAGAGCAAAACAATAATTTAAAAAGCTTTCTTAATACCACATAATCCACCTTATCCTTAATACCACAAGAATAGACTAATTTGATACTTAAACAATTAGGAAAATATTTAAAAAGTCTTTGTTTTTCATAGTTAAACCATTGTTTCTGTAAGAGCAGAAAACTTCATGAGCACTGTAACAACACTGCCCTTCATCTTACATCTGAAGGTGTTTGATGCAGCATTCATTCGCACTGCATGGTATGATGGCATGCACAGTGCGTAGATTGTGTGCTCAGCAGCTGCAGTGAGGGTTGCACAATACGACATGGGTGAGTGCTGACAGAAACTCCGCTGTGTGTGAGGTTTTCATTAATTTCTGGCTGTAGTATGTTCATAAACCTTTTACTGATGGCCAGATTTGTCTCATTGAGTTTTAACTTACGGGCCTCAAGTATTGTTTGCTTTATACACACATGGGGCCTGGGGAGCAGAGCCCCAACTTTAATGTTCTGAATACTTTTAAAAAGTTTCATGGGACTGATTGTTTTGCCTATATGTATGTAAGTCCACTGTGTGTGTGCCTGGTACCCTGAGAGATCAGAAGAGTGTGTCAGTTCCCCTGGAACTGGAGTTACAGATAGTTGTGAGCCTCCATGTGGGTACTAGGAATCAAACCCTCTGCAAAAGCAACAAGTGCTCTTAACCACTGGGTCAACTCTCCAGACCCTCTTCACATTTTCTAAATCCAAGAGTTAAGTTTTCCCTGCTAGGAGCTTAGGTAGACAAACCAATAGCAAACTCATGAACTGAGTTGGGACATCAAAGAATATTCCCTTTGCCATAGATAAGTACAGGTTTCTGTTTGGGTTTCACCTGGCTGTGAGGATGCAGAAATAGAAAACAATGTGGTTTTGCTCCCAGTGTGCACACTTAGGTTGCTTGGAGATGAAAAGTACCGAAGAAACAAGTGCCAGCTTCCTAAGAGCCAGCGCCCATATGCGAGTTGGGGTAATGGCAAGCGCTGGAGCAGAAAGCAGGGCTCCTAGCACTGGCCTGTGACCCACAGTTCACACAGTTTAAATGTATATATCTTCTTCCTCCGTCACCCTTGGCAGCCTGGCGTCCTAATGTCTACACTGTCAGCCACAGAGAAGTAACACACAAAGCCTTGAAAAGAACAGGCCATGGCCATGAACTTAGTGGCTTAGCACTCCTCTGTGAACAAGTCAATATGCTAATTATTAAATTACCATTGAAAACATCCAGGTCTTCACCTGGAAAGAGGTGCACAGAGGGAATGGGCTCATGGCCTTAGAAGCCAGTCTTACACACTGGCGGCCAACTACCATGCTCTGAGGGCTTGGCTCTCTTTCGATTTTAGAAGCCACTCTGCATTTCTGGTAAACCACAGGTGAAGTCGTCCTGAGAGGCAGATGTTTGGCTGGTTTTGAGGCCTGTGGCTTTCCATAGAGAAATAACAGCACAGGCCACATGAAGCTTTTACTTCCTCTTTCTCTCTCTCTCTCTCTCTCTCTCTCTCTCTCTCTTTTTTTTTTTTTTTTTTTTTTTTTTTGTGGGGCTAAGGCAAGGGCAGTTTGTACTTTTCATGCATGGACAGCAGTGATAGATTATGTTCATCATCAAATGCCAAATTCATATTTCTGGAAGTGTGGTAGTTTGAGATATCTATAATACAGTCTACTGAGTGTTCTCAGCCTTAGGATATAGTGACAGCCAAGGCAGCATGCAGCAGGTTGTCCTGGGAGTTTGGGTGAGCAGAAAGTCCAAAACTCTGGAAACACATTTAGAGGCCAGGTGATAGAGAAAAACCAAAAGGACTGGTTGTCATGAAGTGGAGGTCAGGTCTACTTTCAGAGTTCAGCCTGGATATCTCTGTGGTGGGGCTTTTTTCTTTGCTGTGGGGTGTTGGTGGAGGGTTTTTTTTTATGTTTTTGTTTGTTTGTTTTGTTTTTCTTTGCTTTACTTTTTAATGCAGGGTCTGATGTAGCAAGACAAGCCTCAGATTCTATGTACAGAAGAATGACGTTGAATTCTTTATCCTCCTGCCTCCATCTCTCAAGTGCTGGAATTTTAGTTAAGCCAACGTCACCTGGCTATTCTCCATTTCTTAGTCTAGTTCCATGATGAACACCCCAGCTCAGCCCCACCTCGTCTCACAGTTGACTTCACTTGTTTCAAAAACTTAGTGAATACCCAGTGCCCTGCACCCTAGGGAGGGAAAATGGCATGTGACAATGGCATGTGACAGAATTCCTGTCTTTGTAGGGTTTACAGACTGAGTGAATGGGAGGGGCTGGTCACAGGGCTTTACTTTTGGAGCAGAAAGGATTTGAGTCTGCATCTGAAATGAACTTTGGAGACAGACTGGGTCATTAGACATCTGCATGGGAGGGAGGGATGGAGGCCTTAGAAGTCAGCTCAGGTGGACAGGCACTGTCCGCACATGATGTTCTTAGACAGGGGCTGGGGAAAGAAGCAGTGCTTTTGTTTGTTTGTTTGTTTTTGGGTTTTGTTCTTTATTTTTCTGAGACAGGGTTTCTCAGTGTAACAGCCCTGGCTGTCCTGAAATTCGCTTTGTAGACCAATCTGGCCTCAAACTCACAGAGATCCACCTGTCTTTGACTCCCCAGTGCTGGGATTAAAGGCATGAAGCACCACCACCTGGCCAAGATGTAGTTTTTGTTTTTGAGACAGGGTCTCATGTAGCCTGTGCTATTTTCAAATCTGCTGTGTAGCTTGAGTATAACCTTAAACTTCTGATCCTCTTGCACTAGAATTACAAGTATGTGCTTAAAATCTGTAGTTTTGAAAAATTCCTTGGCAGAGGCTTCTAACAGGCTGTATGGTGAGCTAAGTTCCTGGAGGTAGGGCTGGAGGTGGGGCCTGGACCTGTGCTGAGTAGGTGGGAAGGAAGGAAGGACTGAGCAGGAGAACTGAAGAACTGGCATGCTGGTGTTAAGTGAACTGGAACGTGTAGTTTTAGGATAGCCACTGACATAGAATGAATTTCATAGGAAATGTCAGGAAACAGAAGGTTTGTGAGGCTGGGTTACCTTGATCAGTTTCTTAACTAAACTGCACTCTCTGGCCACCACTGGTTTGCATGCTGTTTCTCACGTTCCTCTCTCATATGACCCAGATGGCCCAGAACTAGCCCCTTTCCTCTCTTCTGCTGAACATGTTGTGTGTCACTGGGTACTAACCCTACATCTGACCCTGCAGTCTGGTATTCCACCCCCAAACTGTCTCCCACAGCCCATTCCTCTTCTCAGAGCCACCGCCAAGCCTACAATGCTGCCACTCACCTTGGTAATCTGTCCCATGCCCTCCTGCCTTGGTGTGAAGACGTTCTGTGCTGCCAAAGGCCACGGTCGTCCCTCTGTCTTCTGGGCTTCCTTGGTGCACAGGGAGATGCCCTTGCTTCTTTGAGCAGGTAGTGCCTCAGTGCTCTGGAGTGATCCCACATGCACTTGCCTTACCTGCTGAAAGCCAGTCACGGTTTAATACACGTCCTGGCAAGAGTTTTCAGAGTCCCTCCCAGTGCTAGGGGCTTGGTAAATTATTACAGTGAGTTCATGGCCTAATTTCCTACCAGTGCAGTGTGCCAGCCTCTGCTCTGTTCCTGGTCCATACCAGGGTCTCCCCAGGGAAAGTTCCTCCTTCAACCCCTGGTCTGCCATGGGCCCTCAGAACTCTGTGCAGCCTGGTCTCAGTCTCTTCTGCAGGCAGTCACTTTTTCTGCATACCTTGTCCTTGCAGCTTCCAGAATGTTCGTGTGTCCTTCTTGGTCAGCCTCAAGTCCAGCTGGAACCCACCTGGCAGGCTAATGCTCTTCCTGGTTACTTCCCCTAAGTCAGGCCTTGTAAGCTTCCTCCTCCTAGCTCCACCACCACCCTTTGTTCCTCTGCTGCTTTCCTTAGAGGCCCAAGAGTTTTCTGTACCTATTTGCTTCTCTGGGCTGAATGGGAACTCCTTGAGGGCAGAGCTCTTGTTCTAGTTCTGGTGGAGATGATGTGTGCAGCTTAGGATGCCTGTTGATTGTATGCCTGATGCCGACGTCAAGTACCAAAAATCGCTCTTCATACCAGAGGAGTGTGCGCTGCCTTCTTGTGTCTCCCAGATTATTCCCTCTGAACTATATCAATTATATTGAAAATTGACAGTGATGAGTCATATCCTAGCAAAAGGAGAAATCGGAACTCGCAGAGCCTGAAGGACTAGAGTAGGAGGTTGCAGATGGATCTTACAGGCCAGGGCTGGCCATTCCCGACGTTTGTCCCACAGGTCTCTAACACCCGGAGTGGGAGGCCCCTCTTCCTGGTGGGCAGGTGATTTATTGGCAGAGGCCCTTCCGTGGTGATCACTTGTGAAGTGCAGGCTGATACCCGGGCCTGGCGGGAGCGAACACCCCAGCCGCTGGCTGGAGCAGCCATGGGGGTGGGGACCGGCGCGGGTTTCGCTGCCTCTCAGTGGGCGTGTGGCCTGGCCTGCGTGGGGAGCAAGTTTCGCTACTGTGGTGCCCCGCCCGCAGGGAGGACCCTGAGAAGGCCGCGGCGGGGGCTCGGCCGCCTACGGGGCCGGGCGGGGCGGAGTCGAGCGGGCCGCGGCGGCGATCCAGGCCGCCTTTTGCAGCTGCCCGCCGCCGGGCTCGCTGCGCTCCAGCCTCCTCCCCCGGCGCCCTCCGCTCCCCGCGCCCCGCGCTCCGCGCGGCCCCGCCGCGGTCACACGCTGAGCAGCCCGAGGCCGCTTGGCCCTGCGCTTTGTGGAGCCCGGGGACGGGCGCGGCCTCCTTACCTGTGGCTGCGGGTTGCGCTGGGATCGGAGGTGGGGGCGGCTCGTGGATCCGGCCGAAGTGAAAGTCCGCGGACCCGGCGGGCTGGGGGCTCGACCCCAGGCTGTTCCCGGCTCTGGGGTTGCGGGCTTCGGGTGGGCTTTCGTGGTCACGGAAGGGGACGAGGGCCGGAGCGGCACCAGACACTTCTGCGAAGGCAGCTGCTTCCGCGGGTGGAAAGCAGCTATGCTGGTTTATTGCAGCGCGGGCTGTTTGTTGTTTGCACCTTCGTGCAGCCCGTGGTGTCAGGAGGCCGCCTTAGCTCTGCTTGCCTTAAACGGAACGCCCCGGCGCTGCTTGTGGTTCCCCGCAGGCCGGGGGCAGCCCTGCCCTGCCAGCACGTCCCAGCTGTGCTGCCGAAAGCCTCCAGCCTGGCTGATATTCCCAAGCTCAGACTTTTCTGCGGTTGCTATTCTGCTGATTGCAGATATCTTTGCTTTGCTGACATCCTGTTTTGGTTTTGGTTTTTAAGTCTCACTTGTTTCTTTTTTATCACAGAAACGCTTCGTTAAGGGGCTCCGGCAGTACGGCAAGAACTTCTTCAGAATCAGAAAGGAGCTGCTTCCCAATAAGGAAACCGTGAGTACAATCGGACTTTATGTAACTTGGCTTTTTCCTCTTTGCTCTGCTCGTGCTGCTTCTCCGCATCTGAGCTTAGGAAATGGTTCCTTTAACCCCGTGCTGTGCCTGACTCAGGCTGGCCTCAGATTCGGTGTGCTCTGCTTTTTTGACTCCTTCAGCTGGTAGTTTTCAGATAGCAGAGTGACATATTGTGCTTATCCTCCTGAAGAACGCGTTGTAACTAGGAGAACAGAGTTAGCTGGGGGAAGGGACCGCTGGAGAGTTAACATCTAATTTTAAATCCAGTGGCTGGAATAGGAAATGGCATTTTATCGCTAGTTTGGATTTGGTAATTATCAAAAGTCATTTGAACAAGTCAAAGGATAAAATTGAAAGGTTTATGGAATTCTACTGGGCGTCGTGCCCCCTCCCCTTATTTAATGTTGCTGTGCTTTAGGAAAATACTTTTAAGTCTTTGCTATCCCAGCTTTAAATGCTTGCACTTTATAGTGAAAAACGGTTTTTATTAGCTGCTTAATGGGAGCTTTAAAAAATGTCTTTGCTGTTTCAAAAGCTGAGGGTCAGAGGGTCCTGATGAACTTGCCCCCAAGGGTGTGCTGAAGAGTCCCTGGAAAGTGAAGCTGTAATTCCTGCCTCCTGGAAGGTGGGAGTGGACCACCAACCTCATCCAATTGATGCCTTCAGGCTTGAGCCAGTAACCGGAAGTACCTCCAATCTGGAACAGGGAAGAGTTGTGATTGATATTAATCAGGCCACACTCAGAGCTTTTAGAAAGAGGGGTGAATGGAAAATGTCCTTTAGAAAAGTGGAAGGTAGGGTTTTGTTAGTTTGATATTTTGTTTTCTGTTGGTGCTTATTGATTTCCTCTTTTTAAAAAATAATGAAGCTTTTTGGGACACTTTTTGAGAACGTTTAGGATCCTGGTAACTGATAATAGGGAGAAAGAGTCTGAGATTCCAAGTACATCCTAGTAAACTGATGGCTCCAGTCAGTGGTAACTGAAGGAAAACTGAGGCACTATTGTGCACCTGAATGTGCTGAGATGGGCTGCCAGAATGCCTTTGAAAACCCAAGTCGTGGATAGATGTTAAAGTACATTGTAGAAAGATCTGCATTTCTCACAGGTTCGGAAGAGATTTTATTAATGGAGATGATGTAGAAATTCTCCTTTAGTTTTCTGGAAATTTCATTTTTTCCTAAATTTATTACATTAAAAAATTAAAGTTGCTTGGCTCAAGTGTAGCAGTTTTGTTTGGGCTGAGTGGAAAAAGAGTCAGGGAGTAGATGTGCCCCGAAGTTCATAGCCCACTCTGACTCTGTCAGCTTAAGTCTTTGGTTACAGGTGCTGTGGTTGAGCCTTGAGCTGCTCTTTCAGCCTTCCTGCCCTTACCTTTTATCTGTCCCTTTATCTGCTAAAAGTTGTAATGCTAAAGATCTGATCAAAGAAATCCTGACAATCATTTTATCTTAATGCTAGAAAAAAAACAGTAGCATAATTGAGGATTAAATCAAAACCTTACTTAGGGGTAGGAGTTGGGGTGCTGGGATCAGCCCTGGGTCTTGTGCTTGCTAGGCAGAATTGGAAACCCGTGACAATATTATTCAGTTTTTATCTCCTTACTGAAACGGACATGACTGACCTTTAACCTTGTGCTGTGTTGCTCACTAGTTTTCCTAATTAGAAAGTCAGATTCTCCTAATCTTATCTGTTCTCTTCTTGGTCGCCCTTATCACGTCGGCTGATTCAGTGAACTAATAATGCCTCTTCCCCTCAGGCTACTCTGGTGGGCCAACCCTGTGAGATGAAGATTTTCCATTTTCCTAGTCTGCTGTGGCTGTGCCTTCTTCTCTAACCCTGTTCCCTCCTGGTTTCCAGTCATTTCATGTGGGCACCACCACTAGAGGACAGCAGACAGAGTGGTCTGCAGCCTTGGAGGACCTCTGCAAGCATCCCTGGGTCCCACTTTCTTCTGAGTGCAAGGGATGAGTTTGGTCATGGGGTCAATCTGTTCAGTGTTCTAATCAGCTGGACAAGGCTTGTCTTATATTTTCCTTAGCTGTCATCCTAGCTGGGCTAATCATTACAGCCCACTGAGAGGGGAGGGCGAAGGTCATTTTTCATTTTGCTACAGAAGATTAGGAATTTTGAAGGTGCCTGTGTTCCAGAATTTCCTTGATAAAAATTTTGTGTCAGGAACCTTTTTAGAGAAAATTTTTATAATCCAGAAACTTCCCCACATTTTTTTTACTGGATTATTAACTTGTTTCTTTGCTGTTCTTAGAAGACTTGAAACATCAGAAGGGCTTTAGCATCTAAAAGAAATGTGACTGACTGGGCTTTGGAGCCTGCGTTCTATTACTGGCCTTGCCAGTAAGTGTAGCACCTGATCTTTCCTGAGTTGTTTCCTGACTTAGCCTGTGCTGTGGGAAGTTCAGATTAGGTCTTAAAGAGTTACTGGGAAGTTACTGTTTTTAAATGGTGTTTCTTTGCATGAGACACATGCTCTCAGCCTTAAAAAGGGGGGGGGGGGTGCTGTTGGGAGAGCCTGGAAAGATGAATCAGGTTAAGAGCACTTGCTGCTCTTGCAGAGTTCACTTCCCAGCACCCTCTTCAGGTGGCTTATTCTTATTCTTTTTGGTTTTTCTCTGTGTAGCCCTGGCTGTCCTGGAACTCACTCTGTAGAGCAGGCTGGCCTTGCCTCTCAAGTGTTGGGATTAAAGGCACCCCAGGCTCGCATCAGGCTTCTAAACTCCCTATTATTCAAGTTCAGGAGGTCCAGCACTCTTTTTAAGTCTCTGAGTGTTGACTGAGTTTTATGTCCTGCCCGGTTTCGGCAGTCGTTAAGTTCCAAAGAAATCACACAGAGGTCTAAATTAATTATACTGATTGGCCTAGTATCTCAGCCTTCTTATTAACTCTTATAACTTATATTAACCCATAATTTTTGTCTGTGTTAGCCACGAGGCTTGGTACCTTTTTTGGTGAGGCAGTCACATCTTGCTTCCTCTGAGGCTGGGTCACAACTCTACAATGCAGTTCCCTCTTTCCAGCATTCTTGTTGCCCCGCCTATACTTCCTGCCTGGCTACTGGCCAATCAGCATTTTTTTTTTAAAAATAATACAAGTAACAGGATAAAAGACTATTGTCCCAAAGTATCTGAGCACACATGGGGCATACAGACAAACATAATAAAATGAATGGATTTTTATTTTGTTTTTAAGTATTTATTTATTATGTGTACAGTATTCTCAGTATTCTGTCTGCCTGCAGGCCAGGAGAGGGCACCAGATCTCATTACAGATGGTTGTGAGCCACCATGTGGTTGCTGGGAATTGAACTCAAGACCTTTGGAAGAGCAGGCAGTGCTCTTAACCACAGAGCCATCTCTCCAGCCCAATCTTTAAATTTATTTATTTGTTTGTTTGTTTGTTTGTTTATTATGTATACAATATTCTGTCTGTGTGTATTTCTGCAGGCCAGAAGAGGGCACCAGACCCCATTACAGATGGTTGTGAGCCACCATGTGGTTGCTGGGAGTTGAATTCAGGACCTTTGGAAGAGCAGGCAATGCTCTTAAACTCTGAGCCATCTCTCCAGCCCCAGATTTTTAATTTTTTTTAATATTTATTTTTTTGTATGTGGATATTTTGCCTGAGATCAGAAGAGGGTGTCCATGAATCCTCTGAAACTGGAATTATAGACAGTTTCAGATGGCTGTAGGCCACCATGTGGGTGCTGGGAATTGAACCTGAGTCCTCTGGAAGAGCAGTAAGTACTCTTAACTGCTTAACCATCTCTAGCCTCAAAATAAATATTTTTAAGACTATTTTGTGTGTATGAGTATTTTGCATGACTATATGTGTACCACATGGATGCCTGGTGCCTGAGGGGTCAGAAGAGAGCATTTAATCCCCTGGAACTAGAACTACAGACAGTGGTGAATCGGGTACTCAGACCAAACTGTTCTCAGCAAAAGCAGCAAGTATTCTTAATCTCAAAGCCAATTCTCCATCTCCATAAATAAAAATAATGTTTTTTTGTTATTGTTGTTGTTTTGAGTCAGGGTTTCTCTGTGTAACAGTCCCGGCTATCCTGGAATTCACTTTGTAGATCAGACTGGCTTTGAACTCACAAAGATCTGCCTTCTCTACCTCCCAAGTGCTGGGGCTCCACCAGTACCTGACAATAAAAATAATTTAAAAAAAAATCTTTAAAGCTGGTGGTGGCACGTGCCTTTAGCAGGCGGATCTCTGTGGGTCTCAGTCAGGTCAGTGCACATCCTCCTGCCTTTTGACTCCTGTGAAATGGGTCCTGACCCTGGGTGCTTAGAACATGCATGACAGTTTCCATGAGGTAGTGTCTGTACAGAGTATAGAAAGATGATCTCTCTTCCTAATCTGTTACCCTCTGTTGAAAAACAAGTCTTTCACACATGCTTGCTAGGGCCTGGACTTGCTAGACAAGTGCCTTACACTCTCTGAGCTCTGTGCATATGTGTGCGAGGTGGTTCTGTTCTGGAACTGTTTTCACCAATCCCCTGTCATTTCACTTAGGAAGGATTGAGGGGAGTACCTGGGTGGAAACAGATGTCTTTACCTTTGGAGCTTTCCTCTGAGAATCCCATTCCTCCCATTTAGTACAGGCCTTATTGTCAGAAGACAGCGCCTGTGGCATGGGCATCAGTAGCTTTCCTAGGATTTCTGGTGTTTATTAGACAGGTGTTAGGTCCGGCTTTCCTCTGAATACTGCTGCCCACTGAAGTGGGAATAGTGGCTGTGCTTATGGCAAACCGTTTATAGAGTGATGAAGCAAGTGTGTGGTTTTAGCAGAGGAATCTTTGGTGCCAGTGTTGGAAAGAAAAGACAGTTTTTAAAGCAGAGGCCCTGGACCTTTGTTGATGACAGTGCTGTGTCCTCAGCCTCTCCGTGGTCTCATCCTCCATGTTCAAACCGACAGAAGCAGCACACAGAGCTTTTACTTTATGCATTGCTGTTTGTATGGACTGTGTTTATAATGGACTTTTTAAAAATGCATATTTGGGTTGGGGGGTGATTTTTGGTTTTTGGTTTTTCAAGACAGGTTTTCTCTGTGTAGCCCTGGCTGTCCTGGAACTCACTCTATAGATGAGGCTGGCCTCAAACTCACAGAGATCCGCCTGCCTCTGCCTCCCGAGTGCTGGGATTAAAGGAGTGCGCAACCATCGCCGGGTAAAAACGTGTATCTGTGTGTGTGATTGAGCACATGCTACAGTGTGTGTAGCGTTCAGAGGACTGCTTTTGGAGAGATAGCTGGGAGGAGTCCTAGCCTGGCTGAGGACTTTTTTTAAATTTTTTTTATTGATATTTATTGAGCTCTACATTTTTCTCTGCTCCCCTCCCTTCCCCTCCTGTTTCCCCCCCCCCCCCACTTCAGTCCTCCCCGCAAGGTCCCCATGCTCCCAATTTACTCAGAAGATCTTGTCTTTTTCTACTTTCTACATCCCATGTAGATTAGATCTATGTAAGTCTCTCTTAGTGTCCTCATTGTTGTCTAAATTCTCTGGGATTATGGTTTGTAGACTGGTTTTCTTTGCTTTATGTTTAAAAACCACCTATGAGTGAGTACTTGTGATAATTGTCTTTGTGTCTGGGTTACCTCACTCAAAATAATGTTTTCTAGCTCCATCCATTTTTCTGCAAAATTCAAGATGTCGTTATTTTTTTCTGCTGTGTAGTACTCCATTGTGTAAATGTACCCCATTTTCCTTATCCATTCTTCAGTCAAGAGGCATTTAGGTTGTTTCCAGGTTCTCTGGCTGAGAACTTTTTGTAGTGGGTTCTTTTCTTCCACCCTGTGGGTTCTGGGAATCAAACTCAGATTGCCAGCCTTGGCACTAAGTGCTTTATCCACTGAGCCAATTTGCTGGCCCTGCTTTGAATTTACAGAGTGTTAAGGGTTCAGATACTGCCTCCAGCATTTGAAGGATCTGTTGTTCCCTGTTGACACTTGTTAAGATTCCCCTTGACCTTGCTTACCTGCATGACTTATAAGCCTTACAATTTTATTAGGTAAAACAAATAGAAGGTATGCCCTAGAATTACAAAAGACAAACTTTAATAACTATAGTAATGGGCAGTGGGATCATCCACTTAGAGCTTATATTTTGTATCATAGTCTCATGTCTTATCTGTTAATCCATTTTGATTTGAACACCCAGCTTGCAGGGCTGGAGGTGTGACTCAGTTGGAAGGGTATTTGCCTAGCATGCATGAGCCCTGGAACTGCATTTTACTGGACAGGATAGTGCCTGACTAATCCAGCACTTGAGGACGAGGCCCAGGTGGGATACCTTGTCTTATTTTTTCTTTTCTTTTTCTTTTTTTTTTTTTTTTTGATTTATTTATTTTTATATGCACTGGTGTTTTGCCTGTATGTGTCTGTGTGAGGATGACAGATTTGCTGCAACAAGAGTTATAGACAGTTGTGAACTGCCCTGCAGGTACTGGGGATTGAACCTGTTTCCTCTGAAAGAGCAACCAGTCAGTCCTCTTAACCCCTGAGTCATCTTTCCGGCCTTTTTACTTTTTTTTTTAAAGGAAACTAAAACTTAGCTGCTGATGTTTGAAAAATATTTTCTCTGTTTTTTATTATAAAGTATATTTTAAGAGTTCTTTTAAAGTTATAGACTATATTTAAAATTATAATCCTTGAATAATTGTTTCATTTTAATCTTATTCTAAGTTACACCCATGAGTGACACTTAGGAAATTCGAATAACAGTGAACTGCCTTGTTTAGAGAAGTAAGGAAAAGATACTAGACTAAGTCCCAGCTGTTCAGATTGTGTGTGGGGGGGTTGTGGATGTGTGTGCAGGGTCACGTATGCATATAAGCAAGGGTACACTAACATGCCGTACCATGCTGTGGCAGTCAGAAACTGGGGTGTCTGACCCAAGATCTGCTCATGGCTGTGTAAACCAGGCTAGGCAGCTTTGAACCTCCCAGGATTCTCTTGGCTTGCATTTCCAGGATATGCTGGGACAGCACACTGCTCTACATGGATGGGTTCAGGGGATTTTTTTTAAAACTCAGCTCCTCATACTTGCATGACCATCACTTTACCCACTGAGCCTTCTCCCCAGCTCTTTTAAAAATTTTCATTTGTGGCTGTTTTATTTTGGCAGTGCTGAATTGAGCCCAGGCTTGCAGTATGCTAGGCATAGACTTAACCACCGAACTGCACTCTTGTCCCTGGGGTGTTCGAGTTTCAGGCACAGCTGCATTACTATGTCCTTTCCTGTTTATTTTTTCCCCCCCTCTGTGACTTTGGGAATGTCATTGCTCTCTCCATGTCCTGAGTCCATCTGAATTGTGGGATCATAATTTCTGAGGATTGAACGTTGAGATTTATGTACTATTACAGCTGGCAAAGTTAGGGTTCAGGGAGCTTTGGTTCAGTTCAAGGCCTGTGCAATGTGAGTGGGAGGTGAGGGTGAGCCTTCATGGAACTCACTGCTGAGGGCCAGCTGGGCTTGTGCTTCTTGAAAACACCCACATTGTTGACTTGCTGGAACCACATGGCTATAGGCTCTTACGCATCCTCTCCACAACTGTCCTATCTGTCCAGGAGAGTTGCGTCCTTTAATTTTTTATTTTAAATTAAAATTTTTAAGTAAAATTTATAGCCTTTTTGAAAAATGTATTTGTTTTTATTTTAGGCACATTGGTATTTTGCTATGGGTGTTAGGTCCCCTGGAACTGGGATTAAAGACAGTTATGAGCTGCCATGTGGATGCTGGGAATTGAACTCAGATCCTCTAGAAGAACCACTGAGCTCTTTAACCACTGAGCCATCTTTCCAAGCCAAAAATCTATAGTCTTAAGACTTAGTCCTTCCTGGACAGTGGTAGCACACACCTTTAATCCCAGTACTAGTGAGGCAAAGGCAGGTGGATCTCTGAGTTTGAGACCAGCCAGGGCTGCACAGAGAGACCCTGCCTTAACTAACTAACAAACAAACAAACAAACAAAACTTTTTCCTCACATGGATTTCCACTATATACACTCATGTGCATTTGTACAATGTGTATTTATATGGAAAGAATGTGAGTCTGTCAGTAACCTTGTGTACGTGCATGTTTAGCTGCTGGTTTAAGGCCATTGAAAGCCTAAATGCCCAAGACCTTTTACTTTGTAGAGTGGACAGAGTAACTTTAACTCACATATCTACAACAGCAAGACTGAGACCCTAGTCTCACTGTGCTGCAGAGGGTCTTCCTGTTTTAGAGAGTTTGCACAGAGGCTCTGTGTTTTATATTATAGGATTGAAAATCATGGCTCATTTTTCTCAATAGGTTTATTGGGACAATCAAGAATAAAATAATTGTCTTTAGCTATAGAATAAGCCATTAGCCAATTTCTGCTAGCCTTTCAGGTATGTGAGCAAGTGCACGTGCACAGTCGTGCAAGTTGTGCACATGGAGGGAGCTATGGAGCTGTGCACATGGAAGTGTAGGGTTCTCTGCTTCCTTCGTGATGGTTTGCTTCTCTTCATCTCGGTGAGTCACCATCACATGCTATTTTATTATCTTGAAAACAGTCTCTGGAATTTTTTTATCCTCTGTTTTTGCCGTGTGAGTGGAAAACCACTGAAGTTGTTCTGAACAATATTTAAATGAAGACTTTCTTCAGGGACACGTTAGTTATCTGTTTTCGCCTTTTCTGTTGTCTCTTTGTCCCCACGGGCAAGGTTTGGATTGCAAGGTTAAGAATTGGTGACTGCCTAAGGCAAACAGGCCTTTTTGCCATAGTTGAGTACCGGTGGCTCATGCCTCCCAAGATGAGAATATGGTCTGTTCTGGAAATGTGCTTGTGAGGTGCATTGGAGCAGGTCAGTTTGCTGGTTTTAAATCAACAGACTGTCTGCCTGAGAGACAACCCAGACTCAAGGGAGCCCAGGAGTCTTAGGTCTCCCTGCCACCTCCTGTGCTCTGATTATTCCCTCTGTTGCTTTTGAACTTGCTCAGACTAACCTAAAAAATGGGAGGGAGGTCCTTGCTTCAAAACAGCAGGATTTCCTTGTCCACATCCTCACCTGCTTGTGTTTCACGAGAAAGATAGACTTCTTTCTGGCTAGTAGGAGATGATTTTAGGGCAAGGATGGCAAGGGGAGGATGCCCTGGTTCTCTTGCCTGACCTCCTACCCCTGATCAGCACAGGGCTAACTTGTTTGGAGGTCTCCAAAACAGAATTCTCCTGGCTTTTTGTTCACTGGCTTTCTTGCACTGTTCTCTACCCCTAGCCCAGCCTCCTTGCCCTATTCCACACTCGCAACAGGAATCATTTTTATAGCACACATAACCTTTAAACCAAAAGCATATTGCTTCTAACAAGAGTGAACCTCTTCTTTGCTTTTATTTTGAAAAGTCCTCCCTGTTGTTTAATGTGGAGGGTATCCGTGCTGAAAGCCTGCTCCGAGTAGGCATTTGTGCATCCCAGAGGAACTTTTGATTTATTTCCTTAACTCTGCCCTCCTTTCTCTGTGGTTCAAAAACCTTTAATGATCTGTAAAGCTTGGAGACTTCAGTGCAGAACAGTAGTGATTTTAAGGACCCCTCCCACCATATGAAAGGCCTGCCAGGTTCCACACGCTGGGTTTCCACTCCCTGGAAAGCTAACCTCTTACAGACTTTTGGTTGTGCGGCAGGGCATCCTCGGTTGGGGCCTTGATAATGCTTTTGTGAAATATATTTTCTTCCTTTTCTCCCTCCCTTTGAAAAACTGTAATGAAAATTCTGGGCTTTTGGCCAGCCTGTGGGATGTGATACAGTAGAAATGTTTTTGGTGCCCTTTGTTACTGCTCGGCTTTGATTAAGTTTGTTTCCAGTAAGTTTAACCCCGCTCCTCCTGGGCCCCCTGCTCCTCATGGCTGAGGAGGCTGATTGAGCCAAGGTTAAGCATGGTGTTGTGCAAGTTGCTGATGCCTAGTGGACTCCCTGTGCCAGGCAGAAGGAGCAAAAAGCATGTCTCCACAACGTGATGTTTTCCTCTCTGGCTGCCTTGTGCAGGAGGTGATAGAGCTGTGTGGAAGCTGTGTAGGTTTCCTCTCTTGCTTCTGCTCAGGTATTCCAGGAAACCACTGTACAACATGCTCTTTTGTTTCTATTTAAAATTGTGACACTCTGTAGCCTTGGCTGGCCTCTAATTTCTTGCCTCTGCCTCTTGAGTGCTGGGGTTATTGCTGGAGGCCTCCACAGGAGGCTGTGCAGCTTGTCTTGAGATTCTGTTAGTTAAATAAGTTTAAGATCATGCTGTACAACCTCTGGGACTCTGCCAGGTGTGGGAGGAGGCTCCCAGAGCAGCAGTGAGCAAGCAGTGCTGCTCCTTTGATCTTCTGTAGCTCTCCATTTCAAAAGAAAGAGGTGCTTGCAGCTTTAGAATTTTTTTGTTTAATATTGCTTTGACCTCATATTTATAGCCCTTTACATCCTAGCAACAGAACCCTTCACAAAAAGCATTTTCCAGTCCTTCTGGTACTCTAGAGGGTGAGACCAAGATGTCCTGATGCTAGAAGTCCGTGCAGGGGCCCCTCCCAGTCAGAGGGAGGTGGATCTTACAGTGATACCCTCTGGAGCCTCTGTGGTGCTGAGTGCTCACTTGGTTTTTAGGCAGTGTTTACTTTTCACAGAAAGTGAGATTTTACTCCTAAAATTCTTGATTTATGGTGGGATTCTTTGCCAACCCACAGTGATGGAGTATAAGTTTGTGCAATCCCTTTGTGTCCTAGGGCTTTGGAGATACTGACCTATAAGCTAGCGGAGGTCAGTGTGATAAAACAATCTCTTGGGAAAACAGCGACCCGACTTCCTTTCAGAAATGGGTCATTTGAAGACAGAATTCTGTAATGACCAGAAGAGCACTGTGGTCCCAGAATCTGTGAAGGAATGCAAATCACCAGTGGGCCACAGGAGGTGTCTTTTATCCCTCTTCTCCTGTTCTTTTAAGGGCTCTAATTTTCTCAGCTATTCTAGAAGCCAGAAAACCCCAGCAATACTTGTGTCTTCATTTCTTTCAGAGTTGGGGTTACGTATGTTAGTTGGGTGCCCAACTTATTAGTTGCTATGACCTGGACTTCAGTCCTCCTGATCATGTAGCACGTGCTTTAACCACTGCGGCATCTCTAGCAGAAAGTATGTAGAATGAGACATGCTGTTTGGGAGTGCTTTGTGTTGTTTATTTGTGGGGTTTTATTTGTTTGAGACAAGGTCTTGCTGGGGTCAGAGGGAGTCTTATGAGGGTTTCTCTGTGTCGCCCTGGCTGTCCTGGAACTCACTCTGTAGACAAGGCTGGCCTTGAACTTAGAGAGACTCACCTGCCTCTGCCTCCCAAGTGCTGGGGTTAAATGTGTGTGTTACCATCACTGCCCGTCTGAGACCAGGTCTTATGTAACCTATTCTGATCTCAGACTTGCTCTGTGGTCAGAGGGGCTTATTTTGACTCATAGCTCAAGGATACATACAATACTGCATGGCAGGGAAGTTACAATGGAGATGCATGAGGCAGATCTTCATGTTGTATCCACCATCAGGAACCAGAGAGAGATGAATTCTGGTGTCTAGCTCACTTTCTCTGTTTACTTTTTCCTAAACCATTGTCTATGACATGGTGCCTCCCAAGGAAAGTGGGTCTTCCACTGTGGCTAATCTAACCTAGGTAATCCCTCACAAATGTGCTAGAGACTTGTCCCCTAGGTGATTTCAAATAAACCATCACAGTTTGAACTCTTGATCCTCCTGCCTCCACTTCCCAAGTCTTATTACAAATATTCACCACCACAGTAAGCTCAGTGCAATTTTCTGCATGTCGCATTCTAAGCAATGTGTGTTTACTTCTCATTCTTTGTAGGCATGGCTTGTGATGTATTAGGAATAACCAGGCTTGTCCTTAATCTGAAAACAGTAAGTGCCCAAGCACTGACTTCATGTTACAGGTAAAACTGTTAGAAGAACAGCTTCTAAGGAGCAAAATAAAGATGCTTACTCTCATTACACCCCAATTTTTACAGAAACATTAATTAGGCAAAAAGTACGTATGTACAATGCGGGGAATGGAAAGAAAGACAAACTTGAGTCTTATGACCTGTTTAACTATATAATAGAAAACCCAGAGACTATTAATGTAACAATGAAAACATGGAAAAATTGCTATGGTTGAAGTAGTGAAAATAAGTGATGTTTCTGTAGACCCACGATAGTCAAGCAGAACATGTAAGAGATTTAACATCTTTTCTGCAATGGCAAGAGAAGGTATAAGATCCTTGCAGTAGAGGGCTGGAGAGATGGCTCAGAGGTTAAGAGCATTGCCTGCTCTTCTAAAGGTCCTGAGTTCAATTCCCAGCAACCACATGGTGCCTCACAACCATCTGTAATGGGGTCTGGTGCCCTCTTCTGGCCTGCAGGCATACACACAGACAGAATACTGTATACATAATAAATAAAAAAATCCTTGCAGTAAGTATAATAAATGGTGTGTGAGGCCTTTGCTTAATAACAACATACAGGCGTTTCTAAAGCAGTGAAGGAGCCAGGGATGATGTAGTCTCAGCACTCTGAAGACCAAGCAGGGATGGAGGCAAATGTGGGCCACATAATAAATAGCAATACGCTACTTAAAAGAAACCACAAAAACCTGGGTTAGATGAATAGGTGACATAGTAGTTGTGGGTGCTTCTAAATAAATCCAACATGACTTAAATTAATGAAAAAAAGTTTTTTCTAGACACAGTTGGCTTCATGCTTATAATGGTGTTTAGGCCCACCTGTTTCCACCTCCCAGAGCTGGGATTACAAGCACGTGATCAGCACTGGAACTGGCAAGCATTTTGTTGTTTTGTGAGGCCAGGGAGCAAACCTATTTGCAAAGATGGGTTCACTGCCATTCAAAGCTTTGGCATTTTAAGTTTGCTGTTTTCCTCTGTGATGTTTCTGAACATAGTAAATGTGATGAGAAACACACTGAAGAGAGAGCTCAAAGCTTAATTTTCAAGGCTTAGCGTTCCTATTCACTCTTTAAACCTCATGAAATATGGGGCTCATATAGACTCTATCTCACCAAGTTGAACTGAAAATCACATTATATGGGTACTGGGTATAGGTCAGTGCTAGTGAACTTGCCAGACATACTCAAGGCTCTACATTCCATCTCTGGCACTTCATAAAACCAATTCAGTTACACATTAAAAGAGTTGAAATTATAAGCGATGCTAATTGAGGTCCCGTATGACAGGCATTGTTTGTAGCATTGAACCCATCTGATCTTCATGCATTCGGTACAGTCGTGCTACTTTCTACCATCTTCCTCAGCCTAGAACACCAGGTCTGCAGGTGCCGCCCAATCCTCTCCTGATTCCTAGCAGTGCAAACAAGGACGGGAGGAAACTGCTCATTTTTGGCATTATTGAGCTTATTCTTGATTTCCTAGTGCTTGGCTTCTTTGGATGGAGGGGTAGATAGATGAAGTCTAAAGGGTTAGTGAGTGTTAGTGACAGCCATCCTACAGTGGATGCTTTGGATTGGCCGTGACTTCCTCTTTTTATTAAACTTGTGTGTATTCATTTACTCAGCCGGCAACAGATATCCACGTTCCTTTGTAGAAGACATTTTAGTTGGATGTGAAGAATAATTTTTTTAAAAGTGTGAATTTAAAACAAACAAGTACAATGTTTCTTTTACCCTTAAACGTTCATAACGTTCTAAGAAAAGCATACAAAACAAGTGAATAACTCATGGTGTGATAACTGCCGTGTAGGGATGTAAATACACTTGTACCAGATTTGTACCAGGCTGTGACTTGCATCTCAAGTTCCCATTTTATTTTTGTTTTGCCTTTGTTACAATCTCCTAAAGTTGTCATATGACTCTAATCAAACTTGTCCCCAGTTTTGAGTGGCTTCTCCTCTTAAGCACTGGGTAGTTGGAGCACTCGTACCAAGGGCCTGCTTACAGCCTCTTCCCTATTGCGGGAACTCTCTGATGAGTGGAGTGTGGGGATTCTCTCCATGCTGCTCTTCTCAGAGAGGTGGAGTGCAAATTCTAATTGATCTTAATAATAAAAACCTGGAGTCAGATATGGGGTGGTTGAAAGCTGAAAGATCAGAGAAAGCAGAGCAGCCAGCTACTAGTTCTTACCTCTACAAAATTCTCAGACTAAATGTGAGGTATCCTGTCTCTGTAAGTCCTCAGACTGAATGCCTTGACTTCCTGTCTCCTCCCATTTTATATTCCTTTCTCTGCTCAACCATATCCCTTCCTGTCTTCACTTCCCTAGTGTTGGGATTAAAGGTGTGTGCCTCCCAAGTACTGGGATTAAAGGTGTGAGCCACCACTGCCTGACTCGGACTCTTTGGGACTCTTTGAGACTGAAGCCAGCTAGTGTAGCCCAGGGTGGCCTTGAACTCGCAGCGATCCAGCTGCCTCTGTCTCCCCAGTGCTGGGATTAAAGGTGTGTGCCACCGCTGCCTGACCTTTATGACTAATTAGTGGCTCGCTCCACACTCTGATCCTTGGGCAAGCTTTATTTGTTACAGCCCAAACGACATGCCACCACAGACAGGTACTCTCCTGTGCAGTTTCTTTCCCATCTGTCCAATGGAGACATCATAACCAGCTGCCAGGGCTGTTGGAGTGAGGTCTGCTGAGTTGTGGCTTACCAGGTGATCGTGCCCTCATGTAGCTATAAAACCTCAGAGGTTTTGAGAATCTGGAAAGCAAAACTTAATACTCAGTTGCACAGTTTTAAAAAGTTTTTTTTTCCCCCTTTGGGGGATGGTTTGAGTCAGGGTTTCTTTGTGTAGCCCTGGTTGTCCTGTAATTTGCTCTGTAGACCAGGCTGGCCTCAAACTCACAGAGATTCACCTGCCTCTGCCTCCCAAGTGCTGGGATTAAAAGTGTGTGCCACCACCGCCTGCCTGAGTTAGATTATTGTATTCATGTGTGTTCATGCACATGTGTGTAGGTGCCCAGATGGAAGAGAATTTCCAATAGAGGGCACTGGATCCCCTGTCAGGAGTTACTAGAAGGCTGTTAGACACCTGATCTGGGTGCTGGGAGCTAAACTCTTGTCCTCTACCACTGAGCCATCTCTCTAGCCTACAAAGGCACAAGTTTTTATACTGTGTACCATGTTGCTCAGTTAAATTTCTTCTTTCCTTTCCTTTGCTTTCCTTTTATTTTATTTGACCTCGGCCTCACAAGTGCTGAGGCTAACAGACATCTTCACTAAATTGTCTTACACATTCATTTATATATTTTGATATAGGATCTCACTCTGGAGTGAAACTCAGAGACCTACCTGGCTTGTCTCACTTCTAATCAAATCTTCTGTAAAACTCCTCAGATAATTTGGAGGATTGCAGTGTATTTGAGGTGGATTTGTGTGAGCTCACAGTGTACACTTGAGTGAGAAGTAGAAATTGGGGTTAGAGGATGTCAATAATTCAGCTATAACTTGATCTTCCCAAGGCCCCTTCTTTCTGCCATGCTGCCTTCATATTCTCAGGTGTCCTTTATAGAGATTCCAGGATTTGTGGTAGTCTGCCTTTAATTTGGGGTGAAAGAATGGATCTTGAGTTCCTTTTATCCAAAGCTTCTCAATGCCCTTAGAACTTTAGACAGAAATTACAGAACATTTGCTAAGGTTTGGGTATGAAATGGTTCCTCAAAAAGCTCATGTGTTAAAGTAAGGGCATGCTCCTTAACTTCCAGGGAGCAGAAGTTCTTGTACTCAGGAAACTTCTGGATGGCTCCCAGAGAATTCTCATGGATTAGAGCTGGTTAGATGTGCCTGGTTGGGGGCTGCCTCTGGAGATTACAGATTATCTGTGGGCTTTTCTCTCTCATGCTCTCTTTTTCATTGACTGCTTTGCCCTGAGCAGTTCTGGGCTGTCCCCACCCCCCATCAGATGCCCACACCTGAGGCCAAGAGAACATGGACAGAAATTTCTGAAACTAGAGACTGGATACAGCTGTTTTCCTTTCCAATTGTTTGAAGTATTTTGTCACAGCAGTGCATGCTCACACACAAACGGCGCTCACGTGTGTGTGCGCACACACTTTTTCCTATCTTAATTTTTTGAGATATGTTTAACTTCAGTTTCTATAAAACATTTACACCTCTTCTTTTCCTTTACCCATAGTCAGCACAGAAGATTTCTGTCATCTCAGGGAGAATTTCATTTTACAGAGACGCAATCAACACTAATCAGTTCTTAGACACTGTGTACCTGGGGACAGCTGTCTGCAGCCTCCTAGGAGAAGACTGCACACATGCCTGAGACTTACCTGATAAAATGCAATACTGTTTGAGGTACATCCATGAGTTTTTTGTTTTTTGTTTTTTGTTCTCCCTGGGATGAACCTCACTATGTTGCCTAGATTGGTTTTGAAGTACTGGGCTCAAGCAACTCTCTCTTCTTAGCCTCCTAGGTAGCTGGGTAGTAGGTACATGTCATTGTGCTTGCCTTTTCAGGATTGTGTGTGTAGGATTGTTTTCCTTGCATGTGTGTCTGTTTACTTTTTCTGTGTCCAAGGAGACTAGATGAGGGCATTGGACCCTTAGGACTAGAGTTACAGACAGTAATAAGCTACCATGTTGGTACTGGGAATTGAACTCAGGTCTTCAGGAAGAGTAGCCAGTGCTCTTAACCCTTGAGCCATTCTTCCCACCCCTCATTGTTAGGTCGGTCTTTCTTTCTTCCTTCCTTCCTTCCTTCCTTCCTTCCTTCCTTCCTTCCTTCCTTCCTTTCTTTCTTTCTTTTTCTTGATTTTCTTTTTTTTTTAATTGATTTTTATTGAGCTCTAATTTTTCTCTGCTCCTCTCCCTGCCTCTCACCTCCCCCCTTCAACTCTCCCCCAAGGTCCCCATGCTCCCAATTTACTCAGGAGATCTTGTCTTTTTCTTCCCATGTAGATTAGATCTATGTAAATCTCTCAGTGTCCTCATTGTTGTCTAAATTCTCTGGGATTGTGGTTTGTAGGCTGACTTTCTTTGCTTTATGTTTAAAAACCACCTATGAGTGAGTACATGTGATAATTGTCTTTCTGGGTCTGGGTTACCTCATTCAAAATAATGTTTCCTAGCTTCATCCATTTTCCTGCAAAATTCAAGCTGTTGGCTTTTTTTTTTTTTTTTTTTTTTTTTTTTTTTCTGCTGTGTGGTACTCCATTGTGTAAATGTACCACATTTTTCGGTCAAGGGGCAGTTAGGTTGTTTCCAGGTTCTGGCTATGACAAACAATGCTGCTAGGAACGTAGTTGAGCACATGTCCTTGTGGCACGATTGAGCATCCTTTGGATATATACCCAAAAGTGGTATTACTGGGTCTTGAGGAAGGTTGTTTCCTAATTTTCTGAGAAATCACCACACTGACGTCCAAAGGGGTTGTTCCAGCTTGCATTCCTACCAGCAATGCAGAAGTGTTCCCTTTTCCCCACAACCTCTCCAGCATAAATTGTCATCAGTGTTTCTGATCTTGGCCATTCTTACCAGGTGTAAGATGGAATCTCAGAGTTGTTTTGATTTGCATTTCTCTGATGACTAAGGATGTTGGACATTTCCTTAAGTGTCTTTCAGCCATTTTAGATTCCTCTGTTGAGTTCTCTGTTTAGGCCTGTACTCCATTTTTTTTTATTGGATTATGTGATCTTTTGTTGTCCAATTTCTTGAGTTCTTTGTATATTTTGGAGAGCAGACCTCTGTCTGATGTGGGATTAGTGAAGATCTTTTCCCATTCTGTAGGCTGTCGTTTTGTCTTGTTGACTGTGTCCTTTGCTTTACAGAAGCTTTTCAGTTTCAGGAGGTCCCATTTATTAATTGTTTCTCTCAGTGTCTGTGCTGCTGGGGTTCTATTTAGGAAGTGGTTCCCTGTGCCAATGAGTTCAAGTGTACTTCCCACTTTCTCTTCTATAAGGCTTTATGTTGAGGTCTTTGGTTCATTTGGACTTGAGTTTTGTACATGGCGATAGATATGGGTCTATTTTCATTTTTCTACATGTTGATATCCAGTTATGCCAGCACCATTTGTTAAATATGCTTTCTTTTTTCCATTTGATATTTTTTGCTTCCTTGTGAAAGATTAGGTGTTTGAAGATGTGTGGATTGATATCGGAGTCTTTTGTTGGGTTCCATTGGTCCTGCTATCTGTTCTTATACCAATACCAGGCTGTTTTCAGTACTGTAGCTCTGTAGTAGTTTGAAGTCAGGGTGTTAGGTTTTTCTTAAGATGAGCCTCTCTGCTGACACAAATAATTCCAATTAAAATGAATAAAAGATGCCCATGTTTAATTCAGTGCTCCCCGGTGATCTATCGGGAAAGCATGGAGAGGGGAAGAGAGGAAAGGGGAAACCACACGAAACCGGGAGACCACTTGCATTCTCTAGGGGACAATTTAAGTAGCCTCTGGCAGTGGTCTTGACCCTCCCTGGGGAAGGGTCACCATTTGGCGGGCTTTCTGGGAGGTGGAGTTTGAACTAAGGCAACTTCCCAGGGGAGGGGGCTTGAAATGGAGTTCCTGCCCAGTATTCCAAAGATGGGTTCCCATGGCTTGGATGAGGCCTCTGACTAAATACTCACCTGTGTTTTAATGTCCTCCTCTACATAGATTAGAGTTCTGTTGTTCTCTGTGAAATGTAAACTTTGGCTGTGACCCTGGAGCTGACACACCATGTTCTCTGTAGCCTTGTCCTTCTGTTTCTGTCGTTCGCTTGGGTCACAATGCTGTTTTCACGAATGGCTGGACTGTGAGAACGTCTCAACAGTGTTGCAGTTTCCAGACAGAAGAGCTCAGATGGTGAGACATTTTCACTGCAGCGTTGGAGCAGCTGTTTGCTAGGCTGTCCTGCCTTAAATGCAGGCCTGACTCAAGTACAAATACCCGTTGTAGGCGGACTCCATACTACTGTAAATAGTTTACAGTATTAGCAGCTTTAGTTAAAACTGCTAAGGCGAAGAAAGGAGATGGAGGCAGTTTAGTGTTGTCTGTTGACAGGAAAAGCCCAATGTTAGGTCCCGGGTTAATCGTTAGAGAATGAAGCACGAGGGATAAGACTCAAGGGTCAGACAAAGGGTTTTATATCTTGTTAGGTGTCTAGTATATGTAGGTGCTATGTGGAAATAAGACTAAAAAGGGTTTTCATCTTACGGTTTGCTTGCATATATGCAGTGCCTGTGTAGGCCAGAAGACAACATCACATCTCCTGGGACTAGTGTTATAGACGTGTGGGTGCTGGGAACTGAACTTGGATTCTCTGAAAGAGAAGCCAGTGCTCTTAACTGCTAAGTCATCTCTTCAGTCCTTAAAAAGATAATTCTAAAAAATAATTTGGGGAGGCAGAAAATTGCTGGGTCCAGGGTCAGGGAACTAGGAGAGAATCACTCTCTTCAGAAAGTAGAAGGTCTAAAGGTAGCTCAGGGTAGAATGTGTGCTTGCCATGTGAAAGCCCTCAGGTCAGACGCAGCGCAGCAGGAAGGGGTGTGAAATGGGAGAGAGCATTGGGTGCTGTCTTGGAAATGAGGCTTCCCTAAAGCCTCTCCCCAGTTGTGACCTCTGGGCACCTTATTTCCTGTGCTTCTGTTCCCCTGAGCAAAACACTACAGTAAAACATCCAGCTGTGGTCAATGAAACCAGGAATATAAAATGTATCAATGACAAAACAGATTTGGCTTTTGATTTTTTAATTGTATTTTATTGGGTTTTACATTTTACAGACAAATATGAGTTTTGTTTTTTTGGGTTTTTTTCTTTTAACTTCAAAAAACAAGAAAACATCCTCTTTAATATATAAGTGGTTTTAGGTTCATTAAAAAGATAGTTAATATTTGTTTGCCTTACTACTTTCATTTTATAAATATTTACTTAATAACTACAGACTTAAGTATAATGTTATACTTAATAACTACAACATAACAATGTTATATATAACTACAACATAACATTGTTGTTATGTTGTAGGGAGTGGGGCCCCTTGTTCCAACTGCCCTGCTAGTTTGACCCCTGAAATAATCACACAGAAATTGTATTAATTAAATCACTGCCTGGCCCATTATCTCTAGCCTCTCATTGGCTAGCTCTCTCATCTTGATTTCACCCATTTCTGTTATATCACCACGTGGCAGTGGCCTACCGGGAAAGATTCGGCGTGTCTGTCTCTGGCAGCTCCATGGTGGCTCTCTGCCTAGCATTCGGTTCTGTCTACTCCGCCTACCTAAGTGCTGCCCTATCAAAAGGCCAAGGCAGTTTCTTTATTCAACCAATGAAAGCAACACATAGACAGAAGATCCTCCTACACCATTGTTACATACAGAAATGGATGTGTGACCATGTTCACTGCCTCAAATGCATACTTCCTCAAAAACAGAAAGAAGGGATGGGGAAGGAAATGGTAGGGTTTTTTGTTTATTTAAAGGCTGCATTGTCTGATTACAGATTTTAGGTCTGTAAGTAAGTGACTTACTGTGTGAAGCCAGGTTCTAGTAAGTACTGTAAACTACTGGGCAGGATGGGGATTGTAGTAGAACCCCAGAGAATATGAATATGGAGGGAATGGTAGAGGAAGGGAAGGCTTGTGTCCTAGTGGCCTTGCAGGCTCCATAACAAAAAGCATCCCCTAAGGGCCACTGATATGCCTGGCCCTACTCTGAGAGTTTTATATGCACTGGTAGAGTCTGCAATATCCAGGTAGATATTCAAAACTAGGAAATAGCTAAACTACCACTTAACTCTCAGGCTTCTGATGTGGGATATCTGTTCTTCTGTATATGTGTTGCTTTTATTGGTTGATGAATACAGTTGTTTCACCCAGTGGCTTAGCAGAGTAAAGCCAGGTATGAAATCTGAACATTTTATATATATATATATGAGAGAGAGAGAGAGAGAGAGAGTGAGAATGAATAGGCAGAGTCAAAGAGATGCCATGTAGATGCCAAAAGAGAAAGTTGCCTTGTGGCAATGCATAGAAATGGGTTAATTTAAAATGTAAGAGCTGGCTAGGAATATGCCTAAGCTATTGGCCAAACAATGTTGTAATTAATATAGTTTCTGTGTGATAATTTGGGTCTGGGCAGGCGGGAAATGAAAGTGCAGTCTCTGTCTCCAGACTTGAGCATCCACTTTCTTGAACACTGGTCAAGAACATCCCACATACCACAGGAAGACTGAGAGCCACTTCTCTAGAGCGTCCCACGTTACCACAAGAGAACATTTGCAGTTTGGCAATAGAGTTTATTGCAGACAGGTGTAATGTTTCCTTGTTCAGCTACTGACTCACCCTTCTTCCTAAAGCTCGCCCTCTCTGGAAGTCCTACCTAAGTAAACAGGGTATGCAGAGCAAACAACTTCCAAAACTAGAGAAATAACCAAAAACATTTGACTGCCTGGACAGTCACCCAAGGTTTCTCTGTATAGTTGAGGTATGCATCTTCGACCTGCAGGCCTGTGTTATCTGACAGACTTTTCTATGAAGCAGCGGTTTTGAAGGACTATCCTACTTTATCTTAGCAAAGTTTGGGAGACTCTTATTTTGTGTCCTGCTTGTGCAATTTGGACAGCATACTGTCAGCTGTTGAGGCAAGGCAGTTTCTTGCCCAGTTGCTAACTTTTGCTATAAGAGAACAAACTCCCTACAGAGGTTCTTTGATGCTCATCATCTTATCTGAAGTAGATTGGTATTGCCAGGAGCAGACATGACTCATTATCATGAAAAGCCTTATGTTATGAAAACATCTTAAGTGCCATATTCTCTAGATCTCTGAAGTGTTTGGAGACCATCTGTCTATCTAAAATATATCTGTTTGACCTTGAAAACATCCTAATATGACCACAAATTTGATTGTTATAGATCACTAACTACTAATCTACATTTCTTAATTAGCTTAAACAGTTTGTAATAATTGGCTTTAAGGACTAGAACTTTACAATACATTTTAAAATGAGCTGCATAAGTACAATACGTTAAACAAGAGCAGAAACATATGCGTTATGTTTAGAAATAACTTTAATTTTGTATCATTATGCAAAAATATCTTAAACAAGAATAGAAACATATATACAGCATAACAAAAATAACCTTATATATTTTTGTGTCTATATAAAAATCCATACCAACGTAAAATATTTAAGATTAGTAGTTGCTTTTTTAGTTTAAAAGTAGATTCAGTAATCTGTCTTTATTACTGTCATTCTTAGATCCTCCTTTTTTTTCAGAACAAGATCCCTGAATCTAATTTCCTTTACTTTGTTTCCTCCCTGACTATGACCAGTAACAACTTGCCATCACCCCCACACACAAATGATGATAAACATCCAAGATCCACTGAACAACCAACCCCCCCACCCCACTTCTTGGGAATGTGGGTGTTGTGTTTTTAGACTGCTTTCTGTTGTCTTGGTGGGGGGGGTGACCGTGTCTTTAGAGGACCCTGAGAAAATTGGAATAATGAGCTAGCTATATAATTTTTTTTGTTTAGTCTGTGTGATGGCAAAGTATAGAGCTTATCTGAAGTCTTGGTGGGGTAGTCTGTGAGGCTAGACCATCTCCACTAGTAGCTTTGAAATTGTTCTAGATGCATAATTTTGAGGAAACTGCAGCAGAGGCATTCTGAGACACCAAATTACCTGGACTACTTGTCTTTTTGGTGTCTGGTCATTTCGTTCTGAAAACATACAAACTGAAAGGTAGCATGCGTATCTACATTAACACTGTATGAAGTGTGTAGTGTGCTCAAGTCAGCTAAAGATGATTTTTTTTGTGTTCTGTTTGATCAGGTAAAAGGGCATCTGTCAACTTTATAAGTTCATTTGGGCTTAACCAAACTGTCATGAGTACTCTGTAACAAGATTTATCATGTCTCATTTAGGCTCAGAGCTCTTTCCATATAGAGGGATCAGCATATATGTCACCTGTCCTATAGTCGTTTTTGTTCTCTGCTTGTAGTCAAGGTTTTTAGGAAGTCTCTCCCAGTTTAATCTGATCTTCGTTAATTTTGACGAGAACCATAACTTTTTGTTTCCTGTGGGATCAAATGCATAACCTCTCCCCCAATGCAGCATGTTTTCTGACTTCCATTTTAAAGTTAAGACATTTTAAAAATATATGTTAGTTTAATTTAGCAGTTTCTGTAACCCAATGTCTCTCAGCAGGTATTTTTTTACATTATCATTTTAAATTTTCAAAGTCAACAAAACACCACACAGGATCCAGATGCCCTGTGTATTTCCATCTTTATGTGGCTTTCTAGGCCACTACTGCACAGTTCTACTTATCATATGGTATGCTGGCAACTGGCTCTGTCTCCCTCGGTTTCATGAGAGCCTAGTCTCATGTCTGCAGTGCTGGCCCCAGAGCTGCATTCGCCTGCCCCAGTTCTGGGAATGTGTTGTGTCTTCCTGGACAGAGTTTGTACCCCGTTCAGGTTGATCAAGTGTTCAACTGCCCAGCACAGCCTCCCTGAAGAGCTACACTTCTGTATGCAAAGCCTACCCAAGAAAAGGCTTTCTCAGGACCTGTGTGCATATTCAAGCCCAGTGTTGGGTGCCATATGTAACAAGTCTTTCTCTGTCCCACCAGCCAACTCCCAAATAATGACAGAGACTTATTATTTATGAAAGCTGGGTCTTAGTTTAGGCTTGTTTCTAACTATCTCTTATACCTTAAATTAACCCATTTCTATTCATTTGCATGCAGCCACATGGCTTGTAGCTGTCACCTATCCTCCTATAGGTACTGTTTCCTCTGAGTCCAGCTGGCAACGCTGTCAGAGTCCAGTGCTAGCCAGACCTATAAATTATTTCTCTGGACCAGACCCCAACATAAACTATCTCTCGCTCTTTGGACTGGCATGGAGGCACAGGAATAAAAACACAACTCACGTGGCTTTTTCGGAAGGTAGATTCTCAGTGATCCCTCATAAAATCCTGAGTTCACATCCTGAAGAATTCCTCTTGTTTATTCTCCAAACAGCCTTATATATCAAAACATAAACTGAGGGGGGAAATACATTAGCATTCTGTTTCCTAGGTAACCAGGTGAATGGCTTTTAGTCAAGTCCACATGTACCTGTGCTTGTTGTCACATCTTCCTGTTCAGTATGCTAGCTGTCATATAGGCTGAATTAGCATCTCTATTCAGGCATCCTCAAAATTACAGAGAAGGAGCAAAGCAACATCCTGACCCTTTGTTAGGTTAGCGACAGCCTGTCTGGAAGGTTACATGACCACTTCATATATTGACTATGACTTTAGAGTCTGGCTGCCATACCATATAGAGATACGGGCCTACACAACTCCCCCTTTTTTTCCCCCAGAGCTATGTCCAGAAGTCTTGCTATACCTCCTGCCTAGCTATTTGCTGTTTAGCTTTCTATTACACCAATCACAGTGACATAATTTTACACATGTAATCAAATATCTCACAACAGATAGGTATAATATATCTCTCTCTCTCAATCTCTCTCTCTCTCTCTCTCTCTCTCTCTGTGTGTGTGTGTGTGTGTGTGTGTGTGTGTGTGTGTGTGTGTTTGAGAGAGAGACTTTGAAAAACAGTTAATGTGAAATTAAGTATCAGAATATTTTGAGTCTCTCAAGCTGGACCTGTGTAGTCAACATCAGTGATAGTTCTGCACTGAAGTGGGGGCATGGATTAGAAATTTCATAGTAGCCAACTACAGGTGGGCAAGTATGGTGGGGCTTTTTTTTGGTTTTGTTTTCCTTATTTTATTTGTGTGTGTGTGTGTGTGTGTGTGTGTGTGTGTTGCCAAGAATCAAGCCTAGTATAGTTTGTACCATTGCACTATAGTCCCAACTCCTACTGAAATTCTTAAAATGTGGAGTCCTCGATTCTTTTGCTGATGAGATCTAAATGGAAGCAGCGCTGGGCAGAGCAGCAGTGAGGCTGCTGGCATTCATGGTTGCTGGTGTCTAGTGGGATGTTGATCTGGGGGCTGGGCTTTCCCAGATGCCACCCTAACCCTGGTTCTTTCTTTGAAACAGGTCCCATTATGTAGCCATGGCTATCCTAGAACTTCATACGTAGATCAGGCTGACCTCAAGTAACCCTGACTCTGGCTGTATGCTCTGTCTGTGGTTTGAGGGTAGCACAAAAGAGGAAGGAAGTTAGTAGTATACTATTTGAAAGATAGTTTTGAAGTTCAGTTAATTTTCAGGTGAACTTAGTTCTGAGTTTCTGGTCCTTTTGTTTGTTTGGGGTTCTGTTTGGTTGGTTGTCTTTTTGTTTTTGAGACAGATTTTCTCCAGGTAATCTTAGTTCTTCTGGAACTCTTTGCTTTGTGGACCAGGTGGACCTTGAACTCAGAGATCTGCCTGCCTCTGCCTCCTGGGTACTGGAAGTAAAGGTTTGTGCTACCACACCCCAGTTTCTGTTTCTTTTTCTGATGAAAAGATGTCAGTTAGGAATTGAGCATATGTGTAACAGGCCCCACCCTTAAAGGAGCTTTTGAACCTTCCCTGGCTTTCGAGTAAGGAAAGAGCCTCAGAGAGAGTAGTGAACTTTCTGTGGACACACAGTATTGAAGAGTTAAAAAGAAGAGCAGGAAAAGGGCACAGCCAGGGGAAGCCTATTGTTGTGTTTCTGGATCCTGGGGGGAATTCTGGCCCATGGTAGTTTTTTTTTTTTTTCTTTTATCTATGTTGAATGTAAGTAAATGAGTGCAAATGAAAAATAATCATTTGCAACAGAAGATGCTGTACTGAGGTGGGTTGCTGCTGAGAGTCCTGGTCTAATAGCATTTGTTGTGTGATGTGCCGGCAGTTTTCCTGTGCATCCAGAATGGGGCTAGTTGCGTCCTGGTCACAGCAGAACTCTTGTTGAGAAAAACTAGACAATAATAATTTTTTCTTCTGTCACCCCCAGTAGTGTCCCACCACAGACACATGCACAGGCATACACACCATTTGACCATGCTAATGCCTAAGGTGAGAAGTCAACCTCCTCATCTCTGTGGGGCAGCTGTGAGTAGTGCCCAGTTCTGTGGATATGTGTGGGTATGATATGATTCCATGGATGGAATCATTGGTACTGCCAGGAACTGGAATGATTATTACTGGTGCTTCTGGTCGCAGCCCTGACCACTTGTCCTCATTTTGATTGGTTTTCTTTTTTTTTTTTTGGTTTTTCGAGACAGGGTTTCTCTGTGGCTTTAGAGCCTGTCCTGGAACTAGCTCTTGTAGACCAAGCTGGTCTCAAACTCACAGCAGAGCAAGGCAGCTAACTTGCATGAGTGCTCCACAGTGTAATGCCGGCTCTGTAAGATGTGACATTCATTCTCTACTCTGAGCTTCTCTGGTCTGTCTTTTTACTCACCCTGTGGGCAGGAGGTGACTTGGTTAAGATCTCCAGCTCACAGCCTTCTTTTTGTAACTCCAGTTCCAGGTGATCAGGGACACATGTGATATGCAAACATACATGCAGGCAAAATACCCCCACACACATAAACCATTTAGAGTTGGGAGCACAGGTCCAGAAGATCTAACAGTAAGAATGGGGTACTTCCTGCTTCAGGAAAATAGACTTGTAGAGCAGAGAATCATTAGACCTGGGTTCAATTTAGGGTGTTTGTTTTTGTTTTGTTTTGTTTTTCTCATTTTTTAAACAGGATCTCATGTAGACAGCTGGCTTCAAACTCAATGTGTAGTGAGGGTGCCCTTTAATTCCTGATGCTCCTGCCTCCGCCTCCTGAGTGTTTGGATAGTAAACATGTGCCACCACCTGGCTTTTGCTCTGGTTTTATTAATTTAAAACCCAATAGTATCAAGCCCAGGCTTGTGTGATTCCTTACAGGTTGATTTAAAAAATAAAGGCAGATCTGGCCCGGTGATTTCCCACTATAGGCTCTTCCCTATATGTGACTCCTCTTTACACACTTGACCATCCCTTGGGATGGGGAACCTGCTTTCATTGCTGAGAGTAGCCCTAAGGTAACAGAATGAATTGAGGGACTCTTGTTTACTGCATAAAGTCCCATGGAAGCTCAATAATCTTAAGGAGTTTTGATTCTCATAGTGAATTTCCCATCTATTTATGTTTCCTTCAAATTTGAAAATTTTTGCTCAAATACTTGAATTTTTGATTTCTAAAGCTTGTCTTTGTCATTCTTGCAACTGCTGGAGACTCCCTTTACATTGTATATTCCGTTTGTGGTGTTCTCGTTTACCTAGCTCATACCAGTGAATATTTACTGAGCACCTTCTTTTTTTTTTAATTGAATAAAACTGTTACGTGAATGTGTACATGCCTGTGTCCATTTATGTGCTTTCAAGGACCCGAGAAAGCCAGTAGACTTGGGTCCCCTGGAACTGAAGTTGTAACTCATCTGGTTTGGGTGCTGGGAACCAAATTCAGATCCCTGGGGAAGGTAGTGTGTGTTCTTAAACCCACAAGCAATCTCCAGCCTTTGAACATGTACTCAAATCAGGGTCCACTATTGACCCCTAGGGATCTAGCAACATTCTGTTTGTGTGTAGTACAGTTAGAGAAGAAAGAATCAGGCATTCATAATTCCCACTAGATTCCGTGACCTGAGCCACCAAAGAGCCCTACTGAGAGATTCATCTTCATGGGAAGAGGCTAACAACCTCTCCCTAGAGGGTCAGGAAAAATGACTTAGGGTTACAACAGATATCAGTAGACAGCTCTAGGACTGGCTAGCAACAACCAGGAGGATCCATTCCTGAAGCCTGGGGGCCACAAGGCAGGATGTGTGGAGAAAGCCATCATCTGTTTCTGTGAAGGAAAGATTCTAGAAGCCAGATGATGAAGAGTCCAAAGCCACAGCCAATGTCAAAGTAGCATCTGGTGTTTGTGGGACCGGTGGCCTGCAAAGGGGTGGGAGGGTGCTTTCTGGAATTGCTACTCTCAACAGAATTTCTGGTTGCTTCAAAGGGAAGTCTCTGTCCTTTACTGCAGTGTTGGCTCCACTGGGAAGTGAGACAGGTGGGGAAAGTTCAGTTGCTGAGGAATCAAGAACTGGAAAATAAAGTTTTAAAGTTCTTAAGTAAAAGTTTGTGGAGTTTTTGTTGTTGTTGTTTGGTTTGTTTGTTTTTTGTTTGTTTCACAGAGCTGTTTCTGGGATTTCAGGTTTGAGTAAGTAGGAAGAATGCAGAGCTTCTCTCTGTGTGGCTCTTGTTCAAGCCCAAAGTAACCTTTTATCACATGATGCATGAAGAAAAATCTTCATATCTTCCCATTCTTTACATAAGCTGGGAGGACTGGAGGGTCACAGTGTTCCTAGGGGCAGTTCATCACACCCTGCCTCCCTCCCATGCCTGCCAGGGAAGGGAGGGGCAACACCTATTCTGACAAAATAATTTCTCCCCAAAAGCGCTATCGGGGTTTTCATGTTAACCTTCGGTGTACAAATTTAAGCTTGTAGCTTGCTGCATTATGAGGAAGCGACCTGAGAGCACTAGAATTTGTTTCTGAGATCCACAGTGCAGCTTTGGCTGTATAGCTGAGACTAACCCTAAACTCCTGATTTCCTGACTCCGTTGTCTTGGGATAACAAGGATGTACCACTATTTGTGGTACCATCTGGCAATTTTAAAATAAGAACTAAATGCCTAAGGAAGTACGTGGTTTCTCTGGGAGGTTAGCTTCATCTTTCTGAATTCTTCAGGGAAGAGATGTTGACAAGGCAATAACTTGAGCTGCGGTAGTAGAGTCCCCAGGCATTGACCATCAGTGTCCTGATAGGGCCACAGCCTACATGGAGTAAGAGTGTCATCCCCACACTGCTGCCTTAAATCCCCAGAATTAGGTAAAAGAATAGAAGTGTTTTATATATCTGAAGAGTGTGAGATTTGTTCGTTTATCTTACACTCTAGTAATCTTTGTTTTTGCTCATTTTATTAAACAAATGTAATACCTTTTCCCTTCTTTCTTTGTAATGAAGTCTGTCCTTTATTTGAACATTCATCTTGAAGAAATAGATCATATGTGATAATTTTCTGTGCGTCCATAAAAACCATAAAATACAAGAAGCAGTGTTAGAATAGCTGTTCTCATTTCCTGGCCATCATTATATGCGTCTACCCAAAAACATTTTTCTCCTAACTGTCCTTTCTGAGCTCAAAAATGGATTTCCCTCCAGCCCTGTCATTCAATTATCACCTCAGGAAATGCACGGATATAACTGATGACCTCTTTAAAGCATTCTACAGTATGCCACCCTCCCATCCTTCATCTCTCGCCCCTCTCTCATCATTAGATGTTACGTTGCAATGTATATTTTATAGGGTGACCCTGACGGATGTCACTTTGATGCTGTGCAAGGATAATAAGATTGCACATACAATAAAGGCCGATAAATAGAAAATTGTTTATGAACTGGAGAAGAGGGTGGTTTAACATTTTATAGCTTTCCCTTTTCCTTTTCTCCTTTGCTGGTAGAATTGTGGTTTCACTTCAAAAACAGACAAACACAAAAAGACCCATTAGCAAAGGTGACATGGTGATGGAACCCACAGCAATGAAATCCTCCTCGCCCCATTGCTGAACTCCAATAAAATGAACTCAGGAAATAATGAAGTGTTCACCCGGGAGACAAAAACTGATATTAACAAATGAATTCTTAGGATTTGGGATGTCAACTGAGAAAACACAATTCCTAGTAGTGTTCCATTTAAAACGTTAGCAGTCTTCATTTAAACCCACAACTCAGTAAAGCCAAAAACCAAGGTTTGTGTTTGGGTTTTGTGATAGCACGCTCCTGTGTCAGGACTTCCCAGGGAACCCCTAGATGGCAGGGGTTGTAGGGACATCCACACCTGGTAGGAGCCCTAGGTTCCTGCTGTGCTTTCAGCAGTTTGTTACAGAGTATTTTTAACCGTGTCGTTTATAAAGCTGCTACAGGATTGTTTTTTTTTTTTTTAAAGCAATAAAAAAAACCCTAAGGTTTCTTTGCCTAGGTGGAAGAATCTATTGTGTGTACATAATACACAGATCTAACAGAGTGTTGGCAGGGGTAGCAACAAGGTGTGCTGGGTCAGTCCAGTCCAGGGACACCCACCCCAGCAGCCCTACAATGCTTTCACGGGTCTGAGCATTTTTTAATTTTGCTTTTGTTATTTGTGAAGATTTTTTTCCCTTTGTTTTGGCTTGGATTTTTTGTTTGTTTGTGTATGTGTGTGTGGTTTGGGACAGTATCTTTCTGTAAAGCCTTGGCTGACTAGAACTCTCTGTGTATAGCACTTTGGTCTTAAACTTCAGGCAATCCACTTGCCTCCCAAGTGATGGGATTACAATCATATGCCACAGTGCCCACCTTTTCCTGGTGGGGAGGGCGTTCAAGACAAGGTTCTCTGTGTAACTTTGGAGCCTGTCCTGGAACTTGCTCTGTAGATCAGGCTGGCCTTGAACTCACAGAAATCTGTCTGCCTCTGCCTCCCGAGTGCTGGGATTAAAGGCTTGCACCACCACTGCCCAGTTTACACAGTGCCCATCTTGAAGTCCACTTATTCAAGTTATTTTTTATTTTGTTGGGGGAGGAGGGGTACACATACAGAGGTCAGAACTTTGGAGAGCCAATTTTCTCTTTCCACGGTGCTTTAAGGGGTTTGTGGCTTGGGCTTTAGGCCAAAGAACAGTCAATTATCATAGTATTTGTCATAAGCCAAGGGCTGGGAGAGATGGGAAACAGGAAAAAGATCTGGAAGAAATGGAGAAGTAGCTGGAACTTAGTTTGGAGAAGTGACAGGGTATGGCCTGGGCTTTGAGAAGACTGAGCTAGCAAAGACAAGCCAAGGAAAAGGCCATAGTGGAGCACCAGTCTGCACTTCATAGAAAAGGTGTGAGACCAGAGATAGGATGAGCAGGCAGCCTAGTCAGGACCCCAGACAACAGAGTATTAGTAACTGAAGGGTAGCCCAGTCTGTTCCCATTGCTTTGTGCCATATAAATGGAGTATAATAATTGGAAGGGGTAAATTTTTAACCTGTCCAAAGTAGGAATTTTCCCCCCTTCTTCTCTTCCTTCTAAAAGGGTGTCTGGTTTAGGAACTTCTCTTTGGGCACCTTCTGGCTTCCCTCTTGGACATACCATGCCTAAGAATAGTTACCATTCATTCACCTGTCCTAGAAGAGCTGCAGAGGACATGCCTCTTGCCTGGAAGTGGGCTGCCTCTCAGAGCAGGGTATGCTAAGTCAGGCATCTATCTTCTGAGCCTCTTGAGTACAGGAGATTGTGGCTTCAGAATGCCATCCTCAGCTCTGTGCCTTTGAGCAGATCAACGTCTCCCAGATGCGCTGGAGGTGGCATGCAGTGATTTGCAGCAGAGCTGCTGACAGTGGCTGGCTCCTGGGGATTAGGGATTCCATTAGGTTGATTAACAAAAGAAGGATCCCAGAAGAACAGTGCTTTAATTACCAGCTACTGGAAAACAACCAGTTGCCTGCTGGAAAGGCATTTTCTTTTTTTCTTATCTTTTTTTTTTTTTGGTGTGTGTGTGGGGGGGGTGTTTTTGCTTTTTGAGACACGGTTTCTATGTGTGGTTCTGGCTGTCCTGGAACTCACTTGCCAGCCTCTGCCAGTCTCTACTGGGATTCAGGGTGTGTACCACCATTCTTGGCAACCTGCTGGAAAGCCCTTAAGAGATGATTGCTCCCAAACATAGCTGCTGTTTCTGCTCAGTGACCAGGCTCTTACCTGGCAGGTCCCCCACCATTGTTAGGTTCATCTGGAATCCTCAGACAGTGGAACGAAGGAAGGACTTGCACAGGGCTCTTGCACAGGCAGGAAACTTTACTGCCAAGAAGAGAGATGCAGCTATAATTCCAGGCAAAAAAGATTAGGGAGATCAGGGAGCCCAGCTAGGCTTCTTGAGTTGGAGGATTCCTGGAGTCTGTCCAGGGAATACTTCCCCTTCCCAGGGATGGCTCATACCTACTCACCCCCAGTCTTGGCCAATGTCTAAGTTCAGGGGTTGGGAAAGGCTTTTTTTCTCTCTGCCAGCTTTTTAGTTTGGTTGTTGTTCTTAATTGCCTGCTGTTGGTGGAATGTTTCCTTGGAAAAATAGCATGAAACCATTGTTAAGGCAGGTACATGGACACGTTTGTGATCCCACAGAGGAAGGCGAAGTGTGAGTTCCAGGCCAGCTGCAGAGTGGGGTCCTTGGCAGGAGCCAATTCCACAGCAGCTCTCTCCTTCATCCATGAGGTTGGTCGGCAGGGTCAGGTGCTCCTGTGTAGATCACTCTTTCAGCACAGTGTTGGCCCAGGAACAAGAATTTCATTCCAAAAGCACATTAACACTGAGATTTAAGGTCTTCTACAGTGATTATTTAGCTCCCCTTTTCTCTGTGTGCTCATGTTAAAATATCTTTTGCATAGGAACAGATAATCCTGTGTCCTTTTTTTTTAAGACTTATTATTGTATGTTTTTCCCATGCATGTATATCCATGTGAAGGTACCAAATAACCTGGAACTGGATCTTCTGTGTGGGTGCTGGGATTAAACCTGGATCCTCTGTAAGAGCAACCAGTGCTCTTAGCCACTGAGCCATCTCCCCAGCCCCCAAAATCCTGTGTCTTAAAGATTTCAGGGGTGCAGATGCCACTTAGTTAGCAGAGTGCTTGCTTAGCATATGTGCTGACACACGCCTACAATCTCAGCATTTCCAGGGGCACACAGGACAGGAGTTTGGGGCCAACTTGTGTCATAACAGACCCTGCCTTTAAAAAAAATAGATCTTGTTTTTGTCTTGTATTTTTTCCAGATAACTTTTTAGTGCTTATTCTAACCTTGCAAAGGATGGTGTGGGTGTATGGGCAAAGAATTCTGTGCCATCAGAGAATTAGAGATTGTGGAGAAATGCTCAAACAGGCCTTCTTTGTTTTGGTTTGGTTTGTTTTTGGGGGGAGAGGGGTGTTGAAACAGGGTTTCTCTGTAGCTTTGGAGCCTGTCCTGGTACTAGCTCTTGTAGACCAGGCTGACCTGAAACTCACAGAGGTCCGTCTTCCTCTGCCTCCCAAGTGCTGGGATTAAAGGCGTGCGCCACCACCATCCATCTAAAAACAGGCCTTAATGTAGCTACAAAGCCATCTATCCTCCACATTGTCTTCTCAGTCCTGTAACCATGTGAGAATGGAAGATAGTGGAACATGCTCTGTAAAACCAAAGGGATGTATGTATAGGGCTGTTGAGATGACCCAGCAGGTAAAAGTGCTTGTCAGTACACCTAGTGACCTGAGTTTGATCCCTAGGGCCCCGCATGGTGGAAGGGGAGAACCCATTCCTTCAAGATGTCTTCTGACCCCCAACATGTTTGTCTTACCCTACTCTCACATAGAGAAAAGTCCTGATAGTGGCTGGCATCTGTAAGGCTCCGACTTTTTGTTTGTTTACTTATTTGTTGTCTATTGTTTGTACAGGGTTTCTGTGTAACAGCCCTGGCCGTCTTGGAACTTGCTTTTTAGACCAAGTTGGCCTTGAATACACCAAGATTCACCTGCTGGGATTAAAAGCATTTGCCACCATGTCCAGCTGCCCCATCTTTTTTTAGTTAATTTATTTTATGTGTATGATGTATTGTACCATGTGCATGTCTGGTACCTCAGGAGGCCAGAAGAAGGTGTTGGATCCCCTGAGACTAGAATTACAGTCATTTGTGAGCTGACATGCGGGTGCTGGGAGTTGGGCCCTGGTCTTCTTGAAGAGCAGTCAGTCCTTAACCACTGAGCACTCTCTCCAGGCTCCCACACCTCTCTGGGTAGTATGCTAATAATAATGTTTTTCTTTTAAAACTGCCCAATTTTGCTTATACCTGTAGGCTTTCAAAGTGGAGCAAAAATAATTGGTTTGGCTGAGCAGTGGTTCATACCTCTGTTGGGAAGTAAAAAGGGTTAGGTGGGAGAGGGGACAGAGACTTAACAAGGGAGGGAAGATTTGATAAGAGGGAGGGAGGGAGGGAGAGAGAGAGAGAGAGGGAGAGAGAGAGAGAGGGAGAGAGAGAGAGAGGAAAGAGAGAGGAGAGAGAGAGAGAGGGAGAGAGAGAGAGAGAGATTGGAAGAATAAAAAATAATAATTGGCTTACCTTTTCCTGCCTCCACATCAGCCTCCCAGAGAGTCCTGTCTGGGAAGTTAGTGCCAAGCTAAGGCATAAGAAAAGTACAAGGACAAGGCAGGGGACAAGGATCTCTTTCTAGATCCCTGTGCCTATGAGAGGAGGGGTGTCCTTCTTAAGAACCATGGAGGCCAGGCCTGGTTTTAAGCACCTTAAATCCCAACAGTTGGTGGGCTGAGGCAGGAGGATCTCTTGAGTTTGAGGACAGCTGGGGCTACATAGAGAGATCTTTCCTAAGGGAGGGGTAGGCTTTGGTGTTTTAGATGTCCCCAGTGCCTCACCTCCTCAGCATTCTGTTCTGACTCATTTCCCTGGGCCTCAGGACAAAGACGACAGACAGCTCATCTTACCTTCAACAAGAATCACCTTTAAACTGAATAGGACAAGTTACAAATCTCAGCTTTGCAGGGACTGAACTAATAAGTGCTATAGTTTACTAGATAAGTGCAGTGGGTAGACAGAGACCTGCTCTAAGACAAGGAGGTAGGCAGACCAGTGCTGGCCACACGGAGCCAGCTTCCACCTTCAGCCTTGTTTGCCTGCTAGGGACATGCCTATGAGAAGACGGGACACTCCACCTGCTGTTTTGCCACAGCTGCAGAACTCGTGCCAGAAATGAGTTCAGGCCAGCTCCAAGATGGGAGCAGCTCCAGCCCCATCCCTGTGCCTGACTGCACAGGTAGCTATGGAGCCCTGACAGTTTATGCTTATGTGAATGAACTTGATAGACTCACAGCCCAGCCCAAAAAGGCTGAAGTCAAGTGGCGAGGATGAGGCAGGCGGCCAGCGGTTTGCCTCAGTTTTTGCCCTTAGTTAGCTTTTGCTGACTCTTCAAGGTCCTCAACCACTTACGAGGAAGGGCTTCCCTAGGCAGCCCCTTTCTCTTTTGCTCTGCTCATGTTCTCTGTATGGCATTTCTTCCCTTGTATTTTTGCAGAAATGTCACTGGAACCCAACAGTACCCCCACACACGCACACCCTCCCAACCTGTTGTATAAATATCCTAGAAAGACATCTCTGCTGGATTGAGCCCCTGCTTCTAGGACCTTTGCCTGTGACCCAGCTCCCCTCCGCCAAAAGGGTGGTGGGGGTTCGAGGAATTGGAAGGAGAGAACAAATGCTAACCCAGACCAGAAGTTCAGCACTAGGCAAGAGCTAACTAAACTAAGGTCTGGGACTGACGCTTGGAGATGGCTTTGTTCCTTTTTTTTTTTTTTTTTTTTTGCCCAGGTTCTGAGTTGGTTTAGCACCTCGTGGTGTGTGTAGCTACAGCACCTGATGTCACATGGGTTAGCTGTGAGACCTTATTGTGAGATGAGGTGAGAGCTTTGGGAACAAATGATCATTATAGGCCATTCGTGTCAACATTTAGACCTCAGGGTTTGCTTGCAAGCAAAAACAGGAGCTAATTTGCAAGGCTGCCTTTGTGGAGCTGCCTTTTGATCAATGATTGCCTGTGTTAATGTTTCAGTGAGCTATTGATTTCTGCAGCAGCTTTTGTTCCCTGAATTGATGTGCAGCGGGTCTTTGCTGCACACCATGCGTGTTTGATTAAAGTGCAATTGACTTCATTCCTGGTGAGGCTGTGAGCTGCTTCACTCTCTATTTGTAGAACCAAAGCTTTGCCCAACATGTTCTTTTGTTTGTACTCAAGACCTAGCCACCCATGCAGGCAGCAATATGCTGTTTCTAATCCTCCATGTTTAATCCCTCAGTGGCCATTGCAGTCTGAGAGGCAGCTAATAAAACCTGGCCTGGATTTATTATTGTTTTGTCAATTTTATTGACATATAGTTGACATGTGCTACACTGTGTGTGTGTGTGTGTGCGTGCGCTCACACAAATGCGCCCACACTCTGAGTATGCAGTCAGTTGAGTTTTGACAACTGTATACATCTGTGTGAATAATGCCATTTGTGTATAGGCATTGACATCTTCCTCCTGAGTAGGGAGTCACTTGGTTGGGTCCTTTGCCACCCACCTTATAGCTCTGGGCAACCACTGAGTTGCCTTTCTTGCTGTAATAGATCTCTCAGTCTATCATGAACTCATGCTCTCCTTATGACTTTCATTTAACAGGGTTTTTTGAAAATTTTCTCTTATTATATAAACTGCTGGTTCCTTTTTTTATTGTCAAATAACATCCCAGTGGATACTTATAACTTAATCATACTTCCCATGGCTAAGCATGCTTCTTTTTTCTTGTTTGGAGCTATTAAGAAAAAATGTTTGTGTGAAAGTCTTTGTGTGGGATCAGAGAACTGACTCAGCAATTAAGAGCAGGTATTATTACTCTTCCAGAGGACTGAGTTTTTCCCCAGCGCCAACATACCACCTGAAACTCCAGCTCCAGGGAACTCTACTCCCTCTTCTGGCCTTCATAGGCATTCTCACACCAAGACAATATACACATCGATAACTAAAAATTGTTCAAAGCCTTTGTGTGAACACATTTTTGTCCTGTTGGATAAACAAGCCAGGCATAGAATTCTAGATCCTGTGGTACTTGTTTAACCTGGTAGAAACTGGCAAACTTTTTATGAAGTGGTTTTGACTGCCTTATATTCCCACCAGCAGTGCATGCAAGTCCCAGCCATCAGGTTTTCTGCGTTTGAAATTACATTCTTCATTTTCTCAGCCATGTTTTCTACCTGGCCCAGGTGCCAGTTCATCTTGACCCATGGTGCCTGTGTTTAGTCTGCTCTGGGTGCTTAGTTTTTTTGTCACAGCTGTTACTTGTTGGCAAAACTTGGTGTTGCCTGAATAATCATCACACTTAACTTGGGTATCTCAGTTGTTAAGAGAACACGGTGCAGGAGTCAGGTGCAATGACCCAGACTTAACCTCTGGGCCCATTTTTTCCATTTGTTATCTGGCACTGGGCCAGTTTCTTAGCCACGCTGATCTCTGATGTCTCCTTTTCTACTGCAAGTTGTGCTATCTTCCAGAACCATCCCAGACTCTTCTGAGCATCCATGTTTAAGAAGTAAGGTAGGACTTGACATGGTGGTGCACCCCTTTAATCCCAGCACTTGGGAGGCAGAAGTAGGTAGATCTCTGTGAGTTCCAGCCTAGCCAGAGCTACACAGAAATAAGACTCTGCCTTTACTTTAAAGGAAAAAAAATATTAGTAGGAGTACTCAACTGGTACTGTGTGCGACAATGCCAGGCTCAGACAAACACTGTTTAGAAATGTCTTTGCCCGCTGAAGTGGGTCAGGTTGAGGGAAGAGGTTGGAAAGGACCTGCTCGGGTTTTTGCTTCTTTCCAGTTCCAGAGAAGACTCTGGTTTATTGGACAAAGTTGCCCACTTGTACTGATGAAGCATGCTGCTCTGATAGAGTGCTTGAAGGGTGGTTGGACCAATAGGAAAACTAAGGCAGGTCAGTTTTCAATAGGCAGAGTCTGGTCCTACTCAGGATTGGTGTGGGAAAATTTATTCCCCAACCATGAAAGTGGGAAGCAAAGTAGCAGAAAGAGGGTCATATTTGGGGCCCTCGGGCTCAGGATGTGCCACCACTGGACCAGCTGCCATTTGTACCACAACACATGCTAGAGAAATAGAACCCCCAATGGTAATCTCCCCATTTTCCCCTTACTGATCATCTAGCACCAGGTAGAACTCAGCTGATCCGAGGTATACACATATTCAGGCATAAGTGTTCTGGGCCTTGCTGGAGGCTCCCTGCCTGTTTTGCAACCTGGGATAGTGCTTCATTTGTGGAGCGTTGGTAGGGACTGGTATTTTGCTAAGTACTGAATGGTTAGAAAGGTTGAAGCACATCCACAGCTCCATGAGATGGACAGGTCAGTCAGTTCCTGCTCTGTACACCTCTATTAAGGATCTGGTGGCAGGCATGGCAGCCCACTCCTGTAACCATGAAACTCTGGGGATGGGAGCAAGAGGATTATGAGTTCAGGGTCAGCCTAGGCTACATAGTGGGACCCTGTCTCAAAAATCCAAGGACTGGCAACTGGGGAGATGGCTTAGTCAGTAAGGTACTTGGCTGTGTAAACATGAACAACTGAATCTGCTCCCCAGATGCCACGTGAAAAAGGTGACATGGTGGTACATGCTTGTGATCCCTGTGCTGGGGGCAGAGACAGGCAGATTCCTCCCCGGCAAATTCCAGCCCACTAAGTTCCCAGCACATGTGTATCAGCTGCCTTTGAGAAGCTATTTTCTTGTCTAAAACCTGCTCGACGCTTCTGATACTCAAGACCACTGGGGTTGGGGTAGAGCTGTTCTTATTGGTCCTGTCAGTCAGAAGGGTTTGTACAAGGTCTCCTTTTGGTTTTGTCTACTTATCTTCCCAGCCCTTAACCTAGCTCCCAAGGAAACTTCTTTGCCACCTCCTCTCTTGGTCACCTCATTCATGAGACAGCAGGCATTAGAGGGAGGGATGAAGATGGCTCCGGGACCAGCTGAGCTCCTGAGTGCAGGTTTAGTGTTTTGTTGATATTGTTCTTTTAAGACTGAGGCAGAGACTCTTTTGCGGTCTTTCTAAGAAATCAGCCCTTTGTAAAAATGTCATAAACCCATTATTTTGTATATTTAATACATTTTAAAATTTATTTTTTGAAGTTGGTTTTTAGTAAGCGCCAGTGAGGTATAAGCACTCTGTGTGGAAGACAGGTAGCAGGGGAGTCCCTCAGGGCAGGACTGCCACAGTTTTCTTAAGTTGCGTTTTTTTCAGGAAGGCTCAGCATGGGATAGGTGTCAGTCCCTCTGTCTTCATTCTTTAGGATTTCCTGCTAGTTTGACCATTGAAAGGGTCAAAGGAGGTGGAGAAAGCAGTTTGTCTCCTGGCCTTTGCTCCTTCCGGCTCACCTGTGTTCTCTATTTGGTGACTGTCTCTGAAGATGCTTCCATGTGCACATATCACACTCAGCTTGCACACTCATAGTTACAGTTCCCTAAATAAATGGGAGCCTTATTTCCTTGTCTCTTGTGTGGACTTGATTCTTGATTTGTAGAGGTCGTACTCTGTTGGGTTGCAGGATGGGACCCTGAAGCTTCACTCACGGAGCATTGCTGCCACCCTGCTCTCAGCGCCAAGCACAGGAGGATGTGATGATGGGGTGGCTGTGTATGTGTACACTCACGGCTATGCTTCTTTCTCACAGGGAGAACTGATTACCTTCTATTACTACTGGAAAAAAACACCAGAGGCAGCCAGCTCCCGTGCCCACCGCCGGCACCGCAGGCAGGCAGTGTTCAGAAGAATTAAGACTCGCACGGCCTCCACCCCTGTCAACACACCCTCCAGACCTCCTTCCAGTGAATTCTGTAAGTGGGTATTTTGATGCTGCAGAGAGTAGTAAGAGACTGCTCACATGTAGGCATATGTACGTCCAGCTCTGAGCCTGTGGAGCTGGTGGGCCAGGGATCAGTATGGTGTGCTTGGTGCATTATTGTGTACATACGTGTACAGTAGTGCTGACAGTTGTAGAAGAGTTAGAAATTATCTGTTTAAGTATTTTTAATAAATTTACTGTTCTTTCATGTTTTACAAAATTTAAGCTTGACCTAGGGTTCCACTTTCTTCTTTTGTCTGCTTTACTCAGATCCTCTTCCCAGGCCAAGTGTGACATTCACCCCAAGGACAGGTGACTCCTGTGGGTCCTGCTGTCTTGGTCCCTATGAACTAGAACAGAGCAGTAGTGCTTAGCAGTTCTTTCCTAGTCCAGAAAACTGGCCTAAGGGTCCCAGGATTCTGTATTATACTTGGTGAGGTTCAGAAGCCACATTGGTTCAGTAGACAGAATTCCAGGCAGCTCAGATGCATTAAGAAGGCATTGTGAGTATACTGCTACCATTTTAGATTCACCAGTAGGAGCACCTGTGTAGACCACCACAGGATTCAGGTGTAACATCAGCCCCCCAAAATCTGGCAAGGCAGGACCTTGATAATACTACCCCTCATACATGCATGCTCTTTGCTGTGCTGAATAATGCTGGGGAATTCAAAATGAGCCTTTGTGGCTGATGCCCACCCCAGTCTGCGGAGTTATTTTACTGGTGCCCCATTCTCAGCTGAACATGATGTTGTCTGTTTTGTCTCCACTTTACCACTTTGTGCAGTGGACCTGAGCTCAGCTAGTGAGGATGACTTTGACAGTGAAGACAGCGAGCAGGAACTGAAGGGGTACGCCTGCCGCCACTGCTTCACCACCAGTAAGTGACCTTGGGGACCCTCAGTGCAAGGGGCAGGTGTTTATTCCTGGGCAGGCCTGGGCTCTGGGTTGTCAGACTCAGAATATTTCATGTGCTGGATGGCAAAGAAGCCAGGGCCAGTCATTGATTTGACACATGGGTTGTGCTTGAGAAACTTGATCCTTTTTTCTGACTTTGCTTCCTGTTGAGCAGTCAGAACTGTACTGATTTATTGGGTAGGAAGGTCTCATACAAGGTGAGGGAGGGATTCTGCTGTTCCTGGGAAGTGGCTGCCATCTTCAAGGGGTGGCTACAGAGGACCGGACAGTGGAAACCCTCACCAGCTTTGGGTTGTATAGGGAACTCATAGGAAGCTCATGCTCTGTGGCTCTCATGAATCAGGGTCAGGTAGAGCCCACAGAAGGGCCCCTCTGCTCAGATGTCCTCAGAGACAGGTGGTTTCAAAGGTTGCCCACCTCCCCTTATGTAGCTTCCAAAGACTGGCACCACGGGGGCCGGGAGAACATCCTGCTCTGCACTGACTGCCGCATCCACTTCAAGAAGTACGGTGAGCTGCCACCCATCGAGAAGCCTGTGGATCCCCCGCCCTTCATGTTCAAACCTGTCAAGGAGGAGGACGATGGGCTCAGTGGGAAGCATAGCATGAGGACGCGGCGGAGTCGGGGCTCGGTGAGCTGGGGACCTGGTCCTGGGGGCTTGAGCCTACCAGGGACTCAAGCGAGAATTGGTTTTAGGCAGAAGCACACCCTTGCTGGTACTGCCCTCTCTGGGGCCGTGGAGCTTCGTGTTAGGGAGAGCTCATTGGTCTTGGTTTGCAGCCCAGTGCCAGTTCCCCAAGTCCCTCAGAACACTCTGCATGTGGGCCAAGTGCCTCCAGTGAACATCTATCTCTACTTCAACTTTGCAGATTGTTTTTCCATGAGAAGTTTTTACATAGGTTCTTTAGTGAAGATTTACCCACTTGTGCCCTGTGTCTATCATCCTAGCACATGAGAAGCTGTAGCAGAACGATTGCCATAAATTCAAGGCCATCCTGGCTATGGAGTGAATCTTTGTCTTTAAAAAAAAAAAAAAAATACAGCAGGGGATGGAGAGATGGCTCAGCAGTTAAGATAAGTTCAATTCCCAGCACCCACATGGCAGCTCACAGCTGACTATAATTCCAAGACCTGACATCCTCAAACAGACATACATGCAGGCAAAACACCAGTGCACATAAAATAAATAAATAGTACAGCAACAGCCACAGCTTTGTTTAACATTGATTGGAAATGTGTCTAGGGGTCTTTGAGGTGTGGGACTGTGGAAGGGATCTTTCTCTCTGGCACTGACCTCTCCGGGACCTTTCTGGCAGGTGGATAGAACAGCCCTCCCCCTGTTTCCTGACCTCAGCTGAGCCTTGTAGCTTTCCAGAAGGGTGCTGCAAGGCATTCAGCTGCGGGTATCAAACTGCAGTATTTAGCAGCCTTGTCTCCTGGGTGACTTCCTGCCCTTTTCGGTTAACTCCACAAATGTTCTGCGCTATGGTTTGTTGAACGTGGACAGTTAACCTGAGAAATGGTGAGGAGCATTAAAATAAACAGTCAGCTGACTCCTTACCTCTCAGAGCCCTGTGCATTTCCAAGATGGCCCCCAGGATGTGTGTCTGAGTTTGAGTGGATTTGTGAACACACTGTTTATCCTACCTTGCCTGTGGCTAGACTTGGGTGGGCAATTGGGCCTAGGGATCCATTCTCTCCATCCTTTGGTTTTGGAGGGACAGATGTCTACACTACGCAGTGGTCGGAAGAAGCAGCCCACCAGTCCTGATGGTCGTGCCTCCCCCATCAATGAAGATATTCGATCCAGTGGCCGGAATTCCCCCAGTGCTGCCAGCACCTCCAGCAATGACAGCAAAGCAGAGACAGTGAAGAAGTCAGCCAAGGTCAGGGGCTGAGGGACAGTGGGAGCCTCCTGGTCCCTTCTTCCCATCTGAACAGTAACATCAACCTGGCCTAGGAGCTGCAGATGGAGGCCTAGGGCTTAGAAAAATGGGAAAAATGGAGGTACCTCTGCCATAAGTTTGCCAAGGCCCCAGAAACACAAAATGGAGTGGCTAGAAGGGTTCCTAACACCAAGGATCCTTGTCCCTAGATAGCTGCTCCTCTGGGTCTTCGTTGGCCCTTTGGAGAACATTCTCACTTCTGGAGATGGGGCTCAGAATGAGGAAACATGTCCACAAACATCACTTCTCTGCTTCCACTGCAGAAGGTGAAGGGAGAGGCTGCGTCCCCCCTGAAGAGCACAAAGCGACAGCGGGAGAAGGTGGCCTCCGACACAGAGGAGCCTGATAGGGCCACCTCCAAAAAGACAAAGACCCAGGTGAGGCTCCTGACACCCCCACCCTCAGCCCCCACACAGACTTAGGTCCTCCCTGGGAAGGCAGTGCCTCCCCCCTGCTGCCTGAATCCCCTGCTGCCTCTGCACAGACCTTGGTTGTGATCCATACTAGCAGTGTGGGGCTGAGCTCTGCTTCCCAGTGCATCCATCTCTTGCTTCTCTGGCTTTAGGAGATCAGCCGCCCCAACTCTCCCTCTGAAGGCGAGGGAGAGAGTTCAGACAGTCGCAGTGTCAATGATGAAGGCAGCAGTGACCCGAAAGACATCGACCAGGACAACCGCAGCACGTCCCCCAGTATCCCCAGTCCTCAGGACAATGAGAGTGACTCGGACTCGTCAGCACAGCAGCAGACACTGCAGGCCCAGCCCCCTACCTTGCAGGCTCCCAGTGGAGCTGCTTCAGCTCCCTCCGCCCCTCCAGGAGCACCCCAACTTCCCACCCCAGGGCCCACGCCCTCTGCCACTGCAGTCCCTCCACAGGGCTCCCCTGCCACCTCACAGCCCCCTAACCAGCCTCAATCTGCAGTAGCACCTGCAGCCCACACCCACATCCAGCAGGCACCCACCTTGCACCCACCTCGGCTGCCCTCACCCCATCCTCCACTGCAGCCTCTGACTGTACCCCCTAGCCAGAACTCTGCACAACCTCACACCCAGCCCTCCTTGCATGGTCAGGGCCCACCTGGTCCTCACAGCCTACAGGCTGGACCCCTGCTACAACACCCAGGGCCTCCTCAGCCCTTTGGACTTCCTCCCCAGGCCTCCCAAGGCCAGGGCCCTCTGGGCACCTCCCCAGCAGCTCATCCTCACACCACTATACAGCTTCCAGCCTCTCAGTCAGCACTGCAGCCCCAACAGCCCCCAAGGGAACAGCCCCTGCCTCCTGCACCTTTAGCCATGCCTCATATCAAACCCCCACCCACCACACCGATTCCCCAACTTCCAGCACCACAGGCCCACAAGCATCCACCTCACCTCTCAGGGCCCTCACCCTTCTCTATGAATGCCAATCTGCCACCGCCTCCAGCCCTGAAGCCCCTCAGCTCCCTGTCCACACACCACCCTCCCTCGGCCCACCCTCCACCCTTACAGCTCATGCCACAGAGCCAGCCCTTGCCCTCCTCCCCTGCCCAACCCCCTGGGCTGACCCAGAGCCAGAGCCTTCCACCCCCAGCTTCCTCCCATCCCCCCACTGGCCTCCACCAGGTGCCCTCCCAATCCCCATTCCCCCAGCACCCTTTTGTACCTGGAGGCCCTCCTCCCATCACCCCACCCTCCTGCCCCTCCACCTCTACTCCACCTGCGGGGCCCAGCACCTCATCACAACCACCCTGCTCTGCTGCTGTTTCTTCTGGAGGCAGTGTTCCAGGGGCGCCATCTTGCCCACTCCCCCCTGCTGTGCAGATCAAAGAGGAGGCTCTGGATGAAGCAGAGGAGCCAGAGAGCCCTCCTCCACCCCCTAGGAGCCCATCCCCTGAGCCCACCATAGTGGACACCCCCAGCCATGCTAGCCAGTCCGCCAGGTACTGGTTTGGAGGAATGGGGGCCTGGCTAGGTGTGGGTGGATTTGGTGGAGGTAAGGAAGGGTGTGGCCCTCAGCAGAAGCCCCAGCCAGAGCTGCCACCCTTTTAGGTTCTACAAACATCTGGACCGGGGCTACAACTCATGTGCACGGACAGACCTGTACTTCATGCCTCTGGCTGGATCCAAACTAGCCAAGAAGAGAGAGGAAGCCATTGAGAAGGCTAAGCGTGAGGCCGAACAGAAGGCTCGAGAGGAACGGGAGCGGGAGAAAGAGAAGGAAAAAGAGCGAGAGCGGGAGAGAGAGCGGGAACGGGAGGCAGAGCGTGCTGCTGTGAGTCCTGAAGGGACCTGACATGCAGGGGGCAGTGTCTTCAGCCAGGGCCTGATGGCCGGGATCTATCACAGACTGGTGTGTTCTCTAGTGCCAGTGGCACCCATGCCCAGACTTTCTGAAGGCTGTAAGCCATCCATTGTGTGGCAGTCATGAGTCTGACTTGATTGATGGGCCTGTCCTTTCCCTGCAGCCTATAGATTAGTGCCCCCTCCATAATCCCAAGGTGTCAGACAGGAATGGGTGACTTGGAAGGAAACCTAAGTGTGACATCAAGGGGCTATCCAGGTGCACCCTGCTTTGAAGCCCCCATGTGAGCTGGGGTACTTGGTGCCTGCTCGATCAGGAGGGGTGAGGGAAGCCAAATCCAGAAGTGGCACGTCAGACTTCATGGTAGGTTTTCTGGCTGCCGGGCTCCCTGGTGCACAGAAACACTGAGGTACAGGGGGGCCTGCAGGTAGGCACAGATCAGTCTAGACTGTCCTGGTGCCTAGACCTGGCAAAGGTCCTCTGTTTCTGTGTTGGGGTGAAGGAGCTAAATTGGTCTGGCACTGGAACAGAACAAGGGCCTACCTCTGTGGTGAACACCAGTTTTAGACCCCCAGGTGGCCTGGCACCCGTCCTCATACCCATACCCTGGCACCCGTCCTCATACTCTCTTTTCTTCAGCAGAAGGCATCCAGCTCAGCACATGAAGGCCGTCTTAGTGACCCTCAGCTTAGTGGTCCTGGTCACATGCGACCCTCCTTCGAGCCACCGCCAACCACAATTGCCGCTGTGCCCCCATACATCGGGCCTGACACACCGGCCCTCCGGACACTGAGTGAATACGCTCGGCCCCATGTCATGTCTCCCACCAACCGCAACCACCCCTTCTACATGCCCCTTAATCCCACTGACCCCCTGCTGGCTTACCACATGCCTGGCCTCTACAATGTTGACCCTACTATCCGGGAGCGGGAGCTCCGAGAGCGAGAGATCCGGGAGCGGGAGATCCGGGAGCGGGAATTGCGGGAGAGGATGAAGCCAGGCTTTGAGGTGAAGCCACCAGAGCTGGACCCCCTGCACCCAGCTACCAACCCCATGGAGCATTTTGCCCGGCACAGCGCCCTCACCATCCCTCCTGCAGCTGGCCCCCACCCCTTTGCCTCTTTCCACCCGGGCTTGAACCCTTTGGAGCGGGAGAGACTGGCACTGGCAGGTCCTCAGCTGCGGCCTGAGATGAGCTACCCAGACAGACTGGCAGCTGAGCGCATCCATGCTGAGCGCATGGCATCTCTTACCAGCGACCCCCTGGCACGACTGCAGATGTTTAATGTAACTCCACACCATCACCAGCATTCACACATCCACTCCCACCTCCACCTCCACCAGCAGGATCCTCTCCACCAAGGTATGTACCCAATTCAGGAGCGAGGCAAGGTAGGCAGCTTCCACCTAAGACTCACAGTTGGTGGGCCTTCCTGATCAGTGAGTCTCAGGAAGCTGCTGACCTGGGTCTCCTGCAGAAGAGAAACGTCTGGGGAAAGCCTGGCCCTGTGCCCTGGGTGAGGGACAGTAGATCAGGGCTCTTCTGGACGTTAGAGCCAAGCAAGGTCTAGGTATAGGTGCTGGGCTGCCCAAGGAAGCGTATCCCTGCTCATGAGAGCAGAGGAAGGCAGGGTATCTGCTGGCTTTGATGACCAGGCAAAGTGCAGTTCTGTCCTTTGGGAACAGAGTTCCTTAAGGTCCACTTTCCTGGCATCTGTAGGAAGACTGGGTTGGGGCAGAGGCAGGCTCAGTGGGTACCACTTCCTTCAAAGCATCACGGGATTGGTTATGAGGGAGACTGGCTGTGTTCCTGGGGAGGCAGTGAGTTCAGAGGGCTCCTGCAGTAGGCCCCCAAGGAGAGAGAGTAGGCCACTGTAAGCCTGGAGGGCCTAACATAGAGTGCTGCCTCAGCAGGTACTCAGGGTGACCACATTGGGTTGATTTGTGGGCCATTGTGTAGAAGGGAGGGAATATGTTTGCTGTGAGCTAAGGGAAGAAGGCATTGTCAGCCTGAACTGTACAGAAGAGGCACAGAGCGAGCTGCCATGCTGAGTGGCCTCAGGTGTGGAGCAGGAAATGACCAGTCAGGGCTGAGCTCTGTGCTTCTCTCTGCCTGCTCTCCCCAGTGGGGCTGGTTGGGATTCTTGGCAGCCAGGTGATGCTTCCCGCCTTGTTGAATGAGAGCCAGCTTGGGTGTTAAAGAGGTCACCATGGGTCATGCAGCAAGGATACCAGAGCCATGCTCCAGCTACATTTGGACTTGTGTCTTTTTTTTTTTTTTTTTCAGGTTCAGCAGGCCCAGTTCACCCGCTGGTTGACCCTCTGACTGCTGGCCCTCACTTGGCTCGCTTTCCCTACCCTCCTGGCACCCTCCCCAACCCTCTACTTGGACAGCCCCCCCATGAGCACGAGATGCTGCGCCACCCAGTTTTTGGTAAGAATTCACTAGAGGAGGATATGGGCTTCCAAGTGGGCGCTGGGGCTGAGTCAGATAGCACTCTTGCATTTCATCAACTGCTCATGGGTAGGGGCCAGGTAGGTAGACTGCTGGAGGATTTGGAGAAAGGCCATAAATGCTCTGCAAAACAGCCCAACAGGAGCCAAGACTGCCTGGGCTGCAGAGGACAATAGACACCTGACTAGGGCCGGGGTCTGGGAGAAGCCTGCAGGCAAGGTCTGGCATGAGACCCAGGGTCTTCTGGGATGGGCCTCCTTTCTGCCTGGGGACTCTGCTGATCTTGCCCTGCCCCTGGTGATGCTCTCTCTGTAGAGCCTGGGAAGGGCTGGCCCCACTTCCTCAGCTAGGTGAATCTACTGCACAGCAGGCTCTCTGACCTCCCTCCTGATCTCTGTCTTGTTTGCTCTGGTTGTGACTACTCCCTTGACTTGTTTTTGTAGCAGAGCGTGTTTTGTGCTTGGCAGGCACCCCCTATCCCCGAGACCTGCCTGGGGCTATCCCACCCCCCATGTCAGCAGCCCACCAGCTTCAGGCCATGCATGCCCAGTCAGCCGAGCTCCAGAGACTGGCCATGGAGCAGCAGTGGCTGCATGGACATCCACACATGCATGGCGGTCACCTGCCAAGTCAGGAAGATTATTACAGGTAAGATGAAAGAGAACCTAAACTTCTCACCTGCACACACACCCCCGCCCCACCCCATTGTGGCAAGTACCCCGGGCCATCCTCTTTGGTTCTGAGAGGGAGGGATGCATGCAAGCATGACTTTGCTGGATGAGAGGCTCCTGGGGTGGGGTGGAACCCATAAGCAAATAGATTGGCCAGCCTATGCCTATAGCCTATGGGATACCATTTACCTGTCACCTAGCACACCCTGATGTCCATTCTCTTGTTTTCTCCCCTTTTCCCACCAGTCGACTGAAGAAAGAAGGTGACAAGCAGTTATAAGTTATTTATTTGTTAATGCTGGCTGTGGAAACCTCAGTTCTAGGGGGCAGAAACAGGACTTTACATCCAGTAGGAGCTGCAAGAGCAAAGAGGAATATCGTCTAAAGATTTCTCTATATATTTAAACCCACAACTAAAAACACATCTGCATAATAGTGTTCGTTTGTTGAGAGGATTTCCTGAGACCAATTTGGGTCTCCCTGCATGACAGTCCCCCAGAAACTTGGTGTGTCCTGGGCTGGACTGACACCTGAAAAACTTACCTGCGATCTTGGGGTTTGGCTTTAGTTCTTTTCCTTGATTTCTCAGTAGGTGCTAGAGTCCGTTCACACCCTTCACTGTGCGCGCAGACACTGAGGCACGTGGGCTCTAGAACCCACGAGGTTTGCAGAGAGGCGGCATATGAGTTTGAAATCCAAGAGCTATAATTTTTAAAAAATCTTTTATTTTAATACATTGTAGGAAATCGTCATAATTTGAGACAGTTCTGCAGCATGACTTCTTACATCTGTAAATAAATGGTTTTAGAAGTCCCTTCCACAGACGACTATTCTGATCTATTTTTTCCAGCCATGTCACAAAGTGTGAATTCCTACCAGCTATTGACAGAATACAGAGTTGATTTTTTAATAAAAAGTTATATATAATTAATTATCCCTTTAATTAAAGGGAACAGATGGGCGTTTCTAGTTTCAAGCAGGCAGGAGCTTGGGACTAGGTTTGGTCATAGCAGTGAGCATCCAGGGGTTGGCAGGGACAATGTTACAGGCTCTTTATTTTTGCTGCTTTGATTTCACTTCTGTCTGTCCCTCGCGTGTGCAGTGACAGGCATGTTTGAGCAAGCCTCCTTCCTTATTCCTAGGAGTTTAGTGTTGACTTTGCGTTCTCTGTCGTCCTGTCTCTGGTACAGAGCGCGCATGTTTACGTGTCCGATGATAAGTTTCCTTAGGGCTTTCTGCACATGTTTGACTGTTCTTGACTGATGTCATAAATCATTTAGGAAGTTCCTGAAATGGTGCAGTACACAGCACATGAGACCCAGGACATATGCTTGCCAAAGGGGTGTTAGAAATCTGCAGGTGTGCATGTCGCCAAGCCATGCCTGCCACAGAGAGGCTGCTTCAGAGTGAGGGACACCCTGGGGTAAATGTGACACAGGTCTGGCCTGTGGTATGGGCTGTAAAGCATGGTGTGCAAGTGATCTTCATCCTCCTGGGAGACCGTGTGTTCTGAGTTTCCTCTTGGAAAAGGAATGGGAGTCCTTGTTGAAACAGGTTCCCCTGGGACAGCCCTCTTCAGCAGGCTCTTGGGGAACAGTTCTGGGCAGAACTGACTACTGCTGATGGAACCCTCTTCTCTCCCTCTAGAACAAGGGTGGGACATCGGTTTGACCTCTCCCTTGGATCCCTGAGCGCCATTTCTACTCTAGTATGCAGTGGTTGCATCTAGGAGCAGCCAGCCAGCCACAAGGTGTGTCCTGGCCCTGTGGAGAGAAATGGCTCATAGCTAACCTGGCATTCACTCTGCTGCAGGCTCTGACTCAGGTGTAGCAGGGCCTCATGCTCCCTGAACCATGCATGGGGCAGCTAGGATCTATTTGTCTGTTGAAAATATTTGTAGGGTTTGGTTTTGTTTTTTTAACCTTATTTTTCTCATTCCATTCTGCCTTAACTTTGGTTCTTCATAGGAGGCAAGCTCAAATTAACCTTTTGTTATCAAACTTCTGGCCACCTTGGCATGAAGGCATTTGTTTTCTTCTGGAGTGGCGGCATGCTCTCCAGATGGTCTGCCCTGCCCTCTGGACTGAGGAAGGCTGCTTCCTCGTGGGCTCTGGCCAGGCAGGTCCTTTCTGCCCCATGCCACCACCTCCTTTTCCCCTTTTAACTGAGTCTGCCACTCAGTTAACCCTTTATCTCCTCTCTAGTACCCATTTTCCAAAGAGAAAGAGTGAAGTACTTTGAAGTCTGAACTTGAAATCTGTCTGAAAATGTTTCTTTGTTGGTTTTGGGTTTCTCCCCTATCCCAAGGTGAAGCACTGACTGTGTCCTCCGTGACTGACTGGTTTGTTCGGAGGCCCTGGACCTTCATGGTATCTTTGAGGCCCAGCTGCTTGGCTTCCTTTTGGATTTCCCTTCTCTCATTTGGAATTTGGTTTGCTTTCTGTGCTCTGTATGTACTTGTTCAGTGTCGTCAAGGCCGAGCTCCACGTCTCACTGCAGTGGAGCAAGCAGGCATCTGATCGCTGCATTTCTTTAGGTCTCGGAGCTAAGTGTATATATGAGTAGTTTGCCATGAGATGACACAGTGTAAGCAGTAGACACCCAGGAAATCGTGACTTCTGTGTTCTCTCCATTTGCGTATTTTGTAATTTTTTTGAAATATTTGTGGACATAAATAAAACCAAGCTACACTACAGAACCCTGTGTGTTGGCCAGTGCATTGCCTCATTCTGGAGTGTGATGGGTGCTGCAGACAGCCAGGGGAAGTCTGCTGGGCCTTGCTGCTGGGCCCTAGCTAACCTACAGCAGTTTCTGGAAACATAGGTCTGTGCTGCCTGGGAAGAAGAGCTGCCTTAGCAAACCCTTGCTCTCTGAAACCAAGATTGCCACCCTCCTCCACCACTAGGGTACAGGAAAGAGTCCGCTGCCTGCTGAGGGCTGTTGGAGCCGTCCTCCAGAATCAATCCAGGTTGAAGGTGTTCTAGAACCCTGTAGGGCAGCACTTCTCAACTTGTGGGTTGCAACCCCTTTGGGGGTCAAGTGACCTTTCACAGGAATGGGACATCCGATATCTATAGCACTCTTCACAACAGTAGCAAAATTACAGTTCTGAAGTAATAGCAAAGTGCTTCTATAGTGGGGGTCAGCACAACATGAGGAACTGTACTGAAGGGTTGAAGCATTAGGAAGCTTGAGAACCACCGCTGTAGGAGCTCCCCAAGAGCCCCCGTGCTGGATAACTCTTCAGTGTGGATGTGACCATCAAAGTCCAGGGTTCCTGGTGAATTCCTGTTGTGGCTTGTTGGTTTGTTTTTCCTGAGACAGCATTTCACAGTTTATCCCTGGCTGTCCTGGAACTTCTTTGTCTGGGGTGCAAAGAGAAGTGTGTGGCTAGGATCCAGGTGGCAGCTGCTGTAAGCTTAAATTTTTACTGAGTGTAGGCCTGTGAAATGGAGGCATCAGACCCAGGTGACCCTCGCCGCCCCAATACTGGGTGTATAAGCAGTGGAGAAAAAAACGTCATCCACAAACACCTGTGTTCATAGGACATCACAATAGCCACAGTGGTCATTTACTAACTAGGAAGCGTGTGCGTGTGTGCGCGTGTGCGTGTGTGTGTGCGCGCGCGCGTGCGCGCGCGAGCACATTACATTTACGTGAAGACAGTGAAATGCTCTTTAGAAGCAGCCTGCATGGAACTTGAAGTGACTCAGGTGACACCATGTATTCTGACTGAATAAAGCTAAAAGTCTCAGTCCTGGAAGCAGGAGAGAATGGCTGTCCCTGGAGACTTGGAAGGGTGGGGAGTGGGTCAGGAAGTTGACTGCACCATAGTTTATGATAGTTAACTCTTCTGTAGTTTAAACTAGGGCAGGGTGGTGGCGCACGCCTTTAATCCCAGCACTCGGGAGGCAGAGGCAGGCGGATCTCTGAGTTCGAGGCCATCCTGGCCTACAGGGCTGCACAGAGAAACCCTGTCTTGAAAAAACAAAAAAAGAAAAAATCTAAACTAGGAAAGTCCAGAGGTTTCCTTATAAGAACCATCATAAGGCCTGCTAGCCTTTGAGATTTGGTTCTTCATAAATGTCTACTAGTGTGTATCACTAAGTAGGGTGTGGACATTAATCAGTCCATTTACATGGCTACTTATCCAAGGCAGAGGGACCCACCACATCTGGGTGGATGAAGTGATACAAAGCACTCTTGCCTCAGGCCAGTCCTGCCTGTGGCTACTCTAGTGACCAGCCCCCCATATGACCTCCAGCCTCTGCTCCAGAAATGAGTCCTCAGCCTGGGCGTGGTCCAGCAGCCCCCTTTTTGTTGCACGTGGGCTAAGCAAAAGACTTGTGATATAGTTGGAGGTCCGGAACCTCAGCCCTTATTAGCATAACTGGGTGCCCCACCCTGCCTTCTTTCCCTCCCTCGCACCCTCCATCTCAAATGGAGTCACCAGACCCCACCTCCGAAGTGCTATGATGACAGACCAGTTTGCACAGTACTGAGGCTTCATTTTGGGGGTCCATGAGCTGTGGGTAACTTCCAGAACTCTTAGGCCCAGAAACCAACTCAAGAATCTCCCTGAGCAGTTCTGCCCAAAAGGTACCCCAGTGCCAGGAGCTCCATCAGACACCCTTACCTGCTCGCAGAGGGAAGGGAGCGCGCCAAGCCTGGATCTGAACCTTGCACGTAGCTCTGAGCCAAAGAGAACCTATGGGGCCCAGGTACTGCGGCTTCTGGCATGTTTGAGAGAATCTGCCTCCATTCCCATAAAGCCTTGTAGCACAACACAGGAAGTGCCAGCTGACCACACCCCTAATATCCCTTGGTGAGCAAGCAGATGGGAAAGAGTTACTCGGCACCGAGGCATCCATCCTCAATACCAGGTAAAGGGTTTGTGGGCACTTGGGATGGTGTGTTTCTGAGAGGAAGGGGAAGGAGGGTAGCTTCTAGTTTGAACAGGATGGCTTTAGTTTTGGCTTTGGTGGCCTCAGTGGGGCCTTTTTGTTGTTGTTTGGGTTTTTTTGTTTTTTTGTTTTTTTTATTTTTGTTTTTGGAGACAGGGTTTCTCTGTGTAGCTTTGCAGCCTATCCTGGAAGTAGCTCTTATAGACCAGGCTGGCCTTGAATTCACAGAAATCCACCTTCCTCTGCCTCCCAAGTGCTGTGATTAAAGGCATGCATTACCACTGCCCTGCTCATGTGTGACCCATCTTAAAGGCACTGGGTAGAGGGTAGAAACTTCTCTCCTGCCATGGATGGAGAAGCTCACTAAAGTGAATCCCTGGAGGAACAGCGAGGAGCCTGGGAAGCCAACCTATGTAAGGGTGGGGCTCTGGGGTTCAGCGTGCAGTGGTTGCTCCACTGCCCCCTGGTGGGAACAGCCTGGAGTGCAAGCCTGGCTGTGCTCCAATCTGGGTCAGGCACAGAGCAGCTACAGCCACCTTTCAGGAAGACACTGACAACCCTGTGTGAGAAACCAATGTGTTTACATTTATATGGAGAGTTCCAGGAAGAGGACCCGGGATTTGACAAGCTAGTGGCTAGCTGTAGCTTCCCTTGTCCTTTCTCTTCCAGACTGGAGCAGTCGTGGGGAAAAAAACAACCCAGAGCAGAAGACAACTATTCAGGACCATACTCTTGAGGAACCTAAACCCTTCTTGTGTAGTTGGGTGGTCTGTGGTGCTAGGGGGAACCTAAGCCTAAGCAGGTCCCTGGAACTGTGGCCCAGAAAAATGTAGTTCAGAGCACAGAATGGGGCCGGGGAGGTAACTCAGGGTTCTTGCCACAAAAACATGAAGATCTGAATTAAATCCCTGGTGCCACAGAAAAAGTCAACTATGATGGAATGTACTTCTAATCCCAGTGCTGGGGAAGCAGAGACAGGAGGTTCCTGGAGTACTCTGGCTATCTAGCCTAGGCCTTGAGCCCTGGCCTCCACGTGTATGCAAACACACTCATATTCACAGATGCAAAGAGAACTTGAAGAAAGGGAGTGGCTAGTTCAAGCATAGGAGGGTGGGGCTCTAGAGGAATGACAGCTCTAGAGGGCTGGCTGTGGGGACAGCCATGAGTGGACCAAGGGCAGAGGAGAATAGGGCTTTCCTTATGAACACAGGGTCAGTGTCTATAGCCTTGAGGCTGGGGCAGGATGGGAGGAAGTGGCTTGAAAGGCAGCCTGGAGGCAGGATAGACAGGAGGCGTTGACACCAGGCTCCTTGCTGTCGCCTGAGTATCAGGGTATGTGGACATAGCTGGAGGGAAGCCAGAAGATGACCAGGAGAGCAGGGCACAGAAAGATGCTACATCCTGGAATCCAACAAGAGCAGTTGGTGGCACTGACTGAGGACTAGCAGCACCTGGATGCATCTGTGGGTTACATGAGAGGTTATGACAAGGGAGTTGACTATGAGCCAAAGGGAAGGTGACTTAATAATACCTCAGAGGTCATGGGTTTCTGCTCAACCGGCCCTAACTGGTCAGAGCAAGCTGATGAGCTCCGTGTTGATGCTCACGTTCTCTTCAGGGCTGGCAATGTTGGTCAGAGACCATGCACTGGGGGGACAGAGAACAGATGGATGGACTAGGGGCCACATAGCCCCACACCAGGCTCAGAACATTAGGAACCACACAGCCAGTTAATCAGCAGAATGGGAGAGACAGTTGCCCAGGACATCTCCAGGGCAGCCTCGAGCAAGCTGGGATGTTGGGGGTGGAAGGTGGTCAGAGAAGGTGGTCTCATGAGAAGTCAGCTCTCTGGGCCAGTAAGAGGTGCTAGAAGCCCAGGGACATGGCCCATATGTTATCCTTCTGCAAGCCTGGCCCCCAACAATGGTAGTAGTAGTAGTCCCAACACCCAGAGACCTTCAGCGTCCATCTGTGTAATGAATGGCTGAGAAGGGAGGGGACATGGCACTCAGGCAGGAGGGTGTCCCTGATGCTCTCCAAGGGTCTCATTTCCTTGGGCATGTTGTTGATGTGCTCACTCAGACATGTCATTCAGAGATTGTCCCCTCTCTTTGTAGGGATGCTCAAAGGCATCTCATTAGAGAGAGCCCTAGACTGCTGCCCTGCTCACAGCCTATAACACTCACTACCATCTTAACGCATGAGCCTCTGTCCCTCTGTGTGTGTATGTGTGTGTGGGGGGGGGGAGGTTGTTGTTCATTTACATTAATCCCTGAGGAACTTCCCCTGGACTCTCCTGGGTGGGAGGATGGTGTGCCTGAGAGATTAAAGGGGGAAAGGGTCATTTTGCTTTTATCTTAGATTCTAGGCCATGGTCCCTGTTGCATTGAGCTTATGGCGATGGCTTCATGCATAACATGAGATGTATAGCCAAGGAACTGCTCAGCTAATGGCATCAAGAAGCAAAGAGAAGAAGAGGCCACCATCCCAATATCCCCTCTGCCGTGTGTCCTAACAACTCAACTTCCTCCCACTAGGCCCTGCCTCTTAATGCTCCATGACTTCCCACTTGCACAGTGGGCTGGATACCAAGGCTTCAGATCCAAACTATATAGCAAGAGGATAGACGGACGGAGGGATGGAGGGATGGATGGATGCAGGAAGGGAGGGAGGGATGTCTGAATGGAGGATGAAGGGAGGAAGGAGGAAGGAAGGGAGGGATGGTTATGACGGTATAACCATGATGCAATGTGCAGAACATACGGCCCAGTTACCAGAGTTATGGTGTTCTCCACTCTGCACTACTGGCATTTTGGCCTGGATAAGCCTTTGCTGCTGGGGGCTGTGTATCCTAGGATGTTTGTGACATTCTCAGATGGCAAATGGCACCCAGATAAGCTGTGGTAACCGACACTATTGCAAACCTTGCAGGGAGCAGGCAGATACCAAAAGCACAGTTGAGCTCTGAGTTATATCTTCTCCTTTGATAAATGAACTTCACAGGACACCACCATCCCCGAGGAGGGTAGCTCCGCCCAGGTGACCTCATGCCCTTGGATGAGAGAAGCTTCTAGAAGGCTTGGCTGCTGTCATTTATTTACCAGATATTTACATTCCACAGGAAGCCTGGCTGGCTGCCAAGGCCTTTGGTTTCTCAGTGGCCAGCCTGCCGCAGGCCACCTTCAAGTCCAAAGTCGAGATTCTGAGGCATCAGACATTCAGCAGGAGGGGCTGCTGCTCCTCGTCAGCCGTATCACCAGAGGGAATTTCATAGGTGACACACAGGGAAGAGTAGAGGCAGCCGAGGAAGGACACAAGGCTAGAGAAGTACATCACACCATTGGCACTGCCCACAGCTGAGGTCAGGGGCCCCAGGACCAGAGAGACAAGGATCTGAGCCAGAAAGTACTGGCAGCTAAGCAGCGAGATGTCCATTCCCATGCCACGCCGTGTGCCATCTGCGCTGGACCCTGCAAACTGACCAGGGAACAATCTCATCAGTTAGACCTGCCACAACCTCCATGAATGTGCGGGGATGAGGGGACCCAGGAAGAGTGGACAGGTACAACAGGACCAAAGCAGAGGTCAGCCATTGTCCAGAGGTGTAACAACCAGAAGGAAGGCTGGCTTCTGGTACAGGACTGTCCCTGCTTCAGCACCTGCCTGGCCTCAGGGCAGTGGCTGCACAAGTCATGAATATACCAAAAGCCACTGTCCTGGAACTCACTCTGTAGACCAGGCTGGCCTTGAACTCACAGAGATCCACCTGCCTCTGCCTCCCGAGTGCTGGGATTAAAGGTGTGCACCACCACCACCTGGCCACTCTGTTTCTTTTACTTTATGTTTTGAGATGTATTCTCACATCACCCCACCTGGCTTCGGACTCACTATGTAGCAGGTGACTTCGAACTCCTGATTCACACCCTGCTGAGTAACTCTTAGTCCTGGTGCTGAGGATGTGGAGGCAAGCAGACCACTTTGAAGCCAGCCTTAGCTACGTGGGACAGTTGTGGAAAACAAAAGCAAAACCCTGTGCAGAATCAGACCTCAGTAAAACGGCCAGAAAAGAACTTGTGCTGAGGGCCAACAAGACGGCACAGCGAGTACAGGGGCTTGCCATCTAGTGATACAAGCCTCACAGTCTAAGTGTGGTTAGCAGAACCGGTGTATGGGTGGAGGAAGAAGACCAGCTGCACTGGAGTCCTCTGACCCACCCACATACGTGGTGGCCCATATGACCACACACACACATCTTGTACACCAATAGTAAAGATCTGGACTAAATAAAACAAACCTTTTTCTTTCCCTTGTTAGAAACAGACCTTCCACATCAATTCTGCTTTTAAGCCCCACCCCCACCTCGCTGGGTAGTGTTGGCGCACACCTTTAATCCCAGCACTCAGTAGGCAGAGACAGGTGGGCGGATCTCCATGAGTTCGAGGCCAGCCTGATCTACAGAGTTCCAGGACAGCAAAAGCAAAACCCTGTCCCAAAAAACAAAACAAACAAATCGGCCTCTCTCTGTCATGTTATCATCACCATATTCCAGGTGTCCTCCTCTCCCTCTCTGGACCCAGCCTTGAACCGCTGTGTTCATAGGGGACCCCCTTCTCCAGTGTCCCTGTTCAGAGTGGGAAGTAGCCTGGAGGTAGCCTCGGGGAGGTGCCAATGCTGGCTGAGGAAGCTACAGGCGTGGAGAGAGCACACTCAGAAGGACTCCCTCCATTCAAAACTGTCAGCCTCTGCCTGGATGATCTCCATTCTCAGCCAAAGGCCCTGCAGCTCGCACATGACAGTTCTCCATTAAGATGCCTCTAAGAAGCAAATGGCAACCATACCCACCTTCTTACTCTGGTAGTAATCGCAGAGCAGGGAGTAGGGCAGGGTGCAGAGGGTGGAGAACAGGATGCCGTAGGTGGTGCAGAGGGACAGGACCACATAGAGGTTCCTGGAGAGTGTAGCCAAGCCAGTGCCCAGGCCAAAGGCGAGGTAGGCGATGAAGTAGAGGGTACGGACGCTCAGGCACTCCTCCAGTTTCTCCAGGATAGCTGCGGGCAGGACAGAGACTGAATGGCTGGCAGGGCCTCTTCCCTCCCCTGGGCAGAGCAGACGTGGGCACAGGAAGCAGCTGAGCAGGTGGCTTGTCCCTGCAGGCCTGTTGCATGGATAGCAAGACCTGGGCTGTCCTCATTCACACCTGCCACATTAGGGTCCTGGGGCGTCTGGATCGACAGGTGAGACTCCAGAGGGCTCAGGAATGTGGGGTCTTAGGTTAAACCTGTGGTCTCCAGCCTGCAGTGGGAGCCCCAAGTCTACCCCTGGACTGGCCATCATCTTCCTTATGCCATGGGCTACCCACAGAACGCATGGCAGAGTAAAGGAAAACAGAAGGCTAAGGGGGGCCAATACCCCCAAAGTGCTGATCTCAGGGGCTCACAAATGAAGCTAACATCTAGTTTGGGGGTCTCTGGGGATTGAACTTGGCTTGAAACATGCTAAGCACACACATAGGCTATTGTACTGGGCTACACCCCACAAACTCTGTTGGTCCCCAGCCTCCCTAAGGTGAGGGAGGGCAGAGAATGCAGTCAGCGTACTGAAGCCCGGCAGTCTGGTTTTGACCTATTTTTAAAGTTTTGTCACTTGCGTGTGGTGCTACAAGATGGGGCCTAGAGCCCTGTAAGTGCTAAGGAATGTCTTCCGCCATGACCTGCCCAGCCTGCAACCTTCCCTGTCCCCCCCATCCCCCCACCCCCGCCATTCATCTACTCAGCCTGGTTTTGGATGACCCCAGTGCCAGGAGTGGCTCTGTACTTTAAAAAACTAAGTTAAATATCCATTTAGTGTGCATGGCACGGTTGGGGTAGGGGAGACATGCGTGTGTCAAGGCACATGGGTATGGGTCAGAGGATGGCTTGTTGATGTCATTTTCTTCCTTCCACCACGTGGATTCTGGTGACCAAATTCGGATCACCAAGCTTGGCAGCAAGGGCCTTTACCCACTGAGTCATCCCGGCTGCTTTACATTTTTAAATAACTGCAAAAACAAACGAAAGGAGCTTTTTTGTTTGTTTTGGTGGCACACAAAGACCCTGTGAGGTTCACATCTCACACCATGCCGAGCCCCATCTGTAAGGTCATGACTGTTTGGGAACCACTGGGCACTGCTAAGACCCTGTAACAGAGGCATGTTGGCCTCCGAATCTGGAAATATCTGACCTTTCACCTTAAGACCCCAGGAGAATACTGTACGTTCATGCTGCCAGTCAAGTCCCAGAGAACTGTCCTGGGATGAGCCGAGCATGGTGTCCCAGGAGCACACCCTCAGAGTCAACCCGGACTCCCGACTCTGCCTACCCTGCCTTCTAGCTTCTCCCACCTCCAACATCACCACAGACGGTCACCTGCCTCCTTCCCAGGCCTCCCTTGGCCCCATTGTTCTGTGGAACCTCGTGAGAAGAGTAGCTTTAGCAGCCACAAACCCACCTGTATGTGGCCCCCTGGCTTGTACCCAGGTCCCGCTTTGCCCTTCTGTGTGAACCCACGGTCTAGGCAAGTCTAGACATGTCTCCTCTTTGGAGACCTGAAACCCACAGGGTTGGTCTCTGCACCCCAGACAGCCACTCTTGGTCCAGGACAGTGCAGTAGCTGAGGTCTCGGACAAAAGATAGAAGTGTCTCCTCTAAAGGGGTACTTCATGCCTGCAGTTGTAGAGGCGTGACCTCTTGGTCATTCAGCGGGCAGTGTGCATGCAGCAGATGGCAGGTACCTGAGTAGAAGGCGGCACTGAATGCATAGATGCACATGCCCCAGCAGCCCATGGTGACGCCGCTGTTGTACTTCTGGTACGCTTCCGACGTGTGTGGTGCCTTTGGGTCCCCCTGGAACACCACCTCACCCATGAAGTCTGTGTAGAAGAGCAGCATGCCCTCAAATGAGAGCCACCCTGGAGGAAGACAGAGGCTGTGACCTCGGGCCACTGAGGCTGCTGCTCCGCCCTTCCTTCCAGCACTCTTACTAGACAGAAGGTAACACACTAAAGCCAGGCTTGGTGGCTCACACCCGGGGTCTCAGCACTTAGAAAATGAAGGAAAGAGAAGATCAGGAGTTCAAGTCCAGCCTGGGCTGGACTTAACCAGGGTCATGATGCTTTCGTAAAGTGTCTCCGTTTTGGTTGCAGTGTGGCAGTTTCCATACTGACAGTAATTCAGTTCCAGTTTCCAGAACTGTAGAGTTTGTTATTTCTAAAGTCTTGCCTCCCTGACCCACAGACCCTCGCCAAGTAAAGACTGGCTGCCAGGAATGTTTATCCATCACCTAACATCCTTGTTTGTGTGTTTTGTTTGACAGGGTTTCTCTACACAATCCTGGCTGTCCTGGAACTTGCTGTGTAGACCAGGCTGGCCTGGAACTCAGAGATCCACCTGCCTTGGCCTCGTGGGTGCTGGGATTAAAGGCGTGTGCCACCACACCCTGCAGGGGTAAAAATATATTAGGAAGTGCAAACTGCCATGTGGGTATACTGATCCTGCTTCCAAGTGCCACTCTTTGAAGGTTCTTCTGACACCGTCCTTGGCTGAGGACGGTGATGATCAAGCCTTCTCAAGTCACCTCATCAAGTAATGTTGTTATAATCTGTATGTGTGTACTGTGTGTGCTCACAGGTGTATACTTGCACATGTGTGTGCATGCATGTGAAGGCCAGAGGTCAATATCAGATGTCCCCAATTGCTCTCCATCTTATTTCCTCCAGACAGGGTCTCTCACTGAACTTGTAGCTCCTTAATTGGCTAGAGTGACTGGCTAGCAGACCCCCAGGATCCTTCTGTCCCCACTCTGCCAGTGCTGACATCACAGACGTGTGTACCATGCCCAACACCACGTGGGTGCTGGGGAGCTAAACTCAGTTCCCATGCTTGTGTGGCAAGTACTGTACCAACCGAGCTATATCTTTAGCCCACCAAATATTATTAATTTCATTTCCACAACAGCAAAGTCAGTCCCCACACAGATACGTCATTTAACCCTTCCCCAGATGGGACACCTGTGTCCCTAATCTAGCTTTTGTTGACATAAACTGTGCTCCACTAAACACCCATCGCATAGGTGGCGGTGCCATCCATGATTGTCGCTTATGTGGGACACCCTGCAAAGATCACTGTGGGAAAGGCTGAGTCCATTTTTAAGAGTCTTGCCTGTCACAGGGTGGTGGTAGCGCATGCCTTTAATCCCAGCACTTGGGAGGCTGAGGCAGGCAGATCCCTGAGATCAGCCAGGGCTATGTAGAGAGACACTGTCAAAAAAAAAAAAAAAAAAAAAAAAAAGCTTGTCTGTGATATCGATTGTGTCCCTCTGAATGGCAGCCTAACTCACTGCAAATTCTGTCATCCTCAGACGTTCAACAACTCAACAACAAATGAATGACAGCTAAACTGGGGGGGGGGGGGTCACTTTCAACAGTCACTTGAACTGGGCGGTGGTGGTGCACGCCTTTAATCCCAGCACTTGGGAGACAGAGACAGGCAGATCTCTGTGAGTTTGAGGCCAGCCTGGACTACAAAGTGAGTTCCAGGACAGGCTCCAAAGCTACAGAGAAACCCTGTCTTGAAAAACCAATAATAATAATAAAAGTCACTTGCGTGTCAAACCCTGGTGATTTAAGGGCACCACCAGGCATGCAGGTGGGTGGGAGGTCTGCCTGCCCTCGTCTGAGGATGGCATTCCAGGAAAGCGGGGTTCATCATTAACCTGGAGGAGAGCCTCCAGCGCAGATGGAGGAATGCGAAAACCCTGAGAAGTGGGGCTCCGTGCCCAGACCCAGCGCAGGCACCCAGGCACAGACAGGGCGTCATGGCTCACCCAGAAAGTGGTTGACACAGAGATTTCGCAGTGCCTTGGGCATGTTGTAGATGGTGGAGCAGAGGCGCCGCAGAGACAGTGGCTGCTCCGACTGCTCACTGGAGCCGGTCAACTCGCTCTCGTACTTCACACCATTCAGGAGGATGTTTGCGACCTGAAACAGAGACTGAGTCAGAGCCACGAGGCCCACGTCCCACCAAGGCGTGTGGTGGAGCGTACTGAGAAGCAAAATACAGACAGCTCACAGCGCACAGTGCAGGGACCTCTGTCTTTTACTAAATTTTATTTAGTGTTATTATTATTATTATTGGATATGTGTGTGCACAGTGTGTGTGTTATGTACAGATGTGGATGAGTGCAGGTGTATCCATACCACAGCATACATGTGGAAGTCAGGGCAATTCTGGGAATCCAGGGACCAAACTTTGGTCATCAGGCTTGTGCAGCAAGGGCATTTGTCTACCAGCTGGGTCATCTTCCTGGCCCTACTCTGCCTTCTGACAGGGTGGGAACCAAGCACCAGGCACCAGGCACCCCATGGGCTTCAGGACTGAGACCCGGAAGCAGCTACAGGTGGAAGTGCATTGTGAGTGCTCCACAGTACGGCACGGCTCTCTCTCTCTCTCTCTCTCTCTCTCTCTCTCTCTCTCTCTCTCTCTCTCTCTCTCTCTCTCTCTCTCCTCTGTGTGTGGGAGAGAGAGAGAGAAAGAGAGAGAGAGAGAGAGAGAGAGAGAGAGAGAGAGAGAGAGAGAGAGAGAGAGAAAGTCCATCAAAAAGTAGAGATATGGTTAAAATAAATACAGATCGGGGAGAAGGACAGTTGGTTGGTAAACACTTGCCATGGAAGCATGAGACATGAGTTTGAGCCTCAGAACCTGGTTTAAAACAATGCCACATTTGCCATCCCAGTACCGAGGAGGCAGAGACAGGCAGATCTCTGGTCCTGCTGGTTGGCTAGCCTAGCCTATTTGGCAAGTTACAGGCCACTGAGAGACCCTGTCTCAAAAAAAAAAAATGACGGTGTCTGAAGAACACCCAGTGTTGACCTCTGATCTCCACATGCATGCACACACATGTGCACCCGTGAAATACAGATCACTGCTATCCCACCAGCACTCACCTTCTCTCCCCTGGGAGAAGGCTGTGAAAACTTACTTCAGAAGGATTGAAGACACCCATTTAAAACCCTCTCCACACACGTGGGTCTCCTGCCACCTGGAGGACAGGGCAGCCATGTCGGCGGACTGTTCACCCCACAAGGGGGTTCAGATCATGAGACACAGGCACCCCACCATCAACTGAGGGAAAGGGGCATGATTTGGTTTATTTCACAGACCTAGCATTCAGCGGGCCCCACTGGCCACTGGTGCAGCTGCCGACCTTCCTGAAAGGGGGTTTCTCTCCCCAACACTGTCTGGGGATGAGGTTTTGCTGCCCAGCACCTTGCGTGGGTTTGGGGCACAGACTCCAGTGTGAAGTAATCCTGGAACCAAGCTGTCTGGAGCAAAGGCGGAGGAACTGCTGCTCTGGCTGGGGTGGGGTTTCTCTGTGTAGCCCTGGCTGTCCTGGAACTCACTCTGTAGACCCTCCTGCCTCTGCCTCCTGAATGCTGGGATTAAAGGTGTGTGCCACCACTGTTGGGGGCACCAGACTGTCTTAGAGGGAAAAGGAAATAGGAAGCCCGTAGGTTTGGATCCCAAGCAGCTATACCAACGCCCGCAGCAGAAGACAGCTAACGCATCAGATAACCTGAGCCTAGATGTGTTCCTATTTAGCTCAACTTCTTTTTTCTCTTTGAAAATAGGGTCTCATTAACCTCCCAGGTTCTGGGTTCACACATGCACCGGCACACCCTGTGTATGAGGAGAAGACAGGACCTACTGCTCGGTCCATGCCAGACAAGCTCCCGACCAACTGAGGGACTGCCCCAGCCTTCCGCCCACAATTTTTACTATTTTATTTATTTTTTATGTGCATTGGTGTTTTGCCTGCACGTACATCTGTGTGAGGGTGTCAGATCCCCTGAAGCTGGAGTTATAGACAGTTGTGAGCCACCACGTGGGTGCTGGGAACTGAACCCCGAACCTCTGGAAGAGCAGCCAGTGCTCTCAACAGCTGAGTCATCTCTCCAGCTCCATTTTTACTGTTTCCAAAGAACTTACGCCCAAACCACATTGTTGACAGAATAGAAGCTGGGAGGGAACAGGAAAAGGGGAATGTTGGGAGCCTCAAGCTAAGACCTGAATCCAGGAGCCACCTGAGTGTTGTGAAACAGGATTGTTCCAATTGACAGAGGGTCAGAGAAGCCACCTGGATGAAGACCAACCCTTGACCTGTGCAGCTAGGAAGCACTGCCTCTGGCGACAATGGGCTGAAATGTTGGGCAGGTCCTGGGCCACCCTCCGCATCTGGACCTCTGTGCGCATTCCCGGGAGGAGCAGCCACTGGCTCAGAGCCCTTCCTCTGGCAGAGGCCGTGGTGCTGGCCTGGCCAGGCAGTGGCATCTGTGTCTTACTGTGTCATGCACCAGTCCGTCTAGCTCCAGAACAACCTCCCTGAAGAAACCCATGTGGGTTTAGATGCTTCAAAGGGCTGTGGCCTAGAGACCCCAAGTTTCCAATCTCTCTCTTGCTGTGAGGGCGCCTGAAGCCAAAGGGGCACAGACACTGTTTACCTAAATAGGAAGACAGCTTGAAGGTGTCTCCTCTTCGAGGTGGAGGGTGCTGAGTGTGCGTGTGCGTGTGTGTGCATGCACACATATCCATGTGGATACAGGCACACATGTAGGTGTCAAGGCCGAGGACAGCCTCAGGCGCGGTTCCTTGGGTGTCCTTTCACTGTGCCAGTCTTTTATAACCTCCAAGGGCAACCAGCCTCGTGGCCACACACCACACACACACACCAAAGGCACTGCGAACAGCCTTCCAGAAGATTCTGCCCCTTTTGCAGAAGACTGCCTTGAGCGTGCAGCCTTTCGGGGTCAGCTAGTGTCATGTCAGACATGAGCAGGGGCAACCGCTCACATTGGGGAGGACCCAGAGACACTGCAGGCTGCCACGGCGTCGCCGTTTTCCTTTAAGTCTCGGATCTGTTGGCACCATGTTCAAGGGGTCCATGTGGGCCGTGGCTGGGCTGTTGAGGCAAAACACTAGACATGGGCAGCCTACGCACAGCGCTGTGCCACACCCTAGAGGGGTGGCCCTGGCCTCTGCCCTGAACAAACCCTCCCATCCGGGGACTCAGACATCCCAGAGCGACATACCCACATGCAAAGGAAGTCATTTCTGAGGCTGCACTCCCCCCCCACCCTCTGACCGTCACCGTGAACATGCCGTGGGGTCTGTGCCTCCCCCTTGACATCTCGTTGCTTTTACCTGCTGACTGAAGGTCACGTTCCTTCTCCTGCTGGCTTCAGGACCATTTCCCCCAGCCACATCTGGGAGAGCCAAGGTCTGGGGCCTCTTCAGGATCCCTGAGGCCCGTGGCTTGGAGGTGTCCAGAGAGCCTACCCTTAGAACATCTCCATCCGAGCCCAAGGTCAGGGCCCCCTCTCTCCTCTCCAGCAGCCCCCTCTCCTGGCAGTAGAAGCCATCGGGAGCCCGGGGAAAACTGACACTGATGGCCTGCCTGGGGACACTGCTCGGGAGAGCCAGGTAGTTGTCATGGCCCGCAGTGAAGCAGTCAATGAGCACGCTGTCTATGTTGGAGGTGCCAAAGGAGGAGGCGAACTCGTTGATGCCTGTGAGGGAGCTGTCCCTGCTGATGAAGCTGCCATACTTGGGCGTGAGGGGGCTGGGTGGTGAGATAGGGCTGGAGAAGCTGGCATACAGGCTGGTGGCTGTAGTAGAGGGGAGGGTGTCGCCGGCCCCCTCCTCCAACAGGACAGGCGGGGAGGGGGGCAACGGGAGGCTGGGGCTCTTCATGGCTGTCCTCTTCTCGCCCAGGGGCCGCAGGGGCCTCTCAGGAATGCTAATCAGAGTGAGCACAGTGGTGACTGTCAGGGTGATGGCGGTGAAGATATAGATGACCCGGAGCTGACCCCCCAGGGCCCTCCCGAAGCCGGTTTTGTCCCAGTGGATGCCCCCAACCACATAGCCGAACCCTCCGCCAAGACCTGTGGAGAGAAAAAAAAATTGGTATCCTCTCCGACTAGACAGGCAAACAGAGTCCCCAGGAAAGGTGGGGCCGTTTTTCAGAAGAGCATTAGAGTAGCATAGTCCATTCCAAGGACCAGATCCAGTGTCTGCCCCAGCTACACCCCAGCAAGTTAAGGAGGGGATCCGGGCACCCCCGGGATGTTCCTGACATGCCCTCCAGGACCAGCTGGCTACTCTCTTCACCAAGTTAATCTTGGGACTTGTTTGGCTCCAGGGCAGGGAGCACAAGGACAAACTGCCAACTGTCCTTCCATTTGAAAGGAAGTACGTTATACTCATGGATTATAACCAGCTTTTCCTTTGCTTTAATACGGTCCAGCTTCAGGGCCGCATGAGCACACCAAGACTTCATCCTGAACATACAAGCCAGTGTGTACATGAGCATGTCCCTTGATGTCATCCCTGTGTAGGGCACCGTGAGGAAAGTCACCTCTAAGAATGACCCCAAGTTCTGGGGATGGGACTGAAGTCATTGGGCTTTGCAGAGCAAGGGACTTTACCCACGGAGCCATCTTGGGTGAATTTGGGGCCTTCTAACTAGCTTTCGATACATCTTTTGGAAGAACCATTGCAGATTTGTGACCCTTTGTGACAAGAGCAGGTTTCATATGGATATTATTAATTTGATTTTTTTTAATTAATCTATTACCGTATGTATGTAACCCTGCCTGGCTTACTCTAGACCAGGCTGGCCTCAAACTCTGAGATCTGCCTGCCTCTGCCTCCCGAGTGCTGGAACTTGCTATGTAGACCAGGCTGACTCAGATTCAGACACCATCTGCCTCTCCCTCTGCATCCCTAGTGCTGGGATCAAAGGCGTACAATATACATGCCCAACCTGTTTAATTTTTTAAAATGCTTACTGTTTTTATTTACTTATTTTTAAATTATGTGTGTGTGGGGGGTTGTTGAGTGTATGTGGGGGTTGTTGAGTGTGTATGTGGGGGGGTTGTTGAGTGTATGTGTGTATGTGTATGTATGTGGGGGGTTGTTGAGTGTGAGTGTGGGTTGTTGAGTGTGTATGTGTGTATGTGGGGGTTGTTGAGTGTGTATGTGGAGGATTGTTGAGTGTGTATGTGGAGGGTTGTTGAGTGTGTATGTGGAGGGTTGTTGAGTGTGTTTGTGGAGGGTTGTTGAGTATGTATGTGTGTATGTGGGGTTGTTGAGTGTTTATGTAGGGGGTTGTTGAGTGTGGGGGGTTGTTAAGTGTGTATGTGTGTATGTGAGGAGTTGTTGAGTGTGTATGTGTGTATGTGGGAGTTGTTGAGTGTGTATGTGTGTATGAGTGTGTCTGTGTGTATGTGGGGGTTGTTGAGTGTGTGTGTGTGTATGTGAAGGGATGGTTGCTGCATGAGTGCAGATGCACACAGAGCAGTAAGAGGCACTGGACCAACTGGAGCTGGAGTTACAGGTGGGTGAGTTTCCATGTGGTGCTGGGAGCTGACTCAGGTTATCTGTAAGATCAATGACAGTCTTAACTGCTGAGCCATCTCTCCACCCACCCCACCCCCCCCACCCCCGCCCAATGCTTTTAGCCAATTTCTTGGCTTATTTATTTATTTGAGACAGGATCTCACTGTGTAGCCCTGGCTGGCCTGGAATTCGCTACATAGACCAGGCTGCCCTTGAACTCACATTGATCTGCATGATTGAGTGCTGAGATTAAAAGAGTGTGACACACCCTACTTTTTCTCTCTCTCTCTCTCTCTCTCTCTCTCTCTCTCTCTCTCTCTCTCTCTCTCTCTCTCGCACGCACACGCACACGCACACGCACACGCACACGCACACACCGGTCTCATGTATCCCAGTTTGGTTTCAGACTATGTATTCTAAAGTGAGTTTGAACTCCTGATTCCCTTGTGTCTGTCTCCACACCTGGTTTATACAGTGCTGGGAAACCCTGGGATTCTGTGCTTGCCCAGTCCCAAGATAAATATTTTCTATTTGTTTATTTTTTGAAAAGATAATTATGTATACAGTGTGTGCCTGCATGAACACTTGCCCACCAGACAGAAGAGGGCGCCAGATCTCACTATAGATGGTTGTGAGCCACCATGTGATTGCTGGAAACAACTCAGGACCTCAGGAAGAACAGCCAGTGCTCTTAACCACTGAGCCATCTCTCCAGCTCTATTTGTTTATTTTTGGGGCTATGGAGTGTGTGGTGTGTGGGTGTTCGTGTGTGTGTTGGTGCACGTGTGGTGCAATTTTTAGGAATTAGTTCTTTCTTATCATTATGTAAGTTCTGAGAGTCAAACTCAGGTCAAGCACCTTTCCCAAACATAAATGTTTTCCATCGCTTCGATGTTAACCTGTATATTTATTTATTTATTTTTTTTTTGGTTTTTCGAGACAGGGTTTCTCTGCAGCTTTTTTAGAGCCTGTCCTGGAACTAGCTCTTGTAGACCAGGCTGGCCTCGAACTCACAGAGATCTGCCTGCCTCTGCCTCCCGAGTGCTGGGATTAAAGGCGTGCGCCACCACCGCCCGGCTAACCTGTATATTTATATATTTGAACTTCAACTTATTTTTAAACCTAGAGGTAAGGAAGGACATCCCCCACCTCCCAAGGGACACGCATCTGAACTCCACGCACTGCAGTCTTGCCTGGGGGAAAAGCACTCACCCGCCATGAGAGCGTGGATGTTCAGGCCTCGGTCCTGGTCCACCGGGCCACACACGTCCATCATGTAGGCGTGGCTGGGGTTATCTGCCGAGTCTGCGCTGAAGTCCATCAGCACCACCCCGCACACAGTCAGGAGGATGCCCCACTTGTGGTTGGTGGCCGTGTCAGCCAGGGCCATCCCAATGTCCCTTCCATTGAGCAGGAGCGACAGGCCCAGCAATGCCCCTGGAAACAGAGAGACAAAGTCACCAGAGAAAATGGAGCCATTCTCTATCTCGCGGCTCACTTCCGTGTTGAGACTGAGGACTTAGGAGCCCGTGGGAGTCGCTTGCAGACGGCAGAGTTCTTTCACTCAGACTAAGGTTTTCATCCCATCAAGCTGAGCAAGGACAAGATGAGCTTTATTAGCTTATTAAAACAAAGAAAAAAAACTAAATGATTTATTCTTAGTGTTGGCTCAGGCAAGGTTGGGCCTGGGGCTGCCTCGGAATTGCTTGAGCCTCTCTTTCCCTCCCTCCCGTCTTTGTTTCTTTCTTTCCATTTTATTTCCATGCCAAACAACAGACCTATCGCCAGGACAAGAATGAAAGGGCGTCTCCTTCCAAACCTTGAGGTACACCGGTCACTCCAGGCACCCAGCAGAGGCTGCAGCAGGAATCCTGAAACAGAGCAGGCAGCAGGCGGGTGTTATTGCCCGGGAGCCTGGTGCAGCACCACGGGGATGCAGAAGCAGCCTCTGGCACTCCCAAGGCACCGCGGGCAAGCAAATATCCCAAGGCACCGAAACTTTAAAGCAACCAGATCAGCGTTGGCTGCAAGAGCCTCCCCAGCCACCCCAGACTTGCTGTACGAGACCTTCCTGGGAATCCCTGGGACCTTCCTGGGGAATCCCAGCAAACCCCAGCCCCCTTCCAGTTGCATCAACTTCATGGCTCAGATTCTGCGCTGAGTGCTCGGAGCGTGTTCGATGATGCAATCCTGGGGTCTACCTAATGCCTGTCCTACCCTCCAGTACAGATCAAAGAACTTAGAATACAGGATGTGACCGGCCATACCTGTGTTTTCCCACAGCCCATACTAAGGAGGGGAACTCAACTCCTCCCTCGTCCCCTCAGGTCCCTCAAAGCTGCTTCAGCAGAGGCTTCTGGAAGCTTCCGGAGATTTCCAGAGGCCGTCCACCATCGGGGCTCACCAAGGATGGGGCTGATGAACCACACTAGGCTGTAGAGCTGGTCAGGCAGGCCCATTTGCAGGAGTACCGGAGTCACGTAAGCCGTCTCCATGGCGTAGCTGAACTCGATGCCAAACAGAATGCAGCCATTGAAGAGCAGCTCCCAAAACGACCTCTGTGGGTGTAAGTCTCCAAAGTCCACCAGCTCGATGGGACATGGGGTGTTGGGGGGAGGGGGTGGAGAGGGGCGAATGTACTTCCTCCTCTTGGGGTGGCGTTTGAAGTTGTTGGCCCGGTGGCTGATGTGTCTTGTCACGGACCCTGAGTAGCTGGAGATGGGAGACCTCCAGAAGTCCTGAGGAGCCACAGTGGGGAAGAGGGCCTCTCCCGGAGGGGTGCTGCCTGCTGGGGGGATCATCGTAGGCAGGGCTGGTGGGTGTTGCTGCGAAGGAAGCCCGTTTAGGGTCAGCAGTTACTCCACTGAGGTTTATGTGGAGCCTGTGTCTGCCACTTGCCCTCCAGCTGAGCTGGCACTGAAACTTCAGAGTTTGTACTGTCTGCTTCTCCAACCCCAGCATTCTGCCCACAAGCAGAGCCCAGAGCTCAGGGGCTAGAGCAGAGTCCTTTGGGTGGGGACAGGAGCCAAACGGGAGGCTCCCTCTGTGCTTAGAGAGAGAACCCCAGTCCTCAGCCTTCCTGCGGCATTCCGTCCACTATCCATCTATTTGTCCATCTACCAGTATACACTTAACCACCCATCCATCCACCCATCCATCCACCCAACCATCCATCCATCCATCCACCCATCCACCCACCCATCCATCCATCCATCATCCATCCACCCACCCATCCACCCACCCACCCACCCACCCATCCATCCTTATATACATGCATCCACCCTCCATCCATCTTCCCTCCATTCATTCATCTGCCATCCATCTATCTAACCATTGGCCTATCTATCTATACATACTTCCTCCACCCATCCATCCATCCATCCATCCATCCATCCATCTTCTGTCTACCATCCACCCTCCATCCATCCATCCATTCATCCTCCACCCATCCACCCCCATTCACTATCCATCCACCTGTCCAGCCAACTATCCATTCACTCACATTCCAACCCTACTCATATTCTCATCGATCCACCCACCCACCCTTCCGAACATCCCAATTCATCCCCCATGTGACTGACTTCTGAGGATTAAGACACAGAGCTCACAGAGACAGAGTCATAACATCATCGTTTTTGCCTTCAAGTTAGGTTAGAAAATGAAGGAAAATGGTCCAGGCAGTGGGACTCTCATACGAGTGACACGGAACTAACTGCTGGCCCCAGTGAGGGTGTGGACAGAGATGGAGCCACCAGCAAAACATTCGCTGGTGGCAAAGGCCCTCGAAACTTCGGCTCAGAGGTGGATTTGACATGAGGTAACATCCTCTGTGACTTCAATAACTGGCTTATCCGGTGACCTTAAAGACACTGCCATGTGAAATGCGGACAGGTGGGCCTGGGAACTATGTAGACAAGTAATAGTTCATTTAAAATATAGTTTACTTACAAAGATTAAATCAAAATTAAGGTTTTAGGGGTAGCGTGATGGCTCAGTGGGTCACATGGTGGGAGAGAGCCAACTTTTGCAAGCAGTCCTCTGGCTTGCACCTGCACACTGTACCATCAAATAAATAAATGCAATTAATTTTTTTGTTAGAGTTTTTTTTTATTTGGTTTGTTCGAGACAGGGTTCTTCTGTAGCTTTGGAGCTTGTCCTGGAGCTAGCTCTTGTAGACCAGGCTGGCCTCGAACTCACAGAGATCTGCCTGCCTCTGCCTCCCAAGTGCTGGGGTTAAAGGTGTGCACCACCATTTCCTGGCAAGATTAATCATTTCAAAAAGCTTAAGTTTGTGTGTACTTCCTTCCTCTAGCTCAGGAGCTTCTATAAAGTGAGACCTGTCATGTGACCAGTCCTCCTTCCAGGGTACAGGTAGGTGCTAGTGACCCCTGGTGCTTCACACCTTGGAAGCCCAGGACCCTCAAAGTCACAGTGCTCTGTGAGAGGTTGGCCCACGTCTACCCGCTGACCACAGCACATATTCCACTTTAAGGGACTGATTCCTGTGTTCCCTACCCCCCCCTTTCAGAGACAACACAGTATCTTTTTGTTTGGTTTGGTTTTTTTGTTTTTTGAAACAGGGTTTCACTGTATCTTTGGCTATCCTGGAACTCACTCTGTAGACCAGGCTGGCCTCAAACTCACAGAGATCCACCTGCCTCTGCCTCCCGAGTGCTGGGATTAAAGGTGTGCGCCACTGACACCTGGCAAGACACAGTATCTTATCCCCTCTTTGCTATCCATATTCTCCCCCAGAATAAAGTGCACACAAATACCGCACCAAGTTAGAAACTATCCTCTTAGCTGGGCGGTGGGGGCGCACGCCTTTAATCCTAGCACTTGGGAGGCAGAGGCAGGCAGATCTCTGTGAGTTTGAGGTTAGCCTGGTCTACAGAGTGAGTTCCAAGACAGCAGGATCACACAGAGAAACCCTAGAGAGAGAGAGACAGAGAGAGAGAGAGAGAGAGAGAGAGAGAGAGAGAGAGAGAGAGAGAGAGAGAGAGAGAGAGAGAGAGAGAGAGAGAAACTGCCCCCTTTAATAGAGGCAGGAAGATCTCTGCCTGTTCTACATTTTGAGTTCCACGACAGTCAGAGCTACATAGTGAGATCCTGTCTCAAAACATCAACAATGAAACAAAATCTACAAACAAACAAAAAGTCTGTCCCTCTGACTTAGAATGGAGGGCTGTGGTTCCCGTCTGGACAATCCTGCAGCAGCAGCAGGGGAAGCTTCCAGACCCTGCTTAAGACGGACTATGTGGATGGGCCATTCCTCTATCGGCAGTGGAAGCCCACCGCCATCTCCCGGCACTCGTCCTGGAAAAAGACACTTGCCCCCCAGTGGGCCTCAACCTTCCTAACACTGAGAGAGACCCTTAGTACAGTTCCTCATATTGTGGTGACCCCCCCAAACATTAAATTATTTTTCATTGCTATTTCAAAACTGTAATTTTACTACTGTTAGCAATTGTAATGTAAACCTGGTGGTGGTGACTCACGCCTTTAATCCCAGCACTTTGGAGGCAGAGGCAGGAGGATTTCTGAGTTTGAGGCCAGCCTGGTCTATAGAGAGAGTTCCAGGACAGTCAGAGCTATACAGAGAAACCTTGTCTCAAAAATTAAAAATTAAAAAAAGCCGGGCGGTGGTGGCGCACGCCTTTAATCCCAGCACTCGGGAGGCAGAGGCAGGCAGATCTCTGTGAGTTCGAGACCAGCCTGGTCTACAAGAGTTAGTTCCAGGACAGGCTCCAAAGCTACAGAGAAACCCTGTCTCGAAAAAAACAACAACAAAAAATCCTGTAAACATCTGTGTTTTCCCATAGTCTTAGGTGACCCCAAAGGGGTTGAGACCCACAGGTTGAGAACCACTGGTGTGGTACACGAACTAGAGCTAACCCCAAGTTTGAAGAACATTTCACTCAGCTAGCTTCCTGTTGGCATTGGAGTCAGGTCAGAAGAACCTTTTTAAATTTTTTAATTGCTGTGTGTGTGTGTGTGTGTGTGTGTGTGTGTGTGCACAGACCATGACATGAATGTAGAAGGCAGAGGACACCTTGCAGGAGCTGGTTCTCTCCCTCCACCATTTGAGCCCCCGAGAGGGAGCTCAGGTCATCAGACTTGGAAGCAACGTTTCTACCTGCTCACCTGCCTTGCCAATCCTAAAATTATCCTGTTTTAGTAAAAAAAAAAAAAAAAAATGTATGTTTTTTTTTCTGGACCGGAGAGATGACTCAGGGGTTAAGAGCACTGGCTGCTCTTGCAGAGGACCCGAGTTTGTTCCCAGCACCCACGTCAGGTGACTCACAGCCACCTGTGACTCCAGCTCCAAGGGATCTGACGCCCTCTTCTGGCTTCCTAGGCACTGGCACACACACACTCATTCTCTCTCTTACACACACACACACACACACAAATGGAAATAAAAGTTAAAAATAAAACATGATCTTGTTAAGAGCTTCACACAATTTCTACTAAGAAGAATTTTTTAAAGTTACTTTTCCTGCGGCTGGTGAGATAACTCCGTGGGTGAAGGTCCTCATCTTCCACCGAGTTTAGAGACAGGACCTCTGGCTTACAGCAGGATACACCAGGCTACCCCACCCATGAGCTTCTCCGGCTTCCCTGTCTTTACTTCCCATATCACCCTAGGGGTGCCGGGACTGTAGGTACAGGATACCATACCTCGTGGCTTTAAATGGGAGCAGGGGATTCAAATTCAGGCCCCAGGCTTGGGCAGCAGTTTCTTTACCCACTGAGCCATCCCCGACCTGTTTTGGGCTGTCTCAACAACACCTGATTGACAAAATAACATCCGGGTAACCTGAATACTTAAAAGTATCTTATTTGGAACCCATCCACTTTCTCTCTCTCTCTGTAAAAAAAAAGTGTGTGTGTGTGTGTGTGTGTGTAGATGTGTGTATGTGTGTGTGTATGTGTGTAGGTGTGTATGTGTGTGTAGGTGTGTGTGTGCATGTGTGTGTGTGTGATGGGTGCTTCCACCTGTGGGGTTGTTGGGTACCACATCCCTTCTGCCTCCTATAGTCTCTCAAACTGCTGTAGACCTTTAGAGGGATGCAGTCAGCAAACTATAGAATCGGGGCCCAGTTCTCACGCCTCACCTCCGGGACTTTGACTCCTTTCTGAGGGCCAACTTATCCCCAAAGTCCGGGCTAGGAGCTTGAGTCTCATCAACACCTGACCCTACTTCTCTCCCATAAGAACGACTCCAGGAGCGGGGAGAGATGTTTATTATCCAGGAGGGCATCAAGGGAATGCTTGTCGCCCTTAGCATGCCACCCTCAGCTATATGACTCAGGACAGTGGTAAGACGACAGGATGCTGTTCCCAGGACTACAATCCCTGGCCTGCCAAAGGGCTCAGCCTCAGGGAGGAGGTGACCCGGAAGCTGATGACACCTGCCCAGGTAGCTGGGAACAGGCCTGGGGCTCAATAAACATAGAAGATGCTGAGGGCAAATTTCACAGTCTGCCTCTCCCGCTAGGCCTGCGGACCCGTCACCCTGGAGGCTCCATTTCTCAGCTTAATTCACTAGACACCCAATAAGAACAAAGGTCCCCATGTCCGTCCAGAGCCCCCAGCCTGGGCATATGATCATCCTGGGGCCTAAGCAGCAACGCTCCCAGCGCAAAGCCGCGGAGCAGGGTGGAGGGCGCAGGAGAAAACGGTACCTGTGCGTCCAGACGGGAGGCATCCCTTTCCCAGGCTGGGCTCCTGGTTCTTCGGGGTATAGCTCCGTCCCAGCCCGGCGCCCCCAGCCCCGCCGTGGCAGCTGCAGTATCACCCCGCGGGGCGGGGCTGTGACGTCATGGCTGCATCCTGCCGCTTGGTCCCGCAGAGCATCCTTAAAGCAGCAACCGCGCCAGCGCACCTTTGGGGACAACCCGGGTCTATAGGCAGAAGGCAGGAACGGAGGCACTATGACTTTGTGGGTCCCGTCTCCAAGAAAACATGGGACCGTTTACTTTTCCTTGGTCGTAAATGCATCATAAAAGCACTTGCCCGAGCCTGTGAGCGTTCTCTCTGCACCTAGCCTCATTTTAAAGGAAATGCACACATTTTTGTGTCTTTAATTCTAAGTAAACAGTGATGTGTGCATTTATAGGTAAACATGTGCTTCCTAAGTATTGTACCCACTTCACCAAACCAATCTCCAAAAGTATCACACTCATTATTCTGGCCACAGGTGGCTGAGCTATGCCATGCTTTCTTCTAGAACCCAAGGCATAAAGAAAAGAGGGGGGCACTTCCTGATCTCGGGGTTGATAGGTTAGAGAGGAAGATAATACATTAAGATAAGTAGAGGCTGGGGAGATGCTCCACGGCAAAGGGGCTTGCCGAGCAAGTCTGGAGATCTGAGTTAGCCCCCAGAACTCACTAAAGGTGGAAGAGGAGACTCAACGCAATTAAGTTGTCCTCTGACCTCCCACATGCTGTGACTAAGCCGTGAGAACACCAAGGGAGGGGCCTGTGCTGGCCTCAGGGTCCAGAGGGTGCAGGAGCGCAATCAGTGGCTCACCCCACAGCCGCACCAGGAAGTGGAGACCAATGGACTCTGGTGCCCAGCTCGCTTTCTCCTTTATACGCAGTCCAGGACCTCAGCCATGGGATGGTGCTGCCCACATTCAAGGTGGTTCTTCCCCAGTTAATGAACCTGGTTAGCCTAGGAACCCCCGCACAGCATGCCCAGAGAATTCTCTCAGGAGGATCCGGGTCCATCAATCACTATTAACGGACGGTCACATCAACTCCAGTAGATGAAAAAGCAGTTGGGAGCATGGAACTGAGGAAGGGAATCTGGGGCTGGGAGAGAGAGAGAGGCTGCGAGTGGAGCACAGGGAGGGAGAGCAAGTGCAGAGACCCTGGGGCTGGGAGACCAAACCGCTGTAACCCAAAGGACGCCACACCTATAGTGACCGGCCATACAGTTGGTTCAGAGGGATATACGTGCAGTGGGGTCTGCGCTGAGGGCTTCTTCAAGAAACGATACTTGAGAGGCACCCTTAGGCCCCGGAAGTCCTTGACAGAAGGGTCAGGTGGCAGATCTGCGGGCAGGGCAGAGTCTGGTGAGCACAGAACTAGAGAGGCTGCACACAGAGACCAAGGGGACAGGGAGTAGGAGCTGCAGGGGCCCTTGGACCCAGGACTCTTGCTGTTCCTACCCTCCCTTCCTCCCTCCCTCCCTCCTTCCCTTCTTCCCTCCCTCTCTCCTTCCCTGCTTCCCTCCCTCCCTCCCCTCCTCTCTTCCTTCTTTCTTTTCATGAAGTCTTGTTACACAGCCTGAGCTGGCCTTGAATGCTACAGTTTCATGCTCCTATGCTCGTTTAAGTAGCATGATTTCTTTTTTTTTTTCTTTTTTTTTTTTTTTTTGCTGATCTTGGACCGCAGGGTTTCTTGGATGCTAGGTTGAACACTGTCACTGAGTGACAATCTTGTTGTTTTCTAAGAGCAGGGAGAGGCTGGGGGTGGGGCTCATGGAGGGGGGGTGAGGATCATGGGGTGGGGGTGGGCACTTGTGAAGCAAACTATATTACTATTATGCAAAGATCATGAGGCCTGTGGCTTTAAAGAAAATGACTCCTAAAGGAAGTGGCACTATCAGAGGGTGTGACTTTGTTGGAGTGGGTGTGGTCTTGTTGGAGGAAGTGTGTCACTGTGGGGGCAGGCTTTGAGGTCTCTTGCTCAAGTTTCCCTCAGTGTGACACTGAGTACACTTCCTGTGGCCTTCTGCTCAAGATGTAGCCAGCACCAGGTCTTCCCGCATGCCACCTTACTGCTATGATGATATGGGACTGAACTTCTGAAACTGTAAGCTGTGCTGTGGGATGACGCTGTTGTATACTGTAAAGATTTGTCACTCATATTGGTTTAATAAAAGGCTGATTGGCCAGTATCCAGGCAGGATGTATAGGTGGGGCAACCAGACTAAGAGAATTCTGGGAAGAGAAAATGCAGAGATGCCAGTCGCCAGCCAGATGCAGAGGAAGCAAGGTGAGAATACCTCTTTGAGAAAAGGTACCAAGTCACATGGCTAACAGACAAGAATTATGGGTCAATTTAAGTTGTAAGGGCTAGTTAATAAGCCTGAGCTAATAGGCCAAACAGTTTATAATTAATACAAGTCTCTGTTTATTTCTTTGGGATTGAACGGCTGCAGAACTGGGCAGGACAGAAACTCTATTTACAAAGCTGCCACTTCAATTAAATGTTTTCCTTAAAAGAGTTGCTGTGGCCACAGTGTCTCTTCCCTGCCATAGATGCCCTACCTCAGACAAAGTTCTTGGTGGAAAATTGGAGAGGGTCAGGGGTGGCAGTGGGGACAGGTGGGTACAACAGATGGGAGACGACAGCCATGAGGGTAGAGGTGACAGCGATAGGAGGGACAAATAGGAGCACATCTCAGTTTGCTTCTCTGCTGCTGTGTGAAGCACCATGACCAAACAGAACTCGGAGAGGAAAGGGTTTACTCAGCTTCCATGGTACACCATCTGCCATGGAGGGAAGCCAAGGCAGGAACCAAAGGTAGGAACCTAAAGGTAGGAACTGGAGCAGAGACCATGGAGGATACTGTTTATCGACTCCCTCTCCCCCAGCTTGATCCACTACTTTCCTTATACATCCCAGCCCCCCCCCCCCGCCTAGGGATGGTACCACCCACAGTGGGCTGAGCCCTCCACATGAATCAGCAATCAAGAGAATGTCTCATGCCAGGTGGTGGTGATGCACGGCTTTAATCCCCAGCACTTGGGAAACAGAGACAGGCGGATCTTTGTGAGTTCGAGACCAGCCTGGTCTACAGAACGAGTTCCAGGACAGGCTCCAAAGCTACAGAGAGAAGCCCTGTCTCCTAATGGAGGTGGGTCTTCAGTTGTTCCCTTTCTCAGGTGACTCTTAGCTGTAGTCATCTCTTCACACTCTTTTCACGTATTTATATTTATTTAATTTTATTTTGGTTTTTCAAGACAGGGCTTCTGTGTAGCCCTGGCTGTCTTGGAACACTGTCTGTAGACCAGGCTGGCCTCAAACTCAGAGATCTGCTTGCCTCTGCCTCCGAAGTGCTGGGATTAAAGACAGGTACCACCTTATTTGAAACATGGTATCACTGTGTATCCCAAATTGACCTCAAAGTCATGGCAATCCTTCAGCCTCTGTCTCTGAAGGCTAGGGATTTGGTGTTCACCATTAAGCCTAGCCACATGTATCGAGGCTGGCCTGGAACTCACTATGTAACTAAGCTTCCTGTCTCTAATTTCCAAGTGTTGGGATCACAGGTGGACACCATCATGTCTGGGGATTGAACCAAGGCCCTCGTGCATGGTAGGTAAACACTCTACCAACTGAGCTACAGCCCAGCCTAGAAGCTTATTTTAAGGGCTTTCTCTGACTCTGGGGGACCTCTCTGACGTCTGTGGAGAGTTTGCCTCTCCCCAGGGGTGGGGCCAAGCCTTCTACAAACCCAAGACCCTTTTCACACCCAGGATTTGGACCTGGAGACATGGTCACATTCAGTCGCAGGGAGGCTGGGACCTCTCTCCAGAAGTGGAAATGCAGGTGTGGTTGGCAGCAGGTGCCCGAGGAGACAAAGGTGGGGAGGACCGTATAGAAGAGAAGGGGGGTATCCAGTTTCCCGTAGTCACAGTAGGATTGTCCAGTGAGAGAAAGGGCTTAAAATCTAGGCATTGTTGAGAAAGAAAGGAATTTTAAAAATTCCTTTGCCCTTCTTTAACCTTCCAAATCGAGAGCCTTCATTTTTTTTTCTTTTTCTTTTTTTTTTAAACCCTGCCAAGAGCAGTTGCGAGCCAAGTGGGTTTTTTGTTTTTGTTTTGTTGTTGTTTGTTGGTTTTTATGTTTGTTTCTTCAATAGGTTTAGACAAAAGATCAGAGTTGGATTTGTCAAGGGAACCTTGGCCCTGTGTGTAGGTCTCCTCCAAGCCTCTATCTGAAAAGGACTCAGTCAGGCAGAGCTCATAGGAAGTTTGGAAGAGAAACCCAGGAACCCAGGCAGAATGCCTACCTGGGACACTCCAGGAGACCGAGCTAGCAGTGCCAAATTCCAGCATCTTGCGAAGCTCACAGAGACCTACCCACAGCCAGGAGCTCCTGTCCACCAACACACACAGCCCAAGTTCACAGGAGCCATGGTCACTCCCCATGGGTGACAGCATTAGCAAGAACGAGAGACCCAGAGGAGCCAGGCCGTAAGAACAGACACTTCAAGTGTCCAGTAGGTGGCGCCAGAGCCACACCGTCGAGGCCACACTGAGTCTTGCACGGAAAACCCTTTCTCACCTTGGCTCTGAGGCTGAAAAAAGCTCCCCCCATCTTAGTTGAGCACACTTTCTCCTGCAAAGCCCAGAACAGCTTGAGATTTTCTCAGACCACAGTGTCTCTCATGCTCGCTCTTATATTTGTTTTTATTTATTTATTTTAGAAGTTTAAAGATTTTTCTTATTTTTATGCATGAGAATGTTTTGACTGCTGATACACATAGGTACATAGGTATGCATAATGTGTGTGCCTGTGCCCACAGAGGTCAGAAGATGACATTGGATCCCCTTGAACTGGACTTACAGGTGGTTGTGAGCCACCGTGTGGGTGCTGGGACATGATCCTGAGTTCACCTCTGCAAGTTCTTAACTGCTGAGCCATCTCTAACCCCTTGTTATTTTTAAGTTATGTGTATATGTGTACAGATATGTGCATGTGTGTGCCTCTGGAGTCCGCAAGAGGACACTGCATCCCCAGGGCTGAGGTTACAGTGTGTACAAGTTGCCCTACATGCATGGGTGTTTGCATGAATGAGGTCCTCTGCATGAACAGTATTGAATCACCTCTTCATGGGGTAGAAGAGGGTGCAAACAGGGTGGGAGGAGACCTTTGAACTTGGGATGGTGTGCTATGGGGAAATGTCCTTCTGCGGCAGAGACAGTGTGGGCACAAACTTCAGTCCTTGGTGTGGGTCCTTTATTGCTTCTTGTTGTTGTTTTTCTTTTGTTTTTCGAAGCAAGGTTTCTCCATGTTGCCCTGGCTGTCCTGGAACTAGCTCTGTAGACCAGGCTGGCCTCGAACTCACAGAGATCCGCCTGCCTCTGCCTCTCAAGTGCTGGGATTAAAGGCGTGCATCACTACCATCTGTCCGGTCCTTTATTCCTGTATTGACTGTGGAGCACCTGGGACTGGGAGGTAGAGTGGGGGTCAACAAAACCAGTGACCACCTCACACCTTGCGGACTTAGCGGTGCTGGCAAGCTGAGGGTACTAGGAATGGAAATGCCCAGGCTTTCTGCACACCGCTGTCCCTGGGCTTTGGGAGAGCCAGTGTTAGAGATCACCCTACCAGACCCTCTGCTTTAGGTGTCTCGATTGATTTGCTCAGTTGGTTACAATTCTGAATCAGCTAAGCCGAGCTCTAAGCATGTAATCACTGAAAAGCACACAAAACCCAAATTGCTTCATCTTTTATCTTAGCGATTGTTGTGAACTGGAATTCAGGATTTGGGGGGGCTAGTGAGATGGCTCAAAGGGTAGGGCCCTTGCTGCCAAGCTCTTGCTGACCTGAGTTTGATCCCTAGAACTCACACGGTGGGAGGAGAGAACTGACTCCCACATGCTGTCCTCCAACCCCCACACACGGTGGCATGTGTGCATGGTTGCACGCGTTCTAAATGAACACATACAGGCGATGCATTTCTTTGTAAAGATTCACTTATTTATTATGTATAAAGTGTTCTGCCTGCATGGATGCCTGCATGCCAGAAGAGGGCGCCAGATCTCATTACAGATGGTTGTGAGCCACCATGTGGTTGCTGGGAATTGAACTTGGGTCCTCTGGAAGAGCAGTCTCTTAACTCTTAACCTTGGAGCCATCTCTCCAGCCCCATAAAGGTGATTCATTTTTTAAATTCATGATTTTATCTTTTACTTTTTGAGAGAGGGTCTTATTATGCCATCCTACCGGGCTTGAAATTCAGTATGTAGACTAGGCTAGCCTGCCTCTGCCTCCCGAGTGCTGGGATTAAAGGCATGGGCCACGATGCTGGGTTTCAACTGCTTTGATTTAGAAGGTTATCTGTGTCCACACTGCACAATGCTCAAGTTCACTTTCCATACCAAATACATTCCACTCCACGAGCGTGCCTTGGGATACTGGCTCAGGTTTTTAACTGTTCTGCAGGCTCACTGGACACAATGCTGTGGCATTATAACCCTGCCTGGGTGAACCATGGGGCATTCCTGCAGGGCACATGTTCAGAAGCTGCGGTTTGGAGCAGACATCTTTTTCCAAGTCTCCCCAAAGACCATACTCATCAACACCTCTGAAGGGAGCGAGGACCGTTCACTAACTCACCACCATCTGGTAGGTGACAGAGAGGTGACAAAAGTCCTGATAGACATTCCAGGTGACCCATGGACTTGAACACTTCGTGCTTACTGCTTACCGCTGGTTCAGTATCTCCTTCGTAGCATGCCTGGCCAAGTGTCTGTGCATCTTTCTGCTGGGCATCTGTCTGTCTTGGCTACTTACAAGTCTCCAAATGTCTCAGGAGAGTCCTTCGCAAGGTGGTGATGGCAGCGAAATGAAGTCCGTTGATGCTATTTTTGGAATTGCCCTGAGGTCCTGGTGGAGAAATCCTCCCTTTCCTCTGGGCTGTGGACATCTTTGGTGTAATTGTCCAGCAATGTTGTGGTCACTTTGATGAGCCCTTTACTAGAATGGCTTGGTTCCTGGTGTGAGGTAAGTGTCCCACTCCCATACCCACTTGGCTAAGTGTCACCCATGGAGAGGATCTTCCCTCTTCATGGTACTGAGGGGGCAGTTCTATCATAGATAAAATTCCTAAGGGTTTGGGGTCCATGTAACCTGTCCGTTCTCCTGTGTGCATGGCTCTGTGGTAGGTCTTCACGTCTGGTGGAGTGAGGCCTTCCACCTCATTTACATGTCTCTGTTCTTGGCCCTTCTCTGTTCAGGTCTCAGAATGAGTCTTCCTGTATCTGTATTATATACATTAAGAAAAGGGTGATTCCCACACAGATGAGAGGACCTAAGTTCGCTCCACACAAAGAAGCTGGGCGTGATCGCGTGTGCCTGCAATCCCAGCACCAGGGGTCCAGAGGCAGCTGCATCCCTGGGGGCTCGATGCCAGCCAGATAGCCACAGTGCTGATCTTCAGGTTCGATAGGGACCGTGTCTCAAAAAGGAAGGTTTAGCTGGCAAGACAGCTCAGCAGGTAAAGGTGTTTGTAGCATGAGCCTGGTCACCTGGGTGGGATCTCATAAGACAGAAGCGAGGAACTGACTCCACAAAGTTGCCCTCTGACCATACCATGGTATGTGTGCATCCACACACATCATCTATGTGCACACACATGCACAAATAAATCAATTTAAAAATTATTTTAAAAGGTGAGAATCAATCAAAGCAAAACACCATGATATCAACTTTTGATCTTATATGTACTGCAGTGAACTAGCATGGGGCATACTCACCAGTACAAATGCCACATGCACATTTACACTGACAACAGACTCTTGCTATGAGCCTCTTCAAGCCTCCAAAAACATAAGAGCCCCACCCCCACCCCATGCAGTAGCCTCTCTGTCTGCCTGTTTGTCCACTGGATTAATAACTCTAATAGACTCTTTATTCCCCGGTTATCTGTCTCCGTGTCTTCCTGACACCCCACCTCCACCCTACCCTTACTCCCCACCCCACCCTCCCCTCAACCCCAACCCCCTTCCCTCCTCCTCCCCACTGAAGCTCCAGCAGTGCCTGTGATCTTTGGGTTTTTCTGCTCTCCACCTCGGTTTCTTGGTTCCACTCTGGTCCAGGCTCAGGTGGGTCTAGACGGAGCGGCCCTGCACCCCTGCATGCCTCCTCTCAACCCTTCCCTCTTGCACCTTCCAGCACACGCTCACTCCAGCTCCCCCCCCCCCCCCCCTTTGTTTTCTCAGCACTTGCGGGTCTTGTCGGGCAGCTTCCCTGTTAGTGTTGTTTCTTTGTCCCTTGTCCCTAAACAGCTCCACAATGCTTGGCAGATCTAGTTCTCAGCAAATATTCCCGCCACGCTGCCTGACGGGGACTGATTGACAGCACCGGATCCCACCCACTGCTGCTTCAGATGCCCTAGTTTCTTGGCACTGCAAACCTCGGCCCTGTATTTGATTTTCTCAGGGACCGGCTGGGGTCACCTATTCTCATCTTTCCTAATCTCTTCTTCTTGTTGTTACTATATCAGAATTCCCAAGAGTAAGTGAGTTATTAAGAACACAAGGTTATTTTGGCCCGTGGCTCTGGAGGCCAATCCAAGATCTGGCGGGCGCCCCCTGCTGCTGGACAACGAAGAGTACAAAGAATTTGCTCCCCCAGAAGGCCGGAGTCGCTGTCGCTGAGAGGTTAGGGGCTTGGGATTCAGGGAGACACTGAGGAGATCTTTTTGGATAAGTACCGGAGGCATCCTCAACTCCATGGGAGACAGACAGACAGCATGTCAGGGGCTCTGAGGAGGAAGAACCTTCCATGGCATGTGGTTGGTGGGCATTCCACAGCACAGGCCAGAGCCAGGCTGTCACCCTGAGGGGTGTGGGGGAGTAGGGACACACACAGTTAGGAGGCACCCATAACCTGGATAAAGGCTACGCCATCCCCATTGCCCTCTGAGGTCCCAGAGTCTGGCAGCCTGAGGTCTGTAAACTTCCTTGGGCAAGTGGAGTCTGCGTAGCTGGGGATTAGAAGTTTGCAGACAGGCTACTGGCAAGGGCTGGCCTGTCCCCTGTAGAGGCTGTGGCTTCAAAGAGGCTTTTAGCCCAAACCCCAACCATCATGGAAAAGCCCACACCCCACTTCAGCCTCGATTGCCTGAGGGTCAAAGACTCAGCAACTGGGCTCTGAGGGACCGAGCCATTCACACCCTGACACCATCATTTGGCCTGGATATCTTGGTTGCCTCAGTGAAGAGTCTGGGGTCTTGGGTAAAGGTTTCTCACACATGAGTGGATTCCATTAGCGTGTTTTCAGTGACTTGTGTGTGTGTGTGTGCACGTGCACGCGTGCACACAGGGTTGATATCAACTTCCTGTTGCTTTCCATTTTATTTTTTTTTAAAAGATTTATTTAGTGGGGCTGGAGAGATGGCTCAGCAGTTAAGAGCACTGGCTGCTCTTCCAGAGGTCCTGAGTTCAATTCCCAGCACCCACATGGTAGCTCACAGCCATCTATAATGAGATCTGGTGCTCTCTTCTGACCTGCAAAAGCACACATGGAAGGAATGTTGTATACATAATAAATAAATAAATAAATCTTTAAAAAAAGACTTATTTAGTTAGTATGTATACAGTATTCTCAGTATTCTGTCTGCATGTAAAGCACCCTTTCAACCTGACTAGCCAAGGCGGGTCCCCACAGTCCACAGCCACAAATCTTCCCCGGGCCCTCCCTCCTGCCGCGATGTCCCCCTGTTTTCTCCTTCAGTGACTGCACCTCTGGGGTGCATTATCCCCTTCACTGCACTGCACTGGGGCCCAGCATGCAGGTCGCCAACAGGCAGAACCTCATTACTTACGCGACCTGAATGGGGCTGTTTTCTCTCTTTCTTGGAAGCCTCCCTCTGGAGTTCCACAGTCCGCTCTCAGATCAAAACAGTGTCTGCTGCTGGGTGAAATTCCGCTGCGGGCCCAACACAGCCTACGCTGTTCTTGAAGAGATTTTTATTTTACTCTGTTTACTTTTCTTTCTTTCTTCCTTTCCTTTCCTTTCCTTTCCTTTCCTTTCCTTTCCTTTCCTTTCCTTTCCTTTCCTTTCCTTCCTCCCTCCCTCCTTCCCTTCCTTCCTTCCTTCCTTCCTTCCTTCCTTCCTTCCTTCCTTCCTTCCTTCTTTTCTCTTTCTCCAACAAGCTCAGTGGATCAGATTCTCCTGGGTTGCAGACACTTTCTCTTTCAAGAGAAATTCGATTCTTTGCCGCAGGGCCTGCTGGGAAGGAACCTGCTCTAACCTGAGTTCTGTCCCTCCTACCCTACTTGACGCTCCTCTGGTCTGTGTCATCTTAGGTTGGAGCTAAGGCCTAAACAACCCTCAGTTCCTGTAGCTGGACACACACCAGCAGACACCCCACCATGAATATGTCTGTGAATCTATGATGGGCTCCCCAGACTTCAGGAAGGGGATTCTAAATCCCACAGGTACCTCTGTCTGTCTGCCAACCTAGTCCTCACAGGTGACTCTGTGGGCCCCGTTTCTGCAGAGAGAGGTGAACAGCCCCTCTGAATTTATAAAGCAAATATCCTAAGTGTCTAGATTCCCATGGAACCGTGGAACCCAGAGACTTCAGACATTGAAGAGTAAAGCACACATGCACACACGCTCTGTCACACACGCATGCACACACACGCGCGAGCACACACACACATGCACGCACGCTCACATGCATGCTCACACACATGCACACACACTCACACACGCACGCACACACACGCGCATGCACGCTCACACACATGCATACTTTCACACACACATGCACGCACGCACACACACACACACACGCACACACAGTGAGTATACCTAACATGTCTTTCATCTGTAGTTCCCCCACATCATCTAGATTCCTTCCGTATTTTCCCACAATGCAACACTATCTTCCCACCCTTGCCCAGATGCCTCGAAGTATGAAGGCTTCCTTACTCTTCCTTTGGTTCAAAACTCCCCCTCTTCCTTCAGATCTTGCCATTCAGCAATTCTTGTGGCCTCTGGGAACCATCTCTGTCTTGGGGCTTTCTGTCATGAGACTTTTCATGGCCCAGATTAGGAAAGATCACATCTGCGCCAGCTCCCGCTGACACGGCACTGCCTGGGAAGGGCCAGGGCAGAAGTTACTAGAAGCTGTTGCTGACTGCTCCTCCAGCGAGAGAGGTGGGTTAGAGAGGGGATGTGGGGAGCAGTGAGGTAACGCCTGGATTGAGCACTAACAGAAGGGCCTGTCTCACAACTGTGAGGGCTTAGATATGGATTGCCAGTACCATGTTTGTTGGCTCAGGTCTGCAACCCCAGTGCTACAGAGGTGGATCCTGGGAGCTTGCTGGCTAGCCAGTCTGATGATTTTCAAGCTTCTGGTTCAGTATTAAAAAATAAGGTAGAGGGGGCTGGAGAGATGGCTCAGCAGTTAAGAGCACTGGCTACTTTTCCAGAGGTCAGGGTCCCAGACTGCAGGGCAGCTCACAATCCTCTGTAACTACACTTCCAGGGGATCCCAAACCTTCTTCTGGCTTCTGTGGGTACTGTGTGAACATGGTTTACATAAGCTCAGGCAAGCACACATATATTTTTTTTTCTTTTTTTTTTTTTTTTTTTGGTTTTTCGAGACAGGGTTTCCCTGTAGTTTCTAGAGCCTGTCCTGGAGCTAGCTCTTGTAGACCAGGCTGGCCTCGAACTCAGAGATCCGCCTGCCTCTGCCTCCCGAGTGCTGGGATTAAAGGCGTGCACCACCACTGCCCGGCCACACATATATTTTTTAAAAGGTGGGAGTTGAGCTGGGCATGGTGGTGCACGCCTTTAATCCCAGCATTTGGGAGGCAGAGGCAGGAGAATCTCTGAGTTCGAGGCCAGCCTGGTCCACAGAACAGGTTCGAGGACAACCAGGGCTACACAGAGAAACTTGCTCTTGAAAAACAAAAGCAAAACAAAGCAAAAGGTGGACATCAACAAGGGAAGATGCCTGACGCTGGCTTCTGGACCCCACAGACACGGGCATGCCTGAAACACACATTGGTACACGCCCGAGAAGTGTTGAGAATCATTTGTCATGGAAGCATCTGGAATGCTTTACTGTCCTCAGAGCCCTCTGCCGGTCCATAGTAAGGATTCCGTTAGTTCAAGGTGTTTGGGAGTAAAGAGCAAATAGGCGTTCATGCGGTGGTTAAAGTAGTCCTTGTGTGTCGTATGCAATGCTTTGAACTGCTGCTAGGGATCCCCCCCACTCCCAAATCCATTCTGTGCTTTAGTCCAAGCCAACAGCTTTGGGGCTGCAGTATTACTCACAGACCATGGAGTCCCAGAGGAAGGCTCTGCAGGAGCCTCAAGACAGCAGCAGCCTGGATCCCCAGCTGCTGCAGGGCTGAAGGGAGTCACCGAGCTTCTTAGGTTGGCTGTGGCCTCAGCCTGTCCTGTCCTAATGAGTGAGACACACGAAAGACCAGGTATCCCTAGGGGAGGGTTAGGGACCTGGTGTGCCCGGGGCTCTGCTCTGTCTTTAGAGACCTCCTCTCTGGTTGGTAGCAGCAGTCCTGAGTCTGTGGTCATTCTTGGAGCCATCTAGGTTGTGAAGTGCTGGGTCCTTCAAGATTCCAAAAGAGAGTAGATTCTGGGGCCCTTTCTGCTTTCATTCCCATCTCTGATCTGGTTTAATTTGTTTGTGTGTGTGGTGGTTTGAAAGAGAATGGTCTCCATAGGCTCATCTGTTTGAATGCTTAGTCCCCGGTTAGTGGCACTGTTTGGGAAGGGTTGGGGGCATGGCTTTGTTGGAGGTGTCACTGAGGGTGGGCTTTAAGGTTTCAAAAGCCCATGCCAGGCCCAGGATCTCTCTTCCTGCTGCCTGTGGATCAGGATGTAGAACTCTCAGCTGCTTCTCCAGAACCATGTTTCTGCTGCCATGCTCCCTGCCATAATGATAATGGACTAAACTTCCGAAAATGTAAGCCAGCCCCAACTAAATGCTTTATTTTGAGTTGCCTTGGTCATGGTGTTCCTTCACGGCAACAGAATAGCCACTAAGGCAGTGTGTCTGTTCGCCTGAATGAGTTTATGTGGCTCTGTGCGTGCAGGAGGCTGAGACCTGTGGAGGGCACTGGATCTTTTAGGACTGGAGTTACAGGAGCGTGTGAAATGCCCACTTGTGTACCCTGGTGTTCCTGTGGCCTAAAAGGGCACACTCTTGACACAGGCTGAGTCGGTGAGCAGACCCTGACATGATTTAGCTCTGGTTTTGCTCTCTAGTTCCGAGAAGTCCAGTGTACAGAGAAATTGGGTGCCTGGGTTGTCCTCAGGGTGGAGCGGAGCTGCTCAGAGACATCCTGCCTGCACCAAGATATCTACATACTCCCTACTGTAGAGGCAGAGCTGCTAATCTCAGAACATTCTAGAAAGGATAATGCTGGGAACTCTGGGAGGTGTAGCGTCAGGGCAGAATCAGGGCGACCTTGCCCAGGCTTTGCTTTCTCCTTGGATTCAAGCCTTCTCTGAACCTCTTGCCCTTTGCTGGAAGGCTAGAAGGTCAGAAGGGGTCTGGGGCCCAGAGCCCTGTGAACACAGCTCAACTCCCTTCCTTTTATAAACAAAACTCGTAAACATTTCCCACCCTCCAAAGGGCATTGCTGCCAGCAGGGCCCAGACTTTCCGACTCACTTCTAAATCACCCGGCTGCCAATTTTCCACTTGCAAGAGGGGAAAGCTTCGTAAACTGCTTGCTTCCACCTGACCTGTGGAGGAGGGTGAAGCCATGGCAAGTCGGAAGTTATGAACACAACACGTTTATAAAAATTCCAACTGCAGAGGCCTTGCCAATGAACCTAGCCAGACTTCAAGTGGCAAAACTGACAGTCTTGTGTGGGTGGATGGGTGGATGGCACCAGGTCACACGGGAACAGGCTGAGCTGGGATGACAGGGGAGATCTGGGGACACACAGAGGCTCCAGGGAGGGAGATTTCACTCAGACTACAGAAGCGTCCAGAAAGGTTAAAATCAGAGAGCTAAACTGTGTGTGGTGAGAGGCTGAGGCAGGAGGATTGAGAACCTGGACTGCAGAGTGAGACTCTGCTTCAATAGACAGACAGATAGATAGATGATAGGTAGACAGACAGACAGGTATATAGACAGTTAGATGAGAGATGATGGATGGATGGATAATGAATGGGTAGACAGACAGACAGACAGACAGACAGATGATTAATAGATAAGTGGGTGGGTTGATGGTTGGATGGGTGGATAGACAGACAGACAGATGGTAGATGGGTGGGTGATGATGGATGGATAGATGATGGTGGATGGATGGATAGGTAGACAGACAGACAGACAGACAGGTAGATAGTTAGATGAGAGATGATGGATGGATGGATAATGGATGGGTAGACAGACAGACAGACAATGATAGATGATGGGTAGACAGAGCAGTCAAACACTAAGCACTGAAAAGCATGCTGACTTGTCACCCACCCCCACTGCCTGCCGTTTAGAAACTCAGAACAGTAAGACAAAACAACAAAAACGTCTTAATTCTATATACATCTAATTTTCATTACTTATTAAATATGAAAGCAAGTTTGCATGCTAGTGAGATATTTGCTTATACCTATTTGCTTAAATCAGTTTATTGGAATGAACGCAAATAAAGCAACCCCAAAGTAGCCACTCAAACACTTTTTAAAATAATATTTGAGATTCTTCCTTGGACTTTTCATATCTCTACACGTCCATACTTTGTGATGCGCATCTTTGTGGAGATGGCCTCGCATAGCCAAGGCTAGCCTCAAACTTTTGCATCTGAGGATGACCTTGAACTTCTGATCTTGCCTCTAACTCCTGAGGGCTGGCCCTGCAGGTCTGTGCTACAGGCCTGTGCTCTGCTGGGAGTCGAACCCAGGGCTCTGCCAAGCCAGGCCAGTGTTCAAATCCAGGGCTCTGTCATGCCAGACCAGTGTTCAAATCCAGGGCTCTGTCTTGCCAGGCCAGTGTTCAAATCCAGGGCTCTGCCAAACCAGGCCAGTGTTCAAATCCAGGGCTCTGCCAAGCCAGGCCAGTGTTCAAATCCAGGGCTCTGCCATGCCAGGCCAGTGTTCAAATCCAGGGCTCTGTCTTGCCAGGCCAGTGTTCTACAGACCAACTCAAGCCCCCAACACTGTGTGTTTTTTCAAAAATGTTTTGTAACTGATTTATGTGTCTGACTGTTTGTTTTGCCAGAAGGCATGAATGTGCACTACTCTGCTTGGTGCCCAGGGAGGTCAAAAGAGGGCACCAGGTCCCTTGCTACTGGAGCTATGTATGGTTGTGAGTCACCGTGCAGGTGCTGGGAACTGAACCTTTCAGAAGAGCAGCCAGTGCTCTAGCCCCTGAGCCACCCCCCAGTCCGCTATGTGTTTGTGGCTGAGCTGTGCCGTGTTTTGTAGTATGGAGTCTGGTTGATGCATTTTTGTAATTTTCCCTTCCTGTACAATGGATTATCTCTTCACTCTCTACTGATTCAAAGACTGTTGGAGACTTTTATGTCAGCTTGACACAGTTAAAGTTTTCCGAGAGGAGGGAATCTCAATTAAGAAAATAACTCCAGAGCCAAGTGGTGGTGGCACATGCCTTTAATCCCAGCACTCCGGAGGCAGAGGCAGGTGGATCTCTGTGAGTCTGAGGCCAGCCTGGTCTACAGAGGAGTTCCTGGGGCTGGAGAGATGGCTCAGAGGTTAAGAGCATTGCCTGCTCTTCCAAAGGTCCTGAGTTCAATTCCCAGCAACCACATGGTGGCTCACAACCATCTATAATGAGGTCTGGTGTCCTCTTCTGGCCTGCAGGCATACATGCAGAAAGAATATTGTATACATAATAAATAAATAAATAAATAAATATTTAAAAAAGGAGTTCCTGGATAGTCAGAGCTACACAGAGGAAACCCTGTCTTAAAAAACAAAACAAAACAAAACACCTCTATAAGATTGGGCTGTAGACAATTCTATTGGGCATTTTCTTAATTAGTGATCTATGGGGGAGGGCCCAGCCCATTGAGGTGGTGCTGTCCCCGGACTGGTGGTCCTGGGTTCAATAAGAAAGCAGACTGAGAAAGTCATGGGGAGCAAGCCAGTAAGCAGCACCCCTCCCTGGTCTCTGCATCAGCTCCTGTCTCCAGGTTCTTAGCCTCCTTAAGTTCCTGTCCTGACTTCCTTTAATGATGAACAGTGACTTGGAAGTGTGAGCCAGATAAACCCTTACTCCCCAACTTGCTGTGGTCATGTGTTCCATCACAGCAATAGTAACATAAACTAAGATAAAGTGGTACCAGCACACTGGGGGATTGCTATGATCTGACCATGTGCTGGGAGGATCGCAGAAGAACTTTGGGCTGGAAGAGCCATTGAGTGTGGAGGGCTCAGCGGGCTGCTCCGTAGGAGCTTGGAAGATAAGAACACCGAGAGCAGCACAGCCAATGGAAGCCTGGCTTGTGAGGTTTCAGAGGGAAGCAAAGACTCTACCAGGTTATCTCTGTAAAAATCTGTAGTGTCTGGTCAGCTGGAGCTGAGGAATCAACCGTGATTGACAAGATGCCAGCACCACTGAAACTAAACCTTTGCTTTACCGGGACAATGGACGCTGGTCTGTTGGAGCTGAGAAACTGGTGGTGATGAAGAGGAGACCATCATTGTTGAGGTAAAGTTTTCTGGGAAGTGTTTCCTCAGAGTCTGCACGCAGATGCAGATGCCGTGTTCCAGAGGCAGCCGAGGTTGGACCTCACGCTGCCAGCTGACTCTGGTAGTGTAAGAGGCGATACTGGTTTTGCAGGCTTGAAGGGGTGCTGGGGAGCAGCTGAGGCTTGCCTTGCGACTGTGAGGCAGGATTGGAGCCCCTGAAGGGAGCCCAGGAGAGGCTGTTGTGAAGGTGAAGCCCAGTTGCAGGAAGGGACCCCAGCAGTTTTGGAGATGCCAGTACCATGGGATGGCCACCAAGAGCAGCAGCAGTGGTGGAGTAGATCCGGTCGGAGCCTAGAGACAGGCTGTGTGTGCTGCAGAGGGCAGAGCCAGAGAAGCGACCCAGGCCCTTTAGAGGATTCGCGAAAAGAATGAACCCTAGTCATTAAACGCTGAATTATTTACACAGTTGGGGTTTGGTTGTGCTTCGTTCAGATTGGGAGTATGCTGTGGTCCTTCCCGTTGGTTGTAAAGTATTTTGTTACTTAATTACCTTATAGGAACACAGTTGAGACACTTTGGATTTTAAAAGACACTTTGGGTTTTTTAGAGACTAAATTTTTCAAATATATATAATTCTAAAAATTTTGGGGGGTGTTTCGAGACAGGGTTTCTCTGTGTAATAGTCCTGGCTGTCCTGGAACTCACTCTGTAGACCAGGCTGGCCTTGAACTCACAGAGATCACCCTGCCTCTGCCTCCCGAGTGCTGGGATTAAAGGTGTGTGTCACCATCAGCCAGTTATAATTTATTTTTATTTTATGTTCATTGATGTTTTACGTGCCTGGGTGTGTGAGGATGTCAAAAGCCCTTGAACTGGGGTTACAGATGGTTGTGAGCTGCCATGTGGGTGCTGGAAATTGAACCCAGGTCCTCTGGAAGACCAGCCAGTGCTCTTAACCACTGAGCCATCTCTCCAGACCTTAGAGAGTAATTTTTTTGTTTGTTTGTTTTTCCCAAGACAGGGTTTCTCTGTGTAGCCTTAGCTGTCCTGGAACTCACTTTGTAGACCAGACTGGCCTTGAACTCACAGAGATTCCACCCACCTTCTGCCTCCTGAATGTTGGCATTAAAAGCGTGTGCTACCACTGCTCAGCAAGACTAAAAATTTTAAAGTATTTGAATTGTAAGTCTGTGGGACTTTTTGAACTTACAAAATGTTTTATATTACTGTGCCGTCTCAGGGATGAGGGAGAAAGGGAAGGTTGTACCCTTAACAATGATGTGTTTGTGTGTCAGGTTAACAAGGGGTCAGCTGGAAAGTCTAATGTCAATCTGACACAAGCTAAAGTCATCTGGAAGGAGGGAACCTCAATTAAGGAAATGTCTCCATAAGACTGGGCTGTAGGGCTTTTTCTTAATTAGTGATTGATGGAGGGGGCAGCCCATTGTGGGTGATGCCAGCCCTGGGCTGGTGGTCCTGGGTTCTATAAGAAAGCAGGCTGAGCAAGCCATGAGTTCAAACCAGCAAGCACCTCCCCTCCATGACCTCTGCCTCAGCTCCTGCCTCCAGGCTCCTGCCCTGTGTGAGTTCCTGTCCTGACTTCCTTCCGTGTTGAACAGTGCTGTGGGCGTGTGAGCCAAGTCAACCGGTTCCTCCCCAACCTGCTTTGGTCGTGGAGTTCCATCACAGCAATAGTGGAACCAAAAGGTTTATTAAAGATTTGTTTTTATTATTTTTAAGTATGTGTATGTGTCTGTGTAAGTATGGGCATTGAGTGCAGGTGCCCTCAGAGGTAGAGACATTGGATAGCCCAGGAACTGGAGTTACAGGCGGTTGTGAGTCGCCCAACATGGTGTGCTGGGAATTGAACTGGAGTCCTCTGGAAGAACGGTATGTGCTCTCAACCTTGGAGCCGTCTCTCCACCCCTGTCTCTTCATGTTCTTGATAGTGTCCTCTGTTGCACAAGAGTTTCTAATTTTGCAGGCTAGAGAGATGGCTCAGAGGTTGAGAGCACTGGCTGCTCTTCTAGAGGTCCTGATTTCAAGTCCCAGCAACCACACAATGGCTCACAACCATCTATCTGTAATGGGATTTGGTGCCCTCTTCGGGTGTGCAGGATACATGCAGACAGAAGACTCTATACATAAGTAAATAAAAAATCTTAAAAAAATATAAGAGTTCCTAATTTTGATGGGCCCAGTGTCCCTATTGGTCCTGGGTACTTGTACTTTGGAAAAATGTATCTAACTCAGGGTGACAAAGACTGGAGCCTGTGCCTCCTCCATGTTGTGCAATTCTGGCTCCTACAGTTAGCGAGGACGTCCCAGTTGCTCAAGCCTTCACAAGCAGTAACATAAACACTGAACCCCGAAGCCTTAGAGGACCCAGTCTGTGCACTGATGTTCTCTGAAAAGACTGAAGTTAAGCTAGAGACTTATATATGAGCAAGAGGCGGGATGCCAGCTGTGCCGCGGAAGAATGCGCTTGTGATCCTAACGCCACCATGCCCAGTTGCTTCATGCATGTGTAGATGCCTGCTTATCTGGATGTGCGCAGCATGAGTGGAGATCCCCGTGGAGGCCAGATGAGGGTGGCAGCAATCTCTGCAGCTGGAGTTCCTGGGGGTTGTGAGCTGCACACTGTGGGTGCTGGGAACCAAACCTGGGTCCTCTGTAGGGACAGCCAGGGCTCTGGGGCAGTCGACTAGCCCTCCAGCTATGCTATGCACTCTGTGATGGCTGTGAGTCATTTGTATAGTTAATGCAGCCAGTGAGCTAACGTCCGGCGGACGGCTTGGTTCACAGCCTGCGGCTGATGTATGTTTTCCATTCTCTCCTCGGAGACTTGAGGCAATCAGCTTAACTGTCCCCAAGGAATGAAGGGCCAGGGTGGGGTTAGGGTGTTATTTTATCCATCAAAAACATGATTTTCCTCTGGTTATTTTAGCCACAATAGCAGGGTGGAGGTCGCTATTTTCCCCTGATACACAGTCCTACACTGCAGGGAGCATGTGTTGGATATTCGGGTTACTATACATATACTGTGCAGTCACTATCAGCAAAGACCTGGAGGAGGACCTTTGGCTTGCTTGTGACAGAGCTGGGGGCCCAGCTCAGCTGTAGGGCACTTACCTAGCCCTCTCTCCAATGAGGGTCTGGGGTGTGATGCAGCTGTAAGGTTTTTGTATTGCCTCTCCTCCCAGTGAGAGACTGGGGTGTGGCTCAGCCATGGGGTGCTTGTCTAGACTCCCCCAGTGAGGGGCTGGGGTGTGGCTCAGCTGTGGGATGCTTGTCTAGACTCCCCCAGTGAGGGGCTGGGGTGTGGCTTAGCATTGGGGTGCTTGTCTAGACTACTTCAGTGAGGGGCTGGGAGTGGTAGCGCCCTTGCCTGGCCCTCACACTGAAAGTCAGGGAAGAGTCCAGCTGTTGAGAGTTGTCCTGATCCTCACAAGGCCCTGAGCCCCACCCCTACCACTCAGCTGAGTTCTGTTCTCCAGCGTTTCAGAAAGGCAGCCTTTGGCTGCTCTGAGCCTTTTCTTTTGGCAGTGGTGGGTGCTCATGCTACCCAGGATAGCCATGAATGTGGCTGGACTTTGGGTTCACATGAAGTCCAGCAGAAGCCTCCTCGCTCCTTTACTGGGCACTGCAGAAATTTGCCGAAGGCCTGGTTGAGATCTAATCAAGGGAGGATGTCCTTGCTTGGGTTGTAGTTACCCCGTCTCTGGAACCATGGCATCTGGACGAAGTAAGTCTACTCAAGAGAAGTGGAGAATCTTTGCTTTCGTTGGACGTGGAGTTCCCGGCATCATGAACTCTGGGAGGGAAAAGAGTATGGGAACACTTCTGTGTCCCAGGCTACCATCATTGTCCCATGAACTTCACCTGGAAACAGCATGGGCAACCTCCAGACACCCTCTGCCTCAGGCGGCCATCCCAGAACTCAGGACAACAGTACCTCTTCAAGTCTCCGGTGACACTTACTCATGGACTTGTGTATGTCATCGTTTATATGAATAACACTTTCCTGGATTAACTCAGATAAAACTAAATTACCCGGCAAGGGCAAGTAATTTTCGTTTACAGAAAACTATTATGGGCCATAAAACTCTTCACCCATGGTGCTCGCCAGTTCCCAATGACCCAAGCCTGGTGACAGTGTCTTTCAAGAGCTCCCACAGCAGGGGATCCACGTTTCCCTCCTCCACAGTCAGGCTGGCTCCTCCGCCTTGTGACATCTCTCTGAACATAACAAGACATCCCTGTTTTGCCCCCACAGTGATCAATGTTGGTTTTATTTTTAAATACATGTGATCATCTATGAAGTCAAGTCATTAAAACAGCCCAAAGTTACCTCATGGAATATCGGTGCTCCCTGGTCCTGTCCTCAGATCTGTCATGCCGAGCGAGCACAGCCATGCCGGGTTCTGGGAGACAGGTCACAATGGTTGTCCTTCCCATGTAAGAGTCCTCTTTAGTTATTTGTTTTCTTCCTTATGTGGACTTTGAACAGAGACACCCAACTGTCAGCTTTCTCAACAGTACGCGTTGGCTGGGGTGTGGCTCAGCAGGTAGAGCGCTTGCCTACCAGGCAAGAAGCCCTGGTTTGGTTCCCAGCTCGGCATTAAACTAGGCATGGCAATGCAGGATGGTAATCCCCAGAACTCACCGTGGGATAGGAGATCAAACCCTGGACCAGGCTTGCTCTGCGTGCTGGTTGGAGTCTTCAGTTGCCAGGATGGGAACCATATGCAATGGCCACCAACCTCACCGGCTCTCATTCCCATCTTTGGGGTCTGGTCCACCCTGGCAACAAGGACTGTTTCTAAACCATCTTCCTCTCTCAGACTTCACTCAGCCCTTCCTACGCAGTCCTGGCAGAAGGCTCAGTCTCTGATTTTAAAGGAAACTGTCCAGCAGACTCCTACTGCCGCGAGCGGCCCTACTTCCCTTCATTCCCCCCCCTCTCCCCGCTTTTCCTGCCCAAGGCCAAGTTCTCCATCTGCATCGGCCCATGGCACCTTCCGCCTGGGGTCTCCCTCTACCATGACCTTCTCCTGTTGTGCCTTTGTTTCTTTTCCTGCTGCTTCATTTGACTGGAGACCACATTGGTGACATCCCGGCTTACCTCCTGTCTGTGGTGGTCACTGTTGGTTTTTTCAGACACCTCCCTTCTTTCTTTTGGAAGTGAAGCCTCCTGTGTTTGGTTGGCCACACACTGACAGTTGCTAACCCAGCCTCCCTCAGGCACAGCCATGCTCCCTGCTTCAGTCTCTGACTAGAGTGGTCCCTTCAGGGAGCTGCTGGCCCGGGCTTTTCCCTCCCTCCCTCCCTTCTTCCCTCCTTTCCTGTGTTTGAGTGTGATTGTGTGTGTATCTCCCTGTGTGTGATTATGTGTGTATCTCCCTGTGTGTGAGTGTGATTGCGTGTGTATCTCCCTGTGTGTGAGTGTGATTGTGTATGTATCTCCCTGTGTGTGAGTGTGATTGTGTGTGTATCTCCCTGTGTGTGAGTGTGATTGCGTGTGTATCTCCCTGTGTGTGAGTGTGATTGCGTGTGTATCTTCCTGTGTGTGAGTGTGATTGTGTATGTATCTCCCTGTGTATGAGTGTGATTGTGTATGTATCTCCCTGTGTGTGAGTGTGATTGTGTGTGTATCTCCCTGTGTGTGAGTGTGATTGTGTGTATCTCCCTGTGTGTGAGTGTGATTGCGTGTGTATCTCCCTGTGTGTGAGTGTGATTGTGTGTGTATCTCCCTGTGTATGAGTGTGATTGTGTATGTATCTCCCTGTGTGAGAGTGTGATTGTGTGTATCTCCTTGTGTGTGATTGTGTGTGTATCTCCCTGTGTATGAGTGTGATTGTGTATGTATCTCCCTGTGTGTGAGTGTGATTGTGTGTATCTCCCTGTGTGTGAGTGTGATTGTGTGTATCTCCCTGTGTGTGAGTGTGATTGTGTGTATCTCCCTGTGTATGAGTGTGATTGTGTGTGTATCTTCTTTGTCATTTTCCATCTACCATATCAAAGGTAAAGTTTCTCGCGTGAGCCCAGTGTGTTGGTTTGACCAGTCTAACTCTCCAGCTTCCCTCAGGGGTCCTGTCGTTGCCTCCTGTGCATTAGGATTGCAGATGGGCATCCCTGTACCAGCCCAGTATTTAGGTGGGTGCTGGCTAGCTTCCCAGTCTACTCCTCAAGCTTGTTCAGCAAGTACTTTATCTGCTGAGCCTTCTCCTCAGCCCCTTCTCACTCCCTTTCGTGGGGACCGGATGTGGGTGTGAGGGTGTGTGCTTGCTCTGGCCATGGTGACGAGGCTCATCATATCCTTGTGAGCAAAGGAGAGACTCACGGGAGGAGCTGTTGGATGATCTCATGGAATAGTCGCCTGTCACATTGGCTGTGCTTTAGCTTGAATCTGGAATGTTCCCCCAGAAGCCTGTGTGTTACAGTCTTTGTTCTGAATGTGGAATGTTTAGGAGGCTGTGAAAGCTTCCGAGGAGGAGGCTAGTGGGAGGAGTATCAATCACTGCTGTTGTGCTGGAGAAGGAGAAATGGATTTAGGTACTTAGAGGGGCTGGAGAGACGGCTCAGGGGTTGAGAGCACTTCCAGAGGTCCTGGGTTCAGTTCCCAGCACCCACATGACTGTCCGTGACTCCAGTTCTAGGGGATCTAACACCCTCATGCAGACACATATGCAGGCAAAACACCAATTCACAGAAAATAAAATAAATTATAAAAGATATATTTCCAAACAGTTTGTATACGGATGTTTTGCCCGCATGTATCTACGTACACTACACGTATGTCTGGTTCTTACACCGGAGTTATAGAGGAATGTGAGCTGCCATGTGGGTGCTGGAAACTAAACCTGGTCCTTTGTAAGAGCAGTAAATGCTCTAAACCAATGAGCCCTCTCTTCAGTCCCATTGCAAAGGTACTGACCCCTCAACCTCTTCTCGTGTGTCTCTGTGGCTTCTGATGAGCCACCCGGCCATGGCCACCAAACAACAGAGCCAACCAAGTTAAGTTGACAGCCCTGAAGCTGTTTACTAAAGCAAAGCTTCTATCCTTCGAAGCTGATTGGCTCAGGTGCTTTGTCGCAGTGACGGAACACGGACTGACAAAGCCCCGGGAATCTCTGTGTGACTCCTCTACCTGACACAAGCACACTTACCTCCTTGCCACGTCACTGTAACCTGGTCTGTGGGAGTGGCCCGTCCAGGTGTCTAGTGTGAATATACATTAGCACGACCAATATGGACTCGCTTGAATAGAATGACCACTCAACTTGGCAACCCACTACTGTGTGGACACCCAAGGCGATGACTTTACTATGTCAAAATAGTCACTGCCCACTTGGCCCTCCTGGAACAAGACTTCAAACCTACAAACATCCCAGGGGCTTTTGGATATCCAGAGTGTTTATCGAAAAAAATAAGACAGAGAACTGCAAGTCTTAATGCAGATGTCAGAAGCAAAATTACAAAACTTAGCTTAAAAATTTATTAGTTGCTGGGTGGTAGTGCACACCTTTAATCCCAGCACCTGGGAGGCAGAGACCAGTGGATCTTTGTGAGTTCCAGGCCAGCCTGGTCTACAGAAAGTGAGTTTCAGGTCAGCCAAGGATACACAGAGAAACCCTGTCTCAGAAAAACAAACACATAAATGTATTGGTAATGGCTGGGAGTAAGCTTAAGTCCTGAGGTCCATCCCACACCAGGCAAAAAAAATAGAGGTGAAGATACATCATGAGGCACACCGTCTCCTCCACGATCTGACCACGTGCAAAAGCCTCACGCACTCAGTGTGTTGGCCAAAACAAACACATTATCCTAAATGTGGCCCTCGTTCTTTTTTTTTTTTTTTTCTTTTTCAAAACAGGGTTTTTCTGTGTAGCCTTGGCTGTTAGCTGTCCTGGAACTCTGTAGACGAGGTTGGCCTCAAACTCAAAAGATCTTACTGCCTCTGCTTCCCAACTGCTGGGATTAAAGGCGTGCACTACCGCCTGGCTAAACCTGATTTTTTGCTTAGTGACAGGCTACCTGACTGGCCTTTCAGTTTGACCCCCCATAGTGCTAGGAAACTCACAGACGTGGAGCCCTTGACACCTCCCATGATTCGACATGTTTCTCATCAAATTATCTGAGACGCCAGCTCCCTCCTACTCTCTGTGTACTCTGTGTATGTGTGTGCATGTGTGTGCATGTCACAGTGCATACATGGAGGTCAGAGGACACCTTGCAGGCGTAAGTTCTTTCCTTCCACTCTCCAGGACCCAGGCGTTGAACTTGGGACCTTAAACTCAGGGGCAAGCGTGTTAACCTGCGGAACCGTCTCATGACCCAAGCCTGGGGAGATGTTTTAACTGACATATGCAACTGTATGCACACGCTGTGACATTTCCCACACATGCACAAAGTGAAGGGAATTAGCATAGTCATCCCCTGAGGGGCTTCACTTTGGGAAAATGCTAGTTACCACGCTCACGCCCCCCCCCCCCCCCAGTCATCAGTGGATTTTAGGCCAGCATCCCTGGTAACACAGGGTTCAAGGCCCACATTACCTGATCTGCTTGTGCAAGGGGAAAGAAAGGAAAACATATTGAAGGCAATGGGAGCCCTCAGATTAGTGACTTCACATCCTATGCTCATAGGCCTTTGAGAAGCTGGGATTGTGATGTTGGTTTTTTTTTTCCTTTTTTGTCCACTGACTTTGGTAAATGGACATAATGAAGTTGGAAGCTGAAAAGAATTACTGCCTGGGTAGTTTTTCCAGGTTCTCGGCGTTTCTGTTTCCTAGTGGCAATGCCATTTGTTTACCTTGAAAATGGGAGAAGACACTTTTATGGGTCCTGTCTCCATGGAGCGCAGGAGTCCCGTTCACACAGCTCTGCTCAGCGCTTTCCCACTGGATCCGGTGAAAGAGCACCCCCCATGGGAGCCACAACCAACTGGGGCACAGTGTAGGGCCAGATTTATTTCTGCCCTACTTCTCTGGGACATTGGTTTCCTCAGAATGCAGAAGGGACTGGCCAAGGAGCGTCTCTGCCACCCTGAACACGCTGTCTGGGTTGCGAGGGTAGGCCTTGGGGATGCTAACTCTTGTTTAACGTCACAGGTGTCTGTCTGCGTGTGCAACTGTGTGTGCATATGCAGGAGGGCAGAAGGTGACCCCACTGTCCTTCCTCAGATGCTGTTCACCTAGGTTTTTGACACAGGATTTCTCATTGGCCTGGGACTCACCAATTAGACTAACTTGGGTCCTCATTTTACATAGAAAGAATTTACTGGCTAATCTAGCTCCTAACCTTCAATGTTTAATTCTTTATTGTTTTGAGACACGGCTTCGCCGTGTAGCCCTGGTTGGCCTGGAACTTGCCATGTAGATCAGGCTGTCCCTGAGCTCAGAGAGAACCCCCTGCCTCTGCCTCCCGAGCACTGGGATTAAACACTGGGTGTTTGCCACTATGCCTGGCTCAGTATCTAATTCTTAGTCTGTGAATATAATGAGCTGTCTCCTCCCAGAAAGGATCAAGGTTTTAATGAATGCCCGGACATTTTCACATGCTGTGAACACACAGAACACACAGAACAATGCTGTTGGAGGAGAACAGGGGCCCTGCTTTAGGCTCCACCCAGAAAACCTTGATACCGACATCACACCACTACCAGCTACTCCCCTGCTTTGGAGAAACACCAGTGCCAGCAAATGTCTCCTGCCATCATCTGCCTGGGCCAAAGGACAACTATCAGGTCAAGATCCTGGCTTAGCGGCAGGGGCATTATGGGATGGGAGAGTTACAAGATGTTAATTTTCAAGATGATAATGGTGATGGTTATGGTGGTGGTGGTGATGATGACGGTGGTGATGATGATGGTGATGGTGATGGTGGTGATGATGGTGGTGATGATGATGATGGTGGTGGTGGTGGTGATGATGGTGATGATGATGGTGGTGATGATGATGGTGGTGATGATGGTGATGATGATGATGGTGATGATGGTGGTGATGATGGTGGTGATGGTGGTGATGATGGTGATGGTGTTGATGGTGGTGATGATGATGATGGTGGTGATGATGATGGTGGTGATGATGGTGATGATGATGGTGATGGTGATGGTGTTGATGGTGGTGATGATGGTGATGGTGATGGTGTTGATGGTGGTGATGATGGTGATGACGATGGTGGTGGTGATGATGGTGGTGATGGTGGTGGTGATGATGATGATGGTGGTGATGGTGGTGGTGATGATGATGGTGATGATGGTGGTGATGATGGTGATGACGATGGTGGTGGTGATGAGATGTGTTTAGAAGTTAAGGCAAAACTCAGCAAGTTGGTTGCATTTTCTGCTTCCATCTTTTTACAAGAGATTGTGCTGGTAGGATGTGTGGCAGCCTTTTCAAAGGCTGAGAGACTCTGGCTTCTGAAATAGATGGTTCCTGGCAGGGAAACAGGAACATTGAATTCGTGTGAATGCTAAGCCATGGCTAGCAGTGGTAATATTTCTTAAGAGAGGGACAAGCCACCTACTTTGTAAGCACAAAGTGGACCATCTCTGTCTTTCTGACCAGAAGTGCAAGCCTACCCAGCCTCCCCCTGGCAAGACAGCACACCATAATTCTCCTCATTTGGGGCCTTTTTTACTTGTTGGAAAAAAAATTAGTTTAGGAGGTTGGAAAGCCAGCCAAATGCCTTCTATCTGATTAACCCGGGCAATCACAGAGGAGCATTTCCCCAAGGAAGAAAAGCCCTTGGCAGATGGAGCGGCTGCAAGGAGAGCCTGCATAGCAACTGATCCCAAACCGTTCCAGGATGTCAGCAGCACTGGGGGGGCTGGAGCACATGAAGGTGGGTGCGGACACAGGGGAGTATCTATTTTTACTCAGTTTGTGGAAACGGGGCTGGGGACACAGTCGGGTCTCTCCTCCCACCTGTGGGTTCCAGGGATTGAACTCAAGTTGTGGAGTTTGGGGGCAAGTGCCTTTACCTGCTGAGCCTTCTCAGTGGCCCTGATGGGTTTTTGTTCGTTTTGGGTTTATTGTTTGAGACAATGTTTCACTATGTAGCCCCGGCCTGGAACTTATTGTGCAGCCCAGGCGGGCCTCAATCTTGCAGTGATCCTCCTGCGTTTGGACCTAAGGACTCAGGAGTACACGCAAGTGTGCGCCATCACACACAGGAGCACACGTAAGTGTGCACTGTCATGCTCGGGAACACTCAAGTGTGTACCATCTTTCCAGCAGCAGCAACAGATGATATTTTTAAACATCAAGACCTCTCCTTAAAAATGAGGCTATAAAATCAGCCTTTAATCCCAGTACTAGGGAGACAAAGATTGGAGGAGTCGCTGTGAGTTCTAGGTCAGCCAGGGCCAGGGCCACAGAGTGAGACACTGGAGAGAGAGAGAGAGAGAGAGAGAGAGAGAGAGAGAGAGAGAGAGAGAGAGAGAGAGAGACAGAGAGAGAGACAGAGGGAGAGAGAGAGACAGAGACAGAGAGAGAGACAGAGAGACAGAGACAGAGAGAGACAGAGAGACAGAGACAGAGAGACAGAGAGAGACAGAGACAGGGAGAGACAGGGAGAGAGAGGGAGAGAGAGACAGAGAGAGACAGAGAGAGAGAGAGAGAGAGAGAGAGAGAGAGAGAGAGAGAGAGAGAGAGAGAGGGGGAGAGATCTTAGGTTATGGAACCAGTGAGACAGCTCAGGTGGTAAAGGGGCTTGCTGCCGAGACAGATGTCCTCCACATGGTCAAAAGAGAGGACAGAGACTCTTGATTGTCCTCTGCCCCCCCCCCCAAGCTATGTCATATACGCTCCAATAAATAAGTATAATTTAAGTATAATTAAAAAAATTTTTTTTGAGAGCAGGTCTCACTATCTAGTTCTGGCTAGCCTGTAACTTGCTATATAGACCAGGCTGGCCTCAAACTCATAGATTCACCTGCCTCTGCCTCCCCAATGTAACTTAAATAATTTACAGGAAAGAGGTTTCTCAGAGCCTCCAAAACTAGGAAGAAAAACTCAATTAGGAAATTTCATGCTTTGAATTCAGTCTTGTTGGCTATGATACTGCCTGGAACATAGCTTTTTGTTTTTGTTTGATTTGGTTTGGTTTTTTGAGATAGGATTTCTCTGTGTAACGGTTCTGGCTGTCCTGGAACTCACTCAGTAGACCAGGTTGGCCTTAAACTCACAGAGATCGGACTGACTCTATCTTGGGAGTCCTGGGATTAACGGCGTGCACCATCACTGCCCAGCATGAAGCCTTTCTTAACCAGAGATTTTCTGTTAAAATCGGGGATTTGGGCCAAGAGGTGGGCTGACAGAGCCATTGGTGTTCATTGAGCCGCAGCTGTGAGTCATGATTGACTTCTGCTGAATAGAGTTAATATTTTCTGCTTGCTTTCTACTTCCTTTTTGTTGTTATTGTTGTTTGTTTGTTTATTTGTTTTTTGAGACAAGGTTTCTCTGTCCTGGAACTCACTCTGTAGACCAGCCTGGCCTTGAACTCACAGTGGTCCTCCTGCCTCTGCTTCCTGAATGTTGGGATTAAAGGTGTGAGCCACCACTGCCCGACACTTCTAGGCTTCTTAAAAGTCTGAAAATGCATCATACATGTTACCAACTAAGATGGGAAATGTTTATTGAGACATCATATTTAGATTAGGCTTTGTTTTATCTTCTTAAAAAAGATTATTTTTATTGTATGTGTATGTGTATTTTGCCTGCATACATATGTGTGTAGCACATGCATGCAGTGCCCTGAGAGGCCAGAGGAGGGCGTCAGATCCCCTGGGACTGGAATTGCAGATAGTTGTGGGCCACCACATCGGGAGCTGAAAACCAAACTAAAATCCTTTACAAGATTTACAAACTTTAGCTTCCAGTCAGTGATCCTAACTGCCGAGGCCTCTCCAAGTTCCACCTCCATTTTGCCGATCTTTGCTCCATACTGAGTACACAGCCTCTGTGAACCTGGTTTCACCAGGTTTTAGGACTCAATAAGTCAGTATAACCTAAAGATGTTTGAATAATTCACATTTTGTACTAAATAACAGAGTACATTTCTGATTAGATCATTTTAATATTGAAATAAGTAGGTATTTTCAAATTGATGGGTAATTTTCTTATCTTAGTTTATGGGATATATGTTTGTATGATTGTCTGTACACACACCTCATGCATTCGGTGCCCACAGAGAACAGATGAGGGCACTGCTGTGCCCTTTCCTATGAGATATCGTATGGGTGCTGGGAACCAAACCCTCTCTGCAAAAGCCGCAAGCGCTCCTAACCGCTGAGCCATCTCTCCAGCCCTATACACCACTTTATTGTTCTTAGTTCCTGGTTCTAACTTCTTTTTCTCTTCTTTTTGGCTGATTTATTTTAATTTTAAAAATTCAGACACTTTATAATTTGTTGTATCGATGTCAGCTTTAATAGGTAAAACTTTTGATTTATTTAAAGATTTTTATTGTGTGTGTGTGTGTATGTATGTGTGTGTGTGTATGTGTGTACGACTTTATGCCAGAAGAGGGCACCAGATCTCATTACAGATGGTTGTGAGTCACCATGTGGCTTCTGGGAATTGAACCCAGGTCCACTGAAAAAGCAGTCGGTGCTCTTAACCCCTGAGCCATCTCTCCAGCCCCTATTTCTTTATTTTTAAAGTAAATCTTTCATAGGCCACTTGACTTGGCACTGCTAATGTGGCCTAGATTGGTCTTGGACTCTAAATCCTCCTACCCCCAACTCTTGAGTGCTGGGCTTATCAGCTTGTGCCACCACCTAAGACATTTCTTCCCTATGAAGCTAAGGAAAGCACTGAGATCTTTTCATGGCGATGTTTATTAAATTTACATATCTAAGCTCGCTTTACACTTTCTAAATTACTTCTACTCGTCAGTTTATTCGGATCAACATCTAAGAGTTGACTTTGGTTTCCAGGTCAATTTCTGCAGCTGCATTACTCTTGCATTGTGGTGAGAGGATGCCAGGCAGAAGTTAGAGATTTTTCTTGGTTCGTGGTTTTGGTCCATCGTGGTGGGGACGGCGTGATACAGTGGCTGAGCTGTGGTGTCTGGTTCCCGTCTGGCTCTCTGTGGTGTGAGCAGCCTCCCTCTGCCATGTCCTCTGTCGACATATCAGAATGGAACAATCCAAACAACCCTTCCTCCCTTGACATCACAAAGTAACTACCACTGTGGGGTGATTCTGGGACCCAACCACTAAACATAGCTTCTTTGTTCTTTGGGACTGATATGTGGGTACAATTTAGAAATTTGGGGATATGTGTGTTAGAGAAGACTTAGAATTTTGTAGGCGGCTCTTAACAGGGGATTCCTGTAGGAGCTTGGGAGATCAGAATACTGGGACCGTTATATTGGTCTTGGCGAGGTCAGAGATGGGAGCGAGCCTGGAGTAATGGGACCACAGGCCGTTCCCGTTACATTCTGGCGGAGAATTTGACTACACTGTGCTTGTGTCTCGAATGTTTGAGTGGGGAGTAAGGCCAACATAAGGAAGTGATTTGGAGGAGGAGGTTCAAGGTAGCATAGCGCTCAGACTATGACCTGTTATGACTCAGTTTAGCCAGATTTTCAGTGAGCACTGAAAGGAAAGGTAGACCAGAAATCTGTGAAAAATGTGCTATACAAAGGGCTCATTTAGAGGCCACACAATGTGTCTGTTAAAGTGGAGGAGGGGGGGAGGCAATTGCAGCCATTGAAAAGAAGCCAGGAGATTTGCATGGGACAATAGAAAGGGTGCTTTCAGGCCATCTCAGGAATTGTTGAGACCCGGCTTACTATAGCCCCTTGGGTGTAAAGCTGAAACTCATTTGGAAGATGTACTTTAAACAGAGAGCAGCTGAGCTCTCCAAGGTGATGTCTTACCAGGTCCAGCTACCCAGACACCTAGAGGCCATGGCAGCCATGGTGTAAGGTGCAGCAAGCTTTTACCAAAGGAGAACTTGGATGCTGCAGACATGAGGAAAGCAGGAGCTATGAGGCCCGGGGGGGGGGGGGGGTAGGGGTGGCTTCTACTGAGGTTTCTGAGAGAAGCCTTGAGGCCAGCCCCTCGTCTTAAAGTCAGATTCCCTGCAGGGAGACTAGAAAAGAACTCTGTGTAGCTCCAAGGTCTCTAGCTCTGAAGAGCGGGGATAACAGGTGTCCACTGCCAAGCTCGGTTTATCTGATGCTAGGGTGGAACCTAGGTAGGCGCTCTACAGACCCAGCCTCAGAATAGTTTAGTTAACGAGCGAGCTTCATAGCATGTTCCAGACTCCAGGACATATTGCTGCCCATTGAGGCTGGCTCCTCCTGAGCACAGCAGGCCACCCACCGAAGCACAGGTCTGCAAAAGAATTGACTCACGAGAGCATCTGCATGGGGAGGTGGAGTCCCAGATCTGCAACCCGCATTCCTGAGGAGAAGGGTATGGATACCCCTTTCCCAGATTTTACAATTTACTTTTTGTGTATCAGCATGCACGTGCGCCGTGTGTGTCTGATGCTTCTGAAGATCAGAAGAGGTCAACTGATCCCCGGAACTCGAGTGTTGACTGATTTTGAGCTGCCATGTTGGTGCTGGGAACCAAACGTGGATCCCCTACAAGAGCCATGAGTATTCTTAACCACCAAGCCATCTCTCCAGCCCTTATTACTGAAGGAAAGACTTTGTTTTATTAATCTTTATCACATGAATGTGAGCGTGTGATGCATATGCGCACATGCATGCAGCGGTGTCTCTGTGCTGCTCGGGGGACAGCTTTGCGGAGCTGATTCTCACCTCCCATTTTCATCTGGGATTGGGGATTGAACTCAAGCCGTCAAGTTTCACGGCATTTACTTGCTCCTGCTGCGCCATTTAGTGAGGCCCGGATTCAAAAATAATTATGAGGTAAGAAACAGGGGTGGGGAAAGCTGGCTGTGGGTTAGATCAGAAGTCTCTGAGTACATAGCATTCGTCTTTATAGCAAACACGTGCTCAGGAAGAATGGCATCAGCATTACCCAAGAGTGGAGGTCTGAGTTCTGGGACATCCAAGCGGTACCCAGGCCTACATGGACTGACATGAATGGCTGGGGGGTTCAGGTGTTCAAGCTGCCTCTAAGTTCCTGTAAATCAGCTCAGACAGTTGTTGCCATGGTAATTCACACATCAGAGTGTGGGATTCCCCTCTGTATGCTGTGAATGTCATTGGTTAATAAAGGAACTGCTTTGAGCCTCTAGCAGAGCTATAGGGGAACAGAGCTGGTGGGGGGAAACTAAATGGAATGCTGGGAGAAAGAAGGGTGGAGTCAGAGAGAAGCGATGGAGCCTTTGGAGACAGACGCTGGGAACATTATCTGTTAAATCCCTGCCATGTGGCGATACACAGGCTAATAGAAATGGGTTAAATTAATATAAAAGTTAGCCAATAAGAAGCTAGAGCCAATGGGCCAAGCAGTGATTTATTAATATTAATTAATACAGTTTCTGTGTGATTATTTCGGGGCTAAGCTAGCCAGGTGGCTGGGAACCAACAAGCGGCTCTCCACCAACATCAGAGCGTCCCCTTCAGCTAGGAGTGCTCTGTTAGTGATAGGAGGGAGAGAAGCTGAGCGTCTCCTCAGCATCAGTATCGGTGACAGGAAAACTCGATGACTGGAAATAACAAGACTGCATCCTTCTTTCATCTAGAGCGTCATACTCCATGTTTCCACAGCCACTGTGTCACATGACCCAAGGAAAAGACGGGCAGGTGGAAACAGGACTTGCTGCCAAGGGACCAGCGCAGAACCCAAGCGAGCTTGTCATGGGTAGGACTGCTGTGGTTCCATGGAAACTTCCAGCCTGGCTTGTGAGAGCCTGAAGGAATCTTGTGAACACTGGCTTTAATCTCATTTTCTAGATGAGAAAAGCAGGCTCATGGGAGAGAAGTGACTCACCTACCAGCCTGGCTGTTGACTGGCACCGTTGGAATGGTTCTAATTGAACCCCTGGAGAGGCATTTCAGGCACGACGGCAAGGGCGGGATGTTTGCATTGCGCATGCGCCCTCCCTACAAGGTGAAGCAGATGGCCTGGGTGGGGATTCTGACTCCGGCCCTTCTGGGGTTGGTGGCCTTGGTGGCTTTGTGCCATCCTGTGAATGGACCCATACTGAGGCATTGGTGACTACGGGGGTTTCCATTCCAGATGAACCCACTTTCTGAAGAGAGATGAAATAAATTTCTGCTGCTGGCACCTTACGAAAGAGCCCATGGAGTCAGTGTGCCGTAACTGCCGTAAATGCCGAATGAGTGAGCACAGGGAGAGCCCATTCGCTTGCACTTGAATCCAGGGAAGGATCGGGAAGTTAGCCTCCCGGAACCCTCTAGTGCAAGCCACAGAAGTGGCGACTACATAGTCTCCTCTTGTGTAAGGTTTGTGTTACTCCCCAAACTCATTCTGAGATGGACGAAGTGACAGGGTTTCTAACCGGAGGCTAAGCTCAGTTCTATTGGTTCCCAGAGGGGTAGAGGCGAGCGTTCCAGTGAGGTCATTTGATCAATAGTTTGTGATCTCCAAAGTCCTAACACACAAGGACTTGAAGCAGAGCCATAGCTGTTTCTCTGTTTTTGTATAAGGTGGAGGATGCCATACACTTGGGAGTCTGTGTGTGCATGACTGTGTGTGTGTGTGTGTGTGTGCGTGTACATGTGTGTGTGTGCGTGTATATGTGTGTGTGTGGTGGCTGTGCTTGGAATAAAATCAGGGTCTGAAACTTGCTAGATGAGTGCCAAACCATTAAGTTATATTCCCAGCCCACCTTTTTTGGGGGGCCCCTGGGGGCAGGATCTCACTGTCTAGCCCAGGCTGGTCTTGAGTTCACAATCCTCCTGCCTCAGCTTCCTCAGTGATGGTATTCTGGGCTATGCAGTCTTACTATAGGATATCAAGGAAATCTCCGAGAATCCTTAAAGCAGTCAAGGGCCTGTGAGATGGTTCATGGGGCAAAGGTGCTTCTGCCAAGCCGGGGCTTGAATTTGATGCCCGGGACCCACGTGGTGGGAGGAGAGAACTGACCCCTGCAATGCTTCTTACTGTCACACACATGTATGCTCTTACACGCGCCTGTGCACACACGCACACTCACACACACTTAAAAATGTAATAAAAAGCTTCACAAGAGAAAACAGTCATGGGGATGAAGGCTGGTGCTTCCTTTGTTGTAGCTGGAAAACACAGTGGCTGAGGTGGGGACAGGGCGGTGTTGTGGGAGGCAGGAATAATGTCTAATAATGTCTCTTTCATTAGGTAAATATTTATCAAACATTACTTGGCCCAAGAATGGATGAATGCTTAGGACCCTCGGGGACAAACTTGTCGTGCCCTGTGGAGATCATGTATAATAATATTGGTATGAATTTGCTTACTAAATTTTGGAAAACGAATTGGAAAGATTTTCACACAAGGTCTGGAAGGACACACGTCAAACCTGGCGGTGCCTAGGAGCAATGGAGGGTTGGTGATTCTATACATCAAAGAGGTGTGGATGCCCTCAATACGCACTACACACGTGACAGAGAAACGTCAACAGAAAAAGCGGGGCAAGGGCAGCAGGCAATTAAAAAAAGCAGAAGCGAAAACAATCGGTCAGGTTCAATGAAAAACTTAAAGCAAATTAAATCTTCAGCAAACCAAGTTGATATGGTGTGACATTGAGCAGTTGGTGAAAGCCAACTTTCAGAATTGGTGGTATGGGAGAAGATTGTAAAATGAGCAAGTCAACGTAGATTTCCAGTAAGTTCAGGGTCATTGCCTGCTACATATCGAGTAGATGGGAATACATGAGATCCTGTCTCAAATTAATAAAAATAGATTCAGGTAAATCCACACGAGGTTCATGATGACTCTGGAGGAGATGTGAGCCACTCTTGAAAGCTGTTTCTTGTTGGAAGTCCTCTGTCTGTCATCTGGTTTGGCCTAACCTGAGATGTCTGTGCCCAAGGTTCAGACATCCATCCCTGGGACCACGTCTTAGAGGTGGGAAATGCTGAGCCAGGCTTCCTTATGTAACAACTGCCTGTGTTAGTTGGTGTATGGTTGTGAACTAGTTAGTGTGTGTGAACTAGTTAGCATGTGACTGAACTAGCTGGTGTGTGACTTTGTGAACTAAAACCTGAACATGGCACATATCAAGAGGAGGCAGTTAGAGGTAGCCTGGCCAGGGTTCCTCTAACATCCACACTTGATAACAAAAGCGAGACTGCCTGTTTTCACCACAGACTCTCTGTGGTCACCATCCTCCATCGCCATTAGAATGATCTCGGTTCCACTGTCACAAGCCTGAGGAGAGTTAGGAAACCTCAGGGACAAGATCTGACCCCCACAAGCCGACAGGTAAGCACAGCTAAGTTCCGGTTACTACGGCAACTTTCTCTTTCACAATTTCTAGCAAACACCTCGCTTTCTCTCTGCAGAAATTGGTGTGTAGGCACCAGGTGATTTTATTTGTATAGCATCCCATGCCTCTTCCCAGAAGAGGGGACAGGGACAGAACACTCTGTCAAATAAACAATTGCCCAAGGTGTTGGGCAAGAGAAACTGGGACAGGAAGCGGACTGCAGACTCTGCCCCAGGTAAATGCCTGATAAGGCAAACAAACCGTGGACAATGAGTTCCTGTCTCCCATGTGATAAATGTTTATGCCGGGGCAAGCTATGTTTGAGTACCTTTCTCTGGGTGAACATTGACCTTTGCATGCAAAACACGGGGCTAATTTCCTAGGTGAGGTAATTAATTTTATTGACTCAAAGCTATGCTGGGAACAACAGGAATTGTTTTTGCAATTGTTGAAAATGTGATTCAGTGGCTGGTGACAGTGGTCAGCTTCCAATCAGAAACCTGGGGCAGAGTCTGCTTGCCTGGCACCGCAGCATGGCACAAATCGAGCGACTTGTATCTGTAATCCCACCTGGGAAGTAAGGGCAAGAGGATTGCTCCTGAGGTTACAGTGAGCTTCAGGACAGCCTAGGCCGTAGGAGACTGTCTTAAAAAATCAATAAAAGAATAAAATATCTGAGATCTGTGGTCTTGCTCCACATGCATCTTGCTGACTTTTACAATTGGGTCATTACCTAACTGTCTGTGGGGACTAACACCTCAAGAGCCAACTCATCATCTGTCCCCAAGAGCCGGACAACTCAACATCTGTCCCCAAGAGCAGGACAACTCAACATCCCCAAGAGCTGGGCAACTCAACACCTGTCCCCAAGAGCTGGGCAACTCAACATCTGTCCCCAAGAGCCAGGCAATTCAAGATCTGTCCCCAAGAGCTGGGCAACTCAACACCTGTCCCCAAGAGCCGGACAACTCAGCATCTGTCCCCAAGAGCCAAGCAGCTCAACATCTGTCCCCAAGAGCTAGACAACTCAACATCTGTCCTCAAGAGCTGGGCAACTCAACATCTGTCCCCAAGAGTCTGGGCCTCCTTTGCTCCACAAAGGCACAGTCTGCATTCTTGAAAAGCATAGCTTTCTTTACTATTGTTTTCATTGTGTTTTTGAACCTTTACTTTGTGGGCTTTTCTGGGGGATTATGGGAAGAAATACCTTATGGACTGGGGGCTTAGTATAGGAGCAGAGTGCTCTCTGTGTTTGGCCCCCAGCACCAGTGAAAACCAAGGGCATCTCCAGATAGATCCTCATGAGAATGCCACCTATCTCATAAATATTCAAAGGGGGTCTTTAAGATCTGCAACACAGAACCCACTCTGCTGTGTACTCCTTCTTTGGGACAACCCACTCCGATCTCTCTTTGGAGGGCTTGTGCTGGATAAACTCTGCTTAAAGTGTGTCTTGTGGTTGAATTCTTCCCTTCAAGAAGATAAGAACTGGACCTGCACATTGGTGTGAGTCACCCGAGGCCGTGTTGATGTCCGTGGCCCATGGTATCGATGACTGCAGACTCAGTTGAGAAAGAAGCACATAGAAAACTTCTGTGACAGCCTCCACTATCCCCCACTCCCACCCCCCCAAAAAGAGGAACAGCCTAGACAGGAAACCATCGAAGAGAACTCGTGAAACTTGTGATAAGGATGCTGAAGGGTAGCTCTCCACAACTTGGAGACCTGGCAGTGTGTGTCACCCCTGCATGGATACCCAGTGTGCAGTCTCTGTGAACATGTGTTGTGCCCTTCCCTTTAAAAGGAACAACCCTGCCCGCTTCCTCTCTCTTCTTCCTCCTTTTCTCTCTCTCTCCCCCTCCCCATAAGGCTGCTCTGTGCCCTCTTTCTCTCTCCCCTCTCTCCCTCCCCCCAATAAAACTCTCCACTTGAGTACTGTTTCTTTCTCACCCGAATGGGACCCCTTGACTCTAACCTGCCAAGGCTGCCACCCGCCATTTTAAAAACAACACTGGTGCCATCAAACTCATCAGGTTCTCCCGGCAGGGTGAGGCACTCAGGAACCCTGGAACCTTCAACATCACCTTTTCAGCTAAAGGATGGCTGAACCCCTTCATCCAACACTGGCATGATCAATCAGCCACTCCATCTCCACATCTGACCATTTCTCATGAGTGAGGATTCGTCTTGACTATGGTTTCTTACTTTTCAGCCCCACCCACAAACCCTGGTACCAGCAACCCTGTGTCTGTCATGCTCAGATCTCCCCAACCCCTGTTCCTGTCTGACGACACAGGGGACAGCTTGTGCCCACTCAGCACTGCACGGCCCCTGGACTTCCGTGTGATGACACATGGCCAGCCTGTGCTACCTCATCAGTCCTCACGGAATTTCTGGGATGCTGGCCTTCAGCCCTTGGCTCTTATTTTTCTACCTCACTTATGGAAAATGTGCCTAAACTTCCCTGCCATTGCCCCAATACCCCTCAGATATCAATTCACACAGCTGCTTACCAGTACCCCATATCCCAATATTTCACAGGACATTTGCAACTTCTGCCAGTGATCCAATAGACAGGAAGAGTCCCCTTTCCCTACATTCAAGTTTTCTCTTTTCTTTGCTTCAAATCCAACTCCTCTCTCTACTCAGTTTCTGTGCTGTGCTGTAATTTGGTTCTTTCCTGTGCTCCCCAATCCCCTGTACCATGCAGGAACTTGGCTATACCTTCTCTCTCTCTCTCTCTCTCTCTCTCTCTCTCTCTCTCTCTCTCTCTCTGTCTCTCTCTCTCTCTCAAAAAAAATCCCCTTCCAAATTCTCCACGCGTTGCTCATTCAGGCTCTCTTTCAATCTTGGGCAGCTTGCACTGCTACCTCTCCTCCAGACTTTGGGCACGGGCTACCCAGGCCTTATGGGAGCTGCGTCATGGGCCAGGAAGTGTAGGTTATTCCTGTGCCACTGTATACTGTGAACTTTTATTGTTGGAATTTTAGATTGGTCATGTGACATGGTTTCCCCGGGGAAATTTTTGTTTCCCCATCATATGTACGGATGGGGAAGCGTGAACAGTGTGGCCGCATGCGTGTGTTTCTAACTGGTTTTGAATGCCTGAGTTTTATGTGCCCTGTATGTGTGTCTTGCTAATTGTTTATGGTTTAAAACCTGTAAGGCTTCTGACTCCAGACTGAATCAGCTCTGGAAAACACCACGTGGTCTGTCAATACCTTAGAACACGTGGGTAGGCACCATTTTGGCTAAGGTCAGAGGCAGAAGTCGGATGACCTCATCACCATCTCTAGTATCTATCTTATCTATCTTAGGACCACAGCTAAACACCAGAGACTGAAATTTTCCTATTTGATGATATCTAAACAGTCTGACAAAGGGTCTCCTTATCTAAGGTCTAATCAGGCTAACAAATACCAATTTAAGAATATATGCCTAACCTTCTTGCTTTTTCTAACATTGGTGAGGTATAACTAATTGAGGAAACTGTACATCCAGGTTTAACTTACATATGCTCTCAAAGTTAAAACTAAACAACATTTGTCTGATTTAGATATATATACCTAACAGATTTTGTTCCCTTGATCCTCAAACACATTTAGAGAAATGAAAATATTGCATTTAAAATTTTTAATTAAAAAGCTTTTTGTAATAGAGAGACATGCCAGGTCCTGGCAGCACACCTGTTTCCTCCAAAGAAGATAGATGGGCACAGAAGAACCTCCACATGGAATCTGCTTCAAAAGTGGCAACCCTAGTCACCAAACAAAAACTGCCTTTCACGTCAACTACTGCCAAGACCCTCTTCAGACGGTGGACAAAACGGGACTCTGGGGAACTGAATGCCTTGAGTTGCCTAGACAAAAGTAGGTTTGTCCTCTCACAAGTCAATACTCCACAGAGAGTCTGTTAGATCTTCTGGGATCTTGTAGGCCTAGGCCTGTAGACCAAAGATGGATGCCCCAACGTTAAAGAGAAATTGCTGTCGAAGACTGGTGTTGCTTGAGACCTCTGCCCGTAATGACCATGGAGGACCCTGGGGTAGCTGTCTAGGTAGCTAGCAAATAAGTCTCTAATTTTCAATTGCAAACTCAGGTAAAATTTATCCTTCTCAGAACTCTAATGCTGTTTGACAACTAGTAACGTTTTCAGTTTAACAGCAACAACCAAAGCTGCTTCTGCCTTCTCAGTTCTCTGTGTAGAATTCAGGTCGCAGGCCTCCCTTTCCCAGAGCTAATACTAAGTCTAGACACAATGTATCTCATCACCAAACTCAAGAAAAGAGAAACTCTCAAACCGTGTTTCAGTACAGTTTCTTACGATTCCCTGGTTTAAAGGAAGGCGCTTTGTTTGCAGTGACTGCTCTCAGGGGTCAGCCACCTGTGTCTCCCAGTGAATTAGACAGAAAGAAAGAGGTTCAAAGTGTGAAGCTTTTGTGAGGATATGAAACCTTAAGACGTGAGGATCTAAAATTGTTTCAGGGTCTAAGAAAGTGACTTAAGGTGTGTAGACGCAAGTCACGAAGGTCTGAGGGTGAGACGCTTAAGTGCTGACAAAGAGAAAGTGATTCGAGAAGCTCAAAAGAATGAAACACCTCCCAGATCTCTCTCTCTCTCTCTCTCTCTCTCTCTCTCTCTCTCTCTCTCTCTCTCTCTCTCTCTCTCTCTCTCTCTCTCTCCTCTTTCTCTCTCTCTCTGCTACTGTTACATTAAGACTCCAAAAATTCATAGTCTTTGAAATTGCCTGGTGCGAATGAGAAGGAAACACAGAACACGCAACAAACCCACTTAGGAGTTTATTAGAGGGGGGTGTACAGGCCTGGTGAGGTCGGTGTGCAGAGAGAGAGAGATAGAGATAGATAGAGAGAGAGAGAGAGAGAGAGAGAGAGAGAGAGAGAGAGAGCTGAGGATGGCACATTCAGCTTTTAAGGACCGCCTAGCACATGCACACAGGGGATGATGTGATTACGTCATACGCAGATGACAGAGCTCATGCATGCACACAAGGGCTCATGTAGCTGCATCATACATGCTGCACATGGGTCACGCCTGAGGGCTTGTCCGCACGTGTGGCCCTGGAACCCAGAAGTGTCAGGCATAGTGTGGCTAAATCATAACATTCCACCCGTTTGTATATTATAAAATTTGGGGCATTTGGGGTCTTTAATGGGTGGGAATGGGGCAAAAATTTGGGAAGTTTGGGGTCTTTAATGGGTGGGAAGGTCTCTCATGACTGCTTTTTGCTGATTTTGTGGGTGTCGGAGAGTTGAGATGCTTGACCACGTCCTGGGGTGGCTGAGTACCTTTGTGTTTTTTTCAGGCTCTGTGGAACTGGATGGCTGGCAGCCTGGACCTCGCAAGATGCTGGAAAGGCAGAAAATTATGTCTGGAAAAAATTTTAGATCCTGGTGATTAAGGGAGGGGAGTCCCAAGATGGAAGATAGGTTTTTTGGGGGGGTGGAGGAGGGAATTTCCCAGGGGTTCCTGAGACCAGGAATGATAAGGTAAGAATTAAATGATACTTATTCTGGGTGAGTCTGGTCTGTTTAGATAGGTCCAATTGGCTCCCTGGAGCTTATGAAAAAATGTTTGAAAAGAAATAAATTTTAGAGATATTAAAAGCTTATGATTATGATGGTATAGTGTTGGAATAGAAGATGGTGGGGAGGAGGAAGGAAAAGAAGGGGAAATTTTTAGAAAGGGGAATTAGACCCCCAATGTTTTACCTGATGCAAATCTTAAGGCACTTGTTCTCTTTGGCATCATGGTATTACCTTAACATCCAGGAGACACTGCTGCAGTTATGTTGAAGTCTGTGTTGTGAGTTTTTGGAGTCTGGGTCTGTGAATGTCCCCAGTTGTTTCTTACCACCTGGGCTTTTGGCAATCCTTGTACCTCCGGATCTATGTTTAATGATCGTCCCTATAATAACAGCTGAGTGGTTAACTGGAAATTTAAGCATGGCATTGGAGATATGGAGAAGTTGGTAAAGCAGACAGGAGAAAGAGGAAGAGGGAGAGCATGTGGAGTTTATGGCACAGGAGAGTTGAGCACAGCGATGACACTTCTATTTTTCTGAAATTGGAGAAAGAATGGCTGATCTTGGTGCTCTCTGGAACTTAAGGGAGCAGGGCCCTGTTTGAGTTACCGTATTCGAGGGGGTATCTTGAGCTGGACGAGAAAAAGGTTTAAAATGAGATAGGTGGATCCAATGAGAGAGTCCCTCGAGCTTGGCAGCTGTGGGAGTTACAAGAATGACTTTAAAAGGGCCCTGCCATTTAGGGGAAAGGGGTGAGGGGCGTTGGTCTGAGGGAGAGACTAGTACCTGATCTCCTATTTTAATCGGCGGTGGGCATGAGTTTGCCCATGGTTGAGGTAATGAGTAGTCAGTAAAATCCCATAATATGGAGAGAAGATGGGATAGCAGCAGAGTAAGTAGTTGATCAGGAAGGGGAAAGGTTTTAGGTGAGAGGCTGGGGATTAAAACCGCTGCCCATACATGCGTTCGAAGGGCAGGATGGAAAGGGGGCTTTCGGGGGGAGCCCTAAGCCTAAGAAGGGCCAGAGGCAAAAGTTTTACCCAATCAAGGTGAAGCTCCTGTGACATCTTAACAAGAACATTTTTTTAAGGAATGGTTAGTTCATTCTACCTTCCCTGAAGACTGAGGGTGGTGTGGGATATGAAAATGCCAGGGAATGTAAGAGCGTAGATAAAGTTTGAGAGATCAGGGAGGTAAACTCCAGGCCGTTATCCGACTGAAGAGAGATTGGAATTCCAACCCAGGGGATGATTTCTCAGAGAAGAACATCAGAAACTGTCTGGGCCCTCTTGTTAGTGGTGGGGAACACTTCAACCCACCCAGACATGGTGTCCACCAAAACCAGGAGATATTTAACTCATCTGACTGTGGGCATATGAGTAAAATCAAGCTGCCAGTCAGTTTCTGGAAGGGAGCCCCTGGCTTTTAACAAGTCCATAATGTAACCTGAGTTAGTAATGGATACTCCTTTCATCATAAGAAGCCCACACTCCTTCCAGATAGCTGCGTGGGACAGGAGGATATGAAAGGGATATTTGAAGTCTGTGGAAACATTTGAAAATGGTCCCTTTGCTAACTGGAAGGCATGGGTAGGGGTTACTAATTCAGCCTGCTGATTAGTCATATGGTCAGGGAGTTCCTGTGCCTCCACCACCCCAGTATCTGACACTATGGCATAACCTGCTCTACAAGTCCCTTCACATAAAAAGGAGCTGCCATCTGTGTACCAGGTATAAGTGGCCTGGGACAGTTTGCCCTCCTGTATATGTGAGGGGTGGGGCAGTAGATCCTCTAAGGTTTCTATGCAGGAATGAGATGGGGAATAATTAATGTTAGGTTGAGGTAGGAGATTTGAGATATTAAGGGGTGGGCAGGATTGGAAAGTGAGTGTGGCATCTTCTGCTCGTGCCACCTGGAGGGAAAGAACTCAGGGAGGGGGTAAGGTTTGTAAGCCTTTGTAAGTTAAAAGATGGGACAGACTGTGGTAGGGGAAGACAGTGGTGGGTGACCCAAAGGTTAGTTTCTCTGACTCACGAATAAGAAGCTCAGTGGCCGCTAAAGTGTATATGCAGGGTGCCCAGCCCTGAATGGTGAGATCCAGCTTCTTTGATAGGTATGCTACAGGTGCAAAGGGGTCCCAGCTGATGCCTAGGACCCCAAGGGCATATCCTTCCTTCTCTGTTACAGAGGGAGAAGGGATGAGTTAAGTCTGGGAGATGAAGAACTGGGGCCTGGATAAGGGCCTGCTGGAATCTCTGGAAGAGTTAAGTAATGGGATGGAGGAGGGGCTCATGCAGAGAACGGAGAGCTGCCTTATATAAGAGGCGGGCGAGGAGAGAAAAAGAGGGGATCCAGGAATGCAGGAAGCCAGCTATTCCTAGGGATGATAAAACCTCTTTGTAGAAGGAACTGCAAGGGACTGAATTAGCTTTGGGGTAATAGTTAATTCCAAGTAAATGACCTGAGAGGTAGACAGTTGGACCTTAAAAGGTGAGACTTTATAGCCCTTTTTGGACAGGAAATTTAAAAGAGCAGAGGTATCAGTTTTGCTGATCTCCAAGGATGGACTGCAAAGTGAAATATCATCTACATACTGTATGAGTTTAGACTTAGGGAGAGACAGTGAGGGTAGCTCAGAAGCTAAAGCCTGACCAAACAGGTGTGGCTGTCCCAGAATCCCTGGGCAAGGACGGTCCAGGTGAACTGTGTGGAGAGGTGAGTGTCAGGGTCAGTCCAGGTGAAGGCAAAGATGTTTTGAGATTGAGAGCTGAGAGGAATAGAGAAAAAAGCATCCTTAAGATCTAGAACTGAGAAGGGGGAGGTTCCTGGGGGGACAGTGGAAAGAAGTGTGTAAGGATTAGGAACTACAAGATGAAGAGGGACCACGGCAGAGTTAATGAGCCTGAGGTCTTGAACCTGGCAATAGGTTTCATTAGGTTTTCAACAGCAAGTCTAGGGGTGTTAAAGGAAGGAGAGGTGGGGCGAAGGAGCTTTTTTCTTAGAAGGTCAGAGTTCCCTTAGGCTCTGGAGAGAGAGGAGGTACTGAGCTTGGGTAATGTACTTAGTAGGATCTTGTAATTGGATAACAATGGGGGAATGGTGTTTAGCAACAGAGGGGTTTTGGGTGTCCCAGACTTGGGGGTTCACCTGAGAGGCTGGTAGAGGAGCAGACACATTGGAGCTGGGAGGTTGGGTGGCTAGAAGGAGGAGGAGGGGAACTGCTGGCCAGCGCCCCCAGCTTTCTCAGGTCCCCCAGATCAGCAGAAAGCAGTCTTGAGAACTCAGCACCCTCATTTCCCCTCACATGACACCCCTAGCTTCTCACCTTCAAAAGGGGGAATGTGCCAATATTGGCATTCAGGCACACCTGGCCTGCCCCTCAGAGACCTGGCAGAGTTTATCTGGGACTCTCCACACCTAACGGAACCCCCAGGTGCCTGGATCCCAGGAGGCATTTTCGCTGCCCCAAGGAAGCAGAAGACTCCAGGCTGCCGGACTCCACAGAGCTACAGCGAGAACACACCCCACGGTATAACAGGAATGTCTCACTTCCCCTACATCCACAGAGACACATCTCCCCATCCCCCAGTCCTCCCCTTCCCTGTCCTGACTCAGGACAGCCTTGAGGACAGGAAACCTTCCCCTTCCTCTGAGACCTATAAGAAGGGACCCCTACCTGCCTTGTGAGCCAGAATTCTCAGAGGCCTTGCCATGTTGCTGTCTGTCTGTCTGTCTGTCTGTCTGTCCATGGCATTAATGACTATTTTAATACATCTCGCGCCCCGAAGACCAGTCTGCTTCAGTGTCCTCCTAAACCCCAAACCTTTCCATTTCAAATGCTCTTCCTCCTGGGCGAGGAAGGAGAACGAAAAGTTAGGATGCTGACTAGCGGAGGGATGGAAGCTTTAAGTTAGCCTGGCAATGAGAGCTTGCCAGCCTGGGTAAGGCTCACTGGGAGAGCAGATGCCTCTCGTATGCGAATCTGGGCTCCATTGAACCGCTACAAACAAAACCAAAGCTATTTCCGGTGTTTCCACACACGGTTCACAGCACAGGCCTGCTTTGAGAATGTGAATAGGATTTTTCTGCACAGGAGCTGTTTGTGTGACCCGGGCGGGGCGGGGACTGCCCTAATGGCTTCCGGCTGGTAGAAGTGACTTTCAAACCTTATTCTGTGAGTTCAAGGCCAGCCTGGTCTACATAGTGAATCCCAGGCCAGCAGGGCTACACCTTGAGACCCTGTCTCAGAAAAGACCCAAAGCCTTGTTCTTATAAAATCTCAGTCTAGACTCTGTGATTTGTCTGAAGGAAAGTGCCTAATCATTAACTTTTATTGTAGCCATATCAGGCTTTATTACCAAATCATGTAATAATTTGCTGACTCCCCATCAGCTCTTAGCCATGGGCTGGATGGAAGTGCTGGACTCTAGATTACCACGAGCTTCCCCTCCACGGCTTTCCTGTTGTGACGCCCAGGGAAAGGCCATAAAATTGATATCCCTTCCAAATGACTCTTGCAGTTAAAGCAAACTGGTTAGCTTGCGGGAGCTACCTGTTGTAACCTTTGACAGAAGGAAGATATTCCAAAGAGACATTCACCTCTCCCTTCAGCACCCATGCTCTTGAAACAAACTGGAATTTCCCCAGGCCTGCTGGGAGAAGGAAATGCTGGTGCCAGTCAGGAAAGGGGCTTTGGACCCGGAAAAAGATTTACCTGGACACCTCATGGAAGAGACTGACCTTGGGTCAGATGGACAGAACCACACCAGTGACCACTTAGTTATGAGCACCTCTTGTCCTCGTTGAAACCTAAACCTCACATCCCATCAAAGACAGACTTGGTAAAGGGTGGTCATTGGATCTGTTTGTTACTCTGCCCACTAGATGGGGGGAAAAAAAGAGAAAAAAGAATGTGACCATTTCTGGGTATGGCGGAAGAGAAAGCTTATTATGGATTTGTGGGAGAGCATAGCCAGAGGCAGGGACATTTGGAGGACTCCAGAGTGGACATGACCCTGAGTCATGTGGGAAGGGGGAAGAGGAAGGGAGAGAGGAGCCAGGAGACCAGGTACAGCAACCAGAAGGCCTGAACAAGAGTAGACAAAAGACCAGGACACCAAAATGTCTGGATTATATAGGGAAGGGCAATTTGGGGAAGGGCAGCCCAACTCCTGGGCTGGAGAATTAAGGATAGGGGGCAGGGTGTGCCAGCCAGGAGGACCCTGTGATAGGTAGGGTCTGAGGGATGCAGGGAGAACCTGGCTTGCAGGTCCTCTTTGATGTGTTAAATAGCAGCTCAATCATTTGTTTTGGGTTGAGACCTAACCCCCTATGACCATACCATACAGAAGGGCTCTTCCGCTGCTGTTTCTTTAATTGGCCTAGTGAAGATGGGTGGCCAGGCCTGTCTAGCTTTGGGCACTGCCAGGACCCTGGCTCTGGCATGCGACAATGTGTTCCTTGTGAAGGCTCAGATGGCATCCCCACAGAGCATACCTCTCCTGCGTCTCCTGTGTTTATATAGTGTTTGAGGTTTTCGTGGCAATGGTGGCATGAGGGTCTGTGTCCTATTTTCTCACCTTCAGCTGAAGACCTTTCAGCTTCTGCTCTTATGGGCAGATCTTCTTATCCCCTGTAAGATTGCCCCAGGGACGCTGGGGTCACCTTTTTTATATCCCCATTTGTGCATTGAGAGGGCCTCAGGTGTGGCAGGAGTTCATTGCTAGGGTCCTCCCTGGCTGATGGGCAGTTCTCTCCTTTCCTATGGTCAGGGACTGACCAGTACAGCAACTTCTGGCTTTGTCGTGGGCTGACAGTTTCATACAGTGGTCAGGGCGATATGGGGCAGCCTAAAACTGTTTTTGAAAGCGGAAGCTTTTATCTTCAGTTCTTTATTGAAATATAATTCATATCCCATACAGTTTATTCATTTATAATGCAAAATTTTGTTTTTAGTTTTACTAATTTTATTTTATGTGTGTGAGTTTTTTGCCTGCATGTACATGTATGTGTACCCATGTGCATGCCTGGAGCCCAGGGAGGTCAGAAGAGGATATCAGAGCCCCTGGAACTGGAGTAACAGATGATTGTGAGCCACCATATGGTTGCTGGGAACTGAACCCAGCCTTCTGCAAGAGCAACCAATGCTCTTGACCACTGAGCCATCTCTCCAGCCCCATAATCCCTTTTATTTTTATTTTAAAATTATATAGTGTGTGTGTGTGTGTGTATGTGTGATCAAATTCAGGTCATCAGGTTTGGCAGCAAGAACTCTTACTCGTGAGCCATATTGTAGCCTGAAATTGCACAATTCTATGGTTTTTGTATAATATTCATTGGGTGGCCATTACTATAACCATTATTTTATTTTCAAAAGAGAAGCATCTGTCCTCCCTAGCCCCAGGACCTCGCAAATGCCTGGCCAGTGCTCTCGTACTCAGCCACACCCCTGCCTGTATGATTCATAAAGTGTTTTAAATTATGCATGTTGAGCTGGGTGGTGGTGACACACGCCTTCAGGAAGCAGAGGCAGGAGGATCTCTGAGTTCCAGGCTAGCCTGATCTACTTGAGTGAGTTCCAGGACAGCCAAGGCTACGCAGAGAAGCCCTGTATTGAAAAACCAGCCAACCAACAAACAAAAAATACACATGTTGAATGTGGTCACAGGAGCATCTGCCTGTAGTCCTAAGCACTTGGGAGGTGGAAACAGTGAGATCGCAGGTTCAAGGCCAGTCTGGGCTATGTAGCAAGACTGTCTCGAAGAGAATAAGAAAAGCCTGTGTGGAGGAACTGAAGGTGGCTGCATATCTTCATGGACAGGAGCATTCGATATCTTGTGAAGAGATCAGCACCTTCCATACTCATAGGTGGAGTCAATGCAATACCAGTCAGAAGCGTTAAAGGATTCTCGAGACATTGTTAAGTTTATCCTGAAGTTGAGAAGGAAGAACAAACAACCCAAGTCCTTATGACCATTCCGAAGACAAGATGGCAGGAAGAGGAACTTATTGGTCTTCCTGAATTCCGAGGCTTATCCATTTATGGGAAATGAGGACGTGATGTTGGAGCTGTTGTTCCCTGGGCTTGTTGTAGCCTCTGCAGACTTTGGACCTCACCGTTATCTGGAGCACACTGTCTCCTGCCTCTGCCTGTCTCCCATGGTGCCTGGTAGTTCAGGTTCCTCCCTACTTCAAGGATGCCCTGGCTTTTGGGGTTGGCTCCCTGGTAGCTTGTTCTTCCTTCCTCTGAGAGGTTTCCTCAGATGCTTACCCTTTGGGTCCTGAACACACCAGTCTGCCCTTCCTAAAATAGCACAACATCTTTTAGCGCCCCCGGGCTATGCCCTCAGCCACAGACAGGTTTCCCTTCTGTGGTACAATCTACTCCACTGCCAGGCAGTCCTTTGTGTGTGTTCATATGTACATGTCGGGGCACGAGGTCAACATGAGGATCATTCTCAGAAGCCATCGGGCTGTGTTTTGAGAAGTGTCTTACTGGGACCCAGGGCTCATTAATCAGACTGGGCTGGCTAGCCAGCGATCCTCAGAGTCTGTCTGTCTGCACTCCCCAGCACCATCATGCGTGACAATAATGTACTGAGCCCTGAAACTGTAAGCGGGCCACCCCAATTAAATGTTTCTCTTTATAAGACTTCTGTGGCCATGGTTTCTCTTCACAGCAATAGAAACCCTAACTAGGGCTGGAGAGATGGCTCAGAGGTTAAGAGCACTGGCTGCTCTTCCAGAGGTCCTGAGTTCAATTCCCAGCAACCACATGGTGGTTCACAACCATCTGTACTGAGATCTGGCGCCCTCCTCTGGTGTGCGAGCATACATCGAGGCAGAATGTTGTATACATAATAAATAAATAAATCTTTTTTTTTTTTTTAAAGAAACCCTAACTAAGATAGAGGGGTCCTTGCCTCTGGTGGCTTCCTGACTGCCCTCCTGACTGATGGCAGATCGATGCCATCACGAGGGATAAGTTCCTTAACTCTGGTGGCTTCCTGAGAAGAGGGCATCTCTGAGTGCCTTCCTTTCTTAAGTGTGAGCACTCTTGCTCTTCTGCATTTTGCTATGGGATGAAACAATGCTGGAAACAATGCTGGGCCCTCAGCCTCGGCCTTCTCAGCCTCCCAAATGGCAGAAGAGAAATCTCTCCTGAGTAGCCTCTCTTGGATGTGCCATTTGAACCACACAAAATACAGTAAGACTTGACTTCCCAAAAGCTCAAACAGACGTCCACAGCACATGGTGGCCCACTCCCTCCACCCCCTCTCCCAGCATCTTCAAGCCTGGACCCTCAGACTACCCTCAGACGGACTCCCCTCCTCCTCCTCACTCGGCACCTTGAATGTGCCATGCCCTCTGACTGGTTCAGTGTCCCCCACTCTCCTCCAACCCTGCAAAAGTGGGTGCCCTCCATCTCTTCTCCACAGCCGTTTCCATGGCTCCCTCCAGGAAGGAATGAGCGTTTCTGGAAGGTGTAACTTGTCCCCCAATATATGAGTCCATTAAGACAGCCTATATTCCCAGAGGGTGTGGGCCGAGTCAGCCTACCAGACCCTGCTCCTTCTTGGAATCTGACCCTTGAGCGCTGTGATAATAGGGTTACAATGGCATAAATATCAGGGCAGATTTATTTCAAAGGCGGTTCCCAGAAGACACTACCTGAAAAGTTTCTGTGCCCCAATAAATCTCTCCACTGATGCAATAATCCAAATCAGACCAAATCAAACAGAATCAGAAAAAGCCCAGGTTTAATGGATACCAGTGCTCAGGTGGCCTTCCAGGCCCTCAGGGAGGAGATGGGGAAGGAAGACCAGAAAACCATGTGTTTGTCCTCTAGGTTGCTGTTTAAATACCCTGTGGGAGTGGTCTTGAGCATCTCTGGGGAGGGGTCATCAATTGGCAGGCTTTCTCAGAGGTGGAGTCTGGACTGAGGCAACTCCCCAGCAGAGGCTTGGGATGGAAATTTCTATCCAAACATTCCAGACTCTTTGGGTATATGGATGCCAGGGGCTGGGGTGAAGCCTTGACACAAACATTCCAGACTCTTTGGGTATAGGGGTGCCAGGGGCTGGGGTGATGCTTACACCCAACATCCCAGACTCTTTGGGTATAGGGGTGCCAGCTCAAGTTGGGCTACTTCCTGCAGGTATGGAATGGTGTGTGGGAAGAGAGTTGGGAGTTGGTGGGCTCACACTCAGCAGGAAGTATGGCTGGAGAGGCATCTGGCTAACTGACATCCTGGAGACCTCAGGCATCTGTTCCTTGAGGGAGATAAGGCAGGTGGCTAGCAGAAAAAATAGATTGTTATTATTGGCCCTATGAATGGGCTAGCTATGGGAAGGGTCATCAATTGTCAGAAAGAATGAGATAGTATGTACCCTGGTTGTATAGGAGAGGCATGGGTGAACAAGTGAGTCACAAGGGCAGATATGCCCTTTAAAACCAGATTTTAGTTGTTGGGTAGGTGTCAGGAGTGGTGGTACCAATGGTGAAGTTCCAGGAGTCAGTGTAGGCGTTGGCATTTTCTAGAAGGTCCTCTGTAAGTTGGTCTTGGCCCAGACAGCAGGAGTGACCTGTAAAATATGCTTGGAAATGGGTGGGGTTTAAATAGGCTCTGGAGATTGTTTTTACCAGATCAGATAAAGGAAATCAGAAACGCTGAACCTCTGAAGATACACCTGAAACCTGTTAACCCTGAACTATAAAGCCTGTGAAAGAGGCCCACTTGTCTGTATTTTTAGCAGGAAACTTAACAAATGAAGTAATGAGCTACCAGTACCTTAAGTCATTAAATATCATCAGACAGATTAAATGAGCAGAAATAAGAGCTTTTTTTTTTAGCTATGTAGGCAATCCCAAGTCTCTCCGTAGTCTTTGGTGAATAAAAGTCTTAGAAGCAGTACATGCCTTTAGCAGCTGAGCCCAGGAGGCAGGATGGATTTTCCTGTTGGGGGTAGGGTTCCGCCTACCTGTCTGGGCAGGATGAGATGTTCAATCCCCCAATGCAGTATCTAGGAAGCTGATGAAGTGGAAGGCAGGTTTTTGCTGTGTGGGTGACTTTGCCATATCCAAAGGCAAACCTCCAGGCAGAGGATCTTCTGCAATCATGCATCTTTTTGGAGGAACTATAGGATTCTGCAGGAGGTGGCATGTCTCTGTCATAAGAAGCTCTTTTGTTAAATGCCATACTCTCGGATCAGTAAAGGCACTTGAGAATTAGGGTACCATTTTCTGTCAGGTATATATAAATTAGACATAAGTTAAATTTAGACATATAGTTTATTTCATCAATGCTAGTAGAGGCAAGAAGATTAGAAGGAATATTTTAGTAAATCAAAGTATATTGGAGGCAGAATGTCTCCTTGGTAGGATTAGCACAGTGGGTGCTCTTACCAAAGATGGTGCTGAGGTTTTTATTTTGACCTCGGCCAAAAATGGCGGTTATCCACGCGTTTGTATTTTTCCAGAGCTGTGGTAATCTGGAGTTACAAGTTTTATAGATTTTAAAACAAGCATGCATACACACAGAGACATAAAACAGGCATACTGTGGTCACATTATTTATACATATGTATTAACAGACAGACAAAAGTTTCTTCCAGGAGACTGTGTCAGTGCACCAACATGCCCTGCCCCCCACTCATACCCCCTGCTCATCACTGAGCTCGGCCTTCCATTCTGGAAGCTTCCACTTCCTTCCCCAACCACCTGCTAGTTTACTCAGCTATCCTGCTTTCTGGACCTCACACTGAGAGATTCCTGGTCACCCCTGTCCACCGTGGGTGGGGGCGCATCTGTCTAGGGCCTTGCTTCGCCAGTGCCCAGCTCAGGTCTGCACACAGAAGTCCTGTGAAGAGCTGACAAAGGTTAACAAGGGCCCCTGTGGCATCCCTTAGAAGAGAGGGATGGGCAAAGTTGAGGACCAAAGGCGGGGTAGCACCAGGCACCATTAATTACACACATGCTTGTTTGGTTTTGCTTCTTTTTGGCACAGAGTGGGGCTTTACAGAAGGGCGAACGAGTTGCGTGTCTGTCATTTGCTCAGTTCTCAGGCTTGTCACCTTCATTATCGAAAGGCTCTGCCCACCAGGAGTACCTAGAAATTCTTTAGGTTAAAACAGATGTCTTTACTCTGGGAAGAGGAACAGGAAGTGTCTATTTACTTTCAAGTAATCTTCAAAGGCCGGAGACCCTGTGATCTGTCTCTGACGGATGCCCAGTGGACCCATTCCTGTCCCCCCACACTGGTCCCTTGATGTGACTGCTCGGGTGGCCCACAGGAGGGTGTGGAAGTGACAGCTTTCGCGTACACAAGAGGGGCTGCAGCTTGGATCTTTTTTAAAATTTTTTTTTTTTATTTTTTGTTTTTTTGAGACAGAGTTTCTCTGTGTAACATCCCTAGATGTCCTGGAGCTAGCTCTGAGGACCGGGCTGGTCTTGAACCCACAGAGATCTGTCTGTCTCTGCCTCCTCAGTGCTGGGATTAAAGGCGTGCATCACCACTGCCCAGCTGCAGCTTGAATCTGAAATGTCCCTAAAGATCTGTATAGAGCTGGGTGGGGGTGGCACAAGCTTTTGTTTAATCCCAGCACTCAGGAGACAGAGCCAGGTAGATCTCTGAGCTCAAGGTCAGCCTAGTCTACAAGGGTGAGTTCCAGGATGGCCAGGGAAACCCTGTTTTGGGGGAAAATCTATGTGGCAAAGGCTTGGTCCCTCAGTGTGACACTATTGTCAACTGAGGCTTTAAGTCATTGGAGCATGCTCCTGAAGGGGACTGTGGAGCCCCTTTTTCTTTAAAAAAAGGTTTTTAAAAATGTGTTATTTTATGTGCGTGTTTTGTCTACACATCTGCCACCTGTGTATCACGTGTGTGCCTGATGTCCTTGGAGGTCCTAAGAGGGCATCTGATCCCCTGAAACTAGAGTTATCAATGACTATGAGCCACCATGTAGGCGCTAGGAACCGAATACAGGTCCTCTATGAGAGCAACAATTGCTCTTAACCACTGAGCCACCTCTCCAAATCTCCTTTGTGGGACAACTCTTCCACATGCTCCCCACCACGCTGCATGGCCTCCCCACCATGATGTATGACCCTGATCACCATGATGCGTGGCCTCCCTACCGTGATGTATGACTCTGATCACGGGCTGAAACTTCTAGATCCATGAGCCAGAATAATCCTTCTCCTTTAGAAGTTGGCTCTCTGGGCCAGTAAGATGTCTCATCAGGTCCAGGTACCCACTGTCAACCCTGTCGGCTGGACTTCAATCCCCAGAACACCATGGTGGAAGGAAAGTGCTGATGGCCATTTTCTCTCACCTCCGCGCACAATGAATAAGTAAATGGGGGGAAAAGTTGGTTATCTCAGATCTTTGCACAGTGACAATGGTACCACACAAGGGACTGAAGGCTTCCACCCCCAACTCAACCAGACCTGTTCCCTGTGGCTTGTGTCCCCCCCACCCCACCATGGCCTATGGCCTGCTGTGTTTCTCAGCCATTTTGAGACACTGATTGCTCTTCCCTCCGCACAGACACTCTTGGGCTCTACCCTAAGAACTGCTCCCTCCTACCCACAATCTCCAACCTTTCAGGTGATGTCCCCAAGAATGACACCAAACCTGACACACACCATCTGGCTTCTGGCATCTCCCAGTGTCTCCCCCTGCAATCCTGGCTGTCTGAATGCTTGGCCCTTCTCTCTGCTTCAGAACCTTTGCTTGCACTGCCTAGGTTTTCTCCTCTGCTTTAAGAGGGTCTTCCCTGAGCCCCCAGGCAATCTGGATCATAGAGACGTTTACATTTCTTTTTGTTGTTTGTCTCTCTCACTAGAGTCTGCCTGCCTTCCTTCCTTCCTTCCTTCCTTCCTTCCTTCCTTCCTTCCTTCCTTCCTTCCTTCTCCTTCTTTTGTATAAGACAGGGTTTCTCTGTGTAGCCCTGGCTGTCCTGAAACTCACTCTGTAGACCAGGGACCTCTAACTCAGAGATCCGCCTGCTTCTGCCTCCAAGTGCTGAGATTAAGACGTGCGCCACCACACCCAGCTCACCTTAGAGACTTTAAAAATTGTTTTTTACATTTACACTTATTTGTTATGTGATCATGTGCGTGTGTGTGTGTGTGTATGTGTGTGTGCGTGTGCGTGTGTGTGTGCATGTGCACGTGCCATGGTGGTACATGTGTGTCATGGTGCATATGTGGCTGCCAGAGGACAACTTCTGGGAGCTGGGTCTCCCCTCCACCTTTGTGCAGGTTCAGGGAATCAAACCCATGTCATCAGATGTGTTGGCAAGTGCCTTTAACCAATGAGTGATGGAGGAGAGTTATCTGTCTATGTTTCTTTCATTGGTTAATTAATAAAGAAAACTGCCTTGGCCCTTTAAGAGACAAAATTAGGTAGGTGGAGTAGACAGAACAGAATTGTGGGAACAAGGAAGTAGGGTAGGGGAGACGCTTCAGGCATTCGCCATAGTGAGTCTCCATGCTGCTCCTCTCCGAGATGGACGCAGGTTAAGATCTCTCCTGGTAAGCCACACCTCGTGGTGCTACCCAGATTACTAAATATGGGTTAAAGGAAGATGTGAGAATTAACCAATAAGAGGCTGAAACTATGGGCCAGGCAGTGTTTAAAAGAATACAGTTTCCGTGTAATTATTTCCGGGGGTAAAGCTAGCCCGGGCCGGGTGGCGGAACACAGCCCCGCTGTTCCCACTACAAATGAGCACCGTGCTGTGGGCGCTCCACTCCTCCCCCACCTTCCTTCCTTTCTTTCTTCCTATCCTTCTGTCCTTTCTTCTCTCCTCCTCCTTCTTCTTCAGAATCCAACAGGGCCATCTGCAGTGAAGGGCCCAGGCTGTGACTCAAATTTTGCCATTTTCCTCTTATGAGCCGTATCTTCCTCCTTCACCACCTATTTATTCTTCCTCCTCCCCTCTCCTCCCTCCCTCCTATTCTCCCTTACCAGTTCCAGCCCAGCTAGTTCTGCCCCCACACACTTCCTAAGGTCACCTCCTCCGCCCATCACTCCTGCCTGGCCACCCTGCCCTGTTCACATTTCCGGAAAATTTGTCATCAATTCCCAATGTCACAGCTTCTAGAACAGCCCTGGATCTGCAACTATTGGCCTCCATGACCTGGGGAACCACCCATTGGTCCTGCTGACCACATGAAGTCCAGCCTGTCCTTTTTTGGCTTCTTTATCCATGGTCCCAACCCTATCAAGCCCCCGAATATAGCTACAAGATCTGTAGTCTACTCCTGAGGCAGCTTCGATGCCCCAGTCTTCTTCTGGGCGATGACTCGCTGGACCATCAAGAGGCACAGCTACAATGAGCCCAACCTCAAGGTTCAATTAGGCTGAAAGGCATGTGCTAGAAAGATGCTGAATGTAGCCGTCTCTAGGAGGATGCTCTAGGAGGATGCTCTAGGAGGATGCTCTAGGAGGTGAAGCCGTCTCTAGGAAAATGCTCTAGGAGGTGAAGCCATCTCTAGGAGGATGCTCTAGGTGGTGAAGCCATCTCTAGGAGGATGCTCTAGGAGGATGCTCTAGGAGGATGCTCTAGGAGGATGCTCTAGGAGGTGAAGCCATCTCTAGGAGAATGCTCTAGGTGGTGAAGCCATCTCTAGGAGGATGCTCTAGGTGGTGAAGCCATCTCCTCTAGGAGGATGCTCTAGGAAGTGAAGTCGTCTCTAGGAGGATGCTCTAGGAGGTGAAGCCATCTCTAGGAGGATGCTCTAGGTGGTGAAGCTGTCTCCTCTAGGGTGGATGCATGGTCTGAAGCAAGCCTGACACACAGCCAGGGCTCTGGACGCTGTGTCTAAACCATCCTGGGTCCTGGTACTGCTCTAGAGCGAGAGGACTTGTGACTGGGGCTGGGGGAGCACACTGGACTCCCTGAGGATCTATAATTAGTTTAAAACACAAGGTGTGTGGTTTGTTTAGAAACAGTCTCAAACAGCCAGGCTGACTTGAGCCTCCCTGCTTAGCTGAGGATGATGTGAACTCTTGAGCGCTGGGATTACATGTGTGCAGCACCACCCCTGGTTTATGTGGTGCTGGGGACTTAAGCCCGAGCTAGGCAAGCTCTCTGCCTGCTAACCTATGGCACCAGCCCTCAAAGACAAGGTTTCAAAAAAAAAAAAAAAAAGAAAGAAAGAAAAAGAAAGCCCAGGCCTGCTCTGGAGAGTCTGGGTACAGGGACAGGCCAGGGCCACCAGCACCTCACAGTACAGTGCCCAGGCCGCTGCCTGCAGTCTCCACAGGCAATCTTCTAGCTGTCCCTGCCAGACATGTGCCCGGTCTGTGCCTATCCTGAGCATCTCACCGGTGAGCTTGGGCGTCAGCCACTCCTACCAGCATGCCAGATCCCTCTTCTTGGAGGCCTGAACCCCTGGCCCTGACATTTCACATTTGTCATAGTGACAGTTAATGACACTGTCCCTCAGGTCAGGAGTGTGGGGTGCAGGAGACTGAGGAAGAACTCTGTGCCTCACAGAGTCCTGCCCTGGCCTTCACTCATCACGCTCTGGGGTTCAGTCCTCTGTTTCACTCCTCCGGGAACATCGCAGGCTACCAAGATTACCCACAGATAGCCCAGGGCAAAGAGCCCAGCCACAGAGGACAGGAATTCCCCTTGCTCTGACTCCATGGCTCCGGGCAGTCCTGAACTTTGTATCGCTGTGGTTTTTCTCCTCGGGACTGCCCGGTCCACGGAACTTTGCTGGCGTTGGACCCACATTTACCCACAATTGGGAAGGCTCTTTCCTTTTTGAGGACTCTGTCTTTTAAAATCTCAGTTCTTCTCCCGGTCTGGTGGAGCATACTGAAATCCCAGTGTGTAGGAAGCTGAGGCAGGAGGATTGCCACAAGTTTGAGGCTGTCAAAAAGCAGCACGACCAAAAGCAACCGAAGAGTTTAGCCTGTGTCACGGTCACATCAACCTAGCCAACACAGGGACACTGTCTCAAGACAAATCCCTAGGAGCCAGAGAGGGTGGCACACGCTGTACTCCGGCTCTTGGGAGGCTGAGACGGGGGCATAGTGAGTTCAAGGTCGGTCTGAGTTACATAATAAGACCTTGCCTGGGTGGGTGGGTCAGCGGAGGGACTCTTGGCTTCTTAAGCAACAGTCACTGCCTACTCTCTGCTCTTTGGAGGATTCTGCTTGTGGATCAGAACGCCCAGCTTCCCTTATCGCTTCCTGTGGAGTCAGATGCCTTGAGAGCATGGATCCTTGCACCTTTGGAAGTCTCTGACGCCAGAGACCCCAGCCTGTCCATGCTGTCCTCAGACACTGGGAGCCCCAGCTCTCCTCCTGCACCTTCTCCTGATGCCTTTCCCACAAGCCCTTGCTCTCCTCCTGCACCTCCCCCTGGTGCCTTTCCCACAAGCCCTTGCTCTCCTCAGGCACCTCCTCCTGGTGACTTTCCCACAAGCCCTTGCTCTCCTCAGGCACCTCCTCCTGGTCCCTTTCCCACAAGCCCTTGCTCTCCTCAGGCACCTCCTCCTGGTGCCTTTCCCACAAGCCCTTGCTCTCCTCAGGTCATGGGGAGCAAGGCACATTAGAGCTGATGTTTACAAATACCTAACTGCTGTGAGTTCTCCCAGCCTCCTGTGATTTCCTGTCTGCCTTTCTTTTTGGTGTCTCTTCCTTCCCCATCAAGAGATTTTTGCTTTTTTCTTCCTTAACCCTCTCTTATATTAATACCAGATAAAATCTATATCCCTTTTCTTTTGTTCATGTGTCTTTTATGCATCCCGTTTGTAAGCCTTAGTCACGGAACCTAAGAAGGTAGAGGAAGGTTTTCTCCTTGGGCAGATTCCATGTGACTGGCTTTGAAGCATCCTGAAGAGGGAAGCCACGAGCCAAGGACGCTTCTCTATACCAGTTTGGGTGCTCAAGGGGGACAGGGAAGTGGACTGTCCATTTAGGTGAGAGGTTTATCAGAGTTATTAACAACACGGACTGCCAGCCTGCCAGCAGCCAGCCACAGTATAACGGAACCTCTGACAGAGTTCAAGCCCTTAAGGCAGAGTCGGGGTCCTATGTGGTGGGGGAGGGGAGGGTTCCACTCCAGGGAGGAAATGCACCACTAGAGGGTGTGGAAGAGGAGGAACAAGGCTAAGGTGTCCTTGTTATATGGATGGGGAATGTGTCCCCACCAGAAGCCCTCTAATGTTCTGGAGTCCAGCCACCTGAGGCCTGAAAGCCTCCTTGTGGGAAGTCAGTGCAAACTGCCATTTTCCTGGACTATGGATGGGCCCCTGGGGAGTCTGCTACAGGGTTAGAGACTCAGACTCTCGGTAAACGGCAAGAAAGGTCATTGCAGGTGGGGGTGGGCCATGCCACTGTCTGGTCTGGTTCTCTCAGAAGGCCTCACTCACTCCCTAGTTTCCACGCCTGTTCCTCTGCATGTGTGGGTCTCGTCCTGGGCTTAAAAATCATGAGAACTTGGGGGTGCTTTCTCCCCCACATGAACTAGTGTCTAGCAAGCTGTGTTGCTGGGCTGGCTCCACCTTCATGGAGGGCTAGGCCACTTTCACCCTGTCATCACAGGCGCCCCAGGCCATCGAAGTAGCACCTCCAGATACTCTCTGAAGACATAAACATTGATTTCTGAACTGCTTCATACCCTTAGTGAGGCTTAGCCTCACTTGTCAACTTAACACAATATAGAATCTCCTAGAAAGTCTAAATGAGGGATTGTCTGGATCAGGTTAGCCTGTGGCATGTTTGGGGAGACCCTCTTGGCTGTGTTCTGAGCTACCACTGTGAGCAGCACCATTCCCTGGGTTTGGGTCCTGAATTGTCTAAGAGTGGAAAGAACAAACTGAGTACTAAGTGTACATGCATGAACTTCTCTTTGATTTTTTTTTTAAAAAAAACTTTTTAGATTTATTTATTTTCTATATATGGGTATTTTGCTTGCATGTATATATACATACCGCATGGGTGCCTGCGTACCTTCAGAGGTCACAAGGAGGCACCAGCTACCCTGGAAATGGAGTTACGAATAGTAAGACACCATGTGGGTGCTGGAAATGGAACCTGGGTCCTCTGCAAGAGCAGCAAATGCTCTTAACTGCTGAGCCATTGGTCCAGTTCCTCTCCGCGCTTGACTGTGGGGTCTTGCTAGCTGCTGTCATGACTTCCCTTCCATAATGACCTGTAACCTAACATTGTGATCTAACTTCTCTAAGTTGATATTGTCAGAGTGTTTTATTCTAGCAACAGAAATGAAACCAAGACACCCTCATCTTCCCTTAGGAACAGGACACTGCCTGGACTTGTTGTGCTCATCATCCAGGAAGATACAGGCTAGCGTGCTGGCTGATGCTCCTCCCCCAAATCCTCACCTTGGTCCCAAGAAGGGATCTGATTCTTGACTGTTGGGATGGTTTCAGGAAGTGCTCACAGTGCTCAGCCAGCACAGCCAAGCAAAGGATGGGGAAGCCAAGGGAGAGGATGCCTGTGTGTGTTGTGATGATGCTGGCTCCCACTGTGTGCATCTCCACAGAGCCTCTGGCTCCCATTGTACCCATCCCCACAGAGCTGGGGGCTCCCACTGTGCCCATCGGCACAGAGCCACTGGCTCCTGCTGTGCCCATCCTCACAGAGCCGCTGGCTCCTACTGTGCGCGTCCCTACAGAGCTGCTGACTCCCGCTGTGCCCATCCCCCCCACAGCCTCTGGCTCCCACTGTGCCCATCCCCCATGGAGTCGCTGGCTCCCACTGTGTCCATCCCCACAGGGCTGCTGGCTCCCACTGTGCCCATCCCTCCACAGCCCCTTGCTCCCACTGTGCCCATCCTCACAGAGCTGGGGGCTCCCACTGTGTGCATCCCCACAGAGCTGGAGAGACTACAAACAGGTCGAGAAAGACATCCATATGGGTCTACCATGTGATGATCCCCTTCCCCACCACAACAGAAACGCTTATTACTGATGAGATTAAGCAGAATGAGATTTTAATCAGCACAGTGTTTATTCTAACTGGAGGATGCAACAGGGGACAAAAACGTTTATTCCCTTATGGGCTATTGCTAGGGTATGCAAGGGTCTTAGTTTGGTAGACCATAAGCAACTTGGGAAAGAAAGGGTTTATTTGGCTTACACGTCCTTTGTCACAAACCACTGAAGGAAGTCAAAACAGGAACCTGCAGGCTGATGCTGAGGCCATGGAGGAATGCTGCTTACTTTACTGGTTTGCTTCTCATGGCTTATTCACCCTGCTTTCTTTCTTTCTTTTTTTTTTTTGTTTTGTTTTGTTTTGTTTTGTTTTTTAAGACAGGGTTTCTCTGTGTTGCCCTCACTGGTCTGGAACTCACTCTGTAGACCAGGCTGGCCTCGAACTCACAGAGATCAAGAGGGATTAAAGGCGTGTGCCACCGCTGCCCTGCTCAGCTTCCTTTCTTTCCATTTTTTAAATAATTTATTTTTATTTTATGTTCATTAGTGTTTTACCTGCATGTATGTCTGTGTGAGGGAATCACACAGATCCCCTGGAATGGGAGTTACAGACAGGTGTGAGCTGCCATGTGGGTGGTGGGATTTGAACCTGGGTCCTCTGGAAGAGCAGCCAGTACTATTAACTGCTGAGCCATCTCTCCACAGTTCCTCAGTCTACTTTCTTATACAACCCAGGACCACCTGCCCACACCCACTGTAGGCTGGATCCTCCCATATTGTCAATCAAGAAAATGTCCCACAAACTTGACTATAGGTCAATTTGATGGAGGGCTTTTCTCGGTTGAGGTTTGCTCTTCCTTGATTGTAGTGCAACACCTGCTCTATGCACTATGGTATGGTTCACGAGGGGGGAGAGAGAGAAAAAGAGAGAGGGGCGGAGTAATGCCAAGAATGCCCCCTTTATTGTGTTCCAGGGCAGCTTATATAGGGTCTCCTTGACTAATGGCCACGCCCTAACTCTCAGCTGCAAGCTCACCAGAAACCACTCCCCTGCCATCAAGAACTCCTGAGGGTCTCATGCTCAGAGCAGCTGCAAGCATAGGAAAACAAACTGTTTATTCCAGCAGGCAGGGGGTCACAGGAAATTCAGGGTCTGAGGGTCACAGTCCCCAATACTTGACGACCCTAGCTTGTGTCAGGTTGACAAAAGCTAACAAGCATATCAAGGTGCAATGACGAAAGAGATTAATAAGAGAAAAAAGCATACATATTTCATCTGCTATCACCTTTGATTTGTACATGCCTGAAGACCTCTGTTAAAAAGAAGTAAATACTCAGGTTGTAATTGACTTGATGTGTGTAGGAGGAGGTCTGTGGACCACTTTAACCAAGTAAATTTGGAACTCACATCCTCAGACCTTTATACACCTTAGAACATTTTCTTAGACCCTCGAAACTTGAAGAGACTTAAACGTTCTTTCTTTCCATCTGATGATTTCCTGGAGACACAGCAGTCACTACTGAGAACAGCCATTGCAAAGCATGTTCCTTTAGTGGAAAGTTACATCTGAAACCTGTTTACCTTTTAATATGAAGCCTATTGGTAAGGCAAACCTGTCTACCTTTTCTCTACAGGAGACCGAGTAGCTCTAGCAAAAGCAAGGCTTGATTTTTACAATGAAATAAGCTAACAAGGTGGCTGCAGCCGTAGAGAAGAGCCTGCTGCTTCCAAGCTGACAAAGCTCTAGTTAGCCTACTCGTCATTACCATTAACGCTCTGAGAAGGATAAATTATAGCATGAAGCATAATCCAAATGGCCTATGTATCAATTAAAATGACAGAGACTAACCCATTATCTAAATGGTTATCTGTCACGGTCCAGTCATGATGGGTTCATACGCTCCAGGGTAGAGGGGTGTCGATTAGAAAATGTTAGGCAGAATAGACAGAGGTACAAAAGAAATGCAGAGACATAAGATAGTACCAGGAAGGCAACTCAGTGAATACTGAATACTGAACCTTCCCGTGTTTATTTTCTATATGAAGGCAGGCAGGACACAAAGGACAACCAGAACAGTTACTTGCTTCAATACTTGAGACATCAAGCAACTATTTCCTGAGTTAAGTATCCTGATGTTGGGCAGGATATGCAGCAAATACACCTTAGACCAAGTATCCTGTAGGCAGCCACTCCTTTTGTCAAACCTATTTATTTATTTATTTATTTATTTATTTATTTATTTTTGAGACAGGGTTTCTCTGTAGTTTTGGAGCCTGTCCTGGAACTAGCTCTTGTATAAGGCTGGCCTCGAACTCACAGAGATCTGCCTGCCTCTGCCTCCCGAGTGCTGGGATTAAAGGCGTGCGCCACCACTGCCCGGCTCAAACCTCCTATTTTAAAATGAAGGAGCAGGAATAGGCTTGAATTCTCTGACCTTTGGTCAGGGTGGAGTGGATTCACCTCTATGGGCCATCTTAAAGTCCAAAAGACCAAGTAAGTACACCCTAGGTCAGGATATTTCGTTTGTAGCCACACTTGTTGTCAACAACTTTGAAAGAGTAAAAATAAGCTCAAACTCTCTGACCTTTAGTTAAGGTGGAACAAGGCTTGCATCTGTGGGCCCCCAGGCTCCTCTGGTCTCCATGGTATTGGGGGAAGAGGTACCAGGACAGCATTAATCTTCAGCTGCCAGGCCCAGAAGGTGAGAGGCTTTCCTATGGAGGAGGAACATGGGGAGACTGATCTCACTTTGTGTAGGCAAAGGAGGCTATCAATTCTTTAGTGTCCTGCTTATTCACAGTTTGGGCAGGGTCCTGGAATCAGGTGTGGCATTGGGGCAGTCTTGCCCAATGGTTAGCATTATCACAATCCAGGCAGAGACATTGTGGTACCCTGCCAACTTCTTTGGAGACCTTGGAGTTTCTGTTTATCGTAATATGCTTTTTCCATTAAATGTTTTAAATGCCATATTTATCAGATCTCTAGCAAGCTTGAGTACTGTTATCTATTAAGTATATCTGAGCTAAACAAATCTAGGCTTAACCTCAAAAAGTATTTAACATGACTACAAGTTTGATTATTATAGATGACTAACTACTAATATGTATTTATTTTAATATTTTAATTATATATTACATCTTTAAATGAGCTGCTTAGGTACACTATCTTAAACAAGATTAGAAATATATATATATATATATATATAAAATAACAAAAATAAACTTAAATTTTATCTATATATAAAAATCCATACCAATGTGAAATATTTGAGACTAGTAGTTGTTTTTTCACAAGTATATTCAGTAATCTACCCTTTTGTATATTCCCCCTTTTATTCGAAAAAGGTCCCTGAATCTAAATATGTATTAATAATATAAAACATTTTATAAACTTAAAATTTTCCATAGGCTTATAAATTTAAATATTTTTAAAAGGTGTTCCTTAAAATTACCCAGTTTTTAAATTTTCTGTAAAATTTTAAAATTTCCTCTTAAAAATATAAAATCTCTCTATTGTATGCTTCTGCAATATCAAAAATAATGTACCTTTTTTTATTTCAAGAGGGAGAAAACGTCCCAACCACAATCTGCACAGGGCAAAACCGCACTCCAATAGCACAAACAATCCAAAGCTCAGCATCTGGGATCATTCACCTTTTGGATCTCTTGAGAGGCTTGGATCACCTCTTTGGCCCCACCCTCGGCAGCATGTACACAGCCCGCCTTCTAGATCTGAGCCTGCTCCATTTCACTGTGGCTGGTGTTTCTGGTGACTGTCACATGGCATTGGCATTTCTAAAACTGCTAAGGTCCACATTGCGACTGGGCCCTCTTTAGAAACTCTAGCCCTGCTACACATTTGCAAACCTCAGCTGTTCCCCATGATCCCTTCATGTCTTTAAAACCATTGTCACCTGGGTGACTCTTAAATTACAAAGTTCAGTTGCAGAGCAAGGTTCATTCTTGCATATAAAAGCATGGAGGTGTAGTTTTGATGCCTTATTGAACAAACATCTTTTTTAAGACTTTTTTTTTTATTATTCTTGATGACGTACGGGAGCATGTGCACGTGTATCCAGGTACCCTTGTGGTCAAAGGCATGGCAGTTCCCTGGAGCTGGAACTGCAGTTGGTTGTGAGCTGCCCATTGTGGGTTCTAGGAATTGAACTCAGGACCTTTGGAAGAGCAGTATGTGCTCTTAGCCTCTGAGACATCTCCCCAGGACAAGACAGGAATTATCACATAAAAATCCATCCTAATCCAAAATATCTTGGAGACCTGTTGCTGCCTCTTTGGTAGGTCCACTCCACATGGTCACTTTTTTTTTTTTGTTTTTTTGTTTTTTTGTTTTTCGAGACAGGGTTTCTCTGCAGCTTTTTTAGAGCCTGTCCTGGAACTAGCTCTTGTAGACCAGGCTGGCCTCGAACTCACAGAGATCCGCCTGCCTCTGCCTCCCGAGTGCTGGGACTAAAGGCGTGTGCCACCACCGCCCGGCCACATGGTCACTTTTTAAATCAAGATGGTGATGAAATCCCGTCATATCCATCTTATTTAATCTTAGCAAAGATTTGTGACTGCCCAAAGATAGCAAAGTCACATGACATTTACCTTCTCCAACCCTAGCAAAGATGGCGACAACCCACATGGCTGCCTAAAGATGGCAGAGATCCCAAATGAATCATGCCCATGGTTCCTCTAAAATTACCCATGTGTACACTTTTAGTTATTAACTCCTAGTGTTATTAGTTGTAAGTTAACTCTTTTAATAGATTTTTTACAGATTTTTAGCCATGTCCAACAAAACAGATTTATAAATCTCAATGTCCAGAAGGCTCGCATACACCAAGTCTAATTGTTCCGTCTGTCATGCTTTCCTTCTTTCCCTGTGACTGTGCCTGGCAAATCAAACTGACACAGGACACAGGGGAAACCTAAATATGCCTGGGTCTATTGAAGGGAGAGCCACAATCCAACTTTAGAGCCAGCTTTCCTGTAAAGAAGACTAGAATAAAACTTTAATGTTAACTACACCAAAAAGACATCTGAACTCCTACTAACCCAAATCCAGTGACCAGAGAGCCAAGAGATAAATTCTGAGCCCCAGTCATAAATGCAGCGGTGGTGACTGACAGCTGATGGTGGCAGAGACAGTAAATAAATACATCTCTCTAAAAATTGCATCTAGGATGGGGCTGGAGAGATGGCTCGGCGGTTAAGAGCACTGGCTGCTCTTCCAGAGGAACCACGTTCAATTCCATGGGAGGCTCACAACGGTCTGTAACTCCAGTTCCAGGGGATCCAACACCTTCATTTGGTTTCTGTGGGCGCTGCACACGTGGTGCACGGGTATACATGCAGGCGAACACTCGTACACATAAAATAAAATAAGTTTTAAAAATTCAAGTTAAAAATATATCTATCTTGAAGACTACAGACTGCCTTTCTGTGTCATTATTCCCTAATCAGCAGTGGATTGCTATATACACAGCCTTCGTATTTCAAGGGGCAGAAATGCTTTACAGATTTGAAGTATCTGGGGTCTGTGGGCAGGCTATATGTGCAAATGTTACATGCTTTAACAGGAGAACTGGATATCTTCAGATTTTGTCTGTGGGTAGCTAGAATCCTGGACCTAGTCCAGAGGGTGACTATAAGCATGTCATTTTAGATGTCATGTTTCCCATCCCTAAATCCTCAGGTGTTCCACTGAGGATCAGGCAGGATGTTTGAGGCAGAGACAACTTCAAAGTCCCCTAGGGCCTCTGAATGCCTGACCTAGTGGTTCTCTGAGTTCTTCCAACTTTGGGTCTCTGAGTCTCTTTTGTGGCCTTCTTCAGCATCTCTGTAAGGTAGCTTCCTCTGGTGTCTCTCTGCAGTCTGTATCTGGTCTCAGCATTTCCCAGCAGGAAGCCAGGAACTATCAGTATCCTGTGCCCCTTGAAGATACTAATGGGCTCTTCTGTGTTCTCTCACTCCTAACTGGACACCTATGAGAAAACAAGCTGTAAACAGAGATTGTACTTCTGTTTCCCTGGCCTGCCAGACCTGAATAATCATACAGAAACTATATTAATTACAACACTGTTCGGCCAATGATTCAGGTGTATTTCTAGCTAGCTGTTGCATCTTAAATGAACCCATTTCTATTATTTTATATTTTACTATGAGGCTCGTGATTTGCCGGTAAGGTTCTGGCATCTTTCTCCTTTGGCAGCTCCATGGCATCTCTCTGACTCTGCCTTCTTTCCTCCTCTATCTCTGCTTGGATTTCCCGCCTGGCTATATTCTGCCCTGCGATAGGCCAAAACAACTTCTTTATTAATCAATGGTAATAAAACATATTCACAGCATACAGAGGGGAAATTCCATATCAGGGGACCCTCCCCCAACCCCCGGTCTTGTCAGCTGGTGCCTGGGCCTGCAAACTTCTCCACTAACTGTGGTAAATGATCTGAGGGTCCTAACAATGGCCAGATGGCCAGGTCAGGAATATGAGAAGCAGGCGAGAACCAGGCAGCTGAGGTGGGCTCTGCTCTAGGGATGATGATGCATATGTTACAAGCAGAGCTCACAAGCTATCAGCTGCACTTTGATACAACCATATTTATACTGTTTGGATACTTTCCTACCTGCTGTGTAGAAGGCGAGTCTTGTATGGTTGCAAAAGAAGCGCTGAGAAAATGATTAGACAATGTTCTGGCTTCCAGAGCTACGGGCAGCTTTGGTTTGGAGAAGGTGTCAGAAGGAGAGATGGAGGCACCAGGCTTGGCCAAACATGTTTCTCTATATTTAGTGGCCATGGCCTGTGTACTCCTCATAATAACTACACCCTTGGAAGTAGTAAAGGACTAGCGCCATGACCTCTTCCCATGGTCTTCTCGCCCCTCCAGTGCAGAAGCTTATCTCGGCTTTATAGATTATAGCCATGGTGGGCTCTTATCACCGTTGAGGCAGTCGCCACCGCAGAGTCATGGGCACTGACCCACCTCCACAGATCTCAGGCTCTTTGGAGGGATGGGAAGAAAACAAAGACACAAATTAATCCAAAGGACCCCTGGAGAGGAGAGGTGACAAGCACCCAGATGACACATGAACTGTCCTGTGTCTGATCTGTCCAAGAGCAGTCAAGAGATACCTTGATGCAAAAGCAGACAAAACAAATGAATGGTGAGGGGATGAGAGCCGTACAGGGTCAACGGAAGCATGCATGGAGGCCCCGGGACATAAGGATGAGAAGGGGACTTTCCTGAGCAGAGGCCAGGGGAAAGCAGGATGCACATGCATGTGTGTGTTTGTGTGTGTGTTCTTGTAGTAAAGAAGGGTCAAGAAGATAGAACCTTGGAGAGTGGAGAGAATTTGATAAGAATTAAAGAGTACTTCCCATCTGGGTGGTGGTGGCACATGCCTTTAATCCCAAACCTTTAATCTTGAGAGACAGAGGCAGGTGAATCTCAGTGAATTCAAAGCCAGCCTGGTCCACACAGAGAGTTCTAGGACAGTGGGGCAGGGGAGGGAGAAAACAGGAGAGAAAGAAAGAGGGAGGGAGGGAGAAAGTGAGGGAGAGAGAGAAAGGGAAGGAGAGAGGGAGGAAGGAGAGAGAAAGGGAGGGAGGGGGAGAGACTCTGTCTCCTAAAAAAAAAAAAAAAAAAAAAAGGCAGCTTCCAGACTTCTCCAGGTTTGGGCAAGGCACTGCAGCTGAAAATACATATCTGGCTTGAGACACTCAGTTTTACTCGAAGATGATGGTTTACACTGAGGAGCCAAGGCCCAAGCTCTGAAATCTCTAAAAGGGGCACACAGGGTATCAGATGAGTCTTTCAGACAAATCATTGTGGCTTTGACAGCCTTTGAGGGTCAGAGGGAGGGGAGGAGGGGTGATAAGGGAGGAGAGGAAGGGAGCAAGGAGGAGAGGAGAGGAGGGAAAAGAGGAGGGGAGAAGGGAGGGGAGAAGGGAGGGGAGGGGAGGTAGAGGGATGGAGAGTCAAGAGGTAGAGTATAGCAATCACTTCATTTTTCCATAAGTGAAAATTTCAGGAAAATGCACAGCTTGCCAAAGCCTGCTGAATGTCATTGCATCAGTTAAGGTTCCGTTGCTGTCACCAAACCTGACTAAGGAAGGACCTGTTAGCTCACACATGCAGAGTGGGGGTGCGATGCTCATGGAAACAGCGGGGTGTGGCTGGGACTTTCTTCCTCCCATCCCATCTTGGAGGAAAGCAGAGAGAGGATAAGGAGTGAGCCCAGGCTCAGAACACTCAGGGACCACCCCCAGTGACTCTCTTCCTCCCGCAGCCTCTGGGTATATTTCTCATTAAAAACACAATATTCAACAAAAGGGGAATTTTTCTGTCTCTCCATATCCAGAGCCCTTTCTGTACCAATTTTTTGTCTTTATTGAAAAGAGAAAGTGGCTTATTATTCTAATAAGATGAACATAGGTGACAATCCCTTTCCAATTCTCTTTTGTTTTTATTTATTTGAGACTCACTTGGAGCATGAGGAAGAGCATAAGCCGAGCCTCCTCCTGACTCTGTTTCTTAGTCTTTTGAGGGAAAATTTCCACGCTATAAAATTGATGAAATGCCTGCCAATTAGTAAAAAAGTATCTGTAGCCCGGGAAACATACATGCAAAATGGAAATAAAGCAAACAAACAAACCTATGGGGATAGATAGGAAACTTTCATAGATGGTGCTTTGAAATTAATTGAATTCTTTTAATGAAAAGAGAAAGGGAACAAGAGGCAAAACACAAATTGAAATCCTTCTGACAAACACTTAAAATATTTATGTTGGAGAAGACTAGGGAATGGGGGTGTAGGTGCTTGTCTTCAAATGTATGGGAGCAGTAAGTCACTTTTCACCCCTGAATTCCAATCTTGGGAATGTCTCCCAAGGAAATCATCTGAAGGATAATTGGATAATAATTTGAAAATTAGAAAAGCAAGCTTGTACTTGTGCCTTCCTGGGTCTTTCTTGCTTCACTACCTGTGGCATTTGAGAGGAACCAGACTTTGTTTAGCAGGGGGTGGTGTGGATGAGATGGCCCGATGGAGTGAGGACGTGGAGAAACTTGAGGAGGGAGGTGGGGTGTCGGTCATGATGAGACCTGAGAGGGACAGGAGGAACTCTGAGTAAGGCTGTAGCTGGAGGTTAAGAGGGAAGGCTGAGTCAAGGGGTACTTAGAGGAGCATTTGCACATATGTTGGGAGAGGGGCAGAGGACTTGCTTTGGGTGGACAGTGTTGAACCAAGTACCATGAGGAGCCAGGTGAGTGTGCTGGGGTTTGCCTGTCTGGAGACGGGCGGGTGGGAAAGCTTGTGGTCAGCTGGCTGTAAATATTCAGGGGACGGTGACCTAATAATTTCCTTCAGACCCCATCTCTTAATACTGTTACATGTCAATTACACGTCAAAGTGCATCTGGAGGGACATTCAAACTGCAGTGCCACAGTTTATGTCCTGCTGTGGATTGCGCTTCACTGTGGGGCTGGCTCAAACCCCAGCTGAATTCCTTATGGTGGAATGTTCTTTTACCCTGCGAGTAGGTGTATTCCTGTGTCAATCTACCCAGATACACTGGTGGGCGACGCTTCAGCCAGGGTCCCCAAGTCCTTGGGCTGTAACTTTAGATAAAAGTTTAAAACCTTTCTTTGGTTTTTTTGGTTTTTTTTTTTTTTTAATTTAAGTTACGTTTGTTTGGGGGAAGTTGCTCACATGCCATGGTGCATGTGTGGAGGTCAGAGGACAGCTGTGGGAGTTGCTCTCTACTACCATGTGGGTCCTGGTGACAGAAGTCAGGTCATCAGGCTTGGTGGCAAATACTGTTACCCGCTGACCCACCTCCTGGGCTCAAGGGGGAACTTGTGACCTTTGAGTATCTGTTTTCTCACTTATACACTGAAGCTGATGGAGGGACACGTCACAGGTCATATCTGTTTCCTTGCCTACACACTGAAGCTGATGGAGGGACACGTCACAGGTCATATCTGTTTCCTTACCTACACACTGAAGCTGATGGAGGGACATGTCACAGGTCATCGTGAGGATGCCTGAGGCCTCATGAATATGCCTATGATCTCTATAAACCACCTCTTCTTCACCTTCTACCGAGGCAGAACTCCTTTTGTCTGTCTTTCACACGAACCTTGGGCTGGTCACTCTGGCCACAGGTTGTCACCATCTGCGGCAGCGTTAAAATTTCATCTGGACCACCCACCCCAGTTACACTGCCTTCTTCCTCATCTGCTGCCCTTGTCAGCTGTCTCTCCTCAGAGGCTTCTAGCTAGAGATGATCAGAGCCCCTCTCCTCCCCCGAGTGAGTGTGGCAGGAGGCAGACAGGTCTGTTTAAGCCCTGGCCCTGCTGCTCACGCTCTGCCTCACTGTGTGTGGTGCCCTCTTGTCTCCAAGCCTCGGACTTGAGACTCTCCACCTGTAAGATGCTACAGCAGCAGCCTGCCACCTAGGGCTGGGGCTCTCAGGGTACACAAGGTAGCTTGGGCGAGAATTCAGCATCCTGGCAGTCACCAGAAGCTCTCTGGTGGGGAGCTGGGCAGGGGAGTTCCGCACCTTGCCACTCTGGTCTAGCCTGTCGACAGCAGTGATGGGATCTCCTGACAGCTCCCCTCCACCAGCCCTTTCAAGGCCAAAGTTCAGAGTGCCATCAGGATGACCTGGCTGTGGCACTGTGGTGACGCCACTCTCTGCGCAGGACTGTAACACCTCCAGGAGCCCCTGCCAATCTAGCCGTGGGCTATGACTTGTGTGCCTGAATCTCCACCCCCCATCTTGCCCTGCAGTGCCCATGCTCCACTTCCCCCTAGGTCTCGCTAGGGGGTCATCTGAGCAGACTGGGTCCCACCCAGTGCAGACGTCTCTCCCGGGGCTAGTCCTCCCTCGTCCCTGGCCTGCAGCGCCCTGAGCACCGTCCTTCCCTCCACAATCCACCTCAGCATACTGTGAGCACCAGTCTTCCCCATGACGGCAGTCCCTGGTGAGGCCCGTGCCCCTTGCACCGTCCTCTGCATTGTCCACTGCCCCAGGCTGCCCCCACCCCCCCGAGAGCTTGTCATGCGTGTCTGTTCAGAGTTCTGTTAATAAATAACGTTTTTCTGGGATTCAGATGCACAAATGTTTACCCACAGGTCAAAGGTCGGCAGAGTCATCTGTCTGTGACTTCAATGTTCAAAACCAGCAATGTCTACCCCCAGAAGAGATGCATTCCTAGGTCCCCTGTGAACACGTGTTATAAAACAGGCATGTCTCGAACATCACATGCCTGAGCTGAGAGACATCTTTCCTGTTTGTGGGAAGTGGAGGGGACAGCTGCTATCCCTGTCCACTGCCCTCTCTGTGGCTGGACAATGCACTCTGCTGGGTGCCCCATGCTGCTCGCCTTCCTTCCCTAAGCTGTGTGAGGTTCAAGAGCTTTGGCTTAACCTTGCTCCTAAGACGAAGCAGTGTGACTGGAGAGGAAGTGGGCGGTTGACTTATGACTGCTCCGAGCCCAGCTCAGGAATGTCCCGTCGCTCAAAACGGGCCTCACATTCCCAGAACTCTGTGGCAGCTGGAGAGGAGGCGAGTGAGTCAGAGATCCCCTGGCTTTCCACAGCTCAAACCTGAAGCCTGGCTGCTCTGCGACGGGGGTGGGCGGATGGAAAGTCCTGGGAATACTGCGTTCCTCACCTGGGATGGCTGTGGCTTTCGGGGTGCCGGACCCAACCTAGCCATCCTGGTGTGGTTGTCTCCAGGCTGGTAAGGTCCTCTGGCAGGCATGTGAGTCCACAGTTGTCCAGATGTCTGCAGAGGATGCTGATATGACCTTGGCCGTGGCTCTGATTATTTGCTTCACACAGATATGACGCCTCTGTCCTTACGTGTGGCATTCGTACCATCAGCTCCGTTCTTGGCAGGGCACCTGGGTTTTGTTCTTGCTTGCCGTCGTTCCTTTCAGGCCTTCACCTTGCTTCCCTGGTCCTCCAAATAGGAAGAGCTGGGAACATTATTCCAAGGGCAAGGATTTGGCAATGGTCCCTGAATGCCAAGCGCAAACCACGGGGTTTTAATGATGCTCCTGAGAGGAGTCACCTGTTCTTTTCCGCCAACCTCTGGCACCTGGCCACGGGGCTAATGAGCTGTGAGCAGACCCAGTCTCCGACCTGCACTGTAGAGGTCTCTTCCAGATATTTCCTACTGCGCCCATGCAGAGGGTCCCTCCTGCTGGCTGTAAGTGGTCATTGTTCTGTAGCCCAAAGTACTGCTGGGCTGTGGACACTCCCATGCCTCCTTTCCATGCTCTTCTTTCCAAATATGCATTAACCCATCCAGAAGGAAAACTCCAACTTCCCGAGTGCTAATAAGAACCTTCCATCCATAAAAGGCCAGGGAGTGCCAACAGGAGCCCTGGAGAGTCTCCGACACGCTCCAAGCACAAATTAACCAGTGTCAAGCAGTCGGAAGGAGGCAGGCAGGCGCCATAGCGCCAAGTCCTGAGACTGCATCTCCACATCAACCATTGTACTATCTCGGAAAGCCATCTCCACTCTCTGACTCAGTGCCGCGTCAGTGTGGCAACCACCCAGATGAGTCCTCCCTGCACCACAGGCCTGGGGGTGAGGGTGCAGAGAGTCTGTGTGTAGGGTGTCCAGGGCACAGGGCTCCAGCTAGCCAGGCATGTGCCACCTTCTCTGGCTTCGGTCTTTGCATCTGAAGACAAGGCAAAGTGACAGGATCTGTCCACAGAGCTGTGACCACAACCAAAGGGCCTCAACGCCAAGATAGTCAAATGCCAAGGTCCTTCCTATGAGGACAGTTGTGGTACCTCCCCACAGGCAGGCTCCACATGCTCACGGCTTGAGTCCTGCTGTGTGGTCTCTCGAAGGGCTAAATCTATCAGCAGCATCAAAAGCAAGCAGAGGGCAGGGGTCAGTGCCACAGTGAGATTCCACAGACTCGAGGAGGAGTGTCTATATGGCTATCCACAAACACTGCCCAAAAGCGGCAGGGGACAACAAGGAAGGTCTTGTGGCCACCCCGTGCCTGTGCTGAGGATGAGGGGGCCAGCAACTGAGGAGATAGCTCAGTCAGGAAAGTGATTGCTAGGCAAGTGTGAGGACCCCAGCTCTATCCTCAGAACACACGTAGAGAAGCCAGGATGGTAGCGTGTAGAGACAAGAGGATCCCAGACCAGCTTAATCAATGAGACCCAGATCCCACTGAGGGACTCTTGGCTCAAAAACCAAGATGGTTAGCTCCTGAGGAATGATGCTCCAGGTTTTCTTTGCCTCTGCACATATGTACACCCATGTATGTGTGAGCACATACATATATAAATACATGCAAATACACACACACATACTAAGGGATGGTATGGAGAAACTGGATTAGAGTTTAGTGGTAGAATTCTGGCCTACTCTATACAAGCCTTGGGTTCCATCCCTAGAATGGGGAGGAGAGAAAGTGGGGAGAGGAGCCATGATGGAGCACATCTCAAATTCTTCCCCCTCTCAGGGCTCATAATAGACAAATAGGCCGTCCCCACTCCCACCTCAGAGAAGGTTGCAGCCCAAGGCAGGAGAAGGCAAGGCTGACACTCCTTCCCCTGAACTTGTATCTCTGGTGTGTCTGAATAATTTCAGAGGTCCAGCAGCTGCTCATCTCTGACCTGGCTTCCTCCGTGCCTGGCCCTCAGGAGGGACCCACTAAAGAAGGCTCTGCTACATTAGTTTAGACTTTGACCTCTTAACAATATCCCCTCTGGTTCTGGTTTGTAAGTCAGGTCTCGGGGGACAATGGAACTTGTGCCGAGTTGGGAGGGTGGGGCTAGAAGGGTCAGCTTTGGGTCCCTGAACCCTCAGAGTCACAGGACAGAGCTCAGGGCACTGCTAGGAAGGCATGCTTAGCTCGTGTGCACACCCCATTAAATAACAAAGATGGTGACAGCACGACAGACACCCTGGAGTAAGAAGGACAGGCCTTTGTCATGCTTTGGGGCCAGGAGTCTGCCTTCTGTGAGGCTCTGGGGTCAGGAGCGGCAGAGCTGACTCAGCCTGGGTCCTCCCTGGCTTTCCTGTGTGACCTCTCAGGCTAGCTGAAGGACTCACCGCCACACCCCGTGTGGCCCTGGAGGGCATGGGATCTCTCCTCTGCTTGGCTACTGCACCCAGGTCAACTGTTACCTGCTCATCTTAACTTCCTTCTCTACAAAAGAGATGGGACAGTATGATTTTCAAAATTATTCAAGGTTTGAAAACTGTGATTCCTGGCACCCCAAGAGGCCCGTTCTACACTTGTACAAGCCTGGCCTACAGACACCACAGCACCGCCGGTTCCCCAAGGTTGGCCTGGGGTAGTGTGTTCGCGTGGCAATAAATGATTTAGAATTAATGGCTTTTGGAAACCACAGGTAGGAACCTCCCACCCCGACCCCATACTGGGATGGGCCTCCAGACCTCACCTCCCGTGACCTGGGCAATCACTCTCTACAGAACTACATCCCCAGTGGGGTCTGTTTTGAATTGTCAGACACACACACACACACACACACACACACACACACACACACACACGCCTGTGCACATGTGATATTAGGGATCAAACCTGGGAAATTCACAGACTAGATTCTGGGCTTTGAGGAGAGAGTAAAGAGGAATGCTGCTCTTTCTGCCTGGGAATGACTGCTCTTTCTGCCCCCCCAGGCAGGGTAGAATAGGGAGGGCTATGCATAAACCGTGAATGCAGGAAATTCTGCGCTGTCTCTCCTGAATGGACCATAATTTTGCTCTCTTTTAAAACTGTTACGGGAGTGGTGAGGGGGCTGGAGAGTTGCCTCAGTGGGGGCACTGGGGGCTCACAGCCACCCACACTTCCCACAGGCACTGCACACATGTAGTACACATATGTACGTTCAGGTGAAACACTCATACACGTAAAATAAATCTTAAAAAGAAATTTTAAAATCTGTTATTAAGGAATGAATTAAAATCATGAGACTCAGAAAATTCTTCTTTGAAAAGGAAATAAACTTCTCGGCCCTTCCAAGTCCCACAGAATCTGGAGAATGTGATCTGCATATAGTTGTCACAAGATCTCACTCCAAACTGGGACAACGTTTCATGAATCTGAAAGAGATTGTATTCAAAAGCTTCCTAAATTTATCTTTAGTTTTCCCAAAAATTGGTCCTAAAATCTAAGAAATGGTATTATTGCCTGAGTAATTGAATCAATGTATTTTAGTTTGCATGTGTCTGTGTGTCTGGTACATATGTATGTGTGTGCAGTACTTTGAATGTAATTGGCCCCCATAAACTCATAGGGAATGGCACTATTAGGAGGTGTCGCCTTGTGGGAGTAGATGTGGCCTTGTTGGAGGAAGTGTGTCACTGTAGGGGTGGGCTTTAAGGTTTCCTATGCTCAAGTTACGCCCAGTGTGACAGTTCACTTCCTGGTGCCCCGCAGATGAAGATGTGGGACTCTGAGCTCCTTCTCCAGCACCATGTCTGCCTGCACGCTGCCTTGTCCCACTGTGATGATAATGAACTGAACCTCTGAGACATTATAAGCCACCTCAATGAAATGTTTTCCTTTATAGGAATTGTGGTGGTCATGGTGCCTCTTCACGGTACTAGAAACCCTAAGACAGTGTGTGTGTGCATGTGCATACTAGTGTCTATCTGTGAGCATGAAGGAACCTGAGGCGTATGCTGTAGCGCATCTGTCTGCCTCTGTACCACACAGATGGGATTATATGGGTTTATGTTCTGGGGGTCCTGGGGGATTTGAACTCTGCCTCATGATGACAAAGCAGTCTTACACAGTGACGTGTCTCCCTAGCCTCGAGTCAGCCATTTCCTTCAGGAGGCTGTCCAGTTTGCAGAGACACCTGGAAGCTGCAGTGTCCACTGTTAGGGTCCATCTCTTGACAGCCGTTTCCTTCATGTGACGCTGACTCTGTCTTTGGGATTGGATAAAGCTGAGACTGTGAGCCTTCCTCCCGAGCTCCTTCAACTTGGAAAGGGACCTTTGTTCAGGCCAGTTTCCTCCTGTTCTGTGTGATCTTCAGCCACAAGGAACAAAACTCTCTGCAGGAGCATCAGAAGCTAAGATTTCAAATGTCTGGTGTTCCAGATTCCTGGGTGCGCAGGGAGGAGGATGCCAGGTCATGGGGAAATAACAAGAGAGACTAGACTCACAAGACAGATCAGCAAAGGCTTTAACGAATGTGTCGCTACCACAAGGCTTAAGGCCGTTCACACAGGGCTGAGGATGTGGCTGTCTGTGGCCTAGCATACAGGAGGCCAGGGGTCCTACCCCTGACATTCATATTCTAGGTGAAATGGCACAGACCTGTAATTCTGGCACCAAGTAGGTGGAGGGACACACAGTTGGTGGAGGCAGGAGGATCACAAGTTCAAGGTCATCGGTGGTGGCTTCTGGTCCCCATTGTTTCCAAGACATCTTGTCAAGGGTGGGATGGCCCACGGCCCATGGCTTTTGGAGTGCTTACGGCCCCTTCGGCTCACTAGCCCACTCTTACTTTCTGGAGCGTTAATCTTTTATTTACTTATACTTACTTTTGTTTTTCTTAATAAATGATCTCTGTTTTTACTTTGAATCTTGTGTCGTCCCTGTTCCTATCGTTTCCCTTGGACAGAAGAAGCTGGGTTTTTCAACAGATGCTCCTGGGAGGTTCCAGCCAGTGCCTCCCGGGACCCACACAGACACCTAATTCTTCCGGTGCCCGACTCCTTTATGTCAAAGGTAATATTTGTGCAAAACCTTCCTGCCCCCCATGGGCTGTCAGTCATTTCTGGGTACTGACAACTCCCCTGCAGTGTAATTCCAGGAAGTCAGCTGTTAGGCTGCTTTTTAGGGAGTAAAGGAAAGAAAAGTGAAAATGTTTTCAACACACTTTTTTCCCTCCTAATACTTTTCTTTTTGTGACTATAATAAAATGACATCATCTCTCCCCTCCCTTTCCTCATGCTAAGCCTTTTCATACACCCTTATCCCCTTTCAAATTGGTGGCTTCTTTTTCCCGTTAACTGACCTTACATGACCAATTGGCATGCTTGTCCCTGGGGAAGACTTTCCCCCACCCTCAGCATTCCGTTGTTGCCTGGAGTTCTTTGTGTGGGGTTTCCTTGTCCTTGTTCCGTGAGACCTTGGGTGGCGCATCTGACACTACCAGTGGCTCACAGCAAAACCCTTCATCTTCTGATTCTTACAATCTTTCCGCCCACTCTTCCTAAAGCCACCCATCCCCCAGCCACAGGTGTGGGAGCTGCTTTGTAGATGTTTTCAAATATGTTTGCCCCGTGGCTCAATCTGCAAGCAGGGACCCTTCGGATCCAGAAGGCTCTGTTCCGCCCTTGACTCCAAGAGTTTGGTGGCAATCCAGGTATCTTGGACAGAAGAGGGAAGAACAACAGTTTCACGGCAGACAGCCCTCTCGGGGCTCAGGAGTCTTCTGTAAGGAGCATGGAACCCTGCAGGCAGACTTCTCTGTTGACGAAGAATGGTCTGTTTAAAGCTGTGGTTGGCGAAGATCTTGGAGCTGCTTGAGAGGGACATAGCCAAATCCAGCTTCTCCCAGTTTTCCTAGATTGGCACAGTTCCAAAAGGGGTGGAAACTCTCTGTTCATCAGTTTTCCCAAGTGCAGAATCATAACAATTATTTGAACCCATTTTATAGAACGATTACCATAGAAACAGAAGCCCCAATGAGGCTTAAGAAATACTTTATTCTAGCTAATTGTTCTGTTATCAGTTAAAATTGCTGGCCCCAGGGAAGCCTGTGCAGAGAGCATCTCCAGCCTCCAGGACATTGCCTGATTACAATCTACTATCAGGGCCTTGGAAGCTCACAGCTGGGGCTTCAGTGGGTTGAAGCCCCAGGAAACTGACCAGACAGGAACTTCCTGGGCCAGGGCTGACCCAGGATCCAGCTGCCTCTGTTCCTCCTAGTCCACCACAGAAAGCAGTTTTGATTTTATTTCGTACACATTTTCTTCCCTCCCTTGGTAATTAATCAGAACACTGTAGCTAGTCAAAGCCCATGGGGAATGTTCTAGAAGTTTCTCATCTTATAGCCCGTCCAGGAGTGAGTAGTTCTCAGTTTTCTGACTCAGACCCTGATCTGAACCCAGCTGAAGCCACATCTTTTGTCTACATTGTGGTCTTGTGGGAAACTCCTGGGGTGTACTCTCCTGAACCTAGATAGAGAACAGACTTGGTTATATGACGGAGTCAGATCTCATATTTTCTTTTTTCTTAAAAAACTTTTTAGGATGGACCTGGTGGCACTCTGGGAGGCAGAGGCAGGTGGACTCTGTGAGTTCAAGGCCAGCCTGGTCGACAGAGTGAGTTCCGGGATGGTTGAAGCTTTGTAGAGAGAGATCCTGTCTTAAAAAGACACAGGGCTGGGGTGGGCAGCTCAGTTGGTAGAGTACTTCCCTAGCATGATTGAGGTCCCTGCTTCCATCCCCAGCAAAAACAATACAAGGTGGCACAATTGGGAGGTAGAAGCAGGAAGACCAGATGTTCATGGTTTTCAAAGCAAGTTTGAGGCTGCCCTGGGCAGCACGAGACCCTGTATCAAAAAGTCATGCAAACAAAAAGGACAAAACTCCAGTCAAACTAAAACACAGCCACGCACAAACACGCACACACTTTACTTGCATAACTACGCATGAGCACACACACGGTCCAGGCCTACACAGGGTCAAGAGCCTCAGTTTTTTATTGTGTCATTGGAAGGGGCATGATGGCACACCGGGAGCTGCCCTCTCCTGAGATGGAGCTGCTGCCTTCCGGAACCTGCACCTATTATGCAGCCCCCACAGCTTCTTGGGGTCACTGACCCCCTCTCTGTAACAGGGCCAACAGTGCCTAAGAGCACTCCTCCCTGGATGTTTTGGAATGGCACCCTTCTGCAGGAGTCCCAGGGTCAGTCATAGGGGCGGAATGCCAGAGGGATGAGACCAGGTCCTTTGGTGTCTGGATGAAAGTGAGCATAGTCGGGAAACGAGCCCTCATCCATACAGTCCCCAGGCTTGTGACCAGACCTGTGACAGCGTGTTGCAGTTTTCATTGCAAGCATGTCATGCCCATATCCTGGAGTCCCCCCCCCCCAAAACTAGCTAGGAGACCAAGTCCTGTATGTAAAAGCAAAGAGCCTTTATTCTCACACAAGTCTGCAAACTTAGACTCTCCGTGTGTTCAAAATATTGGAGTGTTCAGAGAGCCCTGAACTCAGTTGGGGTAGGGTTTTTCTAATAGCAAAGGTAGGGGTGAGGGATTTCTAAGGTTCAGGACCCCTGATTGGCTGATATTTGTCTAGGAGTGTCCTGGTGAAAAGCCATGGGTGTGTGCTGGCTGGTGATCCTAGTTACGACGATTGGAACCGGTTGGAATGTTAGGAATTTCCTTTGGATGGTCTGTTCCTGGGTGGTGCCTGGGTGGTCTCGGTTTGTGGTCTTTCTTGGAACCAGGTATTGCCTTAGGGTCAACAACTGAGACTCGGGCCTCTTTTGAGCTTGACCTGGCTGGGTCCTCCAGTAAGGTGGAAGCATAATCCAGAAGTAGGGGCTTGGGAGCTATCTCGGTGGTTAGAGCAATGGCTGCTCTTGCAGAGGGCCCAGGTTTGGTTCCTAGCATACACAAGGTAACTCTATTGTCTGTAACTCAAGTTTGAGAAGCTCATTGCCCTCTTTAAACCTCCGTGGGCATCAGACACACATATACATTCAGATAAAACACCTATAGAGATAAAAGAAAAATTAAAAAAATCTTAAACTGGGTGGTGGTGGCGCAAACCCTTTATCCCAGCAATCAGGGAGGCAGAGGCAAGCAGATCTCTGTGAATTTGAGGCCAGTCTGGTCTACAGAGTTCCATGACAACCAGAGCTACATAGAGAAACTCTGTCTCAAAAAAATAAAAGATCCGCCCCCATCCTCTCCCCCACCACAATATGAAACAAACAAACAAAAAACCTTTAAGAAAAAAAAAAAAAACAGTGTGATTGGAAGTATTAGCACAGTAAGAAAGGGGGAGAAGCCCAGGCTCCTGAGCTGCCTTCCTGTCTCCTGTTGGCAACGTCTCCAGGGGAAGTAATCGCTCTCCTGTGCAGATGACCAGGCAGAGGCTTCACCACAGAGACAAGTCTTAAGAGTCCCTGAAACAGCTGAAGTCCAACTTGTCCCCTAGAAGACACAAGGCCAAAAGCCAGTTCCCAGACCAGTGGGGTGGTTGCGGGGGAGGGGGGAAAGGGCAGGTCCCAGCCCAGCAGCACTTGGGAGCATAGCTGACTGGATAGAGAGTCCTGGATGTGCAGGCTTCCAGGTTTCCTGGTCACTTGCCCTGTTCAGCCCCAGACGCAGAGGGACTAGGCATTCGGAGTCTCAGAGGACCTCTGTGAGCCAGGACTTGTGCTGTCCCAACACTGGGTCTAGACCCTGTCCACCTCCAACAAAGTGGAGTCACAAGCCTTTCAAACCTGTGTTAGTTCAGGACCGTTGGCCACCTGTGACCTTCCTTCCTATGATCTAGGAAGTGTCATGAACAGATGCCAATCACTTTATCCAGAAGCTTGGGACCAGAGGATTTTAGAATTCTGCTGGGTTTTTATTTGTTTGTTTTGTTTTGTTTTATTTTGTTTTGAGACAGGGGTTCTCTGTGTAATGGTTTTGACTGTCCTGGAATTCGCTCTAAAGACCAAGCTGGCCTTGAACTCAGAGATCCACCTGCCTCTGCCTCCCCAGTACTGGGATTAAAGGTGTGTGCCACTATGCCCAGCTGGCTTTTCTGATTTTGGGATTTTTTTTTTTAGTGATATCCAAGTCTAAACATCAATCCGATTTCTGTTTCCTACATACCTTACACATATGCACAGCCTGAAATGACCTTTAAGAAGTATTATGTCTGTTATGGTTTAGGTAAAACACTGTGGTTCTCCCAGTGGCTTGTGGGCCATGAGGGCCGCGGGTCCCAGGTAGGGAGCCACGTGCGGTTGAGAGAGATGGATAGGCACTCTATGCAGAGAAAGTGGGTATTTTTTTAGTGGATTATGGAGGGGAAAGGGAAAGAGGAGAAAGGGAGAAGAACAGAGAGGCAGAGAGAGAGAGAGAGAGAGAGAAACAGAGAGAGAGAGAGAGAGAGAAACAGAGAGAGAGAGAGAGAAACAGAGAAGAGGGGGAGGAGAGGAGAGGAAAAACTACCTCCTTGAGAGAGGGGGGAAAGGGAAGGAGCTCAGGCTGGAAGCAGAAGGAAGATCCACTTGCCTCAGCGGAAGGGGAGGGAGTGGGCGGGGGCTTATCTCTTAAAGGAACAGGACAGACCATTACAGTCTCACCTCTGCTTTATAATAAAAAAGTGGGAGGTTAGGCACAACAGGTTAAAGGAATTGGGATGGCAGATTCTCAAGACTGCTTCCTGCTTATTTGTGGGGTCGTCTTGGGGGTGAACCTGAGAAAAGCTGGGTGCTGGTTGGGGTATCTTTGCTCCTGTCTGGTGTTTGTGGTATGGAAATGTCTGGTGTCTCTTTCACCTGTTTAAGGTATTGGCAGAACAGAGGACAAAGTTAAGTTTAGGAAAAAAAAATTAGGACCAGGTAATTGAGAGGGGTGTATCTGACCTGTTAAAGGTGGATCCTTCAATTCGGCTCCCTGGAACTCACAAGAATTTTTTTGGTTTGTGAAAACATAAGTTTTAGACATATACAGTGTATAAACAGTAGCATGTCTTTGTCAGAATGACTGTGACAGATGTTTCTGCACAATAAAAAGTATTTTTAAGACTATGGAAGGCAGTGTGAGAGAGAAATTTGATAACTTGTATTTGTCCTCACACCTTTATAACTTGTAGGTACACACCATAATAACTTGTATTTGTGTTTTTCTGAAATTTGTTTGGTGAGGTTGTCCTTTTCAACTGACAAAACCTCTCAGCTGTCAAACTGTATCCGAGATCTTTGAGAAGGATAAAATTTTACTTGAGTTATTGATTAAAAAATGACAGAGATCTTGGTTGGCACCTAGAGCTACTCCTCAGGGTCTTCCATGGTCGTGGAGGGTCGTATTTGCCTTTTGCTGTTTAGTGCAGGGCCTGCCAGGCTCCAGAAGATCCTGTAGGTTGAGAAATCTGTAGGAAGACAAGCCTACCTTGACCCGAGCAGCTAGGCTGTCGATTCCAGTGATTCTGTCCACTGTCTGGAGATCTTCAGTTTAGATGAAAGGCAGTTTTTCCCAGTGGTCAGCGTTTGGCAGGTGAAGGGAACTGCGGATGGATGTTGTTCTGTGTCTGTCTTCTGTCTTCTTTGGAGGAAGTAGCGTGCTGCTGCTAGGAGCCAACCTGTCTCTTTTTGTTATGAAAAGTCTTTTTAATAATTAAATATTTAAGTGCCATATTTCCCAGATCTCTGAGCAATTGAGGGTTGTTTATCAGGTATAACTACGGTATAGAATCTGCCTAGAGAGCTGGGCCCGAGTTTGACTGTACTGGCTCTCAACAGGTAAGATTTACACTCGTAAAAAGACAGAAAGAAGAAAAAACTGCTTGCAACAGAAGGTTAGCGGCAGAAATGACAATAGTAGAGAACAGCTTAATATACTTTATACCATATTTTTGTAGGAGACTTAAAAGTACATACCAATTTAAAACATGAGACTTATTGTATTTGTAGTCTGGAATGAGATACAATGAACAGAGAATTATAACATTTAACAGAAAACATAGGTGTGTGTAAGTTACATGTATGCACACACACACACAGTGAACGGGAATTGAGTGAAGTGGATGCTCTTGGTGGGCCCTACCAAAGGCATGCCACTCACAAAACACACACGTAACAGAGTCAGCAAGAGGAATTTAGAGACAAAAACATAAGTAAACTGGGGGACCAGGCAGGGTATACCTCAGTAAAGATGGCAGGACTTGGTCACCTGACCTGGCCATCAGTTAAGATGGTGGTAAGGTCACCTGACCTCAGTTAAAAAGCTACAGTTTTTGAGCCATGGGAGTTTTAAACAATAACAAGAGAAACCTAGAGGCATGATCTGCCCTGTTGCCTGTTGCTGAGCCACCGCACCACAAGCCGTGGTGGGAGAGCAAAGGCTGGAATTGAAAGCAGCTGCCTTGCAGATACGACTAATCTTGTTGGTTTCCGCTGGACCAGCGGTAGTGGTGGCAGGGATAGTTAGAGAAAAAGAAGAGCCAGCAGGACATCAGCAGAGCACTTAAAGGTGGGTTGCTGATAGCTTGAGGGTTTATACCATAGCTGAAAACGTGAAAACCCTCGGAAACACCACAGGGCCTATAGGAGGACGTCTCCTCTCTACAGGCTGGGTGTGGATTGGAAACCAGAGTCTAGAGGCTGCTCTGAGTGGTCTCTCATGGCAGGGATCACTTACAAATGATCGAAAAGAAAAGAAGAGAAGAGAAAAGAAAAAGAAAGGAGAAAGAAAACATCCGAGGACCCTGGGCCCCAAATGGAATGCGTCACACAGTGTGAGCAGTTCTAGTGCTGGAGGACTCATCTGCTTAGTCCAGTCATATTTTTAGCTATGGGAAGCAACCAGAGATGAATGTCAGTGAAGGGCTCAACTGTAGCCACGAAGGCTGTGGTTGGCTGACTGGAAGGAGAAAACACACCTCTGAGGTCACTGGTGTGCATAGAGGTCGGAGTTCAGGCAGATACAACACCCGGTTTCCAAGCCCAGGGTTCCATGCATCCTTAAGCGCTCCGCCTGCACCAAATGTTATGGCAAAACACTGTGGTGCAGTTCCCTGGAGGGCGCAGCGGGCCACTGTGTGTGACTTAGAGCAGCGGCGGGTGGGAGACCACGGCAGGCCATGAGGGCAGCTGGTCCCACGAGGGGGAGGGGCCGTGGTGGGTGAGAGACAGAGACGGATAGGCATGCAGAGTGAGGTTGGATATTTATTTAGTGGATTATGGAAGGGAAGGGGAAAGGGGAGAGGGAGGGAGAAGGGAGACAAGGAGGGAGAGGCAGAGAGAGAGAGAGAGAGAGAGAGAGAGAGAGAGAGAGAGAGAGAGAGAGGGGGGGGGGGAGAAGCTACCTCTTCCAGAGAGAGATGGAAAAGAAGGAGCTCAGGCTAGAAGCGGGGTAGGGGAAGTGGGCAGGGCTTGCCTCTTAAAGGGACAGGACAGACCATTACAATATCTATTTGTGTGTGCACATGTGTGCACACGAGCACATGTCTAGGTCAGAGCACAGCTTACAGGAGCTGATTCTTTCTTTCTAGGATGGAACTCAGGCCATCATCAGGCTTGGTGACAGGAGCCTTATAGCTGACCCTGAAGTAATTTTACACATTTCAAATAATTTTCTCCTCTGGACTGCACCCTGTCACGTGAGGACAGGTGTGGAATTTTCCACTCATGGTACATGTCATTTCAGAGCAGCTAGCACTTCACGTTCCTGTGGGAACAAGTTGAGCAGTCAGGCTGGTGGGACTGGCCCTCCCAGGCCAGCTGTGCCATTTTGGCTAGGTTAATAATCCATTTTTGTGCCTCAGTTTCCTCACCTGTGAGATGAAGTAACAAACCCCAGTGACTTCCTCATAGTCTTGCTTAAAGCAGAGGTTCTCAACCTATGGGCTGAGACCCCTTTGGGGCTTGAACGCATATCATAGGGGTCACATATCAGATATTGATATCACGGTTCATAACAGTAGAAAATTACAGTTATGAAGTAACAATGAAAATACTTTTACAGTTGGGGGCCACCACAACATGAGGAACTGTATTAAAGGGTTGCAGCCTTAGGAAGGCTGAGAACCGCTGGCTTTAAGGGTAATAGGGAAGCCAGGCGTGGTGGCTCAGGCCTTAAATCCAGTGCTTAGGAGGCAGATACAGGCGGAGCTCTGTGAGTTCAAGACCAGCTTGGTCTATCACATCAAGTTCTAGGCCAGGCAGGGCTGCACAGTAAGACCCTGGCCAAATAGATAGATAGATGGATAGATAGATAGATAGATAGATAGATAGATAGATAGATAGATAGATAGATGATAGATAGATGGATGGATGGATGGATAGATATAGATAGATAGATAGATAGATAGATAGATAGATAGATAGATAGATAGATGAGAGAGATACATACATACATACATACATAAAGCTGGAGACTCAGTGTGCAACAGCACTTGCTGCACAAATATAAGGACTTGAGTTCAAATTCCATCACCCATAAGAACCCAGGCATAGCTGTGCACGGCCTGTAACCCTGCACTATGGGGTCTGATGGCTGGAGGATTGCTGGGGCTTGTGAACCATGAGCCTAGCTCCAGATTCAGGGAGGATTGCTGGGGCTTGTGAACCATGAGCCTAGCTCCAGATTCAGAGAGATGCTATCCCAAGGAAGAAGGCACAGAGCGATAAAACAGGACCCTTGATACCCAGTGGCCCCCACAGGTAACCATTTGGACACACAAGTGCACACACACAAGCACGCATTCTGCATTCTCCCCCCCCCCTCTCTCTGGCACGCACGCACGCTGCGTTCTCCCTCCCTCTCTCTCTCTCTCTCTCTCTCTCTCTCTCACACACACACACACACACACACACACACACACACACACGCACGCACGCACGCACGCACAGTCAGGTGCAGTGGTGGGCACATGTAATCAGTGCTGAGGAAGCAAGGCCGACAGTTAGGTCCCTCATCAGCTAGCCCAGTGTAATCGATTAGCATTGCTCTCACACTCTGTGAGAGGCTGTCACTAAAAACAAGATGGGTAGCCTCTGAGTAACAACACTCCGGGCTGGACTCTGACTTCCACATGTACATACATACACACCAATAAAAAACAAAAAAAAATAGTAAACATGCCCATATAAAAATGCTTGGACAGGGCCTGGCACCAAGTAGGTATTCAAAGACAGGGTCATCATCTATCCCAGCACTGGACAGAGCGCTCTCCCGAAGAGGCCCAGGGAGGGCCTCGTGAGGGTTGGGACACACTGGCTTTTGAGTCAGGCCATTCCATTTTTGGAAGGAAGAAAATTCTTCATGCGTTTTGCCAAAATCCACCTACTTGCAACTCCCCCACATGGGTCCTGACTCTGCCAGGAACCAAATGTCAAAAAAAAAAAAAAAAAAAAAAAAAAAAAAAAAAAAAAAGTCTTGTGTGAGAGATGGAGAATGTAAATAATCAGGACAGAACTGGGTTGAGGAACGGCAGCCTCCTGCGGCAGCCTTTCCGCGGGGGTTGCCACAGCACTCAGTCTGGACCTAAGTGCAGACTGAAGCCAGAGACCGCTCAGGAATGGCAGCAATCCTCGGTTCTCTGCTCTCATTAGCAATGAGACCTCTCTCTTCCGGCTAGCACATTGTCTCCCTCTTAAGAACCAGGGAAAGTCACTCCACTTGTCCAAAGGTGACAGTCACAAGAGCCCTGCAGCCATGACCTCATCACCCTTAATACGTGCCTGTAATCACCGTGCAGCCAGGGAGTGGGCCAGCGGGGCAGCCACGCGTCAGGCCTCTTGTTTACAGAGCCTTCCAGGGCCCTGCGTCTCTTTCCTGCCTTTCCTGGCATCCTCCTTTGCAGCTGGCGCGTGCGTTGTGACGGCAGGAATGCAGGCGTCTCTATAAAGATAGAGCCGATAGCTTCCCTCTCATGACTCTTGCTTAAAACAACTCAAATATAAGACATGCGAATCAATTAAAACCCAGGCCATCGAGCCAGCTGCTTCAGGGCTGGGCCGTGGTGATTCCTCCTGGGCTGGAGTGAGAGCTGTCAGGCTTACAGATTGAAGGAGGTGGGCAACAGTCTCAGTCACTACAGGGCTTGTCTCTCTAGCTGCTCAATCAAGTGTAGAAAAGAGGAACCTGGCAGTGGGCCCCTGCGTCATTAACCGGTTTGTGGTACTGGTCACAGTTGTGGTCGTAGACTCCGTGGATCTGGAGGACTTGGCTGAGAAAACCCTTGCCAGGACTTCTAGCGGTTAAGAACTTACAGGTGTTTGTAGCCTGTGCCCTTCCTGGGTTTTGAATCTGCACAGGGTGTGTGCCACAGGGCTCCCTCTCCAACTCCAGTGTCCTCCCCCTCTGGGCACACAGAGCAGTTTGCTAAGCTGCCCTTTGCCACTTTGGGTGAGATACTACCTCTATACTGGGGAGCAACCCAATTCTAGCCACCCCCTTTACTCAGGGGTGTATTCCAAGATACCGACAGGATGCTTGGAACTGAAGATGATGGCACCAAATCCAGCTTAGTGACAGTGTGTGTGTGCATATGTGTGTGCATGCGCATTTGTGCACGTGTGTGTGTGCATGTGTACAGCATGCAGAGGCTTTAGGTGTCTTGGGTTTCTCACCAGAAGCTTGCCATCTCAGCAAGGCCAGCGAGGTCCTGCAATCTACTTTTCTCTGTCCCCCACTGCTGGGGTTATAGGCACAAGTAGCCATAGGATTTTTTTTTTTTATTTCACTTGGGTGCCAGGGTGGCTGGCTGCTCAGTGAAGTTCCCATTTAATATTTCTAAACTAAAGTTGATCATAGGTAACTGAAACCCCAGAAAAAGGAAAGTAGACTTGGGGGGTAGAGGGGACAACAGTGTGATCACCATCCTGAGTGGGGTTGGGGGAGGGAACATGACCATGCTCTCCCTCTAGGGTGGGGTGGGGGTTGGGTTGGCACGACCCTGGTCCCCTCCAGAGTTGAGTCTAGAGAAGCTTTTCATCCACCGGAACCCAGAACTTCCCAAATCGCTCCCAGGGGAGGAGGAGTGCATGGAGGTTGGGGGGCAGAGCCAAGGGCCTGGGCTGCTCCTGCATCCTTCCCTGGACCCTGTTTTGCTCAAGTCAGTGATGCTTGTCTTAGTGTTTGGAAGTCCACATTACCATCTCATCTCTGGGTCCAAGCGACAGCAGAAATCCAGAGCGAAGCTTCTAGGCAGCATGAGTCCCCTAAAGACAGCCAGCCTCCACCCCAACTCCTGCTCCTCTAAGAATACAGATAAGACCAAGCCTGCAGATGCACAGGAACAGTTTGTATTGTTCCCTGGGTGTTAAACATTAGCTAGGCTCCTGCTGGTCCTCAGGTCCTCTTATTCCTTAAGCTCTAAAACTGGGCACCAGGGCAGCTCTGCTCCCTAACCCCACCCTGGGCTCACCTTCCTGACCTCTCGTCAAAGGTGTGGGGGGGTTCCTCTTTCCCTGTTGTGTTCTCCTGGACTATCCCAGGTCATCTCTCTCCTCCCTTCTCCCACAGGCAGACTGTCCAAAGGTTCTGTGCCTAGGCGCCCCTGCTGGGGTCATAACCACTCCTAGTTAACTAAGGGCATGGACTTCCTCCTGACTCAACACAGGACACTGACTCACCTGGTGGGAGGTCTTCCAGGCAACCAGACCCTCTTTAAACTCCAGCATGACAAACCTCTGATACCCGGCTTCCTCAGCCCAGGACTCGAGGCAGCCCCTCCCTAGAGTTTCTTACTCGCACCCCTTGGGTTTCCGTTCACCCCTCACCAGAGGACCCAGAGGTACATCACCAAGGACCAAGGATTTCTGTCCACATAGGAGGTACCAGAGCTAAGACACAGCTCTGCCAGCCGTAGCCACTCATGCTGGTCCATCACCTGCCATCTCCCGAGGCTCCTGTAATAGGAGGTCTTTGAAGGGCCTCCAGTGGCTCTGTCCATTCTTGCCTGTTCTGACCCACTCCTGCGAAGGAATTTCCGTTTCTCTGCCCTCTTGGCATCCAGTCCATTTTCTATCCCACGGGTTCTGCAAACCTTCCCAGCGCCTCTGCGCAACCCCATTCCCACCGCTTGCTACTTGTGAGCTCGTCCTCAAGCCTCAGTTTTCCCGTGCAGATCAGCCTTGCACAGCTGGATAAAGGAGAAGGGGTACAGTGTGTCACGGGGGGCCTTGTTCGGACGGAGGGTGGATGCTGGGGTTGGCGAGGATGGTGACGGTGGTGACGATGGTGGTCGCGAGGGAGCCGGAGTGGCACTGGTGGTGATGATGGATAATTGTGGATGACGGTGATGATGGCGGCGTTGGTGACGGTGATAGCGAGGATAACGGCGGCGAGGACAGTGATGGAGGTGGTGATCACACTGATGCCGATGACAACAGAGGCGGAAGTAGTGGTGATGGTGATGGCAATGCTGGCCATGGCAGTGATGGTGACGATGGTGAACCTGTACCTCATGACTATTGATCAGTCTGGAAGGTCTTCCCTTCCCTCCCCCCGTGACATGGACACACACACACACACACACACACACACACACACACACACCCCTACATTACACGTGGAACCAGCATAGGGGCGACCACTCACACATGTTTTCTTCTGGGTCCTACGCCTGGCTCTCCTGGGGTGTGTAGCGGCACAGAACTAGAAGGAGGTGACAATGGGAAGGCTGAAAACAAAGAAAGGAGGCGGCGGAAAAGGAGAAGAGGAGGGGGATGAAGAAGGAGAGAAATGGAGAAGCAGACAGGAAGGGAATAAGGATGTACGGAGGAAGGGGGAGGGAAGGGGAGGCCCCTCATTTCCTATTTACTTACGGCGTGCCAGGCACAGACTTGCAGCGCTTCTCATAGAAGACACATTTACATATGTGGACTTATCTACACACACGTGCATGCACACACACACACACACACACACACACACACATTCATTTAATTTAATTTAATAAACAGGTCTGTTTATGCCTCAGAGAACTCCAGTGAGTGGACAGCCACCAAAACTGAACTAACTGGGCAAAGTCGCCTAAGATAACAGTCGAGTGGAAATCAGCCACTACCAGCAGAGACCCGACTGTCAGCCCTTGCTGTGGGATGATGGCACCTGAGTCCCTGGAGGTCTCTCTGGTAGCTGTAGGAAGTGGTGAGAAGCCAGTGATTGAGGAAGTCACAGATAGGTTGGCAGGAAGGGCCTTGAGAGGACACTCTGGTGACAGGCAGGAAGTGAGCTGATAAACTAGACCTGAGAGATAGGAGGCCTCCTGTCACTCAAAGGCCAGAGGGAGGTGTTTAGTGAAGAGGGGCCTGGGTCCTGCCTCCTGCACTCAGGGGCTGGGCTCAGCCCCAGGGGGGAGCCTTAGTGGCCAGGAAGTGGGGTGGGGGTAGAGGGTGGGGGATGGGAGTGAGGGGGTGGAGGGGTGGGGGGTGGGTGGAATCTGGGTTCCCTAGTCTTCCCCCTTATCACCACCTGGCCCTGACCTACAGGCTGGTGCGCAAGGCCGACTTCCCTCTTAGGTGTCTCCAAGGGTTCTCACAGGCACACCCAGAGATGAACTCTACTCCCAACCCATGGAGCACTCAGGAGTAACCATCACCAGGTGTGGATGCCAAGGACAGATATGTGGGATCACTGCCTGCTGCTCGGGCAGCTTTCCCATAAACTTGAAATCGTAGCCCAGACTGGCTCACACTCACAAAGATCAGCCTGCCTCTCCCTGGGATTAAAAGTGTGCTGGTTTTTCTGTGGGTTTTTTTTTTTTTTTTCATCTCAGCATTGAGAGGCAGAGGGAGGATAGGGACCACAGGTTTGAGGTTAGACTGGTCTACATAGTATGTTCCAGGCCAGCCAGGGCTGCATAGGGTGACCCTGTCTCTTAACAAAACAAGAATTAAATAATGGTAGTAATGATAATGATGATGATGAGGGTATGCTAATAGAAACACAGAGGGTGAGAGACAGAAAGGCGAGGGAGGAAAGGGGAAGGAGAGAAATGGAGGAGCAAGGGAGGGAGGGAAGACAAAGAAGGAAGGAGGAAGACTTAAAAAGGGAAGGAGGGAGGAGATAAAGGAAGGAAGGAGATAAAGGAGAGAGGGAGGGAGGGGAGAGGGAGGAAAGGAGGGAAGCAGGGAAGGCAGAGCGCAGAGGGAGGGGCTGCCAGGCCTCCTCTTTCTTCTTGAAATCACTCACTGTCCTCCTGATTGCAGCCCTTATTTCTAAAACAGACACTGTCAGCTGGCAGACCAAACCTGCCGTAGATTTGCTTGGCCCTCGTGATGTCCCCATGACCTAAATCCGCCCCTCTTCTTTCCCAGGTTTGCCTAGGCCTGCCCACTTCTCTCCGAAGTATAAGAAACCTCTACAGAGGTGTTCTCAGGTGCCTGCTTCGTCAGGGTGTCTGGTCCCTTCTCCATTGGACCCACTCATCCGACCTTCCTTGTCTACTCCAAGCTTTCCTAATTTCATCTGGGGATTTCCACAGTGGCATCCTGCCTGGCCACACATCCCTCAGCTGGCTGAAGCTCACCTACGATGTTGGTAGTTAGCCTAATTTTTCTATGGCACGCTGCTATCCTATTATTTAAGAATGTGACTGTGGGGCTGGAGAGATGGCTCAGTGGCTGAAAGCACTGGCTGCTCTTCCAAAGGTCCTGAGTTCAGTTCCCAGCCCCCACATGGTGGCTCACAACCATCTGTAATGAGATCTGATGCTCTCTTCTGGCCTGCAGACATACATGCAGGTAGAACACACTCTATATAATGAATAAATAAATAAATCTTTTTCTTAAAAAAAAGGAATGTATCTGTGCTGGCTAGTTTTTATATCAGTTTGACACAGGCTAGAGTCATGTGAAAGATGGAAGCCTCAGTTGAGAGAATCCTCCATAATATGGGGCTGTAGGCAGGTATGGGGCTATAAGCAGGTATGGGGCTATAAGCAGGTATGGGGCTGTAGGCAGGTATGGGGCTATAAGCTGGGGCTGCAGGCAGCCTGTAGAGCATTTTCTTAAATAGTGATTGATGGGAGAGGGCCCAGCCCATGGTGGGTGGCGCCATCCCTGGGCTGGTGGTCCTGGGTTCTATAAGAAAGCAGGCTGAGCAAACCGTGAGGAGCAAGCCAGAAAGCACCACCCCATCATGGCCTCTGCATCAGCTCCTGCCTCCAGGTTCCTGCCCTGTTTGAGTTTCTGTCCTGACTTCCTCTGATGATGAACCGTGATAAGGAAGTGTGTGCCAAATAAACCCTTTCCTCAGGTCATGGTGTTTCATCACGTACTAGAAACCCTATGACAACATTCCGAGGTACTCGTGTGCGTGTGTGTGTGAAAGAGAGAGAGCATGTCTTGCTATGTTGTCCAGGCTGGCCCCTGAACCTCTGTGCTCGAGGGATCCATCTGTCTCCACCTCTGGAGTAGCTGGGACTCCAGATGTGTGCTGCTGTACCAGACCTTCTGAGTTTTCCTCAAGCATTTGTCTTTTCTTCCTGCCTCCTCGGGAGTGTCTGGAAGGAGGTGGTCATCCTGAGTCAGGTTTCTGTCCTGCCCTCTTTGGTTGGCTACATCGCAGAATTTAATAGATACCTACTTAATTCAATATTTCTTTTTTATTTCTGGCTGTTGAGTTACATCCAAAGAAATTCTCAAGTTCACCTTACAATGACAGTAGACAAGAACACAAGGCTATGAAATGGCCCTTTTGAGGCCTCCCTGGGTGGCCCTATGGCCAGTGACCATGGCCATTGTGATGGCTTTCAGGTAGCCGGTGGGCTCTGGGTGGTTCTGGATGTCTCATGGGAGGACATTGGTTTTCAACTACATCTATTTCCGTAAATGTTTCAGAGCTCAGCAAGGCTTCAAACACCTAGCTGGTCATTTGAGTATCCCTCTTCTTGCTCTGCCCAAGACACACGGCTTCGACACCACAGCAAACAGCACTGGGGCCAGTTTCTAGTCACTTCAAAACAAGCCTAGTGGCAAAGGCGCTGTCCCGACAGAGCAGAGCGGGGTGAACAAGCCTCCCGAGGTCATCTCCGGGGGAAGGCCGCTGCAGCTAACTGACTGCCGGGCCTGGTCTTGGGTGCTGAAATCCCCTCTCTTCATGTCTCATCATTTCAGCACATACGGGAGAGAATGATGTCATGCCGCACAAATGCCAAAGTCGCCCTTTGGAGCGGCGACACCAAACATGGGCAGCGTGCCTAAGCCAAGTTTGCTTGGGCAAACACGCAGCCCTGTTGCTGAACTCGTCTTCTGAGTCGATGCTTCTTGGGCAGGTTTCATGGAGGTTCTGACCTGGAGATTCGATTTCTTTGAAGTTTTGAACTTCAAAGCTTTGTCAGAAGGCCACACAAGATGCCCACGCTAGAGTGCCTCTATTGTGGGGGACAGGTACCCAAATACTCAGATCCTTAGACGGTAATAATATGAGCCTAGATTTTTATTATTATTATTATTGGCTCTAATGTGCACTTCCTGGTAGGATGTTAGCCAGTTTCCCCTTGTCTGTTTCTCAGGTGGGGTGGTAAACAGTGAGTCTCGGTTCTCTGCACATAGAGAGCCCTAGCCCTCTTGTCTGTGAGTCTCAGTTCTCTGCACATAGAGAGCCCTAGCCCTCTTGTCTGTGAGTCTCGGTTCTCTGCACAGAAAGAGTCCTATTGTCTGTGCACAGCATGACTGACCCCTCGGCTGTCTGCAGGCCCCTGCTCTGAGCTGCTTGTCTGGGTGGGCTGTACTTTTCCTGTTAATTCACAGATTCTTCTCTGGTTCCACTTGGCATTGCGACAATGATGTACTATCCACAGATGTGGAGGTGGGGAAGGAGCCCCAGAAGCAGTTTAAATTGTGATTAGAGTCCTCAAAGGCCACGAGAGCGAGAGAAGTTGTTCAGTGAGCCCTGCCTTGCCAACTCACAGACTCCACAATCACGCGTGAGGAAAACTCAAAAATTCTTGGGTCTATATTCCTCCCACATGAGCATCTATGGAAGCCCGGTCACTTATGGGTGGTCTCTGAGGACACATTAAGAGGGGAAGCAGGGATTAAATGCACTGCCCGGACTCTTTTTGCTAAACAACAACAACCTCAAATGTCATTGGGACAGTTCTAGGCCGCTTGAAATCCCCACCAAGCCCCAGAGACCCTGGGAAATGCCAGTCTCAGAGGAGGCCAGCCTGGCCACAGATCAGGGAGAGGATAGCAACAGAGGCCCATGCACCGCTGGCTTAGTGATTGAGAGTGTTTGCTGCACACTCCGTTCGGTTCCCAGGTAACTAACTCCCAACCGTGTGGGACTCCAGCTCTCCAGGGTCGGGTCCCCTCTGTAGCCTTCACGGACACCCACACATGTAGACATGTAAATAAAGGTAAACAAATCATAAAGGATACAACCTGAGGAGAAGCAGAAAATGCTCCCCCATTCCTGTTTTGACAGGCTCTGAACAAATAACCAGTCATACACAAACGGCTGTCACACGCGATGAGCGACTACTCGATGTACCATACCCCATCCTAAGACTAGGACATGACATTTGCATTCCTGCGCCAGGAGGGAGGGAGGGTGGCCAGGTGCTACGGTGCCAGAGAAGTGAGGAAAACTGACTAAACCCTTGGGACTAAAAATAAACAAACACATTCGGGCCAAGGTTCGGCTTGCTCCGCGACAGAGCACAGACAAGCATTCAAGAGGCCCTGGGCAGGACCTCCAGCACCTCGAAAACAAACAAATGTTCTGCCTCCCTTAGCTAAAGCTCACGTTTAACTGTGTTTCATTTTTGTAGCGTTAATCTGATAGTGCTAAGGGAGGCGAGCATGGTCACAAAGAGTTCTCAGGCGCCTAGTCCAAAGCTCCTGGAGAACTTAGTAGAATTAAGGTGGGGGCCCCTGAGGATGAACTCTCTCTTAGACTCAATTTCTCTCTCTCTTTCTTTCTCATTCTTGAACATATGTTCAGATGACCCTAACAGCACAAGACTTTTGGAAAGGATGCATCAAAAATAACATTATTTTGTTGGAGGTGGGCAGTGAAGGACGTTTTTCCTGTCTTCATAGAGAGAAACTATGGATTATGCCATCTTCTCCTCCCTTCTTAAGACCCCGGTGTATGACTTTGTACTCTAGGAAGGCCATGATAAAGAATAATGGATTTGGGGAGGGTATGGGCTCCCTCAGGCCTAGCTGGTGGGACAGTAAAGTGATTAACAGTCCTTTTGGAAAAGGACCTGGCCATTCCTCCCAAGGTTAAGCACTGAGTTGTTACACAGCCCTACAATCAATTTCTGCAATTTAAGCAGTGAATTATACAGTACTGTAAGATACCGTACTGCTAGGTTGTACATGGCAGTGTGCAGTACTATGCAGTACCCCAGTGAAGCCATCAAAAACCTGTGTGCATGGAGCATAAAGAAATCTTAAAAAAAAAAAAAAAACAGTTTTAGTAAAAATGTTAATAGCTGTTGTCTCCAAGTGCTTGATCCTGTTAAATTTCTGCCTGCTATCATCTTTTGGCACAAACAAAGATCATTCAAGGATACCCCTGTCTCCCAGGGTCACAGAGACATATGTCCATGCTGTACCAGGCTTATTCTTTGGGCCACCAACCAGTTCCTAAATCATGTTAAGAGACTTGTTATAGTTAGGAATGCTCGGCCTTAGCGTGGGCTCATTTCTTATGGCTGTATGTAACTTATAACTGTTTCTCTTTATCCAAACTTTGCCTTGGGGCTTTTTACCCCTCCCCCCTTCTTACTTTCACTGCTTCTTTATATCTGACTGGTGGCTGCCTAACTTCTGGCCCTGGGCGTGTCCCTTGTTCTCTCCTCTCTTCCCTCCTCTCTTGTCTCTCTAGATTTCTCTTCCTACTTATTCTCCCTCCCCACCCCAGTCCCAGCTATCCCTCTCCTGCCTAGCTATTGACATTTCAGCTTTTTACTAGACCAATGGGGTGCCTTAAGCAGGCAAGGTGAAACAAATATGACACATCTTTACATAATTAAACAAATGCAGCAGAAACAAATGTAACACATCTTACATTATTAACAAAGGCAGCAGAAACAAGTGTAACATATCTTTCCCTAGTTAAAATAATAGCCCACAACACTATGCAAACTTGTTGAAGAATGCCAGAGGCATTATCAACACAGCAGAAAGCTGAAACAGCCTTAATATTCATCGAGCAATAGGTGGTTAAGTAAAACGTATATTGGTGTACCAGGGGGAATTTGAAGAAGAAATGAACCGGGAGAGGTGGTACGCTGCAGTAACCCCTGCTTTCCCAGGCTGAGGCAAAGATCAAGGAAGTCAGATGTGACTTTAAAAAGCAGGAAGAAAGAGAAGTAGGAGAGGGAGAGGAAGAAGAGAAGGAGAAAGAGGATGAGGAAGAAGATGAGGAGAAGGAAGAACAGATTGCCACGGTGATGTGAGAGGGTTACGAAACCAGTGTTTGGTAAAGGTAGCCAGATACAGAAGGCCATACATTATAAGTTCCATTCACGGGAAATGTCCAGAGCAGGCACTCATGTAGCAAGAGACAGTATAGATTAATGGTTGCCTAGGACCAGGAGGAGGACGGCGGATGGAAGAACTGCCAATGGGTGTAATGTTTCTTTTCAGAGAGACAAAAATGTTCTCACATTAATTGTGGGGCTGCTTGCACAGCCTTATGAATAAACCATGGACTCGTGTGCTTCCAAAGGGTGGATTTCATGGCATGACAATGAGGCTGTTAAAATCTATTTATGTGCACCGAGGCATAGAAAACTCTTTGGGAAGTGGGTTTAGTCAAAATATTATTATAATTGTTGTCTCAAAGTGCAGGATTATATGAAATTTCTTTTTGAGGGCTTCCTGCCCTCTTTTGCAGTATGCAAAGATTGCACTTGGAGGTAAGAGGGAAACAGAACAAACTTCCTTACCTGCTTAGGGAAAGCTTTCAACATCTCCAAATCCAAGGACTTTCCCAAGATGGCCCCACCCCACACCGCGACAGACATATTAAAACATACCCAAGCCTCCCAGGCCACTTTCCATGGAATGATTGCAGATAACGCTGTTGGGATTGGCCAGGTTTGTTCAGAAAACTGCCGGGCAAACTTGGGAGTTTGTGTTGGTGAGAGAAGAGAGTGTGCGGAGGTCAGAACACAACTCTGTGGAGGAGTCCTCCACCCTGGCCTGAGCACCAGGGATCAAACTCATCTTTTGAGGACAGCAGCTTCAGTCGCCGATGTCATCTTGCTGGCCATGGAAGAGACTGTTATGAATTCTAAATTGCAAGCTCTCTGTAAGCGCTTCACGTTGCAAGTACGAACACTATTTTTACTTTTCAGGGTTTTGTTTGTGGGTTACACTGGAGATGCAATCCCAGCATGCTAAACCAGTGCTCTGGACTGAGCTTCAGCCCCAGCCTGGCTGTTTTGGTTTTCTGGTTTTTTTGAGCCTCCAGGTGAGCCCTGGGAACCAAACTCAGGTCCTTTGCAAGAGCAGCAAGTGCTCTTACCTGCACAACCATCTCTCCAACCCCATTCCTGTGTCTTAGAGCAGAGACCTTATATCAGACAGGTTTTGAAGGTGCATCCATGAGCAAAACCTGGTAGATGCTCCCGAGCTGGGGGATTCGCAGATCAAATCTGCCACCAGGCTGGCTTAGCATTTCAACTGAAGGGGCTGTTTTCCTCCCTTCCTCCCTTTTTGTTGGAGGTGGAAGGGAGTGATCCAGGCCTCCCTAGGCAAGCCCTTGACCCCGAGTCATAGCCACCACCTGAGGCTAAAGCTTTTGTCACACTCAAGAAAATACAAAATAACCTAATGGATTCGCCTGCTAAGAGAATGGGTTGTGAAATCTATCCCCCCCAGCACTTAGCAGCACATTCACAGGGCTGGAAAGATGGCTCAGGGGTTAAGAATGCTTGCTGCTGCTGCAGAGGTCCAGCGTTCTGTTCCCTGCACCCATGCCTGGTGGTTCAGAGTTACTTGTATCTAGCTCTGAGGAATCCAGTGTCTAAATCTGGCCTCCAAGGGAGCACCCCAAAACCATGTCTTTGGATGGCCACGTCTGTCATCTTTCCGTTACCATAATAAACTCTGGAGTTAATTAACGTAGAGCAGGACAAGTGTCATCCCAGCTCAGTGTGGTTCCGTCCCCAGCCGGCTGAACAGTGTGAGGCAGCCCATCATGGCAGGACGCTTGGTGAAGGAGAGCTGGTTTTCTGCCTGTGGCCAGAAGTGAGCGGGAGAGGGAGGCCAGGGCAGTGGCCTCCTCACGGCCTCTCCTCCCGCCTCCCCACCCCCGTGAGCTAACCTCTCCTCTGAGTCCACTTCCTAAAGGGTCTTCCACTCCCAGCAGCACCCTGAGCCAGGAGTAAGCCTTCAACACACACACTTTTGGGGAATGTTCCAGATCCAGCAGTTGAGTCCTGGGTCATGAAGGACTCCTTACATTCGTGGTATTTAGCAGGGGCCTTCAGAGACCACGTGCTGTTGGCTCCATAGCCGTTCTTCTCTCACTCCAGCTAATGGAACACACCAGCCTCGGTTCTCCAGGTGAGGCCCATAGTTTCTGATAAGCCGTGGTGAGAACTTTGCCAAATCAGCCTCAACTGACCGTGCTCACCGCCTCCACATCCCCACCCGCCATGTGCAGAGGCCCCGGCTCCCAGGGAACCTAACCTCTCAGGCAGTTTCTGTTCCCCCCCTGACCTTTGGTCTCTTGTTGTCACATAGGAGATACCTAAACAGACTTCTTTTAATTTTTTAATCAACATTCAAAGTAATCGATTTCCTTAAAACATTTTCACATATGCTTTAAAAAACGGGGATGGAGAGATGAGATGGCTCAGTATTAAAAGCATTGGCTGTGTGCAGTGCTGGAGGTCAACCCAGGACTGTGTGCATGCTAAGCTAGCCCCTCTATGAACCGAGCCACCCTGAAGCCCTTGGTGGTCTCCTGTGAATTCATTCTGTAGGATACTGACAACCAGAATGGCTTTAACTGTTAGTTGAGAACTGTTTTTCTCACATGCTTTGCCTGAGGGTCTTGTGTTCTAACCTGATGTCAGTACTCTGCAGCTATCAGCATCTTGTAAGCCTCCTGACACAGCATCCTTCTTGACGTCACCTGGGTGACCCTCTCCCTGTTCCAGTCCTCAATCTCTTTCTCTGTTTATGGACCATTAATTCTTTTTTAAAGCCAGGCACGGTGGTTTCTAGTACTTGGAAGTCAAAGGTAGGCAGATCTCTGTGAGTTCAAGGCCAGCCTGGTCTACAGAGTAAATTTCAAGATAGCCAGGGCTGTTACACAGAGAAACCCTCTCTCAATCAATCAAGTCATCAATCAATCAATCAAGTATCCAGCTGTATTTCTGAAGGGGATAGGCCAATAGAAACAGGCCGCTGAGCTGACTCATGGCGTTTGGAGCCTTTAAAGCCACACACAGGTTCAAGAATCAGATGGAGCTGAGGCAGACACTAGATCTTGTCCTAAAGCTACACAAACAGTGGGCTGGGGCCAAACATTAGAACCAAGGTGAGGGCTGAGGCTAAACATTAGAACCAAGGATAGATTTTGAGTCACTCTATGCAGCTGTGCATGTAGACAATGGGGTAGATGGCCTAGGTCTGCCTAGGTCTGATGGATCCAGGCTCCACCTCTGCCTGGGTCTGATGGATTCAGGCTCCCCTCTGCTTGGGTCTGATGGATTCAGGCTCCACCTCTGCCTAAGTCTGGTGGATCCAGGCTCCGCCTCTGTGCTTCAAGCTCCCCACTTGTGAAATAATGGAGTGGTGGGGTACTGACTCCCCAGGTTGTGTGAGAATGCCCCGGGGAGAAGGATGCAGGACCCCCACACAGTGAGCTGAAGCGTGCTTGCTGTCACTGCCACCGTTGACTTGGTGCCTGTTCTCAAGATGACAGAGAGGAAAGAAACCAGAGAGTAAAGGACATTGTGTCAGAGATTATGGACCTTGAATTATCTAGCCAATGTCTTAAGGATATCAATATAATATAATCCTATACCATTCTTTTTAAATTAAGAAATATGTGTATGGGCATTTTGCCTGCATACATGTCTGTAATGTGTGTGTGCCTGGTACCCAGTTCCTGCAGAAGTCAGAGGAGGAATGTCAGATCTCCTGGAACTGGAGTTGAGTCACAATCTGGGTGCTGGGAATTGAACCTAGGTCCTCTTCAAGAACAATGCTCTCTCAACCACTGAACCATCTCTCCAGTCCCATCTATATCATTCTGTATCCTATATAAAGGTCTTTCAATTATCTGAAGAAATGCTTACATTTTTTATAAAAATTAATTGTTATTGTGGATTGAACCAAGACCCTTTCATATGTCAGATGAGCACTGAGCTGCATCCCCAGCATACGGTTAACTTTTTTATTTTGAGACACAGTCTCACCAAGCTCTGTAGACTGACCTGAAACTCACTCTGTAGCCCAGGCTAGCCTGGAACTCACGCTGAAGCCCAGGCTGGTTTTGAACTAGTAATCTTCCTGCCTAGGCTCATGAGTATCTGGGATTATAGGACACTTGAGCCTTGTTAAATATTTTAAGCGTGGAAGTTGTCAAACACACACAAGGAAAGAGACATGGATGTGAGGAGCCCCACCCCACACCTTCCACAGTGCGGATACTCCCCCTTGGCACGCTCTGTCTCCATCCCTAGCCACTGGTTACCCGGGCAGCATGCAGAGTCAGCTGCTCTGAGAACCCATGTGGCTTTTGATTATCCTTGGGGTGGAGAAAGGGGAAGAGGATTCTTCTTGTTCTGGACCCTCATCCAGAACAAGAGTCATTTTTCACATTTTTCACCTAACTCTTGACCACTGAAGAGACGCACGTTGCTTCACCTGTTTTTGATCTTGGCTGTGCTTGTGGTCAAATGCTTTTGCTGCCAACAGAGCAAACAAACGTTCAGACACTTCTGGGATCAAGAGATCAACTCAAACTCCTAGCAGTGGCCTCGTTGCTTAAACTAACACAATCTGCTCCCAGGACAGCACAACCCAGGCCCTCAGAATCAGGCCTGGCAGTCCCCTTCATGCTTGGTCAAACTGTGATTATGTTTGTAGAAGATGCAACATTCAGGCCAGGCATGGTAGCACTCACCTGTAATCCCAACACTTGGGAGGCTGAGGCAGAAGGATGGAGCATTTGAGGCTAGCCTGGGCCACATAGAGGTAAACGTATCAAAAACACAACAGGGTAAAACAATTTAAGAAGGAAAAAGGGAAGTGCTGTGCTTCAGGACAGACGTTCTGCTGGGGTGGAGAGCTAGCAGGCTCATGGCCAGGGCTTGTGATCAGGCTTGCACCAGTTGGCACCTGCAGTTTGCAACAGGTCCAGGAAGCTGGTGGATGCCGTGATTGCTGTATGCAGACTGGCAGATTGACTGGTATCTAGTGTATCAGTTTCTTTTCTCTGCTGTGATAAGATACTCAAAAGAAGCCACTGCAGGGAGGAAGGATTTGTTGTGGCTCATAGCGTGAGAGGGACAGTCAGCCCAGGGTGGTGAAGAAGGCATGGCGGAGTTCGTGGTGGCTCCAGGCCATGGCAGCAGAAGTGCCAGGCTGCTTGCACACATTCTAACTGATCGCCATTGCATTCAAACTGCAACATGCTGACAACTACCCTGGTGGTGGAAGACAGCGTCCTCTACTTATAGCTGAGGAAGCTGAGCCGCAGAGAGGCAAAGCGCACTTGCCCAAGGTGTTACCACAGCAAGGAACAGCTCTCCCTAGTACAGGGCTCTGCACACCTCACTTCATTCCTGGCCGTGGTCAGCCCGGTGTTCTGCGTTGTTCATGTATTTCCCGCGTCCTCCACCTTATCTTTTCTTTGGAAATTCCATACTAGATCCCAAACTGCTTGAGAGTGTGAATAAAACAGAGGCAGGATGCTCTGGACACCCAGTGCTACGCAAACGCCTCCGGACAGGTGACGAGAGCCACTGTCCTCTAACACCTGTCTCCCAGATGGAAATGCCTCATGATGATAAAGCCGAGGGACAGTCAGCAGATGAAGCCGATATTGGGGACAGACCGCCATGACATGCTGTGTCACCAGCATGCAGCTGGCCAAAACGGCACAGATGAGAGAGAGCATCCAAGACCTTGCTGTGCCCTGGTGCACACTGTGAAGGTCTTAGCTTTCCTTCCTGGCCACTCACACTGGGAACTCCTCATTCCTCCTAGTACCCTTTCAGATCTCTGCTCTAATCTCTGTGAATTCCTGAGGTGGCAGTCACGTGACCTAAGTCACACTCCAAGTGCTCTGAAATAAAACTGCAGACAGAAGGCTCCAGGAAGCTCAGGCCCTGGCTCTTGCAGGAGCCCCAAAGTTCTTGCTGGGACGAGCCGAGGAGGAGCAATGCAGAATGCCACACAATCTTTCTTTTGGTTGCAGTGAGTCCCCGAAGCCAGGATGTGGTGTGATTCCTCTAACAGGTGGCTGCAGCACTGCATTATCTATTATATTTACAAAGCAATTCTTGATTGTCAGGCCGCAGCTGTGGAAGTCGGAGGGAGGAGGAAGAACCGACGTGGACATTGATTGAGCCCCTACTGTGTGCCAGTTTCTGCTGCTCACCTGGGAGGAGCCTCGGGTGTGGACACACCTAGTTTGCTGCTGTAGAAGGGGAGTTGAGATTACAGATGTGACCCCCAGCTAGAAGATTGGGCCACCCAAAGCTGATCACAGAGCACTTGCTTGTCCCCAACACCATGAAGCCTGGCAAAATGTTCCAGTAAAGCTTTATGGGTTATGTGACTTCATTAGCTTCCCAAAGATATAATTTTCTCTCTAACTAACTAGAAAAAAATAACATTTTCTTAAGATGCGAAACAGCTCAGAAGCACGTTTGAGGAAGTCGAAGACACCTGACTTCCTAAGAGCCAGATATGGATGACCTTGACATTTCCACTGCGATGCTTCCTCATTAAACGGACAGAATATTATACATCACAACATTTATAACTGACCTAAGTGGGAATGGGTTGAATCCCTGAGACTCTTAAGGCCGAGGGTTATGGAAGAATCAAGAGGAAGGAGTTGGGAAAAGATATAACAGAGAATGTCCACCCAGAGACAATAGTTCTCTCTGTCTCTGTCTGTCTGTCTTTTTCTCTCTCAGCCACCTTTTAGTAGTAAACATTTTAATTCACCAGGCAATATGAAATTTTTTTTTTTTGGTTTTTCGAGACAGGGTTTCTCTGTAGCTTTGAAGCCTATCCTGGAACTAGCTCTTGTAGACCAGGCTGGTCTCGAACTCACAGAGATCCGCCTGCCTCTGCCTCCCGAGTGCTGGGATTAAAGGCGTGCGCCACCACCGCCCGGCTGCAATATGAAAATTTTAAGTGTGCACATGCTTAAAAATGTCTGGCCCTTTGTAAATGAACATCTCATAGACATACAGAGAGAAACTGACAGCCGGGACTGCAGAGCAGGTTCAGCAGTGAGGAGCACTTGATGCTTTTCTGGAAGACCCCGTGTCAGCTCCCAGCACCCACATGATGACTCACAAGTACCCACAACTCTAGTTCCAGGGGATCTAACACCCTCTTCTGACCTCCACGGCATGTATGTGGTGTGTAGACACACACGCAGGCAGAGCACTAATACACATGAAATAAACTAAATAAACCTAAAATAGAAATAATCATATATATATATATATATATAGAGAGAGAGAGAGAGAAAGAGAGAGAGAGAGAGAGAAATTTAAGAACAAATTTCCAAATAATCCATTGCTCAAAAAAGAAATTATAATGAAAACTGAAAAATATTTAGAATAATATTATAGAGTATATGGGGCTTATGTGACATATTACGGGGAAAGTTGTACTCAGAGCCAAATGTGTTATTTTAAATACATGTCTAAATGGAGAGAAAAAGGCTAATATTAATAAGATAACCTCAACTTGAAAAGTTAGGAGAACACACAAAATCCAAGGGTGAGGGGAACGTGGGTGAGAAGGAATTAGGACCACTACGTGTTACTATACCACTGTGCCAAAACACCTGAGACTGGGTAGCTTGCAGAGCTTAGGGGCTGACTTAGTTCACAGATCTGTCCAGCTCTGAGGAGGACCTCAAGGAGAACAGCACACCACAAAGGAGACATCGCACCTGCAGTCCAGAGGGATGAGGGTTGGAGACAGGGTTTTGTTTCCAGTGTCCTCTCATAGCAACCTGCTGTCTTGAGGACAAACTCAGGGTCCCACAAAACTACCTTAACCCTTCCCAGGCAACATCCTCAAAGGCTTCGTAAGTTTTGGTTTGATTTTTGAGGCCAGCTCTTTTAGCTCAGGCTGACCTTTGAACGTCTGTGGTGGAGGGTGACTCTGAACCCCTGACTTCCCTGCCTCTGCCTTCTGAGTGCTGAGATCTACAGGTGTGCGGTAAGTCATCCAGCAGGTCTTCATTTTAAAAATCAAGCAAGGGGCTGGGCGGTGGTGGCGCACGCCTTTAATCCCAGCACACGGGAGGCAGAGGCAGGCGGATCTCTGAGTTGGAGGCCAGCCTGGTCTACAAGAGCTAGTTCCAGGACAGGCTCTAGAAACTACAGGGAAACCCTGTCTCGAAAAACAAACAAAAAAAAAATCAAGCAAGGTCAGTTAGAGAAAGAAGCATCAAAACCCAACTTCCTTCATGATCACAGACTCAAAGGCATCTCTGAGAAATACTGGTGGTTTTCCATGAATGCAAGGGTGGATCAGCTTCGGTAGGAAAAACACCTACCCGTGTCCCTGGGCTGCGAGGAATCAGTTTCCTCATAGCAGCCGGCTTTTGTTTCAATTCCTCTAAAGCCCTGACATTTCCCAAGAAATAGAGGCATCTTTGTTTGTTATTTCATGGATGCTTTCTGGCCACATTCGATGACTGGCTTAGTGGGGTGACTCATGGTGGGCCCTTTGCACCTCGTCTGAGTTAAAGCTAAAGGGATCACGGGTGGGGGTTAGCTATGCCAGCATGGCCAACTGTTGATGGGAAGGCCAAGGCTTCGGGCTATTTAAGATTGGATAGGCGTTGGCCAAGAGAGGAGGTGCATGAATTAGAGAGGCTGAGGGCATTCATGTGAGTGTCATCAATCAGTGTGCTGATATAATGAAGGGTTCAGTGGCTGTTCTGGGCCAACAGGCTTGGGCCATTGCTGGGCTGGCAGTACCGTGCATACTGCCCATACACAGGTTGCCAGGAGAGTAAAGCCTCCGTGGGCACAGGAGCTTAGGCTTGGAACCTTCCCAGTTCCAGGTTCTGCCCCATGTCCTCTTCTGCCCATTGAATGTTTGTGTCCTCTGCTATAACTCAGACTGAAGTGTTTCTTGGGGCCCTTTACTGCCTTCCCCAGGCATTTTGGCCAAACCTGAGGGAGTTTGAGTGGGGGTACTTGGGATTCCCGAGTCATGACAGACTTGGCAATCTGGAGACTCTATCCTTCACGCTGGGTTTAGCGGATGCCACAGAAGTTCGTTGCCTCCCATAGAGGGTGATCAGCTACTTGTGACTCTCAACAGACATAGAGGAGAGGAGCATTGACAAGACTTCTTGTCTCATTGGGTAAAGAGCTTGCCGTGGAAGCCTGATGACCTGAGTCAGCTCTCTGGGGACTACGTGGTGTAGTGAGAGAACCAGTTCCTGTAAGGTGTCCTCTAACTCCACACGGGCATGCACACGCGTGTGTGTGCGCGCGCGCACACACACACACACACACACAATGAACAAGTGAATGAACGTAAACAAACATTTTTAATATCTGGGCCATTTTGATTAAAAAGAGAATTAAGTAGACTAGAAAAGTTTTTCCTTATCCTGGTAAAGAGCACATGATCAAACAATATAAATACAAAAGCTGTTGTCAGGCATGGTGGCTCCCATCTCAGAAAGATCGCAAACCCAAGGCCTGCCTGGGTTCTAGAAGGAGTTCAAAACCAGTCTGGGTAACTTAACAAGACACTGCCTCAAAATAAAATGTAAAAAGAAGGTTGGGAGTAGCTCTGTGGTAAAGTGTTTGACTAGCATGCAAAGAGACCCTTGGTTCAACACCCCCGACACACACAAAAGGATAAACAACAAGGCACACGAGGATTCTTAATACGCTGAATCCAAATGAGTGCTCAATTTGGTAAGATGCTTGGCTTCTTGTCAAAGCTCTCTACAGCATCAGCTTAGGGCAGCAGGATGAGTCTGCTGGTTAAGGTGCTTGCCACCTGATAATTTGAGTGCATCCCTGGGACCCCACATGGTGGAAGGAGAGAACTGGCTCCTGCTAATTGTCCTCTGACTTGCAAATGGGCACCATGACACACAGATGCCTCCCTCTCTCCCCCCAACAGACCATAGAAAAATAGACAGCATTAGTTTATACCACAATGTAGTTTATACCACACCGGCCGGTGGCATGCACCTTTAATCCCAGCACAGGGTGGCAGAGGCAGGCAGATCTCTGTGAGTTCAAGGCCAGCCTGGTCTACAGAGTGAGTTATAGGACAGCTGGGACTACACAGAGAAACTCTGTCTTGAAAAACCAGAGACAGACAGAGAGAGAGAGAGAGAGAGAGAGAGAGAGAGAGAGAGAGAGAGAGAGAGAGAGAGAGAGAGAGAGAGAGAGAATGAGGAAGAAATGATGTCCACACAAAAGAGCACTCAGTACCATGTACTCTAAACATCTACAAGCAATACAAATGCCCAGGAGCAGGTAAAATTTGTCCATTGAGCAAAATACTCCCTCCTCCAGACTCAGAGATCACCACACATCTCAGGAGCTAGGAAAACTCTCAGAAACATGAACACAAAAAAGTAGAGAGGAAGTGCAGCATGTGTGTGTGTGTGGAGGGGTGGGGCCAACAGGGGTGTAGTTCCCTGGCAGAGTGCATACTGACCATGTATTATGAACTGGATTCCATCCTCAGCACCAAAGAAAAGAAGGGGAGGTGCAGAGGGGGAGAGGAGGAGGAGGGTAGAAAAGACTGTGTCACTTCATTGATATGGACTTCCAGAACAAAGAAAACAGAGCCAGTTGCCCAAGGAATCCTTGGAGGGGTTGAGGGACTTTCTGGATGGTAGAAGCAGATTTCTCTGGACTAAGGAGTGGTTCCTTGGGTGCCGACATTTCAAAAAACACCAGGCTATGTGCTTTGAACTCTGTGCATTTCTTTGTGTATGACTTACACATCAGCTTAAGAGGGGCGGTTGGAGGGCCAGGGCACGGCTGAGAGTACAGCGATGTGAGGAGCTAAGTTCCAGTCTCCAGAATCCATGGACAAGCTGACAGGTGGAGGCCATGTAGAACCATGGTGATGGGGAGGCAGAGACAGGTGGATCCCAGAGGCTTGCTGGCCGTTTGGGGTGGCCAAAATCGTGGGCTCCGGGTTCACGGAGAGACCCTGTCTCAAAGAACAAGGTAAGTGACCGAAGAAGACACTGAAGTGAACCTCTGGCTTCTACATGCACAGGTGAGTTCACACACGCATGTGCGAGTGCGTGCATACACACATAAGCATTTGGGGAGAAAATTACAAAATTACCTTTAAAAAAACACGATAAACACAAAATTTAATTGAAATCATAGTTGTCTCAAGGTGGGGAGATGGTAGCAGTGGGAGGGGCCTCATACTTATGGGAGTCACAAATGACACTGACTCTTGGTTTGAAGGCCCCAAAGGCCTCTTTCATATCATTATGTCTGTAATAACATAAAATATTCATGTTATATGAACACACATATATATGTTATATTAATTATGTTGTAAGTATCAAATAATGAATTCATTCTAATTTTTAAAACAATTTTATTTAGGGCTGGAGAGATGGCCCAGCAGTTAAGAGCACCGGCTGCTTCTCCAGAGGACCGGGGTTCGATTCCCAGCACCCACAGTCCAGCTCACAACTGTCTCTAACTCTAGTTACAGGGGTTCCTCTCGTCCCCTCTTCTGGCATCCACAGGTACTAGGCACCCACATGGTGTGGACATACACACAGGCAAAACACTCACACATACCAAATAGAAATAAATCTCAAAAAAATTATATCTGTGCGTCCGTGTGTATGCACACATGATAGGGTTTCAGGTGGTTGTAAGTTGTAGGAACCAAACCCTGGTCTTTGGCAAGAGCAGAAAGTGCTCTTAACTGCTGAGCCCTCTCTCCAGCCTCAATGGAATAAGCATTCTAAAAAAAAAAAAAAAAAAAAAAAAAAAAAAAAAAAAAAAAAAAAAAAAAAAAAAAAAACCAACAACCCCGAAAGCAGGGGCTGGAGAGAGGACTCAGCAGTTAAGAGCACTGACCACTCTTCCTGAGGACCTGGGTTCAGTTCCCAGCATTCCACGGTAGCTCACAGCCATCAGTAACTCTGGTCCCCTTCAGGGTTCCAAAGACACTACATATGTGTGGTACACTTACATGCAGGCAAAAGACTCATGCTTTCAAACTTAAGGTAAATCAGTATTTAAGACAATATTGATCACTTCGTGATGGGAGACTCCTTACGGAATTCCTCGAAGTCTATGGTCAGCAATAAAAAACTCTAGAAAGAACCCAGGCTCTACCATTGGCAGTCTCACAGATGGGAGACAAAGGGAGGCATTTTGTAGCTGACGCTGACGGTTCCCACCTATCTCGCGCTGCCCTTGTTTCTTCCTGGAGGTCCTCCTATCTCTAGCTTTCCTGGGCCTGTAGGACAAGGAAAAATATTAGATTTTTGCTGTCTCTCAAAGACCTGAACTTTCTGGGCATAATGGTACATGTCTATAACCCCAGGGTTGGGGAGGCTGAGGCAGGAGTAGCCTGGGCTACTTAAGAGCAGCCTTACTTAAGTAGCCTGGGCTACTTAAGAGCAGCCTCAGTGAACAAAATTGCCACATGGAAAAATGACCGACTGAATCTCGTCAAGTGAAGTCTCAGCCACAAAGCTCCCATGGTTCACTGCTGCCTGCCAACCAGGCCCCTTTTGTCAATCACACAGGGATCTGCAAGTGGGCACCTGCTCCTTGACTCAACTCCAGCGTTGGCCTTTGAGGGCCCAACCTCAAACCCTTGACAGCAATGATGTTGCGCGTGGCCCGGAGACCAACTGAGGAGCCAAGCTTAGCGGTGAGGAAAGCATCCTGTGGGGGTCTGGGATCTCCCGACAAACCTACGGGCTGCTTCTGCCACCTGGACGCTGCGCCTTAGCACAACGGGATCCTGGCTTTCTCCTGGTGTGGAGCAGCCAGGTTCCCTGCAGTCACTGACCCTCTGAGTGCAGGTGGGGGGTGGGGGGGAAGTGGGCTCCAAGCAGCTTGCCAGCCTTGTCTTTCCTAGGAAGCGAAGATCCAGAGTGGGTCTCTGACCACCGTGGCTGTTTGAAGTTCACTAACCATGGGGCTGACCTGCAGATGCCCCCAGGCCATCCCTGTTGCCCCCTCCCACACCGCAGGTCACAGGCCCTGCCACGGGAGAAGCAACCCCTCCTCATTCCCGGTGATGTTAAGTCTAAACAGGATGAAACTTTGGCCTCTGTCACTTTTCTTTTTTAAATGTTTTTAATTAAATCTCTGGGGTCACTGACACCCTGGAGATGGGGAAATGCAAGCCTGCAGCTAGCTCGTTAATGATACACCATCTGTTTGTTCACGCGGGGCGATCACATGATCTTTACTCGGCAGAACATCCTGTCTCACTGGCCTAAACCGGTTTGTGGGTGAAATGCTTGGGAAGAATGTCAGAAGTCTCCGTCTTTCCCTCCTCTTTCTCTCCCTCTCTCCCCATCTTACAATGGGCAGCCTGTTTAAACTACCTTCACTCTGTGTTAGCTGTCTGTCCGTTTGCACCGCAGGATTCCAGCCGGGCACCCAGGAAGGGAAGGGCTTGCTAATAAGGTGGCACTGTCCAATCAAAGAGATTTCCAGTCAGGGAAAGACCACAGGGTCCTCAGCTTGGCATGTGGTATCATCCAACTACCGCTCCACGTGGGGGACCCAGGGACTCCAACCAGGGAAGAGGACAGGGCCTGGAGCCCTCTGTCTTTGACAAGGAGTGCCTGTGTGACTCACTTTTACCCATAAAACTGGGATCATTGACTTGGGCCCATAGATAAAATCTCTGGAGTGTTTCCCCGAGGGTGATTTTAAGGCTTCCAGCATTTAGCCCATACAGTGAAGGCTGGATCACAAAAAAGAAGGAGGAGGAGGAGGAGGAGGAGGAGGAGGAGGAGGAGGAGGAGGAGGAGAAGGAGGAAGAAGAAGAAGAAGAAGAAGAACAACAACAACAACAACAACAACCACCACCACCCAGGGAGATTCTGCCAGTCACTGACCCTCTGAGCGCAGGGGGGGAAGGGGGGCATGGACAACACACGACTCCATCCCTCCCTGTGTCCTTCTCATCATGCCCCAGGGTGGGTGGGCATGGGGGAGCAGAGGAGGTTCTGGAAGAACGGCTGCGAACTATGCTTTATGAGACATATATACTCCTGGACTTGGTCACCCCAGAGCTGTTGGCACACTCCTAGACACCGAATGCTTTGCAGCCTACCTGCAGAGCTCCACCTGACACCAGACACCGTGTCACCGAGGAGGTGACAAGGCACTGAAGCATGGCAGTTTGTCCTGGCGGTGCCCTCTTGTCCAGAGGGCTGCAGTCACCGTGGAGGCGGCGGGAAGGGTGCAAGGACTCGTCTCAGACAGGTGCACGCAGCGTCACCCAGGGTTCTCACGTATGGAAAACTGGATGATGAGTGTGCCGGCGCTAACAGCAGCGCGCCGTGGCCCCTTGTGAGCGCGCCGTGGCCCCTTGTGACATGCCCTTGTGAGCATGCCATGGCCCCTTGTGAGCATGCCGTGGCCCCTTGTGAGCGCGCCGTGGCCCCTTGTGACATGCCCTTGTGAGCATGCCATGGCCCCTTGTGAGCATGCCGTGGCCCCTTGTGAGCATGCCGTGGCCCCTTGTGAGCGCGATGTGGCCCCTTGTGAACACATCTTGCAACTTTTGACAATGGCTCTGCTAGCACCCTTCCTCCCTGTCAGATTTCACTTTCTGTAACAGTCGTGTTTCTTTTCCTGATAATTCTACCTCTGGCTTTGGGCCTCTGCCCACAAGGTAAGCTGGAGGAGGGGGCGGGAGGGAGAGAAAACACCAACAGAGAACTTTTCTTAGGAGGAGCAGGGCACTAAGTGCTTCCCATTCTGGGCTTATGAAATCTTTCTCCAATCACCAAAGAGTCAATGGCCCAGGCCTCTTATCACCACTGATAGGAGTTCGCAGCCCATAAAACCCAGCTCTCCTCCACTCCCTCCAGGAAAACATCTGCACCTGGGCTTCTTGGCCCGGAAGTATGTGACTTAGTCACCTGTTGGTTGAGTGTAGCTATTGTCCTGCCTCCCCTGTACAGACTAGCCACCTCAGATCAATCACCTGTGGTCGACAGCCGTAGGGGGCCCTGGCCGGGATGTACATTCCTCTGGTTTTATCTTCAGCCCCCAAGTAAAACAGCAGGGATGGCTTCCTGGGACAAGCAAGGGGCAATGTTTATCTCGCGGTCTTCCTGGAACCCAGGAGCCATTGACTAGAGTCACACCGGTGGCCATCAACAGTGTGACCTACGGTGAAGACAGGAGGACTTCCAAAGCTGCTGCTAAGAATTCCAGACTGGCTTCATCCAGTAGCACCTGGTTAGCACAAAACAGTGTGACGCCGGATGTCAAAGGTGGCTCTCGGATAAGACCGTGAGTCACTTCCGTGCCTGGTCCTACCGGAGGGGATGCTCAAAACAGCAGCTGTTGGTCTATGCACAACAGTTGGGCGGCGATACGGTTTGAAAGGAATGGAAATGCTTTTTGGTGCTTGGCCACGGGAAAACTCAGGCTGATAAACCCTTTGTGTTCATGCAAGAACTCAGACAAAGATGCTCAGGTTGACTGCTCCTCCTGAGCAAGTGCACAGGCTCTCAACAACACTTTTTAGCTCTAAAGAAACCGGATGGGACACGGTCTTTGCAAGTGGCATCTCAGCTGCCATCTCCTAGGGGACAGCATGCTCCCTGCTCTCCCTTGCTCCGTCGGTTGTCAGTCCATCTTTCTAGACCTCCCTCTTGCCACCTTTACCCTCTGCCTCCCACCTCATCCATCCTGCTGGACCTGGGTCAGCCCCACCTCCTCCAGTGCCTGCCCAGATACTCCCCTCAGATGAACTCCCATGGGATGGGCTAAATCAGGTCACTGCTCCTACACCACCTGTCTGACATGATCCAGAAGGTTCTGGTTGGCAGCATTGCCCAGGCAGAGAAAGACAGGTGCTGTGCACTCCCTACAGCCTCTGCAGCACAAGAAGGATGAGGTGCAGTGGCCCTTAGAGCTTCCACTTTAAGAGGTCCCCACAATCCCTGTCCCCTCATACTTGATCCATCAAAGCAAGTCAAGTGGCCGCCTGAGCCTCAGAGATGATCCTACAGGAAGTCCCAGGATCCAGCTTGTCATGCTTCCTTTGGACAGGGACCATCACTATCATATGCTGTTATCTGGAGGTTTACCCCGCCAAAGGAAGGGGATCCTGCTGGGGTCTGTTGGGCAGCCAGGAGTCTGGGGCCTAAGGTCCACTGGGGTGGCCTGGGATCTGGGGTCTGCTGGGGCGGTCAGGGGCTGAGACCTGCTGGGGCCTAACTCCCAGATGGGTGGTAGGGGCTGTAGCAGGAATACTCAGTCCTCGAGGGCATGTAAACCTCTCTGTTGTACCCAGGCCTTGGAGCCTGCTCCAGTTCCGGGCTCTGCTGAATAAAGAACAAGTTAGCCTTGCAGCTCACTGGGCCTTGAGACCCAAGCTGTGCTGCTCTGGCTATGTCTTAAGTTTTGCAAAGGGTAAGAAGTTTGCGCTCTCAAGCTGGGCAGATGGTGGCACAAGCCTAAATCTGAGCATTCTGGAGTTGGAGGCAGAAGGATTGGGAGTTTGAGACTAGCCTGGGCTACACAGGACCCTGTCTCAAACAAACAAACAAACAAACAAGAAAAGAGAAGCCGCTAATCTTCCCCAGTGCCTCTCTTAATCTAACAGACGTGCACTGTGCAGCACCACCCTTGCCAGTATCTCAGAAATAGTCCACCCTTGCCAGTGTCTCAGAAATAGTCCACAGGCAAAACCACACAGCCATGTGATATGTGTTCGTTTCCTCTATGTGAGGGGCCAGGGATGTGGCTCAGTTGGTAGAGCACTTGTCTAACACACAGGGGGCCTAGATTCAATTCCCAGAACCTCATAAGTGGGGTGTGGTGATAAACATCCATAATCCTGGTATTCTGGGGGCCAGGAAATCAGAAATTCAAGGTCAGTCCTAGCTATAGTAAGTTAAGGCTAGAAGGTGACATAAGACCTCGGGATACAGGAGAGGAGAGGAGGGGAAGGGAGGGAAGAAAAGAAACAAATCTTATACAGAAGAAGCATTCATGAAACACATAGAAATACTTCTGGGGGTGTAAAGGGAACCGAGAAATCTTTCTTCAAGGAAGCAAAGTTTTTCCTGAGCCCATGTCGAAAGGGTCAGAGGTACTGGGGAATGGCGGTGGAGATACAGGACTGGTGGTGGGTTTCCGTTTAGATTGGAAGAGTACAGGATAGGTTGTCCCTAAAGAGCCAATCAGTATTTTAGGCTTCGTGGGCCACATATGAACTCTGCCACATGCCCTTCTTGTGTGCTCGTGTGTGTTTATGGCCCTTTTAAAATGTAAAAGTCATTCGTGGTTTGCGGACCATATGAAAGCAAAAATAAGTGAAGGCCTGCCCAAGGGGATGGCTGTAATAAAAAAGGACAGACAATAACAAGTTCTGGGGAGAGGGTGAGGAAATGCCCCTGACCATTGCTAGTGGGAAGGGTGGTAGTTGTGGGAAGGGGTCTGGCAGCCTGTCACAAGCTAAATACATAGCTGTCATCTAACCTGGCATTTCCACTCTTGGGTGTGTGTGTATTCAGGAGAATTAGAAACATATGTCCACACAAAACCTGTGTGTGGGTACTCATAACAGCATGTCTGGAGCCGTAACCATGGAAACAGCTCAATGCCCACCAGGTGATAAATGGGTAGATGAAATATAGATAGGAATGAAGTTCTGCCAAATACCACAACACAGATGGATCTTGAGATGCTTCACCAAGTAGAAGAAAGCAGACAGACGCCCAAGACCAGACTTTTCAAGACTGGGCTCTGCTGAATGGTTCCAAGCAAGCAAGTCCATAGACCAACCAGTGAACCCTATTCTGGGCTTGAGGGTTTCAAGACAGTGGTGAGTGCCTGCTAATGGGCAGAGCTTCTTTTGGGGGGGGGGGTTGATGAGACTGTTCTGGAATTATCAGTAATAATGACATCACAACTCTGTGAAAATAATATCAGTCATGGAATTGTGTGGTGTGGAAGTGTGAATTAGGGACTAAGGAGATGATTCAGTGTCTGCACACAAGCCAGAGTTCAGATAGCCAGCACACACATGAAGCCAGGTATGGTGGAGCATGAGCATGTCTATAATCCTGGCATGCACGCACGTGCGCACACGCGCGAGCACACACACACACACACACACACACACACACTTTTGTTTGTTTTGAGATAGGGTGTCTTAGCTAGGATTTCTATCGCTGTGAAGAGATACCATGACCACAGCAGCTCCTATAAAGAAAACATTTCATTGGTGTGGCTCGCGTACAGTTTCAGAGGTTCAGTCCATCACCATGACAGGGCGAATGGCAGCATGCAGGCAGCTGTGGTGCTGGAGCTGAGAGTGCTACTTCTTGCAGGCAACAGGAAGTCCACTGAAATTCACACTGAGGGAAGCCTGAGCAAAAGAGACCTCAAAGCTGCCCCCACAGTGACACACTTCCTCCAGGAAGGCCACACCTTGCAATAGTGCCATTCCCTTTGGGAGTCATTTTCTCTCAAACCATCATAGTGTTTCTCTGTGTAGCTCTGGCTGTCCTGGAATTTATTCTGTAAACGAGGTTAGCCTCAAACTCATAGAGATCCTCCTGCCTCTGCCTCCCAAGTCCTGGAATTAAAGGCCTGCGCCACCACCTCCCGGCTATTGCTTGCATTTTTTAATGTGTGAATTATAAGCTGGAAAGATGGTTTTGTTGGGCAAAGGACTTGCCACCAAGTCTGCCAATCTGAACTCAATCTCTAGGACCCACCTGGTAGAAAGAGAAAACCAACTCACAAAAGTTGTCCTCTGACCTCCGCGTGCAGAACACAGTATGTGAACACACACACACACACACACACACACAAAATACACTTTTTAAGATGTTTTTAGAAGCGTGAGTTTTATGAAGTGCAAATTATGTCTCCTTTTTAAACATTTGGCAGGTTTGACATTTGGTTCTTTAGAGCCAAGTGAAGGGCTGTGATTTGCCAAATCCTGGGTAAATGGTTGGAAGGAGCCACGGAGGCACACAGAGACCCACATGGTCTTGCAAGCTGGGAAACAGACTTGGACTTGGTCCTCCAAGGAATGGGGAGGAGCTGAGAAGGCCTAGGTGTAGGAGAGGCCCACCAGAAAATCTTCCACGAAGGCAGAGGCAGAAAGAAAGGGTGGGGACATTGAGATCTGGAATTTGGGCACCATAATAGGAAGGACAGGGGCACAGCCCAGTTCTTTGTGTGTGGCAGAGTCATCAGACTGGATGACTGGCTGGTCCTGAGTCTGAGGGTCAACGGAGAGCTGCTTGTAACATCTAGTAAGAGCTGGTGATGGCTGAGATCCAGAAGCCAGGAGGAGGGTGGACTCGTGAGTGGGATAAGGGCGATACTGGAGTGTGCCCGCCACAGAGCAGTCCCTGAAGGATATCCTGGTGGGGAGCCCCATCGCTAGGCCGAAGGGAGCTATGTGTCTGGATCTCAGAAGAACAGAGACAGACTGGAGAGGAGTCGGATTGCTGGTCCAGCGAGGGTCTGAGGTGCCCACCCACACTTGAGAGGTCAGAGATGAGAAAAAAAGGACAGGAGAAAGTCCAGATGCCAGAGGGCTGGGAGAGCTATAGAGCACACATCAAGGAGAGGGCACCAGATGTTATGAGGTCACCTTATCCGGTGAGGTGATGTCGAGGTCCCAGGGGGAGGAATTCTACCTCCAGCCCCTGATGTCAAAGCTGCCGTGGTGGGGAGGGAGACGTGGGAGGAGGTGTTTGAGCTGGAAGGATGGGAAGCTCTGAGGATGGATGGGTAGTGTTGATGAATACCCCAGTGTGAACGGACCCAATGCTGTTCAACAGTTGAAACCGTAGGGTTGAGTTTGTTTGCTTTTTATTAAAACAGAGTCTCATTATGTAGCCCAGACTGGGCTCCAATTCACAATTACAAGAATTGCTCTTAACAGCTCTTGCTGCTCCCATCCCATTTTATATGGTGTATCTCTAAATCAGGGGTTCCCCACACTCCCATCTTGGGTTCATAACTGAGGAGAGCCCTTTACGACCAGTCATAGGTTTATTAGCAAGGCTCGGGGGCACTGTAAGATGTCCATGGCATGGTCCAGCAGGGCCACAGCACACTGGTACCTTCCTGGGTTCCCCATTCTCCAAGCACATTAATACGCTCACCACCCTGGAAACGTGTGGGAGTGTCATTACGTAGGTGTGATTGATTAAGTCATTGGCCACTGGTCTTGGTCAATAGCTCAGTCTCCACCCTTTTCCCCTCCTCATAATTGGGGTGAGTATTATGGAAGTTTCAGCCCTCAGTCATGCCTAGATCTTTCTTGTAACTAGCCCCCATCTTGATGCTCCCAAGGGCCCCCATATCATTAACCTGAAAAGATATTCGCATGAATCTGGGGAACTAGCTTAGTCTATAAGGGCAAATAATGAGGACCCGAGTTCAGATCCCCACCACCTACATGCAAGCTGGGCCGTGTGTGTGTGTGTGTGTGTGTGTGTGTGTGTGTGTGTAAAATCCCTGGGCTGGGGAATGGAGGCAAGCAGATTCCTGGAGCTCGGTGGTGGCCTGTCTAGAATCAGTCAATTGTATGTTCACACAAAGACCCTACCTTCAAAGATAAAGAGACAAACCATAGAGGGGGATATCCGAACTCAACCTCTGGCCTCTCCACACAACACATACACGCATATACTCATGTATACACACACAAACATGTACACACATACACACAGTAAGTAAGTAAATAGAAATTTAAAAGATACTGTGGTGATTCTTGAGATTTCCAGAATCTTCTGAGCTATGTGCTGGGAACCAGGGATGAGGACCACGCGTCTCCATCTCTGGAGGGCACCAAGCACACTGAACATGACCGCAGCTGGTCTGTACCTTCCTTGTGTCTTCGTCAGGGTTTTTATTGCTGTGATAAAATTCCGTGGCTAGAACAACCTGCAGAGGAAACAATCCCTAGGTCACACTCTGTCACTGAGGGGAGTCAGGGCAGGAACTCAGGGTGGGAACCTGGAGACAGGAACTGAAGAGAGACGGTGGAGGAGTGGCTGACTGGCTGTTCCCCGTGGCTTGCTCAGCCAGCTTTGTCATAGGGAAGGCACCACCCACAGTGAGCAAGGCTGTCCCACGTTAATCATCCATCAAGAAAATGCACCACAGGCTAGCCCACAGACCAACCTGCTGGTGGCATTGTCTCAACCGAGGTCCCCTTTATTCAAATGACTCTAGCTGTGTCAAGGTGACATTAAATAGCCCGCACACCTTGTCACCAGTGAGCAGAACTAGGTGTGGTTGTGCTCGCCTTTAATGCCAGTGCTCGGGAGACAGAAGCAAGCAGTTCTCTTTGAAGTTCCAGGCCAGCCTGGTCTACATCATGAGCTCTAGAGGTTTGGGGGCAGTGGCAGGGGGATGGGGGGGGATGGACACACACCCAAGCCGATGTACGTGTGTGTACATGCTTCTGACAAGCCTTGCTTGTCATTTCTCAGGAGCCGTCTACGTTTTTAAATTTTTGAGATGGGGTTTTACTGGCCTGAATTTGTCAAGTGTTCTAGACTGGCTAACCAGTGCACCCCAATCTCCTGTCTCTGCTTCCCCAATGCAGAAATGAGTGTGACCCACTATGCCTAGCATTTTACACGGGTTCTGAAGATTGAACTGCATGCTCACACAGCAAGCGAGCACTTTACCAACTGGGCCCAAGAGTTCTCTTTATAATGCAAAGTCAGTACCGAGTAGGGCACGGGTCCTGAGGAACCTAGTGAGACCACAGGGACACCCGCAGGAGTGGCTGGCTGGGTAGAGCTGCCTGCTCAGGGGGCGGGCTCTTCCCAAACTTGCAGTTAGCCTGGTGCTCCAGCTTCCGCCCCCACCCCTCCCCGACAAACTGCATTCCCAGAGAGACAGACTGAAAAGATTGTTCCTCCCAGGCTGGAAGAACAGGCCCTGTGCCTCCTGCGCTCCTCCAGGACTTCCAAGGACCGGAAAAGGTCTGATTGACAGCACAGAACAGCTGCAGGAGGGGACGGGAAAGAAGCGAGACTTGAGTTGGTTGTAGGTTAATCTCACGGTAGAATGCGCAGTCTCCTAGACGTCTTCGCATTTTATTTTATGTGTACGAGTGTTTTGCCTGTTGTGTGTCTGTGCGCCATGTGCGTTTAGTGCCCGTGGGGCCAGAAGAGGCGTCAGACTCCCTGGCACTAGAGTTACAGGTGGTTGTGAACTGCCATGTGCCATCAAACCCTGAGTCCTCGGTGCTCTTAATGACTCGGCCACATCTCCAGCCCTACTATCTTTACAACTTTTTAACCCTCCTGAATACAGTGAATTCCAGTATGGAATGCAAGGTGGGCTACTTAAGGACAGGCTGGGGCTGTAACTGGAGACTGTGTTTCGTTTCCCGGCTGCCCAGATCCAAATAATCACACAGAAGCTACATTAACTACAACACTGTTTGATCAACGGCTCAGGCGTATTCCTAGCTAGCTCTTATATCTTAATTTAACCTATTTCTATTAATCTGTGTATTGCCACGAGGCTGTGGCTTACGGGTAAGGTTCTGACGTCTTTCTCCTTCAGCAACTACATGGTGTCTGCCTGACTACACCTTCTTTCCTCCTCTATCTCTGGTTGGATTTCCCACCTTGCTATATTCTGCCCTGCCATAGGCTAAAGCAGCTTCTTTATTAACCAATGGTAATAAAACATATTCACAGCATACAGAAGGGAATTCCATATCAGGGGACCCCCCCAACAGGTCCTGTCAGCTGGTACCTGGGTCTGCAAACTTCTCCACTAACTGTGATAAATGATGGGTATGTGATTAGTGGCTTTCTCTTTTTCCACTGTGTCCTTTCTAAAACTATTGGCTTTTTGCTATTATCTCAAAAACACTTTTGCTCTTTGGACACAAGTATAATTTTAAATGCTTCTGGATGCGCATACAATCTGCATAGGAAATATACTCTTTTCCAAGATAGAGTGCTCATGCGTGTACACATGCACGTGCACACACACACACACACACACACACACACACACACACACACATGCGCACACCCCACACACGCAAACCTTTCTAGCTGAAGAGAATATATTTCTCTCTCTCTCTCTTTTAATCCATGTTTTAAGTTAGCATACAAAGCAACGTGTTTCGCTGGGCACATTTTCACACGTGTTCTTATACTGTGCTCATATTTGGGGGCGGGGGGTAACTGTGACTGTGTTCATCCCATGACTGCTCCCAGAGCTGCTGGGATAGGGGTGGGGCAAAGTCTCATCCATCATTCCTGGCAGCTCAGACCTCAGCCCCGAGATGCCCATAAACAAGTCCTTTGTCCCTGAGAGCTGAAGGAAGCCCAGACCCTTTGACTCTGGAGCTCCCTAGCAGTACAGGGTCTCAGCACTGGACTCTGTCAGATCCCATATAAGGCAGCGGTACTGTTAGAGGGCAGGTGACTTCGTGGCAGAGCACTTGGCCAGCACGCATGAGGCCCCAGGCTCCAACCCCGGCTCCTCAAAATAGTCCCAGTGGTAATGATGGTGATGCGGGACAGCAAAGTCCTCAATGGAGAATTAATCCTCAGGCAGCATGGTTCCTTAGCCCCAAGGAGAGCCAGAGCAAGTGTCCCTATTAACCGTTCTAGTCATAAATGCTTCAAAAATGGCATCAGGCCAAAAATGGTCCCCAGTGAGTGTCCTTAAACAGTCAAAATAAACACCCTCCACCCCTGGAATGTCAGTGCAGGCTACAGAGGGCAGAGAGCAGGGTCTGAATGCTAGGAATTTGCTAATAAAGCTATGGCCAATCCCTCTGACCCTCCTGTCCACTCCAAAGGCTCGATGGTCAGGCCAGTGGGAACTGCTTAGGGCCAAATGTGAAGAAGCTCTTGCTGCTTGGGTCTGGGCAGTAGAGAATGCTGGGGAGGCAGAAGGCCAGGGTTTCCTGGTCCTCTCAACGGTTGACTTAGGCCTGCTCAAGTTTCTCTGCTCCTAGGTCAGACTGCTTTGTGGGAAGCAGGGCCTTCTACCTTGCTGCATAAACAATGGGCATCTTCTCAGGAGATGGGCAGGCTGCTGGAGTCAGGTTGCCTATTGGAGGACAATCACATGGCCTCCCCACCTCCAGACACAATGATGAATGCCCTAGAATTTGGCCCAATCCCTAGCAGTAATTTATGTGAGTGGCAAGGGAGGGCTTATCACTTACTTCTCTGTGGAAGGTCAGCACCAGTGTTAACTCACTGTGTGCCAGAGAGCCAGCCGCTCACAGACAGCCTTCTCCTCTGTAAGTGGCAGGGACTCTCAGCTCTCCAAAGCCCCTGAAGTCCTGACATGTCTGGGCTCTCGGCAGCCTTGGATGATGTACAGAGTGTGATGAAAGAAACCTGTCATCTGTCAAAAGAAAACAAAACAAAAAAACCAAAGCTTCATGCAACGAGATGTGAAAGGAACCTTCTCTTCAACACAGAATCACAGAGAACAACACTTCTGGTTCAGCCTCAAGTCAACTCCTGTGTGCGTGCGTGCATGCATGTGTGCATGCGTGTATGTGTGTGTGAGAGTGTGTTTGTGCACACGCGTGCATGTGTACAGGCATGCAAAAGCTGGATATTGAAGTCAACTCTGTGTGTGTGCGCTTGTGCATGTGCATGTGCTTGTGTGCATGCGTGTGTACAGACATGCAAAAGCCAGATGTTGAAGTCAACTCTCCTGTATGCAGGCGTGTGTATGGGCATGCGTGCATGTGTGTATGTGAAAGCGAGATGTTGACATTCTATCACTCTCCACGTTATCCTGAGACAAGCTCTCTCAACGAACTTGACCGCTTACTGATTCAGCTCGTCTGACTGTCTGGCCAGTGTCCCCACCTCCCCAGCACTAACATTACAGGTGCAGCTGTTGTTGCCTTTACGAGAGTTCTGGGACCTGAACTCAGGTCCTCCATCCTGTGCAGCAAGCACTTGATTGACCAAGTCACCTCCCCAGCCCCCAAGTCGACTGCAATATTGGAGAAAAGAACCATCTTCATCAAACTGAGTCATAAGTCCTCCTCCAGAGAAGAGCTGCTCCATGCCCGTCTGCACAACTGACTGTGATGGGGAGCCGGTCCTTCAGGGCTTGGAAGGGAATGACGGTCCAAGTATCGCTCCTTACACAGCCACTCAGGTCTATTCCGTTTCTGTGAACAGTGGGCCCTGTCCCACCCACCCCTCCTCCGACCTGCTTGCTGGAGAATTCAGAGTAGGGCTCAGTGTCCTGCAGACTGTTTTTACAAATCTACTCTAATTTTAATGGTTTCACGGGGGTACCAGTATTTCTTGGTAAAGACTTATTTTGTTTCTATTCTGTGTGTGTCTGTGTTGGTGTGTAAACACTAGTGTAGTGCCCCAGGAGGCCAGAGCATCAGATCCCCTGGAACTGGTCTGAAAGGGAGTTGTGAACTACCTGATGTGGGAATTGAACTCAGAGTCTCTGAAAAATCAGTGCACATTCTTAACCTCTGAGCCATCTCTCTAGAACCCGGCCTACTGACTGTTTAAAGCAAATCTATGAATGTGTTGGGGTAGTTTCGGGTTCACAGAAAAGCTGAACAGGAAGTGCATAGCTCTCACAGGCCCTCCCCCTCCTAGAGTTTCTCCTGTGAGTGTGAGTGCGGTTGTCACAGTGGGTGAGCAAGGGTTAACTAAAGGCCATTGTTCCCATTCCTTCTTAGTGTCCTTTCTCAGAGTTTGACAAATGTGTGTAGCCACCACTGCAATGTCATAGAGAATCATAACTTCACAGTTCACTTGTTCATGCTCCCTGCTCCCCATCCTGGTCACCTTGGACCTCGGAACCTTGGGTCTTTGCAGTCTTCACAGTTTTTATCTCTTTCAGAACGCTGTAGAGTTTGGCTACATTACAGACTTCACAGATCTATAGGGTTAAGGTGATCCCATGTCTCTTCATAGGAACCCAGCTTCTCCCTCCCTCCCTCCCTCCCTCCCTCCCTCCCTCCCTCCCTCCCTCCTTCCTTTCTTCCTTCCTTCCTTCCTTCCTTCCTCTTTCCTCCACCTCCTTCTCCCCCTTCTTTTCTATTTCTCTTGTGTGTACATGTGATGTGGGATTCCCCTCTATATGCTATGAAGATATTTTATTAGCATTGGTTAATAAAGAAGCTGCTTTGGCCTATGGTAGGGCAGAATATCCAAAAAGAGATACAGACAGGAAATCCAAAACAGATAGAGAGAGAAAGTAGGCAGAGCCAAAGGGATACCATGTAGCTGCCAAAGGAGAAAGATGCCGGAACCTTATTGGTAAACCACAGCCTCATGGCGATACACAGTTAACAGAAATAGGTTAATTAAGATGTAAGAGCTAGCTAGAAATATGCCTGAGCCATTGGCCAAACAGTGTTGCAAGTAACATAGTTTTTGTGTGATTATTTGGGTCTGGGTAGCCAGGAAACAAAAAAGCAGTTTCCATTTACATATGTGTTCACGTGTCTGCAAGCATGTGCAGAGACCAGAAGTCAGCCACAGGTCCCATTCCTCAGGTCCCATCCACCTTGGCTTTTGAAACAGGGTCTTCTTAGGTCTTTCTAGGCTAGACTAGCTGGACAGAGAGCCCCAGGGGTCTGCCTGTCTGTCTCCTCAGCCCTGAGGCTACAAACGTGCAACACCACACCCAGCTTGGAAAAAACAACGTGGTTCTAGGGCTCAGGCACAAGCCTTCCTGTTTGCAAGACAAGCACTTGACCAGCATAGCTGTGTGCTGGGCCCACAGTCCATTTCTTCTTTCTCACTGGATAGTATCCGTTGTCTATATGTAACACAGCGCATTCATCCGCTCACTGAAGAACGGCTCGGTTGTGATGGATAAAACCAACATTCTTATTATTATTTTACTATGTGTACCTCAGAATCCTTTCCGAAGAGCATGGGACTAGAAATTAGCTCACTGAAATATGACTCAAAGATCGTTCATGGGGCTGGGAGACACTAAGCGTTCAGCTCACCTCCTGCTTCTACAGAGGACCCAGGTTCAGCTCCCAGGACCCACGCGGTGGCTCACAACTGCTGTAATTCGAGTTCCAGGGCATCTCACATCTCACTCCCTCTGGCCTGCTGCCTCTATGCAGGCTCACACACATACACACCAATAAAAAGTAAATAAATAAAACTAAAAGTAACATGGTTCATCCTATAAAGTACCAGTCTTGAAAGAAACCAGTTGCTAAGAATCAAGTTTGCCACAGCCCTGGCTAAGCCACACTATGCCAGATTTCTACTACCCAGTGTTGGGCAGCAGGAAACCTCAGTGCTCCTTAAATACAACATGCACCAAGTATCATGTCAGCTAAGAAAGCCGCGGGCTTTACCTCAAGATGCACAGGCATTACCAAGACCAAAGTTTTCGGTCACCCTGCCTGGAATGAAGCACACATTCTTCTTATTAGAAATAAAGAGCAGGGGGCTGGAGAGGTGGCCCAGTGCATAAGAGCACTGACTGCTCTTCCAGATAGATGATTTGGGTTCAGTCCCAAGGATGTACACAGTGGCTCAAACCATCTGTAACTCCAGTTCAGGTCACCTGATGCCCCCTTCTGACTTCCTTGGATGTACATACATATCTGCAGGCAAAAATACTCATACACATCAAACAAACAAACACATCTAAGAAAAGGAAGGAAATTCGACAATGGGGGCCAGGGCGATTGCTTAATGGGTTGCTATACGAGACTTACCCCTTGAGTTCATATCCTTGCAACCCATGTAGAAAGTCTGATGCAGTGGGGCACACACATCTGGAATCCCAATGCTCTTAGGGGGAGATGGGAGCCAGAGACAGGAGACTCACTTGGAGGCTTGCACGCACATACCCTGGACTGACGCAGAAAGCAATAGAGACAGAGGAGACCCTGCCTCAAAACAAGGTGAAAGATGAGAACAGGGCCCTGAATGTTGACCCCTGACCACCACACAGGCGAATGTGTACCCATCCTCAACACCCCCCCCCCCACCAAACAGACCCGTACTCTCTGTTCTTAGTGACGCTGCAGAAGCCCCAGCACGCGGCAAGTCATTTCCGTTGTTAATTAGGTGTGTTAGTTACGTACTTAAGCGTGACGGTTTCAGCTATCAGTGGAGAGATTGAGGGACAGAAAATCCTCACGAGGCATAGACTGGGCTAAGCCTGGTTTCTTAATACAAGCAGGAGCTTGGAGCCGAACACAAAGCAGCAAATCCTTCACATTGCTTTTGTTACAGTAAAATGTAAGGATTTTGTTTGTTTGTTTGCTTTTGTCAATAGGGTTAAAGGTTTATTTCAAGACAAAAACAAGCCGCCCCCTGCCTCCTCCTCACGCAGCTCCCCCGGGTGCCTTCAGCTGTTACAGATCAGCCTGATAAATTACTTCCACATTGGTGACTGTAACTGTCCGTCTGTACCCAACAGCTCTGTCTACAGATTCAGAGTCGTGGGTGGGAATTTTGAAAACAAACAAAACCCCACTGCATCTGTACTGAACACATGTAGATGTTTTTTCCTGTCAGCATTGGCTACAGTCCAGCTATTCTCCACTTTTTCATTTCCCTGTGTGTGTGTGTGTGTGTGTGAGTGTGTGCACATGCGCACGCGTGCACATTCAGTGCTGGTGTTGGAAATCACCCCCACTGCTCCTCTACATTGTTCGTTGAGTCGGGGGTCTCTCCATCCATCCCAGGGCTTGCCATGTGACTTGTCTCACTAGCCAGCTGGTCTCTGCCTTCTGAGGCTGGCGTTCCAGTCAGGACTTCACACCCACAGGACATCTGCATATATCCTGGGGATCTGAGCTCTGGCTTCACCCTCATAAAGCAAGTGTTTTAACCGCTGGACTGCCTCCACGGTCCGCTCATGTGGGAGAGACATCACATCGTGACTGGACGCACATGGGAGGGTGTATGTAGGAACAGGCATCTCTGCAAATGTCGCTGCATCTGCTTTTGTTAATGTTGTTTAATATTTGTATTAGAGCACAGTATAGACCTTCTGCATTCATGCAATATAAATACTGACTGATGAATTCAGCAAATTAATATTTTTCTTTTATGACTTTTGTTCTCAAAGTTTGTTGTTGCCTTCTATTTGGATTTAGTGTTTCTTGTCCCTGTGATGAGCCGTTCACTCCTTGTGGTTAAACCATCTGATAGCCTGTCTTCTCAGTCTTTCCCCCATCCCTGTGTGAATGTATGGGTGCACACAAGTGTGTGTGTGTATGCACACCTGTATGTAGATGTGTGCATGTTTCGTGTACATGTGTATACATGTGTATACATATGTGTGAGTTTTTGTGTGTGCATGTGCATATGTATATGTGTAGTTGCATGTATATATGTGTGGGTGTGTACAGAACATATGTACCGACTGACGGAGATGGGGCCTCAGCTATGACTGTGGAGTCCATGTATGTCACTTCAGGTTTGCAGCCCCTTCCCATGATACACCCTAGAATTAGGCTCACCCACTCAGCAGTACCAAAAAATGGCAGCCTATCTGGAGGTTCAAGAGCTGCTGGAAACACCCATGCTCGACGGCTGACAGAATCCAGAGAGCAGAGAGCAGGGCAGACGGGAGAGGCAGCCCGGGGTGAGGTGGCCCGTGGAGCAGAGGCTTCCGAGTCTGGGGGCCGGAGAGGAGGTCATCTCATGCCGCTGCCCATGTCTGCCTTAGAGGAGAGCCATTACAGAATCTTCTCTCTCTGCTTCAAGCTTTCCTCTGGTGCAGAATCCAGTCCCAGACAGGATGGAGTCTATGACTCTGTTTCCTGTGTTGCATAGCTTGAGGGAAAATGGAGTCTGGATACCTTCTGCCAACTCAGGCTGAGCAGACCCACACTAAATGGCTTTCACTAATAGCTCCTCTTAAACTCTAAAAATAAAAAGGATTTGTTTTTATTTATGTGTGTGTTGCATGTTTGTATGTAAGCCACATGTGTGCAGTGCCCATGGAGGCCAGAACAAGGCATCAGAACATCTGGAGCTCAGGTTACATGTGTGAGACACCCATTGTGGGTGCTGGGAACTGAACTCGGGTCCTCTGGAAGAGTCGTGAGAACTCCTCACTGCGGAGCCGCCTCTCCCGTCACACTTCTTGGACTTTTGAGGAATGGTCGAGAACTGAGCATGGTGGCTCGCACCTGTAATTCTGGCACTGCAGAGGCTGAGACAGAAAAAGGAAGGAAGGAGAGAGGTGGGGGGAGGGGAGAAAAGAAGGCGGAGTTATGGAAAAGAAATGACTGGAGCAGCAAGGGTCCAAGCCGGGAGTGATGTGGGGCAGCTGACTTGTGTGCACACTAATACTGCACACTTTAGTCCGGCGGAGGCATACACCCCAGACACTCTCTTTTTATGGGAGGAAGCACTGTGAAGCATACGGTCTAATTCAGTTTATTACAGTAAATTTCCCCCAAAGTGCCCCCTGATGTCACACCTCACTAGGGAACAAGCCTGGTTTTCCCCACACAGCCAGGGCACCTTGATTCGAATGCAGCTTGGAGATCCTGAAGGAGGCATCCAACCTCTGCCAGCCCGAGTTTTACCACCTCCAAAGCAAACACACTATTATCTGCGCTGCCTCCTCAGAGGGGTAGGGAGGCCTGACCTCATCACACGCAGGTGGGTGCTGGGGCTGAAGGTGCTAATCGGAGGCACTGTCACGATAACGACCCACCTGGCCCTTCTTCCCTCAAGCCAAACAGTTGTGTGCCAATTGCCTCAGAGCATGCCCGCCTGGGCTGTGTGCAGCGCCAACGTGTTCCTCCATTTTCATGCTCAGACCCACGGACCAAGGTGAGAAAACAGATGAGGAGCTAACATCAGGCTTACACTAACTCGGGTCAGCACATCTCCCACCCCATGGTGAAGAACCTTGACCTCCCAAGTGTCCTGCTTTCACCTCCCAGGTGCTGGGGTTACAGGCGCAAGCCACCATGGCCTGGTTTCTGCAGTCCTGGGGAATGAACCCAGAGCTCTGTGCATGCAGGGGAACCAGCTGAATTACTTCCCCAACCCCATAACTCTTGTCTTTAAGATGCTGGTGAAGCTAAATTCCTCACAGCTGTGGTGGCAAGAAAGGGTCTGGGGTGATGCACACTCTCTTCCCTTCTCCGCTTGACCAGGCTGACTGCATCTGCCCAGATTAGCCACGGGGCTCTGTGTGGTCTCTGGGTTTTTGACACAGGGCCTGGTTTAGTTTCTTTTCCTGTTGCTGTGATAAAATACTGTGACAAGAGACTGGAGAGATGGCTCGTGGTTAAAAGCACCGGCTTCTCTCCCAGAGGACCCGGGGTTCAAGTCCCAGCACCTACACGGCAGCTCACCACTGTCTGTAACCCCAGTTCCGGCGGATCCCACACCCTCACACAGACATGCATACAGGCACAACACCAATGCGCACATATAATAAAAATAAATATTAAAAAGATACTATGACAGAAGCAACTTAGGAGAGAAGGGCTTCCTTGGGCTCAGTCTCACATCCTTGGCAGGGAGGCCGAGGCAGTAGGAGTCTGAAGCGGCTGATCACACTGCATCTCAAGAAGCAGAGAAAGAGAAATGCCAGCTCCTGTCCAGCACCTTTTCCTCGTTTAGACCATTCAAGAGCCAGCTTTAACCCATGAATACGGGGGCAGAGCTCTCAATTCAGTTCCGAACACATACCTTCCTGCCACATGTAGATTCCACGTCCCTGAACGTGGGGTCAGTCTTTGCCTTCTGTGTGCCCACTCCCACTCCCAGAGCTTCAGATGGAACCTGGGGTTTTACGCATGCTAAGCCAAGGCTCTGCCACTGAACCATCCTCAGCTTGTCCGTGTGCCTCTGCTAGGCCCCTGTTCAGTACAGAGCATCGAGGGCCGAGACCTCCTTCAGTGGGGAACTCAGAGCCATGCAGAATAAAGAAAACAAGGGACAGGCGAGTCTGTTGCAACAGCTGCAGAAGCATCTGGGCGTGGGGGCCTGAGCCTGTGGTCCCTGCTGCCTGGGAGGCTGAGGTGGACCTCTACTCTCAAGAGTGGCACCAGTGTCTTTAGAAGCAAAGGAAGAGACACTAGGAGTGAACACAAACAGAGAAAAGGCCCTGTGAGGGCAAGAGAAGAGGTGCCTATCCACAAGCCAGAGATTCGGTGCCTAAGAGCGCTTGCTCTGCAAGCATTAGGACCTGAGTCTGGATCGCCAGAACCTATGTAAAACACCCGGGTATGACTGGCTGGCAGAGGCGGTGTGGGTATGTGTGTGTATGTGTGTGCTGGCTCCAGGCTGGCTCCAGGCTGGCCCCAGGTTCATTGACAAACCCTGTCTCAAGGAAAGGCAGTAGAGAGTAACAGAGAAAAACACCCTATTTCCTCCTCTTGCTTTTTTGAGACAGGGTTTCTCTGTAACAGTCATGGCTGTCCTGGAACTTACTTTATAGACCAGGCTAGCCTCAAACTCACAGGAATCCATCTACCTGCCCCTGCCTCCAGAGTGCTGGGATTAAAGACATGTGCTACCATACCCAGCCTCCTCTAACCTTCTTTAACAACCATGAGCATGCATACCTGTACCCACAGACACATGCATACCACACACACACAAACACATGCACGCACGCATGCATACACGCACATACAATTAATTAGGAAAAAGTTGAAGCTAAGAGCTTTAATGCTTGCTGTGTGCACAGCTGTGCTCTCAGAGGCAACGGGAACCCCTGTACACTTTGCACTGCTCTCCTATGTCAGAGCCAAGTTGCCTGTGTATGGGAGGTTCTGGAAGCATTCTCTCTTGACAAGCCACAGAAGAGATGTGGAAAGAGTACATTTTTGGAATCCGAAACCACCCGAAGATTTAAGTGTTGGTGATGAGGTCAGAGAGTCACCATGGAATTCAAGGTTCTTCAAGGCTCCACATAATAGCTACCTATTAAGTTTGGCTTCTGCATGACCCTCCCAGCTGCTATTTAGACAGGGGAAAGCCGTCATCCACCACAGCCACCATGGAGGCCTGCTTTAAACTTTGTCCTTAGGAAACTGTTTTCATAAGTATTTGGCTTGGGTTCTCTTTCCAGCCCTGTACAAGATGTACGGATGGCATAAGTTGCCTTCATCTGGACTCAGGCCCGTCTTTCCAATCAATTAGAATAAGAGGAGTTTGTTGTTTCTTGGAAAAAGTCACCAATCCTAATGACATACATTCAGATTCATGACTTACTCTTAAAAAGAAAAAAACTTCCAGGCAACATAAAGGGTTGCTTCTTGTTTTGATTAATTTTTTTGTTTCTGGTTTTTTTTTTGAGACAGGGTTTCTCTGTGTAGTCCTAGCTGTCCTGGAACTTGCCCTGGGAACCAGGCTGGCCTTGAACTCAGAGATTCATCTTCCTCTGCCTCTGCCTCCCGAGTGCAGGGATTAAAGCTGTCTGCCACCACTGCCCGCACTTTTGAGTAACTTTTTAAGTCATTATTATTGCGTGTGTGTATAATGCCCTGTGTTGGTGGGGGGGCGGTAATGTGCCGAGGAGCACATGTGGAGGCCAGAGGGCAACTCTGTGGTATCGTCATCTCCTTCCACCATTACGTGGGTTCTGGGGATCGAACTCAGGCTTGCACCGCAGGTGCCTTGGCAGCCGGGCCATTTCTCCTTTCTCCCACCCTTGGTTTTGTTTTGTGTGTTTCCAGAAATCCCAGACAGACCTCCCACACAGCTCAGAACCGTGCCATCTGGCCTACCTGCGCTACAAAGGCCTTGAGAAAGGTGTGTATTGTCCCAGGCTTGGTGCCACCCTGAACAAACTGAGCTTATGGTAATTAGGCCAAAGGATAGAATGGCTGGTATCGAGGGTTAACTGTGACATGTTCCTCCCAGGCTCTTGTGCTTTCTTGGTGACTCGCTTTTGAAAGGTTGTGGTCACCTTAGAGCAGTGTTCTCAACCTTTCTAATGCTGTGACCCTTTGAGACAGGGCTTCTTGTTGTGGTGACCCCCATCCATAAAATTATTTTTATTGCTACTTCATAACTGTAATTTTGCTACTGTTATGAATCGTAATGTATCTGTGTTTTCCAATGGTGTTGGGTGACCCCTGTGGAAGGGTCGCTCATTCCCCCCCAAAGGGGGCATGACCCATGGGTTGAGAACGGTTACCTTAGAAGATGGAGCTAGAGGGAGGACGTAGGTCGTGGATGGGGAAGTAGTTTTGTTCCTGGTCCATTTCTGGCTCCCTACTTCCTGCCTGCCACTGGGCAAGAAGTGCCTCTGGTAACCCCAATCTTCCACTGTCACAGTCTCCTGCCCCTCCCCACTGGGGACAAGAAGCCACAAACTAAAGAGAAACTGAGAGCTAAAATAAAACCATGCCCCATCCCCCATGCCCTGCCATGTTGTTTGTGCCAGATATTCAGTCCCAGCGAAGGACAGACCTTATACTGTGAAGTCAGGCGGCCGCAGAGTCTCCCACACAAGGCGTGGAGCAGGAGGATGGCTGCTCTCAGGCCTGCCATCCCATAGCTGGAGCAGGAGAAGCCCAGGAAACATGCCCCAGGGGCTGTGCCGCTCTCCTGTTGCCTAGGCAGGCTGAGAGTCTCGTGGGCTGTATGTAGACTTGGCTAGGTTGAGACCACAGACAAGACCACCAGGGCTGCCATCTCAGGATGGCTGCGGACAGAAGTGGCAAACGGAGCAGGTACCAGGCCCTTAGAAAACAACCGACGTCCCACATCCCTGTAGGGGTCCCGAGGCCTGGTGACTCAGCTCCCTTCCCTATTCTTTGGGCTCCCCCACATCCGCCTCATGCATTCTTCTGCGCTTTCCTTGGTCACAGTTGGTTTTAGTAGCGGTGCCAGATTTCCTAAGTCCGGGAACTTAAAGGGCAGCCGTCTTCTGGAGAGTGAGGCAAACAGGCGCATCTGGCCGCGTCCGCCCACGCCCACACATCTCTCTCACAAGGTGTTCCGAGATGGCGTCTATGGTAGGTTGGTGAGGGGCAGCGAAAGAGGATGCCGGGGCTGGGGAGAGCGCACCGGGGCCAAAGCCGTGAGTATGGCCAACAGGTTGTTTTCGCTATGACTATAAAATTTATATGCAAATATTGTCTTCAACTTGATCACTCTCAAAGAAAGACATTGTTTGCTGTTAAATCACTTCTGCTAGGAAACAGTATTGTTTGTCAGCAGTCTTTAAAGCTATACAAATCGTGACAAGTACAGATTAAAAGTTAAATTGTGTATTCAAAATGTAAATCATCAAAAATAAATTAAAATGCAAGGTGTGGTGGCTTCACCCTTTTAATCCCAGGCAGTCCTCAGGAGACAGGGGCGGATGGATCTCTGGGAGTTTGAGGCCATCTGAGTCTACTTAGAGAGTTCCAGGCCAGCGAGGGTCATATAGTGAGATTCTGTCTCAAAATAAGTAATTAACTATTTCTAACAAGGAGCCGGAAAGATGGCGCAACAGGCAAGAGTACTGATGGCTACTCACAGGAAATGGGTTTGATTCCCAGCACCCACGTGGTGGCTCACAATCATCTGTAACTCCAGTTCCAGGGGATCCAGCACCCTCTTCTGGCCGCCTCAGCCACCACGCAAGCCTAGGATGCACAGGCATATATGCAGGCAAAACATCCATATGCATAAAAATAGAAATTAAAAATCAAAAATAAAACAAAGAATAAATAGGTGAGGGGGTAGAGAGATGGCACAGTGGGTAAGAACACTGGCTACATGATCTCAGGGACCTGAGACCGGATACCATCATCCATGTAAAATGCAGAAGATGGCTGCCTACACACTGTAAGGGGTGGAGACAGGAGGATTGCTGGGACTTGCTGGTTGCCAGTCCAGTTCCAGGCTCTGTGAGAGACCCGGCCTCAAAGGAATAAGGTAGAATGATAAAGCCGGAGGCGTCTATACTCACACTCCCTCTGACACACCCCACACACAGAGATGTGCACACACCACATTCACACATACACACAGACACCAAAATAAAACACAAGCTTAGTTTAATGAATTGTTCTGAAATTCGCATGCTATTTTATTTAAACACGGAAGTTTTAGTTTGTTTGTTCATTTCTAAGCATCCACTATACCACTGAGCTACATTCCTATCCCAACAGTGTATTAAGTAAGAGGGATTTAAACAACATTTTGAGCCAACTGTGGTGGCACAGGCCTTTAATCCCAGCACTCGGGAGGCAGAGGCAGGCGGATCTCTGTGAGTTCGAGGCCAGCCTGGTCTACAGAGTGCATTCCAGGACAGCCAGGGCTACATAGTGAAACTCTGTTTTGAAATTTTTCATTTATCTTTTCTTTGGAGGAGGGTGGCACCACAGGCTTGTGGAGGCCATCGCGTAGGCTCTGGGGATCAAGCTCAGGTCGCCAGCCATGTGGCAGGCACCTCCACTAAACCACTCGCTGTCCCTCTAACTACTTCAGCTTTAAAAATGGACAAGAGGTTGAGACTGGAGGACTGAGAATCTGAGGCCCGCTTAGCCTCCATAGCAAGACTCTGTCCGAAAACAAACAAGTAAACAAGACCTCTTTCCAGCCCTTGCGATGCGGCTCACTTATCCCACTGCAAGTGGCTTCATTTCCTCCCAGATCTTTCTGGGGCTCCCTGGAGCCCCCAAACTGAAGGAGCTGCCTGTGACAGTTGGCTGTTGCTTACTCCCTGTCCACGTCCACAGCTGTGGTCAGCTGCTCCAGACCTGAGAGCCTCAGTCACGTGGTTCCTGGGCCAAGCTGAGCTAAAACCAGTTCTCCCCAGAGAGTGGCAGAAAGCACAGCTGTGGAAACACAGCTCTGGCGCTCAGAACCAAATGACCTCGTTTCTCTACCCCTGTGCTCTCTGCTATCTGCCCTTCCTAGGAAAACAGCCCTGCTCTTGGAATGTGCTAAGTGGGGAGTTTCAGTACAGATGCCCCGACTTCCTTGCTGGCTTTCCTGAAAGCTGATTAAACCGGGCTTTCAAGTGAATTCTTTTATATCCAAAGTTTTAGCTACTTAGACGTTAAAGGGGTACACGTGTGTGTGTGTGTGTGTGTGTGTGTGTAAGTGTTTTGCCTGTATGTATGTATGTGCACCATCTGCATGCCTAGGCCAGAAAAGGACATTGAATTTCTTGTGACTGAAGTTACAGATGGGTTGTGAGTCACCACGTGGGTGTTGGGAACTGAACCTGGGTCCTCTGCAAGAGTAACAAGCAAGTGCTCTTAACCGCTCAGCCATCTTTCCAGCCCCACGTTTTTGTTTTTGTTATTTGTTTTGCTTTGCTTTGTTTTTAAAGTCCCGATGTGATAAATATCTATAAACCCGAGCTCAGCTCAAATGGACCACACTGTAAATGGAGAGTACTCGGCCACCCAGACCTGAATAATCACACAGAAACTATATTAATTAGATTGGCCAATGACTGTTTGGCCAATGACTCAGGCGTATTCCTAGCTAGCTCTTACATCTTAATTTAACCCATTTTTATTAATCTGTGTATCACATGGGCTGTGGCCTACCTGTAAGGTTCCACTCGGCATCCTTCTCCTTCAGCAGCTACGTGGTATCTCCTGACTCTGCCTTCTCTCTCTCTCTCTCTCTCTCTCTCTCTCTCTCTCTCTCTCTCTCTCTCACTACTTCAGCTTTAAAAATGAACAAGAGGGGGCTGGAGAGATGGCTCAGAGGTTAAGAGCACTGCCTGCTCTTCCAAAGGTCCTGAGTTCAATTCCCAGCAACCACATGGTGGCTCACAACCATCTGTAATGGGGTCTGGTGCCCTCTTCCGGCCTGCAGGCAGACAGAATATTGTATACATAATAAATAAATAAATATTTTAAAAAAAATGAACAAGAGGTTGAGACTGGAGGACTGAGAATCTGAGGCCCGCTTAGCCGCCATAGCAAGACTCTGTCCGAAAACAAACAAGTAAACAAGAACTCTTTCCAGCCCTTGCGATGCGGCTCGCTTATCCCACTGCAAGCGGCTTCATTTCCTCCCAGATCTTTCTGGGGCTCCCTGGAGCGCTCTCTCTCTCTGTCTCTCTCTCTCTCCCTCTCTCTCTCCCTCTCTCTCCTCTCTCTCTCCATCTCCTCTCTCTCTCCCTCTCCTCTCTCTCTCTCTCCTCTCTCTCTCTCCCTCCTCTCTCTCCCTCTCCTCTCTCTCCCCTCCCCTCTCTCTTCCAGCCTGGCTACACTCTGCCCTGCCCTAAGCCAAAGCAGTTTTATTCATTAACCAGTGAAAGCTACACATATACAGAGGCACCTCCCACATCACTACACCTTGGTTACCCTGTATCCATCCCCTTCTTGATTCCCTTCCGTGGAAGTCACTTTCCCTTTGTGAGTCTCAGGGTGCAGAAGACAGAGCTGGCAGCCTCCAGACCAGAGATTTCTGAGACTTTCCAAGCTCAGTGCCTCCATCCCCCGTCCGTCCCATGCATCCTGGAGACCTTTCAGTGTGCACTTTCATTTACAAGAGACTGACGACCCTCACCCTCGCTTGCTCAAGGGCCCCTCACCCACCTGCCTGGAGCTGCTTTCTGTGGGCTGGAGCTCAGAATCGAGCTTAGTGGAGCCCTGACTTGGAGAGGGATTCTCGCACGTGACTTCTTTTCAAAAACACGTTCATTTCTTTCCTTACCTTGAAACAATTCGAGCTTCTTGCCGTGTTCATGCCAGACTCTGCACCAGGCATGTAGAAGAAAGGGTGTCAGTTCCCAGCAGACTAGAGAGCAGGCTTAGGCTGGGTACCGTGCTTTCCAAAGCATTGAGCATCTGTAGGCTTTGAGTTTGAGGAACCTGGTGACCCGTTCTGGTTTCTTCCCTTGGGGGAAGGAACACATAGCCTTGCTAAAGTCAGATTTGGCTCAAGGAACAACAGAGTTAAACATTTTCTCGATCAAAAGCCGCGAGTTGTGAGAGCAAGCGTTTTTTAAATTGTGGCTACGAGCCCAGGCTATACATGTTGAGGGGTGCAGCAAAACTTGCTATCAGGGTTGCTTGCCCCTTAGGAAGTCCATGGGAGCGTGTTCCTGGTGTCTGTAAGCTGCTGCCCTGGGGGAGAAGGGGCTTTGTTTTCTAGCAGTTTCCCTTGGCTCCACAGAGAGCTCAGCCTGCTAACGGGGAGGGGACACAGGCAATGTCATTTCAGACGTTCATCCAGCAGAAATGCCGATGTGGCGTCATGTAGCTGGCACCCCCTGGCAGGAAAACTCAGTAAGCTGACGGCAGAGGCGGCACACGGGCCACCAAGGCTGCGGAGGGGACTCACTTAGGCCTGAGGCCAGGAGAATTACAACTCTATTGATGGAATTTCTCCCTGGAACATTATCCCTTACATGGTCTGCTCACACTCAGGGATTAAGAAAGTGGAGTTGCTGGCCAGGTGGACCATACATGGGCTTCTTCCTGGCGTCTAGTAACCACGGACGCCTACGACGATATAGAGGCCCAAAGACAGCGCAAGGGCAAAGGAACCCAAGGTCTGTTTGGCCAAACAAAGGCAAGATGTCAGCCCCTTGAGCCTCTGAGAGTAGCCGTCACCACACCAGGAGGACAGAGCTGGCCAAAGTCAAGCGTGGGGGGGTTCCCGCAGGAAAAGTGGTCCAGTTCCAGCTAACAGGGCTGTGGGAAAGAGGGGAGGAGTCGTGAAACTGCAGGAGGCGTTAACAGTCCAAGGAGATGCTTGGGTCCTGTTCTGACCCCACTGTGGACAGATCAACTGTGCAAACTCATCCTAGGAGGGCTTGGGAGGTACGGCTCAGCCTGAAATGTGCTTGTCAAGCCAGCACCCATGAAAACCAGCAAATGCTCAGCAGGTTAGAGCAACGGTCGCTCTTGCAGAGGACCCCCGGCTCAGTTCCCAGCAACCACAACAAGTGGCTCCTAACCGCCCGTAACTTCGAATCTATGGGGTCTGGTACCCTTTTCAGGTCTCTTCAGGCACTTGTACACACATAGTACACAGACATGCAGCAGCCCCTTATAAACCTAAATTTAGGGGAAAAAACCCTTGTGAGTATTACAGATTATTAAATCCTGGGGCTTCCTAGCTAGCTGGTATGGGCTGCCTGGCAGTCCTGAGGCGATGTCTTAAACCACAAGATAAATGATGCCTGAGGAACACCTGAAGTTGACCTCTGGCCACCATACACACACCCATGTACACCCACATACAAATAAACATGCATACGTGTGTGAGCACACACACATGTATATACGCACACTCACGGAGAAGCAGGAAAACGTGAGAAATAGGGTATAAAGTGACAGTGACTTGTACTTGAGCCCCAAAACCTTTTCTCTGTCAACTTTCAGGTTAGAAGTGGTCTAGGGGAAGTTTCAGAGACCGGGTGAAGCGTGGCGGGCAGACAGGCACACGGCTACGTAGCGTGAGCTCTAATTGGTCTTAGTAATAAAAACCCAGAGTCAGATATCGAGGTAAATGCTGAAAGATCAGAGAAGTAAAGGAGCCACTAGAGAGACCGTTTACCTCTACCTTTCTCTCCGACCAAAGTGGGCAAGATCCTGTCTCTAGCAATCCTCAGACAGAATGTGCTGAGCTCCTGTCTCCTCCCACCTTATATTCTTCTCTCTGCCCGGCCATATCCCTTCCTGTCGCCACCTTCCCAGTGCTGGGATTAAAGGTGTGTGACTCCCAAGTACTGGGTTTAAAGTTGTGAGCCACCACCACCTGGCTCTGTTTCTTTTTCAGACTGGATCAATCTCGTGTACCCCAAGGTGGCCTTGAACTCACAGAGATCCGTCTGCCTCTGCCTCCCAAGTGCTAGGATTAAAGGTGTGTGCCCCCACTGCTTGCCCTCTATGATTTACTAGTGGCTCTCTCCACACTCTGATCTTCACACAAGCTTTATTTGTTAGATCACAAACAAAATATCAACACACAGCTGTCCACAGGTTTCATCCTGTTGTCCTTCAGCGACCCATCCCCTGACCATTTCTGCTAACCCGAAGCTGTGGTCAATCTAACCGATGAAGCAACTAGCCAAAGACTTTTCTCACTTGCTAGGTTGATGGTATTGAGTTGACGCCGGGGGCAGGAACCGCGTCTGCTGCTGGAACATTCCAAAGGCTTTAGGGGTAAAACAATAGCCCATTTACAATTTGCTTTAACTTCTTAAAAGAATGTGTTGGGATTTGGAGGAAAACATACACCACTGAAGCAGAAATGACCATGAAGGACGGGCCATATGCTTGTCTTATGTGCTGTGCAAACCTCACGTGTGTTAGGCAAGCACTCTGCTGCTGACCACCTTTTCCACTCTCTTGATTGGAAATATTTCATGAAAAAGAAGCAAAACAAACTAGGGGAGACCTAAGAAAATGAAGTAGATCCTGAAGAGCTGAGCTGCCCGTCATCCTTGCCACCCTTTCCTCCCTCCCACCCATCAGCCTTCTCCTCCTTTCCCTCATCACCCCTCTACCCCTCCCCCTCCCACCCATCACCTCTCCACCTCTTACCCCTTTACCCCCCCTCCCACCCATCACCCCTCCACCTCTTACCCCTCTACCCCCCCACCCATCACCCCTCCACCTCTTACCCCTCTACCCCCCACCCATCACCCCTCCACCTCTTACCCCTCTACCCCCCCACCCATCACCCCTCCACCTCTTACCCCTCTACCCCTCCCCCTCCCACACATCAATCACCCCTCCCATCCCTCCTCCTCCTGCCACCTCTCCCACCCCTCCCACCCATCACCCCTCCGACCGGACACCCCTCCCACCCCTGTCACCTGTCCCACTCCCACTCCCAAAGTTGCATAACTGGAAAAGTCTTCAGCTCTTTCTTGCTAAGGATGTGGGTTAGAAGAAGAAGGAAAACCCATGGCTGATTACTACCATGCACTTCCCAGAAGAAACCAATTAACCCTTACGGTTACTCTGAGAGTAAGAGGCTTGGGCGTGTGTGAGCTGGTCTTGTTGTTCCTATAAACCAGACTGAAAACAAACCAACCAGCCTATGGCCTCAGAACTCTGAGAATCCTCTAAGCTGCTGGCTGTTTCAAAGGCCTGCAGAGGGCAGGGATTCAGACTCAAGGGTGCAGGTTTTAAAAGGCACCCCGCAAACTGAAATAGTGATTGAGATACAAGACTTTGAGAGGGGAAACTAGAAAGTTTTCATTGTCCTGGCCATGTTTTTGGTTAGGAGAGAAGAGTAGGTGCTGGCCTGGTGCCAACCAAAACAGGAGGGTGGAGGACGCAGCAGGAGCCGTGGTTTTGTTCACAAATGCTCTCTCTCCATGGCTGAACATCTTAGAAAGGGGTCTATTTTATGTCCTTTTAGCCAGCTCACATTTGTGTTATTTTAGGGCCTCAGTAGGAGGGTCTAGGATTTTTGAGCAAATTCCACTCCCTCCCTCTTTCTTTTCCCTTCTTCCTGGATTCTTCAAAGTGTTTTTAAAATAGGAAGCATATTAGATGGACAATATTAAACAGAAGAGCATATCTGGTGTTGAAAAAAATAATCAATGTTCATTAAAATGCACAAAATCAGTAAAGTCAGAAACGAATATAAGCTGATTTTTTTTTTAATCAAGAAGAAATGGGCTGTGGAATATTTTAAATTATTGTTGAATTTTTAAAATGACATTTCTTTGTTTACTTTGTGTGTGTCACGTATGTGGGCACACGCAGCACACACCACTGTGTGCAGGTGGAGGTCCGAGGACAACTTGCAGGAGGTCCAGAAAAACCTACCTCTTCCCAAGAGATCATGAGAGGTGGCATCGGCCTGTGAGCCAGGATGTCAGCTGAACACATCCCGGCCCTTGCTGTTGCGTGTGGAGTTGTTCATTGTGGACGGCTATGGGATGAGGCATAGCAGTGCAAGCTTCCTTTTGGAATGCCATCATTAACTTTACACTTTTTAAATCTTTTTAGTGTCCCTGACACTAATTTAGTCACAATTTTATCCGACATCCTTAATCAGCTGCAGCCTCATGGAATACAATAGTGAGGTAATGGGTATCTTCGTGTACTGGAAGAATGGAAATTCCTGGATATGAGATAAAAGATAAGGCTCACGTCCACTTTTTCACAATAGACACAATCTTAAAAGACCCTGTGGCTCTGTCAATCCTTCAAAGAGGGGATCTAATGACGGCCTGGAATGTCACACTTCCTGTGCCCGTGGTCTTTGTGGCCCTCTGGAGAGGCTAAAATCCCTCATTCTTTTCCTGGAAGTGTTCTCCATGAGGCTGATGGACAGGTCAGTCTGGACCTGTATCCTGGAGCCAATTCTGAGATGGAAGGCGGGATGCGGGGCTGTTGGGTAGGAGATGGAAGGGTGGATAGGCAATGAGAGAGAGCCTGGGAGAGGGTGCTGGCATGGGGTACCTGCGCTGGCTGCGTAAGCAGGAGCTCTGACGCAATCATAGTGCAATGCTTCAAAAGGATAAGCATAAAGGGAGCTCTTCCTCCCCCCACCCCTACCTGTCCCGCACCCTCACCCCGCTTCCTCCATCCCCTTGTCTCTTTTTTTCTCCCCTTCTCCTTCACTTCCGTTTCTGTCTGTGGAGGTGCCACAGCTTGGGTTGTGGGGGGCTGCAGTAAGGAGGAGTTCTCAAAACGGGAGATCCATGGTGGTGGTCACTAAACCCAAGAACAGGACAAGCGGCCATCCATGGGACCCTGGTGGAGGGGAGTCAAGAGTCCTGGTCCCCAGACTGAGCCAACCAGGGTGAGGAGGGTGTCCTGGGTGGGGGCAGAAGTAACCACATAAAGGCCCAGCCTTAGCATGATGGGGATGGTTATTCTTTGGGGGGAAGGAGGTACAGATGTGGAAAGAGAAGGAATCTGTACTTCTGGACAAATCTCAGAGATGCCAAGCCAAACAGATGTGTACCGTCCACATCTGCCCTCTAGCCTGTCTTCTGCAGCAACAGCCGCTCTGTGACAAGCACCCTGACCCCTAGACCTGGATCTCAAAAGCCATTCCCTGCTTGCAGTCATTGGGAGGGACGGTGTGTTCCAGGGCCAGACAGCGAGAGGACACCTGAGCTAGGGTGTCTCTGTAGTCCACAGAACAGGACCGTCCAAAGAACCTGGACCGCAGCCGGGAGGATCACCAACTCTATAGGATGGGACTGAACACCAAAACAGATGGAGCCAGGTAAGTACCAGCAGTCAGAGAGAGAGCATGAGGTACATTCGGTCTCACAAGGACAACATGCATTGTATGACCTGTATCCGTGACACAGGAATGAGGCCAGCTTCCCAGATGACGTCTGGCATGTGCCACCTCATTGGGTGGTTGACACGGTGGCAAATCCAAGCTTGACATTGCATGTCAGAAGACAAGTCAGCTGGCATTCACACCACCGCGTCTCTGCAGTTCCTGTAAGGGATGGCTCAGCCCCAGCCACTCGGAAGCTCTAGATGTCAAACGCTGAGGTGCACCCTGATGAAGCGACTGTTCCAGTATCTCCAAAAGTGGCTGGGTCATGAAGGTCAGGGAAAGACAAGGAAATGACTCAATGTATTTGTGAGTAGACATCAAGGACATTATTGGGACAAGTGACAAAACTTGAGTGGGGTCTCAGGATTCAAGGGTGGCCTCGAGTTGCTGAGAGATCATTTCCTGGTGTTGACGGCTACCAGCTTGTGTGTTAAAAGGATTCAGTGTTCGGGACTCAAGGACCAACCTCAAGGGCTGGTTACTCAATCTTTGTGTGTGTGTCATGTGCACACGCACGTGTTTGCTGTATTTAAGAGTACAGACGGCTGTGTGAGCACAAGGTGGGGTGGGGGGACAGCAGGTACCCTACAGGATTGCGCTCTACCTTATTCCCTTGAGACAGGGTATCTCATTGACCCTGGCACTAGGTCTGAGCCAGCAAACCCTGGCAATCCTCCTGTCTCTTCTTCTGTAATGCTGGGGTTACAGGAATACGTGATTGTATCTGGCTTTCTCGTGGGTTCTGGGGGTTTGAACGTATGACCTCATGTTTGTGCGGCAAGTACTCCTTTACCCTGGAGCCTCCTCCCATCCCAAGAATTGTACTGCAACTTCGAGTCAAGATTCCCCCCTCCCCGTCTTCTGGAAGTACAGGAGATCTAAACTGGGGCCTCGCATACACTAGGCAAATGCTGTGCCCCTGAACTACAGACCTAGCATGAGCTCCCCAACTCTTAAATGGCTCAGAAGGATTTTTGTAGGTACACGCTCTAAGGGGGTTATTCAGGACCTCAGGATGTGCGCCCCTAGATATGAGACCAGCAGTGAGGGGGAAACGCCCAAGCCTGGGTGACTCATTCTCCATTCATTGGCACCCCCAAGTCCAGGTTAGGTTTCTGAATTAAAAGAGAGACGGGGGAGGGGGGTGGAGGGGAGGCCGGTTTACTGTAGATAAAAGGGAGGGCACAGCCAGAGACATCTGGGAAAGCCCAGAGTGGATGTGACCCTGAGCCCTGTGAGGAGGGGGAGAGGGGAAGAAGAGGTGAGAGGGGGAACCAGGTGCAGTAGTTAAGAGGCCCCAAAAGAGGATGGGCAACCAAATGACTGGATTCTATAGGGAAGACTATGGGGGGGGGGGAGGGCAGGCCAGCTCCTGGGCTGGAGAAGTTTAGGGTAGAGGACAGGATGTGCCTGCCAGGAGGACTCTGTAACAGGCCTACCTGAGGGATGCAGGGAAACCTGGCAGCCAGCATCCACTTTGATGTGGTAATGGATCCCTCAGTTAGCCATTTGTCTCAGGTGTGAGACATTTCACAGAACCCTGCATGCAACCCACCAACTCTCCAAAGACTGTTTCCTGTTAGAGAACTGGCCTGGCTTGGTCCTTGTGTCCCCAGTGCTTGGCCCAATCCCAAGTAAATGCAGGTCCCAAAATAAGCACTGGCCACGTGAAGAGCTGCGAAGAAGTCTCTTCCCGTAGTGTTGGCCATCACATCCGGTCATGCACAGATGGAGACCAAGCTTGTGCCCCTGGATCTCCTGCCCTGGGTTCGGGTGGAGCTCTTAGAACCTTGCACTGCTTTGCTGCCCCTCTCTTTCAAGACTTCACAGAACACTGACAAACAGGTCACCACCATGGGTCAGCATGTTCCCTGAAGGGCCTGTAGAGAAGACACCTGGACAGGAAGGAAGCTAAGCTGCCGCTGCGGTTCCATTGGTAGCATGCTTGATCAGCATGCACGAAGTGCTGGGGTCTGTCCCCGGCACCACGTAAACCAGATATGGTGGAGCCAACATGTGATCCCTGCACTGCCGTCCTTGACTGTGCAGTGAGCTGGAAGCTAGCCTAGGCTATTTGAGACCCTATCAAATAATAATAATCATTATCAGAGAAAACCAGAGTGCTCAAGGCTGCCAAGGCTGATGAGCACAGGGCTGGGGACTGTAGTCAGCGAGTGTGAACAGGAGTATGGATCTAAAGTGACATAAATCCTCATCCCTTCTCAGGCTGTTGTGCTTCCCGGCTTCTAGCCATTTCTCTAGCAATTTCCTTAAAGAACGCGATTCTGGCCCTGTGTGGTGGCACACACCTTTAATCCCAGCATTCGGAAGGCAAGCAGGCAGACAGGCAGATTTCCGTGAGTTCAAGGCCAGTCCAATCTACAAATCAAATTGAGTTCCCGGACAACAAAGGCTACACAGAGAGACACTGTCTCGAAAAACCACACACACACACACACACACACACACACACTCACGGGGTGGGGGTGGGAGGGAGAAAGAAAGAAAAGGAAAATGATTCCAGGGAACCCAAGGACACTCCAGCATTGATTCTGAAAAGGTCTGAGTTGTCCCCAAAGCATGTCCCAGGGGATGTGTCTGCCTCTACTCTAGTGGCCCTATCCTGGGCCACCACTGGCCGGGTTGTCCTTTTCTTTTGTTCAGTTTCTCCAACTGGAAAGAGCTTGTATAAAAAAAAAAAAGAAAAAAGGCTCCAGCACTCGGTCACGTCACAATGGGGCCGATTGTTCTGAGAGGGCCACGCTGACTTAAATATTTACCTTTTTTGTTTCCAACAGGAAACAGGGGTCAAGGATTTTTTGTTTCCTTTCCACCTCTGGTCAGCACCACGGAACAGCTGTTTTTCTACCCAAGAGGCAAAAGATAACAGGTAGAAAACTGGCACTTAGCAGATGCCTCCGGATCACAGCCTTGGGTTTCAACGGAATCCTCCAGCAACCCAGCGGAACAGTCGGTGTGGAGCCTTGGCCAACCTTCTCCTACTTTCCCTGTGCCTCTTGGGTGGGGCTGGTGGACAGGAGAGGAGCTCAGCCTTGTTAAACAACAACAAAACCCTAGGATTCTGCTCTAGCAGACCAGACCAAACCGGAGTCACGCATGCCAACTGTTACCTCGAATGGTCGGTTTCCCGCATCTTGGGCAGTCTTTGCCTGCATCATTGTGATAAGGAAGCTTGTGCTGCTTTAACCCTTGTGAACCGCGCCCTCCTCCCGAGATGCCATGTTCAGTAGATAAAGCGCTCATCTAGCACGAATAAAGCCCCAAGTTTGGATCCCCAGTGACACAGAAACGTTTCCTAGGCATTTCCTTGTGAGACCTTTCTGTCCTGCTTTGTGTCTGAAGACTGTCTTGATGCACGATCCACAAATAAAATGCTAGTTAGGTCTGTGACTTGGTCTATGTGAGACGCTGAATGTTATCAGTAACCAAAGTAGACCACTGGGCTCCTTGTCAATCGAAGGCCACGTCGGGTGGTGACCCGAGGGTGGGGATTTGGGCGCTCTGCAGCACACTGTGTGTCAGGTATGCACAGGGCTTGGGCTTCATCCTGGCCAATGAAAGACTGAGAAGAGCCTCGAAAGGACCTCAGGACTTCTCCAGATGTTCTTGCTGGGCGAGAGACCACTCCTGCACAGTTCCCTCTGGATTCTGAAAGGAGGGGTCATCACTGAACACGCAACCCCAAGCCAAAGAGTAAATGGGTGGATGGGGGGGGGGTGTTCTTGTTTAAACTGCCTCAGACTTCCCTCAGGTTTGGTGTTGAATTTGAGATAAACTCACAACAGGCAGAACGATAGGAGGACGCGTATACAAACGTGTTCATGTTTGAGGATTGCATATATGCCTACGTGAAAGGCATGGTGGACCGTGAGAGCAAAATCTTCCCTGTGGCCTGACTCGAGAAGTTTTGTTATCAGTTTAATGGGGAGAAGGGCAGGAAATAAAGGCCACTTAGGGAACAGTAAAAGACTGTTAGGAAGAGGATTGGCCCTTAGGAGAGTAGATGGGAGGTGTTTTAGGTGTGGGGAGGTTTGTCAGGGAGTGGCCTGACCTCTAGAACACTCTTCCCAGTCACTCACTCCAGGGAGGGTCTAACAGCCCTCCAGCTGGAGGGTCTGTCTTTCAGAAGACAAGAACATTCCAGAGAAAACTGCTCTCTGTGTCCAACTGTTTTCCAGTGCCTTCCTCCCTAAGACAATTGGCACCAACACACCAAAGGGGCATATTTAGAGCAGCATGTCCTGAAACCCCATCAGGAACAGAGGTGACTTTGAAACAATTAAAAACATGTAATTCAGTTACCAGATTTTCATAATTACATGAGTTAAAATCGTCTTCAATACTTTAAAGCATTTATGTATTAAAACCCAGTCCCTTACTTAATGTGGTAAGCACACACCTAGAATTCCAGTGCTCAGGAAGGTGAGGCAGGAGGATGATAGGTTTGTGGCCAGTTTGGGCCGTATAGTAGGATTTCATCTCAAATAAAATAGAAAGTCCAGATCTTAAACCTGTATTGCATGTGTTCAAGACCCATGCGTGGCATTTACTACCTGGAAGCAACTGTCTATAACCTTTCTATGCCTCAGCTTCCATATTTCCATATTTCTATGCAAAATAGGGGCAGGGTATATAGCTCAGTGGCAGCATTTGCCTAGCAAGCCACGCCCTGGGGTTCAGACCCCAGTGCCGAAAGGAGGTGAGGGGTATGACACAATGAGAGGAAATGATGTCTATCATACAGGGTTTGGCTAGGAAAAGCGTTTCTGCAAACCAAGTAATATACCAGGCACGCAGCAAACACTTCATATATAACATTCGGCATTTTGATATTGTCACAATGTTTTATTACATGTACTGTGTGTGTGTGTGTGTGTGAGAGAGAGAGAGAGAGAGAGAGAGAGAGAGAGAGAGAGAGAGAACAGGTGGGAGGGTGGGGGAGGACATCAGATACCCTGCTCCAATCCTCCTGTCTGCACCCTCCGCGGTGCTGGGATTTGAGGGGTGTCTGGACCATCCCTGACATTTTACCAGGGCGCTGGAATCAGAAGTCAGGTGCCCACTGAACAGGAAGTACTCTCAGCATAGAATCATCTCAGAAGTCTGTGCTGGACAAGCCTGAAGAAGGGCTTTGATTCTGGCTACCTAGGCTGTTAGACTTGGAGTCCTAGAGCCGAGGAAGGCAAAATATGCCTTCTACACATGGCCTGTAACATCCATGAGGTTCTTCCGTAGCCGGGGCTGACTGTGAACATCCATCCGTCCATCCATCCATCCATCCGTCTGTCCATCCGACAATCACAGACAGGCTTTGGGAATGAAATAAAGGTTTAGCCAGCCAACTGCCAGGAATTATTTGTGCCTGCCAGGCCCGAACAAGTGAGTGCAAACAGCACCAAACCTGGGTGTGCACTGAAGGAGTCTGGATACACTGGAGAGAGAGCGGCTGACCCAGCCCTCAGGGAGTGACTTCATTACCCGAATGGGACTCTGGGACTTGAAAACAAATTGTCTCACCTCCACTTCACACTGCTGGGTTGCCATGGACTTCGTGTTTATAAATTTTCCACTGCCTCCATCAAGTTGGGTTGATTTTTAAAAATTATTATTATTTTATTATTATTAGGTCTTGCACTGTATTTTGACTTCTTCACCCTTTCAAGTTCCTCTTTTAGTCTGGCAGGTCCATCTGGAAGCTCTCTTGGAGGGAGCTTTTCTAACTGTGCTAAAGCCCCAGAGGGTTGGTTTGTTTTCATTCCAGCCCCAGGCTCTGCAGAAACCACAGGGGGCATTTTCCAGACTTCCTTCCAGTACAAACAAAGCTTGCGAGGCCTGCTTAGTTTCACTCGGCCCACGTCTCTGGGTCTCTGGAGGAAGGAGAGACCCCTGACCTTCTGTAAATATCTCAACACAACCAGTTCTCCAAGGAATTAGAATTTGTGCTTTTGAGTCAACTCTGAAACAACCATGACCGAGGCCCTATTTTTATGGCTGGGTGTACTTTCTCCATAATGGGACGTTTTTAATGCTATATTTTTACGGCTGTTAACAAAAGAATTCCACGGCCTAAAACTCTAGTGGTGGGAGGGACACAAAAGAGGAGCACAAGCGTAGCAGTGATTGTAGTGTCTGGTTTGATCCGGCCACAGACACGGGTAGATCACAGAAAACTCTATTGGATTGAGAAATCTTCCCGGGTACAAGCCTGGCCTGCTAAATTGAGAACATCCGTGCCTTAAAATGGAGCCTAGAAAGCTGAGGTTCGATGAGAGCCCCAGGGCGGAACATTCCGTAGCTTTGTCTTTCCCTCGTGTGTACACGTGTGTGCACTGTGTCCACATGGGTGTGGGAGCACGAACCTCTGTGTGTGTGTGTGTGTGTGTGTGTGTGTGTGTGTGTGTGTGTGTGTGTGTAGGCCTGAGGCTGATATTGGTCTTCCTTGAATGCTCTCCATATTATTCTCTGAGGCAAGGTCTCTCGGTTGAACCAGAGCTCACCAGTATGGCAAGTTTGGCTTGCCAGCCTGCTCTCCTGATGCCCTGTGCCAGCTTCCTAATGCTAGGATTGTAGGCAGGCCCCCACGGCCACGCTGCATCTGCGAGGGTTCTGGGGACTCTGATCCTCACGCTTGCACGGTCCGCACTGCACAGCTGAGCCGTCTCTGCAGCCTGGGACAGGAAGTTATAGGACACACGCCAACATTCCTGGTGGACACCAGCAACTGTAGGCAATACTCAGTATATTCTTAGGTACACCGTAGTTTTTCCTATACATATTCACCTATGATTAAGTTTAATGTATAAATTTGGCACAGAAAGATATTCGCCACGATAATTAATAATAGCAGAGCAATTATAACAATACGCCGTAACAAAGGTTAAAAGTGTCTAGTCACCCAGAATGCCCTACTGCTCCTCTACTCTTCAAGGAAGCAGTTCATGGGACTTCTCTTTGGCATATCCCAAGTGCTAACATCACGACTCATTATTAAATAAGAGTTACTTATTGCCTGATAGCACGACAGCCAAACTGATATCCAAGACGGCTCCTCAATGACTAATGGGAGAGTATTAGATCCGGTGTGGGCACGCGGGAAAAGGAGTGACTCCTAGCCCAGACATAATGCCGCAAGCCTTCACCGCGATATTTAGAAAGCACGTAATTTAAATTCGTGGATTATTCATTTCTGGAATTTTCCATGAATACTTTCGGCTGATAGTTGACTGTGGGCAACTGAAAGCTTAGCAGCTGATCCTGTGGTAAGGAGAGAAAATTAACATAGCTGGTTTTCAGAGTGGGATTTCTGGTTTACAGAAGCCAGGAATTTTGTCATGAGGAACCAGGAGAGAAGGTCTCCGATGACTTAGTGCCTCTGCCATATCTGTCTGCTCAGAGAAGGAACTGTTCAGGTAACGGTGGGAAACGGAAATCCCAGTTTTGTGTTGTGAGAGGCAGACATGCAGTTTCTGGTATCCTGCACACAAGAATGTGGTGGTACACATGTGTTGATGTTGTAAGGACTTGGGAAAATTTAAGAAGCTGCTTGATCGGGAGCTGGTAAAGGCACTGGGTTCATAATACTTCGCAGCATCAAGAGTTAGTTGGAAACAGGAATCTTTGCAAAAGTGCAGACCAACTACTGTCCCTAGCAGCTAGCCCCCTGTGACACCCAGCTTTGTGGTCTAGACAGGAGCAGGGATAACTGCTTGGGAAAGGGCGGGGCTGGGGAGACACACAGAAGCAGAAGGAGTCCATACCCTGTACTCAGCAAAACCAACCCCCTTGACCCTAAGTAAACCCGGCTTGCGGTTTTTGCCTATATATGTCAACCCCAAATGAGGAACGGGAGCTCTCCCTACTGCGCTGTGTGTGTGTAGTGGGGAACTCCCAGCTAGCTGGCAAAAGAAATAAACCTTGTTTTTGCATTCTGGACTTGACTGGATTCCGGTGGTTTCTCTGGGGGGTCTCAACTTGGGCACAACGGTGTGACTACACATGGCCTTTGCATGTGGAGGCCAGAGGCCACCATCGGCTATTGTCCCTCAGGTACCATTCACCTTGGTTTTTGAGACAGGGTCTCCAACTGGCCTGGGGTTCTCTGATTACACCAAGCTGGTTGGCCAGCGAGCCCTGGAAAAATCTGTCTATTTCTACCCCACCAGTGCTAGGTTACAGTGGGCTCAACCAGGCCCTGCTTTTATTTTAATCTGGGTTCTGGGTATTAAACTCGGGTCTTCAGGCTTGCAAGGTGAGCATTTTACCAGCAAAAACATCTCCCCAACCCCTTGGCATTCTCTGGTTTGAGGAAAAGTAACCCCTTGACACACACAGAAGGCCTATTTAAATTCTAAATTGATCGCAGTATGAGATTAACCACGGTGACAAACAGAACGACCAGCTATCACAACAGGGCTGTAATGAAAAAGGATGCATCCTCTCCCCGCCCCTCCTCCAGCTCCCCCCCCCCCCCCACAGCGGAGCCAAGGTGCCTAAGTGGTGGCAACTTCTAATGTTTTGAGAGAAACCGGAATTCTCCAAGTATTTTTGTTTGGTTGGGTTTTGTTTGTTTCGTTTTGTTTTTAACGTAGAGACCGTGAGCCAACACTGAAGGAACACAAAGAGAAAGGTCAAGTTCTGGGCTCTCATGAACGCTGTGGCAATCAAACATGCAGTGTCTCTCTGCAGCCTCATGCCTGGCTTGAGAGCGCTTGTCTGACAAGGGATGTGGCAGCTTCCAGGGTCAACCAGCAGGGAACTGGGGGCCTCAATCCTACAACACGGAGCCGAATTTTGCCATGAGCTTAAGGGCCCATGAGAGGGCTCAGCAGGTGAAGGAACTTACTAGCAAGCCTGAATCCTGAGTTCAATCCCCAAGACCCACGTGGTGGAAGGAGAGACCCAACTCTCTCTATCCTCTGATCTCCGACGCACACCATGCCACTCACCTCCCAAAAATAAATAATTTTATAAAAGAATGTAGTAGATTTTTCTCCAGAGCGGCTAGACAGGAACTCGAAGGTACCTTGATTTCTGCCGTGACAGTTCCTGAGCAGCCCCAGGTCTGCAGAACTGGCCTTCCTAGGCAAGGGCTGATTTTGTTGTATACCAGCTGAAAATGAGTATTCTACCTCAGGCCTGTTTTGTTGTGTTTTGGAGACAGGGTCTCACTCCATAGCCCTGGTTGGCCTGGGGCTGGCTATGTAGACCAGACTACCCTTGAATTCACAGAGATCCATCTGCCTCTGCCTCCCAAGTGCTGAGATTCACCTAAGGAGTTTTTAAAAGAGCATTTCCACATAGCACAGATGTGTGGATTTTCCTCTGACAAATGTAACCTTGCGATGTGTAACGACATTACAACTTGTAGCTTAACGATCATGTTTCCCAGTTTCAAAAGGAAGCAGTAGTCTGGGCCTCAAATTGGGATCCATAGACCAATCTGGCAGAGAGCTGCTGTATTTTATGTCTTCCAAAACACAATATAACTTTCCATGTTCTGTTCTTTGAACATCTGGCAGGCAGATGACATCATATGCACCACAGAGGTGGTCTTTCGTGTTTATTTCTAAGGACCACTGCAAATGGTGGTTTTATTATCTATGTTTCTCTGTTGTTGTGATTATTGGTGTGACATAATAAAAATATAATTTTTTTCTTTTTGAGATAGTGTCTCATGTAGCCCAGGAAAACCTCAAACTTATTATGTACTTGAGGCTGGCCTTGAACTCCTGATCCTCCTGCCCAGTGCTGGGATTGCAAGTGTGTCTTCCTACTCAGCTAATCTCTGCATTTTGGTTTTGCACAAAGCACCTTATCAAAAATACTTTATTAACCTCAGGCCTGATTCAAGCATAGAAAACAAACCAAGCGGGGAATAGAAAGCCTGCACTGTGGTTATGCGACCAATCTGTTTCTGCTGGGTTTCTGCTGGGTTGTGAAGGAGCTCTCCCTCCACCTCTCCTGCCTGGATGAGTCTCTGCAAGACTGGGGTCATTTCTTCCTTGAATACTCAGCTGGTCTGGCTTGGTGGCTTCTGAAACGGGAGATTTTATCTTCCGCTTCTACTTCAGTGGGCTTGAGAGCAGCCAGGCTCACATGTCTTCCTGAGTCAGCTGTAATAAGATAAACTACTCCAAGAATGTATCTACCTGTGGTCCTAGATGCAGCACACACCTGTCTGAGCTCTATGAGCTACCACAGTTTGCGAGCTTCAGGCAAGGGGCTAGAGGTTGAAACACACAAACACACACAGACAGAGAGACAGAGACAAGGACCTCTAGTCCCTGGTAAGAAGCTCCTTACTCAGTAGCACCACAGAGGCTTACATACCCAACAGTCAGGTGGGCCAACAGGTGAAAACCTTATCCTCTGATCCTCAAGGCAACACGTGCTCGTGAAGCAGAGCTGGTAAACAACTTTGACACAGCTTTCAGTAACTCAAATCAGAAGGAAAGTAAAGATCTCTAGCAGGAAAGAGCAGCTGGGGGCCAGGACTCCAAATGGTCCCAATACCTAGAGATGTCCATAAGGCCCTTTATTGCTTCTCGAGCTCGGCCACCTCTGTGTTTTGTGTCCTGGTTCAATTTGGGGATTATGTGTGTTCGCGCATCTCTCGTGCTGTTGTTGGGAACAGTTTCTCTGCTGCCCAGGGTATGTGCAACTTTCCTCACTAGTGTGACCAAAACGCCAGCAGAGACTAACTACAGGGGAAAAGACTAACTTTTGACTCAAATTTGGGAGGTGTTCCAGTCCATTGTGGGGGTGTAGTGGAGATTCCTCTCATGGTAGAAAGTCCAGAAGCCGAAAGAACTGGAACTAAGGACTACATAATTTCCAAAGCATAAATCCCCAGTTCCCAGGGAAGGAGGACAGCCCCCCAACTCCCAGGGAACAAGGATAGTGTCCCCCAGTCTTCAGGGAAGGGGGACAGCCCCCCCCAACTCCTAGGGAACAAAGATAGTGTCCCCCAGTTCCCAGGGAAGGAGGACAGCCCCCCAACTCCCAGGGAACAAAGATAGTGTCCCCCAGTCTTCAGGGAAGGAGGATAGCCTCCCCAACTCCCAGGGAACAAGGATAGTATCCCTCAGTCCCCAGGGAAGGAGGACAGCCCCCTCCAACTCCCAGGGAACAAGGATAGTATCCCCCAGTCTCCAGGGAAGGACAGCCCCCCAACAACCAGGGAACAAGGATAGTGTCCCCCAGTCTTCAGGGAAGGAGGCCAGCTTCCTCCAACACCCAGGGAACAAGAATAGTATCCCCCAGTTCCCAGGGAAGGAGGACAGCCCCCCAACTCCCAGGGAACAAAGATAGTGTCCCCCAGTCTTCAGGGAAGGAGGCCAGCTTCCTCCAACACCCAGGGATGTTTTAATAACCCTAAAAAGAAACCCTTATCTATCAGCAGTCACCACCCCACTCAGTGCACGGAAGCCTTGAGTCTGCCACCTGTGTGCTTCTCCTTGTTCTGGTTCACACATGTGGAGTCACACAGGAGTGGCCGTTGTGATCAGCTCCTCTCCCTTGATGTGTCTTGTGACTGGCGTCTTCTTTTACTCGGAGTGTTTGCAAGACCTTCCCACGTGACCTGGTCCATTTGGGCCGCTACAACAAATAGCTTTGACTGGGTGATTTGTAAGCAACAGAAATTTGTTTATTTATTGAGGCAGTGAGTCTCGTAACACAGGCTGACTGCAAGCTCCCAATTCCCGTGTCTCCCCAGGGCTGTGTTTCCAGGAGTGTACCGCCACACCTGGCTCTTGGGGTTTCTGCCTTATACTTCTCATAGCTATGGATGCTGATAGCCCAAAATCAAGATGCCAGCAGCTTCGGTGTGTGCTGTGGTGTCACTCACTGGTTCACAGGTGCCATGGTCACATGCCTGTGTCCTTGTGTGACAGAAGAGGGAGGGAAGGGATGTTTGAGAGCCTCTCTCCCGTTTGTTTTGGGTATTTTCAGAGTCTCAGTCAGCAGTCCTGGCTGGCCTGGAACTCGTCAAAAACCCTCCTGTCTGGGTCTCCTAAGTGCTAAGATTACAGATGGGCACCACCACACCTGGCTGGGTGGAGGACGTCTCTCAGTTAAGGTCCCATATTCCACCCTTGACCCCTCCCCCTTCATGCCCTGTTCACCCGCTAACCCCCATCTTATCACTCTGTGCACTGGGAGTTAGGGTTTAATGTATGAGTTTTGAGGACACGGGTGTTCCAGTCATAGCGTAACCTGCATCAGCACTGAACTGGCAAGCTGCACCCCGCTGTGTGGACCGAGCACATTTTACTGTCTGTCCATCAGTCAAGCAACTGGACGGTTGTCACGTGGCAGGGGTAGGAGCAAATAACACTGTGGACAGCGAGCTTTCGTTCTCTTGAGTAACTCCCAGCCGTAGACATACTGGGTCATATGGTAACTCCACACTTGACACCATTTGACAAAGCCACCAGCAAGATGCTCATTTTTCCACGTCCTTGGCGTCACGTGTCATTAGGTCACTTTTATTAGAGGTCTTACTCCTCCGTGCCAGCATCCTGCACTGTGCTCAGCACATGGCATGACCTCAATGCTTAATTATAACTAGGTTACGATCCTCCTAATTACAGCAGGTTTCTAATTCTCGTGTGTGTCTTATGGATGCATACATTATAGTTACATTTAGTATGTATAATACGGCTAAAGTGCTATTATATTTTGTAGCAGTCATTAAATGCCTTATTTTAAGCTACCCATGATATTTGGTCAAATAACATGAGACGGGAGGTGGGGGCAGGTCTCCCTGGCAATGGTCAGGGCCCATTACCTGAGCTACAGAAGGCCGTGTCAGCCATGTGGAACACATAGACCAATTCAGGCCATAAAAGATTTTCAAAGCTCTTTCATTGTATAACACCTTAATAATACAAATCATTTTTTCCTCAACAATAGTGTATGGGTGAATCAAAAAGAAAATCTGCAATTTTAAAGTCTGTATATTTTCCCTTAAGTCACAACCCATTTGATTCTAAATGGGGGTGGGGGAGTTTTAAAAACATTTTCCTGGGCTGAGGAGATGGCTCAGTAGGCAGAAGTGCTTGCTACATGCGTACAAGAACCTCAGGCATGGTAGCATGCACCTATAATCCCAGCATGCCTGCATGCTGCAGTAAAATAGGAGGTGGAGATGGAATTCTGGGAAATTGTGGGCCAGCTCACTAGAGTCTGCAGTGGCAAGGACTCAAGCAAGGTGGAAGATGAGGAACAGCATTTGAGGCTATCCTCTGACCGCCACGTGTGTGCCTAACTTATACACATCATACAACCATACACACAAGATTAAAACCAATAAAGTAGCCAGTGGTGGCACACGCCTGAGGCAGTGAGCACTCAGGAGGCAGATGCAGGCGGATCTCTGAGTTCAGAGTCAGCCTGGTCTACAGAGCGAGTTCCAGGACAGCCAGGGCTACACAGAGAAACCCTGTCTTAAAAAACCAAGAAAACAAAACCAAACTCAATAAACCCATCTTCCTCTTTCCTGGCCTCATCCTGACCAGGCCCCTGAACTAGATGTCGCTTGTTAGTGGTGGATGCCCTTCTCTTGGGCCTCACACTGGGAGCCACGGTTAAGAAAACTGTGCTTTAAGGACTGAGTATCTTGGTCAAAAAGCTTTCTTTTGAAATAGGTCACTTTGTCCTGAGGGCCGAGAGGACAGAGGATTGGGTAATTCTGTTCATTCACTCACCACAGATTCCTCGAAAGACACAACGGGGAGATTTGTCTCCAACCCCCCTCCTGAGGTCCCCAGTGATCTGCTCACCTTGGTTGCTCTGGGCTACGGCTCTGCTCCTAGCCTCCTACTCAGCACCTGAGACTCTGTCTCCCTCCTAACTACAGTTTACATAACACATCCTTAAATCCACGCTCCTGGTACTCAGCCACATGACGTGCTCACGCAGCAGGTGTCTAGACATTCCTGCGCCCTTGCCACAGTCACCAGCACTGCCAAATCTTAAGCAACTGGGGCCACATTGCTGCTCCACTGTGCACCAATCGGGATAAGAGTGTGGCATGGGTGAGTCCCCAGTAAGCAATGCGCTAACAACAGACTCCGTCCTTGGCATCACTGACTTCAAACAATTAATGAAGCAGTCGTCTTTGCGTCTGTGTGTGGTCAGCAGACTGTGATTACTCAGGGCCAGGACACCTGTCTGCCAGTGACAACATAGACCCAGGTGATTAGGGACACGTTTCTACTGCAGGCCAAGGTGTCATTTCAGGCATACCAAGGTGTGTCTGAAAGGGGACCTGAGTGGAAGGCAGAGAGCGCTGCTCACTATTTACCCAAGGGCCCCAGGCAAGGTCTTAATCCTAGTATAGCCTGCTCTGACTTTCTCTTGTCTCCTAGTGAAAGGCTTTCTGGCTCTCCTCCGTCTGGCAGGAATTCTCCTCGCCAACATGCTTTCTTCCCAGCCCCTGGACCTGCTTATTCAGTAGACAGTTTTAAACTCTGGGTGAATGAGAAAATGTTCCCTTTGTGAGACGGCAGTGGAAGCCGTGTGTGTGTGTGTGTGTGTGTGTGTGTGTGAGAAAGAGAGAGAGAGAGAGAGAGAGAGAGAGAGAGAGAGAGAGGGAGAGAGGGAGAGAGAGCAAGCACGTGCATACACATGCACATGCATGTAGACGCCAGTGTTTAACTTTGGGTGTCCTCCTCAGTTGCCTTCTGGGACTAGAGAGACAGCTCAGTTAGTAAAGAGCTAGCATGGGAACTTCAGTTTGATTTCCAGGATCCATGTAAAAGTCCATGTACAGGTGCACGCACACACGCACGTACACACACACACAAGTGCACATGTGTAAAGGCAATGTTCTATTAGGCAATTTGTCACGGCAACAAAAACATCTTACTAATCTGTATGTCCTTATTCTTCTTGAGGAAGCTAAGGTCCCCAGGACAATCTTGAGGAAGAAAGGCAGGCATGAACAAACTTGTCCTGTCCATCATCAGGCAGAAGCACCCGGGATTTCACCATGAATGATATGGCTAGCTGTAGTTTGGATTTTTGGTTTTTTACAAATGTCCTTTTTCAAGTCAAGGAACTTTCCTTCTGTTCCAGGTTTGCTGAATGTTTCTGAATGGGAACTGAGTATTGTCACGTTTGTTTGCTTGGCAGAGGTGGGCTGAAGATGGGGACATCCACTGAGCTCGTGGTGGTGGTGCACAGCTTTAATCCCAGCACTTGGGAGACAGACAGGTAGGATCTCTGTGAGTTCAAGGACAGCCTGGTCTACAAAGCAAGTTCCAGGTCAGCCAGGGTTATACAGAGAAACCCTGAGTTGAAAAACCAAAAAAAGAAGACAGACTGACAGACGGGAGAGAGGGAGGGAGGGACGGAGGGACAGAGAGTGAAAGGAAGGAAGGAAGGAAGGAAGGAAGGAAGGAAGGAAGGGAGGGAGGGAGGGAGGGAGGGAGGGAGGGAGGGAGGGAAGGAAGGAAGGAAAGAAATGTACTGACTCACAGCTCTGGAGGCCGAGAAGTTCATGATCCAGAGGCCAGCACCAGACACAGCCTTATCAAGACACAGAAGAGGGCATCATGTGAAGAAAAGGCAAGGCCAGGATGAGCCAGAGTGAGAAAGGGAGCCAACGCCCGAGACGAGGAGGGTAAAACCCACTGGACTGATGTCTCCTCACAGCTGAGCTTTCCAATGATGCTGTAATGGCAATTAGAGTTCCGTACTAGCTGAAGAAGAAACAATCATTCAAACCACAGCACCCTCCAGTGTGTGCGCGGTGGAGCATCTCTCTTGGAGGGGTGGGGAATGCTGGGCTCAAACCCAGGGTCTCGAAGGTGCTAGGCAAGACTTCTACCACTGAGCCAGGTCCTAGACCTCTTGTTGGAGAGGTTTTTAAAGATCTGTTCTACTTTAAATCAAGTATATTCGTATGTCTGAGTGTTTGTCACATGTGTGCGGCTGCCTTGAAGCTGGAAGAAGGGTTTCAGATGCCCTGGACCTGGAGTAGCAGATGGCCGTTAGCTCCCTGAGAACTGAACCGGGTCCTCTGGAAGGGCAGCAAGTGCTCTTAACTGCTGAGCCCTCTCTCCAGCCCCCACCTCTAAGGGTGTCTTTAGCCCGAGGCCAGCCTGCTCTGCAGAGTGAGTTCCAGGACAGACACAGAGAAACCCTATCTTGAAAAAGAAACAAACAAGCAAAGGATGTCTTTAGCCTCATAACACACATTTTAATAGACTGATTTCATTTCCATCCCCGTTCAAAATACATTCTACTTTACATTGCGACTTCTTCTTTGACTTGGGTTATCCAGGATGATTTATTGTCCTGCCTCTTGGAGATTTTTTTTTCAGTTCCTTTGTTGTTGTTTTGCTTAACTTCAGCTAAATTCCAGACAGGTGTTGGGAGAAATTTCTCCTGTCCCTTGGCTAAAAATTTAAAGAGTATTTAATTTATTTAACCAATAAACTTCTTTTTGCGGCAACTGCAAAGGTAATGTCAGATGTGTTTTCTGTATATGAGTGTTGGCTGCATGTATGGATGTGTCCTATGCCTGGTGCCCACAGAAGCCAGAGGGCAGCATCAGATTATGAGCTGACACGTGGGAGCTGGGGACTGAACCTGCATCCTCTGAATGAACAACCAGTGCTCTTAACCTCTAAGCCGCCTCTAAGACTCAGGCATGTTTTCTGAACTCATTCAATCTTTTTTTTTTTTTTTTTTTTTTTTTTTTTTTTGGTTTTTCGAGACAGGGTTTCTCTGTAGCTTTGAAGCCTATCCTGGAACTAGCTCTTGTAGACCAGGCTGGTCTCGAACTCACAGAGATCCGCCTGCCTCTGCCTCCCGAGTGCTGGGATTAAAGGCGTGCGCCACCACCGCCCGGCTGAACTCATTCAATCTTAACACCAATGGTGATCCTTTTACTATTGACAGTTTTAAGTAAAATATTACAATTTTTAACAGCCATGATTTAGGTTCTACATTAGTTTTTTTGTTTAATCTTTTGGCTTTAGCTCACATTTAGATAATTACATTGAAACAAAGACCTCTGGTCTCTGAGTAGGTCAGCCCAGGAGAAGGGTTGTAGGCAGACACCTTAATGGTGCTGGCTCTGGGTCTTCTCACATTGGCCAACACTCATGGAGCATACAGTCGCAGGAGTAAACCCTCGGGTAAACTATGGACTTGGGCTGGCAGAGGCATGACTGTAAGTCTATTGATTGTGACAAAGGTTCTGCCCTGGTACCAGATATGGATAGTGGGAAGCTGTGCCTGGGGACAGGGGCTGGGGTGCTGGGGAACCCTGCATGTCCCATTCAATGTTGTCATGAATCTAAAACCATCCAGAAACTAAAACCTATTTAAAAGAGCCAATAATGGGATGCCCCGTCGTCCAGAATGTTAGACTAACATTTAGGTGCTGTGGTTACATGCTTGCGGCTGTCACTAATTAGCTTCTTTGATCCGTGTGGTTTCCAGGCTGACTTTGTGCGAGCCCCCTTAACTTGAACAAGCTTTACTTCGTGAAGGGAAAATCACTTTGATGACGTCTGTGCTATTAGAGTACCGAAGCATTTGGACCCTGGGTGTGAACTAGAGCCCCTTGGCCCTCACAGCCACTGCACGCCCTGCGGAGACTGTTAAGAGTATCTCCCGGCTGCCTCCCTGGTGAGTTCAGCCTGAGCTTGGTAAATAATATCAGAACTGAGTCATTTATGGTTGAATGACACAGAATGAAAAATAAATGCCTTTCAGGCAGTTCCTGTTACCTAATATGGATGAAGTAGTTGACACTTTAACAAGGGCCCCACCTGTGACCCAAATGAACTTTTCCCTATAAGGCTGTTGATCTAATTTCCTGATCAAAAAGGGAAACCAGAAATACTGTAAATGGTCTGTCTAGACCTGAAGAGGGGCTTTTCTCTCTTCTCCGTGGCTTTGGCAACATAAGTCTTATTGAGCCTATTCCTTAAATAGTCAAAGGTGTATTATTTTGTCGTGTTTTTAATGCGTTCTGGGAAAGGTGAGGTCTGCTGCCTGGATGCTCACAGACCCCCTCCCCGCCGCCCGCCCTTCCCTCCCCCACCCAACCCCCAGGACCCGGAAGCAGGGTTTATATTTAGAGTTTAGAAAGCAGTGCTGTTACTCTTCCAGAACCTGGTCTCAAAGCCCTGGAGCGCATCCTCCTTCGAGCGTGGGGGAGGGGGAGGGTTTGAAAGGCAACTTTCAGATAGCTGAACGAAAGCCATAAGGAAGTGAGGCTTGTTCTAAGGAAACACAGCCCATCCATAAACGTGTGACTCACAGGCTGCTTTCAAGTTGCAAAACTGATTCTGAATCATTGAAGGAAAAAAAAAAAAACTTCAGCTCTCCAAAGTCTGAGTCGTCTTTTAGGAATCGATAGCTGAGGTCTTAGCTGCCCGTGAATATGTCCTTATTCATCGGCCTAAAGTAACCCGAAAGCGACTTTAAAATAGGTCAGTTTGCTAGAAATGTTTGCTTAAAGGCCAGTCGGGGCTCCAAATTTCCTTTGAATGAATCATAAGAATCTAGATGATAAAAAAGATTTATGCAGAGAGAGACAGGCTCCAAACAAGGCAGCAGGTGAAGGCACAGAGCCATCCTTAATAGAAACCTGCTTCTGGAGCCTTGAGAACAGACTCAGGGGATGAGGGACCTGAGAAAGACAGAGTGGCCTGGGATATCAAACTTGCTCCCCAAAGCTGGGCTTACTGGTGTGTGCCTGTCACCACAGCTACTCAGGAGGTTGAGGTATGAGGACTGGGGAGTTTAAAGCCAGCCTAGGTAACTCAATAAACAGTAAAAAGAGGACTAGGGGCACAGCACAGTGGGCTGAGCAGGTCTGTGCTGAGGAAAAAGAAACAAAAAGCGGCCACTGTGAGGGCTCGGCAGTTAAAAGCACAGGCGGCTCTTACAAAGGACCTGGGTTTGGTTCCCAGCACCCATGTCAGACAGCCCACAACCAACTGTTTAGCTCTAGGAGATCCCACACTTCTGATGACATCTGTACTTAAGTGCACACACCCGTTCTTACACACATAATTAAAAATAAATAAATCGTTTTTTAAAAGTAAAGACAAACACAATTGCCAGTTAATAGGGGGATAGAGCCTACAAGGTGGAACCGTCAACGAGCGGTGGGATTTTCCCAGAGATCAGTTTGTATTGAGATGCTTCAGAATCTGTGTTACAGAGAGGAAGAAAATGATGACCCAGAAAATTTCCAAGTGACAAGGAATAATGTCCACCCTGAGATTTCAATCATTAACTTCGGACTGACCTTCAGGCTGATACCCAGGTCCAAGAGCCAGGACAATGGTATCTATCAGAGATAAAACACAGTGTTTAACTGGAAAGCTTGGAGATAGTGGATGCAGATAAAACCAATATTGAAGTGCTGAGAAGTTTTTTATGAATGTATAAAGACAGTTCAGGAGAAGTTTGGAGGCAATTTTTATTAGTACTCAGAAAACTGAAATTTGAGTAAACATTAACTGGACCATGTAAATGTTATGAATTATACTTTCCTGTGAAAATTTCCTGAGATTTTCCCACGGGTGTTACCTGTGGTCATGTCATTGGACATTAAACCCTGAGGTGAGAATGAATGAATGTGTACCATGTGCCCATGGAAGTCAGAAGAAGGCTTTAGATGCCCTGGAACTAGAGTCATGGGTGCTGGGAACCAAACCCAAGCTCTCTTCAAGAGCAGCAAGTACTCTGAACCGCTGAGCCATCTCTCCAGACCCATGACGAGAGAATTTTAACGTTCGTTAACTTCAGGGCACAAGCAGGGTTTCCCACAGATCCAAAGATGTCCTGGCGCATTTCCGACAGAGGTGAACTCGTAGGTGAATCCCTAGTTTATCACTTACCAGAATGAGGACAAAGGGAGCCATTCAGAGGGAGCCGTTCAAACTCTCTGGGCCAGTTTCCTCATCTGTAAGATGGGGGTGCCTCTTCTAAGTGGGTCAGTGTGGCAAATACGTCCAGTGACTCGTAGTCGCCTGCTTCCTAGGGCCCTGATGGTCAAAGACATTAAAAAGAAAGCCCGGTCTTCACCATCACTGCCACAAAAGAATGCCAACGCCAGAGTCTTCGGAAATGCAACAGTAGGTCTTGCAACTCAACACCCAGAAAGCTGAACTCACAGATCCACTACACAAAGGAAAACGTGACAGAGTTGAAACAAGGGGTAAAATTTCAACTTAGGATCCTCTGTCTTGACTTAGGTGTCCTTTGCCTGCATTCCGGTCCTTCTTCCCTCATCGCTGGTACCACTCTTCCTTGGTCTCCTCTGCACATTTTGGACTGTATGTGCACCTATACCTGTTACACACACACACACACACACAAACTGTATGTACATCTATGCCTGTTTGCACACACACATAGACTGTATTACACCTATATCTGTTTACACACACATGTCTACTTAGACTATATGGGCACCTATGCCTGTTCACACACACACACATACACTCTACAGGCTGGGACCCACATATGTGTCCGAATGCTCAGCTTTCTTCTGAGGTTGTGTCACCTTGCTTGATATTATACTCCCAAGATCTGCACATTCTCCTGAAAATTTCCCATTTCTTTTTTCTGGATAACAGTCTGGGCTGTGCACACACCACATTTGCATTACCAGCCATCTGCTGACGGACATCTGGGCTGCTTCCATTTCCCTACCGACATAAATAAAGCAGCAATAAACACTGGCATGCGAATATCTCTACGGGGCAGCCCAGGACACCAAGTATACACCCAGGAGCAGCAGAGCTGGGTCAGATGGCAGGGCTACGTTTCTTTTCTTTTTCTTTCTCTTTCTGAGGAACCTTCAAACTGATTTCCATTTGACTGCATTAATCTCTACTCTCACCAAGTTTTATAATCTGAAATTCTTCCCTTTTTTCTCCTGTTTAAATCTATATCAGAGCAGTTCATTTGCGATGTTATTTAATATGTGAACTGTATTGTTTTACACAACGTGGTTTTAAAAATTAAATGAATTTGCTTTAAATGGGGATGCTAAGACTACCTCATAGGATTGCCTTGGTCAGGGACACAACAAGCCATATGACTTGGTATGGGAACCCTGCAACTTTTTTTTTCAGATTCATTATATTTTATGATTGTTTGGCCTGCACGTATGTCAGTGCACCGCAAGCGTGTCTGGTGCCTGTGAAGTCAGAAGAGGACAACGGCTCCCCCAGTTAGGGAATTAAGGATGATGTGGGTGATGGGAACTGAACCCGGGACCCCACAAGAGCATCCATCACTCTTAATCACTGACCCATCTCTTTAGCCTTGGGACCATGAGCTCTAAAAGCTAACGAGAACCATTATTTTACGTCGCTATTAGTTGATGCTCAAGAGAAATCGCATTCTTTTGAGGGAAAGACACACTCAGCATCGTCAACCAGGGTGCCTGTTTGAAACTTGGCTTCTGTGAGGTTGCATTCCCAGGCCCCAGACGACCGCCAGCACTCCCAGTGACCTTAGCAGCCACTCCATGCAAGCCTCAAAGAACAGCGTCTTCCTACCCGTCCCCAGACCGCAGCTAAGGCTCAACACGTACTTGCTGAGATGAGTGTTTACAGCAAGGAATTTGAAGGGATTCTTGTTTTCCAGCCTTCTTAACTGCCGCGCGCATGTTCCCTCGTGGAAAAGGTTACATGTGTTGACTGCCGGACAAGTGCCCCAGACTCCTCAGATTTACAGCCCTTTCCCGAGAGAGCTACAGCTCAGCGTTGGGCAGCAGGGTGCTGTTCAGTTACTTCTCCCCTCTAGCAAGGAGTTCAACCCAGTTTAGATTAAGACACCAAACTCCCGGTGGGTGCCTGCTTAGCATTCAAAAGGCCCCAGGTTCAATCCCTAGCACCACAATAAATAAAATAAAAAGAGGAAGAAGCAGCCCAAATCTCTGCTCTGCCTCTTGACCTCTGCCTGAAGCCCAATGTGCTGAGCCCAGTGACAAACATTAACTGACATTTGGGAAGGGGTGTGTCTCCTTGTACATTTTGAAGGATCATCTGAGAGTTTAGTGTATGACATTTTGGATCCTTTTCAAGAAAGAAATCATCTTTAAAGCCAAGTGGAGACGATGAAGTGACTTCACATTTGAACGCAAGAGGCAGATAGCTCACTGGGTGGAGTAAATGAGGGCTGAGGTGAGTCACACGGTCCTGGGGATGGAATATAATTAGAGCTCGTTTGGAAGCAAGCACGTACAGACGTGACCTTTATTCTCCAAGCAGAGCTGCGCTAATGTCCGCTGCCACGCTGACATGGACACCAGGGGACATAAATCTAAACAGCAGCGGCCGGAGAGCAGGTCACACTCCAGGGGGTGAGGCTCTGGCCAGCTCCAGGCTTCTACTGAGCCAGCACACACCTAGAGGTCAAGGTCCCAGATGACAGTGGCCAGCTGGTCTCTACCACGCTGGTGATAACAACTTTCCATGCTGAGGTGGCGTCTCTCACACACGGTCATCCACAAGCTCCATCTTCCTGTCTAATGCAGACTCAACCCACACAACCTGGTGCTCACACTGCTTCTTGGAGATGATGGTCCCCAAGATGTGTTCATTTATTTTTTTTGCCTTAAAATGTCAGCCCTCATATTGAGCGAGGTAACCCAGACCCAGAAAGACAAATATAATATGTATTCATTCGTAAGTGGCTTTTAGACACAAAAAAAAAGAAAGAAAAAAGAAGAAGAAAACCAGCTGATGGGCCACAAACCCAGAGTACCTAGACAACAAAGAGGAGACTAGGAGACACACACATGGATCTACAACGGAAGGTGAAAAAGACAAGATCTCCTGAGTGCATTGGGAGCGTGGGGGTCATGGGAGAGGGTAAAAGGGGACAGGGGAGCAAGGGAGGGGAGTGGAGAAAAATACATAGCTCGATAAAAATAATAAAAAATGTCAGCCTTTGGGGGACTGGAGAGGTGGCTCGTGGGCAAAGCTCTTGTTTTGCCAGTATGAGGTCTGCAATTCATTTTTGTTGGGCACCTGCAGCAGGCACCTGTAATTCCAATACTCAGGAGGCAGAGACGGGAGCCATGGGACAAGCTACCTATCTAGTCAGAATTGACTGCCAGGTCCAGGTTCAAGCAAGAGACCCCCCTCAATAAATAAAGTAGATATCGATCTCGGTCAGTTTTGAGCCTACACACACATGCACACACACACATACACACCACTGCAAGACACACACAAATTATAAGTGAGAAAATAAATAACAGACATAATAAAATGTCACCCTTGCCTGGCTCACTTTACTTTTAATTTGAGTAGCTGATATGGGTTTCTTCCCTCCTGCCTCTACTTCCTGAGTGTTGGGATCACAGGCAGGCATCGCCGTACTTGGTCTATGTGGCTGGGAACCCAGGGTTTCTTGTGATAGAAGCAGTCTGTCATTTGATCTCCCTCCCTCCCCCTCCTCGTGTGTGTGTGGTGTGTGTGTGTGTGTGTGATTTTGGGAAACATTCTGTGTAGTCCAGGATGGCCTCAAACTTGAATTTCTCCTGCCTCAGCATCTGACATTCCTGACTTTTGCATTCTCTCAAGCCTGCCTGTTTCTCACCTCTACTTTGTGCTCTGCACCATTCCTTGCTCCAGGCATCAGTGTATTATCAGAACACACTGGAGTGTGCACAGTACAGCTGCTGGGGGAATACAGCTGTTAGTAGACTCTGTGAGAGTCACAGATGTCCTGACCCCAAATGACAGATGACCTCTAGTGCCCTCCCCATGATCAAGGACATGGTCAAGGACATCTAGTCATTACACCCAACCCAGTGTCTTCCAGAAAACCTCACATGATTCACTGTTACCTGTCCAAAGTGATGCCATGTGATACGCGAGTTCTTGGTATTCTTAGTGATTAGCGAATAACGAAGGTCATAATTATTATCATGTGCTCCACTGTAACTACAAGCGGACATGAAATATAAGTCAGAGGTCATTCTTAGTAACACAAGTATGAGTGTGTGTGTGTGTGTGTGTGTCTGCGTGTACGTGTTTCTGGGAATTGGACCTGGGACTGTAACGCAGTCCTAATTATTAGTCTTATTAATAAAAACCCGGGGTCAGATATCGAGGGTGAGAACTGAAAGATCAGAGAAGCAGAGCTGCAGGCTCTAGAGAGACTTCTTACCTCTCCCAAACCCTCAAACCAAATGGTCCCACGAGGGGCAGCCAGTCCCCATCGCCTTTATCTTTATAAAAGGATAACAAGACTAATACAGATATGTTGCTGAGGATTGAGTCCTCAATTGTCACTTAGTCTTTGCATCTTGGGCAGCCATGCACCTCTGCATTCACCTCTATTCAACTTCTTAAAAATTATTTTTAAGTAAATAATAATAATTTTTTTTGCAGTACTGGGGATTGAACCCAGGGCCTCCTTCAAGTTAGGCACGCACTTAATACCGAGCCTCGCTAATTTTTGTTTCATTTACTTCATAAATTACCCAAGCTGAACTTGAACTCACCATCCAGCCTGGGCAGCCCCTAAACTTGTGACTTGCCTGCCTCAGCATCCTAAGTAACACACACCTAGTGTGCTCAACACTCTGGGCTCAGACCCCAAAACTGGGGGAAACACATCCTGCGCAGATAGGGTGTTCATGAGGTGGGTGGGACAGAGAAGAGGCACAGTGAGCGAGCGCCACGGGGCTCAGGCACTGATCTCTTCGCCCCACCCTGCTAACAGGACACCGCTTCCCGAATCCTCAACACATCCTGAGTGTAAATGTCATTCTCCTTGACACTCATCCTGTTCCAGCCCTGTACCCATCCCCTCCCTGTCGCCCACAGTTTTCCTGTCCCTGAACTGTTTTTGGTACCAACACTCCATGTGTTTCCTATAATAGTGACACTAATGTCACGGCTTCAGTTGGTGTCATGGCTCTTTCAAAGACACCCGGAACTCTTGACGGCCATGGGGCTGTTAACCACGTTATTAACTGACCACACGATTCCATCACGTAATGGACAATTATCCTCTCCATGAGGAAACTCAACCACCAGGAAGGTCACATAGCCAGCTCCAGGGTCCCACAAGGTCAAGAGTAGTAGAAGGAACCTGGAAGTGGGGTCTAATTCATGTCAGCCATGGACTAGCCGGCTCTTATCTTTCCCAGGAGCCGCTCAGAAGGACACAGGAAGCCAGCACTGGAGCAGGACAGACTGCCTTCTAAAAACAGCATCCCCCATTCACTTCTTAGCCACACGGCATCCTTCTCTGTTTGCCTGGATAGAGCCACCCTGTCTGTGAGAGTAAGGATGGCCAATCCATGCAGACCCTCTCCTACAGCTCTCTCCCTGACCAGTCCACCTGTCTTCCCCACAGCTGCCTTGCTCACACCCTTATCCGCACCGGCTCTCCTTGCCCGCACTCTGGGGGAAGCCCAGCACACACTGTACCTCCCGCCCTTACAAATCATGCCTGCTCTTCCCCCGACGAAGCCTTGACTCTGAGATCACATGCTCAGCAACACCCTCCTTGACCACCTCCTCTGCCTGTCTCCTGCTGCTTCTACCCCCACACCTTGAAGTTCCTGTCCTTATCTCGTTTCCACCCCAGCCCTTGACACTGCCCGGTGTGTTTCACTTGCTTATCTTGCTTGTCAGAGCCTAGCTAACGTGGGGAGAATGAACTCGCCGTCTTTGGGGTGGGGTGGGGGAGAGAGCTGTGTGCAGCAATGACTAATGCTAGCGTAGACTGCTGGCTGCTTTTTGATACTACTCTTAGGAGCTCTTGCAAAGTCGCTTGTGGTTTGAATGACTTTAAGATTCAGAGTGCTATTAATTTCCGGTGAATAATTCCAAGAAACATGGTGCTTGGGGAAGAATTAAGATGTTTTCAAGAGAGTACAAAGAGCTGCCTGGTGTGACTCTAGAGGAAAAGACCACAGCGCTGAAGTCATTTTCCTGTTTGGTGAGCCACAGCAGGCAGTGCCTGGGATATTTTCAGATTTACTGTACTCTCATTCATCCGAAATCAGATTCCACACGATGATACGTTTGTTTAAAGCAGCCTGGAACAAACTCATCTCCATCCCAGCTCTTGTTTTTCTTTCTCTGCTCCCTGCTCCCCACCCCCACCCCACCCCCGCCGCTACAAAGGTATTTATAGGTTTAAAGATTACTGAACTACCAGAGACTTTCTTACAGGTTCTTCAATATGTCTGAAAAGCAGGCTGGGGCTGGGCATGATGGCACACACCTTTAATCCCAGGACTTGGGAGGCAGAGATAGGTGGATCACTATGAGTTCCAGGCCAGCTTCAGGCCAGACAGGGCTTCATAGTGAGACCCTGTCTCAAAAAAGAAAAAGAGAGAGAGAAGGAAGAGCAGAGAAAAGGTGGGGAGAACTGAGGGTATGTGAGTAGCTCAGTGGGAGAAGACTTGCCTAGTGTATATGAGGGCCTGGGTTCTACGCAGGCACAAGGCTTCTATCCAGTATTTTCCATGCATGGTATGCCAGGAACACACCCCTTAGTCTTTGGGCACATGTAAGAGGTTGAAGGCAGCTGTGGCTGGGGGCATGTGCCACCCGCTCCATGAAATCAGAAAGGAAGTGAGGTGGCGGCTGCAGGCTGTCCGCCTACCTCAGGTCCCACCCGCGCCTCAGCAGCTGCTTCCAGAGGTGAGAGATGTCAGCAGACTGATGGGAAACAGCTGGCTCCTTCCTGCCCTTTGTGTTCCCCCAGCCCTAAGCCCACACACAACTGCAAAACCCACCGCATGACCCTCCCAGCAGCGCTGCGGGTCTCGACGGTTGCTGTATCCTTCGGATGGAACAGACAAGGTGATGCCGGGGAGCTCTAGACAAAGGAATCCAGCTCCCAGGGCCTCTGTTGGGCTTTAGTTTATCAAGATTTTTTAAGATAGTGTCTCCAAGCCGGGCGGTGGTGGCGCACGCCTTTAATCCCAGCACTCGGGAGGCAGAGGCAGGCGGATCTCTGTGAGTTCGAGACCAGCCTGGTCTACAAGAGCTAGTTCCAGGACAGGCTCCAAAGCCACAGAGAAACCCTGTCTCGAAAAACACACCCCCCCCCAAAAAAAAGAAAAGAAAAGATAGTGTCTCCACTAACCCACTCCGGCTTCACACTTGCTATATAGCTGAGCATCCCAGAATTCCTACTCTCCCTTCCATAGGCTCCGGAGTACTGGGATGACAGACATGTGCCACCAAGCCCCACTTATGTGGGTTTATGCTGAGAATTGAACAGAAGGCTTCGGGTATGCTAGGTGAGCTCTCTGCCAGTTAAGCCTGGTACATCGTCAGCCCTTATTTTATTTTAGGAAGGTAGGGTTTCATGTAGCCAAGGCTGGCATTGGACTCTTGATCTTCCTGCTTCTGCTGCACATGGTTGGGATTGCAGGTGTGTGCCACTGGCCTCCTGATGGACCCTGAATGCCTAAGCAGGTCTCTGTCCCTTTCCAAGCCTGTTTTCTCAAACTCAACACAGTGACGGACATGTCACGCACGTTCTGTGGGTGACCAGTGAAGGGAAGATTGGTTAGATGAGCTGCTTGAGGGGACAGCTGCCTGTCAATCTACCACTTGGCGCCGAGTTGCTTTGAAAGTACCACATGTAAGTAAACAAACCATTCTGGGAAGCAGAATGGTTTTACGAGACTGAAAGCCACCATTGCCGGAAGGATTGGAAGCATGAGGTAAAACACCAGGGTCACTGCACACAAGTAGACACCTTCGTTCTTCACGGCTGCCTTTCAAAGATGGATTAACAGAATGGAGCCATATAATGTAATTAACATACACACACACACATTTATGTATCTGTACACAGTGGAGTCTACTCACCAGCAAGAAGAATGAGCTGATAGGATCCACGTGTGCACATACTTACTACATAAACATTATGCTGAGTGAGGGGGGCTTTCCACAAGAGACCACATTTATATAATATTCATGGGAAGGCAAGACTTGTCTATGGAAGTGGGGGGTTAGAACACCTGTCTGAAGGGCCGAGCTGGAGGGAGCTTCGGGAAGTCATGCCGGTCATGGACCTTGTTAGGGGTTGAGTTCCAGCAGGATGTGCTGATGGTGCCCTGGAGAGGCACGTGTTTGGAGCTGAGGGTAGAGCTGCCACTCCGTGGCGGTGAACCCACCAGCATATGCGTGACCTGGGCTTGATCCCCAGCATTACATTTTTTAAAATTATTATTAAAAGAGCCATGTTGCCGGGCAGTGGTGGTGCACACCTTTAATCCCAGCACTTGGGAGGTTGAGACAGGTGGATCTCTGAGAGTTTGAGGCCAGCCTGGTCTACAGAGCGAGTTCCAGGACAGGCTTTGTCCAAAGCCACAGAGAAATCCTGTCTTTAAAGAAAAAGAGCATGTCTTTATTGCATTTGAATTTTTCTTCAAAGTAAAAGTACATAATTACATCAAATGCTGTGCTCACTGACAAAGCGTTTGACTGTGTCCCAGGTTGGTCTTTAACACTGGCAGTGCGAGCAGACACAAATGAGGTTGGGCACCACCAGGACTTCGTGGGTCGGTGGAGAGAACCGGAGAGTAGAAGTCTCGTCTCTTATAGCAGTCACCACCTCCCGATAACAGCTCAGGCTGAGGAACGAGCTCCAGTACACGGGCCTTGGAGGGACAGTTCAGACCCAGGCTCCAGCAAGGGGAGGAGTGGCCCTTCTCCATATACACCTTTCAGCGCAGCCCTCCTTTGAGAATCACGCCGCTGCTTCACGCATTGCTTCCGTAACGACAGGAAATGTTTAAAGTCAGCCTAGATGTGGAAGAAACCCAACATGCAGCACGGACTAACATGATCATCCAAGTGAACTGATGCCCTGACTGCCCTGCAGAAGGCAGAGCAGAGAAGAGCCTGGGTGGTTCGTCGTCTTTTGTGTATTTGTTGTGTGCATAGACACACACATGGCATAAGTGCATGTGGTATATGAGCATGTATGTGTTCTGGCTACCACGGGATGACTGCATGTGTCCTGCTCTATGACTCTCCATTTTTTTCATTTGAGACAGTCTCTCCCTGAAGCAGGAGCAAGGCCTGGCAGCCCCATGTTCCTTCCCCACAGCACTGGAGTTGATGGGAGCTCAGGGGACCTTGTCTGGCTTTTTATCTGGGTTCCTCGGGATTGAACTCAGGCTCTCCAGCTTTCAAAGCCAGGGCTCTTGCCCACAGAGTCATCTCAGCCCAAACATAGGTGAATTTAGAAGCAGGCTAACCCCGGTTCTGGGGGCACAGGGGATGACTCCTTTGGAAACAGGCTTGCTTCCCAAGCGTCAGAGCCTGAACTGGGATCCACAGCACCAGGGAGAAACTGGGTGTTCATATGTAGATTAGCAGTGCAGAAAGGTGTAAGTGGCCACTCTCCAGAGGTATACATATCCTCAGGCCACTGGAGTGTGAAATGTCCCTCAGAGGCGTGGCCCCTCCCTGTGGTGCTAGGGGGAGGTGGTGACGCCTTTGAAAGGCAGGGCCGTGGAAGGGAGCACGCTCATCGGGAGAGTGATGGTTCATCAGCTGGCTGCACTGGCGATCACCTAGGAGACGACACGTCTGGGTGTGTCTGTCACGTGTTTCCTGAGAGGTGTACCTGAGAAGGGTGACTGGAGACGTGAAGGTCCCTGGGGCTTGCTGGCCCTATCTAATTGGTGAGCCCCTGGGTTCCACGAGAGACCCTGTCTCAACAGCTGAGGTGGAGACCAGAAGAAAACCAAGGGGGCCTGTCATGTGGGATCCTGGAACAGGACACACGAGGGAAGCTGAGGTTATCCGTGGGGAAATCGGACGAGAGGTAGTTAGGGAGTTCTCCACACCGTTTTGCAAGTCTTCTGTAATTCTAAAATCATTACAGAGCACAAGGCAGAAAGTCACGATGTATTGCTGGGTGGACAGATGCACTGACGATGTGATAAAGAACCGCATTAGCCGGGCGGTGGTGGCGCACGCCTTTAATCCCAGCACTCGGGAGGCAGAGGCAGGCGGATCTCTGTGAGTTCGAGACCAGCCTGGTCTACAAGAGCTAGTTCCAGGACAGGCTCCAAAGCCACAGAGAAACCCTGTCTCGAAAAACCAAAAAAAAAAAAAAAAAAAAAAAAAAAAAAAAAAAAAAAAAAAAAAAATAAAGAACCGCATTAAAACATCAGTCGAGCTGAATACACCTGCAATCCCAGCACTTGAGAACCGAGGCAGGAGAATCAGGAATTAAGGTCAGCCTGAGTTACATAGCAAATTCAAGGCCAGCCTGGGCTAAATGAGATGCTGTCTTTAAAAAAAAAAATGTAAACAAAGTCAACTATAGAATTCTATGGCAACCAAAAGAGGGCTCACGGTACAGCGCTAGAAGGTTCCCACGCGCTCAAAAGCTTCAAGAACGAACTGTTGAAAAGACCAAATTAACAAACTAAACTTAGCCTTGATCCTGGCGGCAGCTTCAAAGTTCCTCCCCTGGCTTAAGAAGCACGTGTGATCGGCTGCAAAGTTGACCTGAGTAGAAAGTTGTGTGTGATGATCCATGTGACACCACCAAGGGAAAACAGGCGAGACCGCTGAACATAAACAACGATGTAACCAAGGCAACAGCAGAGAGGACGGTGGCGACCCAGGAAAGAAGGCTGGGAATTCTCAGGAGAGAATGTTCTGTGAGATGCCATGCAGCTGAGATGGTGAACCTAATGAAAGGTTCACGACACATCCAGGCCCAGGCTGTACCTGTGGGCACCCATCCCTCTTATCAGACACTGATTGCAAGAGGGAGGGGGCAGTGGAGTGAGCTAAGTCAGGGCCGGTGTGAGCTGGTACAGTCGCCTTATTTAATATTATTTAATTACTAAATAAACTGATCTCATGAATCAGCCCCACAGTAAAATGATGTAACAAGCAATAAATCCGCAGTGGTAACCTTTGGTGTTCTGGATGAATGTACACACTGTAACCCACATATTTATCATGGAGCAAGGGAAGCTGTGGGGTTATAATGGAATACACACATGTCCCTTGGAGACTGAGAATCAGAGGAGGGCGAAGGGAAAAACATGAACTTCAAGCTCTAAAGACTCACAGATGAGAAATGTCCTATGAGATAATTCAGAAAGCGTATGGTTCCCTGTGTGGGACAGGAAACGCCTAAGGTCCAACTCAGCCCTCAGAAGATATACATTCAGGGAAAATTCCAAACCTAGTCCTCCAGGGAGCATGGAGAGAAACCAGCCTAGAAGCTTGAGGCTACATCAGCTGCAAAACTTATCTGGTTCTCCAAGGGGGTTGTGAGCCACCAAAAACTCTGTGCTGCAGAAATCAGTTTCAAAGCCAGTAGAGGTGAAAATGCTTTCTCATGTGACTGTAGAGCAGCGGCCTTGCCCATCTCAGTCCAGCTCTGACAGGACTCGTGAGTCCAGAGAGGATTCTGGTCTGCAGTAATGAAGCTAGGGGACATGGTGGAAGACTTTACCCGAGCCCTTCCAGCAACATGGCAGGATCTCGAGTACTTCGTAGGGGACAGTTACTTAGTGACCCTAACTAGTGACAGTTCTAATTGACCTTAAGAGGGTAATCAGTCTAAATAATAACTCCCACACTCTCACAGGGGTGTGTGTGAGGGGGTACGTGTGTATGTGTTTGTGAGTATGTGTACACATGTGTGTGTGCACGTGTGGAGGCCAGAGGTTGACATCTGGTGTCTTTCTTGAGACAGGGTCTCTCGCAGGAGATAGGGCTCACACATTCAGTGGGACTGACCAGCAAGCTCTAGGAATCTCCCGGTCTTTGCCTCCCCATGGCTGGGATTACAGGCTTGCACCGCCATGCCTGGATTTTTTATGTGGGTCTGGCAGTTCAAACTCAGGCCTCTACGTTTATGCGACAAGCCGTTACCAACAGACATCACCCCAATCCATAACAATTTTTGTAAGTAATGATACCCGTTGAACACCTTTTGTGCACCAAGCTTGCGCCCTTCAAGTAGACGGACTAGCTCATTTAATACTAGTCTTCTCTGAGAGCATGCATTAGCCACGACAGGATACAGGACAGAAGAGCTGCTTACTGGTTAGCCTGAGTGATGGGTGAAGATCACTTGGTACAATGACTTAGTACAGCCTCCTCCACTGCTTCTCTTCCCTGAAACTGAAAGTGTGCCAAGGGTCTCTTTGGAAATCATTCCAGTGGTGTGTATCTCAAAATTGCCGAGCAGGGCCACTGCTCCAGCCAGCCAGCCACTCTCCCCATGTGCAATTCCATATAGCAACATAGCACATTACCGCCTCTGAGCGTCAAATGTGTCCCTGAAGGTGTCTGTGGCAAAACTGTACCCAGCCGGCTTGGGAAAGAATAGGAGACATGCCAAGTTCACAGGTTCCCTCTAAGGTGCTGCAGGAAGAATCTGATATGTCAAATAAACAACAAAGTGTCTAAGCACAGATACTTGTAATTCTGCTTCGGCAGGGGAGGGGAGGGAGGGAGAGGAGGGCCTTTGTTACTGTGGATTTTTTTTTAACTCTATTTTTCTGAATCAGACCAGTAAAGAAACACACCCGGTTCTGGTAGATCTGATAGATTTCTCATGAAAGCGGGAAGATTAGCTGCATTTTAAAAAGACGGTTGTTACCCCTATGGCTGGGTTTATATCATTCCAATGGGAAATGAGAGTTTACCTGGACATTTGAAATTCTGAGGTCTCACACCTCTGAGCAGATGGATTCTCCTCCTCACCCCGTGGTCATCGCTGTTCCCTAGGGTAAACCAAACATGGATGTTGCAATGTCTTTTACTCATGGATGCTTGCAATGTCTTCTTTGACGCTTAGAATTCAAACTCACTGATTCCATTTTTTTTTAACGTATTGATAATCTATTTATTTTATTATGTGTATAAGTGTTTTTGCCTGCATACCCTTGGAGGTCAGAAGCGGGTGTGGGATCCCCTGGAACTGGAGTTAAGGGTCGTTTGAGTCAGCCACCATGTGGGTGCTGGGAACTGAACCTTGACCCTGGGAGAGCAATGGTGCTCTTCCCTGCTGAGCCCCGCCCCTACGCCAGCTCCTGACTGCGGACTTGAAACAGGGACTTTGCAAAATACCGCAAGAAGAGGCAATGCTTGCATATATGCAAATAATTCATGCGTGATATGAGCTCAAATGAGCTTCAGACGCCCACGGTCTAGCAGCAGATGGGCCCCTTTGGGCGCTCTCCTAGCCTTTCCCTGTCTCCAAGCGCCCGCTAGAAGCCTATTCCTTCAAGGGCTGCAGCCTTACTCCAGGAGAACAAAGGGAACCTTCCCTTACTCTCTTCCTTCTGGTCAACAGTTTTAGTCTATACAGTTAACTAAGGACAGAAAAGCACACACGGAGTCCACTGCATATCCAAGAAGCCCAGGGGTCATACCCAGAACAGGAGGCTTCAAAAACAGCAAAATGTTTTGAGTGTTTTCTGAGGGTCAGAGGCCTGCAGATGTAGAAGCCCGTGGGCAAGTGCACAGCCACCCAGGGAGCCTCCTAGCTGAGAAATACGAGGACCCTGCCTGCCTGGGAGAAGCCAGACCCCATCCCTTCTTCCTTAGAACACATCTTTCCTAGGCAGGCTGCAGCCGATAGAGAGACTCTACCAGCATCTACGGTTTATGTCGGGAATGTGCAAGGAACAGCTTGCAGTGGTCCCTTTCTGCAGAGGGCTGCAGTTTCTCTGAACAGCTCCAGCTTTCAAAGAAGCATGGACGGGGTGAAGCATTTCCCTCTCCCGCAAGCCTCTGTACCTTCCTTTGTGGACAGCAACTTCAAACCTCCACTCCCCTCCTTCCCAAGTGTGAATCCATCCGGAGCCCTTTCTCCTCACCTTATCTCTTTAGACCAGTGTTTTTTATTTTAAGTAGTGTGTTACTGCAGCACTGGGAACTGGAACCCAGGTCTAGCCCAGGCAAGCATTCAACTGCTAAGGCCCAGCCCAAGGCTCTTGAGACGCTAGACCCACAGACTCCCTCTTGTCTCTTTCCTCAGGCTCCTTCTCACCATGGCTTTTCCCTTTGCAATGCAAGGATCCAGCACAGGAAGAAAAAAATGTGACCTTTCCCGACACCCTAAATCTTTACGTTCTCTCCTCCATCTTCTGTGCTAGCCTTGCCTCCCACCTGGGCCTGGAACCCATCTGTTCCTCTTCATCTTTGCCAGGTCCCCAGCCCACACCACAATCTTCTCTTCTGGACTCTTTCAAAAATGCAAAGCAGGCCAAGTTGCAATGTCTACACATCAGTGTTTCCTGGCCGTCCACAGACATGCCCCTACCCCGCTGCCACCTCCCTCCACCACCCCCTTCCACCGTGGTGGTTTAAAGACTCGGCCTGGGGTCCCTTTTACTCTGTCCAGGGACAGTCACAATGCTCCTATTTGTCCTTTCTGTCCGAGCTCAGAGGTCTTTCTCAAGCGCTCACACTGGGGCCCCCCAGCTCTGTGTGCCTCGCGCCCTCTCCCCCAGGTGTGCTCAGTACGTATCACCCATACGCCTTGCCTTCTCCTTACCAGTGCCTCTCCCCCGTGACCCTCCACGTCCACGTCCACAAGAGTGAAGCCCACATCACTTTTTCTCACTTGTACATCTGCGAGTGCACAGTGTCACTCTTGGAAGGGGTTCAGGAACCGTCCACCCTCCTCAAACTCTGCCTCCCGGAAGGAGGAGGCGGGGCTAAGATGACTGGTGACAGACAGATCTTCTCACCAACCACTCCTCAAGCCTCTACCGGGCCGCTGGCCTCCGAGGAAGCGTTGGGCCTCCTTCGCCTCGACTTCTTTCTGTGGTTCCCTTCTGCTTCTCCCCCAGTCGCTTCCTCCCTGTACCCCCAACTGGTCATCTGCTTGCTTTTTCTAATCTCCCCTCCTACGAGGATCTAATCAGAATTACAGGCCGAGTCCACCTATCCCAGTGTGCCAAACAGACACGCAGAAGGGGGCTTCTGATCTCCAAGGTCACTGAGCCTTGTATGCCAACCACTTAGGCACAGTGACCCCAAGAAACTGCACTGCCACCCTCATCTAACTACCACCTTGCCCAATAAAGTCACCTCTCCCTCCGTCTCCCCCCACCACTACTGGCCTCTTCTTCCTCTGCACCCGCAGCTCTGTCGGTGAGGAATACACTTGCTCCCTACCTGCTCTTGGGCCACACTTTTCTCCTTCCCAGTTGTTTCCCCAAACTAAACACTCCTTTAGATAACTCGGGGTCCACTCTCAGCACTCCATAAAGTCGTCTGGGATCCTTCCCTACAGGAAGGACTTGATTTTCCCCAACTCGACTTTCAAATCATTTCTCAAAAATATGGCCAGCATCTTTCCTGAAAACAGAGCCGTTCCAGGACAAAACAGTGAAGCTTCCACACACATGGTCAGGACACTGTCTTACCGGTCTCCTGCCTCCGCACCCTCCAACACCACCAGGAATAGACAAGTCATGCAGGGAGTCCTAAGGAGTCCTCGCTGTAAGCTAAGGAGGGAGTTTGATCCCAGCCTGGCCCCTTGGCAAGCCCCTCCTTGACTGCCTAGCCCATCTAAGGTGGCAGTTGTTTTTCAAAACAATGGCCTGCCCGCAGCCCGGTGGCCTCGACTGTGACCCCACATTTTGTCAAGCTCACACCCTGCCCTGCACTACTTAGCCTATCAACTTGGCATTCTTCCTGACCTGCTCAGACTTTTCAAATTCTTCCTCAAGGCCCAGAACAAATGACTCATATCTGGGCCCTGTGTCACCATCCAGCTGCCCTCTCTGCATTTGAAAGCAGAGCCCAAGTCCGGCTTTTTAATGGAGCTTCCTGGATCAGTGATGCCCACGCATGCTCAAGGCCACGTAGTGTGAGCCCAATACCCTGAATGAACTAGACTGGGAAAGAGCAGACAAGAGCGAACCAGAGGCCGCTTATTTATAGACCCGTTTTGTTTATTTTGCTTTCGTCCTAAAACTAAGAAAAACACTAGGCTGAGAGAGGCAGGCAAGTCCTACAGTAAGCAATTTCTGCTTCCTCTGAGCTGTGTTTGAACGGTATTTATTCCTGCAGCTTTGCAGGTCGGGTAGTCTCCAGCGGTAACCCCAGGATGGGCCGCTAATGTGGCCCATCCTGGGGCCAGCAACAGCACTTCACCCTGTCTCTAGAGCAAGCAATCTGCAGCCAGGGCCTCTGTGGGAAGGAGCGGTTTAGCACCGGCAGAAGGAGGAAAGCAAGAGCCTGTCGTTGATGTTGTTTCTTTTTTTTTTTTTTGTTTTGGTTTGTTTTTTTGTTTTTTCGAGACAGGGTTTCCCTGTAGTTTCTAGAGCCTGTCCTGGAACTAGCTCTTGTAGACCAGGCTGGCCTCGAACTCAGAGATCCGCCTGCCTCTGCCTCCCGAGTGCTGGGATTAAAGGCGTGCGCCACCACCGCCCGGCTGATGTTGTTTCTATACAGGCCTCCCGCTTCATCCTCAGCATGAAGGAGGAACAAACAAAACCAGAGCCTCGAGTTAACCCCAACCTTTCTTCAAGAGAGTAGCTGTGAGCTACATCCCAAGGTATAAAGTCAGTGTTAGTAACAGCCAGCACTCAGTACTGCGGGCTCTACATCCATAGTCCGTGGTTCTAAACAACTTCAGAGATGATTTGGCGGCGCGCTACATTGAGCATGTGCAACTTTTCCTCGCCAATTCTACGTCCACCGTTCCAAACAACTTCAGACAGAGAAGATTTGGGGGCTCTTATGTCTCCATTGAGCATGCGCGCTTTTCCTCACTAATACTCCCTAAACAGTAATAGTATAGCAGTCACTCCCAGGTTCTATGAAACACCACGCCATCTTGTCTAAGGGATCCAAGCACGTGACTGTTGGTAGCCACACCCTACCCCACCCCTGAGGCACCAAGGGATGATGGCCTGTGAAGGAATTTTAAACAGAGACAAATTCAACTGTGTCAGGCTGTTAGAAGCTTGGAGCTAAGATTAACTGTGTCTTCCGAGATTTTTTCTTTACTAGCAATTGAGAAGCATGGTTTCAGAAAACCCAGTGGAACTATCTGTGTCTAACCCTGAGCCTCTTCTCCGCTACCCCATCCAGGTAACAGCCCTGGTGTAGAGCAGAGCAGCCTGAGGGAGGGGGAGAGGATGCTGAGACCCCCACCTTGGGTATCAGTCATGGTTACCCACAACCTTTGAGTCATGGAGGAAGGAGGAGCCACTCTTGACCAGCTCTGGAGATGCAGAGACCCATGTGTGCTTTTGGGCAGTGGGAACAAGACTACAGGGACCTACAACAGAGTAGCTGGGGGCAAACTCCCCTCGGGCCAGGACCAGGAGTGTCCTAACCAACCATTCTCTGCCCTCCAGACACCCAGCTGAGAAACCATCTGAGCTCGCCTGGCCTCCAAGTTTGTTCTCTGGCCTTCTTTCCCCTTACCCCAGCTCCACCCCCACACACATACTAAGCGCTTGGCTTTGCCCTTATAAGGCTGGACACAATATACAAGTGTCTAGGCAGCAAACATCATTGGAATGTATTTCTTTTGTTCTCTGAGTCCTGTATGCTCACTAATATTCAGTCTGATGGCCACTTCCTAGCATCTCACTGTCCTCCCAATTGTGAGGGCTGAAGGAAATACCAAATGCTACTCAGCTGAGAAAGAATTCTAGAAACCTGGGAGACCCGAACTGATGCTCACCCTCCGTCCATCTGAAAGAACTGAGAACAGCTTCCTCTGAGAACACAGTTCACTTGAAAACCCCTGGATAGAGCCTTGACGTAACCTGTCACAATGTAGACCAGCCTCCAGGATGCGTGCCTACCATGTGTGAGGCCCTAGGTTCAATTGTCAACTGAAGAGAAAAAAAAGAAAGAGAAGAAGGACAGAGGGAGGGAGGGAAGAGAAGGAAAGAACGGGAAGGAGGGAGGGAGGGATGGAGGAAGAGAGGGAGGGATGGAGGAAGGAAGGAAGGAAGGAAGGAAGGAAGGAAGGAAGGAAGGAAGGAAAGAAATGTTTTGACCAGAGCACATAATTTTAAGTAATTTTTCTTTAAGTGTCTTTGTTTGCTGGCTTTGAGGGTTCAGAGGATTGCTTGGGGTCAAATCCAAGGACTCTGAGCAGGCTAAGATGTTGTGGTAAGAAGAGGGTGATGATAGATAGATAGATAGATAGATAGATAGATAGATAGATAGATGATAGATAGATGATAGATAGATAGATAGATAGATAGATGATAGCGATCGATTAGATAGCTCGCTAGCTCGCTCGCTCGCTAGCATGAGCTGATAGCTCGATAGCTAGCTGCTAGCTAGCTCGATCGATAAGCTCGATGCTCGCTCGCTGCTCGCTGCTCGCTCGCTCGCTCGCTGCTCGCTCGCTCGCTGCTACCGCTCGCTGCTCGCTCGCTGCTCGCTGCTCGCTCGCTCGCTGCTCGCTCGCTCGCTCTCTCGCTGCTCGCTCGCTCGCTCGCTCGCTCGCTCGCTCGCTCGCTCGCTGCTCGCTGCTCGCTCGCTCGCTCGCTCGCTCGATCGCTGCTCGCTAGATCGCTCGCTAGATAGATCGCTCGCTCGATAGATAGATAGATAAGGGTGCGAGCAGGGCTAAGGTGGTGGCACAGGGGGCAGAGAATTTGCCTTAAAAGCATGAGGGCCTGAGTTCAATCCCAGCACCCATGAATAAAGCAAGGTGTGACAGACCTCTGACCTCCACCACACACATGTGGTATAGGAGGGCCTTCTGTCTATGTGTTGCTTTTATTGGTTAAAGAAACTGGCTTGGCCTATAGCAAGGTAGAACTTAGGTGGAAAAGCTAGGCTGAATGCTGGGAGAAAGAAGGTGGAGTCAGAGGCAGATGCCAGAACTTCAGCTGGTAAGCCACAGCCACATGGCTATATACACAGATTAATGGAAATGGGTTAAATTAATATGTAAGAGTTAGACAATAAGAAGCTAGAGCTAATGGGCCAAACATGATTTAAATAGTACAGCTTCTGTGTGATTATTTCGGGGCTGAGTAGCCTGGAACTAACTAGCGGCCTCTCTACAACACACATGCACATAAGCACATACACATGGATGTGCACACACAATGCTTTGTTTTGTTTAAGAAGCTAGTTGCTAGAATAAGAGAAATTTAAAGTTAAAAGAGGGAAAATAAGAAATTAACAGTATCAAAATTAACAGTATCACATCGACACAAGAACTGCCTGTCTGTCTACCTCATTAGTGGGAAGTCTGCTGAGGAGAAAAGATAGTCAAGATGACGTTTCCATAGTCAAAATGGACATAACACAGCTTATGAACTAAAAAAATAAGTAACTACCTAGGAAAAAGCTTTAACAAAAAAATAATAAGTGGACTCAAAAGACAGCAATGTAAAGAACGTCCATGTTGGAGGAAAACTCATGCGCAGCCAAGAAACCTTGTGTGTCTCTGACTGACTGGCCAGAGGCCAACAACACATCTTGGCTCCTCAGTCTGCATCCACCAATGAGTGATGGATACAGCAGACAATAAAGCAGGGGTTCTCAACCTGTGGGCCACGACTCACTGGCATTTGAAACCAGTGTAAGATCTGGATTGGGAGACCCATGCTGCAGCTCCCCAGCCATCAGCTCAGCATGACAGCACTAAGCCCTGGCGAGGGAAGCTTCCAGAAGGTGAGAGCAGCAAGCTAAGGCCACAGAAGACCATGGACTTGAACTGCACAGAGAAGTTGCTGAAGACTGACAAGCAGAGACAGCATGGTCAGGTGAGTGAGTAGGTGCGTGTACAGGGATGAAACCCACGCTACCCCATGCTGTACCGCTGAGCCACACAGCACAGCCCTCAGAGCAGCTTTCTGTAGAATCTGATCTCTATCGAGAAAAGTGAACTGGAGGAGGCAGGGAGGACGCAGGGAGGACCCAGGGAAGGGTAGGCAGGTCAGTGCCCATGGCTGCTCAGAGGGTAACAGCAGGAGGGTATGTGGTGCAGCCACGTGTTTGTACTTAAGCGTCATCTTACTCTGGTATTCTTTTCCTCCAGCTTTTGGGATTAAGTCATCCAGCCACCTAAACAAGAAAGATGACAGAGGGTCCAGCCCACAGGCGGACAGGACAGACCCAGACAGCAAGCTGCGGTCTGCCCAGCTTGGAAGGGCTGAGTCTACTGGTGGGTCTTCGGAAACCCTCATGTAATTTACATCCATGTTGATCCAGCTCCCTTCCCTCCTACACAGCCAGTTCTCTCTCCCATCTACTTTCTTCCCCTCCTGCCTTGAGAGCAGGCTCCGTAACTTGAGGGAGCTCAAAATATCCCTCCCCCAAATATTCCCTTATCACACTTATAGGCCGTCTTCCAGAGAAGCTGCAGGGACAGACGGACAAAAGCTGTTCTCTTATAAAAATATTTGCGCCCGTCCCATCTGCTGCCCTCTACCTAGGAAATAAACTTCCTCAGGAAGAAGAGAAGGACTCTGACACCTACCCAGACAGACCGGCCCAGATGGCTGCCACCTCAAGACTTTACTGCACCCAAGGGAACCTTGTCCACAACCTTCCCTGCCCTGCCTGCTCCACTTCCTTCCTCCAGAAGCTTTGTTTAGTTCTAGGGAGCTTGCACTGCTTTGAGCCTTATATTTATGTATGTGTGTGCATATGTGTGTGATGTGCATATATGTGTGTATGTGTATATGTGTGTATGTATAGTGTATGTGTGTGTCTGTATGTGTGTGATGAGTATATGTGTATGTATGCATGTATATATATATGTGTGTGTGTGGTGTGTATATATATGTATGTGTGTGGTGTGTATATATGTATGTGTGTATGGGCACGCATATGTGTGTGCATACGTATATATGTGTGTGTATGTGTGCGTGTGTGTATAGGCATGTATATGTGCGTATACATGTGTGACGTGTGTATGCATGTGTATATGTTGTGTGGTATGTGCGTATATGTGTGTATATATATATGTATGCACGTGGTGTGTATTTTGTGTATGTATGTATATATGTGTGTATGTATTGTGTATGTGTGTATATGTGTGTTTGTGTGTATTTATGTGTATATGTGTGTGCATCTGTGTGTTTGTATGTGTCTTTGTGTATGCATGTATATGTGTCTATGTGAATGTGTCTATCTATATATGTGTATGTATGTGTGTATGTGTGGATATGTGTGTCTGTATGTATGTGTGTGTGCATCTGTGTATTTGTATGTGTCTGTGTGTATGCATGTATATGTGTCTATGTGTATGTATCTGTGTCTGTCTATGCATGTATGTGTATATGTGTACGTGTGTGTACATGTGTGTCTGTGTGTATCTATGTGTGTGTGCATGTGTGTATGTGTGTGTCTGCAAAACTTAGGAACCTAATAAAATTTGTTATTTCCCACAAGCTAGTCTCCTGTCATCTTATTTCTGCGGCTTGGCTGAGGAGTTGGCAGAAGGAAGAGACACACCCCGACGCCCAGGAGCTGGCTCTAGAGTAGCTTACAGCTCAGGGATGTTTCCAGAACAATGCACAAGCGAAAGAAAGATAGATTGGAGCTCCTAATGAGTCCCAATCCATTCAGTTCACACGCGCTCTGACACCGTAGAGCAAGAGAGGGACCAGGCGGCTGTGTTCTGATTCTGAAGGGACGTGGGGGTAGAGATGGGAAGGAGCCGAGCTCTCCACTCCTTTTTCTCTGGGCTGGAACAAAATGTGCCCCAAGAGAGGAGGGGCATGCGTTGTTTTGTTTTACATGTTGTTTGTTGTTTTTATTAGTCACAGGTAACAGGAAGCAACTTTTGAAGAGAAGCTGCTACAGGAAGGAATTCACAACACAACGGTGTTGGGTGCTGATGCTGGGGAAATCGGAATGTAGGGATTTTTAAACATCAAAGTGGAGGGGAAAGATTTGACAGTGAACCACGGATGTCCACATCACTTTGCTTTAGCATTGATCTCACAGGAAAGGGAAAGGGAATATGTGACTATGAAAGCAGGCAGACAGCTGTGTGGAGACCTGCAGACGTGTGCACTACCGTGTGGAGACCTGCAGACATGTGCACTACTGTGCAATCTGCAGACGGCGTGCACTACCGTGTGGAGACCTGCAAACGTGTACACTACTGTGTGGAGATCTGCAGACGTGTACACTACTGTGTGGAGACCTGCAGACGGCGTGCACTACTGTGTGGAGACCTGCAGACGTGTGCACTACTGTGCAGAGACCTGCAGATGTGTGCACTACTGTGTGGAGATCTGCAGATGTGTGCACTACTGTGTGGAGATCTGCAGACATATGCACTACTGTGCGGAGATCTGCAGATGGCGTGCACTACTGTGCGGAGATCTGCAGACGTGTGCACTACTGTGCAGAGACCTGCAGATGTGTGCACTACTGTGTGGAGATCTGCAGATGTGTACACTACTGTGCGGAGATCTGCAGACGTGTACACTACTGTGTGGAGACCTGCAGATGTGTGCACTACTGTGTGGAGGGAGACCTGAAGACGTGTGCACTACTGTGTGGAGATCTGCAGACGGCGTGCCCTGTGCTTCCACACTGCCTTCGCGGAGTGTGGGTCTGGGCTGGTGTAGGTTGCTCAGGTTACCTCTCTGTTGACTGTAATTACACGGGACAATGTAGCCTTGGGGAGCCCGGGAGCTGGTGTCTGCTCGGAGGCCCAGCCTCTCTCTCTCTCTCTCTAAAGCTGGAAAAGCCACTGATCCATTTTCCACAAATCACTTTTGAGAGTGCAGCCAGATCTAAAGTGCTTTTGCCCCTGAACAAAGGAGCAGCCATTCCCAAAGTCCAGTCCAACCTGAAATACCAGATTTCTAATGAGCCCTGGCCCCAGTCCTCCAGCTCACTCTGCACCTGGCTTAACCTCTTTCTGCCTGCAGGTTCTGAGTCTACCTTCAGTGGGAAATGGTTGTGTCTAACTGCTGAGCAGATAAGCCTGCACGCGGTCCCTCTATTCACGCCTGATCCTGTGGGACTTAGGAAAGAGCACTGCCCTTTGCTGCTACGCCGCCTGTTAGCCTCCTGACGCCTCTTGCTCACCTTCCCTGGACACAAAGGGGACTGATTTACTAGTTCTAACCAGTCATCGCTCTGTCACCACGGGTTTGGCTTACATAGTGTACTGGATATCTGTTAAATGATCCCAGGCCCCTGTGTTATTACTAAAACTCTACACACTCCCACCCAGCAGATGAAAATGCCAAGACTCAGACCGAGCGTCTGATTCAGTTCTTGGTAATTCTGTTGTGTCATCTTCTTCCTCTCCTCTTCCTTCTTGTGGTGTGTGTGTGCACATGTATGCAGGACATGTGTGTGCACATGTATGCAGGACATGTGTGTGCACATGTATGCAGGACATGTGTGTAAGTGTGGAGGCTAGAAGTTGATGCCAGGTGTCTTCATCTATCCTTCTCCATTTTATTTTTTTAAGACAAGGTCTCTCACTTAATCTGGAGCTTGCCAATTGGCCAGACTAGCTGTCCAGCAAGTCGCGCCCCCATCTCCTATCTCCTTCTCTCTCTGTGCCCCCAGCACTGTTAGCCACCCCCACCCTCTCCCGCTGCCCCTTCTCCTCCCATCTTCTACCCTCTCCTGCTGCCCACACTCCTCCCATCTTCTACCCTCTCCCGCTGCACCCTCTCCTCCTATCCCCCACCCTCTCCCGCTGCCCCCTTTCTTCCCATCTCCCATCCTCTCCCACTGCCCCCTCTCCTCCCATTTCCCACCCTCTCCCGCTGCCCCCTCTCCTCCTCTCCCTGTGCCCCCAGCACTGGTATTGCAAACTTGCACCACCAGGCCCAGGTTTTACCTGGTGCTGGGCCCTGAACTCAGGTCTTTGAGTTGGCACAGCAAGCACTTCACCCACCAGGCTATCTCTTCAGCCTACTACCTTTTTAAAAGGAGAGCCTTAGATTCTGGGGTTTACAGTCTTGTGATTCTTCTTAATCACGTGTGCTTCACACAATTAAAACTTACCAGATGTGAGACTTGGAGTATTAAATTCTTGTGATCGGAGAGCAGTAGAATCTGAACGGTTTGTTAGAAAACTAGTCATTCAGAGAAGTATGAATGAGAGGTCTCTCTCTCTCTCTCTCTCTCTCTCTCTCTCTCTTTCTCTCTCTCTCTCCTTATGAAGTTAAAAAAAGATTAAAACAAAACAAGACACTCACAGAAAAATCTGGAGGAGAAAAACACAAACCTTGGAGGGAAGTGTAAATTAGTGCAATTGATTTGGAAGGTAAACTAGCAATTAGTATCCAAAGAGTTAATCATTTCCTTTGATCTAATCGGCTTTACTTTGATTGATATACCCCAACAAAATAACTCAAGAGTTTGGTAAAAACAAAGTAGCAAGACCAGGGAAGTGAGTGACACATTGTATCTGACCTACGGCATTGGCAGGAAAACACAACCCTGAGAGACAAGTAGAAAAGACAACGTCTGTAACCTAGATAAACACCTGCACCGCCTGGGATTTGGGTAGATCAGAAGCTGAGAGAGAAGGAGGGGGGGGGTGGTACAGCATCAGGGAAAGGTAATTAGGGAGGTGATGGTGGCAAATATCCACACGGGGAGGTGGACTGAGAAGAACACGCTAGACTGAGAGCCTGCTGTGAGGGAAAAGACAGAGCTGGGATAACGGCTTGTCCCTGAGGTCAGCAGACCTGGGAAGCAGGGCTCTGATTTAAATCTTGTAGTATTTTGTGGCTGCGGTTCCTCTTGCCTTTCTGTCACGGTGAGACGTCACACCGGAAGGGATTGAGAAGGCAGATTGACACAGTAGAAGACTATTTTCCAGAGCCACCGTGGGCAGCGTGGCAAAAGCTGGATTACAGAAAGGGAAGTCTGAGATCAAGAACAGTCCAAAGGCAGAGCTCTCAGGCAGGTGGAAGGTGGAGGAAGGGACAGATTAAGCCATTTAGTGGCTTGCATTCAAGGCTTGGCCACCAGTTAGCTATGAGGCTTAAGGGTCAGTGAGGTCACAGAGACACCACTTTAGGGAAAGGGATTTAGCTACATTTATGGGCAGTTCACAGCAAATTCCTCCTCATCAGCCCACCCAGGTTCTTAAAGGGGGCAGGTTACTCCTTCCTGACCCTTTTCCTCCAGCTGACAACCATCTGGACTGACTTTTAACCGCTAGATCTCCTCAAAACAAACAAAATAGAGAATTTCTTTGCGAATTCAAAACACCTCTAGACTTCACGTTTCATTGCTGGGGACAGAACCAGAGCCTCGGGTACGTTAAGGTGTGTGCTCTGCCTCGGGTACGTTAGGTGTGTGCTCTGCTGTGAGCCGCATCTCCAGCCTTCTGAGATGGCAGACTAGGTGAGTCTTCAAACTCAGATCCTCCTGAGTGGTATGGTTGCATGCATTAACCGTAACGCCTTGTTTAGATTTGAATTTATAAAGAACCAAAGAATTCAAAATCAGTTCAGGCAGTAACTATGTAATCTTATTTTTGAAAATATTAATTTTAAAGAGGCTTTTCAAGTGTAGATTTGATTTCAATGAAATAATTCAAATACCATAAGAATCTCTATTTTACCCCTTCTTAAAGTCACCTTACTTTTTCCTTGAGGTATGGAGAAAATCCAGTTATATTTTACATATAAAACATCACACTTAGGAATGACTCTCTTAGCTGTGCCTTTGACCCCGGAAGTAGTTGGCTCAGTTTTCAAAGTCCACCTACAGGAAACGGTAATGAAGATACACTGCAGAGGACTATTTAACGCCAGGTCTGATGTCTCAGGGGACAGTAAGTACATCTTTGTCTTGTCTGAACTGTGATTTGGATTCTAACTCAATAGAAAGTTATTAAGGTAACTAACAAAGGCTGGTTCCTTTATGGACGAATTCACGGATACTTAAGCAATAGAAACCTGTGCACACGTGCACACACACTGAATGAAGGGCATTGAAAGCAAAACAGCAACATCTGAAAAGCTCATACTGGAAGCAGCATGAGCAGCAGGCCCCAGGGTCATGTATTAATCTACTGTCTCCAAGACAGGACGTGGACCTCCCCCAAAGCTGGCAACAGCCTCCACTCACGAAGACTGAATTAGTGCAGTTAGACCCAAAAGAAGGAGGCTTTGTCTGCCTTCTCCCTGGAGACCCCAAGGTAAAGCTGGAATTGCAATTTCTGGACAGCCTGGGCTGAGCAAGGCTCTTGTCCTATCCTCTGAAGTAACAGGCAGCCATGTCTAAAGGGAACGCTTAGTGGGCAGGAAGACAGGGAAACAATGAAGCAGGTTGTTCTAGAAGATGACAGAGGTCCCCGAAAGACTCTTCTAGATCCAGCAGTGGTCTCCCTCCGCAACAGATGCTGCTTCTGAGCAATGACAGAGGCATGCACAGGCACACAAGCTTTGAAATCCGCAGACCCACTCCAGTGACCCTGGCCAGTTGCTTAACCTCTGCCAGCTGGCTTATTTCTGCATCTGCCAAAGGCGGTAAGCGTGCCTACTTCTGGAGACGCTGTGGGGATTGAGTGAAGTAACACACGTAGAAGCACAAAGCCTGCCCCCAGGCCCCGGCAGACTTTCAGTAGCTTGTCTCCCTTTGTCTCAAAGAGCCCAGGGATTTGAGGGCACCCCCTCCCCCCAAGCACCAACCACATGAGGAAGCGCGGACTCGGCCCTATATCCTCTCTTCATCTGAAAGGCGGCAGAAGACAGACTCTCTTGAGTGCCTGGTCCCAGGTCCTTTCCTGCAGATGAAAGGAGGCATCATCTGCAGGTGAACAGACCCCGACGACGCTGGGCGCAAGTTTGCTGTGCTCACGGCAGGCAAGGTGACTCACGGAAAGACTGAGCCGACAGCAGCATGTGCGGCCACCGTGGTCCCAGCTGTTATTTAGGTCCCAGCTCTGAAAGAGTCTCGCTGGATAGCCCAGGCTAGCCTGAATCTCAACATGCTCCTGCCTCCACCCGAGTGTTGGGAGTATAGACCTCTGCCACCACATCTGGCCTGCTGTATCCTTTTCTTCTCAAATACTCAATAAATAAATGAAAAAAAAATTGCAAAGACAACAAAACCATTAAAAATTGAGATTAAGTATCTGGAGTTTTGCGGGGGAAGGGGATTTGGGTTTTGTTTGTTTGTTTTTCCCTCTCACGTGAGAGAAAACTGATCCAGTAGAGCTCCAGAAAGCAAAAGAGGAGGTCCTGTGTCAAAGTGTCCCTGGGGCACCCCTAGTTGTTGCATCGCAGTGAGGAACACAAGACAGCACTCTGCTATGCCGAGCAGCCAGAATTGCGCTGGTAACCCGGCTCCAGAATCATCATGGACTGATCCAGCCTTCTGTCCTCCTATCGGTCATGCCCAAATCAGTTCAGGTCTCGGCTGCAGTCTCAGTCCGGGAGCCACTATAGCCCTGCCCTCACAGAGTGGTCATGAGACCTGAAGGAGTCTTCGGATTCAATGGCGGTAATACTTGTCAGCTGCTCCCCCCCCCCACACTTAGGCCTTTCTTCTCCTCCAGGGTCAAGCCCAAGGTCAAAGGCAGAGACCTCTGAGAAGCCCTAGGCCAACAACCATGACCTCAGACCGTAAGTCCTTGATATAAAGCCCTAATTCTGAGCATCCTGTAGGAAGTGCTCACTCCCTGTCTCTTCCGCACAGTTAAGGCTACTTTTATCCTCCATAGATGGGGTCCCGGGGTCCGTGTCCCCTCTTGAAGGCAGCTGCATCCTGAGGAAGAGTGTCCGCAGGCATGGAGAACACCACCATGTTTGTAGTGGTATTTCAACGGTATTTTAATAAACAAAGCTTGCCTGAAGATCAGCCTTACAGGCCAGGCAGTGGTGACACACACCTTTAATCCTAGTAGCCACACTAGTTGCCTTAGAAATCGGGCGGTGCACGCCTTTAATTCCAGTGGTGCATGCCTTTAATCCCAGCACTAGAAAGGATTATAAAATGGGAGGAGACAGGTCTCAAGACAGTCTCATTCGGAGGATTCCTGAAGGATCGCCATTTTGGACTGAGGTAGAGGTAAGAGCCAGTGGCTGGCTGCTTTGCTCTTCGGATCTTCAGGTCAAACCCCAATATCCGTCTCTGAGTTTTTATTAATCATGTATCACATGTTAGCACCATCATGTAGGGGAACACTGCTGTTACCCCCTAATGAGTCAGGGGAGGAGAACCCATGGCTGCGGCAACTGTCACCAAGGCCTTGGGCACTCTTTATCTTTTTGTTTGTTTGTTTGTTTGTTTTTCGAGACAGGGTTTCCCTGTAACTTTTTATCTTTTGACAGAACATCTTCAGCATGTGACTTGGGTCACATGGTTGACACCTGAGCACATCTTGGAAAGAGAGCATCAGAAAGAGAAAGGGCCAAGAGGGAGGGTTGTATGTGAGGACCCCTCCCCTCAAGCCACTCACCCTGGCTAACCAGATGGAGACCCCCGAGGTGCAAGGGGAACTAAAACTGGAGTATTTCTTGTTGGTTTTCTTTTTTTTTTTTTTTTTTCTGTCTTGTTTGAGACAGGATTTTGCTCTGTAGCCTTGTCTGGCCTCCAACTCACAGCGATCCTTCTGCCTCGGCTTTCTAGTGCTGGGATTACAGGTGTGAGCCTTCAAAGACAAAAACAATCTTTTTTGAAGCTAAGTAGATTGCGGATCCAAACAAAAATCTGTGCTCTGCTGGGGAGAAAGAGTTATCGGGTAGACACCTAGCAGAGACGTTTCTCTTGGCCAGCCTCCAAAAACAGCTCAGCTCCTACTGGGGTATACTTACTTTTATAGTACCCCAGACTTTGTATACTGCTGATGTAAAAAATGATAATCCAATGATTTGGCGTGTAATTTTTCTTGCTGATGCTGAAATCAAATGCAGGGTCATGCCATATGCGAGGGAAGTCATTTGTCATTGAGCTCTAGCCCATTTCTCATGTACTCAATTGTCAAGCTATCTCCCTACAGAAATGAGAGCTTGGGGAAGGGCAAGGTGTGTCCTATGTGTGCCCTGTTCAGGTGTCCCCAGGGCCCCCAGACCTGCTCCAGTGCCTACATCTGGTACGCATACCTGGTAGACATATTCAAAAGTAGCAGCTAAATTAAAAATTAGAGATTTACTGAGACACCTGGCAGCCGCAGACGGTGCCTCTGGCTTTCCCTTGTTTAAACACAGGCCAGAAGGACGCATGTGCCCCACTCAGTCAGCGCTATGAGCAGAACCCATGGAAAGAGCACCAAGAAACAGTGGGAAAGTATTTTGGGTCAGGACTTGACCTACGTGGGAACAGAAACAGAGCCCCCAGGGACACGGCTGAGGTCATGGGAATAGAGGGATGGCAAATGGGGAAATCCTGGGAATCCCAACCCGACTTTGCGCTAACAGACATGGGAGGTAGAGAGGAGAGGCAAGAGGTAAGGTCATATTTGGCTGTGACTGCTTTTCCTGCCCCCTTCCCTCTTTCCCTCCTCCCAGTAAAGGAGATTTTTACAGACAGAGGGAAGTCTGCTGGCTGCTAGAGGCCATCTCTGCCCACACACTCCCAGAACTGCTGGAGCCTGTTAGACCCTCGAGCACACAGGAATTACACAAACCTGGTCTTGAAACATGGGTGCCTCAATGTTGCTAGAGTGGTGGGGCACACATTTGCTGCTCTGATAAGCCCTGTGAGGTGCCATGACAGAGATTAATAGGGGAGATGGCATTTAATGACCGACCAAGAATGAGAAGTCACTATGACAACTGCCAAGGCAAGAACACCGGCAGTGTGCACGGCAGCAAGAAGGAAAGGGACAAAGCGACAGATGTGTAAGAGGTTTAGTATCGTCTCATCTCTGGAGTGTGAGCACCCTACCCGTGAGCACCCTACCAGTGAGCACCTTACCCGTGAGCACCCTACCCGTGAGCACCTTACCCGTGAGCACCCTACCCGTGAGCACCTTACCAGTGAGCACCTTACCCGTGAGCACCCTACCAGTGAGCACCCTACCCATGAGAACCCTACCAGTGAGCACCCTACCCGTGAGCACCCTATCAGTGAGCAGGAGCTTTTTCAAGGCTGTTGCTCTGCCACCTGGAACAGAGGAGATTTTTAGTCCACATCGTGGGATGAATACAGAGGTTCCAAGCACAAAAACAAGACAGAAAGAGTCGGGAGATGCTTATCACATCAGAAACCCCAGCACCTTCTTTGGATGCATTAACCATCAAGAATGAGTTATGTCAAAGCCAGGCCTGGGGTGCACACCTATAACCTCAGCTCCTTGGGAGGCTGGAACAGGAAGATCACCAATTCAAGGTCTGCGTAAGTGATAGAGGGAGTTCAAGGCCAGGTTAGGTAATTTAGCAAAACGTCTTCTCTCAAAATGGGTGGGGGTGGCAACTCTGTACAGTTCAGTGGCAAAGCATTCACCTAGCAAGTTGCTGGCCATAGGTTCAACTCCTGGTACAGGAAGGAAGAGAAACCTGCATCAAATTACTTTGGGCTATGAAAGAAAATATGCAACTTTAGAAGCTGTGTCTCAGGGAAGGGATCTGCTGGCCCTGTAAGTGCTTTCAAGATTTCTGCTCCAGAAGAAGCTGAAGGGGAGATAAGGGTCAGCCATGCTCCATGTGTGGCAAAGCCAGTATCCTGTCCCATTAAACAAATACATCACCACAAACAAGAGATGCTAAAGGGCTAAGACAGACACACCAAGCATAAATTTTGCTTGGTCAACATAAATTTTCTAAATGAAATAAAATCCAAGCATCATGTCACTATTAGGTTATGACAGGGTTTTTCTCAGGGTTGTTCTCATAGTGACAAACACCATGACCAAAAGCAATGTGGGGAGGACAGAGTTTATTCTAGTTTCCAGCTCTTAGGTCTCACTCCGCCACTGAGGGAAGTCAGGGGCATTACTTACTAGCTTGCTCCTCATGACTTGCTCAGCCTGATTTTGTATATAACTCATGACTGCCTGCCCAGTAGGCTGGGACCTCACAAATCAATCATCAAACAAGAAAATGCTTGACAAACTTGCCTATAGGCAAATCTTATGGAGGCATTTTCTCAACTGAGAGCTCCTTTCCCTAATAAAGCTAGCGTGTGTCCGGTTGACATGAAACTAACCAACAGAATTGTTCCCATGTCAACTTGACAACTCAAACACAGTGCTATTAACCCACAGACCTACCTTTGTGGGTTGTCCCCAAGATCTCATATTAATATCAGCATCACAATATCAAACACGCTCAACCCCAAACTTAACAAAACACACAGATGAAAACCAGAACTGACTTTGACCTCGGACCTAAGAGCAAGGCCGCATATCCCATCTGTGCTACCAACAAAGCTGGTAATTCTCTTCAAAGGCCCCTGGAGAGTACTTTCAGGACTGGCGAGGTTTATAATCAATACAGACCCATGATACCTCTGATCCCTGTTACTGCAGAATAGTCAGCTTACAGCACAGGCCACCGAAGAGAGATTAGCATATCAATTCGATAGGGTAAAGCTGGGGGGCCCAAGCAGTCAGGAAGCAGGCTCTATGCTTATGAAACATACATAGAATTTCCACAAAGAACGTTGGTCTCCTGAGTAACTGACTGGGAATGAGAGACAAATCTAAGTCACCCTCCTGAGAAATAGGTCAAAGTTTACAGAACTAAAATGAACTGCAAGATGAGATATTGAAAACCTGCCATACAAGTAAAGATAACAAGAAACATAGCCTTGTGAATTAAAAGAAAACATGGCGGGGCAACACACTGATGGAGAAGGAAGGCACTACAACTTGGCCTTGGGGCCAAGGAGAAAGGTCAGCTGACTACTGCAGTGGTCAGCTGATGCAAGAGTGTGAATGAAGCAGATACTTAGGTTTACACAGTAAGAATTAAAATCTCTGCTTTGACACGTGAGTTTGAATGCTGTTAGGGTTGGTTGAATTGTACTCTCCAGGACATTGAAGTTCTAATCCCCGTGTCTTGAATGGGCTGTATTTGATAGTACAGTCACTGTGGCTGATGAAGTGTGTTGTTCCTCAATCCAAGGATGGGTGTCCTTGCAAAACGACCCTATGAAGACGGAAGCTGCAGTGATACAACTGTAGGTCAAGGAGTGCCAGGCACAGCCAGGGACAGCTGGGCACAGCCAGGGACAGCTGGGCACAGCCAAGGACAGTCAGGCACAGTCAGGGGCTGCGGGCAGAGCCAGGCACAGCCAAGGACAGCCAGGTACAGCCAGGCACAGTCAGACAACATCCAGGGACAGCAGGCACAGCCAAGAACACCCAGCAACAGCCTGCCACTACCAGGTGCTAGGAAGAGCAAGAAGGATTCTACCCAGAGCCTCTGGGGTAGCACAGCCTTGTACTTCTTGCCACCAGAACTGAGAAAAAAAAATGTTTCCATGGTTGCTTCCCCCCCCCCACACCCCTTATCAAAGTGAATGCAGATGTTTATCAGACATCCAGGGTCAGCTTTGAGGGCTGTTTGGGACTGAAGGCACACTTTGTGAGCTACATCATAACACTGGGGTTGGCTATACAACGAGACCTGCTCATTTGCTGTCTTGGGGAACTGCAAAAACGGGAACAGGTGCCAACCTTGGAAGCAAGGACATGGTCTACATTCCAAGATCCCTGAGTAAGTTTAAGGAGAGCAGAGCCTGTCATCACGGATGTAGATTAAATATAAGAAGCACACGTAGCGAACATTCACAGATAAAACCACCACGTGGCATAGCAGTCAATTCACGGGCCAGTGAACGTAATAAAACTGCCTTAATGATGAAGACACAGCAGATAGGCACATCCGGTCTCACCTCACGTAATGGTGTTGCAGCAATGCTGGATCCATACAATTATGACAGCTAAGAAATTCCTGCCGCCTGGTGACATCAAAGCCTCCTCTTGTCCCCCAGCACAGCCCATGCCTCATCTGTTTATGGTGATGCCACACGGTGCCTACAATTACACGCAGGGCGCCATGCTTGATAATAAGTGGTTGTGCGACTGTCTTATTACTATTCCATACTTGGTGTCGTTCCTTTAGAGCAGAGTCCTGCCACGGTTTCTACAATGAGCTTGCTGTAAAACAGCACACACTGCTTTGCACTGTACAGCTCCCTGGCTGGCCTTGGCCCCGTTCATGTGTTTGTGGAAGCTCTTCTTGCTCTGAGAGGCCACAGGCAGTGTGGCCTACATTTAGGTTTGTGTAAGTGTGCGACGTTGACACTCCTAGCAGCTGTGACTCTCTGATGAGTGACATGTGTGTGCATTCACCAGCTAACATCTGTAGAGCTTAGAGAAATGATCACAGTGACTACCAAGGAGTTCGACAAAGAAACTAGCCCAGGATGAGTCCATAGATGGGGTGGGTTGAGTGGGAAGAGAGGGAGCAGACGACAGCCAGACAGCAGCCTCCTTCTCTGAGTGCACACACCTTCCAGGTACAAGGTTACCGAAGTCTGGGTCAGAACCTAATCACATTCTTAGATCAAAACCACAATCAAAACAAAACATGAACAAGGTCAAGGCACCATGAAGTAATGAAAACTTACAGCCTACGAAACACCCCATTCTTAGGAGAGGAGCCGGTTCAGAGCAGGTCAGGCCATTTTAACAGCAATAAGGATAAATACAGCACTCAATTTGCATAGACTATATACTTACAATGAATGTGTGCATAATTTAATCTGTATTCAACACTGTCCATCAGGTTCTTGGGTGCCAGAAAGGCATGGTGGCGAAATGGCTCCTCCCACAGACAGCCAGGCTTGACTTGCTCAGATGGTCAGACTTGGCGCTTCCCTTCCAAGCTCAGGCCTACCCTGCTGAAGCAGGGCCATGCTGGTCAGTATGCACGGTTGCAGGAGCCTCGCTCAGTCCTCTCCTCTCCTCCCCTTCCCTCTCCTTTCACCTCTCCTCTCCTCTCTTCCCCTCCCCTCACCTCTCCTCCACTCTCACCTCTCCTCTCCTCTCCTCTCCTCTCCTCTCCTCTCCTCTCCTCTCCTCTCCTCCCCTCTCCTCTCTTCTCTCCTCTCCTTTCCTCTTCTTTTCTCTCTCTCTTTTAACTAAACCTTTAAAATCCCCCCTAAATGTAAATCAGTAATCTTTTTGCATCTAAAACTCAAGTTCAAATTTTCCTCCAGTAGCTTCATCAAATTGAAAACTGTGGAGAATCCATTTTTAACAAACGATGGCCCTTGGATTCCAGTGCATTCCGTGGGTGTTTGGCACTGTTAGGGGTTTCCTTCCTGCCCTGTTTGATGAAATCTCTAGTTATAACACTGTTAGGTCACCAGGACTCATAGCCAGCCAAACCTCATCTGAGGCATTTATGTGGGTTTTCCCGAATACCCCTCAGCAACCTAAATCCTGAGTGTTAGTGCCAGCTACCAGGGAAATTAAGCAGGGAGTACAGGAAATAGAAGTGACTAACAGTTAGTGATTGCACAACTTTTTCTCATGGGCATTTTCCATGGCTGGGAAACAAACTCGCGGGCGCAGAGGGACACAGTTGAACGTTCAGACATCCTGAAGTGCAGCGTCTCTGAACACATGGAGAAACTTCTGGTTTGGTTCCTGGAAGGACTAAAGGTTTGAGTCATAAGCTTCTGTGGCTAAGGCTTGTTCAGCTATATCTGGGCAGTCACGATCAAACACAATCAGCATCGTGGGCTAGCAAAGGTCAATGTTTAAACATTTATAGGCACACAATCGCCTTTTACTTGTAAAAAGAAGGAAGTCCTAATCATCTGATATCAAGAATCATCAAGAGGAACCATTTGGACCTTACTCTGCAAAGTTAACATTCCGCAGATGTTTGAGACTGTGGTACTCTCATGGAAGCAACATCTATAAAATGAACACCCATTTGTTGTCCAAGTCTAGTGTGTGAGTCAGCTTCCCTATTTTGTGACAAAAAAAAGATCCAAAACCCAAAAACCAAAACAAAACTTTGGCCAATCAACTTCAAAGGAAGAAAGGTTTATTTCGACTGTTTATTCTGCTGAGAGGGTAGTCATTTCTCAACAGCACCATAAACTGGAGACCAAATCGCCAACACACAGGTCTGCAGAGGAAGTTTGCAGTTCCAACTATGGCATTCAGAATGGGGAAAACATTAAGAGATAAGCAAGTATGGATTTTACTCAACAGTATGGCAAAACTATTATAGAGGAGGAAGCTGGGAAGGAAGTCTGGCCATAGGGACAGCTGGAAACATTCTAACACTCACTGCCATAGCAAGACCTTGTGTGTAAGGGACAGGGAGTGGGGAAGGAGAAAGAAAACATACCTACTAACTAAGCCCAAAACAAACAAAAACAACAATAGAAGGTCAAAAATGTCATTTGAAAATATAGGATGTATTGGACACAATGACTAACATTCTATGACACAGAAAATAGAATTTTTGTTCAGGAGTCTTTACATCTGGAATCCCCCCCCCCATTTTATTTGGGTAGAGTAATCATAAAAGCCTACAGGAAGATTTTATCCCTGCGTTTTTTGTGGTACTTGCATTTGGTTATTATTAATTTTTATATTAATGAGTGAATATAACCATCATAGGCCACTTTCAAAGGTTGAAGGCACAGACATAAACACAGATACACACACACACAGACACACACACACACACAGAGTCACCTTACACATCCATATCTATTTCTCTGTCTCCAAAAACCAAAGGGTTTCAGGAGGCTCATTAGCTACCGATGATGCGTTGCTTCAGTTCAAGTCTGCACTCCGTGTCTTAGAACGAGTGCACCATCGCTTGTAGTGTGTATACTACAGTACTACGCCTGTAGTGTGGCACCTGCACTACAGGACGGTTCGCAAGCTGGGCAAGGGACTGGAGATTTAAACACATACACACACAGACAGAGAGACGAGACACGGGTCATCCTGGAAACAGGAATGCCCCCTGTATTGTGTAGCAGGGCAGCTTATATAGGGATCCTTAACTGATAGCCACGCCCAGCCAAACACACCAGAAACCACTCCCTGCCATCAGGAACGCCTGAGGGTCTCGTGCTCAGAGCACCTGCAAACACGGGAAACAAGTTGTTTTGCTCAGAGCAGTTGCAAGCATAACAAGTTGTTTACAGGAAATTTAGGGTCTGGAGGTCCACAGCCCCAAACAAACAAGAAACTGTGTACCCACCTGCCAGGTACCATACGCCCATCTACCCGCCTGCCAGGCACCATGCTCTCATCCACTTCCAGTTTGCTGGGCAGAAGATACATTGTTCTATCATATATTTGCAAAGTTTCCTTGTTTTACACTATTTGTACAAAGGTGTGTAACATCAGAATAAGTGTCGTGTGACTTCTCTGTCTTCTCCGTAGTGGAACTAACCAGGAAACGGAGACCCTAGAGAATCCGTAAAGCCCCACTCCTGTGAGTTCTTTGTGTCCGCTAACCCCTCATTGCCTGACAAATTCCTCATGCTGGTCTCGGAGGGTGGCCTCCGAGAGACACGTAAAGGCCGGCTGGAAAAGCCACTGACTAAATTAAAACACACTAATTGGGCATTGGATTTCTGCTGGAAGCGTCCCCTCCCAGCATCACTGGTGAGGTTTCGTGGGTGTCGGATGTACGACTAAGAGGAAATTCTTTCTTTCTGCACAAATGAATCATTTGGAATTCGTTTTAGTAAGCTTTCTTATTGGTTCCTGGAAAGATCAAATGCAGGATGTGGGAAATTCAACTAGTCAAACAGTCGAGAGGCTTTATGAATTCAGCGAATGGAAGCAAGAACTGACATCCCAGAGCAACTCCATCCTTACTAAAGAAAACGCACTTCTTCGCTGAACAATTCTAAACAAATCAAAGCTGCCTCTCACGTATGTCCGGACAGATGGGTGCTGTCACCTCCACACGGATGCTGTGAAAATGTCTGCAGTTCAAATCATATGCTAGACTTACGTTTTGGACAGGATCTCATGTAGCACAGGCTAACCTCATATTCACTAAGGGTTCGAAACTGACCCTGAACTTCTGATCCTTCTGCCTCTAACTCCCCAGTGTTGGGGTCACAGGTGTTTGCTGCCATACACAGTGGGGGTTTTCTTTGTTTGCTTGCTTCATCACACTTATTTATTTAGTGTACACACACCACACATGTACATAACACATGCTGTGGCGTGTGTGTGGAGGTCTGAAGTCAATTTTGAGGAGCTAATTGTTCCCTGCTCCCACCATGCGGTACTTGGTCAGGTGGTCAGGCTTGATAGCAGGCATCTTTACCCCCTGAGCATCCCACTGGCCCCATAGCCAGTTAGTGGTGCCAGGGACTGAAGGCAGGCATTGCACACACCGGGCAAGCGCTCGACCAACTGAGCTACATCCTCAGTCTCTTACTAAAATAATTTAAGAAGACATAGATCTTAAGATTTTTTTGATTTAACATCAGTTCCTAGCTCACAACATTACCAAGAATATGCCATATAAAATTAACCTTACACAACTAGGCATGATGACATGTACCTACGATTTTAGCACTCAGAAGGCTGAGGGGTGGGGGAGGGCTGTAAATCTGAAGCCAGCCTGAGATGTTTAGCAAGACCCTGTCTCAAAACAAGCAAACCTAACTTGACATTCAGAGACTTTCTCACCGTGCATTGTTCACATCCTTGAGAAGGAGAGCAGCTATGCAGATTCTCCTTCTGGTTAGTGATCTTTTACATCTGGAATCCCCTCCCCTCTGGTGGTTCTTTTTTTTTTTTTTTTTTTTTTTTTTCCACAATGGGAATCAAAGCCATCAGGGAAATGTTCTCTTAAATGTTCTATGGAGCTGAGTTCCGTTCTGCTTTATTCAAAGATAGTGAGCAGCCCCCAGTTCCCAGTTTTGTCCAGAATATCCGACCCAGGATTCCGCCGTTTGAGCTCATGTTGCCTGTAGGAGGCTACAGACTATTTCTCGGCAAAGGGGTTAAGGTCAACGGCTACAGTAATAAATCACATGACTGGCACATATCTTTGATCAGATGGGATGAAAGTGGCAGTCATTTACAGTCATCCTAAGCAAAAAAAGAAAAAAAGAAAAGAAACTTGTAACTCCAGTCAAACCATGAGGAAAGCATCTGATAACTCCCAGTAGAGGGACTGTCTTAGTCCACGTGGGCTATAAATAAACCCGTAAAACAAAATAGAAATTTTATTATTCATTTGTTTGTTGAGACAGGCTAGCCTGAACTCATTATAAGGCCTCAGTTGGCCTTGAACTTAAGGAAACCCTCCTGCCTCAGTCTACCAAATGCTCTGACCACGGGCATAAGCCACTACCCTCTCTCCTAAAAGCAGAAATTTCATGCATGACAATTCTGGAGGCCAAAAAGACCGAGCTCAACACACTGGCTGGTCAAGAGCCCGGCTCTGCTTCATGGATGGCTTCTCTCCTCTGTGGCCTCACAGGGGAGAAGAAAAGAGACAATTCTGGTCTCTTAGTCCCTGATGATGGCACTGATTCCAATCCCACAGGGCCCCACCCTCGGGGCACACTTGCACCTCCATCAAGGTCCCACCTCCTAAAACCATCCCCATGGAAAGTAGGGTTCAGCCTATGAGTTTTGAGGGAAATGCCCAGATGGCAGCTCAGGGGCACACTGCAATGCCTCGTGTTCTTCAGAAGGGTCGTGCTCATTAAAGACAAGGGGAACCCAAGAGATCTCCGCTGTGGGAGGGCCTGAGGAGCTATGACAGTGACGGCTAAAGTTGTCAGCTTGATTGGCTTGAGAGAGGCCTCCATTAGTAGTGCATTTGCTTGTCTATGAGGATTAGACCAGAGCGGATCAGTGACTTTAAACTATGAGCAGATTGCTGGAGGTGGCGGAACTGTGGAGGCTGAGCAACGAGGTGATACCTTTGCAGGATGCACCCTTGGTTCTAGCCTCTTCTTTCTCCTCTTTGCTTCCTGGCAGCAATGAGGTGAGCAGCTTCCCTCCCCCACACACCCGCATGCTGCATGCTGCCACGGCGGTCTACCTCACCTCAGGCCCATAACCATAGCGTGAGCTGGCCATGCATTGAAACTACCAAGACAGTGAGCCAACTCTTTGCTCATTCAAATTGTTTCAAGTATTCATCACAGAAACAAAATGGTAGTGAACACAATGTGTGGTACGCAAGCGCAGAAGATCGGTCAGTACACTGGGACCCCATTTGGCTCCGGGCTATGTAACTCTCCTTGCGATAACACACTTGCAGCATAGCTTCTCAGCCTATGCATACTGGGCACATGCAGCCCCAACTCCCCACCGATGCACCCAGCAACCTCAAAATCACCTTGACCCTCCACCTACGTTGCCCTACACACCACACACTCCCATCTCTGAGCAAGTATATCATGTTCCTCATCCCTGGTAAGAATCAAATTGAGACAGTTTTCTATTTCAGTCAATTCCAACTATACCTGGGTATGAAGACTAGAATGGCTAATCCAGCTGGAATTGGTTTGGGGTACATGTGCAGCAAAGTAAAGCCGGGTCCTCTGGAAACCTTTTATGGAATGTGGTGGTTTGGATAAGAATGGGCTCCACAGGCACGGAGACCTGAACGCTTGGTCACTGGGGAGCGGCACTATTTGGAAGGATTAGGGGTATGGTCCTGATGGAGGAGGTGTGTCATTGGGGATGGGCTTTGAGGTTTCAAAAAGCCCACTCCAAGCCCAGAGTTGCTCTCTTCCTGCTGCCTGTGGATCTGGATGTAGAACTCGCAGCTACGTTTCCAGCACCGTGTCTGCCTACATGACGCCATGTCACCAGCCATGACGATAATGGACTAAACCTCTAAACCTGAAGCAAGCCCAACCGAATGTTTTCCTTTATAAGAGTTGCCACGGTTATGGTGTCTCTTCCCAATGACAGAACACCGACTGAGACATGAGTCATGGAGGATCCTCTATTTACCATCTTATGACTGCATACGCTCAGCTTCAGACGTATTATGGGAAGGAACACGTACAGTGAGCTAAGTTAACACGTACCTGATCTGGCAATCGGAATATAGAGCCACTCAGACCAGAGCCCTGAATACCTAGCTGCTCATTTCCCTGAGAAAAATCCCTCCCAGAGCACCTCTCTCATGAGGCCGCTGTCAATCTTGACTGCATCTCCCCCCATTTAATCTGCACTATAGCTTTTCTCCATTATCTTGCTATTTTTGCAAACCTGTGTGACCCCCATTTCCAATTGTCTGTGGGGTTTTGTTCTCACTGGGTTTTTTTTTATTATTTCATAGATGAATACTGATTTTATCATTGCTATCTCCCTCCCCCTTACAACTCCTCCCATGTACCACCCCCACATCCTCTCAATATGGAACACCCAGCCCAGACCCCTAACCACCAGTAATAAATGGTTATTATAGGGTGTCCTAGACAAAAGGCGGGGGTGGAGTGTCCTAGAGCAGAAAAATAAAAGGATATTGGACAAAAACCAGGAAAATCAGAACAAACCACAGACTTTAGCTAATAAATATATCACATATATTTCCTTAACCATAGCAAGTGTGTCAGCTATGTGAGAAACTGCAATGGAGGGGCGTGAGCGTGAGAACGTCTTCCTTTTCTTTCAGCTTTTCTGTGATCCAATGTTCATCTGAAAATCCATACAGGTGGTTTTAAAATGCCATAGTTTCTTCTCTATAACTTATTTGTAAAAGGCTCAATAAAGATACATAGACAGCGAGAGGAAGAGGGAAGAAAAAGAAAACATAACATTCTGTTAATACTTGCTGGCCAAGGAGTGCCCACGTGTTTTCTGTATTCATCTGGCAGCTCCTCTGGAAGTCTGGGATTGTATCGACATTAAACATTTTTGAAGACAAAACGTTGCCATCTGAAAGAAGAAATGTCTGCTAAAAAAAAAAAAAAACCTATTAAATTTTTACATAATAAGCTGCTCTTCCCAAAGTAAAACAGCAGGAAGAGACTGAATCTGAAATGAGGAAAACCCTTCTCAGAAGGCATCGAAGCAGACACTCTTCTGCTGGGGATGGCCGGTGACCCAGCTATGTGGCTGCAATTCAGCCATAGAAGGTTTGAAGTTGTTCAGCCTCTTTGATCTCACACTTCCTAAGCTGAGGAGACTTTGTCTTAAGTAGGCAACTATGTACAAGGCAGTTAAAATTAATTAATTAATTAGTTAATTAATTAATTATAAAAATATTATCTATGGGGCTGGAGAGATGACTCAGTGGTTAAGAGAGCTGTCGTCTCTTCCAGAAGACACAGGTTCAATTCCCAGCACCCACATGGCAGCTCACAGCTGTCTGTAACTCCAGTTCCAGGGAATCTGACATCTTGACACAGTTGTGCATGCAGACAAAAACACTAATGCACATAAAATAAAAATAAATCATTAAAAAATAAAATATTACCCATAAAAACACTCTATTGAAAGTCTAAAAATTGGCCGGGCACGGTGACACAAGCCTTTAATCCCAGCACTTGGGGGGCAGAGGCAGTCAGATCTCTGAGTTTAAGGCTAACCTGGTCTATCTAGTGAGGCTCCTCTGGCCAGCCAGTGCTGCATAGTAAGACCTAAGAATTGAAATCAGTCAGATGTGAATTATGCTACAGGCACATGAGGGATTCGTAAAGTGTCATGAACCAAAACCATCATGGAACAGCACTTACTGGTGATGAGAAAGTTGACAGTATACACCATTCATCAGAGTCTAGTTATTTATCTACTTATTTATGTATTTTTGAGTTTTTTAAAGACTGGGCTTCTCTGTGGAGTGCTGGCTGTCCTGGAACTCACTGAACTCAGAGAAAAGGCACACACCACCACCCTGGTTTCCATCCTAGTCACCTCTGAGTAAGCTTATCATTTTGTTGCCATTAACCTTCTGGCACCATGAAGAGATCCTCTGCACACAAGACAGAAGCATATTGTGACGCTGAATCTGTAAGAATGCTTTGGAGGTATCAAGTGGTATCCAGCCTAAGGAAACATGGAAGCGCCACACGGAAAATAACATGGGTAGCTGGGAGGCGGTGGTGGCTCACACCTTTGATCTCCAGTACTCCGGAGGCAGATGTATCTCTGAGTTTGAGGCTAGCCTGGTCTACACAGAGAAACCCTGTCTCGAAACAAAACAAAACAATAAAAATCCAACTTAATAAAAAAGAAAAACAGCATGGGCTTTGCAAGAACAAAATGGGGGTTTATGTGTGTCTTCATTCTGCAAACAGTTAACTGCCTGCTGCCTTCAAAACATTCTGCCAGGGAAGCCAGATGTGGTGGTGCACACCTTTAATCCCAGCACTCAGGAGGCAGAGGCCAGTGGTTCTCTGAGTTCAAGATCAGCCTGGTCTACACAGCGAGCTCCAGGACAGCCAGGGCTGTTACACTAAGAAACCCTGCCTGGAAAAAAAAAACAAAACAAAAACAAACAAACAAACAAAATCCACTCTGCAAGGGGCTGGGAGAGGAAAGAAGGGCAGCTACAGAGTTTGGATAAGCAATGTTATTTGGCTTTAGTGAGCTTATAATTTATCAGGAATGTTCAAAAAGAAAACTTCGTAAATAATTTTGCTGTGCAGAACATTAAAGGAAGGAGAGGGAACAATCCCTGGATGTTAAAACACAGATGTTCCTGCTGTGATATACGAATACAAGAGTCATCTTTTCGCTGCCAACTGCTGCTATGGGGACGCTGGCAGCGGATTTGTAAAGAGGAGTGAAGGAAAGCTTCCTAGGGAAAGCACAGACTTACTATGTGGCTGAACACATGGCAAGCGTAAGGAAGTGAGTGCCGAGAAATGACCGGGCAGGTGGGTAAACATCGGAGATCAAGCTGGGTGCGGTGGGGCGCACCTGCAATGCCAGCACCTGGTGGAGGCAAAATCAGACCCTCAAGGGCAGCTTTGACTCAAAACCATAACAGGAGAGCAAACAAAAAAGCCAGAGAAAATGAAAATGTACATTAGGGGAAGTCTGGTCTGGACTCTCGATTTTAAGTGGGCACGGCCATGAAACATCCCTGGGTGGTTTGAGAGCCTGGTAAAATATGCCTTAGTAAGAGAAAGTGGCCTCTGTTGCTGGCAGCAAGGTGAATGGGAAAAGACCTTCAGGTGCAGCATCTCAGTGGCAAGCAAGATGTTTTCAAACACCTTTGTAAATGCCTGGCTGAGCTGACAGAACGTGAAAGCCCCTGACATCTGACACAGAGGGATAAGTCAATAGGCTAGGAACAGGCTCGCCATCTCCCTGGAGCAATCTGCCAGCTCCTGATGGCCTAGCACACTCAGCAACGGTGGCCCATAGGCCACACCCAGCTTGATAGTCAATTGCACAAATAAAGTTTTATTGGGACAAAACCACACCCCAGCATTTATACGTTACCTGACTATGTTCGTGGCTACCATGGCAGACGTGAGTTGTAACAACAGGAGCCACACAGCCCACAAAGCTTAAAATATAGTCTTTCCAGTCCGACCTTTTGAGAAAGACTATGCTGATCCCTGAGCTTGAGTTTTAGTTGGCTAAGTTGGGGGATTGGGAAGAAAAAGCCTGGGATCTGACTAGAGTTAGGGTGACCCTATGAAAAAAACCCATGTGAGCTGGGATCCTGAGAAGTAACCCCTCAGCCCATGAAGCAGGAGCTTTCTCTGAAGGAGAATCTGAGGGGATAGTCACATAGTGGTGTCTTGGGTGTGGTGGGAAGGAGAGAGTTTCCCCTGAGTATGACTTAATACAGGTTAACCTTTCACAAGTCAAAACCCATATCATCTGTGGGGTAGAAATAAAAACCTCCCAGCCAAAAATGCAGTTTATCCAAGTGAACCATTTGACAGTGAATCTAGGCTTAGAGCTTTAAATGTCAGTCACCTTAGGTTCCCCCAGATTGGGAGTTTTACAAACAACTTAAGCTTTGAGTCAAAAAGCACAAAACAGACAAGAAACTGAATTACTAAAAGCAAAATTAAGGAGAAAGCCAACTACACAAATTGGTCACAGAGGTCAGGATACTAAAACTATTAGGTACCAAATGTTGACTGTGTTGGTTATGATTCAAAAAACAAAGAAGGCATCAGCCTGGGCACTGTGGCAGACACTGTAATCTCTGCTCTCAGGAGGCTCAGACAGGTCATGTGAGCTTGCGGACAACCTGGGCTACAAGTGAGACACTGGCTCAAAAAACCAAACAACAAAATCAAACAAAAAAAGGGGTGTTACACAAGGGGAAAGAAGTCACCAAAAATGGCTCACTGTACTTTAATAGAACCAAATGCCATGCCTAAAAGTTCTCAAACTTTTCAGCATATAATTGGGGTTATAAAACCAATCCAGGTAACCGAGATGCCCAAAGAGAGCAAGAGCAAGTTGGAAAGCAGGTATGAAGAAATCATACAAAAATCCAGCAGAAAGAAAGAAGTAGAAAGCACAAGAGGAAAGAGATATAAAAGAGTAAAATCTGATACTCATTCAATCAAATTATAGGAGGAAAGGCAATTGAATGGCTAAAAATCGTCTGATGACACACACAATCTTCAGAATAAAAATAACCTCAGAGACCTGCTGTGAAGAAACTGCAATGCACAACAAAAGAAAACTATTAATACTCATGGGAAAAATAGAATCATGACTAATTTCCCATCGGTTTTGATATTAGAAGCTAGAACAATGGTCTTAAAGCTCTATGGAAGAACACACACATTATTTTTCAAGATGAGGGTGAGGGGCTAGAAACATGGTGCAGGGGTTAAGAATCCTCACCCTTGCAAAGGACCTGGATTCGTTCTCTGCCCCCACATGGCAGCTTGTAACTACCGTACTTCTCCTTTCAGGGGACCCAATGCCCTCTTCTGACCTCTAAGAATACCAGGCATGCATGTAGCGTACACACATACATGGAGGCAAGCAAAACCCTCACCCCGGTGGCTGGAATGAGAATGAGCCTCATAGGCTCATGGATTGGAATATTTTGTCCCCAGTCGTAGAACTGTTAGGGAAGGAGTGGGAGGAGCAGCATTGTTGGGGGGGAACGTGTGTCACTGGGAGTAGACTCGGGTTTCAAAAGGCACTTATCCAGCACCACGCCTGGCTGCTTACCACCTTGCTCCCTGCCATGAAGGACATGGAGCTGTGTTCTGACACTGTAAATAGGTTTTCAATAAAATGATTTCTTTATAAGTTGCTTTGGTCATGGTGTTTTGTCCTGGCAATAGAAAAGAAACCAAGACACTGGTACAATGCAATAAAAAAAATATTTAAATAAAAGGAAAGGGTCAAACCCAGGCATAACTGTAATCCTTCCTCTCCAGCAGACAGATTCCTGTGAATTCAAGGCCAGCCTGTTCTACACAGTGAGTCCCAGGCCAATCAGAGCCACACAGTGGAGCCCTGTCTCCAAAGAATAAAAGGAAATGCCAAGCAAAACAGATTTCAAAGTAAAAGCTATTCCTGGAATCAAGGCTTGCTACACAATAACAAAATATGGGATTCAAGACATTGAATGCTTTTGCTGCTGCTGCTGCTGCTGCTGCTGCTGCTGCTGCTGCTGCTGCTGCGATGGTGTGGCGGATCAAATCCAGGGCTTCGTGCGGGATAGCTAACCCTCTCACGAAGCCACCTTCACTGCCCAGAAGAGCTCACCCACAACAGTTTCAGAATTCCTAAGGACAATCCACCACACGATTTTCCGCAGATGGAAGCTGCGAGCAGTGCTCCCCAGGGGTCTGCAGTCCTTGCCTGAGGCATACAAGCCTCCTCCCACCCCCACCACCTCAGCTTAGAGGGCCAGGAGCAGAAAAAAATGGCCCCTAACCATCAGCATTGCCTCAGCTGAGGAAGACTTCCTGGTCCAAGGATGCCTCTTCCTGCTGAGAGCAAGCTAGGTGAGTACTGGCCAATGGGGTTAAAGGAACAACTCTGAGGCATACCTCCTGTTTAAGAGCATTCCAGAGTCAGAGGTTGCGTTGCCGAGGCCACATTTCACCTTCTCTCCTCGTCTCCCTCCCCTAACATCCGTCTGTCATAATAATCTCCACCCCAAAGACCGCAACTCACGTGTGAGGGACTGGAGCCGTGTGGCTGAAGGTCAGCAGAGACAGTCAACCTACAGTTGGATTTTTGTGTGATGTATGTAGAAGATGCAATTAAATATTTAGAAACTGAATAAGGTAACTAAATGAACAAACCAGGAAGCTCAAAGGTGAGGCCCTCTAAACACACAGGTGCACAAAAGACAGGATGGAGGAGTCGCATCAAAAAGGTGTGAAGTGCCTTCCCCTGATGTCATGAAGAGAAAACAAGCCGTTCATAAGCCGATGGTGTTAAATGCTGTTGATAAGAAGCCAGTTACAGGGGATGTTTCCACATCCTAACCACACAGACGCCTCTTTTTGACTACCAAGTGTGTCCATCCTATAGCCTGGGGGCCACGTGGAGCCAAAGACAGCTGCGAACACTGTTAGTATTCAGGCGTCTGTACTGGCCTGACCTTGGGACCTGAGGACAGGAAGACCTCAGCTGTAGCCTTTAAGAACACCTCTTGGGCTGGGCGGTGGTGGCGCACGCCTTTAATCCCAGCACTCGGGAGGCAGAGGCAGGCGGATCTCTGTGAGTTCGAGGCCAGCCTGGTCTACAAGAGCTAGGTCCAGGACAGGCTCTAAAAAAGCTGCAGAGAAACCCTGTCTCGAAAAACCAAAAAAAAAAAGAACACCTCTTGGGTCCTACCCCCCAACACACACTTCTTCTGCCTCTCCTGTCTCCAGAGGCTGGTCTCCCCCTCCTCCTCCCCTCCCTCTTTACATTCCCTTCTCCCCTAATAAAAACCCCTCAAGTGGACTCTGTTGCATGGTATCTTTCTCTTTTGCACAGCTGCTTATTATTATTATTATTATTATAACAAACGCAGCCCAACGCAAAACCATAAGCTCACTTAAAACATGGAGATTTATCTTTTGCAATTTTTGCTTTTGGTAACTTGATGGTATGGTTCTCCAACTCCGAACTCTGTAGGTGACCTGGGGTTTCGCTGTCAAAGGTTAGACACTCCTGAGTCTTGCCTCCCTCCCTTCCTTCCTCCCATGGAGCTCTTTTCACCGCCAGTCAGGAAGCTGGGTGCCTGCTCAGGCCTGGCCCATCAGAGAACTGCCTTCTCCGCTCCAGACTTGGCCAATGGGAGACTGCATTTCCCTGGCCTTCAATTCGTTCTAGTGAGACTCAGATTTTATTCAAGCCACAAACTAGGCTCTTCTGTATTTCAGCCGGAGGGCACCAGAGTGTGCTAGCAGGCATTATGCCACTAAGATACCTTAAAATGAAGCCCCTGCCTGGCCAGCCTCGTGGGAATACCTGGACAGAGAGCCTCAGCTTCACCCACTGCCTCCCCATGCTGATCCACTGACTGCCTTTTCTTATTTATGAGGGGGAGTGGGTTTCTGTTACAAGCAAATAAAAAAAATTCTGGCAGAACTTGTCTACCCCTCCCCGCTTTCCATCCTGGGTAAGAGCATGGGAAGTTAATTTATCTAGCGCCTTCTGTCATGCCCAGTTCTAAGTAAATGTTACAAAATGTTAGCTATTATTAGTTATTATTCCTAGTTCCCAAATGAGGACATTCACCCTATTTATAAAATCTTCATGAGAATATGAATAGGCATTCCGTTTCTACTCAGGCAGCCGCCTTACCAATGGGCCAGCTTTTCATCGTGCTGCGTATCGCTGATTGAGGTTGGGGGGGGGGGGATAAAGCTCTCTGTCTGTGATTATTTCCTTACTTTCGAGTGCTTCCAAGAACTGCCTGATTCTCAAAACCTTTGTAAGAATGTAGATTCTCTGGCTTTTCTCTAATGAATTTTCCTTTGGGTTTGTTGTTGTTTATTTGTTTTAGTTTTTGGGGGGCGGGGGAGTTGTTTTTGGGTGGGTTTTGTTTGTTTTTTGTTGCTGTTTTATAGTTTTTTGTTTGTTTTGTTTGTTGTTTGCTTGCTTGTTTGGTTTTTTTGAGATAGGGTTTCTCTGAAGTCCTGGTTATCCTGGAACTTGCTCTGTCGACCAGGCTGGCCTAGAACTCAGTGATCCACCTGCCTCTGCCTCCTGAGTGCTGGGATTAAAGGAGGGTGCCACCAGAGCCTGGCTTTTCCTTTGTGTTTTATGCCAATTAGGTTGCTGTACTCACCCACATCTCTTGTCCTACAATTTAAGCCTATACCTGTGATCAAGGTGGTGCTATGTACTAGGGGATATAGAAGTACCACTGTTTATCGGTGTCCTATACTCTAATTAATGAGGCAGGGCAGAGCATATGGAAGCATTAAAGAAAGGGGGAAGCCACCAGATAGCTCAAGTGACTTTGGAAAAGTCCAACCATCAGAAATGCACATGACAGATACTCGATAAACAGCAGTGGAGTGGGCAACGGTCACCTGGGCTGTCCTAGCGTGCCTCCTGACGCAGCAGGCGGAATCTGTTAACAGAGTTGGTTTTCTTATTTTCCCAAATTGGGAAATCTAAGTTTTGACATGTATTTTTTTCAATAGCCTTAACTACTCACAACCCTCTAAGGCTCAACAAAGGAATACTCACTCATCTTAATGTCAGAGGAAGGCACACTTTAAGAAAATACATATATGCACAACCCTACAACCTTTAAGGTATCTGACACATTCATTATGACGAGAAAGATTACTCTGGGGGGCGGGACATGGTTTTAATAGCACAATCAGACTGATCAGAGAAGAGATAAGAAACAACTCAAATGTTCCCACACAGACGGACAAATTCATCAGTTACCAGTCATAATCAAACCATCTTTCTGAAATGCATAGTCTATCTTGTACAGATATTAACGCCCCAAAGCCTGGGGTTCAGCCCGCTGGTAGAGTCTTTTCTGCCTAGTTATCTTTGTGATGCTCTAAGCACCAACTCAAATGTTCACACACAGACAAAATTATCAATTACCAGTCATAATCAAGCCATCTTTCTGAAATTCATAGTCTAGCACCAAAGGTTTTGTTGGAGAAAATCAGTACCAACCCACATTTTCCAGAATAAGGATACCAGCTCAGCACACTGCCATTAAATGACCAAGGACAAGAGGAGATGAACTTCTACCTGAAATGGCCTCTGACCCCAGAATCCACCAGGCCTCAGCATCCAGGGGTCACAGCAACTCTCCTGAGTGAGTAGGTTGTCAGTGTCCAGCCATACTGTAGAGTGAAAAGAGCCAAGGAAAAAACACTGTGCCCCGGAGTAGACCTGAGACCTGGGCTAAGGACTCCCTGATCTGACCCAGAACCAGGGCCTAAAATCCCACTAATCCCTGAGTTTACCCCAGAGTCAGGCTGCAGAATTCCACCAATCCCTGAGCACAGAATCCCACCAATCCTTGAGATCCCTGAGCACAAAATTCCACCAATCCCTGAGTATGAAATCCCACCACCAATCCTTGAGCTTGGCCTGGAATCAGACCAGAAAAATCCACAAATCCCAGGTGACCCTAGTGAGCTCCACCCCCACAACCCTGTATCATCTCTACCCTGTTCAGTTTGCTCCTGCTTCTCACCCCTGAGGCAGCCACTCTCCTGGATTCTTCCTTCCCAATAAATCTCTTAAGTGAGGTTTGTTGTGCTGTGTGCTATGACATTTTTGCCAGAGCAAAGCCCAGATGCAGTAACTTTCGCAGGAGCCAAAGAGCGGAGCAGAACTATAACACTTTCACTGGGGAAGAGCTGTTCCACCCGAGGGGCCCTGAGCAGAGCTGGAACCGCTTCGCCGGGAAAACCCTCCCTGGCTAGAGCAGGGTTGTTACGTTTGCCTTGGCGTGCCTTTCCTGGAGCAGGGCTGGAAGCTGTGCCACTTACGGTGACTCTGTGGTATTCCTGGGCTCCCAGCTGCCAGGATACCTCTCCATCTGAGCTGCACTTCCTGGCACTGATGAAGTCAGCATTTGGCAAACCTTGGAACCTTGGAACAAGAGGATACAGTTTTACCTCTCTTATCTTTAGGTCTTCACCTAAGTTCTAGACCCTGTGTTCATCAGTCACACCTTCTCCCATGCTCTAACTCCCCAATCCACTGTTTCTCCCTGGGTCTTAATAAGCACAATCGTCCACCCTCTTAAAAGTCTGAAATCACAAATCATCCTTGACTTTTCCTCCCCTCTGTTTCTCACAGGCAAGCTATCGTGAAGGCCTATTACTTCCAAATCCAAACAGAAGCCCAGAAATCTGTGTTTCTAGAACCTTCTCGTTCTGCTTTCTCCCATCTTCCACCACCTTCTCTCACCGGCAGGTCACACCTGAGACACTGACAGTGGCCTCCAGTTGTTTTCAGGCTGAGCTCTCTCACCATGGCCCCTCACACTTCATCCAGGTCTTAGTGCATCTCTCCCAGCTCCTCCCATGCTAGTCCAATGACAGGCACATCCGTTAGCTCTCCACCACCTTTCCCATTAGACTGGAAGTTTCACGGGACAAAGATGATATCCACTGTCTACCAGCGTACCCAGTGCTAGAACAGGGAGTGAGCAGCTTGCTAAATTTGGCTCGAGTGAATGAATGTTTTGAAGATGACTCTCCAATGCTCACAAGTTTTTCTATCGGGCATCCAAGGGTTGCCATGAGCCACAAATATAGTAGATTCCCCACTTTCTCAGCCCTCATGCCCCCACCCCCATCCCTGGCTTAAACTTAGTTTTTCTGTGGGAACCAGCAGTCACTCGAGTTGAAGCAGTTTTTTCTCCCGCTTGGCACCGGAAGGTGGATTTACTCTACGCCCTCAGGAGGAGCACAGTAGAGGAGGCCAGCTTCTCAAAGAGAACCATTTAGTAAGGCGGCCATGAAAGATGAGAGAACTCAGGGAAAAAGACGTCATCTTGTTACTTTAAAACCTAACATACAGCTTCCCAGTGCTGGGACATGGGTATTATATGTGTGTGTGCATGAATTTCTATTTATAAACATTTATATGTAAATGGGTTCGTTTTACTACCCAGTCATCCAGATTGCCCTTAGATGGCATTCACGTACAGGGTTGTGCAGGGGTTTTACGCTTCTGTGTGGATTTCTTGTGCTCTGAAGGGCCACGTGCCTGCGCTTGTGCCTGCATTTGTGCTCAGGGATAACTGCCACAGTCTTTACAGCCACTTCCCACCTTGCCTTCTGGTTGAGGCGCTGGGTCCCGGGGCTTTACTATTGGGCAGCCTTTCCTCGGAAGAGGATATCCTGCGGAGTCAGGAAGGCCAGCCCCTGACTCATCTGCTCCTTGGATGCAGTGAACTCACCTCGTCCACAGACTGTGTCAGGTATAGATAGCAATCTAGAATCGGGGAACTGTACAGTAAAAGGTGTTTAAACATCTCTCAAGGGATAGCCAGCAAAAACAGAGAGACTAACAACACAACCAATCATATCAAAAGTAATATTTATTGAACCCTAATTGGTCCCAAGTGCTGTTCTACATACTGTTACATGCCAATGCTTGCCAGCTAGTCTTACTGTAAGAACCCCTCTTATTTCTAGGTTACTGGACACCAGATATCAAATAATTTGCCCAAAGACAGATAGTTAGTGCTTCTCAGGGTCAAGTGAGGCTTCCAACACAGATCCTCAGATTCCACAGAGAGTGCGCTCCAACGCTGCTTTTCTTCCTTCTCTCTCTCTCTCTCTCTCTCTCTCTCTCTCTCTCTCTCTCTCTCTCTCTCTCTCTCTCTCTCTCTCTCTCTCTCATTTGTCTTTTGTTTGTTTGAGACAGTCTCACCATGCAGTCCAGGACACTTTGGACTTTCGATCCTTTTGCCTCAGCCTCCTGGTTGCTGGGATTATAGGCATGAACCATCATGCCTGGCTCTTGTACTACTTTCTTTCTTCTTCTTTACTTAGAATAAAAGAAAATACCAAAGTATTTTAGGGCTAAACCAAAGGAGTAAGCTGATCAAGTTTTCCTTATTTAATAACATAATTTAACTTTCCATATGCACTATGTATGCATGTGTAACATGTATCCATAGAAATACACCCTATATGTACTGGTAGTCATAAGTTTCTGAAATCTCTTAATGCAGAGTTTACATTAATATTTTAATTAATTAATTTGGCAAGGGACTAGAGCACACCCTACTGGCCAGCTAATAGGAAATACAGTATGTACTTGAGACAAAGGGCTTCAATTTGAAACCGCTTAAAAGAATCTCAGAAACAGCTAGCTTATGTATCTAAATAAATTAATCCATAGGGTGCTAAAAACTTATTAAAGTTATGAGTTCTAGAGATGGGGCTAGAATAAGAAACACGATGTTTGTTAAGGGAACCTTATGTACATAAAAGATGACTCAAAAACCACCGCTAGAGCCTGCCTTCATTCTGAGGGAGTCAATTCCTTCCCCTTAAGCACTCCAAACAACAGCCTAGAAAATTCTAGCACAGCTGGCACAGGCAGTCTTCTCTCAGGCCACAAATCACCCCGCGTGTGTGCAGGTATGTGTGTGTGTTGTTAGCCCTTTTTAAGAGGAAAATCTAGAAGAGGGCAGCAAACCTCCTGAACTACAGAAGGAAAAGCAGGAATGCTGCAAACAACGTTTAGTGCGCTCTACTTTCCATACGGCCGCCGAAGTTCAGAGTTCAATGGGCGCCTCTGCCGCGGCGCAGCGCTCCTGTGAGTGCAACTCGGGGCTCTTGCTCTCTGTAACTGTTTGAGAATTGTATACACGGCTGAAGTGTACTTTGATCAAGTCCACCCCTGTCCCTCCCTTTCAGTCCCTTCCCAGGCCCTCTTAAACTTTTCAAAAATAACACGTAGTCATTTACGTGTGGGTGCGTGTTGTGGAGGTCAGAGGACAGCTTGCCGGACTGGCCTCTCTGCTTCCGTTGTGTGAGTCTCAGAGAGAGAGGCAGGACAGTCTGCTTCTCAGGTTCTTCTGTGGTCTTTAATCTACAGAGTTTGCTGCAGAAGTGGGTGTGTGCGTGTGCATGTGCGTGTGTGCTTAATTCCATAGTGTGGTACAGTAACAAATGACCTCTAAGAAATGTAAATTTTCCACTGTTTATGCATTTTTATTGCGCTTATCTACAGACTAGTAAAAAAATGTCTATCTTATATGTTGAGAAAAACTAAGGTCCTGTTGTTAATAAGGCAATGCAAAAGTGTTTCTCCTTAAAGTATTTCTTTTTAAACAAAGTACAGAAAACACTTATCATCAAGAAGAATAAACACAAAAATGCATGTAGTTGTTTTACAGGCTTCCTAGAGCAAACATATAAACATACATTTGCTAAGGCCCCATGGGGCACGTTCACTCCCAGACATGACTTCTGGGATTTCTTTGAGAGAACAGAGGGGAAGCACCACTGCGGGTCTCAGATTTCTGAGCCAGAACCTCAACCTCGTCCTCATTCCGGGGTGGCTAAAGAGAGCAAAATGACAAGCTAGGTCAGGGCAACAGAAGACTAACGTTTTAGATAGTGTATTTCAGTTCTGCTTTTAAAGACAGCGACTGATAAAAATTCCTTGGGAAATGGCCTCAAGGCTAAACCAACTTTGACTTTTAAAAAGAAAAAGAAAAAAGAAAACCTTTGCATTTCTGAGTAGAGACAATTTAAATCACGTTAGAAAAGAGTATCCTCTCTAGCTCTCTGCTCTGGTGTTTGAGCTGTCACAGGCCAATGAGCAAGCGATCAATATGCCAGCATCACTCCACGTGGCTTAGCATTTTCACTTTAAGCTTTTCTCAAACTTCTCTACAACAGTTTTGGCACATCAGTGTTGTTATAAAATACTATTAAGCAGCCTGTGGAGTATAAGTTTCCCCACAGAATTCTCCACAACTGAGCAAGCGCCATTATAACAGGGGGGTAAAGTTCGTGAAGTCAAAATTCTAATTCCTTTCCCCCCCCCAAAAAAAAGCGTAAGCTAAATATTTATTTTTGCAAGTTTAAAGTAATCTGAAGAGAAAAGCCAGATTAATCATGTATTTCTAAAAAAAATTGTGATTTTTTTTAAATATAATTTACCAAAACATTAGCACACCCCACAGCTCACAGGGTAGACCGAGTATCCTGTTGATCGTCTTTCTCTGCTGAAGGGGTGTGTTCCAGGGTTGCGTTGGTGATTATCACTGTTTTATGAATAGGGGGATATAAAGGCAAGCCAGTCAGGCTAGAGCACGAATTACAACTGCATTGTGTGGACTAGAAAGAGAGTAAGTAGGGTTCTTCTGGATGCAACTGGACCTCACTGAAGTCCCCATTCAGTAAATGCTGTTCTATGAAGTCTGAAAGATGTTCTCAGGTGGATCTTTTAAACACACACACACACAGCGAGGTGGAAGAGGAGAGGGACAGAGAGAGAGAAGGGGAGGGTGGCCTATGGGTAAACCAGAATATAAAAAGTGGGGGGCATGTGGGACTTCCTGTGACTCTCGAAGTCTCCTCAAGCTGGATGAGGTTAGCCCGAGCTATACGGTGAGTTCTAGACCAGCTTGGGCTACAGAGTAAACTGTGTCTCAGAACCCACTAAAACCTAAATAAGCAAGGAAATAATAAATATCTAGCTAATTTGGCAGTGACTAATTTCCGTAAGATTAAAATACTTATTATGTGAAAAGCAGTGAGAAGAAGAGCGAACAGAATGTCTGGAAGCATGGCTGTGAAAACGGTCCAACCAGCCCCTGCAGACCAGTCAGGGCATCGGTAGCCTGCCGCTGAGAACAGGCCAAAGAATACTTGAGATTTTTCTTTTCTTTCTTTCTTTCTTCTTCTTCTTTTTTTAATCTTGTGTTTTAAGGCCTTGAATTCAAAATTAGGCCTTTGAGTTAAATGAAAAAGAATGCAAGTCAATACTGGAAAAGGCAAATCATTTCACGGGGCACAAAGTTAATAGTTAACCAGATAACGAGGCCAGAGCCTCATTCCATATGTTAAACTGGCTCAATTAGGCAGTGCTAAGCATATAACTACCAAGCATTCTTGCTGGAGTGCCAGAGGGCTCTGTGCTGACCACAGAGGTCAGCCACAGGTCTGTGGCCTCTCCTCTGTGGAACACCATTAGGGAGATTTGTACTCGCTCAAACTGAAGGGCTTCGTTCTGTTTGCTTTTTTTCTTTAACTACTCTTGGTTTATCGTTGTATTATTTATTTTACGGTTAAACTATAAACCTGAGTTGCATCACTGGATTTCGGCCCCAAGAAACCTCCTCCCTGGAGACTTGATGGCGTTTTGTCCTTGGGCACCAGTGGCCACCCTGGGGCCGAAAGACATGGAGAACAGCACGAGCCGGACAGGTAAACCAAGAGGCTGGGGGCAGGTTTGAGGGAGGCGCCCCAAGTGCAGCCTAGCTTTGCCCTAGGCCAGGGGCGGGGGAGTGAGGCCTCCCTGATCCTGTCCTCTGAGCTCTCTCCTGTGTCTGTCACCTTCCTATACTGTCCCTCACTTTCTCAATGTCCTTTAATCACCCATATTAATTGTCACGGTGCCCTGTATGCCCTGCAGTGGTTCGCCCTGCTCCTTGCTGCCCTTCTATCCCTTCCTGTCCTTAGCCAGGCACTCCCTGCCCACTGGCTTCAGGTTCCTGCAGCATCTCCTGCTGTATCCTGGTGGCCTTGCTGCCTCCGCCATCCCTCACTGTCCCTTCCTGTCTTCAGTCTCATGCTGTTCCCCACTTCCCCTCAGTTCTCGGCCACTTTCTCCATCGTCCTCCACCTCCATCCCTGGCTGTAGTGCCCTGCCATCCTTCACTGTCCCTTGCTGTTCCTCATTGTCCCCCTCCACTCTCCTTGCCAGCCCTTAACTCTCCCTCACTGTACCTCATGTCCTCTCTTGTCCCTCAGACTCCTTTTCTGTCCCTCACTGTCCCCCAGAGTCCTCTTCTGTCCCCCAGCAGTGTCCTCTCCTGTTCCTCCCTGTCCCCTGAGTCTTCTCCTGTCCCTCACTGTCCCCTGGAGTCCTCTCCTGTCCCTCACTGTCCCCCAGTGTCCTCTCCTGTCTCTCACTTTACCCCGACTCCTCCCCTGTCCCCTAGAGTCCTCTCCTGTCCCTCACTGTCCCCCAGTGTCCTTTCCTGTCTCTCACTGTCCCCCAGTGTCCTTTCCTGTCTCTCACTGTCCCCCAGTGTCCTCTCCTGTCCCTCACTGTCCCTCAGTGTCCTCTCCTGTCTCTCACTTTACCCCCGACTCCTCTCCTGTCCCCTAGAGTCCTCTCCTGTCCCTCACTGTCCCCCAGTGTCCTTTCCTGTCTCTCACTGTCCCCCAGTGTCTTCTCCTGTCCCTCACCGTCCCTCACTGCACCTCACGGTGCCCCTCATCGTCCCAAGCCCCTGCCTTCCTCCTCCCCCAGAGGGCTTCCTTGGCCCAGGGGCACCTCAGCGCCACTTCCTTCCCCGGGGCTGGAAACAGGGCTGCTCACAGCCTTCTGAGGAAAACTCAGTGTCCTCGGGGCTCGGCAGTTCGCACAGGGGCAGCCCCGCCAGAAACATCCCCTCAGGAGACGAGGCTGCTGCCGACGCCCGGCGGGCCCCACACAAACGCTTCGGACGCGGCATTGCCCCTTTAAGCAGCCGGCCGCCCTGATTGGCTGAACGGGGGAGGCGGGGCAGGGAGCGGCGACGTCACTCTGGCGACTCACCCTATATATACGGGCGGCGGCCGAGGCGGCGGCTGCGGCGGCGGCCGAGTGCAAAGCAGAGCGAGCGAGCCGTGCAGTGTGTTGAGCGGGCGCCGAGAGCGACGCGAGCACTAGCAGCCTACGAGCGAGCGGAGAGAGAGAGGGAGAGAAAGAGGAGGCGAGAGAGCGGCGAGGCGCCTGCGCGATGCTCGGGCCCCTGAGCCCGCGGCGCTGAGCCAGCCGGAACAGACATGCGCGGGACGGCGCCGCGGGGCCCCGCTCCCCGGGGGTAAGGGGCCTTGCGGGGGTCGGGGAGCCCGGGACGTCGGCGGGGCCGGGGGCGCAGAGGGAGGGCGAGCGGGCGGGCTGCTTCCAGGGGATGGGCCGGGGCGCGCGAGGAGCCGCGGGCCGGGGCACTCTCTGGGCTTCCCGCCGGGGCCATGCCCCCGCTCGCACACGACACGTCTCCCCAGCTCGGGGCTCCGGAGCGGCGGCTGCAGGGTCTTCTGCGGCCGGGGGGTGGGGGGGGGGAGATGAGGCGGGGCTCCCTCTCACCCCGCGCACCCCGTCAGTCCGGCCCAGAAAGCTCCAGCGAGAAGCTGTTGCGGGCACGGAGATGGCTAGTCCCCGGTTGGTACCAGTTTTGAGTCGCAGTCCGACTCGGCGAGGAAGGTCATTGCCTATTTAAAAACAAACAAAAAAACCAAAAAAACTCATCCGAGTTGTTCTGTGGCCTTTTCCTTGCCAGGAACGTGATTCTCTGCCTTAAATGAATTAAATATTACACAAAGCTGCAAAGTGAACTGTTCGATCGCAAAGGCTCCTTGGCAGTATCGTGTATTTATATATATTTCGTATCTTTGTTCAAATTAACCGTGATTGGTGGTGCTGGATGGGTGCTTCCTCAGTCTTTATTAGGATTTCATCACTGCTTGAAAGAAACCAGTCTCCTACCTGATAAAAATGTGAATAGACTGTTAGTCATAAACTTCAGTGTAGTAAGAATAGAGACTGTAGCTTTAAAAGAGCTGTGACGGGAGGTACACCTGCAACACAGGTAGGGCAGGACTGGTTTCCAGGCAACTGTCTGGGGTGAAGAAAGGTGAGGTAGAAATTGCTTTTTTTTTTTTTTCTTTAAACCTCCTGGGGGTGGGGGAATAAAAGAAGGGCTCTACGGTTTTAAAGTTCCTCCTGTCTCTCCGGGTGTAGTGGGTCCGCATCTCTGGAGACTGGAACATCAGGCTGTGCCTGCCTGCCCTTTGTTAAAACCTTTCTTAAAACATGTATGTAGTTAGGGAGCTTTAAGAAAGATTTTGCTTAAGAGACCAAAGGTGGTCTAAATACCTGTATCAGCAAAAGGGCAAATTTTATAAAAACAAAAATAGTAAGCTGGATTCTTACTAACCTGCCAGTTATGGCTGATTGTCATCAGTCCATCCCTTTCTGGATGTTAGAAAGGAAGCACATGAAGGTTTTTAAACAGGAACTGGACACTCTCATTGCCTCCACTTCCTCTGTTCTGGTGGATGTTTGCTAGTAAGTGGTGAAAACTATCTTGGCAGATGCATTCGATGATAAACTCCTTGAGAGCAGGCACTCTGCCTTGGAGAGCTTTTGTTCTCAGCCTTGCACATAGCTGATGTTGATAAGTAAATGCTGAGAAGCGTGGCTCACATTTTAAGGCTCAACAGGATTGGCTCAGGCACTGATAAAGTTTGGAAAGAAAACTGTTGTTCCTTTTTAATGGCTCTTATGAAATGTCTGAATTACTCATTTTTGAGAAGTGGAATTACCGATTTTTAACAAGTTGGATCTCCTACTTTGGGTTTACAATAGAAACTTTTGAGCCATTTGTGTGACTTAATATGTTGTAGTCTTTAGGTGTTTTTTTTTTGTTTCTTTTTTTTTTCTAATGATACTCTTTATTGCCGCTTCTCCAGAGTTGTAGATAATACTGCCTTTCTGCTCATACTAATAGTAGCTTGTAAAAGCAAGTTCCCTAAATTACAGGTGCAATCTAACATGCTTGCAACTGACCTGATTGTCAGCATACCATCAAGTTGCTTTAGAGAGGTGAGCAGAGGAGGGAAAAGGTGGTGCCCAGGGTAATTCCTGGAATTTGAATGTCATTGGCTCCCTCCACTAGAGACGCAACTCCACTCAGCCTCCATAAACATGAACTGGTACCTCGTCATCAGGGTGCACACAGCATCCTTTACAGGTGTTGGCCATGCTTTATGAAAGCTAATGAATAATAATTCACTAGATAAGCCCAGTTCAATTGTGGTATGCTGACATTATTCACACAGTTTAAACTTGATAAATGTGGATAAAACTGGTGAACATCATAAGCCAAAGTGTAAATTACTAACTTAACAGGATTGGTGTTGAGAAAAAGTTAGTGTGGTATTCAAACTTCAAAAGGTGACATTTGTAGTCATATTGATAATTTAGTTCATTTTAGAATATCAAATCAGGGGTAGGGGGTTGCAAACTGACCAGTGTTTCAGGCCTCAGTGAATAGATCTCTACAGTCCGGAACTAGAGGTCTTTTCAACTTGAAATAGAATGACAAGGACTAGAAGTTACTGTTCAGAAGCTCTTATTAATAATGCCAGGCAGTGGTGGCTCCCGCCTTTAATCCCAGCACTCACGAGGCAGAGACAGCCTGTGAGTTCAAGGCCAACCTGGTCTACAGAGCTAGTTCCAGGACAGCTAGGACTGTTACACAGAGAAAAACAAAAACAAGGGGGAAAAAAAAAGCTCTTACTAACAACACATAGCTAAGAAGAAACTTCACTAAGTATAGATTCTTACTCCACATGGAAGGTCCTTCTCCTACCTCATTTCATGGCTCCCTTCTCTGTCCTTTAAGAAATCGATTCAGAGAGTGCCCTGTCGCCGTGCCCTGTTCGTTTCCTTGAGAGTTATCACTGTCTGAAATTGTTTGTTATCCCCCTCCCCATTGGATGGAGGGTTTCTTCAGGCAGCAACCACAGTTCTTCATCTAATGTAGTCTCTAGTCCAGAAGAAGCATCCAGCATGTGTTTGTGAAAAGAATTAATGTTTGCTCTCTAAGAATTTGGCCTGAAGAAAGTTGAGTACCAGTTCCTGTCTTTGCAGCTAGCTAACATACAGGTTTTAACTATTCCTCCTTTGTATAGCACCGCTTTATTTAGGCAAAAGCGAGAGCGTTAGAAGAAGCCAGGCTGCCCAAAGTGATACTACCACAGAGAGGAGGAGTGTGGTGACAGTGCAGTGTGGAAAATGCTGGCTAGCTCACACGCACGTTAGCAGAATGGAGTTTATAATTCCTGCCTCCTCTTAGAGGGGTGTTGTGGGGACCAGGTGAGATAATACATAAGAAAGTGCTTTGTAATTTGTAGAGTGCCTTACGGATAAAATAATTCTGTTACTGAATTCCAGGTTTCATGATAGAGCCAAGTCATAACGGCATCATTGGGGTCCATGCTATGAGAGTGTTAAAAAGAAGCCTGTTTGGATATAGGCGGTAGCCCTTTTACAAGTAAACCCGTGCCACATCAAGTAACTATGTATACAGAGCCCGTTGTGGGGCATCATTGTAACAGTAAAGATAAAGACCGTCAAAAGAATTACTTCAGTGATCATAAAAGGTTAGTTAATACCGCCATCTGCCCATTTTAGATATCTAGGCCAAATACATAATTGATGACTTTTTAGTAGGGAAATTTGAGGCAGTGAAATGGGAACACTCATAGGCTTCGGGTTACTCAAGGAAATACTGTTACCAAATAGAATCCCTCCAGAAATGTCTCCACCTTCCCCATAGCAGTCAAGTGTGTATCTTAAGTAATTTTTAGCCCATCAGTTTGAAGAGCCTCAGGGTGTAGAAGAGAGGCTGGGGTATGATCAAGAACCTGAACTTCGAAGCCAGGCTTCCTGGAGGAAGCCTTGGCATTACTGTGGCTCACCAGATCTGAGAGGGATCAAGTTCCAGAGGCTCCTCGTGTGCAATTGAGAGCAGTGATGGTCACACACCCACCTTACCGGGTTGGTGCAAGGACAAAACCCTGGAAAAGCTTCCTGACAGTGTCCTGGATGTTAGTTATTAGTAGCGCCTGTGTATTAGCTTTAACAGTCTGGAGTGGCCCATTGGGTTATTTAAATGCTTGTTAAATAAACTTGAAGTTTTAAAGACTCACTTCCCATCATTAGACCATTGTGCTCATTGTCATTAAGGTTACAACAGAATCCACAGATCTTTCACAGGTACAATGTATTATGTCCGAAAGGAATAGTCTTCCGTCCTGTGTGTGCTCACCTGTATTTGTGGATGCTGCTGTTGATTGTGGTGCTCTGTAGGAAAAATACCAGTGGCAAAACAATACATTGTTGGCTGCCCTCCTGTAACCGTATTGCCCTAAAATCCTGAGAGACAAACGGGGTTACAGGGCTGTTTGTTGATTATGGTGGTTGAACTAAAGTGCTTAGTTAGGATTTTTCTGGATTATTGAAGAAGTTCCAGCCTCTGATTATTATTTTGATAGTATGGGTATAAATTATTTTCCTTGTAGCCTCCATTTTCACTACCTGCAAGTGAGCCAGAAATGGGGGGTGGGGTACATTTAAGGCCCTCTGAGGAATGGTGTTGAAAATGCACAAATCTTCATTTTAATTTCATCCTTTAGAACAGCATTTTAATATTTGATGAAAGTGTCACATTTTACTTGATTTTTATTTAAAAAGTCATTCACGCATCTAATATAAAGGCCATTTCTGCCTTTTCACAGTAAGCATATAACAATTTTTTTGTTTTGTTTTGTTGTTTTGTTTTTTGAGACAGGGTTTCCTGTGTAGCTTTGGAGCCTGTCCTGGAACTCGCTCTTGTAGATCAGGCTGGCCTTGAACTCACAGAGATCCACCTGCCTCTGCCTCCAGAGTGCTAGGATAAAGGCGTGCACCACCACTGGCACGAAGAAATTTTCTTAGTTTGCCTCCTTTCTTTCCCTATTCCCAAATCATAGCTTTTAAAATGGAATCTGAAAAACTTTGAATTCAGGCCTTTGCTCTTGAAATGTCTGTGCAAACTGCCCCTGTGCTTTCTGTAAACCAGTGCAGTGACACCACCTGCCGTCTTAACTGCTTCCGCAGCCAGGAAGACACGTGGTCACTTCTTACCGCCGATTGACCAGAAGTATGGCCTAGTATATGATTTTAGTTCCTCCTGCATGACTGCAACAGTGCTGAGCATGTGGGCGGGTGCTAAGTCGTTTCTCTCAGATTAGTAACAAAAGTTGATAAAACAGCCAATAACTGATTTCCATTTTCTCTCAAAGGTAATCAGACTATATATATATATACATATATATATATATATGTATATATATGTGTGTGTATATATATGTGTGTGTATATGTATATGTATATATACACATATATATTTAGCATAGACTGGCATATTTGGGGAGGAGCGAAAGTCATAGCATGTGCCCAGTTCTAATCAGTTTCTTGTGGTAAATCTTGGCCGTATAGTTATGTTATATCTTCGCTGGTTATAGAAGTAGTTAGGTGATTGTTAAATGCAGCTGAAAAGACCAGTTATCATTCTGGATAAACATAAATCAGGTTCTAGAACCAGACTGAGAGAAGGAAATTACATCACACTCTTAAATAAGGAAGCACTGGGCAGAGCTGGGTGAGTTGTAAGACAAAAATGTGCCCCTCCTCCTCTCAGGGATAGCTCTTGAGATGTATTAGTGAGATCTCACGGCAAGGTAAGCATATCTAGGTTACAGCCTTAAGGTAGCCTGGCTTTGTGTGTTAAAGCAGTTCCAAAGTGTTTTCAAGATGAAGCCATGTGCATTCACCTTAGAAAGCCTTGCCAGTGAGCTGTTGGTGTAGCATGACTTTTATTTTTGAAAGAAAGTAACAAAGTAGCAACAAAAGCAAGGTGAGTGGATTACAGTCCCACGGGAGTGGTATGTGAGGAAGGGTCCAGTTTGTCCTCACTGCTTTAAGTGCATGCTAAGGAGCCGTGTAGAAAGCCCTGCCAGCAGCCAGTGACGCTTCAGACATTTGCTCAGCCTCCGCACTGTCCGCTCTGGGTTTGGGGGGATCTAGGGTACCCTAAGTGTGTTAGAGTGTTACTGCCCATCTTACCGCTCTGATGATACTGAGTTGATCCCGTAACAATTTTTTTTTTTTTTTTTTTTTTTTTTTTTTTTTGCTTTTCCCCTTTGCTCCTTTCTTTAGCCTGAGGAAAATCTTGTGTGGTTATGTTTTACAGTATGAGGTGGCTGTTTCCTCAGCGTTCACTTAATATTTACTAAACTAAATGTGCAAGAGCTACGTGGGGGTGGAGGCAGGCACCAGTTCTGGATTTGGAGGGTGAGAGCACAGAATAGCTAGGAGCAGAGAGACATGGCTCTGGCTTTTAGTAAAAGTGTTGAGAGCACAGTGTGAGAAAAGCAGCCTTAAAGCATAGGAGAAAAGCAAGAGCTGAAATGGGTAGATTAAGTAAGGCCTCACTGTGGAGGTCTTTTGTACCGGGTAGGGAGCTTTTAGAGCTTTTATGGGTTCTTTTTGGGGTGGACAATTAAGGAACATTGATCTGATCCTGTTGGTCATAGTCTGGTTTAAGTATTTTCAAACTGGAGGCCAGTTGGAAGCAGTAAGACGAAGAGAGACTTGAAAGTGTAGGGATTGTGTGTGGGGATGGCAGGCTAAAAGCGGCACCTCAGGAAATGGGATCCTTCTGAACCAGAAAGGGGAGGTGAGTTAAGAAACCTAAGGAATTGGGGTTTGGAGACTATAAGATGCCAGAGGCCCATCCAAGTGGAAGGATAATCACCAGACAGTAAGAAATGCAAAGCTGAGCCGGGCGGTGGTGGCGCACGCCTTTAATCCCAGCACTCGGGAGGCAGAGGCAGGCGGATCTCTGAGTTCGAGGCCAGCCTGGTCTACAAGAGCTAGCTCCAGGACAGGCTCTAGAAACTACAGGGAAACCCTGTCTCGGGGAAAAAAAAAAAAAAAAAAAAAAAAGAAAGAAAGAAAGAAAGAAAGAAATGCAAAGCTGAAGCCAGGCTGCGCTCACCGATTTCGGAATTGTCTGTGGAGTTGAGTGAGAAGTGCTACCGAGAAGCGAGGGTTGGTGGTCCACTGCATTTGCCTCTCTGACAGTACTAACGTCACTTGACTGTGTGGCTATGTCATGCCCACGGTCTTTGGGTCCTGGTCTGTGCTGTGCTACCTGGAGCAGCGTTCACGTTGCTGGTCTTGGGTTTGCAGCAGGACGTCATCTTGTGCTTTTAGGTGTGGATACTCTTCCATCAGTGTGTCTGTGCTTATCGTCTTCACGGATGGAACGGTAGCGCTAACTAGTTAGGAGAACTTGAAGAAAATTGAAAACATTGCAGCTTTAGTCAGTCTCACTTGAGTGACGTGTGTTGCTTTATTCGTGTGAATTTGACCAGGTCAATTCTCTGTCCCCACCAGGAATATACAGCCTAAATATTAGTCTTGTTTTTTGTTTTTTAAGAGAGGTAGAAGATTTTCAGTTGGTCTTGTAACCTCAGTTTAACTCTAGAGAGACTGTGTGATCCACACCTTAAACCTGTGGCATGCTGCTCTCGGTTTACAGCCTGAAGTTATTTCCACAGATGAGAACACAGCAGTTGTATTGCTCTCCTTGCTTCTGCCATGCAAGCAAGTAGGAAGTTCGGATAGTTTCATAACATGGCCCATTCACAATTCCCCATTGAAATTTAGAGGCAGGTCACCTTCTATGAATACACAAAGACACTATTGTGGTCAGAAGTGAGCTGGCTTAGTGAACACAATTCTTTTTATACTAAAAAAAATTTTTTTTTCCTTAAAAAAGCTAACGAGTAGGTGATGGAAACAATGAATAAAAAATAACTTTTTCTAGAACATGTAAATAATTTCAAGTGAGCACTAAAATGTAAGTTTAGGGTTCCAAGGCAACTTGAGCAGAGGCGATAGTTACACAATCACTCTGTTGAAAGCTAAGCTGGGGATGGCATTAGGAGGCTGACACAGTAATTACTAGTCGGACTTGTTGGCGTGCCGACAGGTGGGGGCTGGGCCTGCAGGATCCCCCGCAGCATCGGCCTGTAATCTTCAAACGTGCGCTCCCAAACCACTTAAACACCACGTCTTTCCTCCCATCTTGCCTTTCTTTTCACATTGCCACAGACCCTTTCCCTGCAGTCTCCCAGGCTCCACGGACAGGGAGAGTTGAGCCCTTTTCAAAATAAGAATGTGTTTTAAAATTATTATTTTATGGTCAGTAACACCTCTGTTTCATTTCAATCTGAAAACCAAGACTCAGAAACCACCCACTGACGAGGCTTCTCAAGTGACATATGACTTTTGTGTCATCTATCTTTGAGAGGCTGGTTTTAAAAGAATAAAGTTTGACTCTGAAATAATATTGTAAGCCTGTCATAAAATCACTGGCTTGTCATTGAAACAACGAGCTTTAGAAACATCTGTGGAGGATTTTTTTAGATCATTAGCTTAAAAAAAACTTTATGCCTTCCATATAGTTTATATTCAGTTGATAACAAACATTCTCTTATTGAGCCAGATACCTATGATTAAGGTGGTAGGGACACAAAGCCACTTGTCCTGAAGTCCCAGTTTATTAGACCTGGGATTTGTAAATAATGGGTGTTTAGTGCTGAGTAATTTAATAATAACAATAAAAGGAACTTTCTGTGGAGCCCCTCCAGCCAGCAGATTTGTGCACGTCTCATCCTCAGGCCGACAGTGTCTGCACTTGGTAGGTGTGCAAATATTTAATGGCAGAATGGTGTAAAGTGTTTGGAGTTATCAAAGGGGCCTGTGTTCTGAGCAGCCCACAGAGAAGGTCCCGCTGTCTGTGAAGGGGAGAAGCCGAGCTCACTAAGCGCACGTGACTATCTGAAGACCACAGGGTTTGGTACGAAGTACTGAGTCATAAAAAGTCAACCTGGAATGAGCTCCTGGGCCTCAGACCTGTGGCGTCCAGTAGGGGGCTTCTGAAGCTGAGGAGCTGCCAGTTTCCCAACTATCTTTTGCCTTTGTAATCCATGCCCTACAGGGGAGCGGGATGTGAACTACTGGGATTTCACAAGGGAGAATGCAAGGAATGTCCCTTGTGGAGGGAGGACGTTGTCCAAAGCTGACACTGAAGCTGGTGATCTCGCAGAACTTGATTTTCACAAGATAATAGAAATTAGGATCTTCATATATGACTCCGTCTTCCCTGAGCAAGTAATAACTGGAGCATATGGCTTCTGTGACCAACTCTGAAAAGCAGAGTCCAATAAATGTTAAACTCTGGGGCAGGCAGGTGGAAGGTCTCGCAGTTGTGAGCACTAGTGACTGTAACTGCTAGCTCAGCATATGAAGCACAGTACTTTCTAAAATTACTGGGTTCCCTATGGGTAGGAGAGAGTAAGGCAGGGTCTTGCTATGTAGGCCAAGCTGGCCTTGAACCTTCCATCCTCCTGCCTCAGTCTCCCAAGTACTGGGATTGCAGCCCTTCACCACCATGCCTGGCTTAAAGTTTCTTTCTTAGCTCGGGAAGTCTGGGTGGGATCTACTGTGCTTCCTGTGTGGTACAGCCATGCCATGAAGGTCCAGTGAGTGGGCTGGAGGGAGGGCTGTGTGCTGTGCTGTGCTGTGCTGTGCAAAGCGATGGTGATTTGTTGTGCAACTGGTAAGCTCTGTGGCAAGGGCTGGCTTTTCTGGCAGTGGATTCTTTCTTGTTCTGTGGAAAATGTTTTAAGTGTCAGTCAGGTTAGTATTTACAAAACAGTTATGTTGTCTACATTTTAAGTATCCTCATGAGGAGAACTAGAAAGTCTGTAACCAAATTTTCCCACCTCCTCCTATCTCTGACGTTAGCTCCCTGTGCCACAGCGTAGACTCTGCTGTTTGTGAATTACTTTGACGGTCTCTTATTTCTTGACTTCCCCAGGGAATGAAAGCTACTGGCTGACTTAGAGCCCTGGGCTTCCCAGACTTGAGGGCTTCCTGGCGTGAGGCGCAATGTCAACAGCGGGAGTTGCTGCTCAGGATATTCGAGTCCCATTGAAAACTGGATTTCTGCATAATGGCCGAGCCTTGGGGACGACAAAGACCTGCTGGGGCGGACACAGTGAGCTTGAAAAGTAAGTCCAGAGTGGCTGACTGCTCCGTGTTGTGTGCGCGTTCCTGACACTACCGCCACAGAGGATGGGATTGTACTTGCTCATGACCGTGATGTTTTCCTTTGCTTTCAGTAACTTTCTAAATATTGATCCAATCACCATGGCCTACAGTCTGAAGTCCCCTGCTCAAGAGCACCTAACAACTCTCGGTATGTATGATAGTCTGCTGTGGAGTAGCAGCACACGAAGGGGCCGGCAGGCTCCTTATCTTGGCCTTGGGTTTTAGAGGAAGAAACCTAGGCAGTTTCCATTTCCAACAAGCCTGACACCTAGTGGCCGCAGCTTCTGAAGAGACTTTTCTTAGCTGTCTGTCTAGTTAAAGGAACTGGGGAAGTGTGGGTTTTGAGTCAGGAATTGCTATGCTCTCGGGTATGACGCAGACGTCACTCTGTACCACCTTGGGCGGTAAGTCCTGTTTATTCCTGCACTAATGCACATTTGAAAGCAGCGGGTGCAAGCAGTACCCATGGTAACCGGACTTGGAAAACTGGGCGGTTATTTTCACGTGAACATTGTGTTCCTTAGGTTTTTGTCGAGAGCTTCTTAGCAGGCGAATGCATTGGAAGTGAGGCCATTCTAATTAAGATATGCTGGCAGGAAGGACCTCACCTCGCCTTATCTCACTCATGCCCGGCATGCCTTGTACTGTCGCATGTCTTAAGTGGCAGGCCTGGTGTAGCATGGTGCTCATGTAAATTATACGCTGTTCATCTTCTGTGAATTTTGCACACGTCACAAAACTTGCCTGGGACGTGTGGGTGTATGCCGAGCACATGTCCAAGGGAGATGGCAGAGATAATTTGTTCTTTGAACCAGATCACGTGTGTTCCCCTACTCTGGCTCTAATTATACCTGTGGTGGTTGCATGGGTGTCCTCGGGGTTACACCAGTCAGGTGTTTCCCTGACTTGGGAACTAGAGCTCAAGTCCTGGGCTCCCTGATGGGGTGAAGGACAAAGGTAGCACTTCCCATGATGAGCATTGCTTGTGCCTTCGTTTCAGGGTGTGCTGCGCGGTCTGCTCCGGTGAGTGGCCACTTCTTTGCAGAATATGGCCCGTCTCCAAAGTCAAGCTTGCCCCCTCTTATTATTCCCCCAAGTGACAGCTCAGGACAGCGTGAAGAAGATCAAGTTGTGTGTGGTTTTAAGAAACTCTCAGTAAATGGGGTCTGCACGTCCACACCTCCGCTTACACCCATCAAACACTGTTCTTCCCCTTTCCCCTGTGCCTCTCCATGTGATCGGGGCTCTCGGCCGCTCCCCCCATTGCCCATCTCTGAAGACCTGTCTCTGGATGAGGCCGACTGTGAGGTAGAATTTCTAACCAGTTCAGACACAGACTTCCTTTTAGAAGACTGTGCCCCTTCTGATTTCAAATATGACGTTCCTGGCAGGCGAAGCTTCCGTGGGTGCGGACAGATCAACTATGCATATTTTGACACCCCAACTGTTTCTGTAGCAGATCTCAGCTGTGCATCTGACCAGAATAGAGTGGTTCCAGATCCAAACCCTCCCCCAGCTCAAAGCCATCGCAGATTAAGGAGGTCTCACTCGGGACCCGCGGGGTCATTTAGCAAGCCGGCCATCCGGGTATCCAGCCACACACACAGAGCTTCCCCCAGCTCAGATGAAGACAAGCCTGAGGTCCCTCCCAGGGTTCCTATACCTCCTCGGCCAGCAAAGCCAGACTACAGAAGGTGGTCTGCGGAAGTGACCTCCAACACATACAGTGATGAAGACAGGCCTCCCAAAGTCCCCCCAAGAGAACCTTTGTCACGGAGTAACTCCCGTACCCCAAGTCCTAAAAGCCTTCCGTCTTACCTCAATGGGGTCATGCCCCCCACACAGAGCTTTGCCCCTGACCCCAAGTATGTCAGCAGCAAAGCCCTGCAAAGACAGAGCAGCGAAGGGTCTGCCAACAAGGTTCCCTGCATCCTGCCCATTATTGAAAATGGGAAGAAGGTTAGTTCAACGCATTATTACCTACTACCTGAGAGACCGCCGTACCTAGACAAGTATGAGAAGTATTTTAGGGAAGCAGAAGAAACAGACCCAAGCACCCACATTCAGCCATTACCTGCTGCCTGTGGTATGGCTTCTGCCACAGAAAAGCTGGCCTCCAGGGTGAAAACGGACATGGGCAGTCATGGAAAGCGCAAACACTTATCCTACGTGGTTTCTCCATAACTGTGAGGTCCTGCGTGGCTCAGCAGAAGTTACGTGGAGTGGACGGCTCCCAGCTCTCCAGTTTGAGGTTCATAGGACAATGTCAGGTTGCAGAATGAAGTCGGACTTCGTCTTAATGGGAAAGGCTTAAAGTGTTCGTGAGGTGCTGTTACGCTGGGAGTCCCTGGTTGATCTATAAAGATGTGCTAGAGGGGAGGGAAGAACGGGCAAACTTTTACATTTGACCACATTATATGCCTGTGTATAAATGTGCGGTGTAACCATAGACCATAGCTGCAGGATAACCAATTAGTCACTATTGTAGAGTAATATATATTCAGAATAATTCAAACCAGGCTGGAGGAGCAGCTCCTGAAAGTGTGAAAAATGAGCAGACGGAAGAGAGCGGTATTGTCAGATCCAATTATACATCTGTGTGTGTTAAGTTATAGATGCCTGGCGTCCGGGCCTGCTATATAGGTCGTGTGCCTGTCCCCCACCCCACCCCCAGCAGTCTTCTCCGTACAGGATAGAGCATGCTCTTCGCTGGGCCTGTACCGTCTTGTTAAAATCATTCTATGGCCAAACACTTGTAGCTCTAGCGTTCTGTCCTGTTGAGGAGAAGGACAGCGGTTTCTGGACCATGTTAGCACCTGTGCGTGTCTCACATCTTGAAAAATGTCAGAATTGGTGAATAACTTTCCCATGCTGTTCCTGCTTTTCCCACCCACTGAAATGGCCTGTTGTAGCAAGAGGCTTTCAAGGACGTACGATGGAGTCGTACTGGCCCGTCAGTGTTGGGGATGCAAGTTTTATAGATTAATGCAGCAATTAGCTCTCTGGTTGAGAGTTACTCTGTGGGGATGTATGGTATGTTTTTGTTTTGTTTTTGTTTTTTAGGCTTAATAAACAAGTACAACACAAGCTGGCCTTGTGTTGCTGGTTCCTATTCAGTATTTCCTGGGGATTGTTTGCTTTTTAAGTGAGACACTTCTGACCAATAGCACAGAACGTCTTAATGCCAGAGGTCACTTCAGCATCTTCCTGCTTTGAGCTCACGGCTGGCTGCTTCACTGCCCTGAGATTCAGCGAGACACGTAGCTTTGTTCAGTTTTGTTTTTTTTTTTTTTTTTTACATCCTCTGATGCGTTTATCTTGTGGATAAGCACAAAGAGAAGGTGCTTGCTGACAGAGGGCACTGCTGCGATGTCCCAGCAGGCTGTTCAGTGTCGACTGCGAATGGCGTTATTTGAGCTATTGAAAGCTTACTGTATAGTGTGAACTAAATGAAGGCTAAAACATGCTTTAGAACAATGCACTGATCTCTGCACTGTGTGTACAGTATTGGACAAAGGATTTATTCATTTTGTTGCATTATTTTGAATATTGTCTTTTCATTTTAATAAAGTTATATTACTTATTTATGACACCGTTAATAATGTGTCTTGTCTAAACTCTTATGTCTCAGGCAACTGATAACCTTATTTTTAAAGCATGACAGAAGAGTCTCTGAGGTTAATACATGTTGAAACTTATTGATTTCTAAATGACAATTTGAGCAACTTACTTGGGTATTATAAACATGCATGGGGGCTGGGGACTTGGCTCGGTTAGAGTGCTTGCCTAGCATGCACCAGTCCTGGGTTCTATCTCTAGTGCCACATAAACTGGGCATGATAGCACATGCCTATAAGCCCACTGTCTGGGCGACAGAGGCTGGAGGATCAGGAGGTCAGGGTCATCATCTTTGGTTAAGTATGGCATTTGAGGTCAGCCTGGGCCACATGAGTCCACGGTAAAACCAAGCTGTTTGTTTTTACCGAACTAAGAGAACTTGACTAGTGCTACTGAGAGAACAGTAATGTGAGGAGGGCCGGGTGCTGTGCAGAGCACTGTGCAGTTCCTGAGGTGAGGCATGCAGTATTACAGACTTGATCTGACTCACTTTGAGCTAAGTCTGGACTACTCTGGCTTCTCTTGCTTATTGAAGTCTGTAAAGGAATCTCCACTGCTAGGGGCCGCCATCAGAGCTGGGTGATGGGCCCTGTGTGTCAGGTGTCATTCTGGCTTGGGAACTCATTCAATAACACTCAGTAGCAGCAGCCACATGTTAGATCTGGGAAGAAGAGAGCCTCTCCCTCCCTCCTCTTCCAGAATCCACAGCAATAGGATTCAGACGTGTTAACAAGGCGACTGAGGGACATCCTGCCTCTGGGACTTAGATGAAGAGTTGGAGGTAAGTGATTTGGAAGGTATGTCGTTGGAAGCAGGCAAGTCTGTGAGACCCGGAAGCAGGAAGAAGCTGGGTATGTTCCAGAAGCTGCAGGCCACAGGCGGGAGTAGGCTGTGCAATGGAAAAGGGCAGTGGGTGCAACTCAAAAGCCTAAGTGGGAGAGGAACACGATGTGATTTGTTGTAGGAAGGATGACAGTGGCCGTAGTGTGGAAAACATTTCAGAGAAGTGAAATTAACAGGAATGCTGAAAGCTACCGGCCACGCCAAGGCCCAGAACTGATCCCAGAGTGACAGGGGATGCAAACGAGGCTGTGAGAGTTCTGGTCATGACTGGCAGGCTCCAGACACTGGCAGCAGTCTGCGCACCACCCTTCCAAAGCAGGCCATAGCTCTGCAAGCAGGGACTCAGGCCTCCTCTGTCCTGGTCTATTATTCTGAGCATTGCCTGGCACAGGGAGCCATGGGTACTTCCTTAACCTTAGTTCCAACTTAGTTTCCTTCCTTGTTTTTGTATTTTCCTTTGAACTTCTGGGAATATACATTTTACGCTTTTGACACAGTGTGCCAAAGAATAGCACACTGCTTAGAACACCCATTGGCATACCTATGCCCCACCAACACACTAAACAAGTTGGATTTTTTTTTAATTTATTTTATGTGCATGGGTGTTTTGCCTGTATGTGTGTCTGTGTATCACATGCATACAGTACCCACAGAGGCCAGAAGATAGTATGGAACTGTGGTTCAGACAGCTGTGAGCTGCCGTGTGGGTGCTGGGACCTGAGCCTAGCCGTCTGGAAGAACAGCCAGTTCTTACTGCTGAGCCATCTCTACAGCCCTGTAGGATATCTTAAATATAATTATCAAAATTGGGAACTTGACATCTGTATAATACTTGTATAATGTATTGTTTAGTTAAAATCAAACTAATTCTTGGTCCTGTTTTTTAAAACTAGATACTGATTTGGGGATTCTGATCAGCGTTTTGTAAAAAGCTACAGTGTAAAGACAGAGAAGGTGGAGCTGATGTAGTCTCCAGAGTTGTCTGAGCTCTAGGGGAGACTTAACGAAGCCTCCACACAGTCAGGGCCTTGTGCCACACCTGAAATGGAGAAAAAGCCCCAAGGCAAAAGTGTTCATTTTTGATTGAGCCCCCAAAGCTTTGAGGTATTTTTGTAAGTTTTCTTCAAACTAAAAATGCACTTGAGGACTTGTTTTCTTGGCAGAGTAGGTCATTTGACAGAATGTTCTGGCCCCTTTGTTCCCTGTGAGTCATCCCAGTCTTAACAGCTTGGGGGCTCAGAGGGGTGAAGGGGAGGAGAGCTGAATTTGGTGAGTTCCCATTTGTCGACACCGCTGGCCTCACCTCTACCTGTAACTACACAAACATGGTTCAGGCGTGCCTGGCGCCGTTTACTGTGAGGGTGTGAGCTCGCTCGCTTTTCACCTGCATGGATCAAACTTCAAGATGCTTGTACCTGAGCCACGAGGAGTCTGCCGCCGCCACACGTTTGAACAGGCTCCCCTTGGCTCTCGCCTTGTCCGCTTGGAATTTGGAGCAGCAAACATACTTGTGTACGTTTTTCTGTACCTGAGCTTACATCAGAACAACTTTTGTGACTCAAAGCCACCGCCCCATAGCAGCAGGTGGGGTTCTGGTGAGGAGTGGGGGGCTGGGAAGGGACCGGAAGGAATGTGCCTCAAGTACCAGTTGGCACCTGTCTTAGAAAGAGCTGCTGTCAGGCTGGTGGCTTAGCGTGCCTCTGGCATGCTGTCATCTCTCCACCCGTGAGCCCAGACACCTACCGGGAACCCCAGGCACAGATGCCTGTAGCAAGTACCCCCAGGGACTGGCATATCTGCCTCCCCTCCTGCTCCCGCTAATGGAAAAGCCGTCACCAAGGAATGCTGTTCTCTTCACAGCCCCGGCGGCACCCTTCCCTCATTCCTTGGCAGTTCCTGGCTATCCACGTCAGTAAACATCTAATCCTGGGCCTCCCATAGATTCCTTCACAATCGTGAGGGTTAGCCAGTGACTTCCCCCAGGACAGCATGACTTGTCCACTCCCCTCTTGTGTAAGGCAGAATGAAGTCGTGTCATTGCGGCCTGCGCCAAGCCTTCCTCTGGCCCAGCCATGGCATTGCCTCGGGCACAGCACACAGGAAGCTGTATTTTGTTATTCTGAATTCCTGGCTGGCCTCGTGTTCTTGGATGAACCAGTGTCCTTGTACACAGTGTCTCTCCTCCCTCATTGATCAGGATTCTTGGCTGAGCAGCAGCCAGCTGACAGCTTCTGCAGCCGCTGAGTAATGGAGCCCGGCTCTGCAGCCTGAGCACCCACGGTGGCCCGCGCAGGACCAGACTTGCCCCGTGTGCTGCCTCAGCCCAGCCCAGGAACCTCTAATTACATGTCTGCTGTCTGCAGGAGGCCAGGTGGCCTGGGCCCAGGCCCGGAAGAGAGCAAAGGTCTGCTGTCACTGCAGGCCAGTGCAGAATCCCCTGGAGCAGCGAGGTCCAGACGCACATTCCGATTTCATCACGGCCGTCTCTGAAACCACTGTCACACTGTGTCATCTCCCCACAGACCTTCCCATGTGCCCCAAGTACAGTCAGAAACCGACCTGGCCCAGCAGGAGACTGAGGGTGGTGTGTTTTCCTCCACACAATATGGCATTGTCTTGGGGGTGGCTCATGTGGCAGAGCTCTGGCCCATTTGACTTTCCTGCAGATGTCCCAGTGTGAACAGCTCTCAGCTGTCAGGGACTTGCTGCCTGCCAACCACTGCGCGCTCCAGATCCCGCGTGGTGACTCCAGGTCTGAAGAGACAGCCTTTTCAAGAGAAGTGGGGCAGAGTGGCGGGTGGCGGGGAGGACGAATGTTATTCGTGGGGACCTGGGTTCCAAGAGAACTGCACAGGACAAGGAAATCAAAAAGTCACTGTCACCAGTGCTGACAATGCTCTAGCCAGGGCCAGCAGCCAGTGTATCATACAGGCTGTGCTGTGGGCCACCAAGATGGTGTCATTGAACCAGTAAGGAGACCAAGACAGCAGCCAGAGATCTGTCTGGGGTTGGGTTCTGAAGTCACTTCTTCCCTACTTAGTTGTTGGTAAATCTGTTCCACTGTTCTTTTTTGCAAGAATCCGCCAGATGTTACAGTAGATTGCCGGGCATTGTCTGGCAACAAGACTGACAGAGGTCTCAGAGACTGGTTTAGGGACGGTGAGATAGGGAAGCCCGGCGACCTGAGTCTGCTTCCCGGAAGAAAATGATACCTCAGAGTTGCCCTCTGACTTCCACATGCACATACAGTTACGCACACACATATACTCATGCATACATGCACACCCACAGCCACACCCACACAAACTATTCTTTAAATAAACTAGCTTATGCCACTGAAATGCTCACTTAAGTGTTTTCCTCTAAAACCTGAAGTATCAGCTTGTGGGAAACTTTGCTGTTGTTTAAGACAGGGTCTCTCTACACAGCCCTGGCTGTCCTAGAATTCACTATGTAGTCTATGCTGGCCTCAAACTCACAGAGATCCTCTGAGTGCTGGGATTAAAGACATGTGCCACCACACCCGGCTTATGGGAAATTTCTATTTGTGTAATATTTGTTGCTATTCTGAGACAGCACATTCTAGCTCAGGCTAACCTAAATTTACTCTGTACCCATGCTGGCCTCGAACTTAGTGGTGAACCCCCTACCTCAGACTCCCAAATGTTGGGATTACAGGCATGTGAGCCACCACACCATGGGAATTTTTCCTCTTAAATAGTATAAAGATGTGGTGTCTTCAGTAACCACAAAAAGCATGTTTATATATACAGAGCTTTCGATGAACAGCTCCGCTATAGGCAAAGGGAAGCTGTCTGCCCACCCCGCACATGTAATTCCATCCTTCCTTCATCCCCATCCCAATGCCCATTTTCATTAACACAAACTTGTATTATTCTTTCTGAATCACACATGAACACCACACCCTCAGGTGCACACGGAATGGTGTATGGTACACACACCAGTGTGTGCTGAAAGGTCAGGGCTGCCTGAGTTGTTCAGCTGTGATTCCAGGGAACACTTGTAGCCTCACCTCTTTCCCTAACTGGGTCTAGCCTGGGGTCTAGTGTGAAGGGTTTTCAACTGAAGCTCAGCAGCCTAATCCTGAGGATACATTTTCAGTTCCTTCTGGGGTTAGAAATCCTCATGTCAGAAGATTTCCCCCTCTAAACAAGAGTCCCAGATAAAACAAGGCTATATTTTCAGAGCGGTTTAGGGCAGCAGCTTTTCCAGGTTCCTAGCCAGGAGGGGGCAATATACGGTGGTGGAGATTGACTCTCAGTGGGTCCTGCCCTCCTGCTAAACATGGAAATCCGGAAGCAAGAATAAGCTATGATGGAAGCCCAGGGGTGTCTGTGGGCACCAGAATGGTCTATGTCCATGGGTCTCAGTACTCTGTAAGAGATGGGTTTGAGAGGAAGAAACCCAAAGGGAGGGGCAGGCTAAGGCGAATGCAGGTGCTTTCTGTGAAGGAAGCCGAGTTCTCACAAGAATGCGTTGCAGGTAATGAACAGAAAGCACAGGAAGGATGCCCCCCATCCTGAGAAGCAAGTCCTGCCCCTCCCAACATTTGTTTTAGGTGGTGGGTGATGCCCTCAGCCATCTCCCCCAAGCCCACGTCCCACCCATTCCATGACCCTTTCACTTCCCTGACTAACAGACACTCGAAATTAGAACTCTGATCCACAGTCAGGAAAAAAAGGCATTTTCAAACACAAACATGTATAAAACAAGTCACTGAGCACATAAGGAAAATTAATATCATGAAAAGCACAAAAGCTGAACATGGTTCTACACACCTGTAACCTCAGTACTTGGGGCCTGAGAAAAGACCTCTTGAGTTCAAGGCCACCGTGGGCTACAGAGTGAGGCCTTATCCCAAAACAAACAAACAAAAGAAACAGAAAACAACAACTAAGAAAAAAAAGAGGAGAGGAAGACGCTCAAAGCAGAAGTAGTACCACAGATACTGGCCTACCACACAGGAGGCCCCAAGGTCAATCACCAACACTGCCAGAAGTCTAACCCTCATGCAAACATTTCACAAAGCAAACAGATGTTAAAACAACAGTCCTCAGAGATTAAACAGAGTAGTCTATCCATGAAACAAGAACAGGATGTAATGTAAAAAACCCAGGGGCTAGAATCTGAGACATGGAATAGAGAGGAAGAGAGAAGAAATAATTAAAACATAGGAAAGGGGTTCGGGGTAGGGAGTGGCTCAGCGGGTAAAAAGTACTTGCCACAGTAACCGGAGAACCTGAGCTCAATCCCTGGAACACACATGAAGAGTCAGATGTGATGACTGAGCTCTCTAAACCTGGCGTCCCCGCGGTGAGACAGGAGGCAGATTGGCCTGAACATCAGAGGCCAGGGAGGCAGCTGGTGGTCCACTGTACAGTGGCAGAAACAAGATACCCTGCTCAACATGGTGGGAAGTTGAGAACTGGCTCCTAAAAGGGTCCTCTGTCCTTTACACATATGCAGGTATATACGTGTGCACACACTCACATGTACACAATCAATCAATCAATAGGAAAGAGCACTGGGCGTAGAGCTTAGTGGCACAGTATCTGCTGAGCATGTGTGAAGCCCTGAGCTCAATCCCCAGCACTGCAAAATAAATGAACAAAACATAAAACTTTCCTGTTTGAAGATACGGGAAAATGACAGCATATCTAGATACATTTTCCAAAAACTCCACCCAACCCCCACCAAAAAAATGAGGAGGAAGAGAGGGAGGGGGAAAGGGGAAGAAAGAGGAGAAGGGAGGATGAAGAAAAATTATTTTGTACTTAAAATGTTATATTCAGTCACCAACCTCAAAGCATTTCAATAGTTTTTGTTTTTGTTTTTAAAGACAAGGTCTCATGTAGCCCAGGACAGCCTTGAACTTCTGATCTTCCCACTTCCACCTTCCAAGTAATGGAATACCAGGTGTGCCCTGGGTGTCTGTTGGTTGGTGAATCTGACACACATCTCTCTACCTTTAGAGTTTTCATCTGCACCAGCGACGTCCCAGATTCATCAAATCTGTCCTTTATTTCTACAGAAGCGGTCTGTTCTCACTCCGCTCCTATCCCTCTCTCCTCAGACGAATCTGGGGTCTTGACTACGCCTATAATTCCTTTCAGTCATGCATAGAAATTGTTTACCCTGGGGCTGGAGAGATGGCTCAGCGGTCAAGAGCATTGCCTGCTCTTCCAAAGGTCCTGAGTTCAATTCCCAGCAACCACATGGTGGCTCACAACCATCTGTAATGAGGTCTGGTGCCCTCTTCTGGTCTGCAGGCATACACACAGAATATTGTATACATAATAAATAAATATTTAAAAAAGAAAAAAAAAGAAAGAAATCATTTACCCTAAGTTGTAACAGCTGCTTTGCTCAGCATTGCCATGGGTGTCATAGCCCCTGCTTCTTAGAGTCTTTCCGTTTGTTCTGCTGGGTGGCAGTTTGTGTCAGTCAGCTTTCATCACTGTGACAGACACCCGAGATAAGCCAGCCTCCAAAGACTAGAGGTTTATTTGAGTTCGCGGGTTTAGAGGTTTGGAACCATTGCTTTTGGGCCCATGGTAAGGTATCTCATTATTGTAGGGAGTTTAAAGGGGCAGAAAACCTCTGACCTCATGGCTAGGACAAAGAGAAAGACTTGAGTCCTGTGACCCTCTTCTGTGGCACAGTTGCCACGGACCAGAAAACCTACCATAGTCCACCGTAGTGAGGAACCACCCCGGACTTCCCGTGCCGAGAATTCATTTTGCCTGGTTTTAAACTTTATAGCGAGGAAGTTTCAGGAACCAGCAGCGAAGATAGACCTGGCCACAGGCAAACATGACCGGACCAAGGGTTAACACGGGGTCACCGTCACCGGACCTGGTCCCCCTGGCCCTCAGGCACAGATGGCACTTACGAGAACTTTCACTAACCTGCCTAGTTTGACTTCCGAAGGCTTTCTGCTCCCGGATCAGAGGCACAATGGTGACATAACTGTGCCCTGTTCTTATTAAAAAGTTAATATCCTACCATGCTTACCAGCAGCTGCGCCCATGGGAAAAGCCGAACTGGTGGATTTCAGCGGATCACGAGAGTGCACGCTCCTGCTGGGTCTTTGTGGCTCAGTAAATCCTTAGATCCAAACAGAGCTCGTCCTGGCCTCCTCCTCTTGGTTGAGAGTACCCCATTTTCAACTTTTGGGTTTTTTCCAGGGTTGTCACTACCCTCACGCCCCAGGGATCTGCCGGGATTTAGCCGGCGAGCAGAGAGCCATCTGCTGCGGTCTGACCTTTCTCGGGTTGAGCTCACTCTTTGGTTATCTTTGATCGGAAGAAGGTTCCAAGATTCCAGGCTCCAGGGGACACCTCAGCGGTCTTCCGGAAGGGTGATTATGTTGACTTAGACCCGCTTGCCGCAAGGGTTCAAAAGTAAGTCCTCTACTGACACCACCTGTGACCTCCTGAGTCTTCTGGGGGAAGCCAGGAAACCAGTGTCAGCTAGGAAAGCACAGATTTGCAGACAACGGGTCACCAGCTAGCCCCAAGGTAAAAGACAGCCATCCAACCAGAGGATTTAGGCAGATCATACAGCACCCGAGCCCCGAACCTGGCGATCCGTAAAAGAGTTTGTTGGGTCTGCCGACACTGTAGCCTTTACAAAGCGAATGAACCGAGATCTGACTCTTGCTGCTGCGCATGCAGTTAGAAGGTACAAATAGGTATCTGCCTCTGCTTTGACTTTGCCAATTTAAAAAAAAAAAAAAAGAAATGATAAAGGGATACTTTAAATTGGGACCCTGCCAGCCTGGTCTACAAGAGCTAATTTCAGGACAGGCGCCAAAGCTACAGAGAAACCCTGTCTCAAAAAAAGGGGGGGGGACCCTGGCAACAGCTAGTAGACTCAGTGGAGGTAGGGTGGATCTCGAATGCCAGAATAACCCATCATCAGCTCCTGCTATTTGGATCAACCCTGTATCAGGTTCTCACCAGCAAATGCTTTAAATTATGCCAGCTATGGTTTGCCATTAACTACTGGGCTGCTCCTGTCTGTGAACAGAATCACGTTCTGGATACATAAAGGGATATTTTCTAGGAGGACTGGGAGGGAGCAAGAGCAATGGGTGAGCATGACAGCGCCGTGGGAAGGCCCGTATGTACATGTGTGAAAGTGTCACAGTGACTCTCAGCATCATGGGCAACTAACAAATGCCAGCTTAAAAAAAAATGGGGACTGGAAAGATGGCTGAGGTTAGGAGCACTTGCTGCTCTTCCAGAGGACCTGAGTTCAAGTCCCAGCAACCACATGGTGGCTCACAGCCATCTATAATGGGACTTGGCGCCCTCTTCTGGCCTGTAGGTGTTCATGCATGCAGAACACTCAAACATAAAAATATAAATTTTTTAAAAAGCTGATGAATTTGTTAAAAAATTCAAATAAAAAAGAAATGGGATTCTCATGGCAACACCTTTGGTCTGGTCTCCTTGGTTGGTGTTCTGTTTGTGACATTCTATTAGGCAGAAATGACTTTTCCATTCCATCCTCTTTTGTTTTATTTAGTTTTGTTTTCTGGGGGCGGGGACAGGATTTCTATGTGTATCCCTGGCCGTACTAGAACTCACTCTGTAGACCTGGCTGGCCTCCAACTCATAGATTCACCTGCCTCTGCCTCCTGCATGCTGGTTTAAAGGCCTGCACCACCTCATTCCATCTTTAAAGCTAACTTGGAGATATTTACCCATCACTCAGGAGATGGACATTTAAATTTCCCCTCCCTAGAGAGATAGGAGGGGCACAATGACTGTTGAGGAGACAGAAAAAGATACCAGGGAAAGGAGTTGACACAACATTACCCTTCAGACAAGGAGTTTTAGACCTGGGGGTGGGGAGGGAGAGGCACATGACCATGGGGGCTGTGGTCCGAAAGCATTCTGAGGGACAGGACATAATAACAGAGGCAAGTGTGACAGGGAAAGGGTGGCAGGACATTACAGATGGAGCTAGCTTAAGGTGGGAGAGCAAAGGAGACATCCTGGAAGGGGGGTCTGCAATTCCTTATTGTTAAGGTTTCCTTAGGGATTGCAGGGCTATAGCTCAAAGCCAGTTTCCACAGATGGGGAACCACATTTGTTAGAAATCTGTTAAGTCCTAGCTGAGTGGTGGTGGTCCACACCTTTAATCCTGTGTAATGGTCTGTCCTGTCCCTTTAAGAGACAAGCCTGTTCACTCCCTGCCCCCTCCCCCTCTCCACTGCCAAGGCAGGCAGATCTTTCTTCCGCTTCCTGCCTGAGCTCTCTTCCTTCCATCTCTCTCAAAGAGGCAGCTGCTGTAGGAGCTCCTCTCCTCTCTCCCCCTTCCCCACCTCTCTCTCTGCCTCTCTCATCACCTATCTCCCTCCCTCTCCCCCTTTCCCTTCTCTTCCACAACCCACTAAATAAATATCCAACCTCATTCTGCAGGTGTGCCTATCCAGCGATGTCTCACTCGCCATGCTGTGGTTCCTAGTGGGTGGGACTGGCTGCCCTGCCAAGGTCTCTCAACATGCCACCACGTGGCTCCCCGCCTGGAACCCACTGCCTACTGCCACCACTCGGGGACCTGCGGTGTTTTATTTTTATCGTTACTTTTACCATAACATCCAACACTCAGGAGGCTGAGACAGCAGATCTCTGTGAGTTCGAGGCCAGCCTGGTCTATAGAGTGAGTTCCAGGGCAGGCTCCAAAGCTACAGAGAACAGATTTGTTAAGTCCTGAGGCCCGAGAGACTGGAGCAGCTGGGGGCTACCTCATCCTGCACAGCTTTGATCCTGGAACCTTGGATGGGGTGAGGGCATTGAAATAAATGAAGAACAGACAGGCATCCACAGAAAAGCGGGGGTCCGGTGGGCCCAGCAACCTCAGCTCTTTCATTGTGAACAACACAAGGGGAGGGGTTAGCTCATCCAGGAGATCTCTGTCGGGAGCTGTGTCAGGCTGTGAACACCTGGAAGAGGAAGCTGCTGCTAGCTTTTCACACACTTGCGCACACTGCCAACACTCTGGAGGGAGGCTTTGCCACTGCAGGGGTCCTTGACACAGCTATGCCCATATCAGCAAGTGTTCAACCAAGGCTTCATCCATCCTTGACATATTCACTCAGGGCTTCCTCGGGCTTCTTCGGCTTCCCACAAGGGGCTTGTCAACTCTTGTTTCAAGGGACAAAGCAGAGCAGGAGGTGGATCTGGTCCTACCGCATTCTTACACGTGGTCTTCTGGGGGTTGTGGGTTACTTCATCGCTATTTGCTGATTTTAGATATTGCCAAATAGCTGCCTAAAAGGGTTCCCACCTGCAGCCCGCAGCTCCAGTTACTCCCTGCCCCAGGGCTAGTGCTGCTGGACAGGAGGGAGAAGACCTGGTTCTTCCCCACCTTACCGGAATGTTTACCAAAATAACCCACTGTGAAGGTAAGACCAAAGCCAGGCTCTCTGACTATGTTCCACTGAAGTTAAAGACCGGAATAGAGGGAGAACAGGGGATAAAAACGTTGAAATAAAACAAAGACTACTTATACTTGAAAATAACCAGAATTGCACACGTGTGTGTATATGATATATAATATATTGCTTTGAATGGTTATATTAGGAGAGAAAAAAAAACTCAAAATTAGTGAAATAGCATCCAGCTTCAGCCAGAAATGGTCCAGAAATGAGAGAATAAGAATAGAATTTCCGGCTGCCAGGTGAGGTGGCACACTCCTCTATCCCAGCACTCAGAAGGCAGAGGCAGGCGGATTTCTGGGCTCAAGGTCAGCCTGGTCTACGGAGTGAGTTCCAGTACCACCAGGACTACACAGAGAAACCCCATCTCAAAAAACAAAAGACAGAACCAACAAGACTGGCAACTGCTTGAAGGCTATCGCTCAGCTGGCCGAGTGCTTGCCTAGCCTGCACTAAGCACACAGACCCTGGGCTCTACCCTGGTATCACATAAAACCAGGCAAAATGGTATCATCTCAGCATTCTGGGAGGAGCAAGCAGGGAGATCAGACGTTCAAGGTCATCCTTGGCTACACAGCAAGCTCAAGGCCAACCTGGGACCTGAGATCCCAACAGAAGCTGGACCAACTAATCCTGTCACCTGTGAAGAACTTGAGCCGGGGCTGGTGAGATGGCTCAGTGGGCAAAGGCATTGGCTGGAGCTCAGACACGGGGACCCATGTGGTGAAGAGCGAGAACTCACTCCCACAGGTTTTCCTCTGACCTTTCACCTCATCTCCCTTCTCTCCCACCCCCTTCTTACCTGCTCCCTACCCCACCCCTACCCCCAGGGCAGGCAGTCCTGGCTGAGCAGGCCAGGAGGAGCAAGCCAGTAAGCAGTATCCCTCCATGTGGCCTTGGCTTCATTTCTCTCAGTGATGGGGTGTGATAAGGGAGTGTAAGATGGAATAGACCCTTCCTTCCTGGTGTGCTTCAGGCCAGGACATTCAACCACAGCCATGGAAACCTTAGCGAGGACAGGGCAGTTTGACAACGTGTCAATTTAGCAGGACAACAGCAGTACTTTCCTCTGTAGAACTTTAAGACAATTCTGAAGCCATTTCTGACAACTCTCAGTACTTCCCCTTCTCTCCTGGGAGCCAAGGACATAACAGCTATGCATGCACGTACTAAGATGTTGGGAACTTTCCGTCTCTCTGAATGGGACAAGATAACCCTTAGGTGTTGACTCAGTTACTGATGTTTTGACTCAATCTCTGGGAAGGGGCAAAGTGACCCTCAGAAGTTTCCCTTTACCTCATCTGATCTGGCAACCACTCTCCAGCCAATTATTGGTAATAGCCCTTTTGAATAAGCCAATCATAATAGTTAAAGAACAACCCCCAGACACCCCTTCCTTCTGTGGTTTTTCCCTTTAAAAATAACCTGTACTAGACATTCAGGGTCTTCTAGCCTCCCGACTGCTGGAAGACCCTGTCGTGACAGCATTAATAAAAATCCTCATGCTTTTACATCAGCTGTGAAATGAGAGATGGTCTCTTGGGGCGACTCCTCCTCCTTGGTGATTGGACGCTAGGGTCCAACACCTCCACAACAGGCTGTGACCTCTGTCTGAAGCCAGAGGCGTCTGTCAGGTTTACAGGGCCAGGCATGAAATCCCTCCTGTCAGCCCTCTGGCAGGCGGAGCAAGCCTCAGTATTTGGTTACCCCTATAGCCCCTATGGCACTAACACACCTATTAGCACATCTTGATTGGCAGGTCGGTGTCGTAGTGTGCGGGGCTGGCTGTAATACCATGGGTGACTCCTTCCCCAGATGCCTGCACAGTGAAAGCTAAACAGGAGGAAGTTTTCACGTCAGTCCAGCCTGATTGCTTTCCATCCTGAAGTCAGCGTGTTGAACTTTAAGGGAGTAATCCATTCATAAGAGGACGGTCACGTTACAACCTAGGTGTCCCATAGAAACACTCCCCGGCTGTCCTGCAAAAATCAGTTCCGCCCGCTGGCACACTTCCAAGTCATAAACTTGCAAAGTAGTGTACACAACGGCTCCTATTGTTTATGTATTTACAAATAAATGTCCACATGCGCAAAAGAACACAAGGGTGTGGGTCTACACTAGCGCCGTTATACAGTGTGTAAGCTTATAGAAAGGCTGGGAGGAGCACAAGGTGGGGCTTCTGTGGAGACAAGGGGGGGGAACAGGGACAGGAAGGAGACATTTCAAGTCTTGCTTATAAAGCCTTCATGGTTGAGACCTTTCTGCCAAGTAGGTATTGACATATTTGTATAATTAAATATTTTAAAGTGCTCTGAGACCCAGCCGGTGCTGACATGATGTCTCAACAGACTAATGACATGATACGATCCACCACCAGGGATAATTGTCGTAAGTGTGCCGAGGGGCTGTGGTTCCTGCATATGGCTGTGCAAGCATAACCAAGTACTAGACAAGGTGATCTCACTCCTGCCTGTGAGCTGTGCACACTCTATTCTCCCTCGGGTGGATGACTGCAGGCCAAACAGAAGGGGCCAGGCTCCCCTCTCAACCGCTAGAGCTTAACATCCACCCACACGTGCAAACTGACCACACGGCCTAGCTCCGGCTGCAGGACCGCCAACTCAAGAGACCCACCCTGTGGAAGAGAGGTCTGTGGAACCCAGGACCACCACCAACCGCATTCCAGCTGGGTCCAGAATCAAAACGCACCATCTCCTCGGTGCTTAGGAAGACAGGGACCTGAGCAGGGCACTTTTCAAGCTGTGAGTCCTCTACTCATGGCGTACCTGCACAAAAGCTTCCAGGAGAAGATGTGAATCTGACAGGGCAGATCTGGCCTTCTGCCATCCCACCCAGCACCTTCTACTGTCTGTCTGCTCAGCGTCCCTCGCTACCACACTTTGGTTTTTGAAACCGTGAGTTCCAACGTTAACACCCGAGAAACTAATGATGCTGCCTTGGCTCAAGCCAAAGGCCAACTGCACAGCGGCACTGTATCCCCAGGCCCACTAGTACTTTCTTTATAAAGGTTCGTTTTTTATTTTTACATGTGTGTTTGCATTCATGTATATGTGCACCACATACATATCTGGTACCCATGGAGGCTGGAAGAGGGTGTTGGATCCCCAAAACTGGAGTTACGGATGGTTGTGAGCCAACCCAATCCTCTGCAAAAGCAGCCAGTACTGAGCTTTCCAGTTCCTCTGATTTTAATTTTAAGCCACCTGAAAGCCTCTACAAACTGAATTTAAAAAAAACAAAAAACAAAAAAACAAAAAACGTGCTTATTTGAGTCAGGGTCACCTTATGAAGCACAGGCTGACCTGGAACTCACAGCAATCCTCTGCCTCAGTTTCCTGAATGCTGAGATTACAAGCATGCATTCATGCTAGACCTAAATACTTTTTTTTTTTTTTAAAGTGATCACCTCTGGGGCTGGAGAGATGGCTCAGGGATTAAGAGCACTAGCTGCTCTTCTAGCGGACCCAGGTTCAGTTTCCAGCACCCACATAGCAGTTCACAACTGTCTGTATCTCTAGTTCCAGGGGATCCGACACCCTCACACAGACATACATGCAGGCAAAAAAACCACCAATGCACATAAAATAAAATCGCGTGCACAAAAAGGGATCATGTGCAAAATTATAAAGTTAAAATAAATCAGCAAGTCACTAGGGTGCCCCAGGGAGGCATCTGACCTATGATGGGAGCTTGTTTGGGAGGCTGAAGCTCTGCCCTGCAAAGTGCAGGAATGGAGATGATGCAGTGATGAGCAGGTGCGGGAGGAGATGTAGGTGGATGGCGGTAACAGGGGAGGTGCCAGGGATGGCGGTAACGGGGGAGGTGCCTGGGGATGGCGATAAAGGCAATTGTCTTCGTCAGGGTCTCTATCACTGTGATGTTACGCCATGACCAAGGGATGAGGGGTTATTTCCTTTACACTTCCAGGCCACAGTCCTCCATCACTAAGGGAATCGGGGCAGAAGCTCAAGCAGGGCAGGAACCTGGAGGCAGGAAGTACAGCAAAGCTATGAAGAACACTGCTTGCTTGGCTGACTTCTTGTCAACTTGCCATACAAACACATCACTGTTAAACCATAATTTTCCTTTCTTCTTCATCCGCGAGATCTCCTATTAGTAACACAATATAAAACGAACCAACTCTCAAAAGTCCCAAATTCACCAATTCAAACATTTTAGAAGTTCAATCTCCTTATTAAACATCCAAAGTCTCTTTCAAAGCTCAAGTATTTCTGGAATAACCATGGCCTCTCTGAAACTCTTGTCTCTGAACCGTGGACTCCTGTAAAAATCAAACATTTTCTGACCCCGAGAGGAAGAAGCAGGGCACAGTCACACTCAGATCCACAGTGGAAGTGCAATGTCAGGCTCGCAGTACTCACGATTTTCTGGACACCAAAGGGCTCATCACACAGCTTGTCTCCTGAGCTCAGGCCAGCTCCACACCATGGCTGCTGCTGTCCTTGGTGATTGTCCCATGGTACTGGCATCTCCAAAATATTGGGATCTCTGCAACTGGGTTGTAGCTTCACCCATAGCCTCTCCAAACCCTCTTCGGAACTCTGACGCTACCACATGGTTCCAAGTCTCCACTTCTCTCCATGATCCCTTCAGTCCTGGGGCTTCTTCCGCCACCAGACTGCACCTTCACCAACAGCCTCTCCTGGCCCCTGTTCGGGGACTCCAGTGCTGCCACACAGCGCCAAGCCTCAGCTGCTCCCCATGGCTCCCTTCAGGCTTTCCAAACCAGTACCACCTGGGCGACTCCAGACATCACTAAGTCCATTTGCCAGCATGAGCTGCAGCCTCGGCCCCCTCTGGACCACAGCTTCTGTGCGCTGACCCTGAGGAAGGGCTTCCAGATTTCGGGTCCCCCACGATGCTGGTCTCTTCTTCGTCATCGCGAGCTCCTCGGCTCCAGTTGATCTGTGCCAGGCATTTCACTCCAGTGGCGCTGCCATCTTGCTATTCGTGGTTCAATCTTCAGCCCCCGCTGACCAGAACCACAGATTCTTAACTCAAAGTATGCAATGGCCTGAATAGTCTTTAAGCAACTCTCAAATGTCCCTCTGGAACTTCACAAGCCAGGCGTCCACCTGTGCTGCTCCCGACATGATCCTTTAATCCACCAAGCCCCCCACCCACCCCAGAACGGCCTGGTGAGATCTAGGCACTCAGCGGCTCTTCCAGGCCAAAGTTGCAAAATCTTTCCACAATCTTCCCCAAACAGTCAGGTGTGTCAGAGCAATATTCTACGACCAGTTTGTTTATGTCCAGGTTTCTGTTGCTGTGATAAAACACCATAATCAAAAGCAGCTTGAGGAAAAGAGTTTATTTAGCTTTACAGTTCCATGGCCTAGTACACCACTGAAGAAAGTCAGGGCAGGGACTCTAGCAGGGAAGGGAGCTGAAGGCGGGAGCTGACTCAAAGCCCATGGGGGAGTACTGTTTACTGGCCTGCCCAGTCTGCTTTCTTATAACACCCGGGACCATCAGCCCACGGGTGGCACCGCCCACACCAGCTGAGTCCTCCTGTGTCAATCATCAATCAAGAAAATGCAGCACAGGCTTGCCCACAGGCCAGTCTGGTGGGGACATTTTCTCAACTGAAGTCCCCTCTAGCTTGGGTCAAGTTGACAGAAGAGCTCGTGAACACAGCGGAGATGGTGAAGTTTACGCCAACTCCCAAACTCTTCCTTCCCAGAGCTGAAGCTCTTGTCAATACTGTTTGTTCAAGACACTTCAGGGCTCTGTGCCAAGAGCACACCGGAGACCAGCAACAGTACCTGTAGGCCCCAGGTGAGCTCCTGCCCTCGGCCCTCACCCTCTGGCCCCACGTGGGAGTTCAAGGGAAGGAGCTGGTCTGCACCACAGGCTGTATCAGCCTGACCAGCTTCTGATCCTCGGGGACTGAGGCCCAGCTGCTGCCCACTCACCAAAGCAAAGATAAGATACTTTCTAAAACCACCCAGAGGCTTTGGCAGAATGGGCTTCAGGAGTTAATATTCCCCTCCATCCTCAGTGAGGCATCAGTAGAACATGGACGGAGGGCCCAGACTCCAGGATGACACAGTTGGCTATACACTAAATGTGCTTCACGGCATCCTGTGGCTTTGGACACTTAGGACACACCATGGCAGAGGATACCCTGGATTAGAGTTGTGTGTGCACCATCCTTGTATGTTTTGTGGTGTGGGAATCAAACCTGAGTTTCGTGCAGGGAGTGGGCTTTCTACTAACACAGTTACCCACCCCCAACTCCCGTCCTGGGTTTTAGTCAATGAAAAAAACAGAGAGAAAAAGCAGAACTGTGTGGTATCTATCCTGTGCAAAACATGAAAGAAAACTCAAGCATGGTGGGGCACACCGGTACTCAGGCTGAGGCAGGGGCATTGTGAGCTGTCTTTACAAAACCACAAGAGGAAGAAACTGTAAGTACCAAGGCCACTCCCAACAGAAGTGCCCACTGTTGGGTGCTAGGTAAAAAAAGTGCTGTTAGCCTAGTCCTCTTTGGGGTACCACTTTGTACCCAGAAAAGGAGGGCTGGGTCCCACAGCCCTGCCCCTCAGCAGCCCTAAGAACAGTGGTAGCTACAGTACTCTTTTGAGATGAAAAAACTTTTACAAAAACAAAAAAGGAAATGGCACACACGTTTACACACGTACACACCAAGGTGAAGTCTCTGTGAGTGAGCCCAGACTGCGGAAGAGGCAGCCCACTAACTGGCTACACCCCATGCCTAACCCCAGGCCATCTTTCCATATGTACAGCCCACCCCACCCCAGCCACCCCCAGTTCCGGGTCCCCAGCCACCTGTTAGTGAGGAGCAGGCTGGACTAGCGTGGCAGGCAGAGCAGCCCAAGGGCTAGAATCTTATCAACCCCAGAGCTAACAGGCTACAACTAGCCAGACCTGAGGGCTTGATGAGACAGCTTCCTGGAGCCCCCACTCCACACTCAGAGGGAGAAACCTTCACTCCAGATGTGCGGGCTGATACAACCTCCTCTTTCAGGGTGGGCTTTGCCCAGTGGCCTGCGGCTGCTCTGGGGCATGGCCAGGTTGTGTGCGGCAGTGTGGAGGTCACAACCAACAGTGATTATAGCAGAGAACAGTTTGAGGTGTCCCAAGACAAGGGTCTTGGTCTAGCCCAGGCTGGTCTGGAACTATACGACCTAGGCTGGTCGCAAACCAACTCTGGCCTTTGGTTTTCCTTGTCATATGAAATGTATTATACAGGCACCTCAAATTCAAGCTGAAACTCAAATTCGCCCAGCCCTGCCATCTCCTTTACCAACTTGATTCCTAAAGTCTGATTTTACCTATTTACTTATTTGTTCAAATCAAATGTGAGAACTGCTTCCCACTGCCTTCCTGCCCCATCCTGTCTCTGAACACCCTCCTCTGCCACTAGCTTGCCTCAGCACGGGTGGCCAGGGATCCTGCTGACTCTGACAGCCTGTGGTGACCCTGGCAACCGGGTCTCCTCCACTAGCTGTGGCCTCTTCAGCTTCCAGCACTCATCCTGCCTGTCCTGCTTCCCCACACCCCAAGCAAGCGCCTGCCTCGGGGCCTTTGGACTTTTTCTTTTATGCTTGAAGCCTCAGCAGAGACCTGCCTATTCAGATCTCCCTAAGAGCCCTTATCAGAGAGGCCTTAGCTAGCAGGCAGGCAACTTCATTTTGACCACAGAACACACCTGCTTTTCCTCTCATTCCCCCCCCCCCCCACAACTAGGCTCTGTAAAGACAGAGCCCCTGGACTGGCTCCCAGGACCAGTGACAGGGCTTGACACATACTAATCTTTGGTAGACAGGGAGCTGATGGGAAAGGGAGAGCTTTGAGCTTGTGGTGATCCTCCTGCCTCAGCCTTCCTAGTACTAGGCTCACACCAGTGTACTGACTGCCATACCCAGTCTAACTTAAGTTTGGTCTTTAATATCCTAAGTCTCGCTGGCCTAAGTCACCCCAGCATGTAAATGAAACCTGTTGTTTCTCCCTCAGCATTCTCTGTTACCTTTCCTAGTGTTTACCAAAACATTCATGTACTCCCAGCACTTGGGAGGCAGAGGCAGGCGGATCCCTGGGCGTTTGAGGCCAGCCTGGTCTACAGAGCTAGTTCCAGGACAGCCAGGACTGCACAGAGAGGCCCTGTCTTGAAACAAAACAATAGTGCAGTTTCCAGCCTTGCTTTCTAGAGCAGGAGCTGTCCAAGGCCATCTCGAGAACAGCAGGTGTGTTCTCTTCAGTGGCTCGATGGCTGTCAGCACACCCTCTTGGTTCTTTTTCTTGGCCACCCCAGGAGACCTCGAGAACCCAAACTGAGCTGCCCTCTACTGGTCTAGCCTGGGCTGTGTGGTCACGGCAGATGAGGTCCATCCTCAGCATGTTTTCCTCCTGAGTGGGAGCTAAGTGATACCTAGGAATGCATGGGTGCTCTCACCTCACCCTAGAGGAGGGGATGCGGGAACCCCAGGAATCACCACCTCTGCTGACACTTAACAACAACTGAGAGAAGAGCCCCTGGGATGGGAGAAACTCCACCTCATGGGGCTTACCTGGGCATCACTCCCAGCTGGGGAAGGGGCTTGGCGGCTCCTTCTGTGGCTGTACCAACAGCATACACCTGTGAATGAATCCAGTAATATCACAAAAGCCAGACAAAAAGCAGCCGCCAGGAGTCAGTAAATTGTTTATTCTACTAGGAACATTCAGAAATGTACAGACCTAGGCTTCAGGGTGAGATCCCCATCTGGTGGCTATGTCACACGCTAGTTCCCGAGGCTCACTGGCTTCTGGACACAGTATGGGCTGAGGATAGGGCACTGGCTTCCAATGGTCTGCCTCGACCTTGGGCCCAGGGCTTGGGCTCTAGTCTTTGAGAATAAGCGGTGCCTTCACTTGGTCAGCCACCTCCTTGCCGCTGAGCGCCTCCACAATGGCCAGTGCAAACTCGAAGCTGGTGCCCGGCCCTCGGCTGGTGAGGATCAGGCCATCCCTTTCCACACGGCTCTCTGAGTAGTTGTAGTGACCTACAGGGAACAGATGTGGTGGTTGTAGGTTATGTTAGCTGGACAGCACGCCCATCCACTCACTGGGGCTGCCATGTCTGGTCTTCCCCTACACAGCAGCTGTCTCCTAGGGTCTGCAGGCTATCACAAGCTCTGCGGGAAGACAGTAAAGTCACTGCAGGGAGGAGCGGAAGGGAGCAATGCGCACAAGCGGGAGAGACAGCTCTGAGGGGCACCAGAGATGAACTTCTCCACTTCCCACTTTGCCACAAGGACTCAGCATCAGACCAGGGTGCTGGGACAGAAGCAGGGCCGCGGCCGCGATGAGAACACAACCTGGTTGATCCACAGGAAGAGCCCCCGTCCTCCGTGGCCTCAGACCACACAAGACTGCATCTGGGAGGCAGATTTCGGCACCCAGGCTCTCTTCCTCTGCCTGCCACCTGCTACTCTAAGCAACTAAGACACTGTGGGGTACTCCCACTGGGACCCCCCAGCTCTCCTCCCCACTCTGTCTCTGCTACGACAGGACCTGCTCCATGTGACACAGATGTCCTCCAGGCCATCCTTACTCGCCCAGAGCTTCCTGTCCGTGGGCCTAGGTGTGTTCCCATCACCCAGGCGCCCTTGGGCCTTGACTAGGCCTGCTGACCTCCACAGCTGGGGTCTGCCTGTCACAGCAGCTCTGCACCCCTCCGGCACCAGCTAGCAACGTTGTCCTTTTGTTTAGCATCTGCTGTTCAAAGCGCTTGGGGCCTCTTCTGCTCTCGTCTGTCTGACCAGAGCACACAGCACAGACGCAGGTTTCAGGCCATGGTGAAAGTTCCTTGGCTCAGTTCCACCGCGGAAGGGCCCTAAACCAACATTGCTCCTGGTGGTGCTGTCCAGAGTGTACAGGGCAGAGGACCCCGCTCTCAGGCACCCATGGGAGACCCTGTGCCCAGGCTATCGGGTCTGGGGTCTGCGGTGTCAGCACAAGGGAAAGTCTGGGACAGGACCTTAGGGGAGGAGATGGATGTGGGGACTTTCAAGGGCAGCAGAGTGCAGGAGGCCTCCAGGGCAAAGGGCTCCGTGAAGGATCAAGTGCGCAGGCACACAGCTGACTGCAAGGGGCAGGCGCACTGGCGCTGATCCTGGACCTCCACACGCCGCTAACCACAAGCACAGCACCAACAAGAGATGCTTGGGCATTGCTTCATGCCTACTGTTTCTGCCGAGAATGAAGAGCTCAGGGCATTCAGGGCTCACCGAGAGCCCTCAGGAGGAGTGCCTTCCTACCCAGCTCCAAACTCAGCCCGTCCGCTGAAGCAAGCAGACAGAGTGTAGCGGAAGCTTCCCATTTACAGACAGTAAAGGAAGCAGAGACCATCACTTGAAGGGAAGTTTCGGTTTTCCCAACCCTGCTCTGACAGCTACACCAGGTCAGGAGGGCCTAGCGAGGCAGTTTAAAGGGCTCAGCCAGGGGTTGGTACTTGTCAACGGCCCCCATCTAGTGGCCACAGTGAGAACGGCCTCAAAAAGTGTACTGCTGCAGCCATGGTTGCTGCAGAGCCCAGAAAATGAGGCCAGCAGGGACTTGTGAGTTTAGGGTAAATTTGCAGACGTGAAGAAATCTCTTCAGAGAGAAGGTAAGTGGAGAGGCAGAACATGAGGCAGAGACTGAAGGCTGCCGCCTGTGTGTACAAACACAAAGACAAGCAGAAAGCTGCTCACACCGGGGAACACCAGTGTGGGGCAGTTATCGTAGAGACCTGAAGCCCAGAGAACCCCGATCCTTGTTAGCTGCTCCTCTAAGAAAAAGCAGCCAGCCCTGGGCACAGGGGCTCTGGGGTCCAGTCCTGCTGGCCTGCCCTGCAGAGCTCCCTGGCCTCTCCGAGCTTTGCTGTAGTGGAATGGCACCCACCAACCACAGTTCTGAGAAGTACTGCCCCAGGGCGGAGGAGTCACACAGGTTTGTCAAATGCGTTACTGAGACAGGCAGGAGGGCCTAGAACAGTCAGGTGCAGGTTGGCTACAGCCCTTCCAGAATGATTTCAAGGGTCACAAAGGTCAAACAGTGTCCTAAAACAGGACTTACTGACCGCATGCTTAGCAATGAAGAAAGGGCAGGGAAGCCTTGCACTACAGAAAGGGGTGAGAGGAAGGAAAGATAGAGAGGGGGAGGGGAGGGAAGGGAAACAAATGAGGGTCACCTGGCCTTTGTGTTCCGGCCTGCCACAGAACTGCAGGCCCCAGGGAAGCTGGAGCACTGTGTAAATTCAGGGACCCTACGATGAGTTCTCAGCCTGTCTTTCAGCAGCAGAAGAAAACAGACGCAAGAGCCACAGCTCAGGTGACGTAGGATAGCCCTTCCTGCACTGTCCCCAAACAGTGTGCCAGCCACACACACTGCACAGGCCTCGGCCCCCACCGTTCTTCCGCGCTGACCTCATTTCATCAGCTCCACACAAACCCAGCTCCCGTATTTACAACAGCAGGAGCCAAAGCCTTCATCCCACGGCGACTTCCACGCAGTTCTCCCGACAGTCTCCTGATAACCGAGGGAAACACAGCAGCACTTGGCAACATGCTAGAGCATCTGGAGTGCGGCCCAAGAGCAGCCCTGTGTCTATTTTATGTCAACTGGACACAGGCTAGAGTCATTCGGGAAGAGCAGCTCAACTGAGAAAATGCCTCCATTAGACCGGCCTGTAGGCAAGGCTGTAGAGCAGTGGATCTCGACCTTCCTAACACTGAGACCCTTTAATACAGTTCTCATGTTGTGCTGACCCCAACTATAACATTTTTGTTCCTACTTCATAACTGTAATTTTGCTACTATTATGAATTATAATGTAAATATCTGCACCTGCCGATGGTCTTAGGCGACCCCTGTGGAAGGGGTCTCGACCGACAGGCTGAGTGTTAGATCTGCGGAACGTCTTGAATGATGATGGACGCAGGCGGGCCCAGCTGCGGGACTAGAATTGGAACGTGCCAGGCACGTGCCTTTAATCCCAGCACTCGGAAGGCTGGTCTACAGAGAACCCGGTCTCAGCCAAACAAAACCAATCAGCTCGGAATGACACGCATTGTGATGTTGGCATTAATATGAGATCCTGGGGATGGACAGGGAAGGTTACGGCTTAATAACCTGTGTGTGTCGATGTCAAGTTGACAAGGGGACAGTTGCGCTAGTCAGTGTTTATGTCACCTTGATGAGAGCTAGAGTCATTTTAGAGAGGAAGCCTTGCCAGGGATTGGTGCAGTCTTTAAACCCAGCACTTAGGAGGCAGAGGCAGGTGGATTCCTGTGAGTTTGAGGCCAGCCTGGTCTACAGAGTGAGTTTCAGGACAGTCAGAGCTGTTACACAGAGAAACCCTGTCTCAAACAAACAAAAAAAAAAGTTTCTCAACTGCACGGGTTCACACAGGCAACGAAGCAGAAACCAATCAGTCAAGACCCATGAGCCAAAGACACACAAGACACAGCGAACCCCAGCGCCAATCTGAGCAACATGACTACGTGTGGCAAGTGCTGCCCGACAAGGACACACCTGCCCTCCAGCTACTCGAGGTGAGGCAGGAGGACGGCGCCAGCCCAAAGTCTTTCTATGCAACGTAGTGAAACCCCATCTCAAACCCAAAAGCAGGCAGCAGAAGGGTCTGCTAAGACCTCACCTGAGTAAGACTACTAAAAAGATAAGGGGCAGCTCCAGAGCTCATCAGACAGCTGAGCTGTCCAACCAGTGGAGGGGGAGGAGCCAACCTTCCTTCCCCCGCCTGTCGGCAAGCTTCCTCATGAAGAGAAATTGCTTTTATAAATTTAATAAAATTCAGTCAGGTGTGGTGGCTCACACCATTAATCCCAGTACTCCAGAGGGAGAGGCAGGTGGTTCTCTGTGAATTTGAGGCCAGCCTGGTCTACAAAGTGAGTTCCAGGACAGCCAGGGTACACAGAGAAACCCTGTCTTGAAAAACAAAACAAAACAAAAATTAAATAAAGAAACATGTCACCAAAGAAGCTAGTCTGCCACTTAGGACATCCCCTGAGGGTCTCTTGTACTGTGGTAAAAGGACATTTGTTGAAATTGCCATCAGGGTTTAAATTCTACCCTTGTGATGTGGGATTCCCCTCTGTATGCCGTGAATATCATTGGTTAATAAAGAAACTGCTCTGGGCCTATAGCAGAGCTATAGGGGAACAGAGCTAGGTGCGGGGAGGGGGGGGACACACGACACAGACACAACTAAGCTGAATGCTGGGAGAAAGGAGGTGGAGTCAGAGAGACACCATGTGCTGAAACTTTGCTGGAAGGCCATGAACTCGTGGTGATGCACAGATTAATGGAGATGGGTTAAATTAATATGTAAGAGTTAGCCAATAAGAAGCTAGAGCTACCGGGCCAAGCAGTGATTTAATTAATAGTTTCTGTGTGGTTATTTTGGGGCTGAGCAGCCAGGAACCAACAAGTGGCTTACCTACAACACCCTTGGGCATTCAGTAAAAATAAAAATTAAACTAGCATTTCAAAATTCTTCCCATTTTGACAGTCAGGGATCTGGTGCCTCCACACAGACTGGCACGCGCCCTGCCCCAGCCTATGTGAGACCAGCCAAGAAGCACACCAAGGACAGTGAGGACAGCGCACAGGCAGGGAGCTCCTGAGCAGCCCGGCACTCTCCCCCCAGATAGGTCTCGAAGATCATCCCGTGGGAAGTACGGGGCACACTTACTTCCATTCAGCATTTTGTCCTTAGCCCCTGGGTGTGTTGTGACCTTGCTTCCAAAACCAATTTCATGAGCAAGCAGAGCCGTAGGACCTAGAAGGCAAAAAGAAGATGAGCGTGCAAACAGAAAACCCGGCTTTAAACCCGCAACATTGCTGGGCATGGTGGCGCACACTGTGAACCCCAGGGCTCGGGAAGCAGAGGCAGGAGGATTTGAGTCCCAGGCCAATCGGGACTACAGAGTTACGACTCTGAACAACACTGCTCAAACATCAAGGGAGGGCGTGGCCGTGGTGAGCCTGTGCTCAGCACATCTGCCCAGGCGCACAACTTCCGAATGCTTCAACAGCTGTAAAACGTCCCTCAGTGCGGCAGAGAAGAGACAAACGACCCCCAGGAGCAGGGATCAATGTTCCTGAGTACAGAGGGGAGGGGCTGCCCTGCTGAATAAACTCTTGCCTTCCTCCCTTTTCCCTTTTCAATTTTTACATGCATGGTGTTTTGTCTGCATGTATGACAATACACGGTTGGCTCCCCTGGGACTGGAAGTGCATGTGGTTGTGGGCCACCATGCCTGTCTGTTGACTGTTGTCTGTCCCTCCAGCTCCAGCCTGACTCTGAAGGGAAGAGTTAGTTTTGTGGCAGAGACATCGGGTGGACATGCACGCTTGCTGCTGTTTCACAGCTGCTCTTATGCACTCGACCAGACACGCACCAGCTGGCAGGGCCAAGATGGAGGCCAACATGTACCCTGCAGGAGATTCCTGGGCTGACATCTGAGACACTGGGTCCTTCTGAAACCACTGATGTGGAAAACCACACACACTGTCGGTCCATGATACCTGAGGAAGGCCCCGCGTCTTACCATGTGCCCCGAGTGCTCACTGAAATGGCCAGTTTCACTGATGCGCACAGCAGACACTGCATCTAACAGTCTGCAACAGAGACTGAAAAACAACCCTCGCCTGTCACCATCCTCTTAAAACCTAAAGCTTTAGCTGTCTGTCCCCTCTAAGTCTCGTGACAGCTAGACGAAAACAACACCTAACCTCACCCGTCAGCGAGCTCTTACTCGGCCACTGACTGATTCTCCAGCTCCTTCAACCCCGACTCCTGCAGAACAAGGGCTCTAGACCCACAGCCAAGCGCCACAGCTGCCACAGCAGGAACCGGCAGAGCGCCACGGTGCAGGCCTCAGATTCAGAGCAAGCCCAGAGTAACCTCTTGAGTCTAAGCATCACATACACACCCTTATGTCTTCTCTACCCAAGACAGCTGTGGAGGACAGAAAATTCCCAAAGTATAGAAAAAACAGAATAATTACCACTCAATATTTTTTTATTTTAAGACAAAAGAGTCTCCCTTTGTAGTCCTGGCTGGCCAGAACTCACCATGTAGACCAGGCTGGCTCAAACTCACAGAGATCTGCCTGCCTCTGCTTCTGAGATCTGGGACTAACGGTGTGCCCTTCCATGCCCGGTTATCGTCCACTTTTATGTGAGGGGATTCATGGGTACCTCTCAGATCCTTACTAGCTAAGACCTGAACTGAGACTCCTATGTCGTCACCCTCCACGTGGCAGCAAGCTTCAGCCGCCGGCCTTGAGAGAAGACCAGTCAGGTCTCAGGCTGCTGTCTCAAGGCTGCCCCCTGGTGGTAGCAACACTGCTGCTTCATGCAACAGCGCCAGGATGCAGGGCATGCCTTCATCACGGTAAGCTCCTAACTACTGATTTCAGGGGGGTGGGGTCAGAAAATTTGAAAATTAAGACAATACAGACTTATTACTGCCATTATCTGAGACTCTGATGAAGGACTTACCAAGTTAGCTCTGAGAACGCCTCTTCCTATAGCGCCACCTGGTGGACTCCGGAAAAAGAACAGCCCGGCGCTCCTAGGATACCCTGAACTATTCTTACACTGACAGGACTCCTCCACCTGCAAGCTTCCTTTTCTCTCCCTCACTCAAAGAAAAGCTCCTTGTATTTCCTTCCAGGAAAGCCTCCCTGCTAGTTACTTCTTCTTTTACTCAGCATCATCAAGGGCAAAGCTAACAAAACAACTGTGTTTGTGGAGTTCAAACATGGTACCAATCCCTGACCAAAGCACCAGACGGCTTGGACCTCTGCTTCATTCCTGGCTGAGCTGTTCCTGTTCTCTCTGCTCATTATTCAGGATGGTGACCCAGGACAGCCAATGCGGTGAGCACACTGCTAGCACTGTTTCCTTTTCAGTAACAATCTGATCCACAGGAAGGCCCAGGCATTTAGCCTGCCTCAGCACAAGCGGGTGACCCAGCTAAGGCTGATCATGTTCTACTCAGTGACACAGAAAAACAAGATGACACCACACTTTAGCCTCAGTCAAGTCAGAGGGAACAAAGCCAGGGAAACCCTAAGGAGGCCGACATCGCAGATCAGTGAAGAACACCGGCCCACCTGGGACTCCCTGCCCCGGGACAGGTCAAGGCTGCAGGGATCGCAGGACCATCAACCAACACCCCTGGGCCTCAGCCCGACAGGGAATCAGAGCGTAGGAGCCAGGACAAGGTGCCCAGGGCAGTGCCTAGGAGCTCCCACTGGCTCTGTAACGGCTCGAGCACGCAATATAGGGGCCCTCTGAACGTCTACACAGATAATGCCCATTGCTGCATCACGTCAGAGATTAGAATGATTTTACCTGTCTGTCTTTGGTGCTGGGAATGGAACCCAGAGCCCCACACATGCGAGGCACACAGTCTACACCTGAGCTACTCTACTGGCCCCAAACTGGGAACATTTAGAATGTTCCCCAATTACGCTTCCCCCTTTCTTTTCTTCTTTGAAGAGAGGCTCCCTACTATATGTAGCTCAGGGTGGTCTTGAACTCATGAACCTACTTCTACATCCCCTGTGCTGGGATTACAGGCCGGCCTCCACGGCCAGACTGGGAAAACTTACAACAGGAGACTACAGCACAATGCCTTGCCTGAAGGATGGCTTCGACAGGCTGATGTCACTCCAGTAAGAAGTGGACAGAAAACAGGCGCAGAGGCTCCTGCACGATCTACTCTGTCCCACAGCTGGGACAGAGTCCTTCGGTCCCCAAATAAAACCATCCATCTTTTAGTCACAGCTCACTTGTTCTGTGACGCACGTGAAAGGTATCCAACAGGCAGACGAGGCAAAAGTCGCACTGACCCAGAGGCCAGAACACCATCTGATATTAGGGCAGCAGGAGCAGGTTTTCAGAAAAGCAAGTGATTACGGTTCACGGCTCAGGACACATCTGAAACTCCAGAAGACCTTATCTGAAGCCACGGGTGTTCAAGAGCACTCAAGTGAAGAATCAGCAAGCCGGAGGCAGGAGAGCCCTGCTGGAGCTGTGGTGTTCAGGCTGCACAGATTCTTGCTGACTCTCCTGGCAAGCCCAATTGCTGGCACAGGCTCTGCTGGAACAAGCGGTTTGCTGGATTCCAGAGGTCTTGTCCTCCAGGTCAGCAAACAGGGAAAACGATGAGTTTCCCAGAGCAGAGGCCCAGAGCATGGAGAGACAGAAACAATCTCGCTCAGCTGCAATGACGTGACGTTGCGGCATCCTAACAAAACACCCAGTGTGGGTACCTTCTGGTTGGTGAAGGTCACTGTGTGTGGTCAGGCTTCCCCTCGGCCAGCTCCCTCTCCATACCTGCACTCACTCACCTGCACAGATGGCAGCTATGAGGCCCTTCCTGCTCTCCTGCTCCTTCAGGATCTCCTTCACCACAGGCGACTAGAGAGAACACAAACACTCGGTCACCACTGAGCCACAGAGCCTCCTGCAAGAGCTGGGAAAGTCCTTCTCAGCTTAGCTTACTTCCAGCAGCTTTCCAGAAAGGGTGCCAATCATTAACACGGAAGAGACAGGTTCTCCACGTGTCTGTGTTCTCAAGTCCAGGCAACAGCACTCCCCACCCAGAGAAAGGCCACCTCAATGAAGATGAGCAAGGAAAGCAATGTCACCAGGGCACTGAACCCTGTCCTGTGCTGTCTTCCCATGGGACTCTTCACACACACGGGGCTAGAGAGAAAGCTCCGGCCCCACAGCTGCCCTTGACCCCGATGACAAGCAGGCAACACTTTCTAGACTGAACCTGTCTTGCTGCTGCAGCAGCTGGACATTCGCAGCTCATGTTAGTCTACATGCACTGAGCCTATCTGCAGCAGCTGCCCATTTCAGCTTACTCGGCAGTAAATGTCCCTAGAACGACGCTCTGCAATGTTAGACGCCACTCGGCTAACCTCGGTTAATCTCGGCTGTTTCTACTAAGTTTGCAGTAAATGTTCCTAGAATCACCCTCTGCAATGTTAGATGCCACTCGGCTAACCTCGGCTGCTTCTCTTGCATCTGCAGTAAATGTTCCTAGAACTGCGCTCTGCAATGTTAGACGCCACTTGGCTAACCTCAGCTAACCTCGGCTGTTTCTCCTGCGTCTGCAGCACCATCCCTGAAGCACACCAGATCAAACACGACAGAACAGAGTAGAAGATGCAAGACTTTCTCATAAGCCCCTCACTGAGGCATGACTGAGCAGATTTTACCTCAGATAAATTCTGTGCACCCAGATTGCCTCCTGGAAGAACCACCACATCGTACGGTCCCTGTGAATTGGGAAACAAAAAGGAACGTTTTACTTCTACTGTGTTAATGCCAGCCCAGTAGCAGCTTCGTATCTGAGGATGTACTATCTGCAAAGAACAGTGCACACACCTCAGGGGTAGGGCTGTGCATACAAGCAGCTCTTGACAGAGCCTGAACACACTCTTAGCACAAGTGAGACCCTGGGTTTGATTCTCCAACACTAAAAATAAGTAAGGAAGTGGCAGGCATAGTGGTGCCATCAGAAGGAGGAAGCAGCGGCAGGAAGATTGAGGGTTCAAGGGTTCCCTCCACTACATACTAAGTTTGAGGCCAGCTAGGTATACATAAGACCCTGTCTCAAAACAACAAAAATCACCAAATATCAAACAAATAAATTAAGGCATATCCCTACAGTGGATCACTGTAAGCAAAACACGCAGCTATGAGGGCTGGAGAGATGGCTCAGCAGTTAAGAACTCCTGTTGCTCCCGGGGGGACTGCATTCGGGTCCCAGCACCCACACGGTGGCTCACAACTCCATATAACTCCAGCTCCAGGGGACCCAGCGCCCTCTTCTGGTCTCTGTGGGTACTAACACAGACACACACATGCATAAATAATCTTTTTGTAAAGATTTATTTATGTATTTTATGTTTAAGTGCTCTGTCTTCATGCACACCAGAAGAAGGAATCTGATTACAGATGGCTGTGAGCCACCATGTGGTTGCTGGGAATTGAACCCAGGACCTCTGGAAGAGTAGCCAGTACTCTTAACCCCTGAGCCGTCTCTTCAGCCCTCCCCCGGGGACAGCGTAGGGAATTACACTCATGCCTCTCCCGCCTTTGCTGCCACGTCTCTGCTCTACAGAGCACAGTCCACCTCTTACCACCCTGAGTCACGACCTCTGACCTCTGGGAGTAGCTGAGGGTCAGTGGGCAGGCAAGCTTCTGAGGAAAGGGATAACCAACAGTCCCCCCAGAACCGTAAAAACGGAGAAAGCAACAGTTTAAGGAGCTCTCACCTCATCCTCAACCCAACTACTCAAGTGTGCATCACTCCACACAGGTCATTCAAACAGGAAGAAAAGGACAGGAGCCAGGCCCATGACCCAGAGAGAGGTCACAGTCAGGCCACCTGGGCCACCACCAGTGCCACTTCCAAAACTCTGTCTCAAAACAAACCTGTTAACAAGGGGGAGAGGCTAGGAGGACAGAAGTCAGTGGCAGAGAGCTCGCCTGATATGGAAGGCCCGAGGTTCAACAACCAGTACTGAAAAAAGGAAATGGAAAATGTGGCAGGCTACTTACAAGGCAAGGAGGCCTTTGGGAGAAAATACCAACAAAGAACACTGCTCCCACTCAGCCGCCACCACCCTGCTCCCTCCACCCACACCACCCATTTACCGGACACGGGATCCAGCCATTCTCATCCGGGTACAATCATTTTCTTTAATTCTTTTTGTTTGTTTTTCGAGACAGGGTTTCTCTATGTAGCCTGGCTGTCCTAGAACTCGCTCTATAGACCAGGCTGGCCTCAAACTCACATTTCTGCCTGCCTCTGCCTCCCAAGTGCTGGGATTAAGGGTGTGTGCCACCACCGCCACCATTTTCTTGAATTTCGTCTGTTCTAACTGCAGTCATAGATACAACCAATAGCCATTTAAAAAAAAAAAAAAAAAAAAAAGTAATAAGCCCCCAGAGAAGTAACAGTCCACATATACAAAACAAACCTGCTTTTTTGCATCTTCAAGACTGGCATCAGGACAAATCATTACATCACGGCTACACTGCACGGGGTCTTTCCCAGCCAAGCCTGCAACGGTGACTTTAATCTAGGAAAACAACAGATGCTCAAGACCGTGAAGATACACAGACACTGGCAACACTTATACCCATTCCGTGGTTCTAAGTAACTAGTCAGGGAATACCACAAAGCCAAGTCGAGGCAATGGCCAAATATATTTAATACTGGGTCTCTGCTGGTTTGCCTGGGACAGTCCTAACTTGTAGCTGAGCTGCTGCCCCAGTTCTGACTGGCTAGGACACGCTTTACCCCACATGTTAAGTTTGGGAGATGAATTACAAGGTTACCCAATTAATAACCCATCTTGCAAGGCTACTGTTTTCATTTAAATCTCATGATCTTTCCCAAAAGTAGAAATGAAAGCCAAACAAATAAACAACACTTTATCCTCCAGAACATTCATTAGGGGACATTACCAGGAGCTAGTACCCAAAACACAGATGTTTCCTACAGTGCTGGCAGGCCACAGGTCAGCTCACTGAAGACGAGCTTGCAACACTGACCACAACAGTCCTGGCCCAGCAATCCCATGTTTAGGTGCCGAGCCTCAAAAGCCGCCCTCACACTTGCACAAATAAACCCACAAAGGAGTGATTATTGCAGAGGCTGGAGTGATGGCTCAGCAGTTAAGAGCACCTGGATTTGGTTCCCAGCACCCACATGGCAGCTCACAACCACCTATAATTCTAGTTCTAGGGCATCAGGCACAATTTCTGGCTTCTTCGGGTACCAAGCACACATGCAGTTCACAGACTTACATGCAGGCAAACATTCACACACAGAAAAAAGTTAGAAATCTCAAATATCCATAGCATAGGCTGTAACTGGAGCGAGGAGGCAGTGGTATTCCACACTGTAGAGCACCGTGCAGCAGCATGACAAGAGGAGGCTGGCATTCCAGTGTGCAGAGCTGAGTGTGAACACACAGTGTGTGCAGACCTGAGTGTGAACACACAGTGTGTGCAGAGCTGAGTGTGAACACACAGTGTGTGCAGAGCTGAGTGTGAACACACAGTGTGTGCAAGGCTGAGTGTAAACACAGCCTGGGCTGAGCTCTGCTCACACAGTAAATCAGCACAGCCGAGTGTCTGCACCTGGCTCTTGTGAGCAGAGGCAGAGTCAGCACTGTTGTCGGGTTTGTGAGCCTGGCAAACAGGAGGGCACTCCTTTACCATGCTACAGAAGTGACATGCTACATGCAAACGCAGGAAGCTAATGCATGAGACAGCACATTTCGGCCTGCGATAGTCATGTCTGGGGAAGGAGGAGAGGGCACGGGACCGAGGAAACTTACAAAGGGGACTCAGAAAAACCCCAAACTTTAAAGTATTTGCTTTAAAACAAACAAACAAACACACAAAAAGTGTCCAGGCCAGGGTGTTGGCACATGGCTGCCAGCACAACTATGCAGGTGGCTGCAGCAGGACAGCTTGTACCCAGGGGTTCAGGGTAAGCTGGGACACAAACACACACCTGTCTCTTAAAATAAATTAATCAGCAAATTTTAAAAAGGGTAAGAAAGAAATAAGACAAAGCGCTACAAGTTTTTAAAGTCAGCAGTGAGCCAGACATTTGGGAAACTGAGGCAGGAGAACTGCCAAAAATTCAAAGCCATCCTGAGTTTCGTCGTGGTAAGTTCCAGGTCAGCCTGGTCTAGAGGGTGAGCCTCTATCTCAAAAAAAAAAAAAAAAAAGTGAGCAGAGACCAAACTAATGGTTTACTATGTAATCACTGTAGCTTTGTACTTGAAATAGTTAACAAAGTAGAGCTGGCAAAAGAGGCACTGGCCTCCAAGCCTGAGGAGACCTTAGCTTCATCCCCTGGACCAATGGTAGACAGAGAGCCAACTCATACAATTCACCAATTCACCCTCAGTCCTCCACATCTGCACCCCAGGACCCCAGACCCAGGCTCGAGCACAATAAACAAGTAAAAATGACAGGCTAGCTCATGAGGGAGACTCACCCCAGCTCGGCGCATGACATCCACAGGAATCACCGTCTCCATCTCCTCCGCGCCTTTGGCCAGGATGACCAGAGCTCTTTTGGAAGCCATTTTTAATTCTTAAAGACTTAAAAAAGAAAAAAAAATGTTTAGAAAGTTGCCAATGTAATAGCCACTGTTCAGTGTAAATAGCTTCCTGGGAACAGGCCGGGATAAATGAAAGCAAGCAGTTTAGGTTAACACTGCTTTACATGGTAGACTTTCAATCGCTAATTCTGGGGTGAAAACAGGGTGGCTGGCCTGCAGGGATGGGCTGCGGTTAAGAACAGAGGACCAAGGTTTAGTGCCTAGCACCACGGCAGCTCACAACTGTCCCTAACTCCGGTTTCAGGGGATCTGGCGCCCTCTTCCGGCTTCTGCGGGCACTGCACGTCTATGCACGCAGGCAAAACACACACCAAAAATCTTTTTAAAAACAGAAAGCAGGGACTGCTAACATGTTAGTAGTGCTTGAATTTTCTCCTTACTGTGCTTTTTTAAGTCCAATTTCTTACAAAGGCAGGTCACATAATGGGTCCTGAAGAACTGATTCGAAAAAGAAAAGAAACCCTAGATTTCACGGGTCACAGAAATGAATACAGTCTGGAAACTTGTACATTTTTGGAGGTTTTTGTTGTTACTGTTCCAATAAGCGGTACTAAAAACTCGGGACCAGGTTGGGGAGATCAATCTGACCACACTGTTAATGCTGAAGAGAGACGGAGTCAACCCTGTGGACAGCCGCAGCTAGACGCCTCTGCGGATCCCTTTTCGCGTGTTTTCCCTGCACGCGTGCCGTGCACCAGAACTTTAAGTCAAAGCCACAACCCCGTGCAGAGCTCTGGCCCGGCATGCACCGCGGCCGCCGCCCCCAGCCCGCCCGGACGGGACCCTCCCCGGGCAGCGCGCGGACAAGCCGGCCTCTCTGCTCCCGGGCGCTGACCTGCACCCGCGCCTCCTCCACCCACGCGAAGTCTCGGTCAGTCCCGCAGCAAACCCACGCCCGGGCCAATCACACACACAGACTCGCCGAGCAGGCCGCCAGCACGCATGCGCGCCGCCCGTGCTGAGGCTGCGCACAGTCTGCTCGCTTCCGCCTCGGGGTGCGTCACATCCGGTCGGGCCCATCCCGGCGTGATGGGGATGATGGACCGTGTATCTCCCCTCAGCCGTTGGTACGGTCCGCGGCGGCGTTTGCCGCGTTGCCACCGCGACTTTTAGAAGCCAAGGCATGAGAATGGCAGCGAGTTCGAGGCCACGCTAGGCTAGACCGTGACCGCGCTCCCCTCCCCCATGCAGAAAAAAGAGAAGAGAAAATAAAAGCCCGGCATGGTTGCCCACACTTGTTTATAATCCTAGTACTTGCGAGACGGGGCAAGTTCAAGGTCATCTTTGGTTTTATTTGTTTGTTTGTTTGTTTTGGTTTTTCAAGACAGGGTTTCTCTGTAGCTTTGGAGCCTGTCCTGGAACTAGCTCTTGTAGTCCAGGCTGGCCTCGAACTCAGAGATCCACCTGCCTCTGCCTCCTGAACGGTGGGATTAAAGGCGTGCGCCACCACCGCCCAGCGCTGTTTCCTTTCTTGCCCCTTACTGTGACACTCCCCTCTTCACCCCTGATCTGCTGATACTCAGTTCCAGGCCACACTAGGCCCGTCCTACTTCCCCAGGCCTGCTCACCCTGTCCATGGGGTCACAAGAGTTTGGGTTTTTCACTGCACTTCTGGAGCTGGAGAGGCAGCTTGTGAAACATTCTAATAAATCCACTTTCTACATACATGGAGAGATTGATTTTTACCAGTCCTGCTCATGTAGAGAACCTGAATTGTGCAGCTATGGTGTTTCCACCTGCCCACTGAGGAAGATGTGCTGGCCAACACAGTGCTGACTGGTACTGATACTGATAAAGACAACATTCTAACTTCAGGCAGCTTAAGGCCGTTTTTGCAGAGGACCGGGGTTCACTTCCCAGTACCCAGATGGGGAGACTCCTAACTGCCTGTAACTCCAGTTCCAGGGGAATCCAGTGCCCTCTATTCTGGCCCCCCTGGGCACCACACTCACATAAACAAAAGCCCTGCTGCAGCCTTGGTAGAGCAAGGCTGACATCTCCAATGCATTTTAAATGGGTTATTTAGATTATATAATTTTGTTTTGGGTTTTTACTTTTTATTTACATTTATTTCTTGTATGTGCATCTCAAACTGTGCCAGAGAGCACACTCGGAGGGTCAAAGAAGACTGCTTGCCGGAGTCCATTCTTTCCTTAGCATATGGGCCCAGGGATGGATCAAGTGTGCAGCACGCACCTTTACCTGCTGAGCCCTCTCACTGGCCCCTCCTAAGTTTTTAATGAATATCTTTACCAGCTGAAAGGGGGGAGACTCGTCCTCACCTGGTCCCATCGCTACTGTCTACAGGGAAGTGCCAGTTCATTTGGCACCTCTCAGTACTTTGTACAAACCCAGGCAGGATACACACTTGCTTTCCTTCCTATATAAAGAGATAAAAGACATTGGATACCCCAAATACATTGGTTGACCTCCATTACAGGTTCAAATCTTACATACTAGACATTCTTACAATGACAGTGGGCATGTTTTGTTTATTTATTTATTTATTTTGTTTTTTCAAGACAGGGATTTTCTGTGTAACCACCCTGGTTGTCCTGGACCTCATTTTGTAGATCAGGCTGGCCTCAAACTCACTGAGATCCACCTGCCTCTGCTTCCCTACCTCCCAAATGCTAGGATAAAAGGTGTGTGCCAACCACTGCCTGATTTGTTTTTAATTTTTAAAATTGTTAAGCCATGTAGACAACACTGTACTTGAGCAAATGTTTGATGTCGTTTAATGATTCAGGAAGAAACCTTTAGGAGTTCTAGAACGACCTGGCTTTTCACTGTCTGCAAAGGGAAGAGGCAGAGTTAGGTCCCTCTGCTTTGGAGGTGTACCAGCCTGGAGTGATGGACAGAAAGGGACAGGGACAACTTGTAAGCCGTGTGCTCCAAGATTCACAGAGGGTGCTGGGCACAAATCCCAGGGACTTTTATAAGGAATGAAATCTACCTTAGGAAGCCGGGCGGTGGTGGCGCACGCCTTTAATCCCAGCACTCGGGAGGCAGAGGCAGGCAGATCTCTATGAGTTCGAGACCAGCCTGGTCTACCAGAGCTAGTTCCAGGACAGGCTCCAAAGCCACAGAGAAACCCTGTCTCGAAAAACCAAAAAAAAAAAAAAAAATCTACCTTAGGTGGACGCATGCCCTTGTCTCTTTACTTAGGGTTAACCCAGTGTGGCATCTTGGAGACATGGCTAGGGGACACCCCAGGAAGGCAGCTTCACCTTGAGAAGGTGTGCTTCTCCTTCCTGGGGTACCTGCCCCCTTGTGCAGTCCCTGGCTCAAAATGGCAGAATTTTTCCTTTTTTCTTCCCGATGCTGCTCAGAATCTATGCATTTAAATTCTCTAATGTGGGGCTGGAGAGATGACTCAGCAGTTAAGAGCACTGCCCCTCCAGAGGTCCTAAGTTCAATTCCCAGCAACTACCTGGTGGCTCACAAGCCTCTGTAATGAGATCTGGTGCCCTCTTCTGGCCTGTACGTACAGCTGCAGGCAGAACACTGTACATAATAAATCAATCTTTAAACTCCCTAATGCTGAGTCTCCTTTCCTAAAGTCAGTATGTGCTGACCACTGCAGCTGACCTCTGCAGCCACTGTGTGCATGCATTGACCCGTGTCCACTGACCCGTGCCTCTGTGTGTGTCAGCGGCCACCATAAGACTGATTCTTCGCACTGTGTGGCTACCTGCAGGGTGCTGACCTCTGTGCCATCTTCTCCATTTTCTCCCTCAGACAGCGTTTAGACGGACAGCGTGCCTGTCCTGGGGTTTTCCTTCTAAACTCGACTACACCATCCTCAAGCTTCTGTTTGAGTCCATTCTTAAATTATTTTAGTAATTTCCTCAGGATCATAAGCCAGCTCCATAGAGATTTCCCAAGACTTGTGGTAATACATTCTTCTTGCCTTTTAATTCTTTAATTGGCAGAGACCATGAATCCATTCTGCATCCCTAGACAGCCTTATGTAGCACGAATAATAAAAACCCAGAGGCTCTGTACGAGCTCACAGATACTGGGGTTCAAGCTGAAGATAAGAAAAGCAAAGCAGCCAGCCACTACATTTTACCTCTACTGCAGACTAAAATGGACAATCCTGCCTCCACGAATCCTCAAACTGAAACTGAGAGCTGTCTCCTCCCGTTTTATATTCCTCTCTAGTGCCAGGATTAAAGGTGCTCACCACCACTGCTTTGCCTGTATGGCTGACTAGTGTGGCTGCTTTGAACTCTGATCTTCAGGCAAGCTTTATTTATTAAAACACATATACCATTATGCATCACTTGAGAAAATGAGGCAGGATCTCAAGTTTCAGGCCAGTATGGGAAACTTAGCAAGACCCTGTCTCAATGCAACAACAAAATGTGGCTGAGGTTGTAGCTAAATGGTAGAATGCTGTGTAGCAGGAGTCAGGGCCCCTCATTCCAAAAAAGAAAAACAAACAAACTAAGGGAGGCTCAAAAAAGCTGGTTATCTGCTATGGCATAAAACAAACCCAAGGAAAAAAATGGTAAACCAGAGAGTGGTGGGGTGGCTGCAGTGACCATGACAATAGTTTGAGGGCAACACACAGAGGTCACACTCCTGAAATCTCTGCACCACCATCAAGAACTGAAATGGAGCTGAGACAACACAGATTTTTAGCCAATGAAGGCTAAGTCTCAAACCCTAGGGCAAACAGCTGAGATATCTACTTAACAAATCAAAGCAGACCTGGCCACCAAGTTCTCCTAGCATCCGTCAGTGCTGTGGAACAATCTTTGTTCACTGTAAACATGTACTGCTCTCATTGGTTAACAAAGGGCTGACTGGCCTATAGCTGGGCAGGAAGAGATTGGGAGGGAGAGTTGCACTAGGAGGACGCTGGGAAGTCTGAGGAATCTTGAGCCAGACAGAGAGAAAGCAGGACATGCAGGAGAGGTAAAAGCCAGGAGCCTCAGGTCAGCACATAGATTAATAGCAATGCGTTGATTTAAATCATACGAGCTAGTTAGTAATACGCCTGAGCTATCAGCTAAGCATTTATAATTCATATTGTCTGTGTTGGTTATTTGGGAACTGATGGGGGGCGGGGAAAGTCCACCAACACTTCAATCCCAATTTTAAGGGTGTGGCTGGCATACCTAGCCTGTATTCAGAAGTTTCCTGTCCCAACTGCTTGGTCCCAAATAATCACTCAGAGACTTATATTAATTACAAATGCTCAGTCAACAGCTCAGGCTTATTACAAACTAGCTCTTACATTTTAAGTTAACCCATATTACTTATTTATGCTCTGCCACACGGCGGTACCTTTATTAGCATAGCACGTTCATCTCCTGCTCCCTCTGTGGCTGGCTGGTGACCCCTGGCTCCACCCTTCTCCTTCTCAGCATTCTTAGTTGGCTCTCTCACCTAACCTTATTCTGTTCAACTATAGACCAAGCAGCTTGTTTATCAAACCAGTCACAGCGAAAACTCTTCAGTGTACAAAGGGATTATTCTACAGCACCGGCTCTCTACCCTGAACTCTCCAGCCCAGCATCCAGGCTGCCCTTCTCCCAGCTGCCCTTCCCTATATAATCCAACTATTTTGGCTATGCCATTCTCTTGGTCGGTCTTGGCTCAGGCTGCCCCTCTTAGTCTTTGGTCCCTCTTCCCTCCCTCTCTGCACACACGGCTCAGGGTCATGTGTACCCTGGATTCTCCCAGATGTCTCTGCCTCTGGCTATGCTCTCCCTTTTATCAGCAATAAACTTTCTCCTCCACCATACCCTAGGAGCTGTCATGTCCCTTTCTTTCTTTCTTTCTTTCTTTCTTTCTTTCTTTCTTTCTTTCTTTCTTTCTTCTTCTTCATTCAATGGATACCCTGCACACAGTTTTAAAACTCAAATATTGGGGCTGAAGGAATAGCTCAGCGGTTAATTGTTGCAGAAAACTTGGTTTCGGTTCCCAGTACCCACTTCAGGTGGCTCACAACAGCCTGAAACACCCATGTCAAGGGCTCCGATGCCATCTGCTGGCTTCCAAGGGCATTTGCCCTCACATACACATACCTACACACATGTATAATATGCTTTCTTTCCCTTTGCTTGGGTGTCAGTCTTGCCATGAAATATAAAGGCAGGATTGAGCAAAGTCTTGAAAAGCTGGGGTTTGACGGGAAGAGCACTTCTCCAAAGCAACTTCCACGGCTCCTCAAATGATGCTAACTCTCACACAGGAGCCTCTGGCCTTCATTTCTTCCTACCCCAACTCTTTTATCTTCTCTGCCAAGGACCTCGGTACTTTTTTGGGGGAGGGGGTGTCTCACTATGTAGCCCTGGCTGGTCTTGAATTCACTATGCACACAAGGGTGGCCTCACAGAGACCTGCCTGCATCTGCATCTGTCCCCTGAGTGCTGAGGTTAAAAGTATGGTATATACCCAATATCAGTATTGTTAGCTAAAATGTTAATGTTTGTTTTCTCATTGACTTTGACGGTTACTATTGTCAGCGTGACAAGATGTAGCATCCACAGAAACAAGCCTCTGTACTTATCTATGAAGAATTACTTAGATTGGGTTGAGGTGGAAAGACCACTGTAAATGTAGATAGCATCCTCCATGGGGTGGGGGCCAGTCCCTGGACGCACAAAAGCAAGGCAAACTGAGCACTGGCATTCAGTGCCAATACAGTGTGGCCAGATGCCTCCAGCTCCTGCAGCCATGTTGTGATGGACCACATACATCCCTCCAACCGTAAGTTAGAATAAACCTCCATTCCTTATGACTTCAGATATTTTATCACAGCAAGGAGAGAAGTAATACTGTATTGTAATTTCCATTTTACAGATATGAAGACTGAGGTGGAGGAGAATGAACTTATTCTTGCAGTCTTGGAAAAACCCTGATATTATGATGCCAAGATTCATTCTACCCACCATACAGGCTGCCAGCATTAGTTAATAGTGCCAGTAACTCTCATGGCAATTCAAACATATTTCTCAACACACACCTACTCAACAAAGCCAAAAAAAAAAAAAAAAAGCCCAACCTTGAACCAATATATTGCTGTAATACTGGTCATGAAGACACCTATTAGTTTCTCAGAACAGCCCCATCCTATCCTTGGAATTTTTTCACTCAACGTTTGACAAGTCATTATGCATTGTGGGAAGAAGTTAAACTTCTCCCTGGGGTTTCAAGGAAGTCGGTGTGTTGAAGAAATCACCATATTTAATCTCTTTCACACTTCAAGGTCATCTGGGCAGACTGTGCGACACGTGCACTTGTGGTGTGAAGTTAACGGTTTCACCTCTTTCTTGCTTCCCTGAATTTAAGTCACAGATACTGGGCAGAAGAAAGGTTTGGAGGACATTTACCGAATAGAAAAAACACAAAAACTTTTTTTTTTTTGAGATTGTCCTTCATTGCAGCTCAGTCTCGACTAGACTCGAGCTCGCAGCCATCCTCCTGCCTCTAACTCCTGAGCCTCCACGTCCTGCTGATACACGGGTTTCCAATGTCGCGGAGAACTTCCCCCTCGGAGCCCACGAAAGGTCAGGTCGGCGCGACCGGAGAGTAGGCGAGCCCTGACCTTTAAGGCCGCGCTGGCGCAAGAGGGAAATTCTGACTCGGAGCCCTGTGAGCGGCCGAATGTCACTCCGCCTCGGCCCGGACCGTGAGAAAAGCCTCCCGGGGGTGGACCACCCGGAACGCCTCCGACGGACCATCGGCTGCCGGAAATGGGTCGGCTGACCCGCAGAGACGCACGGCTCACTTCCGCCAGCCGCGGCGCCGGCGGTTGGCTAAACCTAACCGCAGTGGGCGGAGCAGAGCGGCTCGTGCGGGACCCAATGCGCTTGCGCAGCCTCCGCAGGGACTCTCACTAGAGAGTTCGTTTACGTAGCGTTTGTTGTGGTTCCCGGACGCCCCAGGGTCACGGAGAGCTGCGACCTTGCGGACTTCCGGAGGGAAGAGGGCGGCTTGAAGGTGTGACGTGCTTGCTGGTGACCGCGGCGAAAAGCTGGACGGAAAGTGACCCTGTTAGCGAATTCCCAGCCCTGGAGCCTGGGCTTCCTTAACGTGTTCCAAAGTTACTGAGAGCTGCTGCTGCTTCAAGCGGCACTGAGTCTTCGACATTTAGGGTTTTGTAACCGGCCTGGCAGAAATGAAAATATTAAATAGAGACTCTGTGTCCCAGTCTATCAGACTGTTAAATCAATGGCCCCAAAGAAATGGGAATGTCCGCAGGAATCTCATGTTAGGGGGAAGGAAAAGGAACCAGCCCGAGTGGATTTGTTACCCAGTAACCGATTGCAGAGTTCAAATCACCTGTCACCCTTACAGGATGAGACTGTATCCCAGACAGCGACGGGTCGGTGTCGGGCAGGATCGCAGCTGGACCCGGACAGCTTAGATGCGCATATCCTTGGCCCTCTATTAAACACTGACCAAACTCCAGGACCATAAAAATGACTTAGAAGTCAGTTCTCTGCACCTCTTTGTTCCTCTCCACAGTGTGGCCACACTGAATAAATCCTTTTCTGCTTTATTCATTCAAGTCTTAATTGGCTTACTGAGGACAGGTGGCCAGACCTTATTGGCAAACAGATTTTGGCACCCGGTTCAGATGGATATAGTTACAGTAAATATAAAGAGTTCCCTTCTACTCTAGGTTGAGCCATGGATAATGGAGTACTTGATTGTAGTTCTCTGAATCTGCTGATTTAGGCAGCGACTCCTACGTAGGCACTAAAATCCATAGGAGAGATGCCAGTCACATTCCACCCTTACCACAGTGTGATTCAAAAACCTGTAGTCTCGTGACCCTTCGTCCCAACAGCATTGTAAGGCAGTGTGTGTCGTTTCATTCTCTCCTGGCTGTGAAGTGGCTGAACAGTGTGTCTGTCTCACAAACAGGAACACATTTGTGATGGTTTTCTATTGTGCTCATTGTTCCAGGAGTGTAACAGTGGACGAATGATGTCCTTCCCTGGCGATACAGAAGATTGTGTTGGGTGGGGGAAGACGGTGAACACCAGCGTAGATAAATCCAGCCACGTGTCACCTGAGATGTGTTCTAAAAACTGCAGCATTGGTTTTGTGCGGACATCACAGACATACTTCAATGCACTGCACTGCACACTCAACTTCAGTGTCGTTACGTGAGCATCTTCTGGGACCACGCTGGTGGGTGTGTTCCGGTGCTATTATATGCCGCATATCACTGTGTATTGTGTCAGGCTCTCTCGTACGGATTATATTGTGAAGGGCAGAGAGGATGAACAGGTGTGTGTGTGTGCGTGTGCCCATCTGTAACACATTATGGAACATTCTTACTTCCTCCAAGGAGGAAATATGAGTAAGTTTGGGGTATGAGTCACACAGCTCTGGGAGAGTGTTTCAAACTGGAGAGCAGCAAGCAACCAACAGACCAGTCTGCAGCAGAAGTGTGCTGACGGGCAAGGCCGGTGAAGAACAGTGGTGGTGGCAGGCTAAGCGGACGTGGACGGCCAGCACCAGGTGCAGACAGTCCACAGAGGCTGGGTGAACTGAGTTCGCTGGCTTGAGGAAAACACTTCATGCGTCTATTTTGGTACTTGGTCAAATGCATGCTAAGCACACACTTTGCTATCAAGTGACACTGAGCCCCAAGAAAACATAATGACTGTAACATGATCTTGGGGCTTGCTTGAGGTTGAGTTAGAACTTGGATTTCGTGTGATATTTAATTAAAAAAACAAAACAGAAACCAATGGTTTATGCATCGATCCATCATAAAAGGAATTCAAGACAACAGGAGATAGACATGGCGGGGAGAAGTAGAATGATCTGCAGTTATTTGGTCGTCTGTTACCATTTAAAAGCCCGGGGGTGGCTGGGCACATGGCTCAGTTCTTGTGCAGAAGCAGAAGGACCTGGTTTTTATCTTAGAACTCAAAGTGAATAAATAAGGCAAGCGCTGTGGCGTGTGCTTGTAGTCCCAGCCCTGGGCGCTAGAGACAGGATCCTCTGGGCTCTCTGGCCAGCCACTGTAGCCAATGGTGAGCCAGGTCCAGTGAGAGAGTCGGCAGCTCGGGAGGAATCTGCCTCCTGGCTGCCTTGCGCTTCATTTGAACAACAACAAAATGGAGTGTTAGTTGACAAAAACTGAACCTATGAAGTAACTCTGCCCTATACTGCCCCACCCCACCCCGCCCTATGCTGTGGTGAGTGTTAGGGAGGTGGAGTCTGCACTTCACACGTAGAATTTGCTGGAAACACAAAGTCGCTCAACTCTGGGTGTCGCTTGGGAGTGATTCTGCTGTGACCACCATTGTCACTGCAGTCCAGAGAATATCTCTCCTGAGTGACATTCGACTACTGTTTAAAATGAACACAACACATTTTATTTAATAGTTTTTGGTGATGCATTCTTGATTTTTTTTTCATTTCGTTTCTGGGAACTGGACCCTGGGCTCCCTCGTACGTATAAGTAAGACTGTACTACTGTGGTGCTAGCCTTAATTGTCAACCCAACCTTGACTCACCTGGGAAGAGAGTTGAATAAGGGTCAATCTTGATGAGGTGGGGGAGTGTCTTCTTGATGGGGGCAGATCCAGCTCACGGTGGGCAGCACCATTCCCTAGACAGGGATCCTGAACCATCTGAGAGTAAAAGCTGAGCACAAGCAGGCAAGCAGACAAGGGTGCATTCATTTCTCTCTGCTCTTGACTGTGGATGTGATGTGACCAGCTGTCACAACCTCATGCTGCTGTGAATACCCTACTTGGATGGACTGTAATCTGGAGTCCAAGGAAAGAATGAAGCTGTTCTTTAAGTTGCTTTTTGCTGTATGCTTTATTACAGCATCAGAGATGAAAGTAGGACCACCACTGAGCAAAAAGGCTGTGTCTCTGTGTGTGTGTGCGTGAATGCCACGTGTGTGCAGGGACCCACAGAAGAGGGCTTTGGATCTGTTGTGGAATGTTTGTTTAATTATGCAAAGATGTAGCCGGGCGGTGGTGGCGCACACCTTTAATCCCAGCACTCGGGAGGTAGAGGCAGGCGGATCTCTGAGTTCGAGGCCAGCCTGGTCTACAAGAGCTAGTTCCAGGACAGGCTCTAGAAACTACAGGGAAACCCTGTCTCGAAAAAAAAAATTATGCAAAGATGTGTTAGATTTATGTTGTGGAATATTTGTTTACTTAAAGATGTGTTGCTGTTTTACCTTGCCTGCCTAAGGCACCTGATCGGTCTAATAAAAAGCTGGACAGCCAATAGTGAGGGAGGAGGTATAGGTGGAACTTGCAGGGAGAATAAGTAAGAGTAGTAATTTAGACTGGGGGGGGCGGTGGAAAAAGAAAAGGAGACACCTGGGAGACTCCAAGGGCCAGACAGACAGACACAGAGAAAGCAGGAAGATAGGACATACTGAATGAAAGAAAGCTAAAAAGCCCCAAGGCAAAAATGTAAATGAATAGAAACAGGTTCAGTTAAGTTAAAAGAGCTGGTGGGACAAGCCTAAGCTAAGGCTGAGCATCCATAATTAATAATAAGTCTTCAGTGGCCCAAAGAAAATGCCAACTACGCGGCTCCTCTCAGGCTAGAATTACAGGCAGCTGTGAGCTGCCTGATATGGCGGTGGCTCCTCTGGAAGGCCATCAGATCCTCTTAGCCACACAGCCTTCTCTCCCCATGATTTTTAGAAGCATGGCTCCCGTGTAGCCATTGATGCTGCTCCAAGGTGACGTGGATCATCCGTTTCTGGGTAGTCAAGCACGTAGCTGTGGTTTCTGTCTTAGCTCTCAACCACTGAGTCCGCAGTATCACTCCTGGCTGCTGAGTCAACACACTTACATTTTCATTCACGGTAGAACCTGCCAAGCCGCTCCGAGTCATCACCCTTGCCCTAGGTTCAGGTGGTTTCCAAATGAGAAGCCCTGGGTTCCATCCCTGACATCTTCCTTCCTCAACTCCAGCAGGCTTGTAGTTGGAAACCTTACTCCCTCTGGTGGCAGGCTGGATAGGCCTAAGCCTGGAGTGTTCCTGAACAAACTGCTAAACCCGCAGGCCTCAGGCTCCCTGCCCATAAAACACTGATATGACCTCTGTGTACTTCAGAGTCTTGTCATGGGGATGAAGAGGTACCAACAGAAATCGGAACGCTGGCCTGCAATAAACACGGGCTTCTCCTCCTCCCACATTAGAATGGTAGCCAACAGCTCTGAGTGGCTATGAAGCCTGTAATCTCAGCATTCAGGAAGTCGAGTGTCTTAGTCACAGTTCTGTTGCAGAGGCAACTCTTATGGAAGGAGTCATTTAACTGGGGGCTGGTTTACAGCTTCAGAGGCTTAGTCCGTTCTCATCATGGTGGCAGACAGACAGACAGGTGTGGTGCCTGAGAAGTAGCTGAGAACTACATCCTGATCCACAAGCAGAGAGAGAGAGAGAGAGAGAGAGAGAGAGAGAGAGAGAGAGAGAGAGAGAGAGAGAGAGAGAGAGAGAGAGATTGGGCTTGGCATAGCCTTTTAACATCTCAAAGCCCCCATCAGAGACGCACCTCCTCCAACAAGGCCACACCTGGGAATCTTTTCAATCCTTTCAAACAGTGCTACTCCCTGGTGACTAAGTGTTCAAATATATGAGCCTTTGGGGGCCATTCTTCCTCACACGTCACACTGAGGCAGGAGGATGGCTGTGCGTCCAAGGCCAGCCTGAGCTACAGTGGAGACAGATGCTCATGCTGCCCACAGGTCTGCAAACTTGCCTTGGCTTCCAAGTGCTGGGATGCAAGCATATGCACCGAGCAATAGGGAAACCAGGCGTGTGCAGCCCGCAGGGTTGTCTTCTCAAAGGAAAGGACGCACATAACCTGTTCTTCCATCTACAGGGCTGGGAATTGGAGCTGATCAGCAGCCTGCTGATCTGTGTTATCTGAAGGGCCAGGCCATATCAAGGTCCCACAGCCAGGGACACGGATACTTAAGAGTTCAGATGACCCTTATCTGTGTTATCTGTATATCAGTGGGCCCCTACGAGCACCCACAAGCAGGACAGGAGGTGGCTAACAGCCCAAATGACCTCTATGCTATTTGTATGACCAAAACCACGACAGATCCTCCCTTAGGCCCTTAAGCTAATACAGGTAGCCCAACTCTAAAACCTATCTTCTTGGAAGAAATGGCATGTACTTTGACTTGAATTTTGGTGTAGTTATGTCTCCCTGTGCACCGGGGATTATATTACAACTGGAAACGTTTTTACGAAACTGTGCTGTATTTAAACATGTTCACAATAAACCTCTTGGGGTCAGACTCCAGAAGTTTGAAGCGGCTGGCTAAATCTTACTGAACTGGCTTCCTTTTTCCTCCTTGTGGTTTGTCTACTGACCGTAGCATTTGCAGGGATCCACACAAGGTGCCTGCCACCAGCCCCAGCTTCGCTTTTGTGATTGATTTTAAATTATGACAGGCACATTTTAATGAAGAAGTTCATACAGTATCAAATCCCACACTGGTATTTAAAATTCTTGGTAGGGGCTAAAGAAATGGCTCAGTTGGTAAAAGCATTTGCCATCATCCAGAAAGGGCAACACACAACTGCCTTTAATTCAAGTTCAGTGTGTACATTCTCAACACAGACAGACAGATACACAGCTAAAATAATTTATTTTAAATTTCACATTTGACTTTAAAATATATTTTTCTAGTCTTCAAAATTATCTATTAAAATTAAAATATAAACTATAATGAATAGCAAATATATACTATTAAATACTAAAATTTAGTAAAATATTTATTAAAAATATTAAGTATGGGATATTTGTTTGTTTGGTTTTCTTTTTTGAGACAGGTTTTTTATTTTCCTGTGTGTAGTCCTGGCTGTCTTGAAATGAGCTCTGTAGTGCTAGGATTAAAAGCCACAAGTGCCCCGTAAACAAGGGATTTTTCTAATGTTTCAAAATTTTATTAAGTTGTGTTGGTTAGTTTTTTTTTCCCCTAAGAATCACTCTTGTTGGGCCATGGTGGCACATGCCTTTAATCCCAGCACTGGGGAGGCAGAGACAGGCGGATCTCTGAGTTCAAGGCCAGCCTGGTCTACAATTGAGTTCCAGGACAGGCTCCAAAACTACAGAGAAACCCTGTCTCGAAAAAACAAACAAACAAAAAGAATCAGTCTCATTGTGTAGCCTTGGCTGTCCTGGAACTGCTATACAGATCAGGCTGGTCTTGAACTGAGGGAGATCCACCTGCTTCTGTCTCCCAAGTGCTGGGGGGGTCAAAGCTCCACCTTTAACTCTATCAGAATTTAATTTGTCTACAGTTCTGGAGTTCAGTTTCATGCTAGGTTAAGTCTCTGTGCTGTGCTGTCCACAGTCATGGTTGAGGCTGCTGTGGAGGGTGCAGAGTGCTGCTTTGGTGGATACAAAGTCTGTGAGTCGCACCTTTTCTTCTAGAGCTACAAGTTGGAACACAGTAGGACAAAGAAAATGGATACTTAGGACAGGCGTGCTAACTAACTGTCTGTCTGTGGGCCTGGGCTGGAGAGAGCTCACTTAGTAGCAGATCTTACCTGGCAGATTTCTTCTAAGTATCTGGATGTGTGGGTTTCCTACTGTCCAGGATTGAGACTATGTGGTTGGCCTGAAGTATAAATATTTAGGAGCCACCAATGTGCACTGGACACCCCACAGGGAGAGCGCTGTTGATGGAGCAGCTGGCTGCCTCCCGCCACCTGGTTAGCTTTACCCAAAATAATTACACAGAAACTGTATTCATTTAAACACTGTCTGGCCCATTAGTTTTAGCCTCTTATTATCTAATTTTCACATCTTGCTTTAATCCATATTTAGTAATCTGTGTAGCACTAGGAGGTGGTAGCTTACCAGGAGAGATCTTAACCTGTGTCCATCTTGGAGAGGAGAGGCATGGCGACTCACTATGGAGACTGAAGCGTCTGTCTTCTCTTTTTCAGAATTTTGTTCTGTTTACTCCGCCTATCTAATTTTCTGTTCTATTAAAGGGCCAAGGCAGTTTCTTTATTAATGAATGAAATCAACACAAACAGAAGACTCTCCCACATCAGAGCGCAGAAGCCAGAGGGAGCCCAGTAGTCTGGCTGCCAGTACTCACCTCAGTTTCTGCCTCTTTCTGGAGTTGCTTTTCTCCATCCATGGGTTTTTTATCTACTTTTCTTTATCCCAACTCTGATTTTTCTCTCTTCCAGGTCAGCTCTTGTTGGTATTACAAGTGAATAGATGCCTTATCTGATGACTACCTACTGGATGGTTGCCCAGGGTGTGGGGTAAAGGTCACGAAGACAGGTAACTGTCCTTGCTCTAAAATGTCCCCGAGGGGACAGAAGCATTTTTCAGAGGAAGGGGCTGCTTTCCTTTCTAGCTCTCTTTTCTCTCTTGTCCCCCTTCCCCCCACGCCCCTGTCTTCCCCTCCCTGCCTCTCTCTTTTTTTTTGTTTTGTTTTTTTGTTTTTCAAGACAGGGTTTCTCTGTGGCTTTGGAGCCTGTCCTGGAACTAGCTCTGGTAGACCAGGCTGGTCTCGAACTCACAGAGATCCGCCTGCCTCTGCCTCCCGAGTGCTGGGATTAAAGGCGTGCGCCACCATCACCCGGCCCTGCCTCTCTCTTTTAAAGAATCTCAGGTAGCCCAGGTTGGTGGAGGATGATCTTGAACTCCTGATCCTCATCTAAGTACTGGGTTTGCTGGTGTGCACTACTGTGCTCTGCAACTTCACGTTCCTGTAAACATCTCCTTAGAGTAGGCGAGACTCACTTGAGATGTTCAGAGACACAGAGGCAATTAAACCACACAGAGCCAGTCCCTGGCTCAGACAAAAAATCTCAGAATGTAGCTGCAACAGTTTTATGGATTCTGTCAAGGGCTGATGCTCTCTTTGCCTGGACTTGAGAAGATTTTGTAGTTTTGTGATTTTTTTTTTAAATTGCATTAGGAAGACTAGAGAGACAAAATGGTTAAAGCAAATGACCATTTAAGCTCTTTGCTCTCGTCTACCCTCTGTTGTCATGGTGATGTTATCACTCAGAACTGCAGAGACGTGATGGAAGCCGAGCAGAAACTTGCATAGAACACTCCTGAAGCAGCCGGTCTGGCTCAGCTGCAGGCTGATAAAACTAATCTTGAGAATCTGTTAGCTCAGTGAAGACGCGTGTCACAAGTGGAGGGGCCTAGATGAGTGTCACATGCTGGAGAAGGAGTGACTGACGTCACTTCAGGGGAGGTGACAGCTCTGCCCACAACCACCTAGATAGCAGGAGTAGGAAGCAGTCAGCTAAATGTCACCGTGCAGTAGGGGCACAGAGCACATGCATCTGATACGTGAAAAGGCCACCGGCTCAGCCTGTGACGGTGATTGGTAGTGTGGCCATGTTTTTTATGGCGTGACAGACTTCCAGTCCCCAATGTCAGAGCAGGTCGACTCTGCAAAGCTCACAGGGTACCCTGCTAGATGGCCACTTTCCTCTGCTTCTCTCCTGGAGCTGTTGTTGTTTTGTCTTTGAGGCAGGTGTTCTCTGTGTAGCCCTCCTTGTCCTGGAACTCTCCCTGTAGACCAGGCTGGCCTTGAACTCAGAGACCCACCTACCTCTGCCTCTCAAGTGCTGGGATTAAAGGTGTGAGCCACCAGTGCCAGACTTGTAGCTGCTTTATTGATGATTGAGGTGGGAGGCTGGAGGTAGAATATTTCAAAACCTCATCTCATGAGAGTTCTGTCTTCTTAGGAAATACATGCCAGGTATCAAGTTATGTAACTCATATTAGTTTGTTCCTTTAGTCCTCAATACATAAAATGGACCAGAATTACTATACTATAAAGTCCGATTGGATAAACTGAGGCTTAAGGATTCATAAAAAAATAAAATCTGTCTAAGGTCACATGCCATAAATGTCAGAGCCTGGATTCATCCACAGACTGATGGCCAAGTGTGGGCTGTAATCATCGTGCCATGCCCCACGCCCTCCCCTGCAGAACTCAAGCAGTCAGAATCCTGAGGACCCCACACCTTCCAGGCTGGCCTACCACTTTTCCTTAACAGAAGACAAATCACGAGTGTTAACGTGTGGAGAACTTGAAAGCTTTGTTTGCTGTGGGTGGGGTTGTGAATCGATGCAGCTGCTGTGGAAAACAAGCACACAGAGACAAGATTAGTCTCAGGGATGAGATTTAGGCTTCAGAGAGATGCGACATAGGTGGGAATTTGGTTGGTTTGTTTTTCCTGAGACAGGGTTTCTCTGGGCATCCCGACTGTCCTAGAACTCACTCTGTAGACCAGGCTGGCCTCTGCCTACCGAGTGCTGGGATTAAAGGTGTGTGCCACCATGCCCGGCTTTAGAAATTTCTGTTTTTAAATATTTCTTAAAAGCTGGGCAAGTTGGCACAAGTGGATCTCTGGGGGCTGGAGGCCAGATTGGTCTCCATAGTGAGTTACAGGCAATTGAGAGAGACACTGTTTCAAAAAATTATGTGTATGTGTGTTTGCCTGTGTTGAGTATATAGGCGCACCACATGCATGCAATGGCTGAGGAGGTTGGAAGGGCAGCAAACTTTCTTAAACTAGAGTTATTGGCAGTTGTGAGTTGCCACGTGAGTTGCTGGGAATCAAACCCAGGCTCTCTACAAGAACAGCCGGTGCTCTTAACCACAAAACCAACTCTAGCCCTGTGATTTCTTCTTGATTGATGTGAATGTTATGTAATTAAGTAGGGGCGATAGTTTCATATCATAGTGAATATACTAAAATCTGAACTTTGTAGACCTCAAAGGTTGGAATTTATGGTAAGGGAAATTCCCAGGAATTTCCACAAGGATGACCCCAGCTAAGACCCTAAGCAATTGTGAAGAGGGTGCCTGAACTGGCCTTGCCCTGTAGTCAGATTAATGATTATCTTAAATGTCACTATAGAACCTTCATCAAGCAACTGATGGAAGCAGATGCACAGACCCACGGCAGAGCGCTGGACTGAGCTCCCACAGTCCTGTCGAAGAGAGAGAGGAGTGAGAATATGAGCAAAGGGGTCAAGATCATATTGTGGGATATTTTACTCTTGGCTTTTTGGACTTTTTGGGGAGCCCACCACCCAGCTCCCAAATAAATCACACACAGAGATTTATTCTTAGCTATGAATGCCCAGCCTTACCTTGATTTGTTTCTTGTCAGTTTTTCTTAAATTATCCCAATAATTTTACCTCAGGATTTTTATCTTTCTCTATTTCTGTACACCTTTCTTTACTTCTTTCTCCATGGCTTGTTGTGTAGCTGGGTGGCTGCCCCTGATATCTTCCTCTCCTTGTTCTTTTGCTCTTCTTTCTCTTTGTTCTCTGTTCTTCTATTTATTCTCTCTGCCTGCCAGCCCCGCCTATCCTTGATCCTGCGTTGCTATTGGCCGTTTATCTCTATTAGATCATCAGGTGTTTCAGACAGGCACAGTAACACAGCTTCACAGCATTAAACAAATGCAGCATAAACAAAAGTCACACTCCTGAAAATAATGTTCCCCAACAGAGCATGATGGGGATACCTACTGAAAAAGCTTACAGAAGCTAATGGGAACTCACTGACTCTGGCCCGCAGCAGTAGGTGGGGGGCTGCATAGGACCAAACTAGGCCCCTGGAATGTGGGTAACAGTTGTATGACTGGGGCAGACTGTGGGGCCACTGGCAGTGAGGCCAGAGAAAAGTTTTTACGGCTCAATAAACCTCTCGGCCAATGCAATAACCCAATCGGAACAAATCAAACCGAATTAGAAAAAGCCCAGGTTTAAAGGATGCCAGTGCTCCCGGGTGGCCTTCCAGGCCCTCAGAGAGGAGATGGGGAAGGAAGACCAAAAAGACGTGTTCTCTGGGGGGCAGTATAAATATCCTGTGGGAGTGGTCTTGAGCATCTCTGGGGGGGGGGGTCACCGTTTGGCAGGCTTTCTTGGAGGTAGAGTCTGGACTGTGGCAACTCCCAGAGGAGGGGGCCTGAGGTGATTGGGAGATGTCCCGGTTACCCTGCCGGTGGGTTGGGAGGCCCTTGAGGGAGGATCGAATCCTCCTAGTTCCTCTGGAGAGACTGAGCAACTGCAAAACCATTACTCTGTTCATTTTTGGATCTGTGCATGGCCGTCTATCTTGTTTGCTATTGTGTGCATGTATCTTATTGTGTTTGTTCCTCTGTTTTGGTGGTTTGATTGCCCTAAGGTCATGAGCCAAGTTCCTAGTCACCCCACCACATTGAGAATCTGATAAGCTGGCTGGGAGTGAGTGAGTGCTCTTTGTCTTCATTACTACGTTTGTCTTCATCTGTTACTATGTTGCTGTTCTGTTCCATGTGTTCATATCTCTGAAAAGCTTCAATGAGGTAGCTCCTGCCAGATGGGGCCTGTGTACTGCAAGAGAGGCCATCTGTTAGATGGGACTTGCTAACAGTGAAATTGCCAGTCATCTCTGTGTTAGGGTACGTGATTGTCTGTGTCATTGTTAATTGTTTCTGTTTGCTAACCTCCCTCATTTTCCTGAGTGGGGGGCAAGGGCAGCCTCCCTCTGCTGTTCTCTTGCTCTCTGGCCTGCAGTCAACTATGACTCTTGCTGGGGGCAGGAATGAGGTGGCAAGGAGCTGACTGCCTGCAGCTGATAGACTGCGTGAAGGCTGGACAGAGACTCCAGGGTTAATTGCTATGGCTGTAGAAGTTAACAGATCTCGGAGACAGTGTGGACTGGGTTAGATTTTTATATAATGATTCATGTCCTGTCCTGAAAACAAGGTTTATGAAAAGATAGGATTTAAAATATTAAAGCCACACCTCAGGGCTTTCATACGCAAGAACGAACCTTACTCTGGCAGGTAAACTTTGTAATGTAAGAGTCACCCAGTGTTAATGGTTTTAAGGCTATAAAGGGTTTATACGGAACAGCTGAGACCAGCGTTCCAAAGAGTCCAGTTGTAAGGATGGGCCTTAACAGTTTTAGAAATGCCACTGCCGGGTGACAATCACCAGAAGCACCAGCTACTGTGAAGTGGAGCAGGCTGAGGTCTAGAAGGCAGGGTTGTGCAGGTGCTGTGAGGGTGGGGGCCAAAGAGGTGACCCAAGCCTCTCAAAAAAAAAAAAACCCAAAAACCAACCAAACAAACAAAAAAAGAAACAAACCTACCAGGATTATAAATAAATCCCAGCTACTGATCTTTGATTGTTTACATTATTGGAGCTTGGTTTGGCCTCATACAAATGTGGTTTGTGCCGTGCTTTCTCCCTCTTGGAGCTAAAAACAGGCACTTTATTTTTGATATTACAGGAAGACATTTGAGAGATTTCAATTTTTTTTTTTTTTTTGGTTTTTTGAGACAGGATTTCTCTGTGGCTTTGGAGCCTATCCTGGAACTAGCTCTGTAGACCAGGCTGGTCTCGAACTCACAGGGATCCACCTGCCTCTGCTTCCCGAATGCTGGGATTAAAGGCGTGCACCACCATCGCCCGGCCTTCAATTTTTTAAAGAACAGTTTTAAAAATATTTAAATATTTAAAAGGCTATGGGGCATATGTGCTTATAAAACATTTTATATTGTTAATATTTGGACTTAGAATAAAAAGCTAACAATTAGGGTCACAGCCATAAGCTCCAAATGCTAACCAGAAACTGGGGTGTTCGTTTCTTGTGATGCAGAAGACAATGACCTAAGCAGTCTGGCAAAGGGCTTGGAGCAGCCTTGGGTCTCAATGGGTCTCAACACTTTGGGGGTTAAAAAAACCTTAGAGGGGTAGCCTAGAACCACCTGCATGCCAGATGTTTGCCTTTAAAAATCTGTCAGCTAGGGACTGGAGAGATGGCTCAGTGGTTAAGAGCATTGCCTGCTCTTCCAAAGGTCCTGAGTTCAATTCCCGGCAACCACATGGTGGCTAACAACCATCTGTAATGAGGTCTGGTGCCCTCTTCTGGCCTGCAGACATACACACAGACAGAATATTGTATAGATAATAAATAAATGTTTAAAAAAATTGTCAGCTAAAGACTCTTAGGATTCTGATATCCCCTTGAGCCCCTAGGCAGGCAGGACCCATGATTGGGTCTTGTTATCAGTACTTCTAGAAGTGGGGGATAAAGGACCCAGGCCCTCAGGATGTAAGCCCCGGAGTCGCTTGCCTGATCTTGCCCTAATTACTGGAAAGAAACTTCCAGGTGTCCTCCTTGTGGTAAGGGCTCTGGATGTGCTTTATTTGTAAGGATGGGCTGCAGTAACCGTAGCAACGGTCTTCAGATGGCCTCCAGGTATAGCAACTTTTCCACAGCTGCAGCTGACCAATCAGCTCAGGACAGGTTCCCCCAGCCCAGAGGTGCGCCAATCCTGAGACTGTTACTATGCTACTTGCAGACCCCCAGACATCCTCCCGCCGCTTGCTCTACCCCCAATAAATGCCCTGCCCCACTGTGGCTTGGGGTCTCTCCTGCTCCTCTGCTCCTATGGACAGACGAGAGAACCGAGTTTGAACTTGTAATTAAAGATACTCTTTGATTTTACGTCGGATCTGGTCTTTAGTGGTTTTGGGGGGTCCGGACTCTGGGCACAACACAGCCTCTCTCACTATGAACCCCTCTCCCACCCTTGATGAACAAGTTCATCTCAGCTTCCATACAACCACTTTCTCCGTTCCTTTTCCTCCATTCCCTCTTCTCCTTCCTTCATTCCTTTTTTCTTCCTTCCCCCTCTGGAGCGATATTTTATTTGTGTTTTAATAAATAAAGCTTGCCTGAAGATCAGAGTGCAGAGCTAAGCCACTAGAGGTCGGGGAGTGGTGGCTCACACCTTTAATCCCAGGACTCAAGGCCACCCTGGGCTACAGATTGAATCTATCTAAAAAGAGAAACAGAGCTCACACAAAGGTGACCCCAGCACACGGGAGTCACAGGCCTTCAATCCCAGCACTAGGGAGGTGGAGACAGGAGAGATATGGCTGGGTGGAGAGAGGAAGATAAGGCGGGAGGAGACAGGAGCTCAGTACAGTCTGAGGATGGCAGGGAGCATTGCAGTCTGCAGTCACGCTGAGGATAGGATCGCCCTTTATTTGTCTGAGCCTTGGTAGAGGTAAGAACTCTCTATTTGCTTGGCTTCTTTGCTTTTCTGATCTTCAGCTTCAGCTTGAACCCCAATATCTGTCTCTGGGTTTTATTATTCATGCCACACTCCTCCCTCCCCTCCTCTTCTTCCTTCTTTCTCCCCTCCTTCTTCCCATCTCCCCTTCCTATTCTCTTCCTCCCCCTTTCTGCTTTTCTTCACCTTTCACTTGCTCCATTTCCACTTCTTCCTCTCTCTCTCTCTCTCTCTCTCTCTCTCTCTCTCTCTCTCTCTCTCTCTCTCTCTCTCTCTCTGCACTCAATTTAACATTTCTCTAAAAATCCTCACGGGTCCCCACTTTGCCCAGGAACATCACCCAGCACCTACTCACGCCTGCCTGACTTCCCTCCCTTCACCTTGCCCTGCATTTTCCCCTCCTCCCTGGTCTCAGGCACACGGGCACAGCCGACACATCCTGCTGATCCTCCCCCTGATTATTCTCTTATTTGCATACACGCATCCTGAGAACAGCTACGGTGAGACTGATCCCTGATCCCTGGGTCCCTTAGCGGTTTGAGCAGGTAGGTGCACTCCACAGCGCAGCTCCGTGCTGGGTTTAAGGGACCTGCTTTTCTGTTTGCGTGGTTTAGGAGACAGCTTGTGGCAAAAGCACTGTTTACTTAGTTTGACCTCACCCCTTAAGGTTCCAAGATTTTAAGGACACATCAAAAGCTCTAGCATGGAGAAAGGACCACGTTAAGTGACCAAATCCTTTCCGTGTGATTGTTTAGCAAATGTCCTAATGGTCGACAGCTGATTCCAAGAAACCGTTCAAAGTGACCTTATCAAGTGGGTTCTGGGGATTTTGAGAGTGCCTGGGTGAAGAACCACCTCGCAGAGCTGCGTGGGGGATTTCCCAGGAGGCTTTGCACAGTTGAGTCACCGTTTGACCCGTGGTCTTCTGGAGCGGCAGAACCTCGCTGAGCTTCTCACAGAGCAGAAGGTTCTTCGCTGCCCTGAGATCACAAGGTTTGTCTACTTGGGGCTGTGTGTGTGTATGTGTGTGGCGGCGGGGGGGGGGGGGTAAAGAAGTAAGGATGGACTGTGTTCTCACTGCAGATTTCTAGACTTTTCTTCCCTTGTAATTTATAACATCTATGCCCACTATGTAAAGACCAAGAAAAATTAAGTTGGTCCCCCCAACACACATCTTTCCTTTTTTCTTTTCTTTTCTTTTTTAAGACAGGACCTCATTTAGTTCAGTCTAGTCTCAGACTCTGACCCTGGATTTCTGATTTTCATGCTTCCACCTTCTGGGTCCTGGGATTAGATATGAACCACTGTGTCTGCTCTGTGAGTGCTGGGGATGGAGCCCAGGGCTTCATGCATGCCAAATGCACTCTACCAGCTGAGCTTCATCCCTAACCCCAGGATATTTTAATTGCCATTTTTACCTTTTTTCTTTCTACACACTTCAAATTTCAAAATTGGCAATTGCAGGTCTGTGCTTGAGACACTCTCAGACAGTGACTTTCAGCAAAGGTCTTTCACAGTCAGAGCAATTAAATGCCCAACCACAGAGGGCAGAGCAATAATCGCAGGGCCCCCTCTCACTGAGGGGGCATTGGATGGCATCACCATCATGACTTTGCTTCAGAGACATCATGGCTTCAGCATGGGTGCCAATGCCAGGAACTTGAAAGTCCCTAATGTTCCTGCTCTCATTTCAGCCTGAGCTTTGGTGGGCGTGCACCAAGTCCGTGGCCGTTGTAGAACTCTCTGTAGATTTACTGTGTTTCCAGAACATTCCGGGCTTTTTAAAATTTTTTTTAAAATTTTCGATTGTGTGTGTATGTTTGTATGTGGGTATGTACACTTGGATGCAGATGGAGCTGGAGTTATAGACATGGGTGTTGGGAACCAAATCTGGGTCCTCTACAAGTGCAGTGTGTGTTCTCAAGCATTGAATGATCCCTCCAGCCCCAATATTACTTAAAATTCTCCTTAAAACCCTGAAGAACTGTCTAAGTATTGCTGGCAATGCAGATAGTTATGGAAGGACAACCCACCCTGCTTATATTTTGTGGAATGACATTTGTGAATTAACCCCTCTCTTAAAGACAGGGCTCCTGTAGTCCAGGTTGGCCTTGAACTTACTTTGCCTTTGAGAATGACCTTGAACTCTCGATCCTTCTGCCTCCGCGTCTTGAGTACTGGGGTTGTGGGCATGGACCTCCACCATGGTTTCTGAAGTACTGATGCCTCTTGAGTAGGCACCCTACCAAGTGAGCCACACCACCAGCCAGAGAGCAGCTCGTTTGATTGAAACTCTTTTGGAATCTCCTTTGCTAGTGTCATATGTGTGCAAGAGGTTGTCATGGGGAACAGCTGTTACAACATGGTGGTGACTGTGCTGTTGGTGGTGGGCACTGAAGTGACAAGAGCCCTGCAGGATTCCTGCGCCAAGTGTGAGGCTGGTGAGTACCAAACCGACAGGTGTGTTTTCTGACCGTTGAAAACTCAGTTTGGTTAGCCCGTTCAGAAGACCGCTCACTCCCTTGCAAAGGCTTTTTTGATACAACAAAAAGGCCCTGGGGATCTGGCTCACTCAGTCTCAGCTCCTCAACCTTGCCACTTGAGTACAGTCAGAGAAGCTGTCTCAGGGGTGCTTGGAAGGTCCCTGGACAGGCTCAGAACAGCACACGGTAATGCGCTCTGCAGCAAGGAGCAAGTAGGTGGCAGCATCGCTCTTCTGGGCCCCTCCTGTTACACTGATCTCAGAGGAGATCAACAGACTCAGGGTTTTCATCTCTTGATTTCTTTGTTGCGGCATTTATACACGGTTACTCCTAGTTGCTGGATTATGCCAGGGGTCTCCCTGCAAATGTATAGTCTTAAAACGCCAATCAGTAAACATGCCATTGCCAAGATGCCTAGAGGGTAAAGGGAGCATTTGCTCTGATTTCCTCATAATGCCTCGAGTGATGGCCGAGTGTTGTCAGACACGGACACCTGTGTTGCCTTCCAGGTACCTTCTGCAAGGAAGACAATCCTGTGTGCACCAGCTGTCCCCCAAGCACATACTCCAGCACGGGCGGACAGCCGAACTGCAAGCTCTGCAGAGTGTGTGCAGGTGAGTCTGTCTGTCTGTGTCGAAGCAGAATCTTTCTGCTGCCCAGGCTGGACCGGACCTTGAGTTCTTCAGCCTCCCAGGACTGGAAGTCGACTTTACACTGAGGCGTCTCCATCTTTAGGAAATCTGGGGCGAGACCAGCTTTGGTCCCTCTTTACTAACTGGTCTCTACTCAAAATCTTGAGCCTCACAGGGGCCGACTCCCATCTCCACAGCAGGTGTAGTCAAAGTTTTCATGGAATAGCCTCGATGACCGGCCTCCAGCAGCTCAGGGACTGAGGGGGATCCCACGAAGTCAGCTGACTAATCTATCTGAGGGAGTAAACTTAACTCTCTGGGGCCAGTGAGGGGGGCTAAACTTAACTCTCTGGGGCTGGCGCAAAAGGGAAAACACCCCCCACACCCCTTTAGGGTCTCACCATCATCGTCTCTCTCTGTTCTTTCTTTTCTTAGCTCTCTCTAGATGTATTCCTCTGTCTCTCATGATATCTTTCTTCTAACTAATTTTATTTTTTCCCTACAGCTTATATACCTCAGCAAAATTTTTCAAGCAGTATAAACATTACAATGAGGTTACACACTATTTTAAAGAAAATGTGAATACAAGTGAAAACCAGCATGTTTTCCACATCCCTTACACAATTAAATATTTTACACATTACAGGTGAAAAGCAAGTTGTCCCAAGAACCCACATACATTCATGTCCAAGTAGCTTGTTATTAACAGAGTGTAAGCGAGCAAGGCATCTTTCTTAGTCAGCTCTCTTTTACATCCTCAGGTGCACACCCACTCATCAACAGGTGTTTATACCAGGAAGCTGAGAGCAGAAATGGGCATAAGGGGTTTCTCGTCAGCCTTGACCACCGACCCATCTAGCAGGTCAGCCAGCCATAGCCAGGCTACCATTGTTCTTGGTCTCCGCCCTCAGTGCGCCCCTCACTCGGCTATTAAGAGCAAGCTTTTAAAAATAGTTTTCCAAGATTTTTTTTTTTTGCCTTAAAGCTATTTACAAAGCCATCTTAACCTACCCTTAAGCCATTATTTAAAGCTGTGTTCTAGCTACGGTGCACACTGCAACCCGTGACCACATCTCTCAACATTAAGACGAAAAGAACATGAGCTGACTTAGCTCCTGGGACACAACTGTTTTTCTTTTCTTTTTTTTTTTTTTTTTTTTTTTTTTTGGTTTTTTTCGAGACAGGGTTTCCCTGTAGTTTCTAGAGCCTGTCCTGGAACTAGCTCTTGTAGACCAGGCTGGCCTCGAACTCAGAGATTCGCCTGTCTCTGCCTCCCGAGTGCTGGGATTAAAGGCGTGCGCCACCACTGCCCGGCACAATTGTTTTTCTTAATCACTGTCATAAGCCAAGTCCATCTGATGCCTCAGAAGAAACTAGTTGTGTGATATTTCCCCGTTCTTATTTCTGTCTTCTGCAGCCCCTGCTTTTTCGGGGGCAGAGGTAACACCGTGTCTTGCATTTGCCTACCTCGGCTTTCCCACTGAGGTAACCTCGCTCATAATTAATCCCTTATTAATTTTAGTAAATAAATATATTTACTAAAGACCCCCCAGGCATCAACATCCTATTTAAATGAACACTATTATTGTGTAAAAGTCATTGCTTTAAGTAGCACAGCTTAGGAGGAAGTCATCTTCATAATAATCCACGGTAAAAATCCCCAGGAGAACGGAATATTTCCATGAGATAATCACACTACATTACAGGCAGCGGGGGATCTCTACCCATTCACACCACGCTAGATACCAGAGAAAAATGGCAGCGGCACACATGGAAAGACACAACAGTAACAACAGCCATCCCGGGGCCGACACTCTCAGGGCCTTGGCGGTCCGAGATTCACCCATCAGCGCCTTGCATGCTGGTGGGGGCCAATCCCCTGAAGTCAGTCATCACCTGTTGTTCCTCTGACACGGCCACCAGCAAGTCATCATTTTTTTTTTTGGCTGATTTTTTAAATAATAGAGGAAATACTCACTTGACGTGAAAGGCTTTTATTGTTGTTTTTGTTTTGTTTTGAGACTCGGTCTTATTATGTAGCCCTGGCTGACCTGGAACTCACTATATAGGCCAAGCTGGCCTGGAACTCAGATCTTCTGGCCTCTACCTCTGGAGTGCTGAGATTAAAGCTGTGCACTACCACGCCTGGATTTTTTTTTCTCTAAAGTAGGGTCTCACGTAGCTTAGGCTGGCTTTGAACGTCTCTTCTTCCCGCCCAAATGCTGAGATTACAAACATGTGCCACCACATTGTGTATGAGGAGCCAGGGATGGGACCCAGGACTTTGGCACCACACAGTGTATGAGGAGCCGGGGATGGGACCCAGGACTTTGGCATGCTCGGCAAGCTCCCTCCCCAGCCCAAGAAAATCTTTTAGTGAGCAAAGTGGAAAATATCTTAATGGGGATTGAAAATAAAACAGTATAAGCCAGGTACTGGGGCGCACAATCCCAGCACTGGAGACTGAGGCAGGAAGATTCTTATTTGAAGGGTAGGTTGGGATCTACAATGAGACCCTATTTCACAAAGACAGTAAATAGGTGAACACAACATAATCATTAGCATTATAAGCAGAGCAATGGATATATATTTATACACACACACATATATACACATACATATGTATGCATATGCACATATATACATGAACACACAGACATACAGACATTATATATATAATGTGTGTGTGTATATTTCAACCGCAATACAAATTTGTTTCCAAGGGTAACGCAGAGCCGGGGCTTTGTAGGTTATTTCAGGTTCAGGAAGCCTTGCTCCCGCACCAGCAATGCAGTGTGTGGATGCGTCGAGGGATTCCACTGCTTGGGGCCAGAGTGTGCCAGGTGTGAAAAGGACTGCAAGCCAGGCCAAGAGCTGACAGAGCAGGGTAGGTTTGCTCTTTCTCCGCCCAAGTTTGGGAAGGACAGAGACGCAGTGTGTGGTGCTAACGGTGTTGTAATTATATTCTACTATGTAGTCTGTGTTGTCACAAATGGAAATGATTTTGTTAATCACCCGAGCCATGCATTTTTGCACATTTTGGTTTCAGATAATATTGCTCATATCATTAGATGGAAACCGAGCAGTCTTGGGGTTTCAATTCAAGAGTCACTAAGCAGGGGCTGGAGAGACGGCTTAGTTAAGGGGGAATACAGCTCTTGCCGAGGACTCGAGTTCAGTTTCCAGTACCCACTTCAGGCTGCCCCCAATGGCCTGTGACTCCAGTTCTGGGGGGGAGGGTCTGACACCCTCTTCTGGACTTGGTGGGCATCTGCACTCACATGCACATGTGCACACACAGATGCGTGCACACATACATGTGGATAACAGATTAAAGCGTTAAAATCATCGTGGTGCAATCTGCACAGGTTAGCCTATGACACCACGCCATCTGCTCATCAAGGGAACATCGTAAAATGGTAAGATGCCTCCAACTGATTCTCAGCTTTCCTTCAAGGTTGTAAAAACTGTGGCTTCGGGACATTTAACGATCAGAATGGGGGTGGCACCTGTCGACCGTGGACGAAGTACGTATATACTCTCACGTCTCTCCCAACGTAAAGAACCTGAGATAAATTGAAAAACAAAGGACATTGCCTCTGGCGTGCAGACCTGCAGTGACTCAGCTCTAGGGGACAGGGGACTCTGTGAGGCCACAGGGTCTTGTGTGAGAGTCATGCGGGAGTTTCTCACATCATCTGCCCATTGCTTGTGAGCCCAAGCCCACCTACTGTATCACGTGGTTACTTCGTGGGATAACAAGTATCAGGTGCTTGCTTCACTGTGCTTCTCTGGGCCCAAATTAATCATCTGAACTCTTCTTCTTGACCGGTCTAAGCTGCTCTCTAGGTGGAAAGTCTGTGCTTGTGAACGGAACCACAGAGAAAGACGTGATCTGTGGCCCCACGTTGGTCAGCTTCTCTCCAGGTACCTCCCCCACTGTGACTGCCCCGGTGAGAAAATCAGGTGGTTGTTTTATTGCTATTAAATACAAGTTAATGGTCGGTTGTGGTGGCACACAACTGGAATCATAATCACACCACTGCAGAGGCTGAGGTGGGAGGCCCGCAGGTTCCAGGCTAGCCTGGGCTACAAAGCAAGACTCTCTGAAAAGGCTTATCCAAACAAATGCATGATGTCTGTGCAGACTATATGTGAATGCCCTCAGCGCTGCTGAGTCTCCCAGCTCTGCCCACAGCAGGCAGCTCCGGGGTGCTTTCCTCTTCATGCCTTGTCTTGTTTTCCTGGATGTTGTCAAACAGATAACATAGCTTTACAAAGGCCAAGTCCAGGGAAGTAAAGGGCCTCATACATTATGCTCAGTAGTCCAGGATACTTAGTTGCTGGGAAAACCATTAAATTCGGGCTCATTTTAAAATGTCACTTAGATTTAGGACTTGGGGTATCACTCAGTTGGTAGAGTCCTTGTTTTCATGCTGGAAAGGCCCTGGATTCCATACCCACGATGGCATGGATTTGGGCATGGTGCTGCATACCTGCAATCCCCACCCTGTGGTGGAGGCAGGAACATCACGAGTTCCAGGTTACGCTCAGGTACAAATGGAGTCTGAGGCTAGCCTGGGATCCATGAGACTCTGTCTCAGGAACACACAGAATGAACAACAGAAAGACAGTAAAGTCAGCTAAGCTTGTCAAGTTACGGGTTTGGGGTGCCAGGGTGCTGCCTCCCTGGAGCCCATGTGTTTGCAGGGTGAGAGTAGGTCAACTTTGCCCTCACCGAACACTCCGGAATTTCTCTCCTTGCTCCAGAAAGAGGGAGATCCTTGCAAGTCCTTACCTGGTTGCTGGCGCTGACATCGGCCATGCTGCTCTTTCTACTCTGCATCACTCTGGGGCCCATTGTGACCAAATGGAGCAGCAAGAAATTCCCCTACTTGATCAAGCAACGTAAGGCCAACACATCATGGGAGGCGGGGAGGCAGGACGCGTGTCTGGGAGGCAGGACAACTCTGCAGACGGGGTTCTCTCCCGTTTCAGAGAGCGAACTTGGGTCCTCAGACTCACATGGCCTTTGCTCATCCAGCCATCTTTTTTTTTTTTTTTTCGAGACAGGGTTTCCCTGTAGTTTCTAGAGCCTGTCCTGGAGCTAGCTCTTGTAGACCAGGCTGGCCTCGAACTCAGAGATCCGCCTGCCTCTGCCTCCCGAGTGCTGGGATTAAAGGCGTGCGCTGCCCGGCTCATCCAGCCATCTTGCAGGCTTGGATTTTTTTTTTAAGTTAGGGGCCTGTGATTGGCTAGCACAATGGTTGTAAAGCCAGGACAAGCTTGTTCCCACAAGGGAATTGGCAATGTCTGGAGGCAGTGGGGGTAGTTGTGACTTGGTGCTGGGAGGTATGTGTAGTTGTGACTTGGAGTAGCCTCCCCACCCCCACAATGCACAGGGAGGGCCCGCTAGCCACAAGAATTGGGCTCTGCATTTTATTCGGGAAGAGATGGAGATGGAACAGGACCCAGAGTGTAGGGAAGACGACGGACACATAGGGCACGATCCCGGATAACTGTGCACATCTAAGTGTGGGCACCCAGCCAGCCCACGCCCACGACACAGAGGAACCAGAAAAGAACATTGCCTCAGAAGTTGGGGAGACAACTTGGTTGGTAAAGTGTTTGCTTTGCAAATGCAAAGAACTGTTACTACCCAGATCCATGTAAAAAAGCAGTGGTATGTGCTTGTAAAATCCCAATGCAGGACAGACAGTGACAGTCAGTAATGGGCAGTGACAGGCAGAGACAGGCAGAGACAGGCAGTGATGGGCAGAGACAGGCGATGACAGGCAGTGACAGACAGAGACAGGAAGATCCCAGGGGATTGCTAACAAGCCAGCTCATCTATTGGTAAACTCTAGGCCAGTAAGAGACCCTGTCTCACACAAAAGCAAGAGGTCCACAAAAGGTGGACCTCTGATTTGTATATACAGCGCCATAAAGCACATCACCCCACCCAGTGTCACTTCTCGAGTTGGTAAATAGCCCAGGTCTTAGCTCTGGTCCATACTTGAGGAAATGGGGAGAATTGGATGATGCTGAATGGGTCAAGGTGGATTATTTCAGAAAGTTTCAAAGGGCTGGGCGGTGGTGGCGCACGCCTTTAATCTCAGCACTCAGGAGGCAGAGGCAGGTGGATCTCCGTAAATCTGAGGCCAGCCTGGTCTACAGAGTGCACTCTAGGCCCGTCAGGGCTACATATATTGAGAACTTATCTTAAAATAAGAAAGAAAAAGGAGGAGAAGGAGGAGGAGAAGAAGGGAAGGGAGGAAGGAAGGAAGGAAGGAAGGAAGGAAGGAAGGAAGGAAGGAAGGGGATTTACCCACAGGTCAAGTTCCAGTCCCCAGTGATCAAAATCCAGTCTTCTACATTTCTTATAAAATTGCAATGAGCAATGCACAGTTCTGTTCTGTGGGGATCTGTATGTATAGTGTGCACGTGCATGCATTCACATGTGCACACGTGTATGTGTAGACATCAAGGCTGGTGGCAGGCATCTTCCTGGATTGCCCTCTACTTGGTCCTCTCAGTTGAACCCAGAGCTCATCATGGATGTGTTCAGCTAGCTTGCTCCAGGGTGAACACTGGCTACCTCAGGGTGAGCACTGGCTACCTCAGGGTGAGCACTCGTGACTTCAGGGTGAGCACTCGTGACTTCAGGGTGAGCACTCGCTACCTCAGGGTGAGCACTCGTGACCTCAGGGTGAGCACTTGCTACCTCAGGGTGAGCACTTGCTACCTCAGGGTGAGCACTCGTGACCTCAGGGTGAGCACTCGTGACTTCAGGGTGAGCACTCGCTACCTCAGGGTGAGCACTCGTGACCTCAGGGTGAGCACTTGCTACCTCCGGGTGAGCACTCGTGACCTCAGGGTGAGCATTCGCTACCAAACCATTTCCCAAGCTTTGTTTTTGTTTTTCAGCTTAGGGGGAAAAGACGTGGGAATGAGTAACTTAAGTCCTGTCCAAGTGGGTAGGTCAAACTGTTTTCCAAAAATGATGGGGACCACACTGAACGCCTCTTCAACGGGGTGAGAGTGCTCCATTTGCCCCACTTCCATGTGAATGCTAGGTGCAGCAGTGCTATTTTTATCTGTCTGGTGGGTGGGGAAGAGTGGCTCACTGCGGTTTTGATTTGCATTTCCTTGACGATATCTGAGGTTAGGTTTCACTTTGATTGGCTGTTTGGATTTCTTAGTCTGAGAAGTCTTCTCACGGAGCCACCCGTTCTTTATCAATGAAGGGCACCCTGTCCCCAGCTGCCGACGTGTTTGCTTTCTGTAGTCTTTCCCTCTCCATTCCAGGCTTCTGGCTCTGGAGGAGACCTCTAAGCTGCCTAGAACCGAATTTCCTCTTAGAGAGGCAACAAGGTTTCTGTGAAGATGTTTTCAAAGGTATTGATCAGTAATGAGGGTCTTGTAGTCATTAAAAAAGAAAATTTTCATTTTCCTATAATTACACATTCACAGAAAGTCACAAACAAGGAGCAAAATAGTTTCACGTGTCGTTCACAAGGCTCTAACATCACAATGAGGCCAGGACAACGACGCAAAGAACACACACAGCTGTATGCCACTTTATCAGGTCTGTAGATTCATTTACCAAGCAACACAACTGGAATACCGAACTTGAAAAGTGGGTATGAGAAGCCTGCCTGGAGCCCCAGCGTGTGGGAGATAGAAACAGGAGCCTCTCAAGGTCAAGGCCAGAGGTTACACCACTCAACAGCAAGCAAGCAAACAAAAAAACGACCCCAAGCTATTCACAACCAAGATCCAGCCCTGCTCACCCTCCTCACTCAGCCCTGCTCGCCCTCCTCAGTTCTTCCCTTTCTCTGGTGGTCACTCATCTATTTCTGATTTTTGACTTCTGGATATTTTTTTAAATGTATTTACTACGTATTTTATTTATGTCACGTGTGTTTGCTTGCATGAGTTGCATGTGTATCACATGCGTGCAGGAACACCCGGAGGCCAGATCCCCTAGAACTGGACTTACGGGTAGTTATGCTTAGAACTGAGCATGAGTCCTTTGCAAGAGCATCAAGTACTCTCACCTACTGAGACATCTGTTTTTCAACTCTTTTTTTTTTCTTTTGGTTTTTCTGTATAACACAGTCTAGCCAAGGTGACAGGCTCCCTTACCTGTGGGGCCTAGGACTGGCCCTGGCCTTTGCTGTGACCATCCCTGATTGTCTAGAAGCCCCCCATCTTGCTAGGCTGGTCTGTCCCTGGTAGGGTAGCTGGAGTGGGCGGGGTTTCCCAATCTCAGTGCTGGCATCCCCAGGCTCCCCACTCTTTCAGCTCCACTCTGGGAACAGGAGGCAGAAAGAAAGCCCACACCACTTACTGCGATGCTGCATCTTAGGCCCTGAGATTCTCGGCCATCCTGCCCTCTTCTCTCTCCTCCCAGCCATCTTGGGCTTGTTTCATAGTTTATATGTATGTATGGAGTTTTGGATGGTACAGAGCAGCAAATACAGGGAAGTATGGTCTCTTCTACCTGAAGCAAATCACTACTGTTTTGGTTAATCTTGGATACAATTTCAAAAGATAGCCCATCAATATTTCTCAGTCTTGACTTAACTTCCTTCCCCTCCCCTGCCTCCCCTTAAAAAATAAGATTTAGAACATAGACGACGTGGCCTTGGAACAGGGCCTTTGCTTGTTAAGTTTAAGGAACTAGAGATGGTAGGCTGTTAGCTGTCAGGGCAGGTGGGTCCCAGCTGTGTGTAAGAGCAGCTGTGCCGCTACACAGCAGTTCTGGGCTTTCACAGACAGTACAGGTGGGACACAGCCACAGGATCACACCGAAAGGAAACGTCAGTCTGAAATAACATGTGAGAATAAAATAGGGGTTGCTGATAGCCGGTGGTGGCGCAGGCCTTTAACCCCCGCACTGGGGAGGCAGAGGCAGGCGGTGGAGGCACACACCTTTAATCTCAGCACTGGGGGCGGGGGCAGAGGCAGGTGGATCTCTGAGTTCGAGGCCAGTCTGGTCTACAGAGTGAGTTCCAGGACAGCCAGGGCTGTTACAGGACACTGTGTAACAAAATAAAAAAGGGAAAAAAAGTGGGGGTGGGGTGGGCATGGGTCTGCTGCATTGAATCCACAGTTGTGCCTGCAGTGTTAAGCCATGCTCTATGCTGCTGTGAGTTGGGCTCAAGCTTTGGGTTGTTGCTGTTAAGACAGTGTATAAAATAGAGAAAATGGTTTATTAGGGGCTGGAGAGATGGCTCAGAGGTTGAGAGCACTGACTTCTCTTCCAGAGGTCCTGAGTTCAAATCCCAGCAACCACATGGTGGCTCACAGCCATCTGTAATGAGATCTGGCGCCCTCTTCTGGCCAGCAAGCATACAGACAGAACACTGTATACATAATAAATACATCTTTTTTTTTCTTTTTTCTTTTTTTGGTTTTTTTTCGAGACAGGGTTTCTCTGCAGCTTTTTTAGAGCCTGTCCTGGAACTAGCTCTTGTAGACCAGGCTGGCCTCGAACTCACAGAGATCCACCTGCCTCTGCCTCCCGAGTGCTGGGATTAAAGGCGTGCGCCACCACTGCCCGGCATAAAGGAAGGGATAGGTTTTCTGTGCCCCCATAATAGGTTTCTCCACCAATGCAGTAAGTCAGATCAAGTCCAATTGAAAAAGTAGAACAGGTTTATTTGAGCAAAGCAACTGCCAGGTGGGTTCTCCAGTCCCAGAGATGGAGGTCAGAGAAGCCACATGCCAGACTAAAGCAGGGAGATTATATAGCTCGTAGGCAAAGGGCTATGACGTGTCTGCCACAAGTTGGGTTTGTGCCCAAATATGATCAAAAGCTGATCGCTTTAGGCGGGGGTTCAGGCTGCTGGCAACTTCAGGGGAAGAGCTACCATAGCCACCAAGAATGTGGACCTGGGCTTTTTGGTGCCTTTTCTTTGTTCAGAGATTCCAGAATGGGCAGGGTTTGGAGAGACAGGGATGGGGCTTCTCAGACCACGCAGGAAGGAGCTGCAGGAAGGAGCTGCAGGAGCGAGTGGAGGCTCCACCCAAAGAGGAAGGGTGGAAAGAAGGAAATCCTGACATGCTGGGGACTACATACTGTAATACCAGTACTTGGGAGACTGACCTAGGGAGATTACCACATATCCAAGGCCAGCTTGATCTATAGAGAATCCCAGTTGTGAGACCCTGTCTGCAAACAAAACACAACATAATACAGTAAGATAAAATAATCAGTCTCCAGAAAGCTCATATATGCTGTTGGCTGGCTGGTGGGTAAGTTGCTCAACTTAGGGTTGAGAAGGTTTGTGGATGAGACTCACAGAACAGAACTGCTGTCTGAGACAGCAGACTGGAAGCGTCTTACATTGTTTCTGTTGTTTCCTAGCATTTAAGATGGCAGTTCGCACGGCTCAAGAGGAAGATGCTTGTAGCTGCCGATTTCCAGAGGAAGAAGAAGGAGGAGGAGGCTACGAGCTATGAGTTGACATCCCAGGAGGCGTGGGGATCCTCAGAAGGCAAGGAGCAGCACAAGGACCCACTGTCCTGTTCTCAAACACCATCCCAGACAATACGTAGGCGTGAACCCCATCCAAACCTCTTCTAATGATAATGTATTGGTTTTTACCATTTAAAACATTTTTATCTTCAAGCTTTATGTGTATGAGTATCTTGCCTGCATGGATGTGTGTGTGTGCATGCAAACACACACACCATGTGGATTCCTGATGCCAGCAGAGGCCAGAAGAGAGGTTGCTGAATCCTCAGGAATTGGAGCTAAAGATGGTTGTGAACCACCACGTGGGTGCTGGGAACCAAATCTGTGTTCTTTGCAAGGGCAAAGTGTCTTAACCACTGAGCCATCTCCAGCCCTGCCCTTGACATTTTTAATAGGACTGTGGGAAGAAAAGGAATGAAAGACCAATTTCTAGGTCTCCTTAACAAGATATATATGGCTGGGCATGGTGGTGCACACCTTTAATCCCAGCACTAGGGAGGCAGAGGAAAATGGATCTTTGTGAGTTCAAGACCTTAGTTTACATAGTGAGTTCCAGGACAGGACAGCCAGGGCTATATAGAGAAACCTTATCTTGAAAGACAAACAACAAAAAACTAACTCCCCAGAAGAACCCCAATCTAGATATAGATTATATGGATATATAGGTATATATAATTTAATCTAAAGAAAAAGATACTTTAAATTGGATCACATGGACCAATGGTCCAGCTAAAATCATTGTAAGATCAGTTTAGGTGTGTATGTGTGAGTTTGTGTGTACGTGTGCGTGTGTGAGGATCTGTGTGGTATGTGTATATATGACACATGTTATAAGATGCAGTATGTTTCCCCCACCGAATTCCCCTGTTTTCTCACTTTCTACGACACCTCCCTCCACTGTCTGGTGACGGTGATGGGGAGGCCCCCTGTCCCTGTCTGGAAAGGCCTGTCAGAGTTTGAGGGGGCTCTTCGGAGGAGTTCAAACGTCTGCCTGTGTCCCATCCCTCCCCACACTTCTGCCTGTCACTCTGTGTCAGGCTCATCAGTAAACAGGCCTTGCAGGAAAGGCACAAAGCACTGTGAGGAGGGACACAGCAGTGACCTCACTGGAGCGAGGCTCCCAACGCCCCCCTCCCACATTGCCATGCTCAAACATGGCTGCTGCTTCTTTTCTATGGTCCTGTACAGCTGGAGAGCTAAAATTGGTTTTCAATTTATTTATTTTCGAGAGCAGATCTCACCGTGTAGCCTTGGCTTGTGTAGCCCTGGCTGGACTGGAACTCACTATGTAGATCAGGTTGGCCTAGAGGTCATAGAAATCCACCTGCCTCTGCCTCCCAAGTGCTGGGACTAAAACTGCAAGAGCATACCCAGCTAGCCTTTCAATTTTTTAAAACTATAAACTGGTCCATTAGCTCAGGCTTATTATTAACTCTTACAACTTATATTAGCTCATTATTCTTATCCGTGTTAGCCACATTAGCCTTTCAATTTTTAAAAGCACCTAAAAATATAAAAATTGGTGATCTTGCAAAATTTGAGCCTCTTCCCTCTCTCTCATTTTTCTCTTGATTCCAAGAATCCTCATCTTGTGGTGAGGTACCCTGGAACAGTGCTGAGTGTCCTGAGCTTCCTGGTGTGGTGCCTATCGTGCCGTGTGGAGGTGGCTGTGAGCTGCTGTAGTCTTCAGAATTGTATTATAGCTCCTGCTGCTGTGTGTGGCACCCAGGGCATCCCTTCTGCAGAGACCGCCCACCATCATTGACAAGTCTGTCCTCTCCAGAGCTACTTTCGGGTTCTTCAGCCGCTGTGCGGCTACCATGCTCTTTTACTGTTGCCTGGGGAGGAGAGTCACGAGGGAGACAGCCTGAAAGTCGAATTTCTGGGTCTTCAAGCAGGTGCCTTGATCAGTCAGGATGGGCCAGGTTATGCAGTAATAACAAACGACCCCCGCAGATCCCAATGGAGCCTAGCAAGATGGAGGTGGATTTCCTTAGGAATGTGTGTGGTGGTGTGAGCCGGAGGTCAACCTCGAGATTCTGTTCCTCAGATCTCTTACTGAGCTCGGACTTGGCCCCCTGGCCCAGAAGCCCCAGGGTTCTCCCAGGCTCCACTTCTCCCAGGACTGGAATTACAAGCAAGTGTGACCATACTTGACTTTTTCACTTGCGTTCTGAGAACTGAACTCAGGTCCTTGTGCTTGGACAGCAAGCACTTAAGTGGCCAAGCATCTTCCTCGTTCCCCCTGACTCATCTCTTACTGTGATGGCAGGCCCATTCCAGCTGTGGCCTTGTGTCTGCTATGAGGTCATGCTTTGAACGCTTGTCTCCCAGCTGGTGGCTGCGGAACCTTTAGGAGGTGAGCCTGGATGACGAGAGACTTAGAGCAGCCCCTTGAGAGTTCTACACACCCTTGGTCCCCGCCTGCTCTCTCTGCTTCCTGATCCACTCAGCATGAAGGGTCTTTCTTTCCATGTCTGCTCCTGCTGCCGTGAATGCCACCATGTGCTCCTGCTACCATGCCTTCTCCACTGCGATGGACCAAAATCCCCCTGAGACCATGAGCCCAAACAAACCTTTCTTTCCTCAGACTGTTCTGGCTTGGCCACGGCATAAACAGTGCCTGTGTCCTCCGTGAGCATCTCTGGGACCTGGGCAAGGGAGCAGCTTCTACTTAAAATGTTGGACATTTATGGCAAAAGGGGACTTGTCACTTCAGAACATGTATGACTAGTTAGTTAGGTGCTAAGCTTTGCAGCTGCGCACGTAACTGAGCCAGGCAAAAAATATAATAATTAGGTGAGTATGGTGGCACATGCTTTTCCCAGCGCTGGTCTCATTCATGCTGCTGCCTTCTTGCCACCATCCAGCTGCTTTAGTGACTGACATCCTCCCTGCCCTTAGCTCCTATTAGATCCCCTGATTTTGTTGGTTTGGTGGTGCAGATGGCATTTCCTGTGATCTTGTTTTGCATTTCTTGACAGATGAGTGTCCTGTCACATAGTCATATACTGTTCGATCCCTTTGAGAAGAAAGAGGTAGCTGGGAATGCTAATGCATGCCTTTAACCCAGGCTACGCAGAGAGACCTTGTCTCAAAAAAATTAAATTAAATAAAAAAAATATTTGTTTTTTATTTACATATATGCCTGTGTGTTATGTGCATCACATGCATGTCAGTGCCCACAAAGGCCAGAAGAGGGTGAATCTCCTGGGAACTAGAGTCACAGGAGGTGTGAGCTGCCTCACAGGGATGCTGGGTACAGAACCCCTGTCCTATGCAGAGCAGCCAGTGTTCTCAACCCTGAGCCATCTTCCTGCCCTTCATGTTTCTCCTCCTCCTCCTTCTCCTCCTTCTTTTCCTTCCTCTTCCTCTTCTTTTTGTTTTTTGTTTTTCGAGACAGGGTTTCTCTGCAGCTTTGGAGCCTGTCCTGGAACTTGCACAACTTTTGCTTCCACTGGTCAGAGGATTTACACAAAGACCAATCACAGACCTCCTGCTGCACCCGTCACTCGCTCTGCAGAGCCCTCAGGGTTGACAGTCCTCCCTCAGGTCCCTGTTGTGAAAGTAGCTGATGGGAGAACTGGGCCTCCAGTTTCTAGAAGCTAATCTTAGAGTGTGTCTTCCAAGGCCAATGCAGGGCCTGTGGGGCAGCCACACCTGGAGCATGAGTCTGAACTCAGCTGCAGGGGTCCTTACAGCTGGGGTGAAGGGTTCCTCAGAGTGGGAGGGGAGGATCTGAACACCTGGGCTGTCTTAAAGGCAGTCTGGTTGTCTGCCAAATGTTTTCTTGACTGGTGGTTTCCTATTAGAGGTAGCCAGGCAGAAGGGAACTGACACCCCAGCTCAATGGCTGAGTGGTTTGTTTCACACAGTTCAAGTTATTTCAAGAAAAATTACTTTGTAGGCGACATCAACATTCTGGAACTTGCCTACTGCACTGTCAAATGCCCTTAGGGAGAGCAGGGTCCTCCACTTACAGATATCAGTTTTGTTAGGATGAAGATTTATTGTGTTACTTTACTATGTGTAAAATGTACGTGTCCATGTCTGTGTGCAGGTATGTGCCTGTGGGTGCAGTTTCTCTCAGGGGCCTGAAGGGGGCGTCAGATTGCCTGGGATGGCGTTACAGGTGGTTGTGAGTCACCCGGATCCAGATGCTCTGTAAGATCAGTATGAACTTAACCACCCAGATGTCTCCAGCACCCGTTAGAATTTTGGAAATTTAGAAAAATTTCTAAGGCTTTTTGCTTTGCTGTGCTGTTAAATGGTGTGTTTTGTTGCTGGAGGCAGAGGGCATGCCCAGCAACCTCTCAGACAGCCTTTCTCATCACTTCTGATAGGAGAAACATTCTTTTCCTCGTTGGCAGCCAATTTGTTTACGAAGACAGCTGTTTCTTCCTTTTCTAGTCCATTGTTTCTCACTCTTGATGGAAGCAGAAGCGCTAGAACTTGTTTCAGTAGGATAGTCTTTTCTGCTCTGACAGAGACAAGGGAATGTTCCTTGAGCAGGCTAGGATACTCCCCTCCTATTCTTGGTTTGTGCAGAGAATTTTTTCTCCTTCATCTTTGTCTTCTTTTTCTTTTTTGGGGGGGAGGGGCATTTAGGAAATAGGAGACCACATAGCCCAGGCTAGCCTTAAACTTGGTAAGTAGTAAAATAGGATGTTGATATCTTGGTCACCTGCCTCAGTTTCCCACGGGCTGGGATTACCAATGTGAGTGCCTCCATTTCTGTTTATTTCTTTATTTGATTGAGATGGGCTACATATCCATGTAGCCCTGGCTGTCCCGGAACTTGTTCTGTAGACCTGGCTGGCCTCAAACTCAGAGACCCGCCCCTGTCTCTGTCTCTGCCTCTGCCTCCCGAGTGCTGGGATTAAAGGTGTGTGCCACCACTGCCCGGCAGTTCTTAATTTTCCTAACAAATTTCTTTGTTTTGTTACACAGATTATCAGTTTTTTACCAGGCTGGAACTGCCAGGATTAAGGATCCTCTTGCCTTAGCTTTCTGAGTAGCTGGGACAACAGATAAATCACCTGCCTGGAAATCCTGTCGATTCTAATGTGACACCTCTTGCCTTTGGGCACTTGGTGTCCTGGTCTGTGTGTGCCACTGCCCACATGTGACGAAGCCCTCTGACCTCTCCAGTATGGTGCATCCGGGGTAACCGAGTTAGATTCTCGTTTGTTCCCAACTAGGGACACAGAAAACACACAGCCTGTGCTTATCGAATGGGGGCTGTGTTAGCTGCCTTCCCATCCCTGAGACAGAGCACCTCAGAGACGCTGAGGGGAGAGAAGCTTTGCTGGATTCTATTGTGGTAGGGAAGGCATGGCAGCACGAGCGATCCATCTTTGGCCACGGCAGGAATATGTTATACGGTTCCTCACCTGTTGATGGTTAGCACCGGAGGCTGGTCTAACCTCCACAGGCCCATCCTGAATGGCCCGCATCTCCTAGCTACGTCCCACATCCAAAAGTTCTATAATCTACCGAAACAGCACTGCCAGCTGTGGACCAAGTGCTCAGAACATGTGCCTGTATGGAACGTTCCAGATTCAACCCACAGCAGACGGTGTTCACTTTCTAGACTGTGTGACGCCCTTGTCATAGCGTATTTTGGCATCGCATATGAGTAAGTGGAAAACACAGGAACTTGGGATGTGCGTCACTGTCCCCTCAGCAGATAACAGCAAAGGACAATGGAGATGGGAGAAGGTAGTTTAGGCAACCCAATAATCCGTTTTAATAGAATAAATATACATTTCAATGACACAAGTAAATGAAATCATTTAAGCTTTCGGGTTCTTAAAAACAAGCCCCCATTATTTCGGAAACAGATTTTGATTTTGTTCTTAGCAGAAGATGCTCTCTGATGGAAACTTTAGATCTCAGGGATGCCTGGCTACTTAAGTGGGTGTCTTTGCTGTGCCAAGCACATGTTTCCGTTGTGGGTAGGAGGCACCGCAGATCACGGCCAGCGAGGCCCCGTGCGTTCTGCATGTGTTGGGGTTAGAACAGTGATCGTTATCAGTGCCTTTACAAAAAAGGCTATCATGAAGCCCGAGATCATCTTTAAAGAAAAACAAAGACTAAAAATGAGAGTGTTGTGCATGGCGTGTGGGTACGTGTGCAAGTAAGCACATGTGGAGGCCAACTCATGGCCAGCTGTATTCCTTGATAGCCCTGTGCCTTGTTTTTGAGACAGGGTCTCTCCCTGTAACTGGAGCTCACTGACTGGCTAGTCCGGCTGGCCAGCAAGCTTTGGGGACCCCACTGTCTCTACCTTCCTAGTATTAGGATTTCAGGTGTGAAGCTGTGCCCAGATTGTTCTGTGGGGCAGGGGGAATCAGACTCAGACTTTGCTTGCTTGTACCACACACAGTTTAGTTGACTAAGCCATATCTCCAGCCCAAGACATGTTTAAAAAGTTTGTCTTAACTGCATCCCCAAACTTGAGGCCTCACTCTGTACCCCAAGAAGCCTAGTTTGGCCATCTGTCTTGAAAAGCCAATTAAGGAAGCCAAATTCAAAGTTAAAAAAAAAAAAAAGTCACGCCAGGACTGGTGGCACACACCTTTAATCCCAGCACTCAGAAGGCAGAGGCAGGTGACTCTCTGAGTTCAAGACCAGCCTGGGTTACACAGAAAGACTGTCTTTAAAAAAAAAAAAAAGGCAGAAAAAGGCAATCCAATGCAGCCACAGTGGGGAGAGGGATGGAGAAATGTTGCCATCTTCACGAGTTCTATAGAGAGATTGAAACAAATACAGGGCCAGGGATGCGCACAGTTAAGCGGTCTCTGCTAAGGTAAGGTCCCGCACCAGGCTTCAGTCTTTACCTCTTCCCAGGTGCGATTCCAGAGGAAATTCCAGTTTACTGGATCCACAGTTTCTGATAGTGAGATTGAGGGAACACACGGGTCTACGCCAAGCCACGTACAACATCTGCCCACTAGGATGACTCACGAAGCAACATGCCATTCTTGCTCAATATTGGAAATGTGTTGGTTCCAAGCATGCTACAGATTCTGATCTGGACCTGAGCAAGGTGCGGGCCTACGGTCCAAGAATTTGGGTCAGGGGCTGAGGCAGGAGGCCCATGTACTTGAGGGCAGCCTGGAACACACAATGAGACCATGTTCTCAGCTCTCCCCGCTCAAAAAAAAATCAGTTCATGTTTTAAATTCTTTTTCCACCAATAACTAACTTATTCACTACATAAAAGAACGCCGATGCCAACACATTTACAGAAAGAGCTGGCGTGAACCAGGACGATTCCCACTTCGGGTCAGAGCTACTGAGGCATCCGCTTCCCATACGGCACCTCGCTAAGATAAAGAGCCGCCAAGCCAAACTCCTTCCCAAATGAGAACTCCGAGTCAGGGGAACTGGACCGGTGAACCAGAGCCACACCAGGGCACAAGCTCTCTAGAAGGACCCTTCATGGCGCACAGTGTTCCTGAGGCTCTCCTGGGTGCTGGGACTAGACATTGAGCCAGCCCCAGGGCAGCTGGATGCGACGCTGGCGGATGGCTTTGTGCCTGGTGTCTGCAGACTGAGGGTATAGGGAGCTCGTTCTAGCAAGCTGAGATGAGCTTCAGGTGTGCTGGGGTCGGAGGTCACAGAGCACTGCCGGGCCAGGGCAAGGGTGAGATCGGGGAGAGAACTCGTGAGCAGGGACCAGGTGTCCGCATCATGCATCATGTACGCTAAAGGCAGCAGCTGGGATCTTAACCTGTTGAGCTCTGGAAGCCCTGGGAGGAATCTGATGGGGTTTACAGTTTAAAAACGACCTCCTCGACTGCAAGAAAAACGGATTCAAGAGAGTCATAAGCAGGCACAGATGCTGGGGGACAGTGCGAGAGCCCAATGCGAGGACGGACAAGGGAGCTGGGCAGGGCTGTGCCATGGCTGGGACAGCTGAGGGGTAGAGGTAGTCATTGGACACCCTAACGCTAAGCTGGGGGTGGAGGAGAGCGCCGGTCACTGGCACCTCTGAGAGTGGTTAGGGTCGAGTGCAGGAAGGACAAGCAAGGGAACAACTGAGCCCGAGTGACTCAGCGACAGCTCTGAAGTCTGCTCTTCATTCGGTTGAGAACCTGCAAGGGGGTCTCTGGCGTAAGATTCAAGCTGGCCGTCACCTACCGGTTTGCTTCCCATGGCTTGCTCAGTCTGCTTTCTCACACAGCTCAGGATCAACCGCCTAGGGATGGCACCACCCACACCCATCATCCATCAAGAGAATATTCCACAGACTTGCTTGTAGTGGGATGGAGGCATTTTCTCAGTTGCAGTTCCCTCTTCCCAGATGACCCTATCTTGTATTAAAAACTAACTGGTACAACTGACCCCTTTATGTGACACATTAAACACACTGCTATCAATCTATAACCTGATCACTGGCGGCGCAGGACTTTAGTACCAGCACTCAGAAGACAGAAAAGCAGGCAGATCTGCTTCTGTTTGAGGCCAGCTGGCTCTGTTCTACCCCTAACACCTCGTTACCAACACAACATAAAACACGATACAATGCTGAGAAGTCCCACGATCTTTAATACGCTCAGTTTTAAAGTTCAGTCTTTAAAATACCCAGCATCTCTTTTAAAAGTCCAGAGTCTCCTAACTGTGGGCTCCCGTAAAATAAAAAATAAGTTATGTGCTTCATTACTCCAAAAAGGCAGGACACAATTATAGCAAAGCAAAAAGCCAACATCCAGCAATGCAACTATCTCGTGTCCCCGCAGGCTGCACCTCTGTTGAAAACACCTCTGTGGTCATAAACTGCAATCTAATCCCAAGTTGGCGGTATTAGAAGGCCAGCAGGTCTTGAGGGCGAAGCCTTCAGGTGTGGAATCAGCACCGCTGCAAAAGTCTGAATGGACAGAGCTACAAGCGTCCGTCTATGAACCCGAAATGAGCTCCTACCATACTTTTAGAGGCTCCTGCTGGCTCATGCCACACCTGCTACTTTCCCCCACTGTCCTTGGTGGTTGTCCCACAGTCCCCGGATCTCCAGTAAGATGGAATATCCACCACATCTGAGGTTGTACTTCACCAGTGGCCTTTCCTGACATCTTCAAGGACGGACCCTACCCCCGGATGCCTCAGCCTCTCTCCTTGACCACTTCAGACCCGCGGTCTCCATCCTCACCAATTCCTGCTCCTGGCTGCACAGGTTCGAACCTCAGCTACTCTCCCTGACCCCTTCGTGCCACCAAGTCTCGTGCCCACAGGACACCCTTGCACGTAACCAAGTTCGCTTCTAGGTTGAGGTGCAGCCTCGGCACTCTCTGAGGCACAGCTCCTGTGTGCTGGCCCTGAGGAAACTTCCCCGGAGAGGTCACCTCAGCGATGCTGGCCTCTTATTAATCCCAGCTGATGCCCCGGTTGCAGCGGACCAGAAACCACAGATTCTTAATTCCAATTGAGCACACAAATGGCCCTGGTAGAACCTTTGCTTGCCTCTGAAACCTCACAAGCTAGGCCGCCTTTGCTCATTTCTCTCAATCCTCTTACCTTCCAAGATCCCACAAAACAGTGCTGAGCGCTCAATGGCTTTTTCAACCCATAGCTCTATACACTTCCAAAATCCTCCCCAAGACAATGTTGTCAGGTTTGTCGCCACGATACCCTGCAACCTGGTATCAGTTGTCTTCATTTGGTTCCTGTTGCTGTGGTAACACCAAATGTTGTAGGAGGCCAATAGTTTGTTCCCGGCTGCTCAGACCCGAAATAACCACACAGAAACTATACTATTTGCAATACTGTCTGGCTAATAGCTTAAGCGTATTTCTGGCTAACTCTTACATCTTAATTTAACCCATCTCCATTAACCTGTGTGTTGCCACATGGCTGTGGCTTACTGGGTAAAGTTTCATCCCCAGCATCTGTCTCCAGAGGGGCTACATGACTTCTCACTGACTCTGCCTTCTTTCTCCCAGCATTCAGTTTAGTTTTCCCTGCCTATCTCTGGTCTGCCCTGCTATAGGCTCAAGCCAGTTTTCTTTATTCATTAATGGTAATCACGGCATACAAAGGGGAATCCCACATCAACCAAAGACCTCTTAGGAGAAGTTGAGGTTTGACTTAGAGGGTATGGTCCACCATCAAGCCCAGGCAGTTGACTTACAGGGTATGGTCCACCATCAAGCCCAGGCAGTTGACTTACAGGGTATGGTCCACCATCAAGCCCAGGCAGGGGGAACTCAAGCAGGAGCAGAGGCAAGAGCCACAAAGGGCTGCTGCTGACTGGTTTGCTCCCCATGGCTCAGTTAGCCTGCTTTCTTATATAACCCAGGAGGCACCGCCTCCCCTCCCCCATCAATCATCAGTCAATAAAACACCCCACAGACCTACCCACAGGCTAACCTGATGTAGGCATTTTCTCAATTGAGGTCTTCTTCCCAGATGGCGACAGCCTATGTCAAGTTGGCAAAACCCTAGTGGGCACCACAGTAATTGTCCAAACAGACTAAGGCGACACCCCTGCCAGCTTGACAAAGCCTAGCTCTTTTCCAGTGCGTGCAAGGTGGCTCCCTGGGACTGCCCTGGTAGAGGACCCATTTTTCCCTCCTGGGCACCTCTCCCAGCCCTCACTTTACCCACCTCATTACCCTAAAGCCCTTTGTGTGAGGAGCAGAGGGGACATAGACATGAAGATCCCTTATGTTCCAACCCGTTTAAAGCTGCTGCTAGGTAGAGGAGACTTTCCTTTTGTTTTCCTTATTTTTGCCTTTCAGATGGGTCTTGACATGCAGCTCAGGCTGGCCCTCTAGAACTGGAGACTCTAGAATGTGGGTCAGATCCCACAGCCTGAATCAGGCAGCTGTCTTGCTGCAAGCCTTTGGTCACTTGGAGCATCTTGTCTTAACGGGTGCCACAAATGGCTGCAGGCTGTGATGGTTTTTTTCAGAGAACGCAGAGGAGAGATCAAAGGGGTTTTGGTACGAGGAACCTGCTGTACCCCAAACACAACCTCTTGTGTATCAATCAGTAAATATGCTTCTGAAAGGAGGTTTGAGGTTCAGGTCACAGAAATGTTCCTCTCTGCTGCCAGAAAGCCTAAAATTACATTCTCGAGTGACTCTCTGTGTCCCACCACCATGTGTGTATTTGTCTGCGTACATTGTGTGTATGCCCACCATGTGTATGCCTAGTGCCTGCAAGGGCCAGAGAGGGTATGAGAGCCCCCTGAAACTAGAGTTATGGATGGTTGTGAGCAATCATGGTTGCTGGGAACTGAACCCAGGTCCTCTGTAGAAGCAACAAGTGTTCTTGACAGCTGACCATCTTCCCACTTTAAATGACTCTCCTCTCCTCTCTAGACCCGCCGTGCTGGTTCTCCACACACAGTGTTGTTTCTCTCTGGTGCTCTTTTCCAGCTTGAGCCCCCATCTTGGTCTGAGCCCCTTTGACCACAACAAACCTCACTCCTGAAGGGAATTAAGAATCACACATCAGCTTCTTTCCCAGCTGATCGCTGCTGTTCTTGTTTATATCAATATGACAGATCCTCCGTTTTAGCCTCCTGTGTGCTGGGATTGTTCGTGTGCGTCACCGGTCAGCCTCAATGGCACTGTAAGACACACTACAGGGGGAAGGAGGTGCAGCTCCTGAATTAAGCTCTGAGTTATTTTTGGAAGACTGCCCGCTGCCATCTCTTATATTCTGGAATGTCTGAACAAAGAAAGGCATGTGGCTGCGAGGACCCAGGGGGTTTGAATTGTATTGACCAAGTGAAGCAGTTGATTAAGGTGTTAGATGTGTTTTTTCTAAAGATTTGTCTCCTCCTGGAGCATTCTGGGAAATCCTCCGACAAGGCTATGGATGAAGAAAAAGACAGAGCCAGCCTGAGACTTGAACTGCTCCACATGGTCCACACAGATCACTCAGATTGGAGGACAGTTAAGAGGCTTAACGTCTAGAATTTGAAAGTATCTCGGCTATAATGTTTTTAGTCTAATTTATACAAGTCATTTTAAATAAAGTGACTGCTTCTCTCTTGAGGATGGACAGGCTGATGGTTGCTTGGACGAGCTACACCAGCTCGATTCTGCCAAGGGTACTGCCTCTTTTTTTTTTTTTTTTAAATAAGTTATTCCCCCTAAACTTTTTAACTCTGTGTGTGTGTGTGTGTGTGTGTGTGTGTGTGTGTGTGTGTGTGTGTGTGTGTGCAGGGTCTGAGGAGGCCAGAAGAGGGTGTCAGGTCCCTGGAGAGGGAGTTACAGGTGCATATGAGCCACCCAGTCTTATGTGGGTGCTGGGAACCAAACTTCTGCCCTCTGGAAGAGCGGCCAGTGTCCTTAACCACAGAACCACCTCTCCAGCTTCCCTGCCTTTTGTTTCAGACAGGGTCTCACGTGGCGCAGGCCGGGTTTGAACTCTCACTGTACCTGAGGATGACAAACTACTGATCCTTCTCCCTCTCCTCAAACGTGCTGGGGTTCTGGGTGTGTGCTACTTAGCAGAGCTGAGGATGGAACCTGGGGCATCGTGTATGTAGGCAATCAGCCTACTAAGCTATGGCCTTTTTTGGTACTGGCATTGATATTGATCTAGGGTCGCTATGTAGGTAGTGGGTCGGTTTAGGGTGTTGGTGTGGTTTGGCATGAGCATTGGAGCCAGGGTTGATATTGGCTTGGCGTTGCGTTTGCTTCCTGGTGTTGATATCACTTTAGTATTTCTGTCCAGGCTGTGTTTAAGGTGGGGAAATTTGAAGAGTTTCTATGTTCACTTAACTCCTTCGTGGGAGTGGTAAGGCAAGCCACAGAGGAAATCCTACTGCTGGTGAAATGTCATCAAGTGGACACTTGCCACCAAGCCCTGAGTCTGAGGAAGGGGCAGGTACCAGCTTCAGGCAGATAGATAATTGGGGACTGTTCAGAAAGTTGGTATGGCTGCCTCCTATCTCTGTGTGACTAATTCAACCTGTGATGTGCTTCTTCGAAATTTAAGAAAACAGGAAGTTCCCCAGCAGATTAAGACCCAGGTGCCAGATTTGCTTCTCTGAATTGCACCAGAGCTGAGGCAGCTCCCGCTGGCTAAATAGAGGTCTTATCACAACTCACGGGAAATCTACCTGGCAGAACTTCAGGCTATCTTGATAAGAACTGAACTCTGACGTCAGGGCTGACTGGCCACCCTGTGTTCCAGTAGGCCAGACAAGGATGCCACCCTCCCCTCACATCATGAAGCTCCTGAAATGGAGCTCACTTCAAAGATGATTGCCGGCCTCTTGGAGGGGCTAGAGGACTACACCCCGCAATATATGTGCTTCCTGTCCTCAAAAACAGGAGAAAGATGGGTGTCCCTGGGAAGAGCTTGTGTCCCAGCTTCCGGTCTGCGGGATGGCTGGTAGAAGTCCCCCCTCCCCGGAGACTCTCTTGAGACCTTTGGTCGACTGCTTTACTCCCCCTACGACTTTATTTTCATGTTTTATTAGGATATATTGATTATTCCTAATAATGGGCTCATTATACCATCTGTATGTATGTAATGTTTTCCTGACAAGTTCATATATCCCTTTCCTCCTCCCCCTCCCTTGAATCCCCTTCCTGTCCCAACTAGCCCCCTACTTTCTTTTGTGTCCTTACGTATGCACCACGCATGACTCAACGGGCTCCATTAGGTTTAAAGGCGCAGCTACACCACAGAGGAAAAGGGCTCTCCTGCCCCCAGCGACCACTAACTGCATTTAGGTTCTCAGGGAGACGTGGGGCCCGGTGAGCTCCCCAGTTCCGCAACACGCATCGGGAAAACGCCTCCACAGCGACATCTAGAGTAGAGTTTGAGCTCTGCACCAGGCTGTTGAGCAGCACTCTCAGCCCGGTAGATTTTTCTCCAAACTCTTTTTTCTGTGCTTTAATAATGCTGCATGACAGACACGTTTAAGAATCAGCGATAAGCAGCGGTAATCAGAATTACTCTGAAATTAAAAGAGATGAAAACAAACCACCCGCATGTGTCCTTTACTGTGCAAGTTAGACACAGTTGTTAAAAGATAGCACAAGCCAGGCATTGGTGGCACATGCCTTCGGAAGGTAGAGGCGGGTGGATCTCTGTGAGGTCGAGGCCAGCCTGATCTAAAACAGCTAGTTCCAGGACAGGCTCCAAAGCTACACAGAGAAACTCTGTCTTGAAAAACAAAAACCAAAAACAAAAATAAAATAAAACCAAAACCCAGCAGAACACTTGCCTGGCAGGGGACACCATGATCACAAGGTGGTTTCCCAGAATGAAGCTCGTCATTTGCCCTTTGATGTGCTGACCCCTGTGATTTCCCCACATGTGGGAAACTTAACTGCACAGTCTGTGGTAGTGGGGGACTGCATTCACACTCTCGCCTAACAAAAAGATTTTTAGAAGCCCAACATAATAAAAGTTTGCAGTAGAGATTGGAGAGACAGCTCAGCCGTTAAGAGCACTTTCTGCTCTTGCTCAGGACCCAAGTCCAGGCATCTATATGATGGCTCATAACTGTCTCTTAGTTCTAGTTCCAGGGGATCTGATGCCATCTTCTGGCCTCCCTGGGAACTGCATGAAGACAGTTATTCTCTGTCTCTACACACACACACACACACACACACACACACACACACACACACACACACGAGCAGTCAAAAACACCATACAAATAATAATAGCGATGATGATGATGATGATAATAAATTCAGAACTATTTCCACTAAAAACACCATCCAAGTGGCTGGAGAGATGGCTTTGTGGCTGAGACCGCATCCTGCTCCTGCAGAGGAGCTGAGTTCAGTTCCCAGTACCCACGTCTGGTGGCTCATCTCAGTCTGTAACTCCAGCTCCAGGGGATCTGACACTCTCTTCTGACTTCTACAGGCACCTGCTTGCACTGGGTGTGCTTTTGCATAAGTAAATAAAACCAGAAAAGAAGGGAAAATATTAAAAGAAATACAGAACCGTAAAATGCGAACAGCAACAAAAGTGGTAATGTGTATATTCCGATATAAATATCAGAGGACAGTCATTCTGGGTTTAAAAGGGTTTAAAAGTGGTAATGCATATATTCTGATAGAAATATCAGAAGACAGTTGCTCTAGGATTCGTAAGGTTTTAAGAATCACAGAACCAGAAAAGCCCAATGTGCAGTCACAAGCACCATATTTGTCTTGTCCTCATGTACAGAGCCTTTCTGGTGGGGGACGACATGTGTGTAGTTCTTTGCTGAGACCTAAACCTGGTTTCGTCAACAAACAAACAGATGTCAGGTTGTTGAGCGAGCTCCTGGATCTTGCTTAACTGTGTTTAGTCTCCAGGGGGCTCTGGGTCCTTCTTTCCTTCTTCCCCTCCCCCATTTTTCCCTGATGTCACTTAGCGTGACGCTAAATATAAATATTTGACACCCACATGCTGCCACACTGGCTGGTGGGAACTGGAAAGAACAACCCCCCTCTACCACAAGAGGGCAGTAGACACCAGCAGCGAGTGGGGGGCTAGCTGGGAATGGGGAGACTCCAGGATGAACTGGAGTCGTGGGGTGACCTAGTTCATACCCATTCTCCTGGGGACAAAAAGACAGTCGGGGACATACTGAGATCACACTGTTGGCCAGGGTCCAACAAAGGCTAACTTGTTCTCAATTAGGCAATTGCTCTCAGCTGGAACCAGGAAGCTAATTCTTAGGGGAGCTCTGGCTGTGGTGATATTCAGGTGTAGTTCCAGCAAGGGGGAGGTGGAGACAGGTGGACCAGTGGACGCATGGTGCGTGCTGGCCAGCCAGCCTACCCTACTCAGTGAGTCCACCGGGCCAAAGAGAGACCTCACCTCAGAGAATCAGAGTGGATGACTCCTGAAGTAAGACACCTAACGTTGTCCTCCGGCCTCCACAGGCACCCGTCTGTTCACACACATGTGTAAATACACACGATACACACCACACACACACACACACACACACACACACACACACACACACACACACAGGATTTCTAAGACGAGATTCCTGCCAGGATAAAACAACTAAAGTTCTAGGAAAAGCACGATTGACCAAAGCAGACTCAAGAAGACAGGAAATGCATACACAAAACCACTGTTGGGGAAACTGAGGTAGAAGTAAAAATCCAGAGGCCCAGCTCACCCTTCACAGCCACAGAACAGAGTATTCCAATGTGTTCAGACTTCTGTGGGACACAGACACAGGCCTGGGAAGTGGAGGAAGCGCCCCATTACTGCCATGATAGATGATTTAAGTCTGCAGTGTGCACCTGTGTGCAGTACCTAAGGAGGCCAGAAGAGGGCAGAAGATTCCCCTGAAGCTAGGGTTATAGGGAGTTGTGAGTTGCTGTGTGCATGCTGGGACTTGAACCTGGGTCCTCTGCAAGAGCAGCTAGTGTTTTAACTGCTGAGCCATCTCTCAGCATCTGAAATTCTTGAACAAACTAGTAATTCTTGTGAATGAAACAGATTGGGCAATACAAGCCCTTGTCTCTTACTGCAAGAGCTACTTGCCAGTGTTAATTGTGTCAGATGGTAGTTATCTTCAGATTAATGATTGAGCAGTTATTGATTCCAACAGACCTTGCGCCCCTGGGCCTTCCACTTTCTGATACGGTATGCCCTAGCTCCCTGTCCTGCCATTAGCTCTGATTCACTCTCTCCCCTATGCGTTCAAGGGGTTGGGGTTCAGGGAGGGAAATTAGACCCACATATTCCATGCAGGGCTGGGGAAGACAGGCAGCTCAGTTGCTTGGGTGTGGGCTTGGCATGCATGGTTTCAGTACTGCTTTAGAATCAGGTGTGGTGGTGTACCGTAATCCTAGCCCTTGGAGGAAGGTAGAGGCAGGAGGATAGTTCAGAATCACTCTCTGCTACATAGTGAGTGGGAGGCCAGCCTGGGCTACTGAGGTCATCTTGGGCTACTGACGACCTGAATCTGATCCACATGAGAGACCTTACTCCTGTAAGCTGTCCACATTTGTATCATGGCATGTGTGTGTACATGCTCACACACATGAGTACACATGCACACGGGTACACACACACGAGTACACACACGAGTACACACACACATGAATACACACACATGAATACACACACAAGTACACACATGAGTACACACATGAGTACATACATGAGTACGAGTACACACACGAGTATGAGTAGACACACAAGCACCAGTACACACACGTGAGTACACACACATGAGTACACATACGAGTACACACACATGAGTACACACACATGAGTACATACACACGAGTACACACATGAGTACACACACAAGTACACATACGAGTACACACACAAGTACACACACACGAGTACACACACACGAGTACACACACATGAGTACACACACACAAATATAAAAGAAATATCATTTAAAAAATCTTGTCTTTAGCAAGGTGGTGGTGGTGCACACCTTTAATCCCAGAACTCCAGAGGCAGAGGCAGAGGCAGGTGGATTTCTGTGAGTTCAAGGCCAGCCTGGTCTACAGAGTGAATTCCAGGACTGTCAGGCTACACAAAAGAACTCTGTCTTGAAGGAAGAAAAAAGAATTTTGTGTTAAAACAAACAAGATTATTGTCACCATAGGTCCAATTTTAATAATTTTCTCTACATGCAAAACCCCCAGCGGTGCTGCGAGTCAGCCATCTGGCCAGTTAGCATGGTATAAAAAAGGAAACGAGGCAAAGCGAAGCACAATTAACCCTTTCAACTGTTTCCGGGCTTCGGGGCCATTTTCCTCACCGTCTGTCTCTCAGCGACCAGGGCGTTCTTCCTGTGAGCCCTGTGTGCTATAGACTCGGGCCTTGCTTCCTTCTTTCCCACTGCCTTTCTGCATAGACGACCCACAGAAAGGCTGTGCACACCTGCAGCCCCAGCGTTCAGGAGGCCAGGTCAGGAAAGGGGTGAGTCTGGGGCCAGCCTGGGTTTCATAGCAAAGCCCTCCTCCTCTTCCTCTCCTTTCTTTTTTCTTCTCCTCTCCCTCTTCTTTTCTTTTTCAAAGCAGGAGGCAGGGCTGGAGAGATGGCTCAGAAATTAAGGGCATGTGTACAGCAACTCACAACTTCCTACAGTTCCAGATCCTGGGGACTCAGCACCCCTTTCTGGTCTCTGTGGGCACCTGTACACACGTGGCATACACACAGAGACATCTACACATGCACATAAATAAAAACAAATCTTTTAATAAAAGGTATATTCTATTTCATATTTAAATGGGTTCCACCTTGAGAATTAGTTAGAAATGTAAAATCTCAGGCCATAATAAAATCCAAATCAGGACCTGCAATTATTAATATTTTTAGAATTGTGTGTGTGTGTTTGGGTGTACAATGTGTGCAAAAGCCTGTGGAGTCCAGAAGAGGGCAGGGGACCCCATGGCGCTGCAGTGCAGGAGTGTAAGCTGCTATGTGGATGTTGGCAATGAGCCTGGGTTCTCTGCAAGGGCAGTAAGCATCCTTAACCGCTGAGCCATCTCTTCAGCTCATTATTATCTCAAGAATAGTTAGGATACCATCTACCCTCATATCAAGATTTGTTTGTTGTTTCTTTGAGATGTTGTTTCTTCATCATACTGAAGATGATGGAGATGGTGGCATGGGGATGATGTCCAGATGGAGCAAGTATGAAGAGAGACTGCAGGCATCTTCTGGTCCAAGTCAGGATGCCAATCTTGCTACAGAATGAATAAGAACCATGACTCACCGGTGACACACCGGAGGCTGAGTCCAAACCTGGGTGCAGCACAGTTGGCACTGGGGAATTGCGGCAGGTGGGGCAGGTGGGGTAAGCAGGGCAGGTGGGATAGGCGGAGTAGGCGGGGCAGGTGGGACAGACAGGATAGGCGGGGTAGGCGGGGCAGGTGGGACAGACAGGATAGGCGGGGCAGGCGGGGTACGCAGGGTAGGAGGGCAGGCGGGGTAGGCGGGGCCACTTGAAGCTGCTGCATTTAGGAGAAAGGTGTTTGAGTGAAAGATGTGTGTGGCTGGAAACAGCTTAGGTGGGAAAGTGACCTAGCTGGACAGTGAAGGGACCCTGCCTAGACTGGGGGTCACTCTGCTCTTTGCCCAGATGAGAGGTTGGTACTTAGCCTCTGAGACCCTCCCACGTGCCACTTCCTGCTGATCCCAGTTTAGCGCATTCAGGCAACAGCTAGGGCAGCGCAGGAGTAATACTTCTTCCGCAGACACACACCGGGCATGAGAAGAGGCATGGCTCTCCTGTAGGGAGATCACATTTCCCTCTGAGCCTGAAGCTCAATGCCTCCATCTAAGTGGCATTGTCTTCAGTTTTGGGTCTGGGAATTGAACTCAGTCTCTCTTTGCTAGGCATGTTCCCAGATAGATTTACGCTACAGCCCTGAAGAAGCCTCGTTTTTAAATAATGATCACTGGCCCCAAGTTCACTTTTAATCTGCTTTAAATTCTTGAGGTGTATGTGTGCACTTTTGTGTGTGTGTGCATGCATGCGTGTGTGGCCTTGCTGGAACTGAAACCCAGGACCTGATATATGCTAGGCAAGCACTTTACTACTGAGATAATTCCTAGTGTGTGCTTTTACACACACGCACATACACACACACACACACACACACACACACACACACACGCACCCACGGTGGGGGGAGACTATGAGATGCCCTTCAGCCTCTGATCTTCCTGCTCTGACCTCCCTAGTGCTGGATTCCAGGTGTGACCACCGTACCCAGTCTCTGCCGTTGTGGGAACAGAACCCACGACCCCATGCATGATAGTTCGGCACTCCCAACAGAGCCCATGCCCCATGCCCGGAGCATTTCCTACAGTGCTCTCTTGTTGCCACAAATCTGCAAGTGGTCCACCTCATCGTGCGGGAGAGCCACTCCCTCCGTTCTGCTCATCCCCTACCCACACGAGCACTTCTCTAGCTCCATGTCACATTGGGGTTCCTTCGGGTGGGTACCACACAAAGGTGTCCCTGGCGTGGAAGGCTGCTTCCAGGTACACCAGATGGGGAAGCCCCCCCTCCAGTGACCTCATTCTGGAGGATGGTATGAAACTGGTATGAAACTGCCTGACCATTGTCTCTGTCATACCCACCCACAAAATTCCATCCCATGCCGCTTGGCAGTGAAGAACGGGCAATGTGCAGAGAGAAAGGAACACAGGCTCCCCACAAGGACAGCCAGATCTGAGTCTTCTCTTGAAAATTACTTTCTGAACTCCAGGCCCAAGAACAAACCCCAAGCAACATGATAGTCTGAGGCATGTCAGGGTGTGCTGACCGGGGTCTGGTGTCTGGCGGAAGGAGAGGCAGGAGAGGCCGGAGAGCAGGAAGGATGATGCTTCCTGCTGGGAGCCCTGATGTTGCAGCAGCTGGAAACCTCCACTCTCCTTGCTGCCAACTGTCTTTAGAGCCGAGACTTTGGGATGTGGTGTGGCTTTTGGTAACTGGAGAAAGAGTGTAAAGCCATCCTGTTTAACCTCAAACCAGTGTGACGTGGGTCCTCGGGCAACACCCACCGCAGCCTGCTGTGCTCTTTAAGGACAATTTATTTGTTTATATTTTATTTGCTTATATTTATTTTATGTATATGTGTGTCTGCCTGCATGTATGTCTGTGCACTTCGTGCATGCCTACTTGTGGGGGGCAGAGGAGGATGGCAAACACCCTGGAACCGGAGTTACAGATGGTTGTGAGCTGCCCTGTGGGTGCCAGGAACCACGTCCAGGCCCCTGGAGCCTGGTACAGTCTTAACCTTAGCATTGCACCAAGCATGTGTGTGAGTGCCCACAGAGTCCAGAAGAGGGCACCAGTTTCCTCTGGAGCTGCATTACAGGAAGGGGTGAGCCATCTAGTGGTGTTGGGAACTGAACTCTGGTCCTCGGCAAGAGCAGTAAATGTTCTTAACCATGGAGCCATCTCTTTGGACCCTCTGATTTTTATCTCAAGACAGAATTTTCCTACATTGCCCATGTTGTCCCTGAGTTTGGACTCTACACCTGGCTGGCCACTGTCTTTAATGGAATGAACATCTAAAGGGATAAGATAAAGGGAAGGGGGGGTACCAATGGGGAGTGTTGATGGCAAGTAGCCCTGGAATGTTTTGGGGGACAGTAGTATTGTCTTGGATTGAAAGCTGACCCACAGCCCAGTCCCAGGCTGTGTAACAGACAGCCCCAACAGGGTACCATTTATAATGCTCATGGAGCCAGGTGTAGTGGCACACACCTTTAATCCCAGCACTGGGGAGTCAGAGGCAGGGGGATCTATGTGAGTTCCAGGTCTATAGAGAGAGTTCTAGGACAGCCAGGGCTACACAATGAAACCCTGTCGCAAAAAGCCAAAATAAATAAAAACAAACAAGCAAGCAAATAATAAATATAAAATGCTCATGGGGTTTGTGGCCAGGGGTTTGTGGCCAGGAGTTCAGACAGTATGAATTACTCTGTCCCACGAGCCTGGGCCCTAGCTGTGCTGCAACCCAAACTGAATTAAAAGGAGAGTGTGAGCTGAGCACCGGCGTTCACCTCCCTCTGCTTCCTGACTGTGGGCACAGTGTGAGCAGCTGCCTCACGACCCCGCCTCCATGACGGACTGAACCCTTTTTCCTTTCTTCCCTTGCTGTGGTCGGGCATTTGATCATGGCAGTAGGAAGAGCAAACAATACCTGTGTGCTCGAGCCCAGAGCAGCACGATGAGGGCTGAAGGAGCTGACGTTTTAACAGAAATGTCTGCCTGGGTCCCAGGCGAAGCTCTAAATGACACACGCAAGGACTACACCCAGAGGAGCCAAGGACAGCTTGTAACAGCTTAGGCGACATAGGCACACCTGGCAGAAATGACAAGATGGGACTTGGATGGATCTGCTCGGAGACTCTAGGGAGCCGTATGAAGGCAGAGCAACATCAAAGCATCAAGTTATTTGATGCATGAAGAACTGGGAAAATGTGAGCCCTTCTCAAGGAAGAAGAAAATGGATGGATACCAACGCTAGCTGCCCTAGATGAAGGACAAAGGCCCTGGTGTGGCTCTTTAGGGTGAGGAAAAGGTGCTCCATGAATGGAAAGGGTTTTTTTTTTTTTAACAGAAAGCAGAAATTATGAAAAGGAATGGAAACATTATGAATAGAAAATTCGGTATCTGAACAATCATGACAGAAACAAAGACGACACAGGGGAACAAAAGCCGTGGAATCAAAATTAAAGTTTCGACTTGAAAAGCAGATCAGAAATTACCCAAAACTGTCAAACAAAAATCCTAGAGCTCTCTAGGGCTACAGAAAGATCTAGACAGCTCTGCTATCAGAGTTGTAGAAATGATGAGAAGGGCGCCAGTTCCCATCTGGACACACTGGGAGTGATGGACTGATGTCACCGAGGGGCTACTAGACCGGCTTAGAAACACCAAGCTACGCAAAGTAGGATTTGGATAAGGGAACACTCCCCAGTTCTCTTAGAAAGAGCATAGCTCTGCCAGCTAGGCAGGACAGCCCCAGTTAGTGGCTGCCTGGGGACAGAAGTCCTGGTTTGTCCAGAGGTAACTGACAATATTGTACACTGTAAATCTCTCCATTTGTCCAAACAGCCGACCTCGGAATTTCTGACTGTGTGAAAAGTGTTCAGTTGCTCAAAGCTGGGGCCACAACGCTGAATAAGCCGATGGGGTCTCTGTTCGGGCTGGTTTCCTTTCGTGCATTCGCCAGAAGCAGGCTTGTGCTATGTTCAGGAGCCTTTTCTTTTCTTTTTTTTTTTTTTTTTTTTTTTGGTTTTTCGAGACAGGGTTTCTCTGCAGCCTTTTTAGAGCCTGTCCTGGAACTAGCTCTTGTAGACCAGGCTGGCCTCGAACTCACAGAGATCCGCCTGCCTCTGCCTCCCAAGTGCTGGGATTAAAGGCGTGCACCACCATCGCCCGGCAAGGAGCCTTTTCTTATTTATCTCTGAGTGCCGGAGTGATTTCTCTCAGGAAAGGCACATTCATTCTGTGACAGTGTAGAAAAATGATACGAAGACATAATGATGCATTGCTTCTCGTCCCGGTTAGGGTTTCTTTTGCTTTGATGAAATACCATGACCAAAGCATCTTGGGTAGGGAAGGGTTTGTGTCAGCATACACCTCCAGATTAACAGTCCATTACTGAGGGAAATCAGGGCAGGAACTCCAACAGGGCAGAAACCTGGAGAGAGGAGCTGATGCAGAGGCCGTGGCAGGGTGCTGCTTACTGGCTTGCTTCCTCTGGCTCCTCTCAGTCCGCTTATAGAACCCAGGGCCACAAGCCCAGGGATGGCATCACTCACAATGGGCTGGACCCTCCCCCATCAATCACTAATTAAGAAAATTCCGCACAGCTGGACCTTCCAGAGGCTTAGTTAGGGTTTCCATTGCTGTGAAGAGACACCATGACCACAGCAACTCTTATAAAGGAAAACATGAAATCAGGGTGACTTACAGTTCAGAGGTTCAGTCCACTGTCATCATTGTGCAGTATGGTGGCATGCAGGCAGACATGGTGCTGGAGAAGTATCCTATGTCTTGGCTTGCAAGCCACAGGAAGTGGCCTCCCTTCCTGGGTTTAACTGGAGCATAGGAGACCGCAAAGCCCACCCCCACAGTGACACACTTCCTCCAACAAACCAGGCCACACCTCCCATTGGTGCCCCTCCCTTTGGGGGCCAATTTTCTTTCAAACCACCACAGAGGCGTCTTCTCAATTGAGGTTCCTTCCTTTCGGATGACTCTAGCTTGTGTCAATTTGACATAAAGCTAGTCAGGATGCTTCCCCAACTGAAAGGCATAACCCTTAAGCAGCTCAGTGGAGCCCAGAAAGACTGGCCAGCCATCTGGGTCATGCTCGCCCCCTCTATCAGAACAGACAACACCAGGCCAACAGACATCCGCCAGCAAGGCAGCTCAGCAGGTGAAGGCGCTCGCCTGCCACCCAACGATGCGAGCCCAAGGACTGCCCTTGTCAAGGTGGAGGGGGAGACCTGATGCTACAGAGCTGACCTCTGACCTCCACACATGGTCCACAGCACACACCCACTCAGAACAAAAGCAATCAAGGCTATCCCTTATGGGAAAGCCCACAGGCTGGTCTGATCTAGACAGTCCCTCACTGAGACTCTCTTTCCAGGAGATCCTAGGTTGTGTCACGTTGACAATTAAAACTGATGCTCACAGATACCCTGGCTGGGGTCCAGAGGCTGGTACAGTGGGTAAAGGGACTTGGCACCAAGCCTAACAACTCACATGGTGGGAGGGAAAGAACTGGATCTTCCTGGAAGTTGTCCTTGAACCATGATGGCACTGGGGCAAGTTCATGCTTCTCCACCAAATGAACAAGTGAAATGTAAAAACAGAAAACAAAATCCCAAACCTGTCTTAGACTGTTTGACTCCTGCCGCCGCCCCCAGCATCTACCCTCCAGCTCAGCCTTGCTTCCATGGATGCCCCTTACTCACCCAGCACAAGCCCAGGTCCAGTAAACTCTTTCAAAGTCTCCTAAGAATGATCCCCTACCCATCCCATGACGCACAATTTTGTGAGTGAGGCAGAAACAACTTTCTTTGGTTACAGGTACGTTTCTAGTGATTTCTGCTAAAAGACAAGAAAGGGATAAGAAGAAATAAATGAACAAGACAGACAGCCCAGCGTTGTATAGAAACTTGAAGACATGTTTTCGTTGACTTTAGCATTCAGGTGAATTCTGAACAGTCAAGAACCATAGGGAAGAGTTTGACAATTAAAGCTTTCAGCTGCACCCGTGATTACAGTTTATGCCAACTCGACACAAGCTAGAATCATCAGACAGGAGCAAGCCTCGACTGAGAAAATGCCTCCATAAGACCAAGCTGTAGGCAGGCCCGTATGGCTTTTATTTTTAATTTCTGAGACAGAGTCTCACTATGTAGCTCTGGCTGTCCTGGAACTCACCATCTAGACCAGGCTGGCTTTGAACTCACAAAGATGCATCTGTGTCTGGCTCCCACGTGCTGGAACTAAAGGTGTGTACCACTACACCAGGCTGGAGGGCCTTTGCTTAATTAGTGATAGATGTGGGAGGCTAAGCCCATTGTGGGTGGGGCCACGCCTGGGCAAATGGTCCTGGGTTCTGTAAGAAAGCAGACCGAGCAAGACACGGGGACAAGCCAGTAAGCAGCACCCCTCCATGGCCTCTGCTCAGCTCCTGACTCCAGGTTCCTGCCGTCACCACCTTTGATGATGAACGGTTATATGGAACGGTGGAAATAAACCTCCCCAGGTTGCCTTTGGTTATGGTGTTCCATTGCAGCAACAGAAACCCAAACAACAGCACTATCCAAGGGCCAAGGGCATTCTGTCGCTGAGTCAGCTGCTTTGGTGGACTGGGTAGGATTCGTCCTTCTGATTAGGATAAGATTTGAAATTAAACGGAATTGTCAGGTAGGGGAAACAGGCGGGTTGACAAAGTGCTTGCCACGAAAATGTGAGGACCTGAGTTTGATCCCCAGAAGCTGTGTAAAACTCCAGGCATAGTGTACAGACATGTAATTCCAGTGCTGCGAGGCTGAAACATGTAGCGCCCAGGGCTTGCTGGTCAGCTAGCGTAGCTGGCCCAGTCGAATTCAGGTGCTCTGACAGAACACGATGAGCAAAGCAACTTTGGGAAGAAAGGGTTTGTTTTGGCATTACAATTCCAGAGGGATAGGGTCTACTGTGCCAGAGGAAGGCGCAGCCACAGGAGAGGGGGACAGCCTCACAGTTAGGAATGTGTGAAATTCTATTTCATCCACACACAGGAAGCAGAGTGAGGGAACAGTTAGTGGGACAAGGGCGTGCAACCTCAAAACACACTCCCAGTGGCACACTTCCTCCAGCAACAGTTTCATAACCAAACAGCGCCACCTGGTGGGAGATCATGTTCAAACACATGACCCTATGAGGAACACTTCATATTCAAATCCTGACACCAGCCTAGTCACTGAGTTCCAGATTCAGTGACAGACCCTGACCCAAGAAAACAGGTTGCAGCCAGGCATGGTGGTGGATGCCTTTAATTCAAGAACTTGGGAGGCGAGGTAGGTGGATCTCTGTGAGTTCAAGGCCAGCCTTGTCTACAGAGCAAGTTCTAGGATAGTTAGAACTGACACACAGAGAAACCCTGTCTCAAAAAAAGAAAAAGAAAGAGAGAGAGAGAGAGAGAGAGAGAGAGAGAGAGAGAGAGAGAGAGAGAGAGAGAGAAAGAGAGAAAAAGAAAGAAAAGGAAGAAGGAAAAAGAAAAACAACAAGTTGAACAACACCGGAGAAACAATATCCAAAGTATCCTCTGGACTCCAACCCCTACTCCCTCCCCCAGCCCTGGTAGAATTATCATTAGATTACTGAAGTAGTCGGTTCCAGTGCTGGGCCTCTTTACCAACAAATCCATCTTCTCATAGCAACTGAGCGAAGTTTCTGGAAGCTGAAGTGTGAGATGCTGCCAGTTGGTCCTCCGAAGGCCTCCTTGGCTTGGTGGGGTCTTTCCCAGTGTGCGCTCACAGCTGTCCCTTTTGTCTGGCTCTTGATCTCCCTGCAAGGACACTTTCCATCTCAGTTCAGGGCCCACCTTAAAGGCCTGCTTTGGCTTAATCACCTCTTCAAAGACTCTGTCTCCAAACAACATCTTTTTTGGAGAGTCTGGGTTTTAGGGTTTTAACATATGGATTTTAGGGAATATATCTCAGCCCATTCCATTCCATTGAGTTACAGACAGAAAATAGTAAAAAATTATGAAATGGGGCTCGAGAGATGGCTCAGTGGGTGCTGTGGGTGCCATGCAAACACAAGGGTCTGAGTGTGGATCGCCAGCACCCATGCAAATGCCAAGCATGGTAGCATGCACCTAGAATCCCAGTGTCAGGGACAGGAGGAGACAGGCTGGAGTACAGTGGCCAGATCGTCTAGCCAAACCAGTGAGCTCCAGGTTCAGAGAGAGACTATTGCAAAACTGAGGAGCTGAATAATTGCGGAACATGCCCAGCACTGGCCTCCGCCCTCCACACACGAGCAAACACACGTGCGCACACACCCATATGAGTGTGTACACACCACACACACACACACACACACACACACACACACACACTAATCATGAAAGGAAACAATGCAGGTGGCCGAGCCTCGGCCCTCCTCCAAGTATTATTTGCGGTGCGGCTGTGCTTTGATTTTTTTCATTTCCGTTTAGCTCCCCAGCTGGCTCTCGGTCTCCTTTAATATCGATAATAGGACAACGCACTGGCGAAGCTGTACCAGCATCGGTGAGGTGACATTTTGAGTCATCGGATGATTCAAATCAATAACTAGAGCGGATGTTTACTGTTCGTCACCCTTCCTGTCCCCATCACGCGGGTGGGTGACACATCGATTCTGGATTCTGACCAGGCGCGGCGCCATCCCTTTGGCAGCCCACTGTTCTTTGTGAGGTGGCCTTCTGGGTCACAAGAATAGCTATAGATACCTCTCCTGAAAAAAAGTCCCAAATTGAAGCGTCACCCCGCATATACTGCCTGAAGCACCCCGTGGTGGCACAGCGTGCTAGAGGCTTGTACTAGTGTGCTTCCAGCAACCTCTGCATGTGGACTGGGCTCTGTGAAATAGAGCTCTGGCCATGGACCATGGCTGTCTGCTCCTGTCTGCTCATCTTTCTAGATGTGATGACTAGAGCCACCTGGTCTACTAGCACGCAGTCGCTCTTTCTTGGTACCCTGCAGTGGAGGGGCCCCTGAGCCCAGGGCCTGTCTTTAAAAGGGACCAGTACACACCTCTACCTTCCAATATGGCCAAGGTCATGCCAAAGTCAGCTGAACAACTAATAGTCCTGCTCGGCCTGAGCCAGCATCTGTCCCTTGAGAAGTTGGGATGTTATCATAGCTCCACACCCATTCCTAGGCTCTAGAGGAGGCATTTGTTGCTTGCTATAGCCTGTTGCATCTTCCAAAACAGCATACTATAGCCTGGGGGGACTTCACACAGACAAGCGTTCCCTGTCTTGGAGGCTGCATAACCACGTCCAAAGTGTCAATGCATTCAGTCCTGGGAGGGCTCAGGTCCTGCTCTGCAGACAACGGACTCCTTTTCCTACACCTTCACATGCACAGAATACTCAAGTTTCTCTTTTTTAAAAAGAGGGAACCAATCATCCTCTGAGAATACCAGCCTCCTGATCTGATCTCACACTGTTTCTCCCATGGCTCCCATTACACTGGGAGTTTCAACAGACACTCACGCAGGCTATGCTCAGAGCCCAGGGGCACCGGCATGAGATGCCCAAACTCCCGCGCTTAGAGGGAAAGCTTGAATGTGGCCTAGGCTATCTGCTTCACTCAGACAGCGTTGTGGGGGCGTAGACATCCTGACTGGGCCTCTGGGGTTGGCTGTAAAGTTGGGAGTCCCCTAAGGATGCCCTTGTCAACTTGGCTTCCTCATGTCTGTGCTTGTCTGGCCTCTGGAACTGAGCCCTCGTGTGCTAGCCCAGGCTAAGTCATTGGCCAAAACAGCCGTATACATCAATCAGTAAAAGCAACACCTATACAGAAGGACATCCCACATCACGTCCTAAGTAGTTCTACCAGCTGGGAACTAAACACTCAAGTAGATGATGAGCCCACAGGGCCATTCTAACCAGGCTATAGGTTTCAGTTGAAAGGGACACACACAGAAGCCAAGCACGGTGCTAGCGAGTTAAAGGAGCAGGCACTAACAGTGCTTAGGCACTTGCTGTGTGTGAGGAATGGGCAGGCACCTGGGATAACTGTCATCTGTGTAGATCATCGCCCCAAGAAGCAAAACACAACAGAACATGACATGGACCGTGACCATGACAAACTTAAAACGTATGGAGGGAGGTGAGAACACAGGAGATGCCAACTTGCAAATTTGAGCAAGTTTTCCCATTAAGAATGTAGAGTTGGGGCTGGAGAGATGACTCTGTGGGTAAAGTCCTTACAAGACAAGTATGAGGTCCTGAGTTCATATTCTCATAAAGAGTTGGGTGCAGTTGCCACACCTGTAACCCCAATGCTGGGTGGATCACATTAGGAGGTAATGGAGGCAGAGGCAGGAGGATCCCTGGAGCTTGCTGGCCAGTTAGTCCAGGTTATTGCTGAGTTTCCCAGAAATATGGTAAAGAGCTGCTGAGGATAGTACCTAATGTTGACCCCTGACCTCTCCATTTTCATTCAGGGACATATGCACGCTCCCTTCACGGTGAATACACATACATGAAACACATACACACATCATGAGGATGAGAAACATAGATTACAATTTTAAATAAAGTCTGCCCATTAAAGTAGGGGAATGAGTTAGCCGTATAGCGGTGTGGGGGACAGCATTTCGGGCAGAGGGAATAACCAGTAACCAGCTACCTGAAATACAACCTTACAATGACTTACCTAGTTGTTATGCATTGAAAGTCCCTGTGTGTCAGTAGCCTATGACTTTGTTTTGCGGCAAGGTCTTGCTTTGAGGTCCAGGATGGCAGAGTCCCCTGCCACCATCTCCCCAACGCTGGGACTGCAGGTTTGCACCACCACACCTGGGCCACAACTCCTGCACTTCCAACTCTTCCTGGGGAAGTTCGAACAAACGTCTGCTCCCGCCGACTGCAGACCAAAGCTGCGCTTCCACAGAAGTTAAACCTGGCCAACCAATGAATTTATTGGGCTTACAGCGCATGAGTGAGGGGTGGCAAACAGGAGCCCCATCAGTGACGAGACTCACCCCATGATAGGTGGAGTCCTCCAGTTAACCTCTGCGCTCCAGGTGCTAAGTGCCTCCTGAGACTGTGCACAGCTGAGACTGCCTACAGCTGCCCAGAGTCGGTCAGCTGGGGGGCAGGTGATGGGGGCAGGGCGAGTGGTCGAGTGGTAGGGACCTCGGTGAGGTCTGGAGACCTTTCCCACCCCACCCCCCACTTTCTGTGAGACCTAGTCTTGAGGGATAAGGGTCTCTGAGGAAGGCTATGAAGCTCAGAGGACATCATCTACAGTCGTGCTTTTTACAGTCACACACCGACTGCGGGTGGGGGGGTTGGGTGAGAGCTCAGAGCACTTCTGGGACAAGGTGACACTGTCATTGACAACCTATTGAGGAAGGATGCTAATTTTCACTGAGGCCTAGGCCTTCCATAGTAACTTAATTAGGCCAAGCAGTAAAACTGTCAGGAGGACCCCTGAGTCACCAGGGTATGACAAAGCTTGGCAAGCCACCAGCCTCTGGGGGAGGGAAAAGGGTGACTTCACTGTTTCCTCACAAATTGTCCTCAAGGGTCATCAAAGACCCCTAGACTGGTTGGCCTGTTCCCCACCTGTTGGCAATGGCGAAACATGAATGACTTACATGAACATGTGCACAGATTTCATACGTGCAAGCACATCCATCACAGACTGTTAGTTTAGTTTTTACTTTTTAAAGACAGGGTTTTTCTGTGAAGCTGACTGTCCTGAAACTTGCTTGCTGGCCTCGAACTCAGAGATCTGCCTGCTTCAGCCTCCTGAATGTTGGGATGAAGGGCGTGGGCCACCATGCCTGACCCTAGCATAGACTTTTTTTAAAAAAATATTTATTTATTTATTATGTATACAGTTAGCCAGAAGAGGGCAGCAGACCTCATCACAGATGGTTGTGAGCCACCATGTGGTTGCTGGGAATTGAACTCAGGACCTTTGGAAGAGCAGGCAATGCTCTTAACCACTGAGCCATCTCTCCAGCCCCCTAGCATAGACTTTTAAAAAGATGTATAAACCTTAGACTTCTGATGCCTGTCTCCATCTCCCAAGTGCCAACACTACCTGGTTTATGCTGAAGACCGAACTCAGGCCTCATGCAAACACTCCAGATGAGGTGCACCCCTAGCCTATGGCACAGCGCTTTAGGAAAAGAAAATCAATTTTTCCCAAGACAATTACTTTGGGCTTCATAATAGGCCATACCGACCCCATAGGGCACATAGGGTAGACTGTCTTCTATTCTCATTTCCCTGTAGCTATTCTCTTATCATCTGTAGACTGAAGACTCAGGGATGTAAAACAGACTGGCCTTAAATTCAGGATTCTGATTCTCTTGCCTCAGCCTGTGGCTTGTTGGACCACAGCTGTCTGCTACTACTACTACTACTACTACACACACACACACACACACACACACACACACACACACACACACACACAAACACACAGAACCAAGGTGATGTGAACTGACTGCTAACAGCACCACTTTGATGGGCTGAGCTGACTCTGCCCAGGCTTGCTCCTGGCCAGAGAGCATGGAGACGTACTTCAGTCCTTCTTAATCATATCGGCCCACTCTAAGGAAATCTTGCTCAAAGACTCGAGTGCTTGGGATCTTACAGGAAGCCAAGTCCATATGCTGGACTTGAGCTTCAAGCAGAGCCGTGCCTGCTATGTGTCTTTGCTGTTTCAGATGGGTTTAACACAACATGAAACTCATCTATTCACAAGTGGAAGATTTTTTTTTTTTAAAAAAAGGAAGCGACATATTTCATGTCATACCCCACATCCCTTCTTCTACTACTCATAAATCTCTGTCCTTCTGCCTTGGCCACATCATGTCTGCCCCTGTCTTTCACTTGTGATTTATGGCTGAGTTCCTTATGTTGCCAGATTTATAAACTTCGCAGGGCTTCCAGAATGCCCACTTTGTACACCAGTCCACAAGCCAGTAAATTTATTGTCTATGAATTGCTACTTTGAAAAATTACATCAATGCAAATTGATTGCCTTTTAGCCTCCCTAGCCAATAAATTCATTTTATTTTTTTGGAGGGGACATCTGAGGTCACAGGATGATAGATAAAACGGGCAATCCCTCAACAAGGAGAGTCGGAAGTTCTCCTGAGCAGAAGCCCGGCAGGACTTCTCTCCATCGTCATGGATAGACTGGCCTTCTGCTGCCTGCTCTTCGTGGGACTCCTGAACCCACTCCTGTCCCTTCCAGTCCCTGACACCGGGGAGAAGGCTCCTCAGCATCCAGGTGAGGCGACTGTGTTTATCAGTTCTAGGTGGCACTCAGGAGGAGGAAAGGGATTCCGGCTAAAAGGGCTCTTCTGTAAGCGTAGCGATGCTTTGAAGAGAGAACCAGGGGACTCTTACTGTGTGTCTTAGATCTAGCAATGGGTATGGTCTCTAAACACAGGCAGGTAGCATTGCTTATTTCATGTCACAAATGTAACTCAAACTTTCGTAGTGGTCAGCTTTTGTTTCTATAAATTGGACTGAGTTTAGAACATTACCTTCAATTTTGAGAGGACCGGTTGAGGGAAGGAGTGGTTTCTCTAGCTTCAGATTAATAGGGTCCTTAGTCTGTCATGAGAATTAGAGAGCGATAATCCGTGTTGTATGAAAAAAAATGACTTAAGCATAGTGGCTGCTGAAGCCGGGGACCTCATAGGCAGCCAAGCATGTTTATGTTTTCTTTTTGACTTAATGTTCTACTTAAGTCCAAGTTAAACTAAAAAAAAAAAAATTAGAAATTTTACCACAACCTCTTAATTTGGCATTAGGTTGTGTATTATATTCCATAAATATTTAACTGGATTTAATACTTAGTTTGGCTACTCAAAGCAATTTCCTTTATGCTCATTGTGTGTGCATGCATACACCATGGTGGTCAGAGGACTCAAAGGAGCTTGTTCTCTAGTATGTGGGAAGGCTTGGTGGTAACACCGTCCTCCATGGGGCCAGCTCGCTGCTTTTGGGTACTTTCAGACACTTTCTTAAGTGGTTTCTCTTCCAAGCCACTGCCGTTACACTTCCTCGTCTGCGCCGCTCTCCCGCCAGCATTCTCATCGTTTTTGAGCATCGCTCACATCTGCCAATCATCTGCTGGCGTCACTGAACCCACACTGGCACTTAGCCTGTTGGTCAAAACCAGGCAGGATCCAATTCTGCTGTCTTAAAAGGGCCGGCACACACCGCAAAAAGACATCAGGATGTTCAGGTGCTGACGGCGCTTCAAACGTGAGGGCAGCCTCTTGCTCACGTCCCAACAGGTGACAGTTTAGCGGTTTTTGCCAGAACGCTCCCTTGGGTTCGCCCCCCTCCGCAAATGCCCTGCAGCACAGACATTTGCCCATTATCAGAGTCTGAAGGTGACCGTTGGCTTTCCCAAGGAGTACCGTGAGTGCACCTGGCTGCCGTTAGAATGCTTTTTCGCTGTCTTCCCATCAAGGTTGCAGATGACGTCAGCCTGCAGCATCCAGTGTCATGTGTGGCTTTCCGGTCAGACTCCCAGAGCAGCTCAACATGCTGGCACCTGCCCAAGACATGTCCCAGTGCCAGCCTCTACTGGTCACATACATCTTGCACGCACTTAGCACACACAACCAGCACATTTGCCACACACCCTGTGCAGAAAGCACACACCTCATACTTGCTCTCACTCCTCACACCCATCTGCCACACGTGTTGCATGCACTTGCCCTCACCCCACACACCCCACACACGCCAAGGATACTTGCCATGCATCCCTTACATGTGTGTACCACGTTTCCTGCACTTATATACACGCTGGGTGTCAGTCACACCTCACATAGAAGTCACAATGCAGCATCTGAAGCCTCAGGTGAATCCCCGCTGCGAGGTGCAGTGGAGGTGCCACCCTCCTTTTCTGTCTCCCACTCATAGACCTCAGAAGGAAGGGGATAAATGGAGATGATGAGCCCAATCAGACTTCCTGAGCCAAACTGGTATTGGGGTCCCCTCCTGCAGGTGGTAGGGTGGCCACAATGGCAGGGATGGGTGGCCCACATGTTCCTCACTTTTGGACTCCCGCTGGCTTGTGTAGCACCTTTATTTCTGCTAAATGCCACTGAGACAGATCACCGATTCCTCACTTGGAGTTCCGGTATCCTCCTCCCCGTCCTGGTACTCACCAAAGACAGGGAACGGAGATGGCCATGTGAAGGCCAGGGTGGGCTACTTGTCTGTCTTTACCCCACAGTGCTTGAAGAAGATGCTCGGCTGGCTCTGGAAGAGCTGGAGAGGGTTGCCCTCCTGCAGACACTCCGACAGACAGTGGGCACAGAGGCAGGTGGAGGCCTCAGCGAAGCAGGTAAAGGCATTCTTGGGCTTGTGGGTGGATTCCATAGCTAGAATAGTTGCCTTCTATTCTAGCTATCAGAGGAAGCTCTACAAAGCTAACTATATGAAATTTCCTAAAACCCTTCTTAGTCATCCTCCATCATTTGTCCACTGTCCTCTGTCCACCCCTCCAGCTTCAGCAAGTGCCTGCAAGCCCAGGCTCCCCAGGATGGGCAGAACTCTTTTCATGTGGACTGTTTAAGTGCCACCGAGACCAACTGTAAATCTTTGTGTCCCACTTACTACCATCTTTACAAACAATTTAATCTCTCTGTATCTGTATCTGTACCCAGGAATGGTAAGGACAGTCTATACCAGGCACGAGGGTGCACACACACCTGTAATCTCAGCACTTAGGGGATGAGGCAGGATTGAAAGTTGGAGACAAGTCTAGGCCACATAATATGATATATATATATATATATATATATATATATATATATATATGTCCCAAACTAAATCAACAACAGCAAAAAAAAAAAAAAAAAAAGTTGACTTCTTGGGGTGACTTTGAAGAATCAATGCAAAAAAAAAAAAAAGCAAGTAAAATGCTTAGCAGGCCAGAGTGATGAGTAAGGCCAGACATGGTGACTCACACTTGTGAGCCCATGAGTCTGCAGACAGCCTAAGACCCCATTCAACAAACGCGGCCTGATGGAAACGATGACTGATTCGACCGTTTTCTTCACACGCCGATCCAGTGCTCAGAACGCCTGGGCACAATACGGAGCGTCTTTAAGGAGACACTCTGACAGGCAGGCCAACTGTGTTTCTGACAAACTAGGAATGGATAATGAGAAAAACAAAGTGCTGAGGTCAGAATCCTTGCCTGCGTTCAAGTTCACATTGCCTCAGCATGGACAGGACTGGAAACTACACATAATTTAGAGATGTTTTATTTTTTCTTCTTTCCATGTGTGGTGTGCATGTATTGTGTGGGCCCATGTGAGGGTAGTGGGGGGCAGAGCTGGGTGTTTTCCCTAGCTCTTCTGTGTTAGCTAGCCAGTCTGTCTCAAGGACCCTGTCTTTACCTCCCAGTGTTTAAGGGATTAAGGCAGCCTCCATGCTCACCCAGCTGTTCTATGGGTTCTGGGGACCTGAACTCTGGTCCTCAAGCCTGTGCACCTAGTGCACTATGGGTCACCTCCCCAGCCCTGGAATCTTAGATTCTGTAGGTTTTAAAATAAGCATGACTGTTGAGTGTGGTGGCAAACGCCACAGGTGGGTCTCTGTGAGGCCAGCTTGTCTGCGCAGTGCGTATTTGCTTTAAAAAGAGAAACTCAAACTGTTTTCCAGATCCCAATGATGATACTCCCACCCCAAGGGGAAGCTTGAGAAAGGTAAGAAACTCTGGTTTTTGAGGAAGAAAGGCTTAAGTTCTCATAACCAATTTTACAGAATCCTTAATTCATGACCTAAGAGTGTTCTTGGTAGAAATCACATCTTAAAGTGATCGGCCCAGTGTTCCTCCAAAATGTTATTTTTCTAAACTGTTTCATAGACTATATGACTTTAACACGGACTTAACAAGTACCTGTTCCAGGTGAATGACAGTGGCATGTAAGGAAAAGGAGCAGCAGGTAAGGCCCCTGATGCATTTGCCATCCACTGCCATGCCACGTGGCCCCAGCAGCAGCATAACTAGGATAGCACCTACTAGTCAAACGTCAATTTAGGAGACCTGCAGGGACCGATAAGCCATCAGTGTGGGGCACCACAGGCACCATGGGAAGGGAATGGAATGAGGATGTGGTGCAAAGGCTGGGGCGTGGTGAGTGACAGGGCACACACAGATGGTGTGGAGTGAGTGGGGACCGCTGTGTGCTCTCCAAGGGGTCTCTCCAGGGACCCTGCCTTCTGCTCTGACAGTCAGTGTTTATGACTATGTAAATGTCTCCCGAGAAATCATGACATCAGCATTCATGGACCTGGACCAGAGACACCTCTACTGTTGTAATAGCCAACAGCGTTCTGGCAGCAACCACCCTGACATGAGATCCCAGAGACAGTGAGCAGCACCTGAAGCCCCTAGGGGACAGGCACAGCTTCTGTGACCATTAGCGAAGTCTTCACTCAGATGTTTGCGTGCTTCTAAACAGAAGCCAGTCCAGTTAGGGTTACTATTGCTGTGATCAAACTCCACGACCAAAGAAGCAACCTGGGGAGGAACTGGTTGATTTGGCTCACACTTTCACAGCACTGTTCACCACTGAAGGAAGTTAGGGCAGGAACTCACACAGGGCAGGAGCCTGGAGGCAGGAGGTGATGCAGAGGTCATGGAGGGGAGCTGCTTGCTGGTTTGAACTCATGTCTTGCTCAGCCTGTTCTCTTATAGAACCCAGGACTACCAGCCCAGGGCTGGCATCACCCATAATGGGCTGGGTCCTTCCCCACCAATCGCTAATTAAGAAAATGCCCCACAGGCTGTCTACAGCTAGAGCTTATGGAGGCATCTTCTCAATTGAGGCTCCCTCCTAACTGATGGCTCTAGCTTGTGTCAAGCTGACATGAAACAATCTAGTACAAGGATTATTCCTAAGGCCTAAAACCATATATGTAGGGTGTGCCCACTTTATTCTAGAATAAAAAGAAAACTATGGCATGGCTCAACCTTTAAAACAAGCCAGTTTTAACAGGTAAGATCTATGTGACAATGAAGGTTAAGAATCCAGAACTAATTACCGACAGAAGCCAACACAGAATGGTCACTGAGTATTGGCAGAGGCTGCTCATTTGCTTCCCAGCCATCCAGACTGGAAATAATCATGCAGAGACTGTATTAATTAAATGATTGTTTAGCCTATTAGCTCTACTGGCTAACTCTTACATCTTAAATTAACCCATATCTATTAATCTGTGTATCACCATGTGGCTATGGCTTACCCGTGTCTGTCTGCTCCAGTGTCTACATGGTGTCTCCCTGACTCCGCCTTCTTTCTCCCAGCAGTCAATTTAGTTTTCCTGCCTAACTCTACTCTGCCCTATCATAGGCCAAAGCAGCTTCTTTATTCATTAACCAATAAAAGCAACACATATACAGAAGGACTTCTCACATTATCCCCCCCCCTTTTGTCTAAATAAAAAGGAAGGTTTTAACTTTTAACATAGTAAAATTACATTTAACACAATAGGTATCAAGCAAGAATTAGTTACAATATTTGTATCTACTTTATTTTTTATCGTAACTAAAGAAAGCTATAACTATATGGTCTTCAACTCCATTAAAGACTCCAGAAGGATATAATACTACCTAAGTAAACAGGAAATGCATTGTAAGCAAGTTCCAAAACTCTAGAATTGACAGAGACCTCTTACTGCCTGGACAGTCACCCAGAGTTCTTATGTATCATTGGAGCATCCATCTTTAGCCTACTGAAGCCATCTTCAGACTTTTCCATGAAGCAGGAAATTTCAAAAACAGTTCTGCAGAGAAACCCTGTCTCAAAAAACCAAAAAAAAAAAAAAAAAAAAAAGGAAAAAAAAAAACAGTTCTGCCTATATTGGCAGTTTGTTAGTCACTTTCTTCTGTGTCCTGCAGAATGTCTGGCAGATTCTTTCACAAAGCAGGAACCCCAAAGGACGGTCTCACCTTCTTTAAGCAGCTTCAGCAGTCATTTTTCTGTGGGTCCTGCATGTCCAGTTCATACAGCATACCATCAAGCAGACCAGGCAAGAGCAGTTTCTTGCCCAAATGGCTGATAAACTCCATAAGGAGCCTCTTTGATACCCGTTATCCTCTTAAAGTAGACTGGTGCTGTCAGGAGCAGATGTGTCTCATTGTCATGAAAAATCTTTAGTTCTTAAAACATTTTAAATTCCATATTCCATAGGTCTTTAAAAGGTTTGATGAGATTCTCTATATAACTGAAATATATCTCTATATATCTAGAAAACCTGACTACGAGCTTGACTATTATAGATGATTATCTATTAACCTGTATTTCTTAATTATACACTACATTTTAAATGAGCTACACAAACACAGTACCTTGATTAAGAGGAGCAATATACATATAACAAAATTGACTTTAAATTTGTATCAATAAATCAAGATCCATACCAATGCAAATCTCTGTAACTGAGAGGATAGGGGAACTCTAGCAACCACAAGGTTAAGAAGAAAGAGAGAAAGAGAGAGAAAGAGAAAGAGAGAGAGAGAGAGAGAGAGAGAGAGAGAGAGAGAGAGAGAGAGAGAGAGAGAGAGACGCTCCGAGGAGCCCCCATGAGGGTTACTTATTGTTCTGGACTTTGGGTTTCAGGCTTTCTCTGGACAAGATTCTAACACTGTACTGAGTCGTCTTTTGGCAAGAACCAGGAAACAACATAAACAACACGGGACTGTCTCGGAGTGCTTCTGGAAATACTGCATTTGAAGAGATAGGAACATCAAATATCTCATCAGAATCACCACTTTAGAAAACTAAAAAAGGAAGATGCCTGAAGACAAATCAGGCTAACTACCCCATTTCTTCATTATTATGAGAAATAAATCCTCTGTGTTTCACAAGTATCACACGTGGTCAAGTGTACTTAAATAAACATCCTGAAAATCTATAACCTGTCTTTCTCCCCATTATCCTTAGTATTTCCTGGAAATCTACAAGTTAGGCTGGAGGTGTAGCTCAGTGGCAGAGAGCTTACCTAACATGAGCTCTCTGTTCCATCCTGGGCACTGCAAAAATGTCTAAGTAAAGCAATAAACTCTCCTACATGAGTACAATGCATTTTGGTTGTATACAACCTTTCCTCTCCACCTCCAACTCCAGCAGTGCCCCTCTCCCTTACTTCTAAAATGCAACGCGTCTCTTATTTGGCCTGGGGGGTGTGGCTCACTGGTAGAGCTCTTACCTAGCAGGTGTGAGGCCTTGGGTTTTACTACAAATGCAAAACACAAAGCACCACTCGACTCAGAAAAACTGAAGCCAATAGACCAGTTATTAGCAAAGCAATAAATGAAGTCAGGTGATGGTGGCGCATGCCTTTAATCCCAGTACTCAGGAGGCAGAAGCAGGCAGATCTCTGTGAGTTTGAGGCCAGCCTGATCTTCAGCGTGAGTTCTAAGACAGGCTCCAAAGCTACAGAGAAACCCTGCCTGGCGGGGGGGGGGGGGGGAAGAAAAGCAGAAGCACACAGCACGGAGTAAGAAGAAAAAGGCACCAAGATTTATCCCAAAGTGTCTCAAGTCATAAATGATTTAAAAATACATTACTTTGTTAGGACATCTTCTTCTCAACCCTTAAAAATGAATATATGAATATGTAAGTAGCTACTTTTTGTTTTTTTAAGACAGGTTTTTGGTGTGTAACAGCTCTAACTGTCCTGGAACTAGCTTTTGTAGACCAGTCTGGCCTCGAACTCACAACTGGCTTTTTGGGGGGAAGTGGGGGGGGGGGAGACAGGGTCTCATGTATCCTAGACTGGCACTGAACTCAGTATATAGCCAGCAGTGACCTTGAACTCCTGATTCTCCTGCCCCACGTCCTGAGTGTTAGGCATGCAAGCGAATGTCATCACATCCACTGTCTGTAGTGCTGAGGATGGGATCTGGGGTTCCATGCTCATGAACCAAGCACTCTGCCACGTCTCAGGAAGGCAGTACCTTAGCTTGAAAAGCTCAAGCTCTAACACAAAGGCACCTAGAGTGGGGCCTGGGGGATGGTCTGAACTGTTTCCAGTGGGGAAGTCTGTGTGCTGATTCTCACTTTTAGTAGGTCGCAGTACTGAGCACTTGAAAACTTCCCTGCTCTCAACCTCTGTGAGTTAAGGTCATGGCTGACTCACACTAAGTATTGAAACTCACTTCCACTTCAGCTATTAAAGGCAAAACACCCTGCATTCTTAGAGGAGATGCAGGGACTAGGGCTGTGCAATGGAATCAGTAGGTTATTAATCTTTAAGACCCACATATGTGTAAACACACTAGCATTCCATGTATGATTGTGGCAGTCTGGAGATGACCAGACACTTTTTCTGGGTACCACTGGCCCTGTGACCCTGACCACAGAAGCACAGGTCGGAAACACCAAGCTTCCCAAAGAAGCGAACTTCCCTGCACAAGACCAGCCATTCCACCAAGACATGTAGATGAGCTTCAGATCTGCCACCATGGGACACTATGTGACCTGTACTCACCTCTGTCAGCAAACATCACCAATGCCTTCAAACACAGCTCTGACAAAGCTTTCCTAATCTAGACATCAGCCACAGCTCGGTAGGGAAAGCAGGCATGTAGACTCAAGAATTCTGAAATAAAGAATGAGAATTATGGTTCTTCAATCTAAGTATCAAACTAGTTCTAGCTCCCTACTGGTGACCCCCAAAAGCCTAAATGTTTTCTAGTGTACTAATATAATCTAGAAGTCATCAGGAGGTGCAGTGACTTGGGGTGACTTTCATGATGGATCCCTAAGCTCATCCCTCAGCAGCCTAGCCTGCACAGTGAGAACAGCCACCATAGGCTGCCATGAAGGGAAGAGGGGGCGGTCTCTACAGGGCATTTACACAGGCCAGCCGGGGCAGAGGCTGTAAACACTGGCTATGTTTGTCTTGCTGTTGTCGTCAGTGGAAGGAACAAATGACTGGAAAGGCATGAGATCTAAGGCCTTGCTAGCTCCGGGGTCTGGCTCCATATTTTGATTTCTAGATTTTGCTGCTTTAAGTAACATTCAGACTGTAAAGTACAAGCTCACCCTTACAGAAGCTTCAGAAATAATTTTGATAGTTTTACTAAACTGGCATAAATGAATGGCATTATACATGTGTGTATATATATATATATATATATATATATATATATATATATATATATACAGACATCCAGGACCCAGTGGAGTCTTCTCAGGGCTCAGATGAGGATGAGACACACTGGGAAGGGTCTTTCTTCTAGAGGGGACTGGAGACAAACTGACGCGCAAACACCCGTGAGAGTGTGATGCTGAGCTTGCGGGGTGTGTTTGTGGGGGGGGGCCTCAGGGGATCGCAGGGAGCAGCTCTGGCTGACACCACGCATGTTCAGGGCTTGCTGATACAATGAAGAACATTCTCCACTTTTATGCATACACTGTTTATTGTTTTTACTCAAAAAAGATAACCAATGGAAAGATTAATAACCATTAAAGTACAAGCAAATTCACAATAATTATAAACAAACTGCCAATTTGATTAAAATTACCACCTTGTGAATTATAATGATGTTTCATTTAATCCATTCACACAACATCTTGTTTTCTTAAATTTGAACCTATAACCCAAGAAAAGAAAGCTTTGGGGGGAAAGAGTTATGTAAACATTGAAGTCTACAATACATACTTTTGTTACCAACTCTATAGTTATTAATACTATAAAAGTCAGTAAGCTTGAACAACAGTTTCCACTGGGTATGGCCCGTATGGGGGCCAGCAAGCTCTGCTGGACCCGCCCCAGCAGCAGGGATTCTGAGTGCACTGACAGCAATGCTAGCAGAGGGGAGACTTGGTTAAGGGCTTTCCGGACTACAAGCACCAGTTTCAAATCAAGCCTGGATAATACATACATACTCCGTAAGAGGTGACTAAGGCAAAGAAATAAGGAGCTGTAGATGAAACAAGTACCCAGAACCAACAGGAAAGGGCCCATCCTACAAGAGAACATCAGGTCTGATGTACGTGTGCATGGATGCAGAATGGTCCCGGTAGCTCTAAATACCACAACCCTTCACTGGAGAAGGCCAGCATGAGCAACACAGGCTCTGACATTCCCATCTACTGGGATGGAGTAGACTATGAGAAGTCTCAATCCACAAGCAGGAACCTTTGTGTGGAACTATGCAATACCAGAAAATTCTAAGAATGTCATAGGCAGCACTTGAGAATGTTTTTGACACCTTCTGATAGGACTGCCATCCTGAAAAGCCATTATTTTATAAAAGAAGTCTAAGCCACAGAGTTGGAGCACTGGGCCAGCAGTCGTCATGACCTTCTGATCAGAACAACAGGACATTTATCAACAGCTAAAAACTGTCAGAGAAAATAGTGTTTTCCTGAAACAAAGCAAAGCAACAAAACAGAAAACTATGTTAGATTGCTGGAAGTACTGAGCATGAGAGGAGACTGCAGACTGCCTTTCCTGCCAGCTCCTTCCTCTGAGCTGCACGGGGTGGATTCCAGTCACTGGAAGCTGAAGAAGGAATCTTGGGCGTCTCTAGTCTAGAGCACCGGACAGTGAGTGGACGAACAGGTAAATAGTCACGCTTACTCCCGAGATGGAGCTGCAGTCCTGAAGGCTGGGGCCACCGAGTTCCCCTAAGTGTAGTTTCTCACTCTGCAGGCCCCAAACATTTACCCTGTTCAAGGGCAAACAAAAGGCAATGACAATCTGACCTCTGATCGGCATGAAGGCCTCTTTGTGTAAATTCAGCAAAAAAAAAAAAGTTAACTGTTAGACTGAGCATTTAAGCACATACATCTCCAGAATAACAATAACACGATTTTAAAAACTTTTCACATTTATTTTATAATAAAAAAAAACTTTAAAAAACACGATTGGCTGAGTAAGCAGCTCTTTTAACATGCAAGGTTTGATTTCAACTCTCCAGAGTAAGCCCTGTTCAAGCTGTCAGACCTTATGGAAGGAGTTTCCACGAGAGGCCCACATCAACAGGAAGTGCATGGACAAGAATGGGGTCAAACAACCAAATCCATGACTCCCACACTTCCTAGAGAACAATGCACTCTAATGTTCTGTGAGAAAGATGGAATGTTTTATCATAACCATGAAGGGAAGCACCATGCTGTACAAAGCCTAGATCAATATGTTAAATTCATGGAAAACATCATGTGAACTACACAGCCTACAGACAGAATTCAAGTATTCTAATGGGAAAATGCTTTTGCAGCAACAGAACAAAACAAACAGGACTAAGGCTTGGAACTTATTCAGAGGGACTTCTGAAATCAAATCTTCTCAGACACATACCTCCTCAGAGGCAATCTGGTGCCTTCAGAAGACCACTAGGTCAGAGATTGGGAAAATATCACTTATTCAAGACCGAGAAGGGAGGGCTGGGATACAGGTCAGCAGTGGAGAGCGCCAGACTAGCGTGTGCAAGGAGTCCCTGTGTTTGACCCGCAGTGCTACCCAAAACAAAACAAAAGCAAGAGGAAAATCTTAATGTTGATGACTTTGTCATTTAAGAGTTTAGTGAAGCCGGGCGGTGGTGGCGCACGCCTTTAATCCCAGCACTCGGGAGGCAGAGGCAGGCGGATCTCTGTGAGTTCGAGACCAGCCTGGTCTACAAGAGCTAGTTCCAGGACAGGCTCTAAAGCTGCAGAGAAATACTGTCTCGAAAAACAAAAACAAACAAACAAAAAAAAGAGTTTAGTGAAGTAACACAGATGTCTCTGAGTCCCACATGACCTGGAGAAAGTGTGAACAGACATCCTCACAGTTGCTCAGCTGGTGTCTTCTGCTGCCTGCTGTTCATGGGCCTCTCCAGTGTCACCAACTGAGTCTCTGTCTTCACAGGTGACACAACTCTCCAAAAGAGAACAGAGGAAAACGTGTTATGTGGTGCTGATGTCATCTAAAGAAGATGTACTGGTTGGCTTCTGTCACCTTGACACACACCTAGACATATCTGGGAAGAGAGAATCTCAACTGAGAAAGTATCTCTATCAGACTGCCCTGTAGGCAAGTCTGTAGTGCACTCTTTGGATTAATGATTGATGTGAGAGGGTCCAGTGACTGTGGGTGGTACCACCTCTGGGCAGGTGGTCCTGGGTGCTATAAGAAGCAGACTGGGCAAGTCATGGGGAGCAACCCAGCAAGCAGCACTCCTCCATAGCCTCTGCATCAGCTCCTGCCTTCAGTTCCTGCCCTGACTTCCTTTTGTAGACTGTATCATCTGTGAGGTGAAATAAAGCCTTTCCTCCTGAGTTGTTTTTGGTTATGGTGTGTCTATCACAACAACAGAAATCTAACCAGCATAGAAGGCAGAGAAAGGAAATACACAAACAAGATGAAAGCATCCACGAAGTGGAGGACACCTACAAGAAAACAAACAGGAAATTCTGTACCTGAAAAAGACAAAACAAAACAAAACAAAACAAAAACACCTTGCTGGAGGAATTCCAAGTGAAATTTGGGGGAAATGAGAACAGACATCTTTAAGATAAGACCATCATCTGTGAGGAAGAAGAGGCTGGGGCCGAGTGAGCAGCACTTACAGCTTCTGTTGTCCCAGAGGAACCAGAGGGAGGGAAAGGACGGGAAAGGATGTCCTGGCAAACATAAAGGCTGAAAATCTACCAAACTTAGCGAAGCCCTGAATACAAGCAGCTCAATGGCCTCCAAGTGGGATAAGCTCAGAGGTCCACACCCAGACACATTATAACCAAACCGCAGAACCACAGAGGGAGAGGATGCTTTACACACAAGGGGTTCTTAGCAAGATTAGCAGCAGATGCCTCAGCAGAAACCTTGGAGAGCAGCAGGCAGGAGGCTGACACAGCCAAAGTGCTCAACAACTAAGATTCCTTCAACCAAGAATCCTTTATCTAGCAAAGCTCCATAGAAAGTAAGGGAGAAACAAAGGCTGGGGAGGGGTATGACCTCACCATACCTGTAGTGTAAGAAATGCTGAAGGGGGAGGCCAGAGACGGCTCAGTGGGTAAGAGCACTGGCTGCTGCTGCAGAGTAGTTTGGTTTGATCCCCAGCACACAGGGCAGCTCACAACCACCTCTAACTTCAGTTCCAGAGGCGCTGGTGCCCTCTTCTGCCCTCTGAGGGCACCAAGCACGTATGTGAGTGCACAGACATATGCAGGCAAAACACCCATACACATAAAACACAACAACTGAAAAAAAAAGAAAGGAAGTGACAAGGGAGACCACAGAAATGAATCAGAAGGACGGTAACTCAAGCCGTATGATGCTGCAACCCTGGCTTGCCCGTCTATTATATAATGTAAGAGATTAATGCATAAAATGACTGGAGTTCGTGTTTTGGGGCTGTGGAGCTCCGGAGGAGCAGAGCTCCTGCAGGGTGAGATAATTCCCTCCAGTGTGGGCCTTTCTTATATTTGGAAGTTAAATTGTCACACAGAGATTGTATTTGAACCATGCATCTCTGAGAGCTTCCCTCAGCTGGTCATGTCAGGGTAGTGTCTTTACCCCCTCAACTTTCTAACTTGTGGAAGACAACTATGTCATCATAGTAGTGGCATGCTGTCTAACAGCCTAAGGAAAGAGCTGTGCCTACTCACGAGAGAGTGAAGGGGCCTGTGACACTCCCTCACAGAAAAAACGGGATAGAGAGTCATGAGACCCTCACTTTAGACCTCAGCCTTTCCTCCCAGTCCTATGCAATTTCACCTCAGGTGTCCTATGCTCTAGGGAGGTGACCAGAGTCTACAGAGTGCAGAATGTACTGACTGGGTGGTGTGGGAGGCTGCTGACAGGGGTGGAGGAGACCACCTGTGGAGCTATGCTAAGAGGTTACCATTCACACTAGGAGGAGATGGTTTTGGGTCATCCACGCTCTGTTTGTAAGCTCAGTCAACTCACTGGTGTCTGGGTGCCTTGGCTTTAACAGTACTTTGCCCTGTGACTGTGCCCTTCCTGAGGTGAAGAGAAGGAACTTCACCAACAGTGTTAGGAAGACCACTTCTCAAAACCTAGAACACACTGCACTAGCTATTTCACACGCACACTGCTGTTAGAATACAAAGGTGACTGTGACCTGGCACAGAACAGCCACTGTATGAGCAATTACATGCTTACCTGGAGGTGTCCTTCAGGGGCAGTCTGGCTGTGGATCCAGGAGCACACCTTGGCCAGTTCCTCCTTCTGTGCAGGAGAGAACTGGGGCTGCTGCTGCTCCATGCTGCTGAGCTTTGCCAGGTCTCCCCTTAGCACCTCTTCTCTTCTCCTAAACACAGCAAAGGCCTCTGAGAACACCTTCCCTCCCACTGCTGCACTTAGCTGTTGACTGTGACATAACCGAACTGTCTGCTTCTTGGTGGGAAACCCAGTGTGATGTTTGAGCAAAGCATATCAAGAAATGCATTTCCTTCCGCCTCCTCTGCCAGGGGCACGGGTGAATAGCCTGTCTGTTCTGTGGGGTCTGCGCATGTGGAGCTGCAGTCCTTCTCCAAGTCATTTGCTGCTTGACTTTAAATGAACAAATTTATAAACACATTTTTCTATGACTGTGTATAAGACATTTAAAAATCATATTAGAAACAATCAAACAAACAAAACAGCCAGTGAAATATCTGAGAAAGAGAGGGCCCTTTTGGCCAAGAGTGACGACTGCTGCTGTCCTCTGACGTCTACATACACACCACAGCATAGAGGGTACCTCCCTGCTCACCAAGCCTTGTGGACTGAGTCTCATCCCTGGGACATACACGTTAGACAGAGGTCAGGCTTCCACATGTGTGTCATGGCACACTCACAGATGTACACAGAACAATATTAATAAATGGTAATATAAATTTTGTTGAGTTACAGATATAAACCATGCAAACATACAGCTGCACTTTCGGAGGTGCTCTCTTACCTCTCAGGCACCTGGTATGTCATGAGAACATGCTCTGGCGTTCGTTCTATCATTCTCCAGATAGACTCTTCGGCCACCCTGGGCAAGGCTTCATTTCTCTGTCTATTCTGGGACCTCTGTCCGTTTTCAGAAATTCCAGAAGAGTCACTGCTACTGAAGTGTACACGGCTGGTACTGCTTCCTATCAAAGATCAGCAAAGTGGAAAACAGCTGTCAGAAGTTGATTTGTCAAAGATTTCAAACTCTAGCAACTACCTAGCCATTCCAGCAGTGGCAGTTTCTACAGACATTAACCAGACACAAATGATCTAACTATTTCAAATAGCTCACAGCATTACAGGCCCAGACCAGAAACAGCCCAATAACCATTTGTATGATGTAATCCTCTAGAGCAGCAGAAAGGAACAGACTACCAATACATACAACAAGGGTGAATCTCAACAGCATTATTCTGAGACTCTGAACACAAAAAGCCCTCACACTGTCTTATCTGAGTTGTGTGGAACTATATAAACTGAAGGGCAGTAAGCACACCATCAGAATGCCAGGACAGAGGACCAGTGCAGGGTGGACTGTCGGTCTGAATATAAAACACCTTCACAGGCACACACGTGAGGACTTGGTCCCCAGCTTGTGGTTCCGTTCTAGAAAGTGATGAAACCTTTGGGACAGAGTGTATGAGGTGGATCACTCTGTGTGTGTGTGTGTAAGAGAATTATGAAGGTTGTAACATGGCCTCACTCCAGGTCTGAGCTCTGTGTTTTGTGTCAGCTGTGCCTGGGTCCCTCCACCTCAGACCAAGATGCTCTTGCCTCCATTCCTTCCCTGCCACGATAGACTGGACCCTCCAAACCATGAGCGAAAACAAATCCTCCTGTAAATCGCCTCAGACAGACGATTACAGTAATAAGAAAAGTCACCAACACAGACTATAAACATCTACAGAAGAACTTTCTAGAGCAGCAGGAATATTCTAAGTGGTGATTATAACAGTTATACCAATGCTAATTTTGTCAAATATAAGCATGCCCCCAAAAAAACCTACAAAAAGAAGGGTTGGGAACCCCAAACTTTTCGTATTTATTCACTGGTGTCTAAGCCAAAAGGCCTTGGACAAGTGATCTGGGAATAGTGTGAAAGCTGTTTTTCCTGGTCCACTACCTGAGGCTGCTGCAGACAGAGACTCCTGGTGCACTGATGGTGTGGCCAGGTCACCGGCGGCACGATGACTGCTCCTGCTGCCATCGTTCCCTGTGACACAGTGCTGGAAGGGAGGACACAAAGGCATCTGGTGTACAGAGAGAACCAATTCCCCCAGAGTTGTCCTTTGACCTCCACATGCACGCTGTGGTACATCAGTACCCACCCCAACCCTCACCAAAAGTAAATAAAATGTACTTAAAGAATGTGTTATGTATAGGTGACCAAGTGTCTGCAGGTGTCTGCAAAGACCCGACAAGGACTGTGGAACCTTTGGAGCTAGAGTTACAGGAGACAGGTGATATGTGTGCTGGGGGCTACTCTGGCCCCCATGGCAGCACTGCAAGCATGCTTAGCCACTGGACCACTTATCTAGTGCTGAGCTGCGGTCTTATTCCCTAGGCCCCCAAGCTTTATTCACTCAGGCTCTCAGAAGTGAGTGTAGGGAGGGAGATGGCTCATCAGTTAAGAGCCCTTGATGTTCTTACAGAGGACCCGCAAGGCAGCTCACATCTTCTTTAACTCCAGCTCTAGGGGACCCACCCAGCTGCCTCTTCTGAGGGCATTGCATGCACCTACTGCATACAACATTCAGGTTGCTAAAATACTTAGCTTTGAGTCTACACCTAAATGCAGGAATGACAGACTCTGAAGAGTAAACTGATAAATATATCTGTAAATGCTTTTTAAAGTAGAGTTTACAAAGTTAAAAGAAATTTACCTAAAATTTTTCAGTTTTGAAAACGACATGTATAAGCATGGAAGGATAAGCTGCCTGCTTTCTGATGATGCCAGACAGTGGCTCCACCGCATCCACACACTCCTGCTTTATGTGTACATACAGAAAAGCATGAATCCTGCATCTCCAAAGAGGAGGCATTAATATTTTAAGAGCCAGAGGAACAGGATGTCTGCTGTGAGACTGCGCCTACTAAAAAATGTCAGGGAAGCCGGGCAGTGGTGATGCACGCCTTCAATCCCAGCACTCAGGAGGCAGAGGCAGGCGGATCTCTTTGAGTTCGAGGCCAGCTTGGTCTACAAAAGCTAGTTCCAGGATAGTCTCCAAAGCTACGCAGAGAAACCCTGTCTTGAAAAACAAAACAAAAACAAACAAAATGTCAGTGAAGCTATATCCATAAAGTCTCAATGATATGGCTGCCTAAACAAGACCTGAAGAAGAACAACACCAACAGACGAGTCAACATGAAAGGAGGAAAAGCCACAGGGCCCCAGCCCTAGACAAAGAGCCACACAGAACTACAGCGCCCAGAACGGGAGAAATAGTCTTTCCCAGGAAGAGTCTTCCAATTAGTTACCCAGTACCAAGTAGTAAGGCCTGAAATCATAAATATAAAGGTAACACTATATAGACTGAGCATGTTGAATTTACATATTTAGGAATATGTATATATATAGTATTTAAATATTTAAGAATGCACATATTTTGTATTTATATATTTAGGGGTACATATACACACCCCTATTAACAACAACAACAACAACAGCAATAATAAAAGGCCAAAACTGGGTCCAGTGCGGGGGACACGGCGAGCAATAGGACTAAAAAGAAGCGGGAGAATCTGGGCGTCGCTCAGGAGACTGATGGCCTAGAGGAGAAGCTGTCTCAGTGTTGGAAGGACCTGGAGGCTGTGACCTCCCGGCTCTACAGGGCAGAACTGAATCCTGAGGACAGGAAGTCTCTGGAGAAGGAGAAAACCACCCTCATGAGCAAAGCCTCAAGTATGAGAAGGAGCTAAAGCTGCTTCGCCAAGAGAATCGGAAGAACATGTTACTCTCGGTGGCCATCTTCATCCTCCTTGCCCTACTCTATACCCACTGGACTATGTGAGTCAGCCATCCTCAGCCATACAGTTTCCCCTTCCACTCCCTACCAGGGACCAAGCAACCTTTCAAGCACAAGACGGAGGTGGGGGCCTTTCCCCCTCTGGTTGCCCAGTGGCTGTAGCAGAAGGGCATGGTACTGTCGCATCCTCCTGCTCAGTAGAGGGGCAATAAAGAGCCCCATGCTTAAAAATAACTAACTAAATAACTAACTAAATAAATAAAAGGCCAAAATTTTGAGGAGAGAAAGGGGGATCTGAAGGGAAGCAAATGGGAGAATGATACAGTTCTATTTTGACTAAAAAATTTAAAAGTATGAATTCTAAATTCATATCCTGTCATATGGCTTATTCCCCTTACTTGACCACAACACCGGCTTTAATTTGTAAGGAATGAACATGTTAAGTTTAATACCTGGATATCAAATTTTAGAAAGGTAGAGGAAACCTAGCACACATAAAAAATTTGAAAAACATAATTTGTGAAAACCATCCGCAAGCATCAAGAACAGATGACTCCTTCATTTGTTCCACAAGTGGACAGGGACCCACTTCTTGCTTACACTGAGCAGGGCTTAGTTCAGCTGTGAGGCGGGTCATCCCCTAGTGACTAGGCTACCAGTGCTGAGCCTCGGACTTGGTTAAAGGGTCCAGATTTCTCACTCACTCAGGTACTGACGGCACCACTTACACACTCAACTTCTGGGCCAGCAGCTCTTCTCACTGGATCTGGAGATTCAGATGGCGCAGGCGTTTCTTCCTGGAGTAAATTTAACTGTAAAGGCGAACTGCTCCTTGAACTAATAAATGGATGCTCTTCACCGTGTGTCTCCCAGCTGTCCTCCATTCTCCCGTGGCTGTGGTCTGAAGAAGTTGGTTCCAGGTGTGGAGCCATTGCTGGTATTAAGGGTGTCATTTGAGAAGAGCCTGCAGCCCCCAGGAATGCATATGGGGAGAGTGATGCTGACCATAGAGGGAAGACTGGGGGGCTGGGCAGGAAGACGGTCATGAACGTGTCCAAGTAAGCTGAGGGGAAAGCTGAAACAGGTTGCGGGCCAGCGGACAGAGGTGAGCACTCAGCTGCAGCTGCCCAGCCTGCAGAGCCCCCTACTCCCAGAGAGGCAACATCTTCGAGAGGAAAAGACAAAAGGAGACAGGGGTCCTGGTTGGGAGCTACCAGGCCTGATGGGAAAGCTAGGCGGGAGGCGTGGGGAGAGGAGACAACAGAAGGGCTCCAGGGCTGAACACTGGGAAGGAGTCCTCTGTCATGGGAACAGAAGTCAGCACCGGAGCTGCTGGTGTCCAAAGGCACTGGCAACTTCTTCCGTCTGTGCTTCCGCCTCCCACTTCCAGCACATCTGGTCTGCTTAGGGGAGCCTGATGAAGTGATAAAGAAGCCTTTAATCATGGGAGGCAGAGAAAGGTGGATCTCTGTGAGTTCGAGGCCAGCCTGGTCCATAAGAGCTAGTTCCAGGATAGACTGCAAAGCTATAGAGAAACTTTGTCTCAAAAAAAAAAAAAAAAAAAAAAAAAAAAAAAAAAGAAAAAAAAAGAAAAGGAGGAGGCATGTCACAGAAAAGTAACAACCAAGAGAGAGAGAGAGAGTTGCAGGTGATTTTAAACACTTTCCAATGAATGAAGTATTTGCCGATAGTAACTATTCTAAAAATAACAAAACACTGTTCTAACTCAACAAAAATTCTAGGTAAAAACTAGTACACTAAAATAAATCAATTCCAGCACCTTAGTAGGTTTCTTATAAAACTGTTCTCAGGTCCAGACTCAAATAAGGTCGTAGGCAAACTGTGGAATAAGCGATTGTAGCATCTTGGTATCTTTTGGAACCAACCAGTAGTTATCCCTGGTACAGCTGGCCCTGCACTGCCACAGGTGCCAAACCTGCAGGTCTGGCCAACTACATACAGAAAATATTCAGAAAAAATGATCATGTATAAAGGTCTCTATTATCCCTCCAATGATAATAATATACCATAATAATGGAATATTAAGTGTTAAATAAAAGATAAGTTAAAGGACATAGAAGATGTGAGCAGGTCATGCAAAATATTATGGCTTTTGATATGTAGTAGGCCTTGAATGTCTGTGATTTTGGGTGTGTGTCAGGTAGTACTTCCTGGAAGCAATCTCCCACTGAAACAGTAGTACAGTTCAACCTGCATATAGTCTATAATAATCCAACAACGAGAGGGCTATGTTCTAAAATGTAGCTACCTTGAACACAGGAGTACTTATCATTGCTTTTGCTCTTTTTCTGCAGATAGCAACTGTAGGGTGAGGTCAGGATCCTTTCCCGGAACCCATCAACATAGCTCTGTTCTTCCTTCTGCGTGTGTGCGGAGAGGACAGCAGTTGTGAGCCCCACGTGCTCAAATTCTTCCGCAGTCAGGGCAGATGGCTGTGTTCTCAGGGTCCAGGGTTTACATGCTAAGGCAACACCCTCTGCTGAGATCAAAGAAAACAGATTTAATAATTAATAGCAATTATTTATTTTTTATTTTGAATTATTTATTTTTTTATTTTGTAGTTGCCTTTCAATAAATTTCCACAAACATAATTGTTGGAATATAAAAATATCAGTACAGTACAGAAATTCCTCTTGTCTTTCTTTCAGTTTCATGTATGATTATAATAATATACAGACATTTATTTAGATCTTGCTATTATAAACATTTTCCATGTCCTTACATTTTTTGATTTTTGATCAAAATTATTAATTTAGAAACAGCTTGGAACTTACTACATAACCTACCTGACCTGAATTTGTGACCCTCATGAACACAGGGATTACAAGTGTGTGCCAGCACAGTTAGCCTTTGAATTTTTCCTACTTGTTTCTTTGAGACGAAGCCTCTCTATGGAGCCCTTGCTGTCCTGGAACTTGCTATACAGACCAGGCTGTTCTTGAACTCACAGAGAACCACCTACCTCTGCTTCCCGAGTGCTGGGATTAAATGCATGTGCCACCATCCTTGGCTCAACTGGTTATTTAAATAGGCAACATATTCACATAATTCAAACACCGAGTTTTAAAAATAAATTTAGTAAATTCTTCCTGTCACTTTTATTACCTACCCAGCTTTTTTTAATTCTCCCACAGAAAATCATTCTTTTCTCTGCCCTTTAACTTTCTTTATGCATAGAGAAATAAACATGAACACAGAGGCTCATCTGCCCACTGACTTTTCTCCAAAAACACTAGCCTACAGTTCACCCCACTTCCTATTCCTTGGGGAATTTAACAGTACACAGCCATCTCGTACTCTACATGCAGTGAAGCATTCACATCATTCACAAGTACACCTACATGCACCTGTACACGGATTCTTCACATGTGCACCTGCATGCATCTGCACACGGATTCTTCACATGTGCACTTGCATGCATCTGCACATGATTCTTCACATGTGCACCTGTACACAGATTCTGAGTTGTTTCAAGAAGAGATCATGGTGGGTGCTGTGGTTGGCTTCCCAATACCCTTCCCACCTCTCAAGGCTGTGCCACCTCCAGAAATGGGCTCTGACTTATTTTGAATCAACTTAACTGCTGTGGCCAGCAGTGGAGCAGGGTCTAGACTGACTTTCTTGCCTTAAATAATGAAAACAATGGACAAAATATATGAAATAAACAGTTTCAGGGCCCTGAGCCTCAGATGGAGTCTAGTAAACTCCCTATGAGGTGAGGTTAGACCTTCCAGGAGAAGAGAAAAGCAGACAGCTACATAGAGAGGACCCTAGAGAGACAGACAGCCCCAGGACCTAGAGGAAGGTTTTCCTTGAGTCCTGGGTTGGGAAGGGACTTTCAGAGACGAGATGACAGCTCAAGCTTAAAGAACACTGCTTTTATCAGCCAGGCCAGAAAACCTCACTTCAGTCAGCAAGATGGCTCAGCAGGTAAAGGTGCTTGTCATGTAAGCCTGGTGACTTGAATTTGATCCCAGGAATCCATGTAAAAGGAAAGAAACTGATGCTCTGGCTTCCACACACACAAAATGATGCAGGAGCATAAATGCATGCACATATACACATTTGAAAAAGCAAAAAAGAAAGTCCTGGCTTTTTGTGGCTATGACTGAAGAATTCAGTAGCAGGGATGATCAGGTCCGCAGTGCTCAGAGCCGGTGCTGCCTTGGCAAATTTTAAATATGAGTCTGAAAGAACCAGTCTGTTTCCAGGAAAATCAATTGGGTCTCAAAATAAAGCCCCAAATGTTTAAGAACACAAAACACTGTGACTCATTTAACAGTAACTGGCATCCAATAAGAAACCACCAATCACACAGGTGTAGTGGTGCACACCTTTATTCCCAGCACTCAGGAGGCAGAAGGAGGAGGATCTCTGAATTTGAGTTCCAGGACAGCCAGAACTATACAGAGAAACCCCGTCACAAACTCCACCCCATCTCCCCAAAAAGATGGCTTCTCTATCAGCATTCAGAGTTGTCTGTTCTGCTGCTGCCTGTAAATTTTAGTATGTTGTCTTCTCAGGAGTATTTATTTCAGAATAATTTCAAAGTCCATTTCAGACTTTTTCTTTGACCCATGATTATTTAAAACATGTTATTTAGTTTCTAAATTCTTGGACTTTAAGTTGTACTGATTTTTAATGTAATTCACCCTAACAGAAAGCACATCTTTACATATCAGCAATCCTACATCAGAGACTTACATTTCAGCACAACGCATCTTATGTCAGCACACCTCCGAATGTGAGCTCTACAGTATCTGCTAAAGACTACCCAGGCCAAGATGGCCAACACTGTAGCTCAGTCCAGCCACTTCCTCTACACATTTAAAAAAGTACCTTTATGCCGGGCGGTGGTGGCGCGCGCCTTTAATCCCAGCACTCGGGAGGCAGAGGCAGGTGGATCTCTGTGAGTTCGAGACCAGCCTGGTCTACAAGAGCTAGTTCCAGGACAGGCTCCAAAGCCACAGAGAAACCCTGTCTCGAAAAACCAAAAAAAAAAAAAAAAAAAAAAAAAAAAAAAAAAAAAAGTACCTTTATTATTTTAATTCTGCACACCTATATATGCCTTCTATCTCACACTCTATCTTAATTAGTCCCTGGTACTGTAATGGCAATAACGGTTGGAGAACAATTTGATGACCCACTTCCCACTCACAGGCAACTGACGCAGGGAAGTTACTTAGTTATTGCACATAAATACCAAAGGTCGCAAGGAATGCCCTGTGATCGCGGTCATCAGACAGGAGCTCACTCCAGGGCAAGGGTTACACCTAGATACTAAGCTTCCCAGAAAGCAAAGAGACATGAAGATTCAAATGCAGTCAAGTTGGCGAGATCAGTCATTACTAACACGATTCCTCCAGATGGCCTTCTGAGATGTAGGGTGTACGAGCAGAGTGTGCTTCGATTAGCTGAAGAAAGTTCTATCAGAGCTGAGGTAGGCCTTTGGGATAGCAGCAAATACACAGTTTTTTGGGGTACTTTTGGTGTGGGGAGGTGTTTGTTGTTTTTGTGGGTACAGTCCATCACAGTGGGGTGACAAGGCAGCAGTACTGTGAGGTAGCTGGGCTGTGCCCTCAAATCATGAACCCAAAGCACCCCATTTCCCTGAGGTTGTGGCAGTCGGGAATTCTGTCACTGTGATAAGAAAAGTATCCAACACAGCTTCCAAGAATGAAGCACAGAGAACTGCCACAGCGACTATTCAATGCACATTAGCCAATGTGCCACAGAAGGTTAGCAAAGGTAAGCTAGACACAAGCCCAAAACTTAAGTGTCACCATGTCACCTGTCAAGTCATTATGAAAAACCAGAAAGTCAAAAGGACAGGAGGTAAAGTACCTTTAACAAATGGTGCTGGTATTGTTGGCATGCAGAAGGATGCAAATAGATCCATATCTATTACCCTGCACAAAACTCAAGTCCAAGTAGATAAAAGACCTCAACATAAATCAAGATATATTGAACCTGACAGAGGAGAAAGTGGGAAATAGCTTTGAACACACTGGTACCAGAGACAGCTCCTTGAATAGGACACCAGTAGCACAGGCATTAAGACTGACAATTAATAGATAGGACCTCATGAAACTGAAAAGTTTTGTAAGGCAAAGTACACCATCAACAGGACAAAATGGCAGCCTACAGGATGGGAAAAGATCTTTACCAATCCCCACATCAGACAGATAGCTGATTTCCAAGATATATAAGAAAAAATCAAGAAACTAGATATTAAAAAACAAAATAATCCAGTTTTAAAAATGGGGTAAAGATGTAAACAGAGAATTCTTGACAGAAGAGTCTCAAATGACTGAGAATCACTTAAATAAGTGTTCAACATCCTTAGTAATCAGGGAAATACAAATCAAAATGACTCTAAGATTCCATTGTACACTTGTCAGAATGGCTAAGATCAAAAACAAAAGTGACAGCTCATGCTGGCAAGGATGTGGAGCAAGGGGAACACTCCTCCATTGCTGACAGGAGTGCAAACTTGTACAGCCACTTTGGAAATCAATGTGGCAGAAAATTGAGAAACAATATACCACAAGACCCAGCTAGAGTTTGAAGAGATGGCTCATGCGGCTCAAGAGATGCCTCAGTGATTAAGAGTACTGCCTGAGTTCAATTCCCAGCATTCACACTGCAGCTCACAACGGTCTATAATGGAATCTGATACCATCTTCTGGTGTGCAGACATATATGTAAATAAAATAAGCAAATAAATACATCCTTTCCTTTTTTTTTAATTCCTGGAACTTGCTCTGTAGACCAGGCTGGCATTAAACTCACAGGGATCCTCCTGTCTCTGCCTCCCAAGTGCTGGGATTAAAGGCGTGTGTCACTACTACCCTGCAAATAAATAAATCTTTCAAAAAGAGAAAGAAAAGACCCAGCTATACCACTCTTGGGCATATACCCAAAGGATGCTCAAGCATACCAGAAGTTCATAGCAGCATTATTCATAATAGCCAGAACCTGGAAACAACCTAGATGTCCCTCAACCAAGAAATGGATAAAGAAAATATGGTACATTTTCACAATGGAGTATCACTAGCTGTTAAAAACAGTGACATCATGAAATTTGCAGGCAAATAGATAAAACTAGAAAAAAAATCATCCTGAGGTTAACCCAGACCCAGAAAGATAAACTTGGTGTGTACTCACTCCTAAGTGTATACTAGATATACAATAAAGGATAACAATGCTACAACTCAGACCCAGAGAGACTAGGTAACAGGGATGTCCAGATCTCCCTGGGAAGGAGAAATAGAAAAGATTTTGTGAGTGGACTCTGGGCAGGTGGGAATGGGAACATGAAGGATCAGGTTTGAGGAGGGGATGGTGGAGGAGAGAGTACTGAAAGACACTGCTGGAAAGGGAGGGCATTTTGGGGTCAGGAAAAACAACCTGGTGCAAGAGAATCTCCCAGGAATCTACAAGGATAAACCCTGCGAAGATTCCAAGCTATGAGGGATACCTTGTGTGAACTGGCCATCTCCTGTGACCAGGCAAGACTTCAAGTGGAGGATTGGGACAGTAACCCAATCACATACATTGTGGAATATTCCTCTACACTGTGTGAAGATGTGTCACTGTGATTGGTTTAATAAAAAGCTAAACAGCCAAGAGGTAGGCAGGAGGTATAGGTGGAACTTCTGGACAGAGAGGTAGAGGGAGAAGAAGAAAGGCGGGGTGACCAGCCAGATACAGAGAAAACAGGATAGGCAACATGGAGATGAGGTAATGAATGTGTGGAAGGAAGTAGATTAAAAAATATGGGTTAAGTTATAAGAGTTAGTTACAAACAAGACTAAGTTATAGGCTGAGCTTTTATAATTAGCAATAAATGTGTTGGCTTTTTTTTTTTTTTTTTTTTTTTTTTTTTTTTTTTTTTTTTTTTTTTTTTTTTGTGAGCTGGTGGCCCAAAGAAAAATCGGACTTGTATAGTCAGATTATAACCTTTGACCTACAGTCTGTTCTGCCTATGGGAAACACTGGAGTAAGGGGACCTAGAGATTAAGGAAATGGCCAGTGACTGGTCAGCCTAAACCCCATGCCAGGAGAGCAAGTCCACCCTGACACTGCCTGGAACACAAGGACCCAGAGACCTACAATAGAACCATATGCTACTGGAGAAAAAAAGCCAACATAATGAGCCTGATGATATTCTGTTATACTTGTAGATAAATGACTAGCCTAATGGTCATCAGAGAGGCTTCACCCAGCAACTGATGGAATCAGAAGTATACCCACAGTCAAACATTAGGTGGAGCTCAGGAGATCCTACAGAAGAGAGGGAGGAAGAATTGTAGGAGTCAAAGCAGTCAAGGATATCACAAGAAAATCCACAGAATCAACTAACCTGGCCAGGGGCTTAGTGAGAATGAACTGACCATCAGGGAGCCAGCATGGGACTAACCTAAGTGCTCTGTCTATATGTTACAGTCCTCCTGTGGAACTCCTAACAGTGGGAACAGGAGCTGCCTCCGACTTTTACAGGATTTTGGGACCCTACTCCTCATACTAGGTCATTCTTCTCAGCCTACTACATGGGGAGGTGCTTAGTTTCACTGCAACTGTGTAAGCCATGTTTGGTTGATATCCATGAGGCCTGCCCTTTCCTGAAAGAAATGAAGGAGGAGTAGATTGGGGGGTGGGGAAAGAGGAGATATGGGGGGGAGGGACTGGGAGGAGAGGAGGTAGGGGAAACCTTGGCCGGAATGTAAAATAAAGACAGACAAACAGTAAACAATGCAGTCATCTACTGTGAGGACACTCCTGCACCTCGCAGTGCTGTGCTGCAATCCGCATTGTGGTTCTCCTTGGCTTCTTCTGAGGATGAAGACGTGTTTGTGCAGGATATGCACTTTCTTTTCAAGGCCGGGAGACTGTAGCTTGTCAGGTACCTACAACAACAGGATTGGGCTGTTTCTGTATTGGCTCCAGCAAGCTTTTCCCACTTCTGTGCTTTGCTTCCATGACTGAGGCCTGGGGGACTTTGTCCTTCCTTCTGGGATGAAGTAAGCCCTGATCATCCCAGCCTGTGTCAGTGACTTACAGCATCTCTTTCACTACGTTCTTTAACTGGTCTTGACATCCCACACCATTTAATCCTGACCAGCTTGCGCATTCACTATACCACCACTCTGTCACAGAGATGCAGCTTCTTATTTTCTGCGTCCTCCACTAAGGTCAATAAATTGTGAACTGTATGTAACAGGCACCCACTCCATGGCTAACAGAGGACTCGGCACCACTGTCCCCAGCAGCTCTAAGAGCTCCTCATGCATCTACTGATCCTTTCACTTGTGGTATGAGGTCAACACACACATCTCTGAAGATGCGATGCGGTTCCAGTGAGCTAGGCTCACAGGCATTTCTCACCTGATGACACTGTCGATACAGCTCATCTGCTGGTAGGATGAGCTGCGCTGTTCTCGCCTCGGGTCATCACAAGAGCCAGTATCCATGCTTTTATTTCTCAGTGTCTGAGAGGAAGAAAAGTCCTTCTGCTCATCTGAAAGAAAATGAAAGCATATGCAATAAAATATTTATCATGTATCAAGGAAATAGTAAGCTCATACATGTACAAACCGTTATGCAGTCATTAACCATGAGCTCAGATCTAAATGCACTGACACGGAAATATCAGTCAAGTGAGTAAGGCACAAAAGCAAGCTACACAGAATGACTGCACCAGTATTTTTAAAACAGAATGGAGTATGTATGTCAGGCAAGGACTACCAAAGCGACTATCAGATGAAAGGCTGGTGGGGAAAGCCCAATGCCAAGCCAACACTACTTATTACAACTGGCTAAGACAGCTAATGCTGTGTGTCACCCCGCCTTGCACAGCTCCTGTCTACTGAACACCTGCAGAGTGGCTCTGTGGACACGGAGACTGGAATAACTGGATATCACACATATCTCCCGTGTTGCAAGGTAAAGCACACAGCACTGCGCCTGTTTTTGTGCTACATGCTAGCCACTACCACAGGAAGCACTTGAAATAGGCCACTACAACCAAGGAATAATAAAAGAATACTGCATTGTTTGAATTTAAACTGAAATGATCAAGTGTGGCTAATGGCACAGGTGTGGAGAGAAGGGGGAATGCCTCTAGGCTTGAGGACTAGGGAACCTGAAACTCCTGAAGCCAGAAGAGCGAGCCAGTAAAGAAGATGGAAAGGCTGAGAGGAAACCCTACAAAATGGTGCTATGGGAAAGAGAATGGCACCGAGGTCAAGAGTGACTGATTATGTCATACTGTTGACGGATTTGTGGCATTTGCTACTGCTGCTCTTAGGAGCTGACCTGGAGTGCCCTAACTTAACACAGCTTTATGGAAAAACGACTTCTTGGGTAGCCTCATTCCAACTCTACAGAAGCAGTATGGAACACTGGCATGCCCCTCCCTGAAGCTTCCACTAACATTCACACAGCAACATTCCACTGATGTTCACACGACATAATAAAACCATGAAATTCACAGTGGAGGTGTGCTCTACTGGGATGAGGACTTTGCTTGAATTTTTCTGGGTTATCGCTAAATGTAACTTTTATTTCAGGATCTGGTCCAGGATCTCAATGAATCTGGTGGTCATATCTTAATTCTATTGTAACTTGGTCCCTTGGTCTTCACTTATTCCTCATTTTCAGTACAGACGCGTGGTTATTTCATTTGGTGGGTTATAAAACAACATTGTCATGATGAATTTTGTTACTTAATTGACCCAGTCTGAGCTACTCATAGCTCTTCCAAGCTCTGTCCTGTGCCCCTTCTGTTGTCTTTTTGTCTCTCTGGTCCTGGTTCTCTTTGTTGGAAAAAATACACCCAGAAACCAGGATTTTGGTGTTAAGTGTGTCTATGCTTGTAAGTACTCTAAATGGTCAGAACTGATACACAAGTCTGTATATTAACCCGTATCTATCTGTCTGCCACCCTTCCAGCTGAAAGCCCAAGTTCTTCCACACGCTTCTACTGCCAGTCCAGGACAATTTATTCTACAATTCCTCCTTTGATTACTTGAAACTTTTACAATAGTGAGAAATCTTGTTATCATTATCTACAATGTTTGCATAAATTTGTTTAACCTTAGTATACAAAGTAGCTTCAGGATTCTTCTGGTGATTAAGCCCACCAACCTGGATATGGTGTTTATGTACAGTAATGTTTTGTATTTGGCATCTAGTTAAAATATATTATTTCTTCTCTAAAGATACTTAACCTACCTCCTTGAGTATGTTTATGCCACCCATGTTTAGCAGATTTATTTGCACACAGCCCGAGTTCTCCTTACATTCTGGAGTGGGACGAACTACCCAGCTTCCCTCTGTAGTCAGCTCCTCTCCCGTCAGTCTCAGTGTGTACCCCATCACTGGTGGCTGGTTTTGCTGTGGTTTCGGTTGTATTAAGAGAACAGGAGATGGCTATCTTAGGCAAGGCTCAACCACTAACCCCATGGCTTCAGTTACCCATAGTTACGTCTAAGCTAAAAAACACCCAAGTGGTAAGATGCAGGTTCGCTCTTCCTGTTGTGGACTGTGCACTACTCTACAGTGGACCAACCTCACTGCTCTGCTCCATCCCACAGAAGACCTAAGTCGTGTCTGTATCCGGTATGTCCACATGGTCTATGGTACCCATCCTACCATGCTGAGCCCAGTGATTCAGCATCATCATTAACAACCAACTCTTCCTGAGCTCTGTAAGGTCAATAGTATGTCACAATGCCTGTTTATTCACCATCCTTCATCTAATTTCCATGGTGCACAGGGTTCACTTCCAATTATTACATTATTTCAAAGACAAAGGCTGACAGCAGCACATTCTCCAACCCCCGCCACCTTGCCATGTTGTTGTCATGTCTTACTTGTAAATTGTAAGTGCAGAACACTATTTTAGTTATTTTTCAAATAAATTAAAAATAAAACTTATTTTTCTTTTATTCCTTGTCCAGTATTTTTATTCCTTAGTGTAGATAAGTTTGGTTTTATCATATTTCTTCAGTTGTAAGAAATTCCTGGGGCTAGAGAAATTGACTCAGTGGTTAAGAGTCAGTTAAGGGATCCAGCACCTCTAGCCCTCCAACCTCCATAGTCTATAGTGCCCTCACTCATGCAAGCACACAGGTGTGCATCTCTCTCTCTCTCTCTCTCTCTCACACACACACACACACACACACACACAGAGAGAGAGAGAGACAGAGAGAGAGAGAGAGAGAGAGAGAGAGAGAGAGAGAGAGAGAGAGAAAATAAATTGTTAAAAAATAAGAAATTCCTTGACATTTCTGGTAGAAAAGTGTGCTGTCAAATTCTCGGACGTTTGAGAAACCTACTTCTGAAGGATTCTGTACCACGTACAAAACTCTGTGTTGACAGTTTTTTCTTTCAAGATGCAGTTTACGGTCTTCCTCTTTAAATGATTTCTGGAGAAATGCACGGCTATGCCTTGTCTATGGTCACCTGTTTCCTGCTGCCTTCACGATGTACTCTTTGGTTTTATTTTCAGCAGCTTGAACAGGAATGATTTTTATTTTTTAAAAAACTGATATTCTTTGAATCTGCAGACTCTTGACTGTTAGATCTTCAAATATTTCTTTTAGGATTCCAATCAATCCCGTATTAGGTATACTGATGCAACCCCTGAACTGGCTCCACTGTTTCCATTGCAGTCTGTGGAATCTATGTGATATCCAAAGCAATCTATGCTGGAGCTTACCGATTCTTCTGTGTGCTGATAACTGTTTGTCATGTCTGATTTGCTGAAACCTTTTGTTCTCCAGAGTATACAAACATCAATGTTAGTCTCTTCTGACTTGGATCATATGAACATTTTTATGTCACAGAGACACATCAGTAGGAAAATGGGCAGCAGGATATACACTGTATCTCCGGCATTTCTAACATTTCATCAGTTCCTTCTCAGAGCTGGCTGCTCATGGCCCATTTTGCCCACTAGCCCAGCAATGCACCATTCACAATTATCCTACTTGTCAAGTATTTCCACTGCAGTGTGTTTGTGTATTCCTTTAGTGACCACTTTGTTTCTTGTCTTTCCATAAACTTCATTTCTTATTAAAACTGTCAAAGACAGCAGAGATGGAGCAGCCATATCCCTGTAAAGGCCTGGGCTTGGATTAATGCAACCTTAGGCTGGGCTTGCAGTCTGTTTTGACTATGGTTTTCTGAATGACTACTTCCAAAGTCCTCTAGCCAGACTCTGTGCTTCAAGTGGTGGCTGTTTTGAGAGTGTCTTGAATACCTGCTCCATTTTCAGCTCTTGCTCCCCCTTTGCATTTATCTTGGTGACAATTTCTCCCTTGTAACTTCCCTGATTCAGTAAGCCAGTGTACTTACTGAGTCAGCCAGTCAGCAGCAGTCCAGTGTTTGCTTTGTCCATCCGTGAAACAACTGTTTCACAAGCCTGAGCCTTTCCTTGGATTTCAGAACTGCTAGCGGCTACTTCAGTACTCCAACGGGGATAGTACAGAAAGGTTGTAGATTTGCTGTCTTTTTCACTCTAAGTGTGGATGGACTGATGCTCTTTCTTCATTCCTGAGCAGAAAACGGAAGCACTTGCATATCCCTTTATGAATGGGGTTAGTGACCTTATAAAACAGCTGGAGGTTGATGTAGTGGCATGCATCCAGTCCTAGCATGTTGGAGGATGTTAGAGAAGGACTGTTTTACCTCAGGAATTTGAGATAACTGAATGATGAGCTCCACCTCAAAGCCACGGGGGTGACAATGGAGGGATGAGCTCTGCCTCAAAGCCATGGGGTGAGAATAAAAGAATGAGCTAAGACTCTTTTTGTTGTTTTTGTTCTTCTGTCATGTAGGGAGAGGTTTTTCTTTTCCTTGAAGGTTGTGGGGTATTCAAGCTCATTCTTGGAAGCAGTCAGGGCTCACACTGAACACTGTATTTTCCATACCTTGACCCTAGACACCTTACCTGTCCACACTGTGAGAAATAAATGCCTTCTTGTTTGAAAATTACAACATCAGAAAAACAAAACAAAACAAAGCAAAGCCCTGTGAGGAAGAGAAGGTCTCATTTTGCAGCCCGGGCTGGCCTGGAACTTAACAACTTAACAACAATCTAGCAGCCTCTGCCTTCTGATTGTAGGAGGTATATGCTATTACCCTGGAGAGCTCAGAAATTTTGACATAATATTACACAGAGCCCAAAGTAGCAGTAACATGTGCTCAGTAGTCTGAGATGCTTTGGGGTGTGGCAGTGTTACTTATGTGTGCACGTGAGTATAGATCAAACGTCAATTTTGGTATCTTCTGTAATTCTCCACTTTAGTTTTTAAGATCAGGTCTCTCACCGAATCAGGAGCTGCGCTGGGTAGATTGGCTGGCTAGTGGGTCCCTGGGATCTGACTGTCTCCACACCTTAGCACTGGAGCTGCCAGCATGCATGGCCATGCCTGGCCTTTACATGAGTCCTGCGGATCTGAACTAGTACTCACACTTGTGCAGCCAGGACTTTACCCACTGACCCACCTTCCTAGTCTGCTGCCTTAAAAGTCCCGACAGATCCTCAACAACCCAGCTACTGTTACTACTGGTCTTAGAAAATAAATGTCACCCATGTTATGTAAGCTTACAATTGACAATGATAAATACTATTATAAAATTTACACAATCAACATTCATGATTTCTAAAACTGTATTAAACTTCAAGGAGAAAAACAAAAGAACAATCAATGTGGGCTGGAGAGATGGCTCAGAGGTTAAGAGCCTGCTCTTCCAAAGGTCCTGAGTTCAATTCCCTGCAACCACATGGTGGCTCACAACCATCTGTAATGGGGGTCTGTTGCCCTCTTCTGGCCTGAAGACGTACACACAGACAGAATATTGTATACATAATAAATAAATAAATATTTAAAAAAACAATCAATGTGTAAAATGAGAAACAGGGAAGTAAATAAGTCACTGCACACAGGCCGGCAGTGTGGTTCAACGGAAGAGTGTTTGCCTAGCAAGACCCTAGGTTCCATCCCCACAATCCAATCTAATCTCCAAATACAGATTTTTTTCGTCTGCTAGGTAACTAGGGAGCTTTCCAACATAATACCACTGAATATAATCAGCTGATCCAATACTTTTGGAGTGAGCCTTACCTCACACTCAAGAAAAGCTCAAAGGTCAAATTTTCCACTCAGTCTAGATTATTCTTCATTTATTTGAAGTGACAGAAAAGGATTATTTTAATATTCTTTATTATCTGTATTAAAAATTATTTTCTTTCGGGTTTGGATAGCTTAGAAAGGAAAGAAACTGAGTATCTGATGGTGTGGTGGTTTGAAAGAAAATCGTCCCCAAAGAGAACGGCATGGTTAGGAAGTATGGCCTAGCTGGAGGAAGTGTGTCACTGTGGGGGCAGGTTTTGAGGTCTCTGCTCAAGCTTCCCTCAAGCTTGAGTTGAGTCCCTGACAGTTCAAATGACTCTTAGCACCTCTGTCTTCCATGCTTCTACTAGGATGGCCCATTAAGCAGAGCTTAAAGCATTCCACTGCTTTACAAACCCAAGTCCAAAGTCCAGATTCCTCCAAACAAATACATGGTCAGACCTATCACAATATTCCACTCCTGGTACCAACTTCTGTCTTGGGTTTCCTGTTGCTGTAATGAGACACCATAAACCTTTAATTGGGGTGGCTTGCTTACAGTTTCAGAGGTTCAGTTCATTATCACCATGGTGGGGAGCATGGTGGTGTGCAGGTAGGCGTGGTGTTAGAGCTGAGAGTGCTACATCTTGCAACAGGAAGTCAAGCTGAGCAGGGTAAATTACAAAATGAAAATTTTGAGGAGAAAAAGAACACTGGGAAGTGGAGTAGAGCTAAATCCTGTGTTCAAGGAGATAAACAGATTAAGAAATGGAATAAAGGAGTGGTAACCTCAGGGCGAGATCTCAGCTAGCTGAGTTTCTAACTTGTAAAAAAAAAAAAAAAAAAAAAAAAAACCTAAATAAAAGTTTAGAGATGGGAGGGCACACCTTTAATTCCAGCACTCAGAAGGCAGAGACTGGCAGATCTCTGAGTTTGAGGCCAGCTTGTTCTACAGAGCAATTTCAGGACAGCCAAGCTAAGGCAGTGAAAGCCAGAAAGTCGGTGAAGATTTAATTGAATCAGGAGGCCATGTTCCCATTCCAGCAAGCAACAGAACTTGGCAGCTTTGGTCACATGCTTTTGTGTTTAGAGTTAAGGATAGAAGAAAGGAGTTATGGAATAAAGTTGCTGAAGCCAGGCATGTGTCAGGGGTATCCCTGAATGGAGGCCTAGTACAGAGGCGTTTCATGAAGCTGTCAAGTTGAAGCCTGGGCTGCCTTGGAGAACCCAAGATGGTAGAGATGCCAGAGTCATAGGATACCTGCCGAGCAGAGTTGTGTATCCAAATGTTTTTCTCTGTCTAGCCTGGTCCCGCTGGACTAGTTTCTCTCCTTCCCATCAGTCCCAGCAGCTGCTTATGAAATAATCACTCAGAGGCTAATATTAAGTATAATTGCTTGGCTGACAGCTCAGGCTTATAACTGGCTAGCTCTCTTTTATAAATTAACTCATTTCTATTAATCCATGTATCGCCATGTGGCTGTGGTATTACCTCTGTTCTGGTATCTTTCTCCTTAGGCTGCTGCTGATATCTCTCTTCTTGGCAGCTGGCTCACATTCCTCCCAATCCTGCCCTTCTTCTCCTGTATATATGTTTGGATTTCCCGCTTAGTTATATTCTATCCTGCCTTACGCCAAAGCAGCTTCTCTATTAACCAATGGTAATAAAACTTATTCACAGCATACAGAGGGGTATCCCACATCCTCTCCTCTTTTCTGTCTTTGTAGAGCTAGCCAGTAAGAAGCCTGAGGCACTGGCCAAACAGTTTGTAATTAAGATTAAGCTTCAGAGTGGTTGGTTATTCAGGAACTGGCAAGTGGGAGAGAAACCTCCAGACAGAGTTGCTAACAGGGAGTGGAACCAGCCCAAGAGAAAGAAGTGTGTTGTAGTCAACAAAGCTGAACAGAGTTGAAGATCTACAAAGCATTTTGACATCGGACAGAGAGCTGCAGAGTTTGGAGTTTGTACAGCTGGTTTTTAGTCTTGCTTTTGTTCAGTATTTCCTTGCTATGCTCCCTTCCCCATGTTTTAGAAAGCTAATGTATATTCTGTGTCAATATATGTTAGAAGTATGTGATCTTTTTGATTTTGAATTTTATGAGGATTATAGTTAAGAGATTGTCATGCTTCTCAGAAGAGACTTTGAAATAAGTTTGAGACTATTATTATTATTATTATTTTTTGGTTTTTCGAGACAGGGTTTCCCTGTAGTTTCTAGAGCCTGTCCTGGAACTAGCTCTTGTAGACCAGGCTGGCCTTGAACTCAGAGATCCACCTGCCTCTGCCTCCCGAGTGCTGGGATTAAAGGCGTGCGCCACCACCGCCCGGCTTGAGACTATTATTGATTGTGGGAACTTCTGAAGTTGGACTAAATACATTTTTTTTCATTATGATATGGCTCCAAGTCTTTGGGGGCCAGGGAGTGTAATGTGGTTTGAAAGAAAATGGCCCCCAAAGGGAGTGGCACTATTAGAAATGGCCTAGTTGGAGGACATGTGTCACTGTGGGGGCAGGCTTTGAGGTCTCTTTTGCTCAAGCTTCCTTCAGTGTGACTGTCAGTTGACTTCCTGTTGTCTATAAGTAGCACTCTCAGCTACTCCAGCACCACATCTGCCTGCACACCACCATACTCCCCATCACGATGATAATAACTGAACTCTGAAACTATAAGCAAGCCACCCCAAGGAAATGTTTTTGTTATAGGAGTTGCTGTGTTCATGGTGTCTCTTCACAACAATAGGAAACCTAACTAAGACAGATGGTATCAAAATAATTAAATCTTTATTAAGGCATACTGAGCTATATTGTAAAACTGTTTAGTTTCCAAGTGGTACTGTGCAGCGAGTACATCACTCCTGTCAATACTATTCCATTTTCTGGGAAATTCTGCAAGCTAGAGAGCAGCACAGAGCTCAGGGGCTTTGCTCAGAGTGCATACATGCAGCTGTCTATGAAGAGACAGATTCAGGAGCAGCTGAGGGCCACTCTGCTGACTTACCACCACCCCGCAGCTCCATGCACGTGTCCATCACTGGTTTGACTGCTCTGGCCATCGACTCAATGTACAGCTGTTGACCCACATTCTTAATTTTGTTTACACTGGCACAGACCTGCTGCAAGGTCATCTTAGGGAGAAGAATAACAAAACAGGGTTTATAAATGTAGAGGTGTGCACTAAAAGATATACAAACAACACATGCTTAACCTTGGTTCTTTGAGACAAGACTAAAAGCAGCCCTCACTTCAATTCCACTTCTTGCGGAGCCACTGTACAATGATGCCAAACTGTACGTCCATCTACTCATGGTACACTGCTTTTAGGAAAGCATACAGTTAATCCAAATGTCACCTGGCAAAGGTGATTTTTTTTTCTCCTCTAAAGACAGGGTTCTTACCATGTAGCCCAGCTGGCCTCAGAGCTCTTGCTTTCACTCTGCTGGAATAGTAAGCATTTGCCACTAAGCCTATCTCAGACTTTTTTTTACAGACATTTATTTATTTCCATTCAAATCATTTTCTAAAATAAATTTAAATTTGTCAAGTGACAAGTCCTAAGAAGTCACAGGTACAGGAGTCCACTGACACATTACATTTGCACACAATCCATCTTCCACACACCTGCTCCTTCTGTGCGTCCTCCACACAGTGTCCACTTGACTCACTGGAAGAGGGGATGCTGACGTGCTGCTCCTGTGAACCGCTGCTGCCCAGACTCCCGTAACCACTGGAAGCACTGGCATGAACGGGCTAGGAGGAAGGGGCCAGCTCAGTCACTGCTGTGTGTGTAGTAAGGATGTTCACCTCAGAGCTTCCAGTCTACAACCACCACACAGCGAAGGGCTTCTTAAACATTACAGTAGGTATGGAAGCTGTCAGCCTGGACACTGGTGTGAAACGCCTCAGTGCCTTCCTACTCTCAGGGCAGGCCTAACTTTCTAGTCTACGTAGAGATTGCAGCAACATGTCCTTTTAGATGCCATAAAGCAACTGCTTTTTGTAAATCATAAATAATTTTATAAAATAAAACAAACTTCGGTTCCTTATGCTCAATTTAGAATAGACAGAACACATAAAATAAAAACAGATTTTTAAAAATTTTCAGAGATTTCATGAACCCTGAGATTTTATAAAAAAACATTTCTGAAAAGCTCTGGGCTCACATTCAACACTGACACACTTAACTTTATTTACTAACAGGACCCATCTTTGGTTGTTCTTTCCAACAATTAATTTTCCTCTTCTTCCTTTATAATGACAAGAAATACTGAGACCAACCATCTCGTTCTTCTACTTTTAAAAATGGAATTATTGGGCTGGAGAGATGGCTCAGAGGTTAAGAGCATTGCCTGCTCTTCCAAAGGTCCCGAGTTCAATTCCCAGCAACCACATGGTGGCTCACAACCATCTGTAATGGGGTCTGATGCCCTCTTCTGGCCTGAAGGCATACACACAGACAGAATATTGTATACATAAATAAATAAATATAAAAAAAAGGAATTATTTTAAAAAAACACTGACGTTCAAGCTCAGGAGCTGAGCACACTGCTGGTGTCTGAAGCATGAGAAGAGTTTCTCATGAAGAAAGCAAGAAAGAAAGGGTCTGCCCTGACACTGCAGCCCAGTCTGCTGTGCTAAAGTAAGTGCAGCCAAAAATGTCCTGTGCATCTCACTCAGAATAAGGAACTAAATGAACAGAACTTAATCCATAGAAGCAAAGAGAAGAGCAAACATTTCTAAGATGTGGAGGTAAAGGTTCCTCTCTCCTCAGTGTGTTCTTGTGGTCTGACCTCACTGAGACCAAACTAACAAAACACAATCTAGGAAATCGTGTGCTTTAAAAACCTCTCACTTTACCTGCAGAAGAAGTCTGTGAATCTGTTCTTGCAATTCTGCTATGTCTTTGTCGTTATTAGGGGCCTTTTTTATTCTGGTAGCAAAAACATTCTCATTTAATGGGCTCCTATAAAATGCCAAGAAAAACAATGAGCCAAGCAATCAAATTCATCTAAAATGAAGACTAAAGTGCTTGCAACAGACCATTTAAAGAATCAGCTATGTTCTGATGAACCAACTTTTAACTCTAGATTCAGAAAATATGGAGTTAAAATTCCCAAAGAATCAAAATAGACATAACAACTCTAACCCACGTGGTCCTGGGAACAAAACACAGGACCTTGAACAAGCTAAGAAAACAATTCACCATAAATTACATCTCAGCCCCTGTTTTTTGAGTCAAATCTTGCTACAATTAGGCTAGTTCTACCTCCTGAGAACTGGGATTACAGGCAAACACCTGCACAGTTTAAATTTCTCTACAGCACTGATCTTTATGTAACAGGCTCAGGGCTCTGTGTGTGTGTGTGTGTGTGTGTGTGTGTGTGTGGTCTGTGTGTGTCTGTGTCTGTGTGTGTGTGTGTGTGTGAGAATTTAGTAAATGTATTTATATACATAAAGCCAGCGAAAACAAATTTCTTTTGCTCCTAAGAGATTCAGTAAGGACTGGTTTTAAAGTCCGACTGAGTGAACCCTCTGTACAAATGTTAAGACCCTAAATTTGCCAAGCTTACATACTTAAAGCTGGGCTGGAGATGGCTCCGTGGTTAAGAGAACCTGTTACTCTTCCAGAGAACTGGAGTGGTTCTTACCACCCATGACAAGTGACTCATAACCTCTGGCATCTGCACATACCCACATGCAGGCATATACACCTAATCTACACATAGTTAAAAAAAACATAGTAAAAATAAACTTTAAAAGACTTAGTTGGGCATGGTAGCACATGCCTTTGATCCCAGGACTTGGGAGGCAGAGGCAGGAGGATCTCTGTGAGGCCACCCTGGTCTACATAGTAAGTTCTAGGACAGCCAGAACTACATAGTGAGAGCTTGGCTCAAAACACCAAAAATAAATAAAATATAAAGCTACTAATCACCTATGTTACCTGATAAAGATGCTCTACATCCCCCCCTAGTGGTGAATATGAGGCTGTCACACTCCTACCTCCCATCTCATTTATAAACTTCGGAGGATTTAAAATCTGAGCTAATGAGAGCTCACCAACTCCAGCTGGACAGGGAAGAAACCAACACAGGGCCAAACTAGACCCTCTGAATGTGGATGACAGTTGTATGGCTGGGGAAGACTGTGGAGCCATTGGCAGTAGCACCAGGATTTGTCCCTGCTGCTTGTACTGGCTTTTGGGGAACCTATTCTCTTTGGATAGATACCTTGCTCAGCCTATATATAGCAGGGAGGGCCCTGGACCTTTCTCAAAGCAATGTTCCCTACCCTCTCTGAGGAGTGGATGGGGAGTTAGGTGGGGGAGTAGGTGGAGGGGATAGGAGGGAGGGAGTGGGAACTGGGATTGGTATGTAAAATAAAAAGAGATAGTTTGTTTTCTTTTTTAACAATGTAATTTAAAAAACCACCCCCCCCAAAATAAAATCTGCCACTGAGATGGTTCAGTGGGTAAAATAGTTTGTTGTGTAAGCCTGAAGACTGGAGGTGGATCTCAGAGCCCATGGTGAAAGGTGATACCCACACAAGATGTTCTCTGAGCGCCACATGTGTGTCATGTTACATATTCCCCCATCTTACACGATAAATTAAAAAACGAAATAAAAACTACCTGAATATAGTGAATACCAATAAAGATGACAAAGAGAGGAAATTGACATTTATTAAGACCTCCTCCTAAAAACTATGCTAGTTTCTAAGAAAATGAAAATAACATTTTCAAAAGCCATAAAAGCAGCAGTTCTCAACCTGAGGGTTGCAACAACCCCTTTGGCAAATCCCTATCTCCAAAAAAATTTACAATATGATTCATAACAGTGGCAAAATTACAGCTACAAAGTAGCAATAAAATAATTTTATGGCTGGGGTCACCACAACATGAGGAGCTGTATTAAAGGGTCCCGGCATCAGGAAGTTTGAGAACCACTGTTAGAGAGTGATCGTCATTGTTCAAGTGCTTTATAAGAACCACCCTATAATGGGTGTCAACCTCTCGAGGTCCCCACGTTATTAAGGGAAGATGAGAGATAAAGGAAGGGACCAGTTTAGGTACCAAGGCTCACACATTCGTCATGACAGGAAACTACCTCTTGGGTCCTCAGTAGAGTGGGTACTGATGAGAAATACTGAGTCAGATATATCACCTCATGAAGTCTTAGGATGTAGGCATTATCCCTGACATTTGGTGTGAGGCTGGGTGATGTAGCCCTGTGGGAGAATGTTTGCCCAGCCCAGGCTGGATAGAAGAACTAACCAAGAAACAGCCAAGTGAGAAGCCAACGAGAGGGCTCCGTGGTTAGGAACACTTTTTGCTTTAAAGAGGATCTGGGTTTGGTTCCCGGCTCTCACGAGCCGCTTACAACAGCTGCTTACAACAGTCTGTAACTCCAGTCCCAGAGGACCCAGTGTCTTCTTGTTGCCTCCATGGACCCAGGTACATACTCAGTATACTTACATACATGCAAGCAAAACACTTGTACTTACAAAATTAAATCTTTAAAAAATTTTAATTTAATTTTTTAATGTGTATGGAGTATTTGTCTGTGCACCATGTGCATGCCTGGTACCTGTGAAGGCCAGAAGTGGACACTGGCTCCCCTGGACCTGGAGTCACAGACCTACAGTAGAGCTACTGTGACCTAAGAGCTGAGACACCACCCAAGACTACAGTCATCACAGTGACCTAAGAGCTGAGGCACCGCCCAAGACTACAGTCATCACAGTGACCTAAGAGCTGAGACACCACCCAAGACTACAGTCATCACAGTGACCTAAGAGCTGAGGCACCGCCCAAGACTATAATCATTATTAGAAAAATCAGAGTGCTGACAGTGCCATGAAAGTAGCAATAAAACTTAACTCAATCATGTCTGTCTTCCATGACAGACAACATCTGCCCCACTCACCTCTGTACCCCATAGCCCCAACTGATGAACTTACGTTCGAACTTTATGCCGACCAATGATAAAGGAAACCTTCCGGCTCCAGGGGTTCACAAAGCTGGACCAGCTGGAATCCAGAATGACATAATCTCCATTCTGAGTGCAGAATCTGATGGGCGAGTGTTCAAATGGAGGATGGCCAACATACTTTAAAACTATGTAAAGCAACAAGATTAAAACCAAACTTTACACAGATAAGATTGCAAGTGTCCTGCTTCAGTTATCACTTTAAAGGAGGAAACAGTTACTTTAGCAGTTCAATACATTTCTTATTTGGGTAAAGGTGAAACTCTAATAAGAAATGAACTGAAAAATCAGAACCAATTAGTGGCAAATAACAGCATCCATAAAGGAGCAGGCCCCACCTTTTTGGTGTATGGCAACCATCAAAGGCCGATCTTCTGGGTGCACATATGTTAAGATGGAAGTTCCAATCAGATCCTGAGGTAGGTAACCCAGCAAAGGCACAGCCCTGGGGCACAGGTACACAGCACAGGAAGCATGTTATACTGAGCAAGTAATTAAGTAGTTTTTATATACTTAAAAATACCCACTCAGGCTGGCAACATAACTCAGTGAGAGGCGATGTGCTTATCATACTTAAGGATCCCTCTCCTGCTCTGCAAAATAAAACATCACCAAACTCTAACTTCCCTATTTATTTCTAAATAGGAGGAACATTTATGAAAAGATGTTCATTAATGCACCCATGAAAGTAAAAAAAACCTATATAAGCTAACTATGTCAGTAGTCATCTGATACATTGCATCAAAATCACCTCATTCCCTAAGAGCAGGCTTGCGGGCTCACTGTGAACTCGTGAATCACACACTCTGGAGATAACCCACGGACATGAATTTTTATCAAGTTCCTCACGAGTCTTGCGCTCTTTGTTACACTATCATTTAGAAAGAGCACATGTAACAGCATGCTAATGATAAAATGGGCTGTGAACTTACACAGCATTAGTACAGTGTGGTGAAGCCTTTAGGAGGCAAAGCCTAGTGGAAAGAAGTAGGGGTACTGGGGTACGCCCTCAGGCCTTGTCTGAATTGGCATTAATTGTCAACCTGAACAGCTTAGAATTGCCTGATGGAAGTCTCAACTGAATAACTGTCTTCATATTAGTCTGTGGACATGTTTGTGAGGGATTGCCTCAACTGTCTTAATGTACAGTGGGCATCATTTCCAGGGAAGGTGGTCCCAGGCTAGTAAAACATGAGGCAATGGGTGAGTCAGGGAGTGAGCCAGCAAGCAGCATTCATTCAGGTTCCTGCCCTGTCTCCCTTTACTTTCTGGTCCCAGGAAGAAAGCAGATTAACTTCACTGTGTGCTCCCACCATGTCCTGCCCCACCAGAGGTTTCAAAGCCATGGAGCCAGCTGAGTGACCATCGCCTGAAAGTGCGCAGGGATTAAATATTTCTTTCCTCCTTACAAGTTCGCCATTTCCAGTATTTCACTACAGTAACCAAGACTGATGAACAAACACATGGTTAATACTGACTGAATACAATGTAGTGCCCAAATAAAATATAGTACCCAAAGGCAACTATCATCCCAACCGATACTCACAGCAATGTTTTCAGGATAAGGCGGCCTTGGAAGGATGGCTTAGACAAAACAGGCTCTATAAACATTTTCTGTGCTTTGTTTTACACTGATGCATGTTTCCCAGATTTTCAAATTTCAAGAATAAGTAAAATTCTGAAATAAATGTGTATATGTGGGGCTGAATACACTAGCTGATATCAAAATTTGCTTATTTGGTTTTTCGAGATAGTGTTTTCCTGTGTAGCCCTGGCTGTCTTAGAACTCACTTTGTAAACCAGGCTGGCCTTGAACTCACAGAGATCCGCCTGCCTCTGCCTTCTGTGTGCTGGGATTAAAGATGTGCACCACCACCACCCGGCCAACATTTGCTTTATCCAAACAAAAATACAAAAAAACAGGAGCTGGAAAGATGCTCAGCAGTTAAGAGCACTGACTGATCTTCCCGAGGACCTGAGTTCAATTCTCAGAACCCAGATGGTGGCTCATGACCATCTGTAACTCCAGTTCCAGGGGATCTGAAGCTGTCTTCTGTCCTCCTTAGAGGTGTATCCACACGTGGTACAGACATACATGCAGACAAAACACCTGTACACATAAAGTAAATATTTTTTTCTAAAAAATACTGAAAAACAGCAATAAGCATCATCTATCACTGTTAAAAAAAAATAAAATCATTTTAAAACTGCCCTAAAAAGAAAAGTAATGTAAGTTCAAAATAGAGAAAAATTCTTAAAACTTAGCCTTTATTAAAAATGTATGTCCTCTTTTTTGCTCTCTCTTCAGACTACAATATTTAGCATAATTGATTTGAGCACATTTGTCAAATGGAAATACTGCTAGAGTAGATGCTAAAGGATTTAAGTCTTGGTCCTAAGTTAAGTATAGTCAGATATTCTTGGTGAACTGATCCTTGATTTATGTAAAATAAGAGTAATAACACCTGCACCACTTATACCTCAATGTTATGAGATCTAGGAAGGTATCACGTAAATCACTTTTAAAAATACAGTATACAGAATGTTTACACTAAAATTCAGACAACAGGTACAAGTACATGCCCCCAAGCCCGCTGGCCTGAGATGTATCCCTGAGACCCAAACAGTGGAAGGTGAGACCCAATACCAGAAAGCTGTCCTCTGACCCCACATGCACATGGCAAGCACACACACACACACACACACACACACACACACACACCCCAATAAATAAATGTGATTTGAAAATGTATTTAAGAGGACTCAGTTTAAGCTGCACTGTAACCGGCAGCAGGAGCCACGCAGGCAAACCGACTGTCACAGAACACACAGCACCACACAAAGCACAACACAGACCTCTAGTACCTTGGCTTGTCTTCCAAAACAAATTTCTTTTAGGCTCAAAGAAATATTTACCTTTCATCTACTTCAAGAAACACACATCCTGGGGTGTGTGTTGTAGTAAAAATTCTTTTGTTTACAGGGATTCGAGGAGCTATAAAAATAGGAGATAGGCCAATTAAGGGTCAAATATGCAATTAATCATCTACTAAACTAGATACTAAACATACAAAGAATAAAATCTCAAAATGAAACGGCAGAAATCTAACTTAAATATAAGGTCTGACTGCCATGAAGTCAAAGCCACAGTAAAATGATAGTTTCCATTATTAACTTGATTTTAAAGAGGTCAATATGTAATGACTAAATTATGGTAAATTTAAATACAGAAAGTCTGCTGCATTCTAAATAGCTTATTTCTTCATCATAAATATCTTATATGTAAAGTGGGAATAAGGGAAGGGCTGAATATTCTTTGGTGGCAGTGTATAACTAAATGAAAACACTTGTAATAGCACTAAAGCAATTTGTTATAGAATAAAATTGGTACCATCGAGTCAGGCAAGTTCTGATCTAAAATGTGCACTGAAAAATGCAGTCCACACTCTGAGAGTAGGCTTACATCAGTTACTTCAGCATGATGCCAATTGCAAGAAACCCTAAGTGAATGCACAAAAAGGCACCCAGTGTTTGGAGCTACTCGTGAATACATACAACACAGATACATTTCAACTGTGGCTACCTCAGTGCATTCCAAGGCAGTTACAGGAGTGCTGTTGTTATTGTTTAACGTATAAATTAATGGTTCTATTATTTCCTTTTAAAAAAGAAAATTTATGTGTGTACGTTTGGTCTGCATGTATGTGCAGGATTAGGTCAGAAGAGGGAGTGAGATCCCCTAGACTGGAGTCACAGGCAGCTGTGAGCCACTATTGGGTGCTGAGAATTGAACCAGGACCTACTGAAGTGCAGCCAGTACTCTTAACTGCTGAGGTATCTCTTTAGTCCCTTTATCTTTTTGTTTTTTGTAATTTTTTTGAGACAGGGTTTCTCTGTAACTTTGGAGCCTGTTCTGGAACCAGCTCTTGTAGACCAGGCTGGCTTCAAACTTACAGAGATCCACCTGACTCTGCTCTTGAGTGCTGAGATTAAAGACATGTGCCACCACCACCTGACTTGTAATTATTTTTTTTATCACTGTGCCCCCAAACTAATTTTTCCAATAGTCCTGTTTTCATTGTGACTTATAGGGTGGTAATTTGTAGGAAAGCACATATCATGTCTCATCAGAGCCAACTATGTTTTTAGGTAGTAAATGGAAGTTGCCTATACACAAGTTTAGAAATGTATTTCTGTTTATTGAATATATTTACTGCAATTTCTGGAAGTTTCAAAACACTTGTAGAACATGTTGTTTCAGCCGGGCGGTGGTGGTACACACCTTTAGTACCAGCACTTGGGAGGCAGAGGCAGGCGGATCTCTGTGAGTTCGAGGCCAGCCTGGTCTACAAGAGCTAATTCCAGAACAGGCACCAAAGCTACACAGAGAAACCCTGTCTTGAACCACCTCCCCCACCCCAAAAGAACATGTTGCTTCCCCCTCCACCAACTATTGAGAATCAAACTCAGGACATTCATGCCTTGGCCCCTCAAGGCATGTGCTACCCCTAGCAAATGCAATCATTCTTGTGGCTTCTTCATGTAATGATTTTAGTGCTATTATTTCATCTAAGACAGGTTCTTGTAAAAGGCCACAGAATAGGTCACCAATAGAGAAGGGACTAAAGTAACTAGTATCTATCCAACTCTGCTGCTGAAGTCACACTGTGGCAGTGATAACAGCACAGAAAGTCAAGGTCAGCAAACAGCACTCAGTAAACACCAGCTAGAAGTGAGTTTACAGCCCACACTGAACATGAAACAGCCTTCTGCCCAGAAACTATAGGAACAGCATTCCCCACACTCCTGTCTGAACACCGCATTCTGCCTCTCACTGAGCACAGGACATCCTGGCTTACCTTCATAACCAGAGTGAATCTTCTCAGCCAGTGCTAGACAGCAAGGCTCTGGTTCTGGCTGGGCAGAGCTATGTACTTGAACCAAATAGGGGAGGATCCAGAACGGAGAGTAATGCTTCTTTTGTGCTCTGTCTCCACCTCCACTGAAGAGATCAAAGTGATTAGAGCTGATACAGGTGCACTCAGCCCACTGTGAAAAGGCTGGGGATGCTCTACCAGGAATTCCCAATACAGAAAGACCCAATCTAAAACGTTTAAAGATGTTTGTTTCCCCAAAGGGAAGGTTAGCTTGAAATCTTAGTACCTCTGGGCAATAACGATCATCCACTACTCACTGCCTAAGAAGTTTTTTTTTTTTTAAGATTTATTTATTTATTATGTATATAGTGTTTTGCCAGCATGTACGTCTGCCGTCCAGAAGAGGGCACAAGATCTCATTACAGATGGTTGTGAGCCAGCACGTGGTTTCTGAGAATTGAACTCAGGACCTCTGGAAGAGCAGCCAGTGCTCTTAACCTCTGAGCCAACTCTCCAGCCCCTGCCTAAGAAGTTTTATGGAGGGCTGCTCACATCACTGTGAGAGTCACCCCACCCATGACTTGCTCATGACCATGCCCCAAACTCCTGTTGACTTTTACCCTTCCACTGTGAGGCACACCAGTACTACAAATAGAAAATGGGGCCCCATGTGATTACATGGCTAAACCCAACTCTAGTGCACCCCTCTTCTGTTGTTACAGAACTGACCAAAGTTCCAGCTACTTTATTGGTTGCTGCAGGCTTGGCTTGAAGGTCAGCAGTGTCCTGCAAAATGCCTGGCTGGGGAAAGCACATTAAAACCTAGCTGCTGGGGCTGGAGAGATGGCTCAGAGGTTAAGAGCACTGGCTGATCTTCCAGAGGTCCTGAGTTCAATTCCCAGCAACCACATGGTGGCTCACAACCATCTGTAATATGATCTGATGCCCTCTTCTGGCCTGCATGCATACAAGGAGGCTTAACATTGTGTATACAATAAATAAATAAATCTTAAAAAAAAAAAGAAAAAGAAAAGAAAACCTAGCTGCCTAACCTGGCCTCTGGAATAGAGACAGACGCCTCTTCAGTCTCACTGAGGAAGCTCTGAGGATGTGCACAAAGCTTTCTCCTCTATGCTACTGGGACATGCCACAAGCTGTAGAGTCTAACTGTCCAAGAGTGAGCCACTCTTCTTTGTCTGCAATCAAGTCTCTCTTCTAACTTAATCTTGATTAGTGACCCCAATCCCAAGGCAGTCTCAGAGCTGCCAGAGCCAGTCCCAATGTACTGGCTACCCTCACTATGACCGTGCTTCCTATTTTAGTCATGTGGACGACAGCCTTCCCCTAACTACACAAGAGTTCATGCTCCATTTGTCCAGCTTCCCTCTATAAAGAACTTCTTCAGCCTTGTCCATGCCAAGGGTTCTAAATGTCACTTATATACACTTGCACTACACATTACCTGCTGGCCTGCACCTCTACCTAGAACTATGTTTTCATACAATCTCAATGTAAACCCAGATTAACTCAGACACAGCTCCTCTCCAGGAAGGTGCTTTTGCTCCATGCTCCCGGGCCTCAGATATCTCCACCCAAGATTCCTATTGCCAATCCCTCATTCCTTTTTATATCATGTTCCAATTATAACCCATAAGTCCTTGCTGTGGGACAATGGTCTGTACCCTGTCAATTGTATTTTAAATAAATGCTCATTGGCCAGTAGCCAGGCAAGAAGTATAGGTGGGGTGAGAACAGGAGAATTCTGGGAAGAGGAAAGGTTCAGTCTGCAGTCGTCACCCAGACAGAGAGGAAGCCAGACACAGAGCAAGTAAGATGTGACTGCCTCACCAAAAAAGGTACCAAGCCACGTAGCTAACACAAACAAGTATTATGGGCTAATAGTTATGAGTTAATAAGCCCGAGCTACTAGGCCAATCAGTCTATAATTAATGTAGACCTCTGTGTATTTCTTTGGGGCTGAATGGCTGCAAGACCAGGCAGGACAGAAACCTCAGTCAGTAAGTCCTGGCAAAGCAACCAAAGTTTTTTCTTCTACCACCTCACTAGCCTGACTTTACAACCCAAGCCTTCCAGTGCTACAGATGACCTGGTCCTTTACACAGCAGTCCACACAGTCCTTTCTAATCTAAAATGTGCTTTCTTGATAAAGGAAACCTCTTAGCACTGTACACAAATACTGCAGCCCCAGAGTAAGGACTGACCCTCATTCAGACGGGGTCATTTCCCTCCACCTGCAAAAGGGAACACCTGGAGAAAGCATGACTCAGAGTCTGGGGTGAAAAGCCTATGTTCAGTCTGGGATGTCACATGACTAAAGGCAAAGGAGGCTGTCAAAGACCGTGCGGATACTGCTAGAAGGGCAGGGCATCGATCCTAAAAGTATTCCTACTGGTCAAAGACCAGGATGGTTTTATCATCATAAGGTGAACGGTAACTTTGCTTTTTAGAAATACATTCTGAAATATTAGTGGAGGAAATGTCTGGGTTCTGAGATAAGAGAGCAGAGGGGAAGAACTGGTGGAGGAACAAGTGGCACCAGGCTGGCCATGGCTTATAGTAGGGTAATCAGAGCATACTGGTTCATTGTACTATTTTCTCTGCTTGTTAGGTTAGAAAATCCTTAGGAAAAGGTTTTGAAAGCAATTAATCTCAACCAAATACTTCCTTCCGAGTGTGAAATTCCCTGTGATCTAGGCCTTGACTTTCCATCCACTTTCCTCTCTTCCCTTCTGTTCCAGCCAGGTTCTCCATTAACCTTTCCACACTCAGGTGTGTTCCACCCCAGGGCCTTTGCACATCTGTTCCTTCCACACAGACCATATTTCCTCAGGAACTTCCTTAAGGCTGCCTGGCTTACTCGATCACTTTCTTTAGGGCACTTGCTGCAACTGGGATTCCTCAGAGAAGGGTCCCGTCATCGCCAGTTGGATGTGCTTTGCCACTAAAGTACATATCCAAAGTCCCCAGACAGTGCAATGGCAGTGAGAGCAATGTGGGGCTCTGAGAGGTCAGGGGAGCACCACTATTATGACGGGAATCAATGCAGACCCTGTCAGAGTGGGCTAACTTTAGTGAGAGCTGGTTGTTATGGTGTCTGGCTCCTTTTGCCTTTTTGCCCATGCCAGTTTGCCCTTCATCATGAAGCCCCGGCCTAATGCCGAGCAGACACTGACTTCATGCTCTCTGACACCAGAACTGCAAGCCCAAACCCTTCTCCTTTGAAAACTAGATACTCTTAGCGGTTCTGTAACAACAGAAAACAGACAAAATGTCTGAATAAAACAGCAATTTCTTCATTGTCTTCACGAGAGAACTCGTTCTCTTGTCTAGAATTTGTTGCTAGTGGACACATTTGTATTTATACATTATTGGTTTCCTGCTTACAGAATTTAAACAAATGGGGACAAAAAAATTTGCTTTGAACAGTCTGATTCAGATAGGACCTACAAGTATTTAGTGTAATTTAAACCTGTGTGTCATTTATGCTGGGAGCATAGCATGAAGGTCCTTGTTCCCACAGATCTCTAGAGAAACCAGGAATGTTAAGCACACAGGATTTTGTCTTTCCAGTGGTAAAGATGAAAAACCTGTCTTTCTATCCAGAAAGCAGGGAACTGGAAGAGATTAACAGCCTGGTGATTTGTGTCATCTGTTGGGCTAGGCCATACAAGCTCCCACAACCAGTACCAGATGTGGTTAGTAATCAAAATGGCCCTGATAGCCAGAGGCTCCCCCAAGCTCCTACAACCAGGACCAGAGGTAACTAACTAGCCAAATAACCTCTAGCCTATCTCTATGACGCCAGACCTTATGCCCTTAAGCTAGCACAGGCAGCGTTATCTTTAGACCCCATCTGCTTGGAGGGAATGACAATACCCCAAGTTGAGTTTTAATGTAATTATGCTTCTCTATGCACTGGGGATTGTATTACCCAAGGAAGCTTTTTTTTTTTTTTTTTTTTTTTTTTTCAAATTGTACTGGGCTTAAATACACTGGGAATAAGTCTCCTGTCATTAACTCTGTGAAGTCTGATCCAGGCTGACAAAGTCAACCTGTACCAGGTTTTCATTCTTATCTCTTCCTGGGTTGGCTTGCCTGTCTGACGCCTGCAGGGATGCCCCCACGTTTACTCTATTTCAGGCCTGTGCACTTGTGAAGGACACAATAAACCATACAGCCCTCTTACCTGTTGACTATCGGTCGGATTATCCCGCCTGTGTATGCCCACAAACACTGTTAGCTCAAATTCCCCCAGTTTTACAGAATATCTGATTATTTCCATTATAAACATGTTTTCTTCTCTAAACATCTGGAGTAGTTACTAACTTAAATACTGCTGTTAGCAATTGTGACACTTAAAAATGTTTTTTCTTATTATGTATGGTGGTGCACGCCTTTAATTCCAGCACTCAATGGACAGAGACAGGTAGATCTCCGTTAAGTTTGAGGCCAGCCTGGTCTATAGAGTGAGTTCCAGTATAGCCAGGGCTACATAGAGAAACCCTGTCTCAAAAATAAAAAAATATAAATTTTTATATTTTTAATATAATAAAAATTTTTCTTTTTACTATGAAAGCAACATTATAGTAACTTGTTCAGAGGGTGACACCTATCTACAAGAAGTCACTTCTGTTAAAGTGTGGTCAATTTTCTTCTACATCACTCTCTTTTTAAGGCCTGCTATTAAAAATTATAAAAACTAAGAGATAGGTGTGGGGAAATTTTAAAAATTAATTTTAAATGTGACTGAAAAACAAAAAGCAAATAAAATGGGGCTCAAGACAGTTTTTTTTTGTTTTGTTTTGTTTTTCCGAAACAGAGTTTCTCTGTAGCTTTGGAGCCTGTCCTGCAACTAGTTCTTGTAGACCTGGCTGGCCTCGAACTCACAGAGACCCATCTGCCTCTGCCTCCCGAGCGCTGGAACTAAAGTGTGTGCTACCACTGCCCAGCTCAAAACAATTTTATTGTTAACTTCAAGCCAAGGCCCTGGTGATACAGGGCTAGCAGTTATCTTTCAGTCTTTTTATTTTTCTTCTCAATCACATACAATTTTTTTTGTTTGCTTTCTGAGACAGGGTTTCTCTGTGTAACAGCCCTAGCTATCCCAGAACTCACTCTGTAGACCAGGCTGGCCTTCAACTCAGGGATCCGCCCGCTTCTGTCTCCCGAGTGCTGGGATTAAAGGCGTGCGCCACAACCGCCCAGTCACATACAAATTCTCATGTAAGAATCAAGAGAGTTTTTTGTTTATTTGTTCTGTCTCATTTTGTTGCATCTATAGAAGAATCTAGCTGAATGTGAAAGCATCACCATAAGGGTTGAGCGCAAATTTCAGAGCCACATTTTGAGCCTCCATACTCTTTACTTACCGTAAGATTCTGCAGAAGAAGGATTTCACTGATGTATATCCATACTGTGACGCTGGAAAGAAAGGAAAATGGCCACTGTGTCCCTCACAGGCAGCCCCTCAGGGACGCAGTGCTGTCCCCACCACTCTGCTCTCGCCTGCGCCCGCCGTCTTTCCCTTCCTCTCCAGCTAAGCACATCCTAGAGTGACTGCAGACTGCAGTTCTCTGATGCACATGAATGTGACTGCTTTCCCTTGCTTTTGTTCTGCTCTTGGAGAGATCTAGCACTGTGCTCTAGGTTACATGCATGACCCTCTCATGACTAATGTGCTGCTAATGTCATCTCTTGAGGACAAGACCACTTACTGCAGTGTTTATGTTTTCGCCAGCCTTACTGAAATACACGGTGACAACCTAGAGGTAAATGAAGAGGCAGAACCTTTGCCCAAATGCTTCACTGAAGTAAAAGACCTAAGTTACAGAACTATGGAAAACTGCTAAAATACACACAGTAACATAATGAGTGAGAACCCTGCAGATCCAAAATACTGAAGAGGATGACATCTTTGCACGGCTAAGGAAAGGATGATGGAAAGAATCAGAAAACTGCCCTTTGCTCACACCCTTTACACATTACACCAGGCTTCTATGTTCATCACGAGGCAGACTCTGTGATCTCAGTGGACACAAGCCCATAAGGCACTCCACAAGCTGAAAGTGAGTTCTGAACAGCCATCCGGTCCTTCTGAGAGGTTTATACAACCGACACTAAGTGGAAGCATGTCCTAAAACATGGCCAAACTGACAGTGGAGGATGTAGCATTCTGTGTTGTGTCCACTTATGTCCTCTAAGCTCAGAGGAAGAGATTGAAGCAGGTAACATGGGCACTGCCCAGAACGGACATGGAGCTTACTAACTGTACTCAGCTGAAGCTCAAACCTCAGATTTATATAGCAGAAGTATACTATTTGGAGTAAACCAGATGCACATCAGGCCTGCATCGCAGAAGTAATGATTTCAGGATGCAATAAAGTTTTAGGAGGGATGAAAATATCATGTCAGTGATTAACCGGTACAAACACTGTTGAAGGAAAAAAAAGCAAAAGACAAAAATTAAAGCAACAAACAAAACCGGAAAGAGCTGGCAACATGTTTATCAACCCAGCATATAGAACAGTTCTGGCCAAATCTACAACGGATCACTGGCCCCAAGTGTTGAAAGTTCGTAGAATGGGTCATTCATGAAAGCAGAAAAACAAACATAGACAATGAATGTTGAAACGTGAATTTAGGAAAAGAAGATGAACAATAGCAATATTTTTAAGATGGGAAAAGAGAGATAATGGAGCTAGAGGAAGGTAGAGAGCACTTGATTTAAAACACCATAAAAGTGGAGGCCAAAAGGTAAGAAAGTTGTGGCAGTCTGTCTCACTAGAGTGTAAACATATTTCATACTATTAATCCCTGAACTTAAACATGATTAGAAACAGCAAATCTCATGCTACACTTTCTTAGGGTTTCTCACCATGTAGACCCCAAAGGCCTTGAAGTCATACCATGCCTCATTCTCCAGAATGCTGGGCTTAGCTACCATGCTTACCTGTTTTCCACTTTTCAGAACTATAAAATGAACTTTTTTTTTGAAAATTAGAGAAAAGGGGCGCTAGGGGATGGCTCAGTGTTAAGATACTGGTTGATCTTCTAGAGGACATAGACTGAATTCCCTGCACTCACATGATGACAGCTAACAACTGTCTGGAACTCCAGTTCTAGAGAATCTAACATTCTTTTATGGCTTCCATGGAGCCTGAAGCCCATGTGGTGCACAGACAGACAAGCAAGAAAAACACTCATACACATATAAACAGGATGTAGTTCAGTCAGGAGATGCTTGCCTAGTCTTCACAAAACCTTAGGTTTGATCCACAGTACTGCACAAGTTTGCCTGGTGGTATGTGACTGCAATCCTATCGCTCAGGAGGTAGAGGCAGACAGATTACAATTTAAGGCCATTTTTGGTACTATATACTGGCTGGTTTTGTGTGTCAACCTGACACAAGCTAGAGTCACTAGAGAGGAAGGAGTCTCAGCTGAGGAAATACTGCCATGAGATCCTGCTGTAAGACATTTTCTCAAATAGAAATCATGAGGGAGGGCCCAGCTCATGTTGGTTGATGCCATCTCTGGGCTAGTGGTTCTGGGTTCTGTAAGAAAGCAAGCTGAGGAATTCATGAAGTCAGCACAGGAAGAAAGCATGTTGTATGGATTCCAAGGGAAGAGTACCTGTATATCCATCACCCACTGTGAAGTATGCTGGCAATCAAAGCTATTTTTCATATAAAATCTACAAAATTTCAGTAAGTAAAAAGAAATGTATTGGTTTATTATGTCACTAAATGACAAAAATACCATTTTATTGTGTTTCTTTTAAAAAGGAGAATAAAGCCTGTTGTGGTGCATGCCTTTAATCCCAGCACTAAAGATGTAGAAACAGGGCTAGAGAGATGGCTCAGAGGTTAAGAGCACAGGTGGCTGGCTCTTCCTGAGGTCCTGAGTTCAATTCCCAGCAACCACATGGTGGCTCACAACCATCTGTAAAGAGATCTGGCGCCCTCCTCTGGTGTGCGGGCATACATGGAGGCAGAATGTTGTATAAATAAATAAATAAATAAATAAATAAATAAATAAATCTTTAAAAAAAAAAAGGTGTAGAAACAGGCAGATCCCTGAGTTTGAGTCCAGTGTGGTCTACAAAGTGAGGTCCAGGACAGCCTTGGCTACATAGGGAAACCCTGTCTCAAAAAACAAAAAAGAAAAATAAGTAAATACACAAATGAAGCACAAAGAATAAGAAAAACAACATGTATGCTGTAAATCCATGCTCATGTCTGTACTACTTCTGTAAGCATGACCAGATCCTGGGGCAAGATACTCACCCTAACACTGGTCTTATTACCTCTTTGGGTCTGGCTGCTCCAGAAAGGAAGCTGACTCTGAACAGTGTGTGCATAGAACACCCTCATGTCTCGAGGGGCAAGCAGGTCGACAAACCGCGAAGATGTCAAGAAATCTTTCTTAGAGTTCAGGATCGAAGCAGCCTGCTCAGAAATGTGTACTAGCCGTCCAGACACAAGGGAAAACACTGCCACAAAGGTATCCTGGGAAAAACAGATCAGACAAAATTTGAGGAACTTACACACAATACTCTCTGAAAAGTCAGTTTCTTCTGGATTTCTACCACAATCCAAGGCTTAAAATACATGCATGTGCCCACATGCACGCACACACCCCTCATAAAGAACAAAGCTTCCTAAATAGTTTTCTTCAGCATGCTTCTTGGCAGCCATTATAAAAATGACACCAGGCTTCCTGAAAGTTTGATCTCTATGCCAAAAGCCCACACCAGCTCCTGTGCAGACTAAATATACATGCGGCACACAGGCTTTTCTCTTCGGCTAACGGTTCTCCCCCAGGAGGGGACTGTCTTCCTGTCAGTCATGCAGGTTCTATGCTTGAAGACCGAGCTCAAGATCTGCCTCCTTCACAAGCTGCACCCAACAGACCTCATTACGTAAGAATTGTGCCTCAGGTCTGTTCGATTTGTCACCGACTACACTGATAATCGGCCACTGTGCTTGCTCGCGTGGACCTGTTTCCCTATTTCCCTGTCTAGAATTATAGTGAATGTTTCCTCAAGAGCTGTTTCTTTAACCACCTACTACAGCACTATGCTCGTTAGTAGAACAAGCTGTCTTATGAAACACTACACGACTCCTTGTAATACCTATAAAAACTTTAAGTTAAAGCGATGCTCAAGTCTAAATATCAAATTAAGGCGTCTCCGCTGTCAATAAAATATGAGGCTTAATTACTGTCAATAAGAGATGTGTATACACACACACTAAAGGTCTCTTCTAAAATTTCCTCATAAAAATGACATCTCAACTCACCTGTTCTACCTAAATCCAGCTGCTACAACTCGAGGGAGTAGGTATTGGAACTAAGAATGATATAAATAGAAAGTAACAATTTGGAGATCAGAAGAAGACGCAGGAAATTACTCTGCCATGTTCAGTTGGCTGCTTCTTTCCTTTTTACTGGAGAGAACACGGGATGCTGAGGGGAGGAAAGAACCTGACAGCGCGCGCGCGCGCGCGCACACACACACACACACACACACACACACACACACACGAGGCTGCGCTAGAGCGCGGGCTGCTGTCTACCTTCAGACGCTCTGCCACGGGCCAGAAACACCACACAGCACCTTCTCAGCAGTTTCACCTTTCGCAGCAAGAGATGCTTCCAATGACTATTTTAACACCTAGAGAAGGTCCTTAGGAGTCACCTCATTCATTGGAGAAGGCAAAACTCTTGAAATCTTACTGTGTTCTTGGAAGCGTGTTCAGAAACGAGACCGGCCAGCTCTTCACGCCCGTGCGCAGTCACGTCTGTCTGAGGTGCTCTGTGTGGACTAAGATTTGAGAAGTCTCTGTTTGCTAAGAAACACAGGGAGATAAATGGGTAATCAATCCAGTGGAAGCAGCATCTTTAAGGAAGTCATGTCTTAGCACTATCAAGCTGACTTATTTTCCTCAAAACCAGGTCATGTTTGGCTTGCATCAAAAAATATGGCCAGTTATGCAAACTTAAGACTATGAATTTTATGATCCTGCATGCTCTAGGTTATAAGGGACAAAATTCATTTACAGTTCTTAAGCTAGTTAAAGAAATTAAAAGTCCACACACACATTTCTTTATGGAGGAAGCATTAGCATGCACAAACTACTTATTTGTCACAGGTGAAGCAAAGAGGTTTGTGCTAAAGACACAGCAACTATGGACTACTCAAGAAGGAAAGTCAGAGGGGAAGGAAAAATGTTTGTCCTTTAATTTAGCCAATTTTTTATATTGTGGTTGCATTTCCAAGGCATGTGCACGACAGGAAAGCATACACGTCTTTTCTCTTGAACTTCCAAGGAAGGCAATGATCCTTGAAAAAGGTCTTCAAGTCTTAGTTTGACTGCTAAACTCTTGCAACAGATCTGCAGAGACTGCAGTTAGTAAACTCTCAGACAGATCACATCCTCCTGGCTTTGGAAAGGCCAAAGTGTCACTTTATAACCAGACTTGCTTGTCCTGGCCACAGAGACGCTCAAGCCTCTAGAGAACCCCAGTGCACCCTATTTTCTGCAACTCATTTACCTTGCACGCTATGCACACAGTGTACGGCATAGTTAAGGGCATCTAGGGTGCTGGGTTTAGTGTGTCTCTCGGCTGGAAAATACTTTTTCATTTCTTGGACAATCATTATAAGTTCTTCTGATATTCTGTTTCTGTCTTCATGTTCACTGAATAGAAAAAACACACACAGAAGAAATGGCAATGGTGGACATTCAGAAGTATCTGGTTTTTAGGGTGTTTGGATGCACCAACTGACTCAGGTTTAATGCCCTTTCTCTTGCAGGTAGGGGACATTTGACACTTTCCAACCTCCCTTCAGCCCTACCTAACTCCGTCGAATTCTTTAACCACTTTGCCACTTCTTTCCTACTCTGGTAATTTACTCTAGTAACCCCTCCTCCCATCGACTCTCACTCAACTGTCCAAAAGTTCCCTGTCGTGTCGCCTCCTCCGACACTCTCTGCCTCCGGGGTCAAAAATATAACAAAAAAGTTGTACGCCAGCTCCAAGGAAGGCTTCCTGGCGTCACCTGTGGCTGCTGTCCACGAAAGTGCCCAGCAGCGGACCCTCCTGGCCCCTGTCGTGGGGACAGTCGCCGCCGACTGCCGGATCTCCACAGGGGTCCATCCCGCCTGGCAGCCCTCAGTTTGCAGCCAGCCACCAAACCCGGCTTGTTTGGGTCCCTGCCATCGCCTTCGGGAGAGACTGGTCGCCGACCACGCTCATCTGAGGGGCACTTTTCTCCTCAGCTTGTTCACGGACTCTGCTCGGGTGACGAGCTACAGCGACACCTCGACGCCGGAAGCGAGCTGGCCGGACCCCGCCGCGGCTCTCAGGGAGCTCGTTCAGCCCGAACCAACTTTTCCACAGTCCATGCTGGGAAGTCGGCGACCATAAGAAACGTCTCAGAGCGCACAGTTCCGGGGCGACAGCCCGGGCGAAAGGCCGGGGCAGAGAGGCTGATCGTGCCGCGTCGGAGGCCTCTCTCCAGCCGAGCCCTCGCCCACCCTTGGGCGGCCAGGTCTCGAGGCCAGACGCGTGCTGAGCCGCCGCCGGCTCCGCCCCCCTGCGCGCCAGGGCTCCGGCCACGCCCCTCCGTCGCGCGATTGGTCACGGAGGCCGGCTACGAGAGGCCCCATTGGCCAGGGGCGGGCCAGGGGCGGAGTGCGGCTCGGCACCACGGGGGTTGTATAACCGCGGGCGGGTGGGCGGGTGCAAAGGCCCGGGAGAACCTTACGTAACGCGCGGGTCGGGCGAGGTCGGCTCTCGGCCAATCCCGGCCGCCAGGAGCCCGGGTCGGGGGCGGAGTGGCCGTGAGGACGCTAGGGCCTAGCCGCGCCAGTCTACGGCGGGGCCTCCCGGAGGCGGGGCCTCGGAGCTGTCAGTCAGGAGGGGGCGGGTCAGGGGCGTGGCCTGCGCGGCCGACAGGTGAGTGGAGCCTGGTGAGGCTCCTCGAGGGGACGCCGTGCTTTGGCGTGAACGGTCTTCTTGGTTTCCTATTGTTTTAATCTTTCCTAAACTTGCCGTCTCCTCCCGAATGCCAGCTACAGGCGAATGGACTCAGGTAGAATCCAACCGAATTTTCAGAAATAGAAATTTAGTGATACAAGGTAACTTCCCTGGCTGCCCTGAAGTTACAGATTCATTTAGCAACAGGAGGAAGATAAACATATGTAAACGACGCCCCCTTTCCGAGGAAACAGCCGGGACGCTCTTTTTATCTATCTCTACTCTTTCGAAATGAAATCAACAGGGCAGAGCTCCAGCCTTTTGCTGCCTGGGTACACCAAGAAGACACGGGGCGGGGGTTTGTAGGGGTGGGGGCAGGAGATGGCGCAGCGGTTTAGAGGGGAGCGCCTACCCGTCCGTCCGTTGGACGGTTCCCAGGCACCCTCTGTCAGGTGCCTCACAAGTGCCCGTAATTCCTGCTCCAGCGGATTCAACGCCCTCATGGATGAAAGCACTTAAACGCACGTGGAAATGCACATATCCAGACATACACACAGCAGAGAAATAATAAAATCTAAAAACCAAAAAAGGTACACTTAGTATTTTTTGGATGAAAGGTGTTCTAGGTCAAAGAAGAGGAAAGTGACAGAGGGCAGTTATCCACGTTATGTAGTGGACAAATCACCTATTTTTCGAAGTTTTTCTCTACACCGGACCACTCTACTGCCAAGCTCTTCTTCAAGAAGCATTCATAATACAGCTATTGAGTGCACACCTGAGCAGAGATTCTTGTACTCTCTGAGGACAGGACAGAAGTCTCTCACACTCAACATACAACACGAATGACCCCTGAAAGTCTGAGATGATGATAAAGAAGAAGCTGGTGGAATGGGAAGGATAAAGGTTAAGGGAGGAGGTGAGAGGTTTGGGAAAGGGGCTGAAGGATGTTCTCACTGAGAAGGGGAAACTGAGCCTGAGTGGCGCCTTGGGGTGAGGGAAGTGGGTGGCCGACAGCACTGACGAGCACTGCATCTGCCAGGCCATCCCGGTGCCGAGTAGCTTAGTTGTTGAGAACCTGAAACGACGTGTGAGCCGGTGCGAATGGAAGGGCCTGACTATCCGTATTTACCTATCTGGCTGGTGGGGGTGTGGTGTGCCAGGGCCAACTTTCCAGATTACTTCCAGAAGACCATATTTTAAGAAACCCACAGGCCACATCCTAACTTCAAGCCAGCTCCTAACTCATCTCTGCACCGAGAAGCACTTTTATTTGGGGTATGTGACACTGTTGACTTTATTGGGTCTGGAATCAGCTGAAAGGCAACCAACCTGCTGGGCAGGCAATGCTGGAGGATTTTCTTGCTCCGATTATAGGAAGTGGGGAAGACCTACCCTATGTAGGCAGCAACTTTTGGTGGCAGCCCAGGTAACGGTGATAGAAGAAGGATGCTCTGCTTTTTGCCTGTGAGCCTTCACTCACTGGCAAGTTCATCTGCCCTGATGTGGCTGCACTTGGCTGTTACCAGATCCCAGCTTCTCTGGGCTTCAACATGGCCCGAAGACCAGAGGTTTTCCAGGAATACCCTCGGCACACAATGCTGGATTGGAACTGCAGAAGCACTTGGCCTCATGAACTGAACAGCCACTAAGTTCTCTGTAAGGGAATGGTGGGTTGGAGCACATCAGCTCAGCACACCCCAAGGCCAAGGTCTCAGCACAAAGGAAATTTATTTGCCACAAAGGAACAAAGGGCAGAGAATAAGAGACAAAGATAGGGGATAGAGGATGGAGGAGAAGGGAAGGAAACAAGGTAGAAGGGGCAGCGATATCTGTCCTGGAGGGAGACAGACGTGACCCATAGGAAAATGGCAGCTTATAAAGGGAAAAGGGGAAACCCCATGTTTGGATGAGGTCTTTAATTTTAATTGGGCATGTTAATCAGGTGAGCCAAAGGGGTTTTTTTGATTGCTGGACTTTAATACTTTGATAGCTGGACCTTGGTAGTCAGTTACAAGAGGAGAACATGGCCGAATAGGGGAATAGACCTTGGGGTCTAGCTTTAAAAATGTAATCTAATGGTTTTTTAGCAAGGCAGAGGGAATAGGAAAGAAGGGCAGGGCCTGACAGAGTCATGTCTGTTGTGCTTAGGCCGGCTAGAGTTCCATCATTCCCAGTCTCTCCAGTGTGAAGCAGATGGTATCACACAAGCCAATATAATAAACCTTCCTCTAATATGTATTCATCTTATCAGTTGTGTTGCCTGAGGGAAGCCTAGCACAGGATGGGATCTCCAGGTGCTCATGGAAACTTGTGCTGCAGCAGGGGCGGGTAAGAGACAAAAGGTAGTATGCGGTGGGGGGGGGGGGAGCAAGGAGAAGTTTTAGGACACGGATCAGGTGTACCCACCCCGCTTCAAGGAACACAAGACAGAATCATGTTAATAGACAACTTTATTTAGGACATCATAGCGGGAAAGTTCCCAGCTAAATGCACAGACAAGCGAGGTATTACTGTGTTAACGCAGGAGCCAATGAGTTACATGGGTCTGAGTATGGAGGAGACAGCACCAAGGTTGTGGGTCAGACCAGGACAGAGGCTCTAGGCTGATGCTGCTTTCCCATAGTGGGGCATACTTTCAATAGTTATATTGTTTCAGTAATGTCAGGGGAACAAATAAAAAACAGGAACCAGATTCTATTACACCTTGACTGATGCTACTTTGCACACACAAATTACAGGGCATTCTAGTGGCACTGCCATAGGCAAAAAAGCCTGCTTCTTCCTCACTGATTTCTTACGTTCATTCATGCCTGAACTCTCAACTTTGAACCATGCCTTGATGAAAGTCTCAGACACACAAGGAAAGTGTCTCAGGTGGCAATAGCTATGGCTTAAGAGCAACAGGCATCTCTGCTTAGCTCTCCACTTGGAAGTGGCCACTACCTCACCTCAAGCATAATACAGAGGACCGGTTTAGAAAGTGGGGTATGAGCAAAAGCAGAAAATAGCATTCAGGATCTCTGGTCTGTGCAAACTCACACTGCGCTAGCGACCGCAGCCTCTAGTTCAGTCTGCAAACTGCTGGTTAAATGCCTTATCTATAGGTCTGACGTTAGCTCGTCTCTATAGCTCTATGAAAGAAACCAAATCTGAAGGAGTAGCATTACCTACAGCACAGGAAGGACTGTGAAAATGCTGAAGGCTCACACAGAATTAACACTTTTTTCTTGAAGGGCACCTTGAATTACATTTGGCACATTGTTTGAATTTGTCTATTAGGGACAGACGGACATTTTATTTGTATTTAACTTTTGGCAAAAATACTTTGGTCATAGTTCTACAAAAACATTTTAAAGGGTTATTTTTGATTAAAATACTCTGAGAAGTGATATACAACAAGAACAAAAAAGTAAACATCTTCACACCTAACATGAGAGCATCTTAAATACAGCAGGAGTCAGTAGTGCTTACAGAAAGGAGGGTCCTCTTAAGGAAAAGGAGCCAGTATCAAAATAAGGCTCACCCTGTTATTGTCACCGATTTTTACTAGGCAGTAGTGTTCTTCTTGGAAGGCACAAGTTGGGAATCTAATCACCCAAAGTTTTGAAAATGTTGAAGACGATGTCAGATGTGGGGACAACTGACTTGAATAGAATCCCCTTCCTGAAATCCACAGCAAGTCATCAGTGACATCTTCCTAGACTCCAGCACTCTGGAGCAGCAGAAGTCCTCTTTCCTAGTCGGTGCATAACTCTGTGAAGGCACTGTGCAAAATGTGGGCAGGGCAACTCACACCCCCATTTGGAGTGTATATTTAGATAAAGGCACATTTCCTAGGCACTGAACTGTATGTAAACTAACAAAAATAATCATTTGAACAAAAAAACAGTAGGTAAGCTCAATAACATAGCAGGTTCTAAGTAGAAAGTCTTGAAAATGCTCCTGAACAGTAGGCTTCGGTTTCACCAGGTTCTTCATTAAGAGACACACCACACTAAGAAGCAGGGAAGATTTAGAAACAGTGAAAAGGGCAGTTTAGTCTTTTTGTATAGATATTCAATATGGATTTCTATTGTCTAAATAAGGACAGAAAGAAATTGATTTGGCCAGTTGGGATGGAGCAAGGTGGTCTCAGCTAATCACTATAGTACACAAAAGGAAACATAAAACAGCACAGGAAAGAAAAATTGACCGGTCAGTAGGAATGAGATTCCAGTCTCAAAGGATTAATGTATGTATGTATGTATGTATGTATGTATGTACCTATCTATCTAAAACACCAGACTTTATTACACAAAATCAAATATTTAGGGTCAGTATGGTGGTGGTACATGCCTATAATCCTACCACTTGAGAGGTTGAGGCAAGAAGATCACAAGTTAAAGGTCAGGTTGATTTGAACAGTGAGACCCTGCCTCAAACCTCCCTCCACACCACCATCCCAAAATACTCTCAAGTATTCAAATTATTTGGTAAAGAGAACCTTGGAATGAACTAATCTTTACCCTTTGCTCCTGCACATGCAAACATCTGTGAATAAGGGGGAACTCACCAATAATGATGATGACAATAATCACCAGGACACTGATCCCTATCGCCCACATCTGCAACAAGACAGGTCCATTTAACATTGCAAAAACAGACAGACAGTGCTCGCTGAAATAGCAAGCACTGTAGTGTGAAATAATTTATCATCTCTAAAGCCTAAATTTAACATTTTCAGTTAAGGTTTAAAATTTAGTTATGGGCTTTCAAAAATGTGTTCCAATCCTCCACAGCCCCTGGAAAAAACAAATTTCCACACAAGCTACTGATTGTCCCATGTATCCTTTCTAAAGAAAACATGACAGAAAAGTATTTGCAATGTAACCACAGACGCTCTCATTTGCTAACTATTTAAGCCTCCTTTGAGCAATATTCACATGTGGCTTTTCTCTTTTTTCGTTGAGCAGGAGAACTTCTTAGCATTTAACTTTTGAAATCAGAGCCATTCCTAGAATGGCTTGCAAACTGAGCATCAAAGCCAGAACTACCTTATCAGTGTGTTCTTAGGTACCTGGGCAGGGGTCTAATGCCCAAGACTGATTTGGGACAGTTCTATTCTGCATATCTTTTAACTTTAGTACAAAACATTGGATTCCAAGCTGTGGGCAAGGAAAAGTAAAGTACACTCACGGTTGGCCCAGATCCACCCAGAGTCAAAGAATGCAATGCTGTGGCCTCTGCAACATTCTGGCACAGAGGGTCTGAAGGGAAGGTCTGTCAGGAGGGCATTACCTTGCAGTTCTTCCACCAGTACTTTCTCTTCAGCTTGGCAGCACTTGTTTCAAACTGAGAAGCACCAGCCTGCAGTGCATCTGCGCGATCATCTAGCTCCGAGAGCTTCTGATCTCTTTCTAACACCTTGTCCACGTTGACTCTCATGATATCAACCACCTAAACGGACATGGTTACAGTTACACAAGAAGGAGAGGGAGAACAAAACTCCACATGAACTCTATGGGCACCTCCCCCGCCCAGGTCAGCATTTTATTACTTTGAGGTAAACTTTCACTTAAAAAAGGGGGGCCAGGTCTTTGTGATAGATAAGTCTACTTAGCAAACCAGTGGGAGAAGGGAGCATCAATAATGGGCAGTGCTGGGGAAATCCACACTCCCACTGCATGCCACGGTGAGAGAGTCAGCTTCCTCTAAGGTCTGAAACAGAACAGGGCACTCACTTTCATGGCTCGACACTGGCGGTTCTGGCCAGGGCAATCAGTTAAGGAAACAAAGACATCCTAGTTTAAAGTAAGAGGATATCTACTGCTCCATGTAAGAAATTCTATAGAAAACCCTAAGACTCTTTCAAAGGAGGCTGGCGAGATGACTCAGCAGGTCAAAGTTCTTGTTGTCAGTCTGATGACCCAAGTTCAATCCCTGGGACCCACAAGAGGAATGGAAATGGTGTAAAGAGAAAACTAACGCCTCAGACGCCCTCGGCCTCTGCATGTGATGGATGCACTGCGGGTCCGCCCCACCTCAATCACTTTTAGGGCCAGGTCTGTGCGATCAATCATTCCTGCTCTCTTAAGGCAAGATGAGTAGTAGTGACAGGAAAACCCCGGGATGCCCATGGGTCAGTTAACCTGGATCCCATAGCACAGCACAGCAGAAACATGAGAGTTTGCCTTAACAAGGTAGAAAAAGAGAACCAACTCAAAGAAAGTTGTCCCCTGACCTCCAACACATATATCATGGCACATCTGTGCCCACTGAAGTACCTCTACCCCTTCTGTTACACACACACACTAACGTAAATCTTTAAAAGTATTCTTCAAAATCTACTACAGTGAATAAATTCAGTAAAGTTTCAGCACCTAAGATAAATGTATAAATCAGTTATTTTTCTACATGCCAGCAATAAGCAATTTGAAAAGGACATTAAGAGAACAACATCCTTACCAAAACATCTGAAAGCATAAAACCACAGAAATATATTTAATCAAAAACAGGTGTGGCAGTCTGCTCCTGTAACCCCACACTGGGGAGGCAGAGAGAGTAGGGTCCCAGGGACTCATGGACCTATTAGTCCAGTCTCCAGATAAGCTCTGGTTGCAGTGTAGGACCCTGTCTCAAAGGTGGAAAGAACATAGAAGAAATAGAAGAAAACTCCTGACTTTGAGCCTTGGCCACCACATATGTACACACATGCATACGCCACACCCACTCATGAAAGAAAAATCAAAACAATACAAAACACTGCTGTAAGCTGGGTATAAGAGCACGTACCTTCTAGCATTTAGGAGGCTAGGGCAAGACCTCATGATTCAAGGGCAGCCTGGGTTATACCTTGTCTCAAAACTAAGCAACCCCCCCCCCACTGCAGATTGCTATAAAAATTAAAGTCCTAGTAAGGGGAAGACACCCATGTTTGCAGTTGGAAGACTTAATACTGTGGAGACAGCAGTATTCTACAAGAGGCTGACAAAGTCAAAACAATTCCAACAGCTTTTATCCCCTCAGAAAAAAACTGTCAAATAACACCAATTCCAGTGGCCTTTTTTCACATGTAATTTCAAAGAACTGAGAATAAGCAAACCCATACTAAAGAGAAAGTTGCAATGGTCATACGTCCCCATTTCCATCCCAGCACAGAGCTGGAGTGATGAGAAAGGTGACCGCGGAGCAGATCAGTGGGAGAGCTGGGAACCTAGACACCTGCCTGCACATCTGCAGCCAGCTGAACTGATTTCTTTATTAACTCATCAATCCTGGGGCTGGGATGGAACCTAAGTCCATATCCTGAGCTACAACTAATTTTCAAAAGGATGCTAAGACCACCAAATGGAGAAAGGATATTCTTTTCAACAAACAGGGCTGCCACAACAAAGCAGCCATAAGGAAAGAATAAAGCTGGATTCCTGTTTCATTTTCTATACAAAAAGAACTCAAAATAGACCAGTGAGTAAAATTTTAGAGCTAAGAGATAAACATTTTTAGAAGAAAGTAAAGCTTTCTAGTTTGTTCAGTTTCTACCGCTGGGCTAAAACACCATGACCAAACGCATCTTGGGGCAGAAGGCTTTAATTTATCTTCCAATACCCAGAGAAGTCAGGGCAGGAACTAATGCTACAGAGGACAGGGAGGAACACTGTTTATGGCTTGCTCCCTGGGCCTGCTCAGCCTGCTTCCCACACCATCCAGGACCACTTTCCCAGGGGTGGCGTCAACCAACAATAAGCTGGGTCATCACATCAATCATCAGTCAAAAAAATGCTTGCCCATAGGCAAATCTGGTGAGGGAAATTTTCTCAATTGAGGTTCCATTTTCTAAAATGACTCCAGCTGGTCTCAAGTTGACATAAAACTAGTCAGCACACAGCTTCAGGTTCTTAGATTTGGTATCAAGAGCAACAAAAGAAAAAACAAATTAATTAAAGAGATAATTGGGGCCGGGTAGTGGTGACACACACCTTTAATCCCAGCACTCGGGAGACAGAGGCAGGTGGATCTCTCTGTAAGACTAAGGCCAGCCTGGCCTACAAAGAGAGTTCCAGGACATCTAGAACTGTTACACAGAGAAACTCTGTCTCAAAAAACAAACAAACAATAAAAGGACAGAGAGAAATTGGGCTTTATAAAAAGTAAAACCTTTTGGCATCAAAGTCTACTATGAAGATATGAAGACTCAACCAACCTAGAGGATGGAAATACTTATGAACTACATATCTGATAAATGTTAGAATTCAAGAATCCATAAAAGAGCCTTATGAGTTAAGAAGAGAAAGACAGCACAATAAAATCAAAAGGAAGTGTGTATGAGACACATTGCTCTAATCCTAGCCCTTGGGAGGCTGAGGCAGGATGATCTGAAGTTCAATAGCCTGAGCTACATAGTAAGTTCCAGGTTAGCCTGTGCTAACAGCAGTAACACAAAAGACTTAAACAGTCACTTATGGCTGACATGCACAGCAAAATGTTCACTATCACTAATCATTGATTGAATCATTAATTCAAGCACAGGGAGATAGCACCTCCTGCATGCCACGATGGCTGCAGTCCCGAACTCAGAGCACTAGGGACATCAGACACTGCTGTCAGGAAATAAGCTAGTGTAGGATCAGTAGATACAGAATTATTATATGAACCAGAGATGCTACTCTTAGGTCCACGCTCGAATGAAACAGAGATGAAGATACATTTAAAGATCTGGCTCCGGGATATTTACAACAGCGTTACAAATTAAGAACAGCTCAGCTACCACTAACTGTGAATGGATAACAAGTCATGGTTTACATGGATCAAGATCAACCTCTCTGCTAAAAGAGGGGACGTATGCTAGCACAGCCTACAGCCTGGGTGACATGGAAACACTACAGTGAGAGAAGCTTGACAATGATCCCTGAACATGCTACACCTAGACTAGGTACAAGGCAGAAAGAGGGGAGGGTGAGTGATTACAAAGGGAGGGCTTCTCAGCAGTGACAAGAGTTCTGAATGCAGGACGGTGTGATTTGTGCAACCCAGCGATCACACTAAACAAATTACACAGGGGATGAGACTTCACCTCAAAGAACAAAAATGCAATTCTCTTTAAAATTCCTCTAATTTCTAAACAAGGGTACAATTTGAGTTTGCAAGTGACAGAACTAGTATAACGGTCTAAAATGCTCAGAATTACGTTAATAAAGAAACCATCATATCCAAATATTACTGTATGATTTAATAACAATATGTAAGATAACTAGTTTTAAGGCAATTAAAAGCAGAAAGATTGTGCCAGGAGGTGGTAGCGCATGCCTTTAGTTCCAGCAGTTGGGCAGAGGCAGGCAAATCTCTGAGTTTGGGCCAGCCTGGTCTACAGAGTTCTCGAGACTGAGGACGGACAGCCTGGGCTACACTGAGAAACCCTTTAAGAATACAGAAGTAGGGAACTGGGAGGTGGTTCATCAGTTAAGTGCACTGGCTGCACAGCAGCTGACAACCTTCTGCAACTCCAGTTCTAAGGGTTTTGACGCCCTCTTCTGGCCTCAGTAGGCACTGCATACATGCAGTACACATACATAGAGTCAAAACACTCTCACAGATGAAATAATAAATCTTGAAAAAAAATCCTTACTGCTGCCCTTGGTCATGAGGTCGTGCTTGGCACCAGGCTGCAGCAGTCATGATGACCCCGCTTCAGTGTGTATGTGACCAATGGGTTACTTGTCCCTGTGGGATTTGTCTTTGGATGCTATCTAGACAGAAGGGATGACCAAAAGCTAACAGCCTTCTGGAATAAGACTATGCTCTTTCATAGGGAATTGAGACCCAATGAAGAGGTTAGTTGGAAGTAAAGCCTGTGGCTAAATCACAGGGTGTTTGCATTTGAAAGTTATCAGAGAAATAAAAATGTTTATTATTTTTTAAAAAAAGAATATGGAAATGTTGTCCTGAGGTTCTCAGTTTCTTTACTGTACACATGAACACACCCAAACAAAAGACACCGTAAGAGTCCTCTAGCTTGAGAGTTCCAGAGAGAACGCTGGGCTACAGCAGTTCCACCTTCGATGTGTCCCTCAGCAACTGCCAAAGAAAGCGTCAACAAACCTGTCTATACCAGGTAACTAGTAAACCTGGCTACAGGACACACAGCAAACAAACACACACCAGATCAGAAATACTTGTCCCTTCTTGAATAATCTAATTACCCCATCCTACAAAGTGGCTCTGAGGACATACTTCGGGGACAGGGTCATGTGTTTTAGGTATCTGATTTGATAGTAGATAATTAAGTATGAAACCAGGAAGAGTCCACTTTGTGCTTAAAACACAGCTTCTACAACATGCAGGCAAAACACTCCTATACATAAAAAATAAAGAATATGAAAAAAGAGAATATGGAAATACTGGTCTGAATTTCTCACAGAATCTTCCCTGTGGTCCTCTAACTACTCATCTAGAAAGAAGATGTCTACATACTGAAAATTTATGCTCGCACATTGATGATGCTTTTTTTCTAACAGTAATTTTTTTTAAATTATGTATGTGTGTGTCTATGCAGATGCATGCAGCTGCCCTTGGAGGCCAGAGTTAAATGTAGCTGAATGGTCTAAATACGTGTACTTGGATCCCAACCGGGATCCTCTGCTAGAACAGTAAATGTTCCTAATCACTGAGCCATTTTCTGCAGCTCCAGTGACTTTCCTGACAGAACTCTACACAATTCCCATGTCTGTTTAAAAGTTACACTTCAGCATTTTAGAGCACTACCTCATCTACTTGATTCTGTGTCTGCTGGAGTCTGCGGTTACTGCCAGAGGCAGCACTTGAACTTCCTGAAGGCACACCTGTGGACCTGAAAGGTAGAAGGCAGAAGCATGAGTATGTTATGATTTCCAATGCACTTACATAAGCCAGACTTGGTAAGGCAAACACGGAATCCCAGTACTCCTACAGTGAGATGGGAGGGGGAGACATGAGAGCTTGGGCACTTGAGGGCCAGCTAGCCTGCACACGCAGCACCATCTGAAACTGTCCTCTGTTCTCACACACATATACCATGCCGTGTGTGTTTGTGTACAAACTTTTATGTCGGGACTAGGTCTTATACTGAAATTTTTTAAGAAGAAAAAACAGTCCTGCAGTAAGAAATAAAGGCACTAATGCATTTTTTTTTTATACTCCCTCGATAATTCCCAATAATGTCCCAGTTGGTGGTGACCAAAGTCTGAAACATTTCTTGTACCAATGAAGTGCATGATTCTAAGACTGGATACCTCTACTTTTGGTCTTCTTAAAAAAAAAAAAAGCTTGCTTTAGGGGCTCAGCAGTTAAGAGCACTGGGGCTGCTCTTCTAGAAGTCCTAAGTTCAATTCCCAGCAACCACATGGTGGCTCACAACCGTCTATAATGAGATCTGGTGCCCTCTTCTGGCGTGCAGGCAGAACACTGTACATGATAAATAAATCTAAAAAACCAAACTTGCTTTAGGACACACAAATGTTTAAGGACACCGAGTATTCGCCTGGTTTTTTGTTGGGGCAAGAACTGTCTTATTATAGTTAGAAACAATCACAAAATAGCAAAATGGAGAAGCAGACTCAAAGTGTTTGGGTTTGTGTGAATGGAAAGGGGCTGAAGCAATACTCTTGGGAAAGCCGTCTTCCACAGCTTCGAATGCTCTTTCACTCACGCCCACTTTTCATAACTACTCTTGCTTTGAAATCCTTAAGACCTCCATTAAGCTCTCTCCTGTGTCTACGACAGCACCTAAGGTGAGCCTCGCTACACAGCAGTCGTCCTGTCGGTGATTCCACAGTTCTTTGAAGTCTGCACCGTGTCTATCACCAGGACACGACACTTCTGACGGCTGTCTCACAGAACTCCGGCTCTGAGAGGGGAACAGGTAAACTGAGCTCTGGGGCCAAACGGTATCCATGTGTCCTCCTATGAATCCTAACAGCTCTCTGAAGAGGATAGATAGTCTCACCCTCTTCATCTTACTAAAATTTAGAATGGATATGTAGCTGGCTAAAGTGAAGCCAGGTCCAGTTTAATTCTTTGAATGAGATGTCAGGCACAGCTGTCTGTCCAGGTACATCTTAAGTGGTGTCAACTTTAGGTAGAGGGATATTACCCATTTCCAAACAAGAGTGTTTTGTGCTTAAAAGGGAAGCGAAACCCACGGCCAAGGGCTGCTGGGACCGCGGCAGCTCTTCTGAGGCCCCCACCTGGGCCTCACCCCTTGCCATGATCTGGTTTCCCGCACTTTCGGAGGCACCACCGCGCAAAGAGCGAGCCTCAGCTCGCGGTGGCCCCCGCCCCTCCAGGACCTCGGGGAAGGAACCACGGGGTGTGGCGGCAGCTTCCTCTGGAAGCCGGTGCCCCACCCTTGCCCTTCCGCGTCTGCCCGCCAGCCCGCGGGGCACTCCGGGACGCCGCGCCACCCCGACTCGGCCTGCAGCGTCCAAGGGCAGAGTGCACCGCGGGGCCACCGCCCACCTCGGGCCCAGGGCGCAGCGCGCAGGCCCGCGAGGCCTCCACCCGAGTCCGGGTCCCGAGCAGCGGCCACCACGCTTGACGAGGGTCCCAGGAGGGGGCCGTGACCCACGGAGCCCGCCTCGCCTCGCAGCGCGGCGCGTCACTCACATTTTGGCGGCAGCGGTAGCGGCGGCGGCAATCAGCCGAGGGTCTGCGGACTCGTGCGGCGAGCGACCGAGGCGGTGGAGATGGGCGGGGCTGCTGTGACGTCACGAGCAGGGGCCGGACAGGAACCGAGGAGGAGCTCCCGGCCGCAGAGGGCGCGCCGGAAGTGGGCGGGACCCAGGCGCGACGCTCGGGTTGTAACTGCCCGGCCGACCAGAGTGGGAGGGGCCAGAGCGCGACGGGAGAGGAGTGGGCGGGGCTAGGGCGCTACGCTTGCGCCTGCGCCCTTGGGCTGGCTCTTCAATGCCAATGAATCCCAACAGCTTCCTCAAGCGTTGCGGCTGCCCTGTCTCTAGCCCTGGAAAGGCAGTTTAGAGTAAGAATGGGTGCGTTTTACATTTCTTTGAGCCTGCACACGTTGTCTCTGGGGCGTGACAACCTTAGAAATGGCGTACGTGCCTAACGTTCCAGAATAACCTAGTGGTCCTGAGAGACAACCAAAGTTCTTTTCCGACAAAGGTAAGAAGCAATAGGAAGTCCACTTGGAGTCTTGACCACAGAGCTTGAGATAAGTCCCCTCTCGTGTTCTCACCAGCTATGGCAAATACTTGCCATCGTACGGATATTACAATGCCTGAAGGAAGCCTTGACGAAGAAAACTCTTTTAAGTTTCTTCCTTTCTGTAATTCTCTGGCCCTAGCAGAGAGGAGGCTCTCAACTTTTGGTCAAATGGGGGGAGTAGCCTACGTTGCAATGTATCCCAACGTGCTTAAACAGACCAATTAAAGTCAGTTGGTGGACTCATTAAGTGAAAACCATTAAGCCGTCTTCCACTTAAATGGCAATTCAAAAAGCTAACGTGTATCGGAAATGAGAGCATGCCATGTTAAGTGGGTATTGGGTTGAGTGGTAGCTATGAAGAACGTTCCAGGATAGTGCAAGTGGACACAGTGGGCACAGAACAGGAGAATTGGGGCTGGGCTTAAGTAAAAACAAGTGTGAAGACAGTGGCATTTAAATGGAGTGGGTTCCAGAAAGTGTTAGGGGCTCCCGTGGGGAGATTCAGTGTGAAACAGTCTGGCACTGGTTCGGAGCTAGATCTGCTAAAGTGAGGTAGGGAGACAAACAGAACTCCGCAGTGAAGATTGGAGAAAGGTGAAAAGTACGCAGACGGGAGGCCTAAGCTGGAAAAGGTCTTTTTTTTAAAAAAAATACCCAGTAGATCTGGGGAGTATAGCTTACTTGGTAGAGTACTTGTCTAACATGCAGAGTCCTGGGTTTGATCCCCAGAACCACATAAGACCCTGCCTGAGGTGGATCTCTGTGAGTTCAAGGCCAGCCTGGTCTACAAACTGAGTTCCAGGACAACCAGAGCTGTTACACAGAGAAACCCTATCGGGAAAAAGCAAACACAAAACCCCAGCCTGTTGGCACCCATAATACCAGCATTTGAAAGCTGTAGGAAAAAGGTAAGAGGTTCAAAGGCATACTTGAGCTTAAACAGGGAATTTAGGGGTACCCTATGCTACATGAGAACAGGTGAATTTAGAGTAAGATCTGTACTTATCATTCAAGTAACTGAACTTAAGACCAATGGTTGTTGTGTTGAGAAACCACGCAATGTAGGTGGAAAGCAAGTCCTCTGGAAAAGTGGCTCTAAGTGAAACACTGGGTGTGGAAATACATTGCACGTGGAAGATAAAAACTACTTCCAGTTCTAACTATGATCTCAACCTCAACGCCCTGGAGGTCAGGTTAAAGCAAAACACAGATAATATGGGGAAATTTTCTTCATTTTTAATTTACAGCAGAAAGAATATAAAGCATTCAGAAAACATTTTCCATATTTTAAGGGCAATTCAAAACATTTTGCATGGTTTCCAGCAGCTGAGTTCTTCAACAGATCCATTGACTCAATGATGCTTTACATGCACAATTACAAAAATAAAACTTACAAAAAAGAAGACATCTAGACTAGTTTTACATGCAAGTCTCAGGGACCCCCCATTGGGCGCCAACTACTGTGTGGAACTGCCATAAGCGACCGTGCAGCCAGAAAGGGGTTCGTCGTAATGTCTTGATTTCATTCACACAGTACAGCTGATTCTGAATGGGTAACAAGGACAGCAATTAAAACTTCAGGAGACAGAATAAGGTTAGCTATTAATTTTATAATGAAATCCTACTCCTGGCACTTGGGAATTCAGATTATCCAAGAAAGCTGCGCCTACCTATCACCTTATATTCAAAATTAAGTGTCACAATCAAAAAAGGTGGTCAGAAATGCTTTGTTTCAGTGGAAGTACGCTTCGACCTCACCTAGAATTCACAGTTGTACTGGTAGGTTTTGACCCTACTTCTGTCCCCTCCATAAGAACATCCTAATTCTACGTAAGTCTCTATCTTCCAGAATTTTCTAACTTATTGAGCTAATAATGTGGCATGTGAAACATTTAAAAAAATAAACGTGAGGGTTGAAGCAAATCCACTGAGGTCATTACTCTGGTCACATGATCAGTTATCTGAACCATAAGCAATGGAGTAAATGTATCCAAATCCAGTATTAATATAGGATATTCTGAAAGAGCTGGCTTCACATTCTATTCCCTGTTATGAATACAATTATGTTTTTATAAATTGTCCTCAGACAGGTCAAACTGTGTCAAATAATAGGTATGGGGGGTAGGGGGCAAGGATTCCAACAGCGGCAACGTAACCCACACATGTAAAAACAAAATCGGGTCAGGTCAGCTTACAAATGTACAGGTGGCTGCTAGCTGTGGGGCTGTCACTGTTGTCCGCGCTGATCACGAGCAGAGACGTACACTGTACAGTAATCTGAGGTTGGCAGTGAAGGGAGTAATTAAAAAACAACCACGGTTATAGAAAAGGCACCAAGAGCACTGACCCCAGTGTTGTTTTTAACCACAATCTTTTTGTTTCTAGCTTCCTTCTGAAGACACCAGTTTAAAGCTTATTTGTGAATATTTTTAGGCTTCACAGCAAGCCTTGAGTTTAACTCACAGTTGGCAGCCAGAACCATGTTTTTGTTTTTTAAAGAAAATCTCATACCAACCAATTCTCACACTTAACCTGGGATTTTAAACTGGCATTAGCAAATGCAAAATTGGTTCTCTCTGTTTGACATTAATTGTTTAATTTAAAAAGCATCTGTTTCTTTGGCTCCTCTTCCATGAAAAGAGCTACACCACGCATCCCTTCAACACCAGCCTCCATGGTTTCTTTTACTTTTTCATGTGAGCAATTTTTTATTCATTTTTTTATTTTCAGCAGGAGATATGAAAATGCCTTTTTTATAATTTCACATTAATTCTTTTGTCAAATTTTAATTGTTCTAATGTTCTTTGTTGGTGTGAGCGGATGGTGTTAAGTTCTGTAAGGATTCATCTTATGATTATCTATTTTGCAAAAGTAACTTAATTTTCTTAAGCAATATTAGCATTCACATTACTTGGCACCTTTGGCAAAAAAATTTTTTTAAATAAAATAAAATAAACTCCTGGTAGCCAAAATTAAATGTAAACATATCCTTTTTTTTTTAAAGTAATGCTACTCTGCCTTTTTTCCTATTTCTAAATACAGTAGCTCTCTTTTATTTTTTGCAGATTAGTCATGCTTTAGCAAAATGTTCTTCTACAGAACATTTAAAATAAAGTACTCTTATAGTGAAATAAAGTTTTTTTGTTTCATTTTACAGACCATAGCCACTAACGCTTTGCTTTTGTTCTTTTTCTTGATTTCATGCACATCTTTGTTTTAATATATACAATATATACAAACAATACATCCACGTTGTTCTCGCTCAGACAAAACTATACAAATAATTTCATCTTGCCATCTTATTGACCTTTGTGAATAAAATATTTAGCAATTAATATAACCCCTTTCAAATATTTTCTCGCTTTTTTTTCATTTCTACCTTTTATATGTACACAGAAGCCACTCCGTTTGGATGAGATAGAGCCAAAACATGGAATTTACTGGCCAAAATGCAGCACCACACTGGTCGTTTAGGTGGCAAATGTCCAGGCAAGGTTTATGATTCCTTGGAATTACTACGGTTTCCAAGGTTACTAAAAAAGGCTACATGCGTTACCAATTCTTAAGTAATTCTCATTGCAGTGAAAGTAAGGCAAACAAATTAAAGTGCTGAACATGAGAAGAGGGACGAGATGATCACTATCCTCACAGGTTCTTGGGAGGTGGTGGGGACAAGAAAATGGATTTAAATTCTGTAAGCTGTTTCTCGTTATTTCCCGTGCATTACCCGTTTACCACACAACTGCCCCTCTGCAAATTTTCACAAAACATTGAAAACCTGCAGATGTTAAAAGTTGCATTAAGTGTGCTGTAGAGATTCAAACAAACGAACAAACAAACAGGAAAAAGAAAAACAAAACAGAACAGTGAAGGAAATGAGAACACAGACTCAATAATGACTTGGGTGACCTAAGCCCTCCACTGAGAACCAAAGATTCAGCTTCTTGGAAGTAACCGAAGGTGCAGGCACAGCACTCCTTGTGTTGCTAGCCTCGCCCCACCTGTTCTTAGCTATATTTTTGGTATAAATATTTGTACAGTTCCACACGATGTTTGAATACAGCCCTAATGACAAGGAAAGTGGCTTCTTCCTAAGATGAGGAAGCCCTTCCAGTTCCTCCTGGTGTCTTGTTTTCCTGTGATCCAACAGAAGATTGAGTTCCAAGATGTCTTGCTGATCAAATTAAAAGTTGTCCATGAAAGTGCAAATGCAATGACCAAAACATTCTTGTTAAAATCCTGCAGCTGACTCCCCAAAACTGCAGAGGGATTGTGTGTGTATGTGTGTGTGTGTATGTGTGTGTGCACGCGCATGTTTGTTGTTGTTGTTGCATGTCTCTGCTAAAAACAGAAATGAAAACAGTCTGAGAAGCAATGTCACATTGCTAAGGGATGCTGCTGTGTGTCTTCAAGTTCCTTGGCCTTTTTCAATTCTTTCACTCTGGAAGAGAAACAAACACAACACCAGGTGATAACTACAGAGTGCAACTATGACCAGATACATGAGAGGGCTGGCACCCCAGACGAGCCCAGCCCCTTCTGAGGACTGACAACAAGGAAACTCGAGAAACTGTTGGGAGAATATTCCAAGAGGAAGATGTGACCCTGTGTTAAAACATGGAAAGTTTTACATGGAGTGCTCCAAGAGCAGAGCAAAGCTATTTGCTCCGTTGTGCTGAACCAAGAGTGACACTCAAAGCTTGGGAATGTTTAATTATTTGAGGAATGTCTTCCTCTCTCTGATGGACTGTTACGAATGCCCCCACAATTCCTAGGGAATTGTGTAAACTAGAGAATTGGCACACACATTTATTTAGCTGTAAGTAGACCAGGGACTGAATCACTGTTTTACTCCTAGACTCCAGACTGCTGGCTACCTTAAACCTGACCCAACTTACACCAAGCTCCTCTTTCCCACTCCCCTATATTACCAAGTCTTGGATCTTCATAATTCTTGGTTCCCTCCCATTCCATACTATAACTGTGAATGAAGTTCATGTTCCTTCTCAGAGCTCCAGGAAGGATAGCAGTAGGATCTGTACCAAAAAAGGGATTTTGCTTTACTTATCAGAAATACTAGAGTAAACAAATTTAAGTGAGAAGCTCAAGGGCATTTGTGGAGGGCTCAAACCAGCAATTTGTTAACTGCCTCTCCAATCTACATTTAAGGTAAGGATTTGCCATCACAAATGTGGTGCCCGAAGAGATGGGGTGCATGGGAAGAGCTACAGGTTCTAAGAGCATCCTCTGCGCACTGCGATGGCAAATGCACTGATGGCAGAATGGTCGACTGCAGAGCAGTGCTTGCTGTGTCGGGCAGTCTGCAGATGCTACATGCCACAGGGTAACATCTGCTCCCCAGAAGTTTGCGTGAGAAAACCAAGAGTTTCTGAGGACTTCCCTACATTGCCCCAGTGACAGAACAAGAAAGCATCAGATTGGCAGTGGGCTTATTCAGAAGTCAGCCAAATGTGGCCTCTGACTCTGTCCAGGGTCTCTCCATCTGTCCATTAAAAGTTATTCAAGATGAGTGCTACTATCTTCTAAACATACTTAATAAGACTCAGGCAAATAGGAACATTCTGGAAACAAAATAAAGTACTGCTGTATTACACAGGTTGGAAATGAAGGAAAGAAATATATATTCTAAGAAATTTAAGAACTTTTATATTTACAACCTTGAAGCAGAATCATTTCTTAGTACTGTGAAACCCAGATGTGATCTCTTCAGAGAGAGAAGATGTACTCTTTTGGAAGAAAAGCTTTATCCTTTATATTAAATTGCTATCACATATGAAAACTTGCTTGTTTAACTTAATATACCAAGCCTAGCTTAGCATGGCTTATTTACAAATGGAGTGTGATCCCCAAACTATCTTGTCCATCTTTCTTAAAGCTACAATTTTTTCAAGACAGGGTGTCTCTGTGTAACCCTGGATATCTTGGAACTCTCTCTGTAACCAGGCTGGCCTTGAACTCAAGAGGTTCACCAGCCTCAGCCTCCCCAGTGCTGAGATTAAAGGTGTACACCACTACCATCCAGCTTAATATGCATTTAACAGTTAAGGATACCATCGTATATTAGATCCTAGGATGTGGCATCATGTTGGCAGTATAGAATTGTGTATGATTATAGGCCCCTATTTTTGGACATGCATACTTGATAAATGGCTTCTTAAAAATTGAAACATGCTATAGGTCGGTGTTCAATTTTTAAACATGCAGCATCTAGACTAACATCCCCTTTGGCTGGAACAATGCAAGGCATGCACAGATGCCAACCTCACTTCCAGACATGCAGTTCTGTGCTCACGCAGACCCATCTGCCAAAGTCCTGTAAGATGTGCATGCTATGTCAAATACCACATTTTGTCTGTGCATTAGCACAGAACTCATTCATAGCATCACTGCTGAGATTTCTAGGTTTCAAATCTGATAGCATCACCCATAAAGACAGCCCTTCTAGAACCATCAGAAATGCTTTACACACATTGAGTTCATCATGTGAAATAAAAAGGAGAGTGTAATGTTTTAGGCAACTTCATATCAAAGAATCTATAACCAGTTCATCAGGATAGACATAGTCAAGACTATTCATCTAGTTAAACTGGTCACATTTGGCTTTTGCAGTCACTCCCTACTCCGCCACCAACTTCTTTTGGAACTAATTAAAATGTCAATTAAGTTTTCACAAAAGTTTAAATTAATGCTGAAGTAATTATGAATTAGTGATGTTCTCACAGACCACTAAGAAGGGGGTGTGTCCACACACAGACGTCTATATGGGAAAACTGGGAACATTCCAGTTTTTAGGTACATTAATCTCATCATGGAATTCTCACACTATACTGGGACATAAATGACGTCAAAGGAGTGACATGCCATAGAACTTTTCTTTACACAAATGTCTGCTGAGGGGTGAACTAGAGAAGAGGGAGTGTGGAGAAGATCTAATCATACTCCAGTATCGTCACAGGTTGCTGAGAACCTGTGACCCTATAGTCATTAAAATAGTCATTCTCTTTAATTTATAATTGCAGAACGTAGGAGTCATAGGAACTAAGCGAGCTGCCTCGACGCGTGCGACTGATAAACGGCAGAGCCACTTGAGCCCACGTCTGTTCGACTTCAAAGCTATTCTGCTCCACTTCAGCGCTTCTGACAGACAGGCTTCTAAACATTCCTGCTATATCGCTTATTCCAAAGGACTTTAATAGGAAAATAAATGTGAAGAAATACTATACTTTGGATGGAACTGAAAGTGATTCTGTTTTCTCCATTCTAACATAGCATCCTCCATGAAGTACCGTATTGAATTTAATGACAATGTTATGGGGGGGAACACCCTCATACAAAATGCTCCTGTTGTAACAATTCTGGAACCCTGAATCATGCATAAAGAATATGCCTGCAATCCCAGAAGACAGCCTGCCATGCTAGACAGACGTGCCCTTTTGATACCAACTCACCCAAGACAGCAGGAAACAGACCTGTGCCACCTGTCCTACTGACGTCACAAAGGTGCTTCACAGCATTTGAACAGATAACAGGATGGAACAGGTGTCTACGTTTTCCTTTAAATCAAATACCATGCAGATAAAGTTAAGTATTCAAGTTATATTGCCTCCAAAGAAAGTTTATACCTCTAAATTGATTTGGGATGATATCTGAAGTAATAGAATTTTTCAACAAATTCTAAGAAACAGAAATTTCAAGTATTTCAAAATTTTTTTACAAGAAAAAAATTAATATTGCCTCATCAGTCACAGACCTAGATAATTACTAAACCTTTATCAACCAAAAAGACGTGAAGTTTAACAATCATGTCTGCATCTTCCTCCTTGCTCATGTGTTTGTTCTCCATGAGCTACAAGAGATACGTGTTTCTATATTAACTATCATGCCTGCTTAGCATTCTTTAAGATGTTTCTTTACATTTTTTATTTTAGTGCATGTGTGCACGCAGGTCCGTGCACATGCCAAGTCCAGAGGGCACTTTCAGGAGTCCATGTTCCTCTATCATAAATTCTGAGAATCCAACTCCAGTGAGAGCAGCAGGAACCTCTACCCACTGAGCCGTATCACTGGCCTAAATGGTTACTGACAACTTTATCTTATAAATGTGTTCATATGACAGAAACTAAAAAATTCAGTGGAAAAATAATTCATTTTTGTTTTACTCAAACCAAAATCAAATGTCTGAACCATTTTGCTTGGTATCTCCTGTGCTCTAGACAGGTTCAGTACATGAACTTGGTAGACATAGACCTGAATTTGTGAAGTTAAGAATCCTACTTGAAAATGCAGTACTTGTGGTTACTGCCCAGACAACTTAGAGCGCAGGCACTCAGTCAACCTTGTTGTGCTCATAGCAGCTAAGGATTGCTGAGGTCTGGGTTTTCTTAAAGAATTACGAATACAAGGCTCATATAGGACTAAGAAAGAAGTGCCCAGGTCATCTAGCTATCTATGAATGAATGAATTGTACTTGTTTCTGAATCCCATTACCCAGAAGACAGGCAAACTAGTTTTCCATGACAGACTACAGACAAATACAGGACAGAAGCTACGGTTCTTATAAGCAACAGGCATTGTTTCCTTTAAGGAGAGCTACAAGGACCACATTTCTATTTTTAATTATGCATATGTGTGCGTGTCTATGTGGGGCATATGCACAGAAGTGTAGATGCTCTCCCCTGGAGCTGGAGCTATAGGTGGATGCCAAGAACAGCAAGTGTTTGTAAGCACTGAACCATCTCACCAACCTCAGGACCGTATTTCTGACTCTCCTATCAGTAATCTGGAAGGTACTTGACTAGCTTGGAGGTACAGGAAATCAGGACACCAAGCCTTTGAGTTGTGATCTTCAAATATTAACATTACCAGACAAGCCCAAGGTTTTTCTCGAGCATTCTAGGCTGTAAATAACTGACATTCTGAGATACCATGACAATATAATCTCAACTAAAAACAGAAAGAAAGCTGCATTATAATGGATTCGAGTAATGTAAAAGCAACAGCCCTGAAAGCCAGCAGAAGCCCACAGGGTTGACTCCATCAGATGTCTAGTGAGAATTCATGAATAAATGGAAAAGGCCTGCTTCAGAAACCCTAGAGAACAATGGTCCATGGGAAAAGCGTCAGGCAAAGCCGTTCAGCCAGAGAAATGCTTCATGAGTCAGTGGCTTTCAGCAGGCAGAGTCTCACGGTACTGGCCATCAAAAATCCACAAGGCAGCCTGATGCTGCTTTCTGGTTAGTTACCTGTTGCTCTCAGGGCTGCAACAGCTTGTGGGGGATTTAGGAAAAGAGAGATCTTGCCATATTCCAGAAATCTCATTTGGATTGCAAAATAAAAAAGACAGAGAGGCCCAATAAGAATGACAGAGAGCATGTTGTCTGCAATTTAACACACACCACTGTGCTCCAAAAATATTCATTTCCTAAAAGAGGCAAGTGAGGCACAATTACTTTGAGATTCATGACACATTATTCCACATTCATTTCTGACTTCTTGGACACTTGGAATCTAAACCTCATGTCTATTTTACTAAAGATGTAGCTAACACGTGTATAGGCCCTTGACCAACTGCTGGCCTTTCTACAGCAGTATCCTTTCAAGCGGGGTCAGAAAATAGTCCCTTGGATAAAAGGATAAAGCAAAGCAAATGCTGGTTTGTACCTTCCAGAAGCTGGTAACAACCTGCTGCAAAAAGGAAAGGATTTGAAACCCAGTTCTCAAACACAGGAAAACCTGTGGCCTAAATATTTGCGTTTGAACATGTTCCTCTTCTTTCTCTAAGAGAGACTGAGACCTGCACCCGCCTTTACTGAACATGAGCAGGAAAGCAGTCATTTCCAAATACAGGTTACTAAATGCCACAGGGATCATAGCCCTCCTTGACTGTGGGGAAAGGAGACACCTGTCTAGAAAATACCGAGAATGGCTTCCCTCATTTATGAGGGACACAAAAGGACCGTCCTCAAGACAGAAGGGCAAAACCAATCTGTATCTTTGTGTTCTCATGCATTTTCAGCCAATTATATCTCACTACCTTGTTTCCTGAACATGTATCTCAGTGGTTTGGCTGTAAAACTGGGCAACACTATATGAGACACATCAGAAGTCCGTGTGGAAAATGGTACTTCCCCTATAGACCTTTGGAAATTTTCTTAAACCTTAACAGAAAACTAATGTATCTGAGAGAAGAAAGAAAGAAAGAAAACAAAGCCCCAAAGCCAAAAACCTTCCCACAATCTTATTAAGAAGTTGGTAACTCCATTTTCAGTTACTGGGTAAATCAGGAGTGAAGCCTGGGGGAAAGGCTAGACACAAATGACCTGCACTAGGAAAGTACTGGTGTCCTTTCTCAGACACAGAGGTAATTCTGGGTCACCCTGCAGCTGGGACGAGCCTGTGGTGTCATAAAACTGCTGATGGTGGCGCCTACCTTTGTGGCAGTCCTTCTGTTGTGGACCTAAGAGTTTGGTCAACAGCATGGTTCACACTGCATCGTGAAATTTAACTGTCCATTTCAATTACTTCTTAACACATAAACCTCTGACTGATTTTCTGTAACTTTAAAAACTAACAGAATAAGTATGTTATCCTCTTTGACATGCCATCCCAGGCATACTGAGGGAATGCTCAGCTCCCAAGGAGTTCCACTTGGGGATTACAAACAGGGGTGGGGGGTGTGCCACTGCAGGTTCCTGAGGAAGAGAGAGGGAGAGGAGATCTTATTGACAACTGCAAAGTCATAGACAAGTCATTCCTCAATAAAGAGCTAGATAAATGGTCCCATCCCAGAAGGACCCTCAAACCCTCCTGACTCCTCTCTCTCAAGCTCCCTGCTGACTGCGTGAGGCATGAGGGATGTTATGAAATTCTAGCTTCCCATGCATGAGTGTGAGTCTTCGAGTTCATGGCAGAATGCAGCAGGCACTAGAGAAATTAAAGTAGGGACTCCAGCTGGCACTGAGATCACCTTTAGAAAATGTGCTATTGACAATGATCACCGCGGACATACCCGAAACTAACAAGCTTCAAAAGTGCGTAAGCAACCCCTTCTAAAAAAAGGTCCGTTCCTTTCAGCAGGCTCTACGAACCGTATTTAACATGCACGCTACTACCCCCGAGTTAAACTGAGTGCTAGGTCATGCACCTGTCTTCCTGGAGGGGTCGTTGTCATGTCTGCTGAAAACAAGTGTTATCTGTGTATGCAGTGGATGAGGTGGAGCCTTGTCTACTTCAGGCACAGATATCGCCGAGAGGCTCTACCACATGGGACCTGAATGCTCTTTTCAAATGGCAAACAACTCTCTAACATTAGAGTGGGAACCGCTGAAGTTACCAGCATAGCTGGGTTTCTGGTTTTGTTTCCAAGTTTCTCCTTCAGCAGCTATTCATAGTTGGCTTGTTTTATTTCTGATTTTAAAGCAGTCACAACTGTTCTACACATAAGTCACTACTCAGGAAAAACTTGTAAAAACTCATTGTCATATCAAGTAGGCGAGGCAGCAGCCTGGAGAGGCTGACAGAGGTAACCTCCATGCAACACTGATCTAGTGTCCTCTCAAGTGTTACGTAAGAAAAAGTTACCAAAGTTTACTCAGGTTCCAGTTCAACGCTGTGAGCTTTATGAAGGTTTCCTGTGCCTTACAATGCGTTTCAGCTGCACTCGCCGATGCTCCTGTGCCTATCTGCAAACTGGGACTGTATTCTCAGACCTCGGGAACACTGGCAATGTCTACTGCCTACCTAGTCAAGACACTGTCCTTAAAACACAAATGCTTCTGGAGCAGCCACTCCCAGACGTGACACGGAATCTTTCGGCTCAGATCGCTCACACGTTTTCATCAGTAACTGCAGTTCAGTGCTGCACATCCGGCGAGCCTTCTGTGTACGCTCAGTGTCCTAGGCGGGCTCTGAAGGGCAGCGCTGCAGCTTCACTTTCCTCACAGCACAAGGGCAGAGTGATTTAAAAACTGAACTTTAGGGGCAGGGTGACAGGGAAGTAGTATCTATAATTTTTTTTTTTTTTTAAAAAGCCTAGTACTTCCTAATGGGCTTTTTTGCCTTAGAAGTTTTGAGAAAACGAAAGTTGAGGAAAAGATGTAGCCCGGTATTGTAATTACAAAACCACTTGCTAAATTTTCCTTGTAATACAGCCTCATGTAAGCAGGAAGGCCTGTGTGGAAGGCACTCCACCTGGTCTGAGCATGCCGGGCAGCGGTCTCAAAAGGTCCCTCCCTCACACTTCCTCATGCATATGAACCTCTACCTTAAGTGACTGCTCTCCTGTTGCATAAAACAGCAGTGTTAGTAGTCAGGGTTAGTTTGTATTGTATTTTTCATTCAGAATGGATGTGAAACTTACTGGCAAACCTACGCTGCAGCCCCATGCAAGCAAGCAAAAAGCAAAATATTGAAAATGGAAGATAAGGAGAAACTGGCTAGCAGGCAGCTAAACTCACCCTTTTGTACAGCCTATGGTCCACCAGGGGGCTTTAGACAGTAAAACAACACCAGAGAGCTATTAGCACGTGAGGGTCACAGCAGAAATCTTAGCAATAGCTTTATGTCAACCAAAGAGACTACCAAGTGTTTTCTTCAGTGGGGAAGGAAGAGAAGGGTGATGGCAGGGAATGTGAAATGAGCAGGAAGAAAACCCATCAACTTGCTTTTAAAAACCACTGGGGGGTCACATGACTTAGAAATGGGACACCTGCCGATTTCTGAGGCCACTGTCTACCTACCTTGTTGAGAGGGTACCACGAAGTTTTCTATTTAATACAGACTGTAACGCTTCTAACAGACAATAACCATGGCAGTGCTGCTCTGGAAGCAGTGCTAAGAAACCAGAATGGTCTGCACACATCCAGGGAAAACACAAGTTAAAATAACCCTTTAGGAGAGAGGTCGAGGGCTTCACCACGCTCCTTAATGAAATATGCTAAATGAACACACAAAAATGGAGAATAATACACACTTCACAGCCAATATGCAAAGGCTCCTGCTGTTGGCTTGTACAATTTTCTATCATCTGAACCACAGAAGGCCAACAAAAGAGCAACAGTCTTTATTTTGCTACAAACTGTGAGCAGACACAGCCCCAAACCTGATGCTCTCTTCACAGCAGACCCTGCCAGCCCCACTGGTTAGGGCAGAAACTCAAGACAGGTGAGACATTCGGCAAATTCCTCCCAGCAACTCAGAGGTAAGAGCAGGGTTCCTCTGACCAGCTTACCCTAGGAAGCAGTCTTTTATCAATCCTATTTTCAATATCTTCCTCATTCAATTCACCCACTGTAAACACAGACCACACCCTCAGAAGGCACACACACTGGAAACTCAGAGAAGGGTTTCAGCAGCTTTTGCCTACACTCCTTTTCTCATGTGCATTTGAACTCAACACAGCCCAGTTTAACCTTCAAATGTTCTTGGAAACGGCCTCAAGAGCAACATCCGGATCTGGACCGGATGAGCCAGCCTCATGAAGTAGAGCAGTGACTGCACAGGGCTAGGTCTACCACTCTCTGTGCTGGACAGTCTTGGGGACTCTCATTCGACAGGCAAAAGAAAGGGGGGGACAGTGACCACGTGAGGGTATGAGGAAAAGAACCTGGGGAGCTCAAAGTATTTTCCCAACTGAAGAAACTCAGCTGTCCTATCAGGTTGTGAGTGCACAACTGCTAACTGAAACACAGGGCGTAATAGCAGAGACAGGAGATGGACTCTGGGAAAACATGCAGAATCGCTTTCGTTATGTGAAGAACACTCTATAGTTTACTATCCCTTTCCTGCCAGGACTTCCTCAGTCAGCTTATTCACACTGGTATTTCATGTGCTAGCTCCTGGGGCGGGAGCAGGAGAGGATGGTGGTGGTGGTGGTGGAGGTGAAACTTGATCCAAGGCAGGGAAGACAGCATCCATGATGATGAAGACATGATGTCCCGTGTTCCATCTAGAGACTGCCTGGCATCTTAACACTTACTCTTTAAGGTTTTATGCATGTTTCTTTCTATAGTCACACAGATGTGTCTGTGTTGACTTAAGTAAGAGTTTAAATTCCCAGTTAAACTTCAAGCAAGTCTCAAGGGCAAAGTATTTCAAATATCAGCAACTTAAATGGCTGTAGGAGTAAGAAAAGCTGAAGTGGAAGCTCTGACATGAAACTGAACGCAAGGCTTTCGGGATGGCTAAACAGGAGAGAGCAGGCAGCACAGAGCCGGCTCGTCTGCTGCTCTCAACTGCACAGCTCCTGGTGCCTGGGAAACACCACACTACACGGAGGAGGGGAGTCTCGTGCAGCTCCAGCGGCCACTGTTACAGACTCCTGACTTGGTCTACGGAGAGAAAGCGAGGTTCCTCTCCAGCTCCAGAAGTCTCAGTCTTCACCAAGAAAGCTCCCATCTGAAGAAAGACTCCTCCAGCATGGCTCCATGAGAAGATGCTCTATCCTCTGTGTTCCCTGCTCTCACCTTGGACCAAATCAGACTGGCTCTCTGTGGTCAACTGAACGGAAATGCTATCTTCTACATGTCCAGCAGAGGGCACCAACTGCTTAGTGGAACTTCCACAGGCAAAAAACTAGATGGCATTTAAGTGTCTTTTTTCTTTTCTCCTTGATTTTCTGTGTGGATGTCTATTAGCAGAGTAAACACACAGTGAAGCCCATAATGCAAACTGGCATATGAGTTAAAGAGGTTAAAGAGAAATTCGAACTAAAAGCTAAGTCCAAGTAAATTACATGCACGCCCAAATCAAAACAGGAAGACATGGATTGGGGTCTCCATGGTCAGACACACACCTTCTCAAATCGTTCCAGCCCAAGTGGCAGCGCCTAGAGTTCTACCACCCTGGTATGACTGGAGTGCTTACCCCACGCTTGCTGTAGGTCACTAGCACTACACAGAGCCAGCCAATGGCTAGGAAGGTCGGGGCTGTTTGGTTACTATTGATGAGCACAGTGAGAGATAAGGACTTGGTGTACCTGTGACGACAGCGACGTAGAAACCTCATTATTTTTCGAGCAGCTTGGTCCTGCTTTTTGGTCAGCAAACTGCTCCTGAAAAAGCCAAAACATTATCGTCACAAGAAAGGTTCCATAAAGCTTATAGCGCAGACACTGAGAAGTGTTCTGATTTACAGGCCAGGAGACTTCCAGTTAAACGGTTTGTGTCACACGTGCAACTGCAAAGCACACGCTGCTCCTGCAGTGACTCTCCCACACCTTTTGTTTTCTGTGTCAGAGCCAGCGTCTCCTGTATCTCAGGCTGGCAACCCCCCAGTGCTTTTCCTGCCTTCATCTCCCAACTGCTGGGACTACAAGCATGTGCTACCTTGACCAGTTTATGTGATGTCGGATATGAGCTCAGGGCTTTGTGCATGCTAGGCAAGCACTCTGCCAACAGAGCTATGGCCCTCTCCCAAGTTTTAAGGAGGCAATATTAAGATTAAAGTCAAGAGGATCCCTCCATATGCTCTTACAACATATGCCTGTCTGTCTGGGGTAAGACAGGGGTTTGCTGTGTAGGCTAGGCTGGCCTCTAACTCATGATCCCCGACGCAGCCTCTGGAGTTTTGGGATTACAGGTGTGTACCACCATAACCAGGTCTTTCCCAGTTGTTTTCTTTTGGTGAAAATAAGCCTTCTGGCAGCAGCCAGACCTCCTCAGTGTAGGAATTAAGTCGTCACCGAGCTTTAAGTACTCTTTCCGAGTAATTAGTGAGTTCAGAACATTGCAGAATGATGCCTCGTTAAGTATAAATTTTAGTTCTGACACATTTTAACTTATACTGAAGTTAGCCAGTGACATTCAAGTAACAACATTTGGCAGTTACAGAAAGGATCTCAGAGAGAGAGAACACCACAGGTATTGCTAGACAAAGCCACAACACCTGGAGTAGCTGGAGACAGAGCTGCTGCCACGTCTCAGGCCCTGCACCATGCCAGGCAGGTCTTCCCCCGCGCCTTGCAGGCACGTGGCCCACCTAAGCTTTTGCTGCACGATGACCGCTGTCCTGCGGGCTGGCCGTCTTCTGCCGCACTTCTTGTAACTCCGGTAGAAGTTCTGGATCAGCACTGCAGCACGCCGGCTCTGCTGGAACCGTTTCTGCTCATAGTAACTTCGGAATTTGCTCTGGATGAGGATGGCCGCCTGGGTCATCTTTTTGTAAAGTGCATACTGCAGGGGACACAGAAGAACAGGACAATAACAACAGGAGCCAAAAGTCCTCTGAGCTCAGGAGGTAAGAACCCCTCCTTCCTAATCTCATCTTTGATGGGCTGACTCCAAAACTCCAACAGCTATCTTCCATCTAGTGTTCCAAAATAGAATGAACCACTCTCAGGACAGCCTGCAGGCAGCACGGCATGTCCATCCTCAGACAGCATCTTATTCTGCCTCTCCTGATGATTTCTAGTATACTTAAGACACTTGAGTCCAAAACAATTAGAATGTAACATTTAAGCAGTGTTTTAAGATGAGCATTTGCTATCCAATTTGGTATTGCTTTAACCCTTACTATGTCTCCTGACTCTACTCATTCTGTACCATCTAGCAGTCAGCACCTCTTTCTAACCAATTTGCTCCATGCCAAGTTCCTAATGGAGCTACAAAGTCCCAAATACAAGGCTTATCATGAAACGCTGACACCTTTAAGCCATTTCACCCTGCAAAAGATTAATACTCATTAGACCCACACAGTGGCCATGCAATGACCTTGGAAAGCTGCCAGAGTTGTGAGCTGCTTAGGAGCCAGTGGCAGAGGCCTTCAACCCAACATGCTCCACAGCCACATATCTGAGAAAAGAAGGCCCGGTGGCCAGGCTTGGTTCTCAACCAGTCTCAAGTTTATAACACAGTGAAGTCACATGAAGAAGGCAACTTACTATCATAAGGGGACAAACTACTCAGAACCCCACCCTCCATGTCTAACTGCACCCTTAGCTGTGCCATAACACAAGGGAAGGAAACTGACTTCTCAGAATGACCAAAAAGCAAATCACTCTGATCTCTTCTGACCTGCTTTACATTCATTTCCACCCAACCAAAAGTCCTTTAAGGTAAGAACACTGCGTCCTAGGGAGAGTCTGTTAAGTCTCCTCATTTTGGCCTGACGATAGAGCATGTTCTGGTCCTTGGGATCACCATGAAGCCCACCACAGAAATACGGTATTTGCTTAATATTAACTAGGTTCAAAGTCACTGATCTGGTGGACCGACATGGCCATAAAAATGTCCACCTACTATCAAAGCCCAAGCCAAGTCTACTAGAAAATTCACAGGTCCCCAAGGAAAGATGTGGTATGGCTAGGTGGCCTGGCAAAGAATGTGTGTTTGGTGACGGGTGTGCAGTCTGTGACTCTGGTGGAATGGTCTGTGAGAGGACTGGGTGTAGCATTACCTTCAAGGCTATCCATGTCAGCTTGGGGAGAAACAGAAAATACAATACTGTTAGATTACCGAATACAGGAAACAAACCAAAAGCCCAAAATCAGTACAACTCCCAACCAAAACCAAAACCAAAGAAAAGGCAGCCTGGCTATATTACTGCCTTCTGCCTTCTAAAATATCAGTCTCAAGTGTCACCATTTCCAAAGATAACCCCTTCCATCTCCCTAGTCACAGGTGACATTTACTCAGCAGGGATTTTTCTTTCTTTCTTCTTCTTCTAAGACGTACCTGTTGTCATCACAGACTCTAACCCTCTTGTCTGTGTGCACCGTCTAGTGCTAAGCTGAAGCCTGTTCACTGATCTGAGACAGAGGGCTGCGGTGTCAGCGTTTGCACAATAAACCTTCAGTGTCTGGGATCTCAGACTCGACAGCTAGAGCTGGAGCCCTTGCTTTTCTGCCCACTGACAAAGTCTAAAGGAGAAGCTTGAAAAACAAAAGAAAAAAAAAAACCCCAAACCCCAGCAATTCTTACATTAGAAACTAAAGTTCCAAGTCTGAAGAACATGGGGCCCCAAATTTCTCTGCAATTATTATACATCTTAGTATAATACCCTTTTTATGTAGAATGTAAAGCTTAGCCAAAACCCAATAAAATATGGCATTCTAAATTATTTTACAGAACTGACAGCGTGTGTGTACATGCCTGTGCATGCATTTATGTGTGTATAATAGTTGAGCCCAGGATGGCCTTGAACTTCCCATCTTAGTCTTTGAATGCTGGGACTGGAGACTTGTGCCACTGTTCCAAGTAACATGACCAAATTTTAACATAGAAACTGGTCTAACCTTAATAAGGAAAGTTTCAGTATTTTTTTATTATTTTTTTAAAGATTTATTTATTTATTATGTATACAGTGGTCTGCCTGCGTGTATACCTGCAAGCCAGAAGAGGGCACCAGATCTCATTACATTGCAGAATGCTGTAAGCCACCATGTAGTAGCTGGGAATTGAACTCAAGACCTTTGGAAGAACAACTCTTAACCACTGAGCCACCTCTTCAACCCAATTTTTAGTATTTTATAACCACCTCGGTATCTATAAACTAACATTTCTCTAAGCCTGCTTCTTCATCTGTGAATGGAAATAAAACTTTCTGCTTAGAGTAGCTATGAGAGGGCTATGGTGCTCCTGGAAGACCGGCATACATATACCCTGCCCCTCGATGCAGTGCGGCTACCCCACAAGCTGTACTGTGCAACATGATCTCTGTGAGCAAGGCCTGCCTGCTGTCATTTGTGTCTCTGTTAACTTGGTGGCAGAATGCTGTTTTCTTTTCCTCTGGTTCTTTTCTTTCTTTTTGTGATTTATTTATTATACATACAGTGTTCTGTACTGCATGTATGTCTGCAGGCCAGAAAAGGGACCAGATCTCATTACAGATGGCTGTGAGCCACCATGTGGTTGCTGGGAATTGAACTCAGAACCTCTGGAAGGACAGAGAGTGCTCTCAAACGCTGAGCCATCTCTCCAGTCCTTCCTTTGGTTCTTAATCAAAACAATTCAAAGCAGGCCTTTGCTATCAAGAGTTGGATGTGGTGCTTTTAGCCAAACTGTAAAGCAGCATCCTCTGAGGCCTGGGCCGGTGGACAGGTGCTGTTTCCTCCTGTGACACAGAGCTCAGTTTACCTGCTTGTACTTTCTGTAACAGCGCTGAATGACGGCAGCGGCCACTTCCTGCTGTTCCCGCAAGGGTCTGCCCTGAGAGGTAAAGTGAGGGGGAGATCAGCAACGGCTAACGTAAGAACTGTCAACATACACAGATTAAACCTTTACTCCAAGAAATAAAATCCCAGGTTGACTAAACTGCATTGACAATGATCATTACGAATTAAGAAAAATGAAAACAAAACAAAACAAAACAAAACAAAAAGCTGGGTGGTGGTGGCGCACGCCTTTAATCCCAAAATATGGGAGGCAGAGGCAGGCGGATCTCTATGAGTTCGAGGTCAGCCTGGTCTACAAAATGAGTTCCTGAACAGGATACAAAGCTACGCAGAGAAACCCTGTCTTGGGGTGGGGGGGGAGGAATGAATTTACAGAATAAATCAACTATTTTTGCTTTTTAAAAATCAAATCATATTGGATGTTAGGAGGTCTAAAAATATGCATTTAAGAGTTCTCCAGGACAGGCTCTAAAAAAGCTGCAGAGAAACCCTGTCTCGAAAAACCAAAAAAAAAAAAAAAAAAAAAAAAGAAAAAAGAGTTTTTTTTTTTTTTTTTTTTTTTTTAACAAAATAGGCATTGTGATACTCATCGTCCAGGCTCCAGGCAGTCTTTCCTAATAATTCTCTTCTGTCCTTTTTTAACACCTTTGGGCAGAGTGGTCAGACTCCTTTAGGAATATGCAGAAGGTGACCAAGTCCCACCTAGCTCCCAACCCCAATAAAAAGCACACACAGAAGTTTCAAGACTGAGTTCCCAGGGCTCAGGGGCAGCCCACAATCCTCAGGATCTGACTTATGATTTAGGTCATAAATCCCTTGTGGCTGAGGTGTCATTTATCAACAATAAGATAATGACAGCCGTCCTGCTGGCTTTATTTGACCAAAACTCCTGAATGTTATTATGGTAATAATACAACATAACATAAAGTCTTCCAATAAACATTTTATCAAACCACAAGCCACAGGGAAGAGGGACTGGGATGGAGACAGCCCTGTTTTACCTTGTATTTCCGGAAGGCTGTCTGGACAAGCCTGGCAGCTTCGTAGAGTTCTCTCTGCTCATGGTCGGACAGCGTGAGCTGAGCAAGCTCATTCTCTACCTTCTCACTGGTGGATGCGCTCAGGAATTCTGACCAGTCTGCTGCCGAGGGAAGGCTGGGTTTCTCAAAAGCCACTTCACTGACAGGTGAGCTTGCGGGGCTCAAGCTGGCATTAGAAGAAGGAGTTAGGGGCTCAGTGTATGCACTCCTGAAACAAAGAAAAGGACAAGACAGTTAACAGCTACTCGCATCATCCATTACCTGCGAACTGATGAGACAAGGACAGGATCTACCTGAAGCCACCCGGGTCAGTCAGATATTGCAGTCACACGCAACACTTTGGCTGCACCTCAGTTACGTTCATACCGAGCACCTATTATCAATTTAGCACTGTGCTGAATACTAAGGCCAATAAGGACACTAGCATGCCTCCAAGAAACTTGCCCTGAAGCAGGCGATATGGGGAGGACGTAATAGAGGAGAAAAGGCAGAGCCAGGGTTTGGAAGTGGCGTGAGGCCATGTGCCCTCCTGGGAACGTCTCTTTACTTGGCCTCCAGTTAAATCCAGGACTTTAATCTCGGCAGAGAATCCCAGACCCCAAATCTTCCTAACCTGATGTGGGCAGCACTGGGCAGACGGTCAGCATCAGCGAGGTAACTGGCCAGCCAGCTCATGGTACTGCTAATGGTGGCGGGATCTGTTCTCTCCAGGGCCGAGGACTCCATGGGCACAAAGTTCTCCTGCTTGATTCGGTCTGGTGTAGCCTCAATGATGTGCTCCGCCAAGGTCATCATGTTCACCTGCACCAGAGGCCAAGAACACCGAGCTCAGAGACCTTCAACCCGTTTCACTGCCACCCTTGCCTTGTAAAGGAGAATGCAGGCGGGGCAGGGAAGTGGGGGGGACAGCCAGTTTATGCCTCAATCCGATGTACTCAAACAGCATTTAAAGTCAGTCCGTGACTCACCCGGAGACCTGATTATCTCCTAATCATAGTTTGGCCTCACACCTTGGTCACGTCTTAGAGAACTTCTGTCTTGGGCCCACTGTCTACTCTCAGCAGCATGAAGCAGTTAAGGACCCACCTCCTATCTTGGAGGGGGGTGTGTGTGTTTCAGGTAAACCATCATTTTAATTAAAAAATATTATTATTTATGTGCTTGCACGTGTCTTCTACCATGTGGTCCTGGAGACCAAACTCAGGTCATTAGGCTTGAAGGCAAGCACCTTTACCTGCTGTGCTGTTTTGTCAGCCCTAAATATTCATTATTTTTAACTCTGTGTGTGTGTGTGTGTGTGTGTGTGTGTGTGTGTGTGCGCGTGCGCGCAGGCATGTCTGTGTGTACACATGTGAGAGCAGGTGAAGACACAGAAGACACCAGAAGAGGGTGTCGTGTCCCCTGGAGCTGGAGCTGTGAGGTACCCAGCATGGATACAGGGAACCAAATTAGGTTCTCTGCAAGATCTGTACTTATGACTGGAGATATGGTCTCATCTTTTCAAAATTCTTTACATACTTCTTAAAAATTAGAGTTAAAATGCAACAGTTTAGGTTTTCACCAGATACTCTGGCCTCCAGCAAGTCCATGTTCTGAAGGGAAGTTCACAAGGCCAGAAAGGCTGATCTCCTATCGGGAAGGCAAAATTCTGGGACTGCAATCAGATGTGGGTGGGTGATTCAAGGGGACGTGGGAGCTGAGGAAGAAGCAAGGCTGACCTAAGACCTTTCTGATCAGCCGACAGCTATCTAAAGTTGGCTGAACTGATTTTATAATCTAAAGATCAGAACTCAAAAACACCCACAAAACCCATTTTAAATATTTGCTTAACATAATTTTTCAAATTTACATCAATGAGCAACTGTCTATGACTGTCTCCAGAAAGGTTTAAGAGGAGAGAAGGATCCACTCTGAATGGATGGCATCATCCCACAGGCTGGGGTCACAGACTGAGTAAACACACAGCAAGGAGCACCAGCACCCAGTCTGCTCCTGACTACCCCTCATGCCACACCTCCCTACCACAATGGACTATACCTTGAGACTGAACCAGAAATACCACCCCCCTTCCTTCACTCAGCTGGCTTCATTATGCCTAAGTAGAAAAGTAATTAATACAGGTTCCAACAGGAATTGTCCACACCAAGGACTGGGCAGACTGTACCAGGCAGGGCAGAGCCAGCTGCCTGTTTGTGTAATTAGAGCTTAGGCCACTGCAGCTACGTGCATCCCTTCATTTTGTCCACGACTACTTCTGTCCTCCTACAGCAGATCCAACAGTTACAACAGTGTCTGTATGAACCACAAAGCCTAAAAAGAGTCACCAACTTTTTTTTGGTCTACAACATTATTTGACTAAGGCTGGGCATGGTGGGACACACATCTAGCCCCAGCTCCTTGGGAGGCAGAAACGGGAGGATTCTAAGTTTGACACCAGCCTGGGGAGCTTAATGAGACTAGGTCTTGAGATGAAATTTAAAAGGGGCTGAGGATTGTACTCAGGAGAGTGTTTCCTAAACAACATTATGTGATTTAACTTGGCTGGCATCCTCCTGGCTACATGGCTGTTGGTAAATCAGTGGTGGGGTCTCCCATCCACTAGGAGCAGGGTGGTAATAAGCAAGCATGTGTCCTTCACAGAACACCAGAGAGACAGACAGCTCCCCCAGGGTGCAATGCTCAGGAGTGACTCAGCAGTTACTTCCCTGCACCTGCTGGCAGGGAAACAGCCTTCCCACTCCAGCATCACTCCCTAGGCGTGGGTGTCCTCGAGTCTTCCTTTCGCTTTGGGTTGCATCAACAAGAATCTGGAAACAGAGATGGCCATCCCATGTTCTCTGGTTGCCCCTTTTGACTGCCTCTGTGATTCTGAATTGACAGACTTTGTCTTAATCGCCTGATGCCTCGTTTTGTCTACAGGTTCAGTGCCCTCAGGACCTGTGCTTCCTATGTTCATTACAAGGGCATCCAGCTATGAGCCCTAGAGGTATTTCACTACACACCATGTGAGCGTCAAGCCACAGATGTCCTTCACAATGGCTGGATGACGGCCGTGCTAGTCAGTCAGTCACTCAGATAATCCAAATCCTGTCTGCAGGCTTCCTTGCTGGCTATTTTTAGGGCCTTGCCTCTATTACAACCAGTACTGAAAATGGGGGAGCTGTCCTTTTGGATGCAAGGAAGCAGGAGACTCATTAGAGGGTTGTAGTTGAGTTCTGAAAAGGTTGGTACCGAGAGGCTTTGATGAGGACCTGTGGTCAGGCCCTATTCACGGTGCCCAGGGTAAGCAGACACTCCCCCAAGCGAGACCAGATTGCAAACCCTTCCTGGTTGGAGGCGGGGGGACCAGGGATCTGGGGGATGTACAATTACATGACTTTCAAAAGTGAACCTAACGTTCATAGCCACAATGAGGTTCTAGCTTCTGCAGGCTTACCTGATGAATCTTACCTGAATATCATCCATAGGCTGGGGGCATTCCTCGCTCTCTGCACTATCCCGGTAGGCCCCCATCTCTGTGTTCACCACCTCTCGGTTAGCCATCATCAGGACACTCATTGGTTCCCTCGGACGCACCTGAGAAGGCGCCGCGTCCTTTACTACACTGGTCCCCTTCGGATTTCCAGTCACCTGCACTGTAGACACACCAATGTAAAGATCTTTGGAACTCCACTTTACTACAGGCTGAGGTGCAGAGGCTTGGAATGCTGCCGACTCTGGAGCGGGAGGGGAGGCTTCCCGGCTGTAGTCCCTCACTCCTTCACTGGGGCTGATTGTTTCAGGGGAGGACTGCTTAGAACTAGGGCTCTGCTTCCTGATATTTGGCTGCTCCAGACTCAGTGCAGTGCAAAGCAGTTTCTCCTGCCTTGCCTGGAAGGACTCGGGGTTCAATTTATGCTTTTTGGGAGCTGGATAATCTTTGTGGCTCTCACTGCTGTAGTAATTAGAGGGTTCAGACCGAGGTCTTCTCAGATCTGAAAAGTACAGTAGAAAGGACAGTCAGGACATGTGACGAAAGCAGAACCCTAAAGAACCAACACGTTATGCCTGACAGATAAGAAGTGCGAAGCTGGAGCGCAAGACACATCCCTGAGCTGTCGTTACTCCCCAGCAGCACTGCCTGTGCTTAGATAATCCTCCACCGGGTGTGCGTCCTGTACAGACTTTCCATACTGGGAGGGGCATTCGCTATTTTAAAAGGAAAATCAGAAACACTATGGAACCCTCCCCTTGCCACCAACCCTTAAAAGTATGTGGGTATTCTACAGACTCTCTTCTAAGGGAAGCTGCGGAAAGCCAATGAGGAAGCTGGCCAAGTTCCGAGATGAAACCCTTGTGAATTTGTACCTGGATTGGTGCTTGCAATGACGGTGACTCCTTTGGGTATTTCTGGAGAGCTCATGGCCTCCCTGTGCCACTGGGCCATCCAGTTGTCTGTGCTTGGCTCTTCGCTCGGGGCACAGTGGATCCTGGGGGTCTGTCCCAGCTGGGCCTGCTCGTCTCTTTGCAGGTGCTCCAGACACTCTGCTAACTTCACATGGCCCCTCGACCTGGCAATTCCCAAAGGCAGCCTTCCCAGAGAGTCTGGGATGGAGATGGCGCGGCGGTCCCATTTGTACAGCACCACTGCCGCTTCCAAGTGCCCTAGGGCACAAGCCCACATCTGAGAGTAGGGGAGGCAGAACAAGAAACTCAGCAAGAGGCCAAAAACACACTTCACTGTTGCTGTTGCTAGCAGCGGATCTGCAAGTCTTTTCAGCAATCTCAGTGGGGCCATTACAGTCGCCTCTAACAAATGCCTGATTCCAGTGGGAAGGAAGAGTGTGCATGTCTGACAGTCTCCAGAGTTTAAAAATTCACTTTGCCAAATCAGTTTAGAATTTATCTTTGTATTTCTTTTTTTCCCAGAAAGAGTCTTATACAGCCCAGACTGGCCTTAATTCACTGTGCAGTCAAGGGTGGCCCTGAACTTTTAAACCTCGCGCTTCCTCCCCAAAAACTGATGTTAGAGGCCTGCACCATCATACCCTATTTTGTATCTCATCACTGGGGTCCAGAGTCCCTTTGCCAGTCCAGAGATGGTCAAAGACTATATTATAAACAAGCCTCTTCCTCCTCCACCTCCCCGAGACAGGGTTTCTCTGTGCAGCCCTGGATGTCCTAAAATCACTCTGTGAACCAGGCTGGCTACAAACCCAGAGATCTGCCTGCCTCTGCCTCCCAAACGCTGGGATTAAAGGTGTGCACCACCAACGCCTGGCTAACAAGCCTATTCCTTACCAGAGGAGTACAGGAGAAGTGGTCCACATTCAGGGGGTCAACTTCTAGTTCCAAATCAATGCTGTCTGCATGCTTTGTGCTGTTGGGGATAGAGAGCACGGAGGTTACCACAGGTTAACCCATGAGAAAAGGAAATACTGGGATAACACAAAACCCATGAAAATAAAACCAAACTGGGCACCTAGCCATCTTGATATGAAGAAATGGGACTCTGGACTTCAAAGGTAGTTTGGATTCCACTTGACAGAAGCCCAAGGGGAACAAAAAGTCTGACATCTTGTATCTCACTCAGTAGTCTAGGGCACTAGACCACATGAACCTCTCAGGAACTGAACTGTTCTGGGGAAACGCCCTGGCTCACAGGCTATCACATGTACCAAATGACTGGACTCCTTCAGAAAAGCCCAGGAAACTGAGAAGTGAGGACAGCCGAGTCCTTTGCACCCGGCCTTACCGCCATTTGATGAGGGTCTGGATCAGGGTGGCATAGCCCTGGGCGGCAGCCAGGTGTAGGAGGGTCATTCCACGGAAAGTCTTCGAATGGATCAAATGCTTGGACTTGGCCCAGCAGGCTCGGCTCATCATCTTCTCACAGACCACAACCACACGACTCTCGAAGCAGCTCCCTAGGGTCCCGGTGCCTGCAGCACACTGTGTCATGAGAAAGGACACCTTACCCCCGAGGCCACACCAGAGAGACAATGACAGTTCACAGCCAGCAGAAACATAGTAACAGTGACAATAAATGTAAAGAAATAGAAGGGGATAGCAAGATTGCTCTGAGGGTAAAGGCTCCTGCTGCCAAGCCTGACGATCAGGATTGGATCCCTGGAAGCCACATGGTAAGTTGCCTTCTGGCCTAGGCATGTGCGCAGGGTTTCTCTGTAGCTTTGGTGCCCGTCCCGGAACTAGCTCTTGTAGACCAGGCTGGCCTCGAACTCACAGAGATCCGCCTGCCTCTGCCTCCCGAGTGCTGGGTTTAAAGGCGTGCGCCACCACCACCCAGCCATGCACACATTATTTTTAAGTTTCTCTGTGTGTGCGTGTATACATATATATGCATTATGAATGTGTGCCTGAGCACAGGTGTGTGCCTGAGGATGCTAGAAGAGGGTGTCGGGTTCCCTGGAACAGGACTTACAGCCAGTGATGAGCCACCTGACAAGGGTGCTAGGAACTGAAATAGGGTCCTGCATAAGAGTAGTATGAGGTCTTATCTGCTGAGCCGTCTTGCCAGCCCCTAATATATATATATATATATATATATATATTATTTATATATTTATTTATTTATATATTTATAATAGACATGCCAAAGGCCTCAACCGTACACAAAAACTTCATGCTGAGGAACGCCGACAGTGGGAGAGTGGGAGGGAAGAGTGTACCAGCTGGTGAAACGGTCAGCCCTGAACACAAGTTAACATGATATAAACCGAGCAGGTTGTATTTAGGAATTCGTATTTATGTATGTCTAGAGGCCATGAATTTGAAAGAGAATAAGCAGGGGCATATGGAAGGGTAACAATGAATATATATATATATATATACACATATATATATACATACATATACACACATACATATGTAAGTTCTATTTTACTGAAATGTTACATTTTAAAAAGAATTTTGTTTAAACCGAGATATAAAAGCAAAAATTATTATTATTACTGTTATTATTATTATTGTTAAAGACCAAGCAACAAGGAAACAGCACTCTGAAGCTGAGGTGCCAGGGCTCTCATCACTAACAGTCACAGTGACTGTGGCACACGGATGTGTCTCAGGAGACAACCCTAGCTGCTGCCCAGCAGGAGCAAACATCACAGGCAATAATTTGTTTTCATCTGGGTCACACTGACAGCTGATTCGTGCTTCTCTGGAAACCTAGTTGAGTCACTTCAAGGTATTTTTTCCTTTAGAAAAAAAATGCTTAAAACTATCCAAAAACTTTTTTTTATATGTTGGAGTGTTTGCCTGCATGTTCTGTGTATGTACCAGGTGTCCACAGAGTTACAGCTGGCTAGCCACCATGTGGGTGCTGGGAGCTAAACCCAGGTCCTCTGTGAGAGCAGCCCATGCTTTTAACCAATGAGCCATCTCCCTAGCCTTCAATTTTTTTTCATCTTTAAGGGATACTTGGTAAAGCATGAGATATGAGCCATAAGGGTTACTAATCATACGGGCCCACAGGAGATGAGTTCACCAACGCTGGCCACAAGAAAGGGATAAAATCAAGGCTGGTAACCACTGCAGCCCGAGTCTCGGACAGCAGTCTTATGTTCAACAAACGGCACGTCCAGCCGAATTCCCATTTCTGGTGTTACTGGGAATGCATTTACTTTTCTGGCAATAAATTCCATATAATCCAATTAGTACAAAAATAACATTGTTCCTCACTGCTCTTTATTTTTAAATATGGAAAACATGTTTCCAAAAATTAAAAAGGCAGCTGATGGATGCAATGCCATCCTCAGCCAGAGTTGTCAAAACATCCCAAAGATAGCGGGGCCATCCCAATACGCAGCAGGCTGCCTTGACCCAGGCAGACACCAGACAGACAACTTTATGGAGACATGGAGATCAACCAGTGAATGAATAGGGAGCATTTCCCATCAAACACAAACAGCCCTGTCCCTGCCATCATGTAGCAGATACCATCATCTACTGGAGAGCGAATCAACAGCATAACCCATAGTAGCTGTACTTGACACTGTATCAGGTCAAAGAGGGCCAATTGCCATGTGGCTGAGCCTGAAATATGGTAGACTGTCCCCTTTACACAGTGTTTGTATCTGAAAAGGATTTCATGGGAACTTCTTGTTTGGTCCTCAGATCAATTAAGCAAGGATTACTTGGTTTACAAAACTTAGCAGTGTCTGGTGGAGACAAAAGCCATATTTGCAGGGGTGTACACCTTTAATCCCAGTACTCAGGAGGCAGAAGCAGGAAGATCCCTTGATTCTACATCAGCCTGAACAACACGTGTGGTCTCTGTCACCAACTTCTGAAGATGGGGAAGTCAGAGAAAATCTGAGATTATGTTTTTGCTTTCATCTATTATTAATATTAAAAACACTGGTACTAGAGAGATGGCTCAGCAGGTAAGAGCACTGGCTGCTCTTGCAGAGGACCCAGTTCAATGACCAGAACCCACTTGATGGCTCACAACCATCTGTAAATCCAGCTTCACAGGGATCTGATGCCCCCCATCTGGTCTCTTTAGGTACTGCACGCACATGGTGCACATACATACAGGCACACATACACATACAGGCACACACATACAGACACAACATTCATGGACATAAAAATAAAATATTGCTAGTGTTTCATATTTACAAGGTTTCCAAACAAACAAACAAAATGTACTTTAAAAGAGGAAATTCTGCTGAGCATGGTGGTGATGTACACCTTTGACCCCGGCACTTCAGAGGCAGAGGAAGCAAATCTCTATGAATTTGAGGCCACTATGCTCTACATAGTGAGTTCCAGGCCAGTCAGGCTACATGGTGAGACCCTGTCTCAAAACAAAAGGAGAGGTATGGGAGGAGGGGGGGGGGAGAGAATTCTGAAAGGAAGCCATCCTTTACACTGAAGAGCAAGAAGGGGCTCCCTGCAGCTTTCAGGAAAGGACTCGGTAGTGAAGGCAAGAAATATCACCTGGTCCTCAATCTCAATCTCAGGGAGTCTTAAGAAATAGTTTATTCTCAACCTTTCTTAAAATAAAGCTCCTAGATGGAATGTTTTAAAGCGAAACTTGGTCACCACCCCGCACTTGGTCACGTGACACACTTGTACAGGTATGAGAACAGTACGTGTGGCTGGAAGGGACGGCCCATAGACAGAGGGGCTTGCCATCAGGCCTGTCAGCCTGAGTTCAGTCCCTGGAACCAAGGTATGAGGAGAAAACTGACTCCCCAAAGTTATCCTCGACATCACATGACTGTCATGTATACTGAAGAAAACAGAATTTTTTTTTTTTTTTTTTTTTTTTTGGTTTTTCGAGACAGGGTTTCTCTGTGGCTTTAGAACCTGTCCTGGAACTAGCTCTTGTAGACCAGGCTGGTCAGAAAACAGAATTTAAAAACAAAAGGGGAACAGGTGAATCACTGGTGAGTTCAAGGCCAGCCTGGTCTAAAAGAGCTAGTTCCAGGACAGCTACGACTGTTACACAGGGAAACCCTATCTCGAAAAAACAAAACAAAACAAAACAAAACACAAGGGGATGCACATGTGAAGGATGAGAAGACAGTGTAACGGGATGCTGTTCCTCACTGAACAATATTCCATGAACCATTTTCTGAGTTCATCTTCCGGCTGAATTAAGTTATGCTTTGTATTTCCTAAAACGGGATTAAGACACAGAATATGAAAAAGAAAGACTGGTTGGATCCAGAGTTTCAGCAGACATGCATCGAGCCCTGGCTGCTCCTTCCAACTACCGGGGAACACAGTGAGATCTGAGACCAAGGACAGCTGACAACCCGGGTGGTAAGTCCCTGCACCGAGGTGTCCTCGACACCGCACAACCCGAGCACAGGCAGCAATAAGCAGGTCCCTGGCAATCCTCTCCCAGTCTCCAGATGACGGCAGGAGCAGCAGGGAGGTCACTGGGACCAGGTGCCTCACACACAAGTGAAGCACTAAAACAAACAGAAACCGCCAACGGCAGGGCCTACCTGGGCCTGGCCCCCTCCGGTACCACTTCCGCTGCCACCTCCGTTGCCACCTCCGCTGCTCGTCTGCTTGTGCTGCTGGGAGCCCGTCATCTCGGCCATCCTCCTCTCCATCTGCTCCAGCCGCTCCAGGATGGACATCCTGAACTGGTTATCTAGGGCAGAGCAGGAGGACTGAGGCTGCATTCTAGACGAAAGACATTTGACTTGTGGCCTATGCCAGCTTGGGAGTCTGGCGTCCAAAAGGCTGTCAGTAACTCTGCCAAATGAGGGACTACAGCAGCTCAGCTTCCCCAGCACACATGCAGCCTGTCTCTGCACACCAGGGCGCAGTGTTTACAGCAGCCCCAGTCCCCAGAGAAGGGCCAGAAAAAAATCCCTCTGTGTCAAAAATCTTGCTTTGGGGTTCTTGCTTCTCTATTTCTTTGTGGAATTCCCCATAGAAACAGAGGAGATCTGACAGATGCCCCCTCCCCACCCAGGGCAGACACAGGAAGTGGGTATGGTGAGCTGGTGAGGAAGGAGGCAGGATGGGTATATACAAGGTAAGCACTCAGACAAGTTTAACAGTTTCACTCCTACCTAGGAAAAGGATCAGGCCACTGCTGTGGGAGCTGGAACTGGAACTGAGAAAGCGTGATTCTATACTGCTGAGTGAAGACCAGACAGCACGTCTGTACCCCAGCTGTGTGCATGCAAGCACACACGCAGGGAGAGTCAGGATACGTCATAGGAATAAGAGGAGCCCAAACCATGTTAAAGTCATTAGTACCTGTATTAATGCCACAGATTGTCATAAGTATGGTGCCAGGGCCTTATCAGTGGGGAGGGCAGAACGGGTTTCTTTCTGCAGGAGCACAATTATAATATGCAAAACAGGCAGCTAATGAATGTGTCCAGGGACAGCGGGTGGGCACAGAACCAAGGTAGGAAAGGCAGCCCTTAAGTCTGGTTGGTGTGAGAAGGAAAACCAGATACACCAGCCAGGAATGAAGGGGTGAAAGTGTGTATGGGAGTAAATACAAAGGCCCGAGACAAGACCTACAAGGAGTGGTAGAAGGGGTGGACTGGGGAAGAGAGGGCCAGCTGGAGAGGCGGGCTGCTCGGAACCCCACTGCGCTGCAAACTAACCACACAGCTAGGGCACACTACCCACCTACCATACCTCCAAGTCTAGCTCCTCGGTGGGAAGAGTTCATGTGGGAAACACTGGTTCACACATGTCCACGCTCAGAACATATTATGCCCCAAATGAGCATGCTCACCATCACCTTCTAATGATGAACTATGGTCTTCAGGACCTGGCTGAAGACAGTTACAGCACATTTCTCCCCAGAGTGCGAAAGACACAGCTCTGGTCAGAACACGGTATCTGAGTGACAAGCCTGGAAAGGGTACATCTGCCAGGGCTCCCTGATACTCCACCAGTGGCTCCAGACTGGTGTGGGGGGGGGGTAGTGCTCCCTGCTATCCCACCAGTGGCTCCAGACTGGTGGGGGGGCAGTGCTCCCCGCTATCCCACCAGTGGCTCCAGACTGGTGGGGGGGCAGTGCTCCCCGCTATCCTACCAGTGGCTCCAGACTGGTGAGCGGGGGGCAGTGCTCCCCGCTAACCCACCAGTGGCTCCAGTCTGGTGAGCGGGGAGCAGTGCTCCTTGCTACCCCTCCAGTGGCTCCAGTCTGGTGAGTGGGGCAGTGCTCCCAGCTATCCCACCAGTGGCTCCAGTCTGGTGAGCGGGGGGGGGGGAGCAGTGCTCCTTGCTACCCCTCCAGTGGCTCCAGTCTGGTGAGTAGGGCAGTGCTCCCCGCTATCCCACCAGTGGCTCCAGTCTGGTAAGCGAGGGGCAGTGCTCCCTGCTACCCCACCAGTGGCTCCAGACTGGTGGGGGGGGCAGTGCTCCCCGCTATCCCACCAGTGGCTCCAGTCTGGTAAGCGAGGGGCAGTGCTCCCTGCTACCCCTCCAGTGGCTCCAGTCTGGTGAGTGGGGCAGTGCTCCCAGCTATCCCACCAGTGGCTCCAGACTGGTGGGGAGGCAGTGCTCCCCGCTATCCCACCAGTGTTGCCTAGGCTACTGAGCAGGGCAGCTCACATACAAGAAGGGAAGAAAGGCAGAGGCAAGAGACCCAGGACAGCACCTCTCAAGCTTGCCCTGGCTCTGCACCAACACTCAGGCAGACACCGTTGCTTCACTTTACAGACAGGGACACACAGGGACAACTCCTCTCTGGCCTCTCAAAGGGCCCAGGAAGGAACCATTACTGAAAGACAGAAGCACAGGTTTGAAGTGCCCTGAAAAACGGACTTCTTCCCTGGAAATTTTAAATGCCAACTGTCATCAAATTCCTTTTACTTTACTAAACCAAAACTCTTCCACAAGTCCCAATGTTGTCTCCATGAATACCATTAGCAGAAACAAGTACTGCTCACTCGGGTGAGTGAGAGACCATCCACTTCTGCTCCAGTTTCCCATGCACAAGATACGCCCATCTTGGAGGATTTTACCCAAGTGTCATGCAGGAAAGCCTCAGGATAAAGGTGGGGGATGGAATGAACAGAGAGGCCTTGAGTGATCCCACAGCTCTTCCTGGGAACCTAAATGCTGCAGGAAACAGGTCCCTCTATCAGAAGCCAGCTAGAGACAGAACTCTGCCCTGCAGGGGTTCCTGCAGCTTGACCTCCATTCTTCCCTGGGCCTGTGTCAGCCCATGAAATGATGTAGCTTGATTCTAAACCTTCACAGCTCCCGCAGCTTCTTTGTAATCCTGCACTTTTCCTAGGCACTGTGAACCCGGCAGCCAAGATGAACACCCCCTCATGAGACAAAGTCACACAGGCGCTGAATGTCCTGAGACCTGGTCACACCCACCCATTCCCTGTGGGACACAGCTGGAGTGTGCTGTGCTAAGGGTGGTCACTTGCTCATCCCTCCTACCAGGCCCAGACATGACACACACGAACTCTCCTGGCAAACACTACAACTCCCACACTGGATTCTGATCTCTAGGAACAGGGCTGCCCTGCTGCTATGCACTGAGTGCTTCCATGTATTTGGCTTCTCCAAGGAGCACTGCAGGACGATGCCCAGCCTCTGAATCACGAGGCAAGTAAATGCCTCTTTATAAATCAGCCAGTCTCGAACAGAGCTGCCTCTGTATCCTTGAAAGATGGGAAATATTCTTTAATAATGGTGGAGGAGACAGGAGATGGCTCAGTCCATTAAGCACCTGCCATGCAAGCACGTGTGTGAACTTGAGATTTCCAGTAAAGTAAGCATGTAAGGCTGGAGCAGATATGATAACCTGTCTATAATCCCAGCACTCGGGAGGTAGGGATGGGATCCCTGGGGCAACCTCGACTAGCTGAATCCACCACGCTCCTAGTCTGAGTGTGAGATGATAATGCTGAGAACGTACACACATACAGCAAAACAGAAAGCCCAGGCCTGGTGGCTGCCCTAGAATAAGAGGGTAAGGCAAGATGATCAAGAGTTCAAAGCCTGTCTGGGTAACTTACTGACACACTGTTTCAAAATTTAAAATGCCTGAGGGTTGGGCATAGTGGCTCACACCTTTAATCCTAGAACTCAGGAGGCTGAGTCAAGCAGATCTCTGTGAGTTTGAGGCCAGCCTGGTCTACGTAGCAAGCTCCGGGCCAGCCAGGCTTACACAGTAAGACCCCGTTGAGAGAAAAAGGCAAACACCAAAATGCTTGGGCTGTACACAGTGATACGGTGCTTGCCTCATCAGCCGCTACACCCAACCATTCACACTGCACATGCACGGGTTCCTTGCTGTCATTTCCTAACACAGCACAACCACTGACACAGTGTTTACCTTGCATTACACATGGTAAGCAACTATGACATGATCAAATGCACGGAAGATGGGCAGAGGCTCTATGCAAACACGTCATGCCAGAGACCTGAGCAGTCTTGGAGCCTGGTATCTTTGCGGTGCCTTGAAACCAGTACACTATGGGGACCAAGGAGACACTAAACTTCACTATCTCCATAGAAAATGGACTCTGACACCAGTGATTCTCATTTTAGGAGCGCTTGAGAGACTGCTCGGCTCTATTCCTAGAGTTTCTGATCCCGCAGGTCTGGGTGAGGCCCAGCGGCTGCATTTCTAACAAGCTCTCAGGGGATGCCGCGGATGCTAGTCAGGACCACGTTTCAAGGAGCCTGGCTCAGGCCCTGGCTTGTTTCCACTGTGAAAGAACACCCCTCTCTCTTCCACTCAGTGCTTGGATGACCGTCTGACAGAGCAGATTCCTCCCCAGCACCGCCTTGGGTAAACTCTGCTTGGCCCCATCCACTGCAGCTCTACTGACGAGAATTGGGACACACACTTTCCCCCAAGTGCAGAGCCAACTCAGATCTGCCAGTACTTGAAAACGTTAAGACCCTGTCCTGTCTACCCCCGACACTGCTTGCTGCACCTAGCCAAGCACTAACCACATTCTGTCTTCTTACCAGTTTCTATTCATGGTGGGATGTACTCCCAGGTGTTTGTCTCTGCCCTTCCAACTGGTCTATTTACCTGCAACGGCTTCAGGAAGGGAAAGGTACTTTAGCCATCGTCAGGCTCCTCCCCACAGAACAAGTGCACACATGTACCTGCATCCCAGCTATGAGGTAAATAACCCTGGCTCCTGATTCACCCAAGCTCTCATGAGGACTCTTTTACCTCAACCCACTTTTTGTAGAGGTGGCATTCTTCAACAGTGCAGCGGGAACACAGTAGAAGGAACACAGGAGAGAGATCAGAGCTCTTGGTTGGACCCAGTTAACAGTGTGACCCACCTGATACCGTGTTTCTCTCATCTGTAAAATAGATGCACCAAGGTCTATCTTGTTTGGATTAAATAATCCAACATGTGAGGTCTAAGTGAAGAGACTTCTAAGTGTGAGCTACCGTCACGCTGGCGTCTGCTCCCAAGCCAAAGCTATGGGGCCTTTAAATATACATACATGTAAGTGTATATACATAAATTTTAAACGCATTTTATTTACATATACATGGCTAATACTAACATCTCATTTAACCCCTTGTTACGATGAAGAAACTAACATCATATGGCCCTATCAACCACAGACCTGAGTCCAGTTGTAGCTCACCGCCCGTCTCAGGACTTAGCCAGGACAGGCAGCACTCGGGTCTGAGGCTCCTTGAACTTGTGGCTGTCACTAGCTCTCACTCTTGACTTCCCTAAGTCCGAAGAACACTAACCGGATATCCTGCCGATGGTTCTCCCTTTTAGGGTTATCTGCTGACTAGACAGGGACTTTGGGGTTTTAAAGGAGACACCAGAGGTAGACTGTCCTCCCTCCCTGACATCAGCGGGTCTGAGGTGGTGCATGAATGGTGTGAGCCTGGGCTGTCTGGTTTGGGGAGGGGACTGCTGGACTTGTTTGTAAAGTTGGGATTTTTCTCACAGTCTTTGGAAGCAAGGAACTAACTTCTATGAACAAAGGGAAGGAAGGGTGCTGAATTCCATGTCTTGGGAAGGGGGTCACATGCCATCTGGAGTTCTCCAGTGAGGAAAGAAGTCCTGTTCGTCAGTCACTTGTGTGTACTTATTTTTCACCCTGGTCACAATCAACCCTGTATTACTGACTTCTTGTTCAGTGTCTCTGCTTTAGCCACAAGCTCTTCCAGGCGGGACCCCATGTTTCTCTGTCACGTCACCACCATTTCCCTCTTTTGAGCATGTCCTCAGCCTTCAGGGACGTGTCATTGAAGCTCTGGGTTTGCCTTTATTTCTCCTGCCCAGCCTTAGAAGAAACAATCCCTGTGAGGTGTGGAGTTTGGTTCCTTTCATTGGAGAATTGGTGTGCTGTGAGCTCCCTGTTCTGCTTCAAGGCTGTCAGTGGACAGAGCTAGTGGACATGGGTATGTACACAGACACATGCATCTACAGTAACCCATCCGCTCAGATGTTAAGCTGGAGTCCACACTGACAGCTGAGAATAGTGCTACAATGTTCATTCTTATCCCCTGGGGCCACTGAAACACAGGCAAAAAAGGTAAAAAGAAAAGGTGTTACCTAGACATAGTAAGGCAAGAGAGACATGCTGCAGATTCTGCCCAGTGATGGGTCAGACTGCAAAAGGGGAGGGAGGGAGGGAGAGAGAGCCCCACAGGTATGCAGGGCTGGGACAGTAGCATGCCCGACCATTCTTACTCCAATTCTTACAGTTTCCAACAATATTAGAAAATAGAAGTACAAAGAAAACTACACTCATAACCACGGACAGTTCTGATGGTTACAAAGATCAGAAAGAAAGAAAATATGGCATAACTAATCCCTGCCCAAGAATGTAGAATGGCTTGTTGGTGTGGTGGTGCACACCTTTGAACTCGGGCAGAGGCAGGCAGACCTGTGAGTTCAAATCCAGCCTGGTCTAAGTCACGAGTTCCAGGCCAGCCAGGTCTACATAGTAAGACACTGTCTCAAAAATCACAAAACAACAAACAAGAATGGCTACTTGGGGCTTGTTTTACCTGACTAGCCTTTCCCATTATACAACGAACCATGCAGTCAAAGAGGACATCGCTATTACTCTGATAGGGACCCATTTTAAAACAGTCCAAGTTGACAGTTGCCTAGATCTTTAAAGTTCCCAAGCCCTCTCTGACTGAGCCTGCTGCATCTCCTGCTTGCTCCTGATTTGTACATCCCATTTTAAGTTTTAGGGCCCAGTGATTTCCACGGCTGTGCTGGATGGTTTCTGACATGAGAGCAAATAATTTAAAACACTGGGACAGGGGACTGAAGAGAGGGCACAGCAGTTAAGAGCACTAGCTATTCTTCTAGAGGACCCAGGTTTCCATTTCCAGCACCCACAAGGTGGCTCACAACACCTCTGGCCTCAGTGGGACCAGGCACAGAAACGTTGCACAGACACACATGCAGACAGAACACCCATACCCAGAAAAATAATTAGAAAATTAAAAAAATTAGAAAAATAATTTTTTCAATTAGGATGAGAAATGGCTGAGCAGTTAAGAGCACTTGCTGCTCTTGCAGAGGCCCCACGTTAGGTTCCCAGCACCAATATGAGGGCTCATAACCATCAGTACCTCCAGTTCCAGAGGATATGGCACTCTCTTCTGGTAGTCACAAGTACTGCATGCAAGGGATGCACTTCCATGCAGACAAAACACACATATGAAATAAATCCAAAAACATTTTACAATTAACTCCCTCTCTTTAGATGTATAACGTAAAACTAAGCTCTTTTTTGTAGCGTGGCATGCTCTTTGGCAGCCAGTTCGGGTCACATTTCTGCGTTGTTTCTTGTTTTCTTACACACCAGGAACTTTCCATGCCTCTGGGCTGATGCCGCCCTTTCCCATTGTAAGCCCAGCCATCACTGCCGCAGGTGCATTAACGACAGCTACTGAGCTGCAGAAACCAGGCACCACATGTGTAAGCTCCATTTTCCCAATGGCTACAGGGTTCCACTCTTGACAGGAGAAAGCTGAGGCTTAGGAAGGAGATTCCTTACCCAAGGTCAGGCTGTTTTTAAGCATCAGGGCAGAGATCTGAACACAGGCTGGAATCCGAAGTGTTGTTCTTTCCACTGCGCCCAGTTCCCGTTCCCTCTATTGCCCTCTGTCCTAAGAGAACTCAGCAGACAAATGTGCACTTGTTTTCCTGTCTGTCATTCCACTACTGGCAAGATTTGTGCGTGGCTTTTGGGAAGCAGGGATCTGGCACCACAGTGGATGAGTGCTCAGGGGAAGGAGTATTGTTTTCTAATTTAAGCACCTGGGAGCCAGGCTATTGATGAGGTCATTTACAGACTGGCCAAGGACTCTGAGAATTTCACTGTCTAGGTGAATCTAGGCGCCAATCAGCAGTTCCTACTGTCTGCTTCGGTGGATAGGGATTGGCTGAGATGGTCAAAGTGCAATGAAGCTGAATTGGAGGGTGGATGGTTTAAAAGACAGTGTTTACCTGGTTGCTCCCCACCCCCTTTGTTCTCAGCTCAGGTAAAGAAATGATGTCACTACATGGTGTTGGCGGAGAAGCCTGGCAGCAAAACGCGACCATCTGACGTCCTCAGACACAAGCTGGAACTTCCCAGCAGAGCAATGTCACTTTTCTGCAGCCGCTGGCGCTGCACACTAAAAATATCACTGACCCCTAACTGTTAGATGCTCCCTTTTCTCTTGGGAAGTGGGCTACGTGAATGACTGACTGGCCACAGAGCATACCTTCATGATTAAGCAGAGCTGTAATCAGTTACCAAAGCATTAAACAGGTCCGTCGGGTTAAACTGCTATGTAAACATGAAATTTTAATTATGTGAAACGAAAGAAATCTTCTCTAGAAGAACCTCGGACGCATGCTTGGGCACGGGCGCCTGCAACTGGGCTAATGCGCAATACACACAGAGACGCATTGTGGGCACTGAGTCACTTCAGTCTTGTTGCCAGAGCAGAAGAAAGTTTGCCTTGGCAGGTAAATGAATGAAGGAGCATCATCAAATACCACCTGCTATTTTAAAACACGTTATTTGTGTCTCAAGTGCACATGTGCCTCCTGTTGCTATTTGGACAGGGAATGAGAAGCCGTCTCTCGTTCCATTTACAGCCCTTGGCCTCGGTGACAGCAAGAGCTGACAAAGCAGGAGGCATGGCTCGAACTATTTCTGTAAAGAACTGTAATTGCTGCTTAGGAAGTCTCCTGAATGTTTCAGGAAGCTTGGAAAGATGGGAAAATTGAAGTCACTTCATTCCTTCTCAGAATAAACAGGACCACTGGAGTCCATTAAGCTGCTTCTCCCTGGCAAGCCGTGTAAGATGTCTGAGTGCAGAGGGAAGGGTAAGGGCCAGTCTGAGATAAGGCACACGCTGTACCACTCCGATTTTCCAAAGCAACTGCTAAATTTAGCCTTAGGAAAAAAACTGCCATACTCCACTTTTTAAAAACCCTCCAACTCTGCAGACTAAAACGCTAGAATGGGAGGTCAGGGTGCTTCCTCCAGCTTGTCCATTTGCAGCGGTTTGGGACTCCAATTTCTCCGCATCTTTGTTCCACACAATTCTGAGTGAGAGTCTTAGGAATGCCCAGAACTCTTCCGGGAGAATGCTGAACAAAAACAACTGCCGGTAGCACCGGGGAGCAAAGCAAACCTAACGATTCCCTCCTGCTTGCAGTTGTCCAATATGAGAGCCAGAGGTGCAAGGGAAAACCCCAGGGTTCTGTGGGATGTCCGAGGAGCTCAGCCATCGCTGCAAGAGCACTACGCCGGAGAGAGCCCCAAGTTACTGCAGGAACTGACCTTGCTATCAATGAAGGACAATCCACCTGGATTTCAAGGCAGCAAAACAGCAGCTAGTTAGAATCGAAGAGAACAGGATTCCGACCGAGGACCAGAGGGTCAGTGCCCACTTTCACAGAGTCCCCCTTTACATATGCTAACTTTTCAGAAGGCAACCAAATCGGAGAGCAGCCTCCTCAACAATCCAAGCGCACTGAGAAAAAAATACAATACACAATGAAACCCACCGTTCTGGACAATGAATGTAGGCTAATAAAAAAATATGATGAACAGGAAAGGAGTCATCAGACAGACACGGGGGAAGCAGGTTACACTGAAGCCTGAGAAGGTTCTTCAAAGACAAGTGCTAGCCTTAGACTCAGGGACAGACAGGAAGACACACGGGTGGCAGGAAAGCTAACTGGCTTGTATGAAGGAAATTCAGAGCAAAGCCCCTAACGCCTAAGGACTAAAAAGGACAAGGAATGAAGCAGGCAGAACCGCCAGAAGGAGTGAACACCGCAATCAAGTAAAGGCAAGTTGGCTGTTTCATGGTTATAGGTGTCACCAAAAGCCACTTAAAATTCTTTGGGAGTCCCCAAGAAGCTGCCAGTATGTCCAGCTTGACTACAAGCTTGCAGCATACAGGGCACACAACAGAAATATGCACAAAGCTGAGTGTGGTGGCGCACACCTTAATCCCAGCACTTGGGAGGCAGAAGCAGTTGGATCTCTGTGAGTTCAAGGCCAGCCTGGTCTACAGAATTCAAGACAGCCAAGACTATGTAGAAACACCATCTCAAAAAGTCCAAAATTAAAAATTGAAAAAGAAATATGCACTGAGAAATAACAGCAAATTTCACCCATCTGAGAGGTAAGATGTGAACCTCAGTAACGAGCTATTGACATTTTTACAACGATTTGTTTTTTTCTAATCAAGTCACTAAAAGTAATTCCTTGCTTTGTTTACCAATTGCTTTGGTTTGGTTTTGTTCTCTGAGACAGGGTAACCTGCAGCTCAGACTCATTATGTAGCCAAGACCGACTATCAACTCCTGACCCTTCTTCCTCCACCTCCAACTGCTGAGGTTACAGGCATGTGCCACCACACACACCCACAACTTCCTGCCCTTCATTTGGCATGACCATCTTTTATCTATCCTATCAAAGATATATCAAGGACCAGGCCTCTGAAACAAACAAAACACCTCATTATATGACACCATGTAGTGACTTCTACTGGGGCCACTTTCCCCATAAAAGCAGTGCTCTGTAAGGTTGGAAAGAGGCCAGAGGAAGCAGAGGGGGAAAACTCAGTGCAGAAGAAAGGATGTTTTAGGGCCCTTGGGGAAGAGCAGGCAGATAAACCTGGTCTACCAGCTTCTAGCTAGGACGTCCATCCACAGGGACGCTCAGCATCCACTTAGGATGTCCATCCACAGGGATGCTCAGCATCCAGTTAGGACGTCCATCCACAGGGACGCTCAGTATCCAGTTAGGACGTACATCTACAGGGACGCTCAGCATCCAGTTAGGACGTCCATCCACAGGGACACTCAGCATCCAGTTAGGACATCCATCTACAGAGATGCTCAGCTTCCAGTTAGGACATCCATCCACGGGGATGTCCCAAGTTCCTGCTGGCTTCCAGTATCTGAGAAACCGTGCAGTCTACACACTGGATGGAAGAATTCCCTTGCTATTTCCTGACTCGCTCACTCTCCATGTGTTGTCAGACGCCTGTGGTTGGCAAGGCTTGTCTCTCGGGCTGATTTTGGGGACGTCACCTGCATAGACACATCCTGTAGACTTGCTAAGTTGTGAGGATGTTAAGGTCCCAGATGATTCAAAAGCTTTTTATTTTATATTGGTTTTTCGAGACAGGGTTTCTCTCTAGCTTTGGAGCCCGTTCTGCAACTAGCTCTTATAGACCAGGTTGGCCTCCAGCTCACAGAGATCCACCTGTCTCTGCCTCCTGAATGCTGGGATTAAAGGAGTGCGCCACTATCGTTCAGCTTATTTATTTTGAGACAGCCACTATCGTTCGGCTTATTTATTTTGAGACAGTGTCTCACTATGTAGCTGTGCTGGCCTGAAGCTCCCTACATAGACTAGACAGGCCTTGAACTCACAGAGATTCCTACCTCTGCCTCACAAGTGCTGGGATTAAAGGTGTACACCACCACGCCCAGCCTAACATTTTATTTTTTAAAACAGGGAGTTCTACGATGGCATATTTCTACCTTACAACTTGAACATTTAATAACCATATCTTTTCACAATGCTATAAACTCTGAAACATAGGCAAAGTTCCTTTTAAATGAATCGAGTGAAATACATAGACTTAGAAAGAAACAGCCCTAATTCCTAAAATAGGGGACATACTGCAGGTAAATCTCAATACATAAAATTAAAGACATTTCAGAACTCATCACAGGTCTTTCTGATAAAAGAATAAACATTTTGTTAAATTCAGCATACTTCTTGAAACACTGTATCTGTGAAGGGAACAACTGGTTTTAGGAAGTGCTTGGTCCTCAGAATCTTCCCTCAAGAGGACTGTTTGGTCCTGGGCTCCATCTGCTGCATCAGAACAAGTCCTCATCTGCGCAGGGCTCCTTCCATGTGGTGACAGTGGGAGGACACTTAGCACTTTGTGTCAGCCAGGGGTTGTCACTAGGGGTGACTTCAGTCAAGTGTGGGGGTCCTGTCCTGCCATCCTCATACACACCCCCAACATGGACTTCCTGAACCCATTCCGAGCATGATTCAAAAGGTATGGGGGACAGTTAAAAAAACAGAACAAAAGGTTAATAACGATTTCCGGTAACCATGGATGCCAGCCTGACACACGGCACTTCCTCCTTCCTCACTTTTCACGGCTTTCCCTCTCTGCTCCAGTCTGTTCCCCCAGAGTCCATTTAGTCTGCTCCTTACCCTTACTTAGTTGGTGGCAATCCTGGATGCCGCATCTGTTTGAGGTGGCTGATGAAAATGTATACAATCGGAGCTGGAGAGATGGCTCAGAGGTTAAGAGTACTGGCTGCTTTTTGAGAGGTCCTGAGTTCAATTCCCAGCAACCACATGGTGGCTCACAACCATCTATGAGATCTGGTACCCTCTTCTGGTGGGCAGGTATACATGTAGACAGAACATTGTATACGAAAGGAAGGAAGGAAGGGAGGGAGGGAGGGAGGAAGGGAGGGAGGGAGGAAAGAAAGAAAGAAAGAAAGAAAGAAAGAAAGAAAGAAAAGAAATGTATACGACTATGGCAAATTAGATGAGGCAAAGTCAAGAATCAGGAAAGAAAAATGCTCAGCTCAAGCAGTTATGCAGAAATCAACACAAAGTGCTCCAAAGGGGTTTAAAGGGAGTCCTCGATTTCACTCAGCAAAGCAGATAAAACAGAGGCCACTGATTTCAGGACCACAACCTGCCACCTGCCTGGATGCATGACTTTCCCTGTACCAAAATCTAGAAGACAGACTGGAAGGGTGGCTCGGCAGAAGACAGACGGGAAGGGTGGCTCGGCAGGTAGAAAGCTACTGCTCTTTCAGAAGTCACAGATTTGGTTCCCAGCACCCGTGCTGAGCAGCTCAGGACTGCTTGAGTCTGGTTCAGGGGATCTAGTGCCCTCTTCTGGCTTCTGTAGGGAGTGCACCCACAGGCACAAACCTACACAAAGATACAACACACAGAAGCACATAGGCATGAATCTGAAAGAAACTTCTTCCATGGGTCCTAACAAGAATGCTATGATTTCAGATTCCAGCTTCCTTGTAGTAAAAACAGTGCTGGGTTTCAACAAGTCCACAAAAAAGCCCAATGTTGTTGGGACCAATTGAGTCCTGGCCTTCAGCTGTTCTTCCTTGCTAGAGCCTTCTAATTGAAGTTACTAAAAGCTGTGCTTTACCTAGAGGATCAGAGGATGGGATTTTCACCTGTTGGCCATTGACTGCAGGGTATTTAACCCTCCATGGTGCTTTTAAAGAGGGGCTTTTGTACCAGCGATTAGAGTTCCCTGTGTCGGCCTGTCTCTGCGTGTGTTTCCTCAACCTCCAGCCCCTTGCCTGAGGCTCGCGAACTGGAGCAGAAGGGGGGGGGGCACAGTGCGCGGCACAATGTAATCTGACTTCTCAACGGTCTGATGAAATGGCTTAGGCCAATGACAAATTAACCAGGACTGCACAATCAACTAACCAAAAAAACTACAAAAAAATTACTGTTTTAAATAAGTTTATGCTGTTTTTATACCTATCCCAGGCTGCATGTGGCACACAAGTCACAGGCTGGATACCCATGGTATATCTGCCATGCGAGGTAGCCACCACCAACATACTGCCCTTGATTTAGACTAAGACCACATGTCAAAGCGCACCTCCTTCATAAAAATACTTTATCCGCCCATGTGTGTTATCAGCAGCAGGAACTGACTCTCAAATACTTAGTGGGGATAGCTGAACCCCGTATCCCTTCCCCACTACCCCATATTCTACCTTAGGAGACTCCTTCAGTCACGACAGCTCCCCTCAGACACCAGCTGCCACACGAGGACCTCCGTAACCTCCGTTCTCTTTTCTCTCTCATGGTTTTGACTCTAAGATACCTCAGAAATATCTGTGTCAAGCTCTTTGCTCCATTTGGATAAAAAAACAAGACTGCAAGTATAACACAAGAGTAACATTAGGGGTGTGCCATCCAGAAATTTAAATTACTCTCAGGCATTACTTTAAGCAGTTCTGAGATGGTTCTGTGGGTAAAGGGCTTGTCGCCAAGGCTGGCAGTGTGACTTCCACCCCCATGACCCACACGATGGAAGGAGAGAACCGACCCCCTGTCCTCTGGCTCCACATGCACACCATGGCATGCACATCCGCACACAAACATAGATAAACATACCAAAAACAAAGTATTGAGAGTACTAGGCATATCACTTTTCCTAGTGTCTTTCTGAGTTCTGTATGACTTAAGAATCCTCACCAAAAATGTTCCCATTTACTAAAATTATTTTCTATGTAAACTTTTGCTCAAGTATTGTTGTTGTATGCATGTGAGGTTCATTACTCCCTGGTTTGAGACACATTGAGTGTATATTACATGTTGATATATTATGTAAATTATGCAGTTCAGTGCTTTATAGTACATATGTGACACATGACTGCCCATGTGATGGTAGTCATTTCACCCCTGCAAGTGTGCACAATTTATTGCAGACTGAAGGGTTTTGATCTCAGGCTAACCCAGAGGTCTAGCACTGTTTAAAATAGGAAGTATTACTGACGGGCTTACAGGCTTTTTTTTTTTTTAAAAAAAAAAAGTCTCCCCTAGTCACAGGAATTTAATAGCTGTTTCCCAGCTGGGGCCCTGTGGGGGTTGCAGATGGTACAGCCCTGCTAGAGGAAGCACAGGAACTGGGAGTGGGTGTCGAGATTAAAAGCTCTCAGCTCCATGCTTGCATCTAGAGACGTGACCAATCACCTCTGTTTCTGCTGCTCACTGCCCCTTGCCGGCCACGATGGACTTTAATCCCCCCGGACCCCTAAGCCCAATTAACGCTTCCCTCTCTAGGCTGCCTCAGAGACAGTGTTATCACAGTTTGTACACTTTTAGAGTTATTAGTGTTCCCTATTGTTTTACGTCAGTAACCAAAACACCTTTTACGCCTTGAAAAGCCAAAGGCATTGATTCTGGCTAGAGTAGAATGAATGGTTTCTTTCACAAGAAAAGACAACGAGATCCCTAAATACAATCTTCGCTGAGCAGTCCAAACCACAAGTGTGTAATGCTAAGAAACAGAATCCTATTTTTCTGAAAATGGAATGACCATTCGTCCACAATTCCTGAGTCACTGAGCACTATGGGTTCTGGTGTCTCCTCACTAAAGATGGGGACAATAGCAAGAACACACAATGCTGAGTTCGTGGTTTCAGAGAGACGATTTGGTGTAAGGACCAAAAAGTGGAGGTTCCCACAATGTGCCCCCCTAATATCCCCTCCTCTGACTGCAGTTCTGGTGGGGAACACAACGTTTGTGACCCTTCCTCGGAGCCATATATCCAAATCCTCTGGCATTGGCAGACGGGGCCTCTGGTGAGTAGGTGGCTCCAGGTGGAGTCCTCATGAACAGAGATCCCAGAGAATCATCTTGTTCTTCCCTACCGCAATAATACGAAAGGCTGGCAGCACATCACCCAGGAGGACACAACCACAGAGGGAGGCACCCCGATCTGGGACTTCCAGTCTCCAGAACTCTGGAAACGACTGTGGCTTATGACTGCCTGCTGGGGATACGGTAACGTCACAGCAGTCCGGACTAAAAACTGTTCTTGCCCTAGACTCAAGGTGGTGCTGGCACCGAATCTTACTCGACGTGAGTGCCACCCCTTCTCATGTACAAGGCTGGACACTCGACTCCAACTGGCCAGAATCCACAAAATGGTTCATCTGGGCCAATAAGGGCATTTTCAGGAAGTTCTGGGAAGGAAGAGCTGTCTTCCCAGATAGGTCCCCTAAACTGGCGGGGTGTAAGATTGCAGCTGAGAGCGGGCCACTTCAGGATCCTTATGACATCACTTGGGTGCCCAGACCCAGAGGACCTAAGGAAAGGGCCAAATCTGGTCTTAATATGAGTCAGTGGACTCCCTTTATACATAATCTCATTCAAGGGGGGTTTTGTCATTTGCAGCTCTAAGAAAGGCTGGGATGGGGCCGGTGAGAGGGCTCAGTGGGTAAAGGTGTTCTTCCTGCAAACCTGGCCATCTGATTTCAATCCCCAGAAACCACATAAGAGATGGGAGCAGGCAAGGGACTCCACAATGATGTCCTTCGGCCTCTACCCCACGTCATAACATGTATACATACTCATACACAGCAACAGACTCACCCTATACTGTTTCTTTGTTTAATTTTTAAAGGAAGGGCTGAAGTGATGGCTCATCAGTTAAGAGCACCAGCTGCTCTTCCAGAGGACCCAGGTTCGATTCCCAACACCTACATGGTAGCTCACAACTGGTTATAATTCCAGTTCTAGGGGATCGAAAGCCCTCTTCTAGCTTCTATGGACACTAGGCAAGCACAGGGTCCACATATATACATGCAGGCATAACATGTATACACATAAGATAAAGTTCATTTTTTAAATTTAAGAAAGATGTGGGGTGACTCTATGAAAATGTTGATCTTTTTGCTAAATAGCAAAGAATTCTATTTTTCATGTATAAGTAAAATATTCTTTATCACTAACTATATATTAGTATTACCCTAACATTGCTTGATTTTTCTCAGAATATTGGGTAAATTATGGCAGAAACAAGCTGTCACGCTTGTGTGGAGCCCAACTTAATGCTCATTACCCACAGAAATCAGAAAGATGGCAAAGGCAGACTGTGCTCTGGCCTTGGTTGAGACCATCTGTTGTCGAATCTGTGTCTCCAAGAATCTTAACTCTTCAAGCCTTGGGTTGCTGCCGAACGCGGTGGCACAGACACATCCCACAGAGCAGAATCACAAACACCAGAACTGAAAGACAGTCTAGGAATTTCTAATTCAATGGCTTTTGACTTCTTCTGAGTGTGGCCTACTGCAAAAGAACCCACTAAGCAGACAGATAGGTACACGTGTGCGCGCTCATGCACACACCTGAAACAAGACTCCCCAATCCATACTTATGTGCAACACACTTTGACTTAAAAACCCATTGGTAATGACCCACTAAATCCACTTCCTGAACCACTTACAGCTTTGGGAGACAGATAAGAGACTGCGATTCAGGGATATAAAACAATGTCCCTATTGGTTTAGTTAGTGGTAAAGTGAAGACACAACCCTAGGACCTATCTCATTACTGTTATGACATGAAACAGCTGTCACCTATACAGAATCCTCAACAGCAAGCACCCCCGACAACCCTAAGAAACCCAGGAAGAAGATCCACACGTGACCTAAGCTATCATATACGAGTACAGCGTCCACAGTTTCCAGGGCCACCTCAAGACCATCTAAGAAGGAACACACACCTAGAAGAGACCTTGAACCGACCTCAATGGGAGAGCTTGTGACGGTTGCGTCTAGACGGCCAGGAGACAACACTAAACCCGATGCCTGAGTAGGAGCAGGCGGAGTTCAAGCTTCAGAGTATTCTCACTTGGATTCTGGTTCTGTTTAGCAAGGAGCATGAGGCTGAATGGTATCTTTATTAATATGTATCAAGTTCTAACTCCTAGACTGTATCACACCAGTAGGGGAAACAAGGGATAGTTCATATGCCACCCTCCACACACCCTTAACGGCCACTCATTCAATCCAGATGATGGTAAGGGCTATGCCAATGAGGTGAGACCTGAGTCAAGCTTGGAGAACAGACAGAGTTTAACACTGAGTGTTGGTGTGTGGAAGTTCATGGGCCTGACTGCAAGCCTGGAAAGACCTGGATGGTGGTAACAGTTAACAGGAGACATTGCTTGGATAGCAGGGAGTGACTTCCCGGGTGACAAAAGCAACTGCTTGTCTGCCTATTGTGCAGTAACCCGAATGCAGGCACACCAGGGAACAGTAGAGTCACTGGGCTTCCGGGCTTTGCTCAGGAGGAGGGTAAATCTATTCACACAGGTCTCAGCACGTCTGGGCACCACGGTCCTCATGACATGAGGTGACAACACTCGTGTGTTACCCAGTAGGCTAATAAGCACTTCCTAAATGTTAACTGTGGCTAATATTAACACTGGTTGTCAATGTAATGATACATATCGTCTGGATTTCTCCCATTAGCATTTAAAAAAAATCACCTGATGGCTGTCTGACTTCATATGAGATATTCAAAAAAGGGTCGGAAAGATAAAATTACCCACATGCTGTTTTAGTCTACAACTGTCAGACAGCCTAAAGAGAAATTTATGGCCAACCCCTAGGAAGTTTCCCTGATGCCCCCCCCCCCCGCCCCCGTACCTTCCCTTCCCTTTGTCTAATCCTCTTTTATTTCATCTATTTTTATCTATATCTCAGTAGCCTCCCTCAGGCATCCCCACCCCCACCCGTTTGGAAGGTGTGTTACGCACAAATAGACCACACCACACATGGCTGCCAGAAGCTTTTTGGCAAAGAAATACGTAGCTGAAAGGAGCTCCCAAATATCAGGCTCGGGCGCCGTGACGCTCTGCTCACGTTTAATAATGAAGACCTGGCACCAGACTGAGAGCCTCCCTCTTTTGACAGTATCGATGGGACACAAACATTTAGAGAGAGCAGAACCCTTTAAAGATGCGAAGATCCAAGAGCACACAGTGAAGCGTGGGGAGCAGAGGAAGGGAGGTGTACTCAGCTGGGAAAGGAGGAAGGACTTCCAGAAAACCAGGCAGAGCTGCGCTAAGCTTAACAAAATGGTCTCCACTGATTTTTACTAGGCAACATGCAAACTTGTGTTTTGTATGCATATATTCAATTCTCTCTAAATACTTTTTTTTAAAAGGAAGGCTACACACACAGTACTGTCACTTCCGAAGCTCACGAGAAAGCATGACACACCCGAAGTCATTGTGACAGATTTCCAATGACTAGATTTCCAATGACTAGAAACTCTAGATCCCCCAATTTACGCGTCCCACACTGCCAGGGGACAGCCAGCCCTTCTAGCACGGAGCCTGGAATCCTAGCTGTCAGTACGAGCTTCACGCCTCCTCCTACGGATACTTTCACTGTCAACTGACTCTTCCTCTTGATTTGCTTGTGTGAAATAAAGAATTCTCAGTCCCACCTGTTATCCACGAATTCTGTAACAGTCCAAGCACATTACACAGCAGTGACAGCTATTCTAGGTAGGAGGACCCAGCTCAGTCCTGAATAGAAGGCTAAAGGAAAGCGGGAAACACCACGCCTGTGATTTAAAACTCTTAAAACATGCAAGGCTGTTTTCCATAAACGATCTGTGTCCACTTGGGTTGTCCAGGATAGAATTAACCAGACCCGCTGAGGTTCTTAAACAATTTGTGACACTCCTCTGCTTTGCTTCACTACCAAAACAAATTAACCCTATAAGTAAACACGACTTTCTGGAACAGTAAAGGTTATCGCTCCCTAAATCCAATACAAAGAAAAAAGTCCCACAAGGAAATTTGCTGTCTAGCGATTCTGGTTTTCAAATAACAAATGATTTACCTACCTACCTACACACACGCACGCACAAACACGCAAGGGAAAGCACTGGGTGCTGCTTTAATGATTCTGTTTATTGGATTTCTGAGCAATAGTTTCTGTGCACACTGGTTCTGGAGGGAGACTGTGCAGTCCGTTTGTTCATTCTGCCATAGAACTGCTTGGGAGCACAGTTAGAAACTGCTTGAGTGTGGCCTCCCTGAGAGGAGAAACAACCAATTCAGCCAAGGTGAGCAGCACTCCCGGAGATCCCAGAGCCTTCCTAGCTGTTTACTAGGTCGCTTTCTTTATCAGCTACCTCAGGTTCGCCAAAAGAAAACAGACCAAACACCAGAGGACCAAGCAGGAAGGTGAGACCCGAAGATAATACGCACGCCGTGGATATGCGTTTTGATGTTAGATCTTAGCCTAGGGGTTCTGACAAAGCTAGGTGCTACCTCTTAACGCTGTGCAAATCACGGAGAAATCAAGAGAGTAAGAGGGGCTCCCTAGGGTGTGCTACGCGGGTGGCAGCGAAGAAGAACGTACCCTCCCTCCAATGCCCTGCTTCTGGGCTGCAGGTAAGCCAAGCTCTCAGGAAGTTCTTCCACACCTTCCCTCTCAACTTTCCTGGGGCGCATGAAAAACAAAGCAGCCTTCGCTGCACTCGGGTGCACTTTGCTTGCACCACCGGTGCTGAGCCGGGCTGCGGCCGCCGCGCGGGGGAACCGGGCGAGGGGCGCGGGCCGGCGGGCAGAAAGGAGGGGAAGCTCAGCGCAGCGGCGGAGCAGGAGCGCGCCCCCCGCCCGCGCGCCCCCGCCGCGCCGCACATAAACACGCGCGCTCCAGAAACGCGCGCCGGCGCCCGGCCCCGCGCGCGCCCCAGCTCACGTAAACACACTCCGTTTCCCACGAGCCCGCGTGCGTGCCTCACACCTGCTCTGCGCACGCTCACCCAAACACACGCCCTCCTGTAAACACGGGCCTCGCGCCCGTGATGGCTCCAGACACAAGGCTCGGTTCCCCACGTTCACTCCGCCATCCACGCACGCTGCCCCACTCGCTCCCAAAGCACGCGCGTCTTACACGCAGTCCTCAAAGGTACTTGCTCGGGCGACCGCACTTCCCCCAGTCGCTCCAGAAACACGCCCCCACAACACCAGGTCCCCGTGCACGCTTCAGGCTTCAGTCGCGCCATAAACACGCGCGCACCCACTACCGTGCCTGTCAAAACACAGCCCGGACGTCCTCGTTCCCCCCACGCGCTCTAGAACCACGCGTGCCCGCACCTTGCTTCCCCCGACGCTCCTCTTCCTCACTCTCTCGCGCCCCCGCGGACACGCGTGCTGCCCCCACGCCCGTCCTCCCGCCCGCGCACCAGCCTCCGCCTTCGCCCCTCCGCCACGCACACACTCACTGGGACGTGGGAGAACAGTAGTCACCCTTGGTCCGCTCGGCGCCCAGCCGCCCGTGCCCGGCTCTCCGCCCCGCCCGGCCCCGCCCGAGTCGCTCCACTCCACACGCCGCCGCTGGAACGACGCGCTGGGCTCTGGGTACCGCGGTCTCCCCGCCACAGCCCGAGTGCGCTGCCACGGCCAATGGAGGGGCGCGGCGGTGAGCTCACCGGGCCCGGCTCCGCCCCCAGATCCTCGAGGGCCAATCGAAGCGCGCTACGTCACCCGGAGCCGGGCAGAAGCAGGTGTGGGGCGCGGAGCGGCTCGGCGCGCGGACTGCGCCGGAACTGCGCCCAGCCTGGCGGCGTCGCGCTGGACGGCGTCGGGCCGGGCCTTGAGGGCGTCGCGCGCGCGTGGGGCTGCGTGGGCCCCGAGCCGCCGCCCTGTGCTCGAGGCCGCTCCTTCCGCCTCCAGCCTGGATGCACTTCGTAGTCAGGGCGTCTCCCGGCGCGACGGCCCGCCGGGCCAGCACGTTCCCCGCAGCTCCTAGCTGCGCAGCGCCGTCGGGTGGGCCCGGGAGCCCGTTCCCAGGGGCCCTGCGCCCCGGCGTCTGCAATGCAGAGAGCGGGGGAGGGGGTTCTGCTCTGGCCTAGGTGGGGCCCGCAAGGCTGTGACAGTGACTTTGCATCCCCTGGGAGTTCAAGGCTCTTCCCATTTCTGTGGTCAGAGCTCCAAGTCCTTAGCTTAGAGTCAAGGGGCCTCCGCCTACTCAGATGTAGCCCGGTTGTCCCCAACTTGTAGCGCTGTAATCACCCACTTGGATACTTCGCCAAAACATATTCTCTTGCCTCCTGCCACAAAGCTAAACAGAACTCTCAAGGCTCTTTGTTCCCCCCCACAGTCTCCGTAGGCATCCCAGGGGGATGCCACGGGCCCTTAATTCTCTCAGACATTTATATCTTACCGTTATTCACTTAACCACTCACCCAGCCAAGACCTTGCACATAGAAAGTGTGACTCACACATGCTTCTGAAGGACCATCTTTTGTTTTTCCTTTATATTGTCTATTAACTTTAAAGATGATGTTACATCCTTTCTGCTAATCTGGGTTAAAAGTCACTACATAACAAAGGTAGGAGCGTCTTGGCCCTACCCAATCACACTATGAAAATGACACTTTTGCATAGTCCTTAAATTCCAACAACCAAAGGTGAATCAGTGACTACAATCCAGGTGTAGGATGCCCTGCGCTCACACACAAAAAGCGAGTGGGTGGTGGACAGTCTCTCTTGGGGTCTGGCCACAGACCGAACATAAGCAAGTCCAGTTTGGAAGCCTGCTTTGGCAGTCAGGACTCCACAGCATCACCACAATCCCACTAGGTCCCTCAGAGTCCACCAGCCTCTACTCTGGTCCCACACAGGAACCGCACAACTTCCCAACTCCCCTTCATGTGCTAGGGGAACTTCTGTCGAACCCTAAGACTTGCCTCAAGCCTCACCACACTTTGCGCTTTTTCTGCCTCTGTGGGCAGAACCATGCCGACGACACTGTCTACTCTGGAACTTCCTCTCTCTAAGGGACACAGTGCACAGGCAGTAGTTAAGGACCCTTTAACTTTGGACACAGACTACCCAAATTCAGAGCCAGATGCTGTCACTTTTCACCTATGCATCCTGCTCTGTGTTGTTTCTTTGTATCTGCAGGGCAATTGCTACTAGGTGATGGAAGGCACATCATGAGCACACCATGAAGTTAGCTATTGTTGCTTTCTGAACTAAATCAGGGTACCTTGAGGGTTCTGAGCAGTAATTAGAAGTTAAGAGGCTGGATAGTTCTGAATTTCAAGTGATGTTCTGGTGTTGATCTGAGCAGTTTTGGTTTGTATGTATAACTTGTGCATTATTCCACGTGTATAGTGTAATTCATCAAGATCTTAAAGATTAGCAAGGTGGCCCTAATAAGTCCGTGAACAACCACAGTATAGCTGGGCACGCTTTGTGTCTGCAGTTAATTGCTGGACTGCTTTGGATCGACTATGACCAATATCCAAACTGGGTGAATGAGACAAACTTAAGGACCCACATCTGCCCTGCGCTCCAACATGCCAGGGAATGCATGATGACGAGCATCCAGGCACCAAGACTGAACTAAGAAGTAGAAACAGGGATCCCCAGGTTGCGCTCCCCCCACCATGTGAGAAAGCTCTTTGTCTTATTTTGGTCTGTTTTTGTTTTACAGGAAGGGGCAGAGCTCACCCCGGGTATCCCAGCTGTCTAGGGAGAGCCCCCAGAGAGTGTATGACTGATCTTTCCTTCGTTTTCCAGCAACCCCTTGTCCACAAGGCATGAGAAGCAAGGGGGGCTGATGGCTGCCGCAGTACAGGAGGCATGGTTGAGCTCCCCTGTCCAGGCTGCGGTCTACAGGTGGGAGCGTTCTGTCTAGGCAGTCTGCAATAATGGCTCTGCAGTAGGAATGGCCTTTTCCTATTCGTCTGATGGCATAGTCTCCTAGGAGGCTCTTCCTGCGACTGAGTCACCACTAAACCACAGGAACAAGAATCCTCCTTGGCCAGGGCACAGGGAGCCAGGTGGAGCTGCTTGTGTGACTGACTCAGAACTCTGACAGTGTGCTCCAACTGAGGCCCACAGGTGGTTGGTTGCTCCAACTTGATTCTCCTCTAGGTTAAAAAATGAAAGGGTAAGGCATGCGTGTGACTCAAGCTTTCATTGTGACTGGGTCCTCTTCTGAAATGGGGAAAAAGAAGGCTTTCATGAGTTAGTCCACTTGGCCGGACCCAGGCCAAGTGCAGTTTTTGTCCCTCGGGCAGATACAATCTGCTGTTATCTTAGTCCAACCTCTGCTCACTGGGGACCCTAAGTGCCGATGGGGAAGAAGGGAACTACAGTTCACTGGGTCCCTGTTATCTATTGCTGCTGTGCTGGGCACTCGGATCCATTACTGCTCATTCTCAGCAAGTAGGACGGAGAATAAGACAAAGGCTTCAAGAAGGCAGGTAACTTGCTCCAGACTAGGCAGCTGGCCAGCAGTAGACCTGGATTGCAGCCTCTGAAACTGCTCCCAATTTGTCCTGTTCCAAGGCACTTAAAAAGTGCCGCCTGCAAGTTACCATAAAATGAGTTTCAGGCGCACAGCAGAAAGGCCAGGCCATTCGCATTTCTGGTTGCCCGTCTTCAGGGATGCTTTGCACTGGCTGGAATCCTTGGATGTTCGATGTGACTGTGTGATTTTCTTTGGCCAGTGAAAGGGAGAATGACTTGTACCATTACAGACAGGAATTAGAAGGGCCAGTGATGTGCCCACCACACTCATTTCCCCAGCCCGGATGACTGGGAAGGCTTGTTTATATGAAGTGGTGGCCCCTGCCTGCCTAGTTCCTTGGAGGTGCGTCACAGGCTGAGCCCTCCCTCCCAGCAACAGGCACCACGCTGGAGTAGGACTGACAAACCACTGACATCAAACACTGAACTGTTTGTTACCGTAGCATAGCCGAACTTCTCCTATGTGATAACAACCGAGTATGCTTCTGGATAGAGCAACTTCCAATAAATGAAAATACAAACAGGATCACAGTGAATATTTTAACATGAGTAAGGGGCTGGAGAGTTGGCTCAGCAGTTAGAGCACTGGCTGCTCTTCTAGAGGACCTGGGTTCGATTCCCAGCACCCACATGGTGGCTCACAATGGCCTGTAATTCAGTTCCAGGGGATCTGTCACCATCTATGGCCTTCTCAGACTCCAGGCATGCACATGGTGCACATACATACAAGTAGACGCATACGCACAAAAGTAAAATCTTTTAAAAATTCTAAATGTAAGTGCAATGTGCATATCTGTGTCTTTAAAAAACAGCAGGAATGATAGGTAATATAATAGATAAAGAGCCTTTCCAACAAAAGGGCAGGAAAACTGGATATTCCCATGCAAAAGAGTGAAAGGGGACCCTTCCTTACCTCCTGTGGTACATGCAACTTAACTCACAGTCCACAACAAAAATCTACATTCTACAGTCCAAACTATAGGACTCCTCAGAACATCTTAGTGGTAAGTCTTCATGACTTGGGGGTTGCTATTGACTTCTTAAATACGATCTCAAAAATACAAGCCATCAAAGGGACAATAAACAGAACTTATGCAAATACAGCTGTACTTCAAAGAACACTACAGAAAGAAAAGGCAATTCATTAAAAAGAGAAAATATCTGTAAACTACATGACTAAAAAGGGACTTTCATCTAAAACTAAGAATTCTTGGCAGATTAAATTTAAAAGAAAATAACTCAGTGTTCAACGGGATCTAGATGAGTTTGTGATAAACAAATGACCAGTAAAGACACGAGAAGGTGTCTGGTGAAATTGTCATCACTAAAGAGTGCAAATCAAAACCACAGCGCGCTAGACGTGGTGGCGCACACCTTTAACTTCAACACTGCACTTGCGAGGCAGAGGCAGGGGGATCTCTGTGAGTTTGAGGCCAGCCTGATCCACATACTGAGTTCCAGGCCAGCCAGGGCTAGAGAGTGAGACTGTCCTAACAAAACCAAACCAACAGCATCATCAACAACAAAAGAACACAACAAGACAGCCACGAGGCAACAACAGTAACAGACAGACAATGACAAGAGCTGGCAAGAGGCGGAACAGAACTCCTGAGCACTGCCAGTGGGAACGCCAGATGGTGCCATGGCTTTAGGAAGCAGACTGGCACTTCCTCTGGGTGGGGCTTCAGTTATTATACAGTCCAGCAATTCCCCTCCTAGCTATGGACCCAAGAGAAATGAAAACTGATGTTTGTACGTGTGGATGTTTGTTTGGTAATAAGATGGAAGGAAGGACAGATACACACAACACAATGCACCCAGAACGTAGCATGCCGGATGGATAAATAAATACATAAATAAACAAACAAATTCCAGCCTTAAGGCCACGCATACCCTCATTCCATCTACAGGCAATGCCAAGCACAGGCAGGTTCATAGAGAGGAAGTTGATTACTAGTTGTTAAGGGCTCAGCTGTGGGCTGGGAAGGGATGGGGAATGACCATTACATGAATATGGAGGCTTCTAGAACTAAGTTTCTACTGGTGACTGCATAACCGTGTGGATAGACTAGAGACTTCTGAATTGGGAACTTGAAAAGGTGTGGGTCTGGAAAGCTGGCTCAGGGGTGAGAGCACTGACTGCTCTTCCAGAGGACCTGCACTCAGTTTCCAGTACCCACATGGCAGCTCAAAACCATTTATAATTCCAGTTCCGGGGATCCAATGCCTTCTTCTGCCATCTGGGGGCATGTCACCCACATATGGTGCACAGACATACATGACGGCAAAACGCCTATTCTTATAACAATGCATAAATTCTTTAAATTAAAAAAAATCATGTAATATGGGGGGCTGGAAGGATGGCTCAGAGGTTAAGAGCATTGCCTGCTCTTCCAAGGGTCCTGAGTTCAATTCCCAGCCACCACATGGTGGCTCATAACCATCTGTAATGGGGTCTGGTGCCCTTTTCTGGCCTTCAGGCATATACACAGACAGAATATTGTATACATAATAAATAAATAAATATTTTTTTAAAAAAATCATGTAGTATGTTGACGATATTACAAAAAAACTGTGAAACACACACACACACACACACACACACACACGAGACAAACAAGAAAACAGTATTAAGTCTAAGTTTTAGAAAGAAGACTGGACCTCAGAAAGAGACGCCATGTCAGGAGGGCTCAAGGCTAACCTCGTGTCAGGAGGGCTAAGCCCTTCATGTCCAGCCCTTTGTGTGAGGCAGCAAGGGGAAAACTCTGGGTAGATAAGGCTCTGCTTCAGGACTTCAGCTCTTCTCAGTGACTAGCCTCCACAGGGGAGGCTCCCTATCACATGACAGTGACTTCAGGAGTAGCAGGCCAGTAGATGGCCATTTCTAACAGTACTTCTGGAGGGTGTGAGAAAAGCCCACGGTGGTCAAATCTGCCAAATTCCTGGCTACTGTGATGGCCTTCTTGATCTTGGAGAACCACTTCCTGAACTTTGGTTCCTTTCAACAGTGGGTGGATGATTTGGGGACATTCAGGAGCCTTACAGATTCCCACTGCCCTGCCAAGTCCTTAGTTAGGGCCTCTGGACTGTTCAGTAAGAGGGGGATTCTGGCTTGGCCAGTAACCTGACTTTGGGGTCCAATTCCAACGCTAGGTCCCCATGCAGCAGCAGGATCTCCCACTACTTTGCACCTCCTTCCTCCAATATAAAATGAGGCTAGAGTAGAACTCACTGGAATTTGTAAAACAACCTGACCTGACAGCAGCGCCTGAGCCTCCCTGCAGGGAACCTGGAGTGAGCAGTCCTATGCGGGCAGCTGCACAAGTGAGCCCGACCAACCCCGCAATGTCCAGAAAAGAAATGCATCTGGGCTGTTTTAAACCCCCAGCTGTGGGCTGGCTTGTCTGTAGCAATGTATGCAGCTAGCCAGGTGGGGAGACAGGCATTTACTACCTCGATGGACATCAGCTTGGACATCATCACGTGACACAAGAGTGACGACATGCAGGTTTCTCTTCATGGACAAAATGCACAAAGAAAAACCACCTTTCACTTGTCCTTGGTAGCAGCTGCTGCGGCCTCACCTCTTCCGAACACTCCCAAACCCCAGTATCGCAAGGAATGATAAAGCTCAGGGCTATTACCTTGTTCAAGGGAAGGGAAGTGCAGAGGCGTCGCTCTCCAGGGACAGTGGGTGTAAGACTGGAGGTGGCAGTGACTAGGGATGGGCACCCTGGGAGTGGAGGGCCAGATACCTTGGGTCACCATCCCTGGCCTGTATTATTGCAGGACAAGTTACTAGACCCCGTTTGTGATGCAGGCTCCTTGTTAGGATGAAGATGGAAACAGCTCCTGGAGAGAGGCTCAAGATGGAAAGACATGAATAGAAAGGAAAAATTGGGGGCCTGGTGGGTGCTCACTCAGTAAGGCTCAGGGACCAGAACTGGGGATGACACCATCACTTTGGACAATAGACCACTTCCTGTGTATTAAAAAGGCGTGGTGGCGCACACCTTTAATCCCAGCCCTCAAGGAGACAGAGGCAGGTGGATCTCTGTGAGCTTGAGGCCAGCCTGGTCTACAGGGTGAGTTCTAGGACAGCCAGAGATACACAAAGGAACCCTGTCTCAAAAAACCAAAAAAGAACCAAATTTGTCTTCTGTGATGTTGGGGAGAGCTGGCAGCTGCTCTGGCCAGGGCTGATAATCTCACACAGATGGAGGAAGGTCACCCTGAGTCCTATTTGGTGGCCCTACAGGAACTATAGAGGTGAGAGGGCCTAGGACCAGACTCTAGCACACTCTAAGTTAGTTCAGATGTCTCATCCAGCAGGGCCTGCACCAGCATAGACAAGCTCAGCCCAACCCCGCAGTTTTGTGATTTCTTCTTCGCCAGGGCGCTCACAGGCCCCTGTGCAGAGCATGCAGCTTCACCGGCCTTCCTCTCTGATTCCTTGTTCAAAGCAGAGTCCGCCCCTTCAGTCCTTCTAGAGCCTAGGGTTTGTGTTCTGAGAGCACCTCAGGCCCCCCCAAGGCTCAAACTGACCTTTGCACAGGGCAGGCACTCCAGTAGAGCCTCCTAAGAGGACTCTAGAGGGGCCTACAAACATGCAGGCATCACTTATCCATGAGAAAGGCACACACAGAAATGCGCAGATTAGCCAGCCAGGTGTGGAACATGCAGGTAGTCACGGTATTTGGGAGGCAGAGGCAGGCCGATCTCTGTGAGTTCAGAGCCAGTCTGGTCTACCTTCATAGGGAGTTCCAGGACAGTCAGAGTGACATAGTAAGTGACATAGTAGGACCTGTCTCAAGCAACAACAACAACAACAACAGCAACACACACACACACACACACACACACACACACACACACACACAAGAAATGCATGGATTAAAGCTATCATCATGTGCTTGCTTTATAAGGTAGATGCCTTTAAAAAAAAACAAAAAAAAAAACTGGGGCTCTGACCAAAGAGAAGTAGGCAAAATGACAGAGTCAAAAGACTAGACAGGTAGAACGAGAGCCACCTTGGAATCACAATCTCAGAGTGGCCATCAGACACCCACGGAAATGACGGCTAGATGATAACTCGGGGAAGAGGCAGAGTGACAGATTTAGTTCAGGGACTCTGTAGACACTCTAGGTGCTAAATTCTACTATTAAGAAAAGCAAGGGCCAGGTGGCAGTGGCGCACGCCTTTAATCCCAGCACTAGGGAGGCAGGGACAGGAGGATCACTGTGAGCTCGAGTCCAGTCTGGTCTATAGAGTGAGTTCCAAGACAGCCAGGCTGACATAGAGAAACCCTGTCTCAGAAAACAAACAAAGAAAGAAGAAAAGCAAACTGTGGCCGGGGAAAGCATGGATGCACCGCACTTATGTGTGCCCCTGTCACTTCTGCTGGCCTCTCTCCGACACTAGGATCACTTCTCCACAGTGGCCCCTCTCCATGGAGCCACACCCACACAGTGACTGCTCCAGGTTCTGGGACTGACACTAGCCAGTTCTTTGTTTCTGCTGCCCACTCTTCCTTAGTCACTACACACCTGGGTGGATTAAACTGTCACCTAGGACTCCCCTCCAGCAGCCAGAGGTGGAGGTCAGATAACCCGATCGCCGTACCTGCCACAGGAACAAGACACACCCCACCCACCTGATCTCTTGGTTTTAATTCCTGTTCAGGAGGCCAGTACACCCACTCATTTCCTCCTGGGACTGAAAATGTTAGGTCCAGGGCTACAGTGCAGAGATAGACACATACGCAGTGTACATGAGATCCTGGGCTCAGTCCCTAACACAGCAACAACAGAATAAAACTGGGTGTGAGGGTAGGAAGAAAGAGAGGAAGAACGAGACAGGATCTCTGGAGCAGGGGGATGCCTTGGAGTTCCAAACTGCTCTACTCCTGTCTTCTCCACTCAGAGCTTGCTCTTTCCTGATATTTTCCAAAGTGTGTGTGTGTGTGTGTGTGTGTGTGTCTGTGTGTGTGTGTGTGTGTGTGGTGGGGAGATAGAAGGGTAATCAAATTGCATAAGTCTGCTCAGGCATGATGGTACATAATAAGCTTGCAATTCCAGTGCTTGGGAGGCTGAGGCAGGGGCACTGCAACAAGTTCAAGGCCAGCATGGGCTACAGAGTAAGACTCTATCTCAAAACAAGTGAGGGATCATCAGTGATTGCCAAGTCCTAGGGTACTGGGACTTCAAAGGCACTAAGCCCAGCCTTCCAGGACTGTGTTCCCAGCATTTCTGCCATGGCTCCTTAGCCCCCCCCACCAATGCAGGCCCCATTTGCACCCTGGTTCCTTGGTTTTAACTGTTGCTGGATAGCCAAGGCCCAGCCTTCCGATGTTATAATAAACACCACCAGATGCCTTAAGCATTGTATTGAACTGTATCCATGGTAAAAGATGGCTGACTGTTGCACCTCTGTTTGCTTTCCTTGAAAGGTGAATTACCGAGCCGGGAGGCTTTTTTCCATCTACACCAGCTGGTCACCATTTGCAAAGCTAGATTTCTTCCCATCAATGTTTGAGCGAGTCAGAGATACTACCTGAGGTCAGCCACACAGGCGAGGTCACTAATTCTAGCTCTTCCCAGGCTCATGGGTCCCAGCTTGGGGAGAGGAGGAAGAAGGGAGGGGCAGGGGGAACGGCTGTTCATAAGCCCACTGCAGCAGAGGGCCCTTTGGGAGAACACTTTACATTGATCTAGCCAGGGGGGCTGTCTGTGGGATGGAAGTGAGACACGGGTTCCTTTCAGGGCCGCTGTACAGATGAGTAATTTAAAGACGTGATTGAAGCAATATATTAGAGTAATAACCCTGGCTAACAATACACCTGAAGTTTCTCATTTAATTTCACATCTAGGTGGACTGATCTATAATCCATTTGATTTCACATTGCAGCCCAGGGAAAACTGAGCTGTGCATGCTATTCTCCATAGAAGACAAAATATTCATTCAAATTATGTCTTCTGGATAAAATGTGTCCCCAAAGAGCTGCCTATGCTAGACGAGATCTTTCTAGAGCCAATGCTTTAAAACTGACAGCACGGGGGATATGTGACATCCTTTCCCCCTTCCATGAAGATAGACCCAAAGAATCTAATCTGTGGGGTGAGGAGTAGGGGAGGCAGGCAAGGACACATGGGGTGGGATGGGGGGGGATCCACTTTGTGCAGTTGAAGGTATGTATGTAGCCTTTATCTTCACCTACTAGGAAATAATCTCTAACCCCTTGGAATTCTATGCAGTGTGTTTGTTTGTATGGGGCATCTTTGATCACAGGCCAGTTCAGCAATACCATGCCAAGAGACTAACGGTGTGACTTAGTGTCAGCTGGTCGTGGAGCTTGTATGGTAGAGCCTCAATACAAGCTCTGAAGGCTGAGGCTCTGGTAGTCATATCTCCCTGGCAATTCTCTGACTGCCACACGCCAGTGCCAGGAAAGCAACATTGCTCATGACAACATGTTCAGAAGAAAATGGAAGCTCCGTGTTTGGTACCCGGCTAGACTTAGGCGCTGTGGCTATGGCTGATTGTAATCCGTATCCTTCTGTGGTAATAGACTATGGCACGAGGCTAACAGCCTTCGATGAGTGCTCAAGTCCTTTTAGTAACTTATCAAGGGCTCTCAGGGTCCTCTGAGCTTGTAGTTAGTGTCACAGAGGGTCAGTGAAGGCCTCCTGGATGGCAGTGCGCCATGCGGTGACTTGACAAAGACTTGCCTAGGGAGCCGAGGGGAGAATGCCCTGTCCTCTCGAAAGCTCCGATGACATATTCAACCAAGTGCCATCAGACACCTACATTCCTGTCTTGGGCCACTTGTCTGAAGCTTGTCTAGTGAGACAGAGACTGGAAAGGTTACTAATGGACACCCTTCTCCAGCCTGGTTCTGACACGAGACTGCTATAGCTGGAAGCCAAAGTAAGCAGTGAGGATGAAGGCTGTGAAGACAGCACTAGGTCATCCTTCTATCTATCCATTGGTGCATTCATCTCTCCACTCATTAATCTCGCCACTCATCTGTCCACCCACCCACCTCCCTCCCCATCCATCATAATTGCCTGCTCACCCATTTGTCCATCAAATCCCTTGAAGAACCAATGATCAAGATTCTCTATGGCAGATGTTGCTACAATGCTAGGATAAACATCCCTGTGCTTGGGTCTCAGCCATATGCTGAGCGTCAATTTTATCCATATTCACCGACTCCTTCCATCTAGTAGCACCTCCATGCAGACACTTGACCTGTCTCTGCTTGTCAACTTCCCTGGGTCCTGATGTCTATGTCCGCTTAGCCCATTGACTTTTCTCACAAATATCTCAAAGACCCCTCAATAAAGCTCCACCAAACTCATGACCAGTCCTCCAAAGTGAACGACATAGAGCCCACAGGCAATCCACCCACAGGACCTACTGATGTCACTTCCCTCTCTGTTTCCTGACTCGGTGCCTTCTCAGAACCACCATCTTGCATCAGAACAAGCAACTGGTCTACCTTGTGGGCTTCAGGGCTTCTTCAATCTGTTCAATGCTTCTTCAAGCTGAGTGTCCCAGTCAGCTCCAGCCTGACCCACCACCTCTCTCCCATCTCATGGCCTTCACCAATACCTCCCTCCCATCACGGAGCTCCTATGTATACTGTTGCCTTGGTCTGGAATGTTTCCCTCCTGGACTTCATTGAGGAATCCTGCCCCTGTCCTAAGCATCCTGAGCTTTTGTTTAAGTCTGGATTTCCCTCCACTTGATAGTAAGTACAGGAACCTCATCAACCCATCTTCACCTGTTCTGATTCCCAGCATTGGAACAGCACCAGGCACCTATGGGGGTACACTCTACTCCAGTGGATGATTTCAGGGGAAAACTGCTAATGAAGGGATTTACAGAGCATTGTGGGAAGGCAGAAGAAGAAAGCTTTCTTCACGGAGCAGTGAAAGGGAACTTGGGTCAGAGCATGCTCCAAGCGCAGGAGCCAACAGTTGGTCAGCACCACAGGGATTGGGAGAGACGGGGAAGATAGATGCTCATGGTGTGGAGGTCAGGAGGTGGGTCACCGTGTCATTGCTCCCTGTACCATCAGCTCACTCTGCTGTCTGAGTACCCTCCTATGGACAAGGACCTGAGAGGTTGCTGGAAAGTCAGGACAAGTGAATCCACAGGAACACTCTGTGGATGCAGCCTGGGGCATGGTGAACATTTGAATGTGGCCGTTACCCCTGGCTGGGCAGGCAGCAACCAGGACAGTGACTCAGAAGACTGACAGCTCTTTTATGTGTCTCCAGACCAGACACTGCAGCTTGGTGCCAGTGAACTGGCTCAAGACTGGCTCCCCCAAAGTACCACCAAGTTGGGGGAGAGGGCGGGGCAGAGTCCTCTGCATACATCTCAGGTTTCAGCAGGAGAAAAGTCCCTCAGAGGCCTCCACTGGGGATTTCCCCATCTGCTGATGACAGAGCTGGTCCCTTGGCACATGGCACCTGATGGAGCGATGGAGTCAGGTTCCATCTCTCTCACTGGTGTGAATGCTGGCAGAGAGCATCAGCTTATTCAGCTGGGTCACCTCTGGTGACCCTTGACCTTGGTAAAGGGACTATAACCTATGTTGCTAGAAGCTCTAGGCTTCTAGTTAGCTTCCTTCTCTTCTGCCTGCATGTCTCCAGGGGCCTAGGAATGTTTGGTCATGGGATCGAAAGGTGGAAGCAAGTGGAAGGGAGGGCATCGTGCAGGGGGAACTATTAGGAGGCTTCCGTTTTGGTCAGCAATGGTTTGGTTTGGGGTCACTACTCTTCTGGGGCCCATGCTTCCATAGACTGGATTTTGTATGTTGATGCTTTTCACTCTGTGCTGGAAAACATCTAAAACATTTTTCAAAACAGCTCATGCCATTGGTTACTTCGCAGTGGGCCATGACTGCAGTGTAGGAAGCTGGCTTGAAGTCTATCAAAGACTGTCTGGAATGTCCTGGTGTCACAGAGGAGAGAGACAAGGTCACTAGACTATGCAGACAGGACCAGACATGTGTGTGTGTGTGTGTGTGTGTGTGTGTGTGTGTGTGTGTTGGAGCGTTGAAAAGGAGAAGTGCTGGCCTGACTCCAGCCAGAGGCTGAGCACTGTCCCCTCTGTCCTGCCGGGAGCTGCGCTGCCTGGGAGAGGTCCCCTTCCTCTTCACTCTCAAAGTCTCTAGAGGTGCCAACCTGCTTCCTGCCTCCTGGCTTCCTTGCTGCTGCTGTTCTCCAGATTCCTTGTCACAGGGCCAGGTCTCTCTGCTACTGGATCTACACACCAGGATCCCCACGCTGTTCCAGAGTCTGACTTAGGAAAGCCCCCAGAAGCCAGCCAGTGGCAGAGCGGACTGGCCACGCTGCAGACTTCCTACCTGCAGGACCCTACATTCCGGCAGCACCCAGTGGTTAGGAGACTGGAGCTGTCTCTCCTGCTCTGACATCAGCATGCTATTTGGGTGGGGATGAATCATTAGTTGTTCCTTATTTGAGTTCAACTCCAGATTCCCTATGGGAAGAATGAGGAGGGGTCCCTATGAGACTCTGGGCAGACACAGGACTACGAGGCCGCCCTCCTTGTGCCCACAGATTGCTAGAGAGGGTGAGGACAGTGGGAGGCACAGGGCCTTCCCACTAGGTAAGTCTGAGTGGCTCATGCCCTCTGTTGTCCTGCCCCAAGCTGCTTGGACTTCCCCTGACTCTTCTAGCTTCTTCTAAGACATGGGTCTGGATGGCTGGATGATCTTCCCCTCCTCCACGAGGCACTGGATGTGGATGACCAAGGCCTTCTTCTCTCAGCCTCCTTGGGATCCCATCCTCTCAGTCTTCTTCCACCCATCTTGATGGCTACACAGTGTCTTTGCCGGCTCCTCTTCTGCTTGTGGGTAAGTGTTAGACTGGCCTGTGCTTTGTTTTGCTTATTGTAGTTTGTTTTGTTTTGGTTTTGGTTTTGGTTTGCTTTCATAGGGTTTCTCTGTAGCCCTGGTTGTGCTGGAACTTGGTCTGTAGACCAGGCTGGCCTGGAGCTCAGATCCACCTGCCTCTGGCTCCAGAGTACTGGTATTAAAGGTGTGTGCACCTCCACCACTACCACAGGGTCCAGCCCATGGTTACCACCACAAAAGCTACTGTTTCTATACCTTTAGTGGGGAAATCGCACATAGTCACCATACCAACCATAAACTCATGATTCCAAAATCTCACTTCTGTTCTTCAAAGCCCTCTAAGACCTTGGTGTCCCTGCCTAACCAGTTATACCAAAACCAAATTCTACATTTCCTCCAGCTCCCAAATGTGCTTCTTCAATCTTCTTCATCCCAGCAAACAAGCCACTGCCCTCCTAGGTGTTAAAGGCCCAAAACTAGGCATTAACCCATTTAGTTCTTTTCCTTCAAATCCTTTTAGTCTGAATCACCAGCAGGACCGCTGATTTTACCTCCAAACATCACTCAAAGCCAGTGTCTCTGAGATTGTCACAAGCTCTGTCAGAGTTGCTGTCATCCATTGCCTAAACTGATGCTCGAGCCCCTGCAAAGGGAGCCTGCGGATGGAGACACAACGCATTTTCCAGACAGCAGCTGGGATGGCCTGTACACACACCTGAACATGTCATGTTACCCACTTAAACACCTGGGCATGCCACCTCATCTACTGAACACACCTGAGCTCTGGGGCAGCTCCCTACAAACCTTGGATGAAGTTTTCATTCCCTACATTGAATGAGGGACCTCACGTGGCCTGGCACTGCTGGCCTCTAGGACTGATTCTCCCTGCATTCTCCCTCCCTTCCTTTCCCCTCCTCTCCCCTCCCCTTCCTTTATTCTTCCCCAGGTATGCCAGAACGCCTAGCTAGTTCCCATCCTCCTAGGGACTGTGTTCCGGAGAATGTTTCTGCCTAGTATGTTCTTCCTGTGAACAGAATTCCATCCCCCCACCCACATCTCACCTCACATAGGAGCCTCTCTTACCTCATCCCCCCCTCAACCTAAAACACCTACCTGGAACCTTCTCCCAGGTCAGCCAGCTCAACGTTACTGCTCAGCACTCATTGCCAGCTGGTGTTTTCATTTGCAACTTGTTTTTTGTCTTTCTCCCCACTGGACTATAAACCCCAGGGATAATTAAGACTCCCCAGGGCCTAGACCAGTGCCTGGCACCCGGCAGAGGCTTAGCACATATTTACTGGATAATGGAAGAATGAATGGCCCCAGGGGAAGGAGGCCAGGAGACGGGCTAGGACGTGCACAGCTATTTCGGGCTACATGACAGCAGTGTTGGGGATGGGGGAGAAGCAGGAAACATGAAAGAAATGAAGCAGAGAAAGGTACAAGGCTGGGCTGGCCTATGGGGGAGGGAGTGATCCTCCCCAAGTTCATCAGAAAAGCCAGGAAGAAGGGCGGGAAGTGGGAAGCGACGTGAAAACGGTTGAGTCCCATTGGGCACACACTGCTGCCCAAGAGAAGTCTGAATGGGGCTGTGTCCTTTGAGCAGTTGGACAGTTCTAGACCCAGGAAGACACAATGAGCCATGGTCACAATGCACTGTGGTCTTGGGTTTGAATACTGGGTGTCTAGTCAGTGGTGCTGTTTGGAGGGGGGTTCTGAACCCTTAGTGACATATGCCTGGCTAGAAGCGGGTTGCTGAGAGAAGTCTTTGAAAGCTATGTCTGACCCCAGTCCTGGCCTTGGCACTTTGCTTCCTGATTAGACACCATGTTCATCTCTTTTCCACATGCCTTTTCCACAATGATGGAATTAAATCTTCTGAAGTCACCACCACCACTGCCATCAATACCACCACCAGCACCATCACCACCAGCACCAATACCACCAGTACCATCAGCACCATCACCATCACCATCAATACCACCAATACCACCAGCACCAGCACCACCACCATCAATACCACCAATACCACCAGCACCAGCACCAGCACCACCACCACCACCATCAATACCACCAATACCACCAGCACCAGCACCAATACCACCAGTACCACCGGCACTGCCATCAATACCACTAGCACCACCACCAATACCACCAGCACCACCAGCACCAGCACCACCACCAATACCACCAGTACCACCAGCACCAGCACCACCACCAAAATCCTTCTTTGGTCACAGCAATGAGAAGAAGTTACTGGTAGATGACACAGTGAGCTGGAGCCGAGGTTGGGTCCTCAGGGAAAGAGGGTAAAGAAAGAAGGAAGCCAACTACATAGGCACTTATAGACTTTTCCAGAAAGAGGAGCTAGTGACATGCAGGGAAGTTGGAAGGAACTGAGAGTGTGAAGGTCCAGAAATTAGGGCAAAAGGGTTTCAAAAGAGGAAGGACCAATTAGCAGGGGTCATAGAACCTAAGGGTTACAAGGTCAACAATGACCTGTTTCTTTGGCAAGAGCTATCCTGGTCCACATGTGCATGCTATGTGGATGGGGGAGGGGTAAGAAGCTGGATGCCAGCGCCTTCTCTGTTTGCCACAGTGGGAAAGCGTCCTTGTGCCAGCAGTAGCTTCCTTTCTTCTAGACTACACCAGGGTCCACGAAATAAATGCTCTCCATTGTGAGAGCCATGTTTCCTTTACAGACTGCCGGAAGGGCTGGCTTCTAGGTGTGGGGCTGCACCCTCCTGCATACCTCACCACATCCAGTCCACCTCATGGGAACAAACCCTCCTGAGGCTTCTGTGTTCTCTGCAGGTCAGTTCGCCTTCAGCACAGCTGAAGAGAGCAAGGGCCACACTGGGTGTTTCTATTCATTGCTTTTCTGTTGCTGTGCTCAGGCGCCATGACCAAGGCCACTCGTGGAGGGTTTATTTGGGTTCATGGTCCAGAGGAATAAGAGCCCATCACCATCATGGCAGGGAAGTGTGGCAACAAGCAGACATGGTGGCAGAACAGCTGAGAGTTCACAGCTCCAACGCAAAGAAGCAGACAACACACTGGGAATGGCACAGGCTTTTAAAACCTCCAAGTCCACCCCTGGTAACACTGTTTCCAACAAGGCCTCATTGTCCTAGGACTCCCCAAACAGCTCTGCCAACTGAATACTCTACCAAGCCAGAGACTAGCAAGGATATCTTACACAAGCCACCACAGTGTTCTTCTGGATGCCCCTGGACACAAGTCCTTAGAAGATGGTGCATCAGGTTGTCTATCTGAAGTTCAGAATGTTTTCCCAAATCTATCTGATTTGGGAATAGGGCCAACATAGAGAGATGATTAGTCAAGATGAGTTCACAGTGACCAGATGGCTCCTTACAAGAAAACAGAGACACACTGAAGGAAGATGACCATGTGACAGTGGAAGCAGGGACTGGGTTATATCACCACATTATACTGGGTGACAAAGGATGTTAGCAGTCATCTGCCACTGGGGGAGATGACAGAGAACTCTTCCTTACATCTTCTGAGGGGAGCCTGGCCCTGCTGCCCTGGACCTCGGATGCCCATTTCTGCCATTTATGGTAACTCTATAGTAGCCATAGGAGAAGAATTCAGTAGTCAAAGAGGAGTTACTGATGGTGCCCCTTGGAGGATCAGTGCCTCTCTCCCACAGGCTTGGGAGGCAGCCAGCTCATCCCCCAGTGACTGAGAGCCAGGTCTACAATTTAGCCGGCACCTACCAGGTTCTTGGGATTCCTCCATGATACATTCTTTGCTTTCACCCCCAAGTATCTGGGCTGAGGTAGTAATGGTTGTTTCTTTGGCCTCTGCAGGGGCTGGCCTTTTTCCTGAATGACCCTTTTTGTCAGGATACAATTTGTTAACTATTGCAAGAAAGCAAAGTATAGTAGCTTCAAGGAAATGTGTTCTAGTTACAGAAAGGAGCTCAGTACAAATCCACTTAGTGTGGCCCCAAATGTAAACAGTAGGATGCTGCTTTCCCTTGGTCCCAGGTACAGGGGCAACAGATGGCCTGACTAGGATACTCGATAGCCCAGATGTTCTCCCATCTGGATGCTGACTTGATTCTCACCCTCAGAACTAAGAAAGCATGCAACAGAGCACAGGGCCCAAGCAGGAGGACCTGCATCCCAGTCTGAGTTAACTTTAACTCCAACTTGATACAGTCTAGAGTCACCTGAAAGGGGACATTCAATTAAGGGATTACTCGGGTCAGACTGGCCTGTGGGCATGTCTGTATAGGACTGTCTCGACTGAAAATTGATGTAGGAGTGCCCAGCCCACTGTGGGCATCATCATCTCTTGAGAAGGTGATCCTGGGCAGGAAAGAAAGCTAACTAAACATAAGCCAGCAAGAAGTCTTCCTCCATGGCATCTGTTTTCAGCTCCTACTTGAGTTCCTGCTCAGACTACCCGGGATGATGGATATTGACTTGAAAGTATAAACCAAATAAGTGTCCCCCCCACCCCACCCAAGTTGCTTTTGGTCAGAGGAAACTAGTTCCACCACTGTTGTATGATATTTTGTTTGTGTTCTGACAAATAAAGCTTGCCCGGAGATCAGTGGGTGGAGCTAGCTACTAGTTAGCCATAGAGACCAGGCAGTGGTGTCACACACCTTTAATCCCAGCCCTTGGGAGGAAGAAGCAGGAAGATCAGGAGTTCAAGGCCACCCTGGGCTACCAGTCTAAAAACCCAGCACTAGGGAGGTGGGGACAGGACTATAAAGCAGATGGAGACAGGATCTCCCCCATTCAGTCTGGGGATTCATAGAGGCAGGAGCACCCATTCAGTCTGAGATTTGGTAAAGGTGAGAAGTCTCTCGTGGCTGACTGCTCTGCTTCTCTCATCTTTCAGCTTTCACTGTAATATTTGACTCCAGGATTTTTATTGATAAGATAATTAGGATTATGCTTCACCCCACAGTCTGGATGTGGCCCCCACAAAGAACAGGAAGGAGTGAGGAGACATGGAACAAGACACTGGCTGGGCTCGGAGGGAGACGTCTCTTGCCACTCAGCTCCAAGACCCTCGTGTAAGACTGACTCACACCAACTCTGCTGCCACCTGTGTCCCCAAGGTCACTGCTCTACACAAAGCATTCAGAGACCCGAATATCTAACAAGCAACGCCCACTCCAGGTAGACTTGGAAAGATCCCAGTGTTGCTGGCTAGTTCTGATGTCAGTAAAACTACGGTGACCCTAGAGGAGGAACAAGATGATCCTGGGCTTCCAGGCTTTAACCAGACTAGCATTCAGAGCTGTTATCTAAGTCAAGACGATTAACCATTGCTGTCTTTTCTTTAAAAATATTGGAGACGAGGCATGATGTTGTATGCCTTCAACCACAGGGCTGGAAGGCAGAGGCAGGTGGGTTTCTAAAGATTTAGGTCAGCCTCGTTTACATAGTTTCAAGCCAGTCAAGGCTACAAGTTTAAAACAAACAAATTCTTGTGAATATTGTATTCTATGCTATGGTTTACAAAATTAACTTTTGTCTTTTCCTCCACTGTGTGGGGAAATGACACCTTTGAACTGTCTTGGGTCTCTGCCTACCCATGTCTGGCCTCTTCCATGTCACCAAGAAGGCCCCATGGGGATGAATGATGGCAAGGTGGGCTGTACAGTAGGGAACCACAGACTGGTCTAGGAGGGCCTGGGTACCAATTTGTGACAAAGTGTCCCAGAGGCCCCTCGGGAGCACATGCCACAGCACACAGGACCTCTAGATCCCTAGAGTTCTGTAGTCTCAGGGTTGAATGCAATGTATCTATGTCTGTGTAACTGAATGCAGTGTATCTGTGTCTGTGTGATCGAATGCAGTGTATCTATGTCCGTGTGATCTAATGCAGTGTATCTATGTCCATGTGATCGAATGCAGTGTATCTATGTCCGTGTGATCGAATACAGTGTATCTGTGTCTGTGTGATCAAATGCAGTGTATCTATGTCCCTGTGATCTAATGCAATGTATCTATGTCAGTGTGATCAAATGCAGTATATCTGTGTCTGTGTGATCGAATGCAGTGTATCTGTGTCTATGTGATCCCCAGCCCTGGTGGGCACAGGCTAGAGTTCGAAGCCAGCCAGCAGGGGACCACATGCCAGGGCCAGACCTGTTCACAGCAATATCACAGCTCAGAGGCATCTGCCCCTCTCCCATCTGCTTGCACAGAGGGCAAGTCAGACTAGATTGAACTAGGAGGCCAGGCCTTGCCTTTTTCTTCTATGTTTCTAGACAGGGTCTGGGTCTTCCAGAGGCCAGGCCAAAGCCAGGGTGCTGGGAGAGGGGTATGTGTATATATGTGTCAGAAAATAATCTCCTCTGCCCTGTGAGCTGAAGGAGATCTCTGGCCTGCTTGAGGTTAGCATGGGGAGCAGGGACCCGGATAATGAAGCCTGAGCTCCCAGCTCCAGCTTCCTCCTCTCTGAGATGACAAGGCCCCTCCCCCTAGGGTGAAGTCATCAGGCTTGTCCAGGTGACCAGCCCAGGAGAGCGGCATCCATGTCTCATTCTAGTTCTCTCTGCTGTCAGAGAAGCAGCTTAGGAAGGTTCAAGGAGACAGCAGGGTGAGGAGTGGGGGCAGGGAGCCTGTGGATCTCCTCAGCCCACTCTTCAGGATAATCAAGTGGCTGACAGAAAAAAAGACAAGACACTCACAAGTTCCACTCATTGTTTCTTCCAGGGACAGAGGCCACCTAGAGGTACCCTAATGTCTTTGACCAGAAGAGTGTCTGCCTACTGTGTCCTTAGCCCCAGTGTTGGAGTGGTGAGTAGCCTGGGCTTCCTCTCTTTGTGAACACAAATACAGATGAGATAACCTTAGATCTTGGCACAGCCCTGGCAGGCAGGCAGAGGAGACGCATCCCAGAAGCCCTACCCAGACAGTTTCCTGAGAGACAAACCTCAAGGTTTGCCTACCTCCGGCCTGGAGCAGGGCCCTCTTGCAGGCCCTATTGTTCTGACCATCTTGGAGTCCTAGGGTGCAAATGACCTGGGACACTTATTCTGCATCTGGACCTCGGGGAGAAAGGGCAAAAGTGGCAGTATTCAGAGGCAAAGATGGAGGCTTTCCGACACCCCTTTCATCCCTGTAAGCCTGGCTGGTGCCTGCCTGTTTAGCTTCCAAGGGGCCTTTCCTGAAGCTTTGGAGCACTAAGGCGGATTAACACTCAGTTTTCCTTAATCATCTGCAACTACTGGGGTCCGTGAATGCAGTCATGACACAACCAGGTATTGCACTCTACCACAGGCTGCCCTGTGCAATGGGGTCTCAGCAGACATGGCTTTGTACCCAGTGCCCAGGGGGATAACTGGTCTGGAGGAACTCCCTAGGTCTTGAGAAGGTGTGGTAAAGCCAGAAGGCGCTCAGCTGCAGTGTCTGAGCCTCTCCCCTTCTGCAACCCTGCCTGCTGGTCTTGTCTTAGTGGAGGTTTGGGGACATAAAGTAACTGTGCCACCGAATCCCACCTAGAAGAAAATCGCTTTCTGTAGGGCGGGGCTGCGCACACAAAATCTGCAGAGCAGACAAAGACCGAGCACTGGGGACAAAGACTGCAGCGGGGACAAAGATTGCTGCGAGGACAAAGGCGGAGCCGCAGCTGCTGCGTGCACGCGCATCGCGCATCTGCGCGCTAGTGCTCTGTGCTGCGGACCAGGCGCCCCCACCTGGCCTTGAATCTGGTAAACAAGTTCATTGTTCAAAATCAGTAAAGGCAGAAATTCTCGTTCCCAAATAGTCCTCGTCTCTGAGGCAGGGGAGGGGCAAAGAACGCCCCCCAGAGTCGGAGAAGGGCGATGCCAGTCAGTAGGGACAGCAAGGCTAACAGCTTGCAATCCCGGCGATTTTGCGCATCCTCGTCATCCCCTTTCTTTGCTAGGAAGGGCTTCGCACTCTTCCTATGAACACCCGCCGTTATCCGGCAGTCAGCGTGCACTGTAACCCCACGGGACCCGCGTCACTAGCCGCTGTGAGAAAAGACCCCGCATTGCGGCTATGCGCGCGTGCTCGCGCGCTTGGAGGGGGTGGGAGGGAGTGTGTGCACCGCGCACGCGCTTCCCGCCCGCTTTGCCCCAAATCTCCGAGTGCCGCAGTCTACTCGCCCCCGCCCCCGCCCCCCCTCCCCGCCTTTGCACACACGTCCCCGCTGTCTGGTGAGCTGTGATGGAGAAGGCGCCCAGTGACCGTAGCGAGGCAGGGACTGAGCTGCAGAGACCAGAGAGAGGGAGGGAAGGGAGAAGCTTACCAACGCCTGGCCGCTGCAACATCTGCCTTCACACAAAGCTCACTGCCAATGGCGGGAGGCCAGGAGACCCCCGCCCTCCTGCTGGCTGTCTCAGCTTTCTCCAGCACTGGGGCAGATTGTGCTGCTGGCGGTCTCGGCGCTGATCCCCTCCCCCACGGACCATCAGACGGGTGAAGTGGTGGGCAAGCTACACACATTCATATAGGAGTTCTAGAAGAAGCCAGGAAGGTCCCTGATTCCCAGTCAGGCGGGGTCACATAGTCCGGCTGACCCCACCTCCTCTCCCCTCCCATTACTTGAAAGAACTGCTGGCCAAGAACAGTGGGATAGGAATGCCACCAGGTCCCTCTGTAGTGCTTCTGGGCCTCCGTGGGTAGCAGCCTGACCTTTCCCAACCAGTCTGGTCCCTCAGAGTGGCTCCCATATGTGTGGAGCTAGGGTTCTAACTGGGTCTTGGATGGTAACACAAAGTCAACGTTGCTCAGATGCCCTGGTCTTGATGCTATCTTTCCTGCTTCCTGCCAAGGAGTGGGGGTATTTCAGCCTAGAGGCCTGAAGAAAAGAGAACTCCGTCTTGGAACAGAAGGCTGCTGGGAAGCAGGTGCCCAGCTTAGCCGCAGGTCTTGATGTGGCCTAGGACCCAGGGGTGTGTTTGTTATAAGGTAGGTAATCAGGCTACACTCCCCCCCCCCCCCAGCATCCTCCCCTGCCTTCCATTAGTCATAAGCACCAGTAGGTTACCTGGCTTTCTGGGCTTCCAGGGACCAGCCAATGTTTTGTGTGCTCGAAGCTATTGCTTAGCCTGAAACTCTGCTTTCAAGACAGAGCTTTGCACTGGTCCTAGCATCCTTGGGTTCCACCCTCATAAAGCTGACTGGGTCACTCCGGGAGAGCCAGGGCTCTGTAAGAGCTTCCTTCTCCATTCCCCATTTGTTCTGCAAAACTGAAACCGGATTTCCTGAACAGGAGCCCCTGGTCACCCTGCCCTTCTCTGTTACATACTGCAGGTCATCGGCTCATACTGGCTGCGGCCTCAGCCAGGGATGCTGCCAACACCAGCACGGTGCTCCCAGGCAGTGCTGCCAGGGTACAGATGCCTGATGACCCCAAACCACCTCTGGGAGTAGCTCCGGAGAGTTCATGGGCCAGTGAGGCTGCCAGACATCCTGTGGCTATGGGGGCAGGGGCAGGGATAAGGTTAGACTGAAAACACTGAGCTCTAGAAAGTCCCGTGTGTATAGAGTATGAAGCAGCATCCAATAGGAGGAAGGCTGGAGTCAGAAGGCAGCACGGTTACTGTGTGTGAGTGGTGCTTAGCCCTTCAACATCCAGGCACTGTTGCAGCTTCCAACAAAGGTACTCCATACTCTGTCACCTCCATGACCTTTCCAGATACTAGGGTCTTGGATGTGTACCCTTTGCAAAACCCCACTCAGGGCTTGCCAGCTCTAGGTAATCTTGCATCATGTCCAAGGGGAAGACAGGAAGCCTCTAACCCTGGAACCTCTTAGTCTGTCTTTGCCATTTTTTTTTCCTGCAGAAATTTTGTTGCCCCCGGATAAAAGAAACCTATTCATCAACTCAAGGCCAAGCCCACTGACCCTGGAAGCCACTGCCCCTCCATGGCTAGCAACTTCTACCACCTCCTTTGCTTACTTTCATCCACGGTCATGAGCCTGGACCTGCCTTACAAGCTGCACAGAGCAGAGGCTTAAATAAAAACAGCCAAGAAGCTAGGATGACAGGAGTGATGAGATTTTGGGAGGCGGCCTGGCTAGTGAGTGATCTCAGGTCCATAGCCTGGCGACCCAAACCTCTGAATCTGAATAAAGCCTGGGCCTGAGTTGCCCCCACAGCACCTACACTACTACCCTGCCGAGAGGGTGGAGGGCTGGATGCCCTCTTCTTTATGTAGGAAATACAGAAGCAGCATAAGAGTCCATAGTAGCTGTTTGAACTTGCTGCTGGGGCCCTGATAACTCCCAGGAGCTTAACTACTCAGACACCTTGACAGGAGTGACAGCCACAAGCCAGCTTCACATACTTCATCTGTCCCCAAGAGGGGCTGAATTAAGACAGGGCATGCCAGTGACCAGACACAGGATGACCGATGGAATATACGCCTAGTCCAAGGGGAGGGCTCAGCAGGTCCTCCTTTGGCCAACCCTGACACCCCTCCTACCCCTCTCTTCTAGACCCTTCTTTTTTCACATTCACACACCAACTCTTCTCCCTCTATACCCAACAAGGAAACCAGAATGCTGTTCTTACCGTCCAGTGACAGCCAGTCGTGCTGAGAGGAAGGGAGTGTAGGCAGAGCCCGAGCTTTGTACTCAAACACCACCGAGTTGGAGATGATCTGATTGTTGAAGGCAACTTGTAGGGTCACAAGACCTGTGTCGTGGGCTGAAAGTCAGAAAGAGAGAAGTCAGGGTGTGGGCCCCTCCTCATTACCTCTTTCAGTTAACAACCAACTATGAACCCTGCCCATGCCTGCCTGTTCCACAAGGCCCAAGGTTGGCATTTCTGGGAAAACGCTTGGCTCCAGATTCAGCAGGTCTCTGGCTGGGATCCCCAGAGGACCCTCTGCTTCTTAGTTTTTTGTTTTTTTGTTTTTGTTTTGTTTTGTTTGAGACAGATTCTCACTGTATATAGCCCTAATTCACTTGGAACTCTGTAGTTCAGGCTGTTGTCAAATTCCTAGAGATTTGCTTGCCTCAACCCCTGAGTTCTAGAATTAAAGGTATATGCCACCACACCTGGAAAGCCTCTTTGGTTTTAACTGTCCCCCCTGGGATGGACAGGGACCTGAGCTCAGCACAGGTGGCTTGTGCCATCCATTCTTCCCAGGGTCAGGAACATCTGAGGATTTGTATTCTAGTGCAAACACAGGGCTCAACCACTTCTGAATGATCTAAATAAATGGATGAAATTGTTCTCGTGAGGGCAGGAGAAATGCCAGCCGGAGGAGAAATATTTCTGCCAGGGTAGAGGCAGCTGCTCTGTGGTCTTTAGTGATATCTTGGAGGCTGTACTGTGGTTCCCCAAAATGCCCAGAGGCAGCAGTGGCTATGCTAGGGCTTCTTCCTCTAATAGGGGTCAGGTTATGTTTTCTGGGTACTGCTTTTCTGGAGCTGGGACACCAATACTCAGGGCCACCCCCGGCCGGTCAGCCGGATTTCCAGGGAGGACGCATGGGATCGTGTTACTGTTTGGGCTCTTGGCTTTCAGAAGCCTACGGGCATGAGGAAACCATCCAAGTCAGCTGCTCCTGAGGACAGGGCAAAGCTCTGGCTTCCCTCAAAGGACATCTGCAGATTCCACTTCCGATGGGAAACCCAACTCATCGGCAGTGGCCTCTCTCCAACTGAGGTGTATGTAGAAAACAGGTCTCAGGGATATCATCATTATCCAAGTGTGACCAGTAGGTTTTTCCTGCTCTGCTCCCTGGCAGGATGGGACTCATGGTAGTAGGGGGTTATTTAGGACCTCCCATGGTGCTTCTCTGGACAGGGATCCCCAGTGATACCCAGAGTCTGCTATCCGACTACATCCCTGGGCAAAACTCCAAGACCGTGGTTACTATTCTCTCCTACAGACGCGCCTGGTTTGCCAACAGGAAGGAAGGGCTATGGGAATTTTTCGTGTGATCCCAAGGAGCTCTGCTCTCAAGGTGAGGAAGCTGTCATCTCTGGTGTCCAGTGTCCAGCCAAGGACCCTCTACCACTGCTCTTGCCACTGTCCTGACATCTACACAACGCCCAGCGCTGCTGAATGGAGCAGAGTCTCGGGCATTCCCACCATTTCCAGAGATGTGGTGCGGGGGGGGGGGGGTGCAGGGGGCAGGGAAAGGGGAGAGAGGAGGGGGGGGATGCCACTGTGTTGCTGGTATCAGGTCCAGCTTCCTTGACTGCCTCTCTCCCTCTCAGATAGCCAATCAGCAATTTTCAGCCCCATTCATTCCTGTCTCCATGGCTTCTGCTTCTGCTCAGAAGAACCATACCTTGCCTGGCTGACACAAGGGCCCCCTGCTGAAGGCAACAATGTTCCTGCTGCAAGGGCGGGGAGGGGCTGTCTGGAAGCACCCTTAGAGGTTACCAGGGGAGTCTTTTTCTCTAAAAGTCACCCTTAGCCCTGTTCCCCTGCTTCCCCATTTAGGCTATTGTTCCTCCTAACCCATTCCCTCAAAACTAATCTTTAATCCTTATTTATAAAGGGTAACACTATATAGCCGTGGCCAGCCTGGAACTCACTCTGTAGACCAGGCTGGCCTTAAACTATGAGATCCACCTGATTTGTTCCTCCACCCCACCTCATGCTGGAATTAAAGGTGGGTGCCATTACACCCAGTTCAGAATCATCTTTTAAATATGTAATTTAGACCAAATCACTCTGCTGCCTAAAACCATTGACTTCCCACACGAGTACAATTAAATCAGACTCCAATGTGCCAATCCTCTCCCTGCCTCATGGCCACCATGTCCCCCTCATCCTCTGCCTGTTGTAACAGTCTTCCATCCTTCCCAAATCTGGCTCAGTGCCATCCTTCTGCCAGCCTCCAGGGGATGCGCCTCTGATGCCTTCAAAGGAATTGCTACTGTGTATACCCTCTCCACTTGTCCTCACTGCCTCTCCTAGTCCCTTTGCTATTTTCTGTCTCCCTGGAGCAAAGCATCAGCCCCCAGCAGCGGAGACCCTGTTGGTTCAGTTCTTCATGCTCAGTCCTTGTCAAGAGCCTGTTCTAATCATCTGTAACTCTGCTGGGCTGGCTGTCTTAACCCGTGTTCTGCTCACTTTGAGTTCCATCTTTTGCCTTCTGACGACTTCCTAGGAGACCAGGTGGGGCTTGAAAGCCAGCAGACATCTTGGTAGACTCTTCCACCTTCTGGCTCTATTTTACTGCAACCGGCCTTGCTTGGTAGCCTGACTTGACTGACTGCCCCTGGACTCAGGACAGTCCCAGTCCAAGTGTCTACTGTTGGAGTGATAGGGTGGACTTGGAGGGGTTCTGTTCTCTGTCAGGTTTGGTTTTGCCCAGGCAGGTGCTCCAGGCTGCCAGGAGGTTGGCATTTGTGTCCTCCGTGCCTGGTCTCCCTTCCCAGTCCAGCCTCTAAGGTGGCCTGGCTTCTGTTCACCTGCCTCTGAGTCCCTTCTTGTTGGCAAGGCCAGTTTGGTTCTAGTGTCTGGTGTTATCTGTTAAGATCAGCTTCAGTTTCCTCTGGGAGACCCCAGGATGCCATCCCTAGCAGGTGGTATCATCTCTCAAGGGAGAGGTCGGTTGACTTGACCCAGGCTCTTTGGACTAGAAGCTCTTGGAGCCAGGTGCTCCTGGGGGCTTCAGTCTAGACATCTACTCAATCCATGGCAAGCAGGAGACTCTTACAAATGATTTGGAAATGATGAAATAAGGAATGAGTGAACCAATCAATCAATCAACCAATCCACCCAACAGGACCTGTTTCAGACTGGATGTTAAAACTGATCTATCCTCACAGGACATGCTCTGTGAGGTCGGCTGCCAACTGGAAGTGCCAGCGGTCATGACACCCAGCCTCTAGTTTTGTGGCATCTGGTTGGAGACAGGCTATTTTAGAAGCGTCCCAGTGACTAGGCAAGACAGTATCCTGGGTGGACTCTGTGGATTAGCACTGGGACCCCAGAGTGCAGCGATGTCATGAGAACTACCTGAAGAGATAAGAATAGCCCTCCCTGGCTCCCTCCCCTTGCTGTCTTTGTAAGAGGAGTGCCAGAGGCAAGAGCTTCATGACCCTTGGTTGTTTCATGTTCCCAGCCATCTGGAAGGAGGTCTCAAAAGACCGAGGTTCAGAGACACAGATCTCCAAGGTGAAGTTACACAAACAACATGAGGTTGACCAGGACCTATCGGTGGGACTAATTCCAGCCCCCAGAATCCTCTGAATCCTGACCTGGGATACCATACAGAGGTCATGCAAAGCCCTTCCTTGGTCAGGAACCTGGGGCAAGGTCTAGGGATTTAGCCAGGTACAGGAAGCAGCATCTATTTATGGGCCAGTCAAGTCTCCTTCCACAGCAGGTGCACAGTGGATGGTTTAATAGCATCCTGCCCTCTCTTCCGCGCTAGGATGGGCTGTCTTAGCACAGGGTGGCCATCTGGATGGCTGCTGTCCAATTTCAGCAGTACTGCTGGGAGGACCTGGGGCTGGGTAGGTCCTCTGGAGACAGCCTTGGCACTGAGGGGAGCTGGGTCAGCAATGGGAGGCTGCTATAAGCACCAGCCCTGGCTGCCTGAGGCATGAAGAGTGAAAGAGGTGCTAGGCTGGGCTGGACATTTGATGCCAATCCCCCTGAAGCAGGGCATTCTGATCTGGTAGGTTGCAGAGGAAGGCAACGTGGGGACAAAGGGAGAAGAAGGAAGAAGGGGCAAGGAGGAAGATGAAAAGGGGAAGGAAGAAAGGGCAGGGAGAAGAGGCAGAAGTGGGGGAGGTGGAATGGTTGGTTTGTAAGCTCCACAGTGCCATGCAGGGGACAGGGTGAGCAAGTCAGGCAAGCAGATTGTAGGGGATCCCTGTTGGCCCGTACAACCCTGCCCATCCTGCTTCTGCCTGGGAGTCCCTATGTTTCTTTCCCATCCTGGCCCCTCTGCTAGAAGCACTCTTCCTATACAAGCTCTTTGGCTTCAGACAACGGAGGATGTCCCTCTGCCCCTTCCCACCCCATCCTCCTTATTCTGCCTCTCCTGTCCCTTGCCCAGGCAAGGTGAACCAGCTGCCCACCTAGCTGGTGACGTGGAAGGTTGAGACAAAGATTTCCCTAGTCTCACCCAAGCAAACAGAAAAGCTCGTGTTTTCCAAAGTGCTTTCAAACTCCTGGAGACCCCTTCACAGACCCCCAGCACCCCAAGGTACTTTACTAGCCTTGGGGACACAACAGTGACGAAGAAAGACACAACATCCTGCCTTCGGGGGGCCCATTGGCTAATGGGGGAGTTGATATGGTCAGAGGTCAAGGATGAGTTAGTCAGACAGAGATACCAATCTTGGTAGATCAGAGCTCCCTAAACTGTGGGTCATGATGCCATAAGGTGTAGCCAAATGGGCCAACACAATGAGAAGCAGTGTGGTAACCATAAAAGGTTTCTAAACATTCAATAACCAAAACTCAACACAAACGCATAGTGACTCCTAGCTGCTCCTGGCAGTGCCTGTCCATGTTGGGTCAAGTGACTTTACTGCAGCTGTGGTTCTGAACACACAACATGTATGGTTTGCTCTGCATGGCTGTCATGGCGCATCCACCAGCAAACACTACCTTAGATATTTTAGCTCTGATCCGGGACTTGTCTTTTAGGAACTGCGGTGTTTTTACTGCACATACCAAGTTCTCTCCTCTTACAGAAACATGACTTAATTACTGAAAACAGACTAAATATTCCGTCATTCCTCAGCCTGTAAGTATCAAATTAGTACGTTTGGACTGTGTTGTGTTAGAATGTTTGCTTTCAGAGATTGCTTTGTGAGTTGCTGATTAGTTTCATTAAAAAAAATCATTAAATGAATTTTGGCCTGGGCTTAGGATGACATTTCCAACAACTTCTAAAGTGACCTTAACACATTTCTCACAAATTGTACTACATATTTATGCAAATTGGCATTCTCAGCATCGATGATTATAAAATCAAGGTATTGATCAACAGAAAAATATTGAAGATATTCTATGCTCTTTATTTAGTATCAAATAGTCGAGATTTTTTTTTTCTTCGAGACAGGGTTTACCTATGCAGCCCTGGCTATCCTGGAACTAGCTACATAGATCAGGCTGGCTTCGAACTCACAGAGACCTGCCTGAGTACTGGGATTAAAGGTGTGTAACATCATCACCTGGCCAAACAGCCAAGATATAACAGTTTGTGAAAAAATAAACAAACCCATCTATTTTGTTAGGATGCAAATTTGATTTCATCTTTAATAGATGATAAAATTGTATGAATGCCAAATCATTGTCTTAGAATACATTTCTTTATGGTTTGTTATCAGTTTCTGACTTGTTCACCAAGTTTACATGCCTGGATATCTGAGGTCACTCAGAAACTTCTCAGATAAGCAGGGTGGCTGGAGACCTCATGCAGTGGATGACACTGGAGCCTGGACATGGGGAGGACACAGAGGGCATAGGGCTCTGGCTGACTTCCCATGAGTCTCTAAGGCCTTGGAACCAGAAGCATATTATGTGTGCTTACCGTTTTCCCTGGGCAAGTCTCTCAAAGGAACGTGTGTTCTTTGCTCTTAGCGTGACACCCCACCCCACGCGGCTCCCCACAGCCTTGACACATAGAAACCTTCCCTGAGCTCCTCTGTCCTGTGCCCCAGATGAAGCAGTATTTCGAACATAGGGGCCTGGACTGGCGCAGGAGCGAGGTCAGCCCTACTGTGGACCAGATCTTTTCTGTCACTTTGGCTCAGCCCCAGCCAGGGCCATCTTGGCTATATCACCTGACTAATTGAGTCTTTAAATAGTCCCTTTGCCATGCTTTCTCCACAATCCCTATGGAGCATGCCTGGTATTCCCAGTTGATACGGGCTCCGTGAACCCCAACTGATGATAGAATAGACCGTGTGGGCACACTTCTTCGACACGACTTGTTCAAGGTCATCCCAAGGCTGACTTCGAGTCTACTGTCTCATTCTGTCCCCTCCCCCTCCCCCTCGCTGGTACAGCCTCCTCACCTGGGCAGTAGCAACGCAGCACCCCAGGCTGAATCAGGGATGCGGGCACGGAGATCTGGTCAAACAGGCAACTGTAATTATTGCTGGCTTCCTGCCATGGGCCTGTGATGAGGACCTTCACTCCTCCCTGCAGAGAGAGAACAGACATGGAGCAGTGGCTCAGGGAACACAGTACATGGGAGGCCCCAGCAGCTGCAGGCTCAGATGGAGAGGGAGGGGGTGAGGGCAGCTGGCTAGACATGCAGATTCCCAGCCCATAGCCCAACATTCCCATAAGCCCTGACTTGGGAGAGATTCCTTCTAGAAGAGAGGCCTACAGTGGTCCTGACCCCCAGCGGACTTCCTCAGTTGGCACCCAGCACCCTGACACTGTCCTGGGTACCTCAGGGTTCCATGACATGAGTTGGAAGCAAGGCTTTCATGCCACATTAGCCCATTGGTGCACCCGAGAACCAGCCAGCAGGTTCCCCAGGAAGGAAGCAGAGGGGACACAGGAGACTTTCAGTCATGCATGGAGGAAGAGGTGGAGGGGACTCAGATTTGAACCTCTCCCCCTCCCGGGACAGATGTTCCTGTAAGAAACTGAAGAGAAACCCAGGACCCTCAGGGTGTGGTAGGAGGTGAAAAGGGGAGCAGCTCAGGAAGTGGGTGGGGTGAAGAACACGGGGTGGAGGGGGAGGAAAAAGGAAAGAAGCATTCAGAATTCTGATATAGCCCTCGGAACCGAGCTGAGGCCTGGCATCCAGGCTGAACCTCTAGTTCCCTGCCTGCTGTGTCACTCGGGGTGTCTCGAGCTAAGTAGACATGAAGAATGGACCCTTGCTGCCACTCCTGCACCACACAGGCAGGCAGCAGCCTGGAAGCCTGGCTAGGGCCTTAGCTGACCTTCCTCAGCTCCAGTGGATGGAAAATCATCTTCACAGACCCAAGGTGCCAAGGGTGAGACAGTATCAGAAAGGCTGGGCCCTCCCCAACCTGCTCTGGCCAGCAGGAATGCCCAGAACAAGCAGCCTCATGTGGCTGCTCCCAAGGAAATCCCTTTCAGGGCCATTGTTCCCGTTAGTGATTAATGGCACCTCCTCTCTCTCTCTCTCTCTTTACAGAGCCCCAGGTGGAGGAGGCTTAGAGGTCCCCTACTTACGGCTTAGCCAAGAAGAGAGGCTGGTCATTCGGGGCGGAGGGATGCTCTGCCCGGGGATGCAGAGGGCAGGGGCGCTGGCCTCTGGCTCTCCTGGCTAACCTTGGATAGACCCACCCCAGAGGCTCATCCACCCCACCCCCAAAACAAGTAAACACCTTTCCCTTCAGGGGGGCGGAGAGCTGTGCTGGCCAGGGTGGAGAGCGCCACCTGGTGGCCTGGCTAGAGAAGGCTGAGAGGCACTCCAGGAGCTGAAGCAAGGCTGAGGCCAGGTTAGGAGCTGCCGCAGTGAGCCCTGTCTTCCCCACCGCTCCAAGCCAGGCTCTCTAATCCTCTGTTGCTGCCCCGGGGCCAGCCAGATTCTATCTCCTGTTCATTCTCTCATTCCCTCCTGCTCTTCTCAAGTTTTGCCTGTCCCTACCCTGGAGGGAGCTCCTAATTCTATACCTGTCTTTGCTCTCAAGACCCCTTACCCCCTACAATGTTCCCTGGAACGCAGGCTTAGGCATGGCAGGACTGGCCTTGGGCACAAAAAATAGCAGCTGGTGTTTGTCATGATGGTACTCTGGGCAACGTGTGGCCCAGAGCCAGCAGAATTGCCCCTGGCGGGAAGGCACCCTCCTGTGCTGGCAAACAAGCCCTCCTCTGGGTGGGGATGTCTAGCTTCACGGTCACTTTACCGTAGTGCCACCAGATTTGGGGGCAGTGGAGAGAGCTCAAGACAGAGTTCCACAACCAGAATATGCCCACACCATCTCGGATTATTCACAAGTATATTTTTGCCCACATGTATGTATACGTGTATCCGGTGCCCTCAGAGGTCAGAAGACAGCATCAGGTCCCCTGGAACTAGAGCTACATATGGTTGCGAACCACCACACAGGAACTGAGAATCACACCCAGGCCCCCTGCAGAGGAGCTAGTGCTCTTAGCGGCTGAACCATCTTTTAGGCTTGCAGTCTGCTCTTGCCTTGGGTAACCGTGTGACCTCAGGCAAGTGGCCCAGTCCCTCTGGTGGCTGTGGTTATAGATGCCTTTCTTTTCCCAACAGCTCTACCGAGTCAATTCAGGGCTCTATCACTGTGTTGGTGTAGGAGTTGGAAGCGGCTGCCTGGGTGTGATGTCATGCTCTGATCCTGGTCCTCCCATGAACCCTGGGAAGTGGGAGAACCTTGGCTTCAAAAGGCCACAGACAGTTACCATGTGAGAGGGGGGTGAAATGGAATAACTGCAATCCACGGCTGCTGGCATGATGCCGGGTTGCCGTGGGGGAACAAAGGACTGCCGGGAGGACTGGAGAACATCAAGACCTTCTCCATGGCAACTGCCGCAGGACGCCTCAGCATCCATCAGTTCCAGGGACAGTTCCCATGGCAACCACTCGCCTGGCTGCACTGAATCACTTGTGATGTCTGCGTGCCTGACAGTTCTAATTGCAGCTTCTTCTGCCGGGTGCAGAAAGAGCTAGTGGCGGGAGATGATGCAGGGGGAGGCTTGGGGAGCAGTGGGGGTGCTCTCTGAGGTTTCTGTCCTGTGAGCCCTGAGACAAAGGGCCTTGAGTTCCAATGTCCCCTGGGTAGATGCTGAGGCACAGAGAGCATTGGTGTGTGTGCATGTGTTCTGTTATGTGGTGTGGTGTAGTGTATGTGCTGTGTGTTACATGTGTAGTGTGGCATAGCATGTGCCTTTTATTCTGGGTGTGGTGTACATCGTATGTATAAATCGTATGTTCACTTTGTGTGTGTGTGTGTGTGTGTGTGTGTGTGTGTGTGTATTGGGGACTAGCTGAGAGGTGACCCAGTGGGCAGTGTGGAGGAGACGTAGGAGGGAAGCACACCCAGAAAAGAGCCAATAGCCCAGGCTAGGCATGGCATGCCTGGGAACCATTGCAGCGTAGAGCTGGTGGGGGTGGTAGGCCAAGTGACCACACAGCCTGACCCCATCTTTGTGACTTAAAGTGTGGTCCCAGCTACGGGTCTTGTTAGAGTTCTCCTTGAGCTTACCAGCGCCCCTTTCAAACCCGACTCCTGATGAACCTCTTATCAGCTGGCATGGAAAGAAGGCACGATACCCAGAATCATGACTACAGAAGGTTTGAGAGGGGACTTGGTGTCAGAGAGAAGTGATGCCTTCTTACAGAACTGGAGAGAGTGTCCTGGGCGGGAGAGCCTGGCAAGGAGGAAGTCACCTTGGGGGCTTCACCATGAGGTCCTGCTGGGCAAAAAAAAATGACTCTTTGCTCTGATCAAATTGATTCTACTTTGCTTCCATTTCAGGGTGCCGGGAATTATCAGGGTTTCCGGAAAATCGGGGTTGGACACCCGTGCCTACTATTGCATTTGCCATCCTGGCCTGCCCTCTGGTGGAGAGCTGCTGAATTACGGTCTCCGGGATGCGGTCGAAGGCTGCATAGGTTGGTGAAGAACTGAGGAAGCCAGACTTGCTGAAGACCTCATTCAGAAGTTAGAGCGCTGGCCTGGGCACACGCTCGCAGGCTGGGGAACAAGGCGATCCCGCCTGACAGGTGATCCACAGCGTGGGCTGCAGCGTGCCGCACACTTATAGGCTTGTATGAGGGCTGCTCCTCCCAAGTCCTAAGACACAGCGGTCAAGTCCACTCCTTCTCTTAGGAGTTGCTTGACAAGGGAACTGAGGCCCAGAGGGTCAGACTTCAGAGTGGGGCCAGAAGGCAGATTTGACCTCTTCCCAGAATACACCTCTCCTTCCAGGTCCCTTTAAACGGTTTCCCCAAGCCTCCTGGAGGAGGCTACCCAGTGGGTCTCTGAATGAGAACAGCAGGAGGACCATGATGCAGGCTTGAGAAAGCAGGGTGACAGCCAAGCCACGCCAAGAGGTAGCCCAGTAGGGCCCTTCTAGGTGCCTACCGAGGGCTTGGACTGTGGCAGAGTGGGGTGCTGCCAGTCTTCAGGGTCTCCAGGATCCCATTGCTGCTTTACATTTTTTATTTATTTTTTATGTGTATGGGTGGTTTTCTTGAATGGTATTTGTGTACCACATGTATGCCTGGGCCAGAAGAAAGTGTTCAGGTTTCCTGGGACTAGCGTTACAGACAGCTGTCAGCTTCTATGTGGGTGTTGGGAATTGAACCTGGGTCCTCTGGAAGAGCAGACGGTGCTCTTAATCACTGAGCCATCTCTCTGGCCCCTCCATAGGAGCTATTTTAGAGATAGGGAAGGTGGCAACTTCTCCAAGGTCGCTGGAGTATAAGGGCAGAACCAAGCTCCCCACCGGATCCTCCAGTTCCAGCCCCACGCTCCTGGCCATTCACCTCCTGTGGCAGTCTCACCACTCCCTCCAACATCCTGTGGATGCTCACGAGACCATATGGGCAGCGTCTGCTGTGTCTCGACATCAGCCTGCTACCTAGGCTGCGGGTCCGGAGGCTGGGCTACTCGGATACCTTTCTGACCTGGGCTTTACTGGGGGAGAGGAAGTATGAACCTAGTCCCTGCCTGTCACCTAGATGATGTGGCGGGGGGGAGGGGCTGGTGTAAAAATTATGGGCAGCCACCCTGGGGTAAAGTGTCTGAGCCAGAGGCTGTGCTGGCACAGCCGGAGAGATCTTCAAGCTCTGCCACATGCAAGCAAGGTATTTAGGGGATCCGGAGCCGCACTGCCCCCTTCCTAGCCCATTCCATTTTAGTGTACCTGAGGCACAACCTGGGTCTTCCTACAGTCCTGTTGGGGTGGTAGTCTCTAGGGTGAGAACCCTGGAAATCAGCCATTGATGAGGGGAACACAGGCTGGATCCTGGGGCACATACCATGTTGATTTTGTAGATGGCTGAGCGCCCCAAAGTTGCACACTCCCTCTCACTTTTGGTGGGAAGTTTCCCCACTTGCTTTAGTGAAGCCGAGCTTGAGCTACAGGGAGCAATAACCCCAAGACTCTGATGTTGATTTCTGGATGCTTTTAAAAGTGGTTCCAAGACACCCTCCGTCCCCAAAGAAGGGAGGGTGGAGAGAGAGTGGAAGGTAGGGCTGGGGACAAAGCAGGAGGAAAGGAGAAGGGGAAGAAAGAAAAGGGAACGGAAAGCCAAGATTGTAGCCAGAACACAGCAAGCTGCTCTGGCCAGAGCTGGGAAGGGCAGCTTGCCTCCTGGGATAGCCCTGACTGAAAACTCCTTGCTACAGTAATGTCTGAGTGCCACCGCGGGAGGGAACAGATTTGTTTCCCCGTCAGAGCTCCATCCAAATGGCCGCATGCAAACAAGCTTCCCAGGCTGCGCCGCGGCACAGGTGAGATGGGTGTAGGGCGGCGTGTGGTAGCACTTGAAGCTTACCTCTGGGTAAGACCACTCTGGGGAGTAGTCAGTCACCATGAACACCCGTCCACTCTGCTGCAGCATACCCAGGGTGCCCTGGGCAGAGGCAGCCGAGACCACCTCGGCGACATGCATGTAGGCCATGGCGCCGGCCCCGCCCTCGGCGCTGCTCAGCTGCAGGCTGCCCTGTTGGGGGCTGCAGCAGGGAATGCACATCTCCGCCTGGGTGAAGGGTGCGCGCGCCCCATCTTCTGACTGTGAGAGTGCAGCACTGTCCCCCGACACCAGCTGGTGCCCGTAGATTGTACCACTGCCCCCCTCCACAGAGATGAAGTCATTGATCAGGTCTGAGAACTGATTGCTGAAGGAGATGTCAAAGTGGTCCAGGCTGAGCTCCATATTAGAGGTGTTGCCCAGGCTGGGCTGGGCCACCGGGTAGAGTCCCTGCACCACATTGCTTGGGAGAATGGGGACACCACCTGCACTGCGGATCACCCCATTGGTCTCTGGTTGCAGGTAGTGCTCTGAGCCACAGGCCTGCAGCTCCCCAGACTTGAGGAGGACCTCACCCCCTTCAGCTGCCTGGGAGGTCTCCATGGTAACCTCCCCTTCTGTGGTCATGGCCTGGAAGTTGGCCTGGAATTGCATGAGGTGCAGGGAGGAAGTAGACTCTATCCGCGTTTCCACATGGCCACTGCAAGAGCTGGTTTGGGATGAGGCCTCCGTTTTCACCGTGGGCATCACAAAGGTGGCCCCAGAGTCGCTCAGGCTGCTGTGGGCATTCTGCTCAAGGGGTAAGGGTTTGCTGGCATCCTGCAGGAAGAAGCTGGGGGAGGGGGTCTGGTGGATGTGGGGGCTGTGGCCCGTCTGGCTGAAGCTGGACGTGTAGTCCTTGTTGGAATCAATGGCGCTGAAGTCCATCTGCTCAAGGGTGGTGCTGGGACTCAGGCCGCCGCCCGACGGCAGAAGGCTGGATCCCGCGGTCAGGGTGAGGGAACTGGATGCAGCGGCTGCTGCCGAGGAGGAGTATGCCGCCTCTTTGGCCATCTGCTGCTCGAACGAGGTGTCTTCCGTCTTGATCTCCTTGGTGAGGACGCTGGTGAAGCCAAAGCCCCTCTCTGAAGGCGGCGAGTGCCGGATATTGGTGCTAACCATCTCGGCTTTTAGGCCCCCACCCCCGTATGTCTGGCCCTGCTTTGGATTATTGAGGAAACAGTCGGGGTCAAAGTTCATGGTGGTTTCTGGAATCTTCCGGCCACCATCAAGGGTGGTGGAGAGGACCAGCTCTTCGGACACATTGGTGGGCAGCATGGACAGGCTATCTGAGCTGCCCGTGGTGGGGAAGGCAAACTTGTGGCCGTCAGAACTTACAGCCAGTACAAGGCCCTGAGAGGCATCAGGCGAGAGGAGGTGGTGGTTGGGGCCGGCGGTGGGGGACATGGTGTACACGGCCTCATTAGTGACCTCGGACATGAACACTGTGGCACTTTGGGACAGTCCCCCCATCACAGAGGCCACTGCCATGCTGGACACACCTGTGACAACTGGGCTGTCTACCATGTCGGGGTCGCTGTTGAGCCCGCTGCTGATGGACACCGGGGAGCTCTGGGTGGTGTCAGGGACCTCCACCTGATTGGTGGAGGAAACCTCTGTGCTGTTTTGGTGTAGCAGTGCTGGCTTGGCCACCTTGCCGTTCCTCTTTTCCCGGCTCGTGCTCCTGCCGTGGCTGGGTTCATGCTTGCCCTCCGACACATCGTTATGCTGCACCTCCGAGTGGCCCCCATAGCCCCCAGCCCGTGGTTCCACCTTCGGTGAGATGATGCGGTGTTTGGCACTGTTACACTTATGATGCACGCTGCTGCCCGCTCCTGTGGAGATGGGAGCAGAACACACACACACATATGCACACACACCACACACACACACACACACACACGCATAAAGTCAGAGCTGGGACTTCGACTGATTCTTCTTTCAAGCAGTCAGAACCCTTTGCAAAGTCCCCATCCAGACCCCAGGCAGGACAGACCACCATCCTTGGACACTTGGGACATCCTCCAGACCTGGAGTTCTGCCACACCCTATGTGACCATCCTGCAATGATCAAATGTTTTGAACCTGTTGCTCTTTTTCAAAATTAGCAGAATGTGGTATATAGGACCCAGGGTGTTGCTTTCCAGAAAAGTCCTCTTCATCCCACCAGACAGACACTGCTCATCTGGACGGACTCTTTCTGAGCTGGAAGACTCATTCCAGGGGCTGTGGCTCTGTCTTCATGCCCAGCCCGACTTTTTACACCTGATTCTGACTGTGTAATGCTTCAAGAAACCTGTGACCTTCAGGACCCTTGTTCTGGGGACCAGAAACCCGAGATTGGCCCAAGGTGGTAAAGAATACACTCTTCTCCAAGCCAGGTCTCAGACCCTAGAATCAAAAAGCATTCTAGACCCTGCTCTGGGGCAAGAACGTATTTAAATATGTTTATTACATTAAGTTGTGGCATACGTGAGCCATGGTGTTGGTGTGGAAGTCAGGGGACAGCTAACAGGAGTTGGGTCCCTTCATCCACCAAGTAAGTCACAAACTCAGGCTATCGGGCTAGTTTACAGCATTTTCACCTACTGAGCCAGCCCAGCAGGGAGGTATTTGAGGTGACCCTCTCCACCGCTCAGTTAAGCCAGGACCTGTCCTCAACTCCTTGGGACTTTCACATCTTCAGGGGTTCCTTCCTTCCTTTCCATTAGACGAGGGTCATCTGGCTTTTGAGAAAAGGGAGAATTCTTTCTGATTCTGTTTTCAGGCTCGCTGTCTAGGCTCCTAAATGTAAAAAGCCTTCACAGAGCAAGGACCCAGCTGAATGATGGAAGTGTCTAATGAAGGCAATTAGGGGAGGGGAGAGGCAAACCCCACCAAGCAAATGCCGTGGTCAGAAAAGCAGAGGCATTAGGGCGGGAGGGGAGTAGGAAACCTTCCCTTCCTGGGAGAGACAGATAGGTTTAGCTTGAGAGGTCCCATTGCTTCGGGACAAGTGCTGACAAACCTCAGAACTGGTGACCCGAGCCTCCTGCTGGGGCTTCCTAAGAACACGACCCCCACAGGGAGTGTATGGAGGCCTTGGACCCCAAACATCTCTACTCTCCTGGTGCAGCTGCGTGTTGCTCCTTGTTCCCACGCCTCATTGGAGATTGCTCTCTCTTTCCCAAAGCAGGCTGTGATGCTGATTCTGGTGTGTGTGTGTGGTGGGGGGCGCGAGGGGAAAGGCCAGGGTAAAGGGACTACTGGGTGCCCCTCTTAGCTGCTGTGATACCAACTTGTTCCTTGTCTCTCCCTTTCTGGCTACGGTAGGAGAGCCCGTTCTCTACATTCCCCAATTCAGTTGTCTATTCACAGGGAGGCCCAGTACCATCTGTCTCCAGAGACCTCCACTCATTCCCTCCCTCACTCGATTGGACAGCAGTGCCTCCCCCCATCCCCAACTGTGCCCACTGCCACCCCCTGCTTACCCCTCTTCTCACTGGACAGGACAGCAGAACCCACCACTCACTACCCAGTACCACGTGCCCCCCAGGGGCCCCAGCTCACCCAGGCTGCCGGTGCAGAGGCAGTTGTGGGTCCGAGGCTGGGGCTTGGTCTGGTGGCTGTCAAGGATCTGCTGCACCAGCTGCTCCACTGAGAAGCCTGAGCTGCTGTTCCCATTGCTGCAGGTCCACTTGATGCCATGGACTGCAGAGAGGAGAGAGAGGAGAGAGAGAGAGAGAGAGAGAGAGAGAGAGAGAGAGAGAGAGAGAGAGAGAGAGAGAGAGAGAGAAGCGTCAGGGGCTGCTGGCGATGGGGCTGCCCTGGAGATGGTATCAGGCTCTCTGAAAGCTCAGCATGCTGGAAGGCCACTGCTAGGATGGGTTTGGGAGGCCAAGTTAGCCAGCAGAGTCTCTGCTCTTTAGGAGCTCTGAGCTCTTCCTTACTTTTATCCCTTTGTTGAACTGGATGAGCTGGAGTAGTAATTTGTCTACAGTCTCACTTCTGTCTGTCCGAAGTCAAAGGCACTGGGAAGGCTCTTTAGGGGTTCCCAAGAGGAGGTAGAAAACAAGGACGGGAGGAAGACTGGAAGTTTGAGAGGCTCCGACATGTCTGCGGACTATAAGACTTTGTGCAGACTCACAGAGCAGAAGCAGGAGGGTTCACTGAGCATGTAGCAGGGGGCTCTCCCCTATAGGGAGACTTCAGCTTCCTACCTGTCCATACTTCTCTATTCCAAAGGGAATCACAAGAGCTGGAACAGGACTGATAGGCCCATGATCCCGCGTGTAGGGGACTCAGTCCCCATTCTCACTGATGGTCCATTATGTCTACAGATGCTCTGGGGGGTTGGCTCATTCCTGGGTGTCTGCAGTTCCTGGAATTGGGGTGAAGAGCCCAGAAAGAAGTTTCCACCTGCCTGGCAGGATGAGGCTGGACAGACCCCCTAAGACAAACCTACTTGCACTATTGAGTATGTGGAGAAAGCAGACCCCACCAAGAGTGAGTTGAGCCCTGAGTGGGAGGGGGCATGGCTCTACCCAACACTCTGGTATCTCCGACAGTGAACCCCCAGCATTGGGATTCCAGGAAGGAGGTGAGTGTGCAGGAAAAAAAGGCAGAGAGGTGGGTATCAAACGTGGGGACACTATGAGGGCTCCAGAATGCAGCCATAGGGGCTGCCTAATCTACAGGACAGGGAGGAGCTGGGCCAGGCTCACACCTGGGTTTGAGGCGAGGGTTGGCTTTTGTGTGAACTCAAGGTGCTTTAGTTGGCCTCTCTGAGCCTGCTTCCTTGTCTATAAAGTTAAAATGGGGGGGCTGGAGAGATGGCTCAGCAGTTAAGAGCACTGCCTGCTCTTCCAAAGGTCCTGAGTTCAATTCCCAGCAACCACATGGTGGCTCACAACCATCTGTAATAGGGTCTGGTGCCCTCCTCTGGCCTGCAGGCATACACACAGACAGAATATTGTATATATAATAAATAAATAAATATTTTTTAAAAAGTTAAAATGGGAAAAGACCGAGGTGTGCCTCACCAGCGAGTCAGGGAGAAGGCCCATTTGTATGTAGTTGTGAAACCTGAGCAAAGAGTATCATTGTCATAGCTGTCAAGGGTGAGGATGGTGACATGAATGAAGCAGGAGATGACAACAGTGCTCTTGGATGTGGCTGTGGCCCACAGACGTCTGAGGTTGGGAAAGGAGCTTCTTGGGGAATCCACAGACAGCTCAGCCTGCCAGACCCTGTGCAGACCCCACAGGTGGTCATCGGCTCAGGTCACTTTTCCTCATTGTGTCAATGGTGCGTTTTTAAAGGGAAGAAGCTGGGTCTGCGGTTGGGTTCTGGTTGTCTTCCTTTGGGCTCCTCTTGCCCACGTGGCTGGGTGATGGTTACCTTCCTTGTCCTTTACTCTGGGGGTCTTCAAGGACTTGCCTCCAAAATCTTCTGATGCCCCCAGTACATTTCAGCTTCTGATGGGAGAGGATGAGCCTAGGTGGCCTTTGCTGCTACTCTGTCCATCTGTCTAGCCTTGTAGATGTCCCTGCCTGTGTTAGTCCTGTGCAGTCAGACAATGATGTTTGTGGTCCATCCTTCTGTAGGTGGGGAAGGGCTCCCTGTGTGTGTGTGTGTGTGTGTGTGTGTGTGTTCCAGTGGAAATGGGAATCCCCACAGATTCAGGATCTTGTTAATTACACCCATTTGGGTTTCTTTTTTCTGAACAGTGTGTTCCCAGGATGTTTCCAGGAGCCGGAAAGTATGGCCCAGGCTGGGGTCTGCCGTGCCTCACCACACCCATGGCATCTCCTTTCCAAGTTATCCTATGTCTATTTTCCCAGCACACAGCTGGACAGCAGGAGGGTCCTGGGCAGGGGCCAGGCCCCTACCTCTCCAGGTTCATTTCACAGATGAGGAAGCAGGCTCGGGGAGGGGAGATGATAACACGTATCATACCCAGGAGCTGGAGGGTACCATGGAGGCTCTCCTGCCCTACCAGAATGTGCCACAGCCTCTGTGTGTCTCCTCCTGTGTACGAGAACTTGACTCTGTGGGGCTGAAGTGTTTCAGGAATGTTTTAAAGCTCTCACAGTGTGTGTGCCTGTGTCTCTGTGTATGTCTATGTATACGTGTGTGTACTGTGTCTGTGATGTATGAGTGTGTGTATGTTTGTATATGTGTGTGAGCATGTCTGTGTATGTATGTTTATGTATGTATGTGTGTGTCTGTGTGTGAGTGTATATATTTTGTGTACGTGTCTGTATGTGTGTGTGATTGTGAGTGTGTATATGTGCATGTATCCTTAAATGCCACCACGATAGAACACAGAACTCTGTCCTGATCCTAACCTAGCAAGGAATTCAAGGCCAGGTAGAAGGGCCTTGTATTAGAGCATCTGCTATGGGAACCTTGAACAGGAGCCAGTTGCAAAGCCACGGCCACATGTTCCTTGGTGACCTCCCCCTCACCCCGCCCCTTGAATTTGGCTTTCTAGAGAGGTGAGTGTTCTCAGGGAAACTCCACTGTTGGCTTCTAGCCACAAGCCAGTCCGAGATGGTGCTTTGGGCTGGGTGGGCTCATGAAGCCTCCACGGGGCTGAGTGTCTGACCAGCTCCCCACATTCCTGCTCCTCATCCAACCATGCAGACCTCAGCCCTGCTGCCTCTTGCTTTCTTCCTGAGGTTGTGAAAGTTACAGAATGAAAACCCAGCGAAGGGAGACAGATTGCAAGCCATGAATTTCTGGATGCTTAACGCAAATTACCAAGAGTCTCGGTCTATCCAATGTGCAGATTGTCTTCCCCCTCCATCTGGAGGAGGGGGAGAGAAGCCCCCTCCTTCAGGGAGGGAAGCCGTTAGTACTGAATATCAAACACCATCAAGTCAGCTTTTAACACGGCATGCTCGGAGTCCCGACAGGGACCGAATCAGTGGGAAAGGAGATTTCTACTGCGGAGGAAAAAACGTGTTTTGAAAGGCAGGTCCACAAATTCACAGGGCACTTGCTACTCACCACCCCTGCCCAAGCCCCACACCTACCCTATGACAGCAACAAAAGGAAACTCAGGAAGTGCCCTGGATCAAATGCAAGGTCACAATAGGGCACAGAGAGCCAGGAAAACATCCTTGCTGGCTCTGAGCCACATTCACCCGCTCCTGGTCACTACTCTTCCTCCCGGCTCAGGAGGATGCCCCAGCTTGAAAGAATCTCAGACCCTCTCTTCGGTTCCCCTACATGGAGCCTGAGTGCTGGTCCCTGAGCCGGTCAAGGGGTAGAGGGGAACCTGAGTCCTCAGGAAGGCAGGGACAGGGGATATCCAAGAGAGGGGGTAAAGCAGGCACGGGGTGGGTAAACTGGCCCTAGCCCAAGCCTTCCCAGGATAGGAACAGCAGAGAAGACCACACTGACCTACAGGAAGCAGATGCTGGGACCTTAAAGGACTCCATCTTGTGGCTTCCTGCTGAGCACTCTGGGGCGTGGGGTGTCCCTGGGCTGCCTGCCGAGAGGCGGTGTGAGGACCTGTGGTAGAGCTGCAGCTGGGGGTGACTGTCAGAGAAACCAATCACCTCACACCATTGCTGACCTGCCTAGCAAGATGCTCTCCCTAATCAGACCGGAGGCATGGCAGCTTCCGCCATTATGAATAAATGAAGCCAATGCTAGCACCTGGCTGTGCCTGGAGACCTTCTTCCCAAGAGGCAGTCAGCTGCCATGAGGAGAGAGATTGAGACGAGGAGATTTCATCTTGACATGGGCATCTTAGGGCACCCTGGGTATGGCAGCTCCATCCATGAGTCTCCAGAGGAAGTGGAACGCATGGACCACTCTGCCTGCCTAACCAGTTTCTCCTGTGATGAACTGAATGGTGCTTCCCCAAAGCTACAAGAGGGACCCCACCTCAGATCTTTAAGAAAGTCATTAATAGATGAGGTCATAGGACCTCACGCCATGGGCAGACAGACCAGACGTTCCTGTACTCACAGGGAAGTCATGTGAGGTCACAGCAAGACAGCAGCCGGAGGCTGTGCACAGCCAGAAAGAAGCCTCGCCAGAAGCCAACCTCCAAGTCGCCTTGATCTCGGCCTTCCAGGCTCCAGAACTGGAAACAGCAAGTTTCCACCGTGCATACACACTGTAGTCAGTGGTGCTGGGCTGCAGTGACGCCTGTAGCCTGTTTCAGCTGCTATCCCAGCATACCACGGACTAGGGATTATAACAGGCAGAGATACGGTCTTCACAGTTCTGGAGGCCGGAAGACCAAATTCAGGTGCAGAGAGAGGGCAGCATGGAGGAGTAGGGAGAAGCTGAGGGATAGGTAGGAGCTGGTGGGAGAGCAGGGGAACAAGGAAGAGATGGGGAAGCAGAGGACACCTGACAGGTAGGTGTTCTTGAAAGTCCCAGCAAGCAGAGGTAGGGGACCAGGAGGTCCCCATCAGGGCTGCAGATCCGGACTTAGCCCAGGTACTAGGAGGTGTAGCTTGGCCTCCACCATGGCAGGCCAGGTGCCAGCATAGGAAAGCATACAGCTCTGTAGGAAGGACGAACTTGCTTTCCCAGGGATCTGGAAACGAAGCTAAGGCCTCCATGATACAAGTGGCCCTTAGACCCGCCTCCTCACGGGGGATCCCTGCCACTAAAGTGAGGTAATGGTGTCCCAGGCCAGCAGATCTTTGTTCTGTCCTCATGGGCTTATGTGGTGACCCACACTTGCTGACGGCCGCAAGGGACGATGGTGTTGGGAGGCAGGTGGCTTGCAGCTGCAGCTGCCTCTCCAGCAGCCGTGTGTGGTTGCAGCTCTTTCCTTGTGTTCCCCGGAAGCATTTTCTACCTCAGTTCTCTCACCCATAAACAGCTGTCATGATGCTTCCCCTGACTCCACCCCACTCCTCAGGGGACTTTGAGCACACAGGGGTAGGTAGAGGGACAATGACTTCTGCTGAGACAATTTACTCTAGGGGGACCCTGGGAAGGGACAGGATGGGGAAGGAAGGAGAGGCCCTTCAGCCCTGGCGGTCCCTCTGTTTCTGGAAGGTGGACAGGGCAGGTCTGTCAACTTCCATCTCCACAGTGATGCATGCACCAGTGAGAATCCATGCTGATCCCCCTTTTTTCCCCAGGGAGAGATTCTTGGCACTGAGGCAAATAGGTGACAAGTGGCAGTGTCCTTGTCCTGGTGTCTTTGTTTTAAGGGTTGTTGGGACCCTCCTTTCCTCCTCTTCTGTCTGAGTTCATCTATATCCAGCACCTGCCACACAAGAGACCCATGGCAAGGGTGACCATTTGTTTAACTTGTTATCCAAACCAGGTCACCTTGGACACAGAAAGGTAGTCATTTACTCGGATATAAACCGGGGTACTCCCAGGCAAGCCTGGGCGTGGGGGTCACCCTTTTTCCTCGCCATATGACAGAGCCAGCTGGAGAGGGAGCCCATTGCCCCGCCTAACCTCCAGTGAATGTGAGCCCCTCTGGAAATCTTTGAGTTGTTGATGCTCGAAGGCTGTCACCATAGCAACAAGGTCAATGGGAAATGGCAGCCGTGCGTAGGTTTAATTCTCACTGTATCCTTGTTGACAGGAATAAAGGCCCTGCTTCTGATTTCTTGGTTCAACTAGATGAAGTTTTCATTAGATTCAACTTCTCATATCCAGACACCCACGTGCTACTCAATTCTCCATCTCGTCTCCCTGCTCTCATTCTATTGGTGCCGAGGACAAAGTTTCCACAGATCTCATTTTGAGGAACACCGCTGAGTCTGAGAGGGCTGGGGTGGCATGCATGCTCGCTGTGTGCAAGGATCCTCTGGCTGCAGCGTCTCAGCTGAGCTTGACGGCTAGTTCTCGCTGTTGAGATGTGGAGTGTCAGCCCCTCCTGCTTTTTACTGGGAGCCCTAGGCTTCATGCCATGTCATGCCTCCCTAGGAGAAAGTCAGAGGCTGGGGTTTGGTGTCAGCTGTGGAGTAGAGAACTTACCCTGGTCATATTGCATCAGATGGTAGTGAGGGGTTGGGACTCCTAGGTCAGGAAATCTAGACCACATGGGAACAGCATGGCCTTGGCTTCTGCATTTCACCTCTAGGAAAACCATAAGGACCCAGGATGCCTGAAGAGTGGCCTCAGCTGAGTGTGTCTGTCTCATGCAGCTTATACTCAGTTTGGCAGGGAGAAGAGTCTCTGTTGGTGCCGTTACTTCAGACCCGGAGTCGCTAGTCCTTCCACTTCTCCAGGGAAGAGCCATCAGGGAAAGATGCAGATGTAGACAGCTGGGTGTCCAGTTCTTCTGGGCCAATTCAAAGTAGGGACAGGAGACCCCTTCCAGTTGTCTAGATGACAGATTTCCTTTAGGAGAAGCCTCCTCTTTTTTCTTTCTTTCTTCTTCGTTTTTTCCCTCAAGACAGGATTTCTCTGTGTAGCCCTGTCTGTCCTGGAACTCACTCTGTAGACCAGGCTGGCCTTGAACTCTCAGAGATGCTTCTGCCTCCTGAGTACTGGGATTAAAAGCATGCACCACAGTTGCCCAGCAGGAAACCTCCTCTTAACTCCCAATTATGTGCTCCAGAGATCTTGATTCTTAAAAGAGATTTAAAATATGGGGAGCTTAAGAACTCCACCTTTCACTAGACCTTCTCTTCTAGCGAGTTGATTTCCAAGTCAGAAACATCCTTGACCGTCAGACCCAGAGCAGGGTTGAGAACACTCCACAAAAGTTGGTTGAGCTAGTGAATCGGGAGGGAAAAAACCAGGGGAGATTTTTTGGAACAGCCTAGGGGTACAGGTGCCCAAGGAGTCCTGAAGGACAAACAGCTAGGGACAGGCAGGAAACCAGAAGCATTTTCCTCCTGGGGGACACATCAGCTCAACAGAGTGGAGCCTGAGGGGACAAAGAGAATAATTGCAAAACAAAACAAGATTCCATATGCAAGGCTGGAAGATGGCCACAGCGGTAGGGCGAGGCATTCCTGGAAGTATGTATGGCTGAGCAGAGCAGGGCTCAGCCCATCTGAAGTTCAAGGGACAGTGGCTTCTAACCCAGGGACAAGACAGTGCTCAGGGAATCCTCTCCAGGTCCCTCGGGTCCTGCAGTCCCATCAGGACACAGGACTTCTGCCCCTAAGGACAAAGCTGATATTCTCAGTTCTGGGGACAAAGATGGTCTTCCTTGTATTCATAGGATGTAAAACACGCACACACTCTGCGGCTGGTTTATACCCTCGAAATCAGAACAAAGTAGGACTGGGCCCCAGAGCCTGCTTTCTGAGACCCGCTTCAGTGACTCGCTGCTCCTTCCCCTGGCTACTCCCTGCTCAGGGCTCACTGTGCTGTGACTAGCTGCTCCAGTTCCTAGACACAGCAGCCTGGGTGCTTACACCTGACTTACGTGTCCCTCACTACTATCCTGGAGATCTTTCTCCATTGCAAGGACACTGGGATCTAAATCTTCCCTGGAAACAGTCCACCAGAGGCTGATCCCTGACTCTCTGCTCCTCTCTTCTCATGGCCACGCCTGCAGCCAGTGGTCAGTTGCTTTGCCATGTGCAAGGTCAGCCATCCTGCATACCCCAGACTCTGCTCAGACAATTCCGGCAGGAAAGGCTGGGCTCATCCTGGAGGTGCTCTGCTGCTACTGGTCACCAGGTGGCGCTAACTGACCAGGAACTGGTTTGAAAGCCCAGGAAAGGAGCACCTTTGTTGATTTTACTTCTTGATACTCTATAATCACCAGGATTACAATCTAAGCAAAAAAGCAAAACAAATAAACGCAGCCTCCCCGTTACCGAATATGTCTTTGTTTGAAAAATCACGAGAAAACAAGATACTTTGAACACATACCCCGAGGCTCAGGTGTTGGCCCCAGGGAGCTCTGTGGAACAGGTGGGAAGAGCCCTGTGGACCTGGGGGGATTGGGTGGCAGACGAACTGGGTGAGGAGTTCCTGGGAAGGGAAGGTGACCCTAAATACTGCTCTGTTTCTTCTTTGCCTCTGAAGCTGTGGCCTCACAGCGTGGGGTTCCTGTCTGCGGTCTCCCTAGCCCGTGTTGGCTGCCCTGGGGCTGGAAAAGGCCCTTTGCGGAGTGTACAGTGAAGAGCTGAGATGTTTCCAGTGAAGACCGAAGCATCGAAGCCCCGAGGACTTCTGGGAGCAGTGACGGCACCCTCACACTCTCCTCCCTTCAGCCATCACCCTCTGTGTACAGCGATCCTCACCCAACACTCACAGGGCCTCTCTCTCATACACATTATGGCTTCTCTCCCTGTCAGGCTCAACATGACCCCAGACTCCTGGTCTCAGCGTGGTCTCCACGCCTCCACACTCAACATGGTTTCCGTGTCTACACCTAACATGGCCTCCGCTCCACATTCAATGCAATACCCACCCCTTCAAGTTCAACATGGCCTCCACCCCCGTGCTCACATGGCTTCTATTGTCTCACGTGAAACATGGCCTCCTGGACATTGAGCACCACCCCACCCCCTCTTTCAGGGTCAGCCGGACCTCTGGCCACAAACAGCATGGTCTCCATCACTTCATGCTCATCCCTGGCACCATCCCGTCAGCACTGCGTCTGGCGCTGCCTCATCTCTGCTTCCCCTTCGCTGCTCCGCACGGCCTGCCTGGGTCTTCCACCTGCCCCAGATCCCACACTAGCCTCTAGGCGGGTGGCCTGGGGCCCCTAGAACACGGGCATCCTTGATACACTCCTGTGACGCCTTCTGGGTAGGTTTGACGGGGGCTTCCTGAGGGATGCCTATGCCTCCTCCTGTCTGGCCTCTTCCCAAAGCCCAGTGCAGCACGGAGCTCAGTGGTCCCAACCTGGCTGGGGGAAGATAGATGTCTGGGTGGCTTTTGGGAGCCCTTGCTGTGCCCACAGGGATTGCGAGCTAATGACCTGGCCTCCAGAGGGTGCTGTTCTGGCCTTTGGACTGGTTTTCCTCTTAACTGCTGCCAGTAACTAATCACTTGACATTTGTGACGTCATTTCAGGGCCACAGAGACCCACGGAGGCAGGGCCCGTTGTCATCCCTTCCCAAGAAAGAAAGCAGGGTTGCTCAGAAAGCTCAGGTGTCTTGGCCAAGTCTGGGAAAGGGGAAGCTGGCTCCTTACAGAGCCACACCTCCCATGCTTACATTCCTTCTTCCAGCTTCTGATGCAAATTCTTTTACACGGCTTCCCCTTGCCATCACGGCCACCGTGCGTGTCCTGTTGCTGGTGTACTAGAGTACCCTGGGCCTTGACTCATAGGGCATGAGGTGGGGGTGTTTTTGGAGAAAAGTTTCAGAGGTCACGGGGTCCGGAAACTAAGCCTTCCCCTTACTGAGCTCGGGTGTGTGTCCTGGTTTATATGTATTCAAGGAGACGAGGGTGCTGTGTGCATGTGGGTTCCTATGTGTGCAGGTATGCATGGAATTATGGGACATGCAGGAGCAGTGGGGTGTGAGGTGGCTGCTGTCCTAGGCTAGACTGTTTTTCCAGGCAACTTTCCTACTTGGCCTTCCTCTTGTAGCCAAAGATACCTGTTGTGGTCATCTATAGGCCCAGAGTGACATGAGGGGGTTCCCAGAAGACAGTGGGGCAGGCAAAGCTGGGCTGGCCGAAGGCTGGACCCGTCCAATGCTCTCTAGGGAGGTGGAGGCCTGCAGAAAGCTCAGGCCCTTGCTTCTCTGCAAGACCATCTGGCCATCCAGGGTTCCTCAAAAGGAACCCCAAGATAAGGGCAGTTATGCACAGTTGCTACTTAAGGAAGGGCTGGGAGCAGTGTAAAGCCATTGCCTGTCACTCTGGCTGCTACAGTTCCACAGACTGCTAGCTGGGGAGAGGCTGGCAAGCTCTTTCTGGATGGGCAGCCAGGAAGTGGGACAGGGCAGGAAGCCATGGGTTTTCTATGGGAACCAGTTTTATCTGGCTCCCCATTGGGTCACAGAAGTGAGATATGGGCCATGGTGGTGGTAGCTTTGGGCCACTGAACAAATTTCCCAGCAAGCTGGAAGGACCAAGAGCCAGAGCCTTGCGTATGGTCCAGAACAGCTGTAAGGGAGTAGATGCCCACCCCCCAGCACTTCCAGGATGTGACAGACTGTATGCAGATGGGGTCCATTCTCTCCCACCCCAGCCAGGACCCCAGACAGCCATCCCCAGACTTTGGCCTGAGATGACTAGTTGCTGAAGCTCACGGGGTCCCCATGCCCGCTTCACAAGGGAGAGTCATCACTGCAAATGCGCCTCGCCGAGCGCCATCCTGCCCCAGACGCCTCTCCAACCACGGCTGCCCATAGCACAAGCTTTTGCCCAAGAACTCAGGAGTAGGGATGATGTATATCCCTACTTTGAGGCTCTACCCATAAAGGGAAGAGGGTTGCTCTCCGTTTCTCCTCCTTTCGTTGATCGGAATGTAATTGTGATAGCCAGAGCTGGAGCAGCCACCTTTAATCTGTACAAGTGGGCACCACCTAAAAATGGCAGAGCAACCAGCAAGAAGGAGCCACCATGGCTAACTTCAGATACTGGGGACTTCCATGTCAACCCTGGACTGCCAAGTTTGTAAACATGAAGGAGAAATCTATTTCTTTTTTTATTTAAGCGACTGTTATTTGGCAAGGAGGGGCTACGTGAGCCAGGAAGGCTCTCAGGAAGCCTGTTGGGATCGAATTTTCCTCATTTCAATCTGTGTTTGCTCTTTAGGTGAGGACTCCTCAGACTTCAGGTAAAGGGAAAACCCTTTGGGCCAAAGAATCAGATGGCACAAGGAGCCCCTCTCCTCCTTTGAGACAGGTGAGACAGAGACTGCGTGTGGACAGAGGCCTTCCGCCACTGAGCAGTGACATGTTCTGATTAAGCCGTTGACAACTCTGATGGGCAGAGAGAGAGAGAGAGAGAGACTGGGAAACATCAGGGCACCAGACAGGGAAGTTTTTGAAGGAATGTGATTTATGAAGCTAATGCCTTTGGCTCCAGCATTCATGGCATGCCTGACTCTGGAACCCATCTGATGGCTTCTTGGCTCTCAGCACACAGTGCTTTCCCTGAACACTGCTGCCTGGCACCTGTGTGCTGTCCAAGTCTGATCAGCAGCTAGGCACTTATGGGGACTCTGTTTCCAAGTATCAGTTCCCAGGCAGGGCCTGCCTGCACAGCAGAGCCCAGGACGGGTACGCACAGTTTGTTGAGTGCTGTGACCTCTTGGTCTCCGTCTCGTGGTTTTATATAACTTCCTTAATGCACCACGGGCACTGAGCAAGCGTTCGTCATTCCCTCCAGGTAAAACTTCGTAGCCAAATCGAGTCCTCTTTTTGCCTCCTGGAGTTTATGACCCTGAGCGTCCTGCATGGCCTGGAGGTGGCACCCTTGTGCAAGGTGTCAGGGAGCGTGGCACTGATGGTTTCAGGTAGAAGCTATCTGTGTGCATTTAGCGACGAAGCCCTAGTCAGAGACCCTGAGCATAAGGGTCTGCTTAGCAGACATGGCTTTCCCTGGTAGCATGTCCCAGGTGTGGTTCTGGCACACACAGTCTCTGACACTTCTGCCAGGACTCAGTCATCTGCTCCGGGTGGCCTGGCTGGAGCCTATCGTATGCAGATAGGCCCTAATTTGCCAATGGCTCTCTTTTCAGTGACCCAGAGGACAACGATGACAGTTCCAGAGGGGAGGAAGCAATGTGCTCCTGCAATCTAGGTTTCGGAGCAAGGAGCCCCTTAGACAGAACACTGAGGGTGTGGCCAGGGGCAGAAGCACTTGGATTCTTGCCACCTTTTCAGGTCAAGAGTCCTCTCTAGGGTCTTTACCCTGGAAGTGATAACGAAGTGGCGGGAAGAAGGCAGGAGAGGGGCACAGACACCACAGGCTTCAAAAGCATGGCTGACCACATGACCAGAGGGCTGAGCCCAGAATGATTGACAGTCTCTGTCTCCCTGACCTTATAGAATCTGCTGCCTAGAAATGAGACAGAAGATAGAGTTTTAGGAAGCTAATCCACCATCTTCTCAGATTGCAGGCTCTCTCTGAATAAGGCAACATGTTAATTCTAGGTTCTGCTTATTGGCATCTGTGAGTGACAGGTATTCAGAACCAAATCTTAGTTTCAAGGTGGCTACAGAACCAGGACAATGGTTATCTCCTGAGTCCCATCTCTGGCTCCTTCTACTGTCTAGCAGGTGACATCAGAATATGTATTGGGCAGAGTCCCTGCCCCAACTGATCCAAGACACTGCCTAGGAGACCCAAGGGCCCCGTGTGGGGTTGCGTAGGACCCTTGTGTGTGCTTGTTGACACTCCTTGAGGCCTTCTGGCCCTGAGTTAGAAGTAGGAGCCCATCTGGAAGCAGGGCCTGAGACGAGAGGGCACATTTCAGCAGCCTCATCTCCCAGAGCCTGGATGCTGGAGGCTGTGGCCTGTTGTTCAGTGTCCTGCAGACACTGGGCTAAATCCAGGACGGTCACCCCAAAGCACTTCTGAGCACTAACTGTATGCCACTGATTCCCATGCTCCCTTGCTCTGCAGAATTAAGGAGAGGTTGTGTGGCCCCTCTGGATAATGGTGGTGGCTTTCTTTCTGTTTGGGGGTTTTGAGGAGACCAGGGGCCTTAGGGCCCACGGGCTGAGCCTATGGGTAGGGGCTGGATAGAGGGTGAGTACAGGAACCTGAAGTAGGATGGACAGATGAAGTAGGGAGAGGTGAGATAGAGGAGAGAAAGGCAGGATGGCCCCAAGGCCTCAGGAGGGGTACAGAGCTCTGAGGTAGGGGCCTAAGGTGGAAGCACTGCCTGCCATCCACAGGAGGGCTACCAGTTGCTTCAGGCCAGGGCAGACACAGCTAGAGTTGCAGCCAAGGATGCATCCAGAATCCTGAAGGCCCCTGGGCACCTGTGGTATCAGAGACAATTTGGGTGCACTCGGGACATAAGCCCAGGGGATGCCGCTCTGTCCTGAAGCCCAGCCCCAGGGTGGACTCTTTGGGTCTTCCTTCCCTAGTGACCCTCTCCAGGTCTGAGGCTGATGGCATACTCGGGTTCTCAGACTTTCAGGAGAGGTGGATCATGGCAGCACCCCCAGCTTCAGCTTGCAGCCCACAGGTAAAGATATTTCAGTGGCTTCCTTGTTAGGTCTAACAACTTCAGCTCCCTTCTGGCTAGCTCAGAATGCTTCTGCTCCCGAGTGACCCACTGACCAACTTTTGCTGAGTGGTAACTGAGCTATGGGGTCCTGCCTAGCGCTGGGCAGCCTTGTGGTTTTCTCAATCCGGCTGAGCCCAGCTTAGGGGGGGGGGGCAGAAAGGGTGGGGGAACCTGTGGAAACAAGGGTCCTCGGCTTCCTGGACCCTCGGCTGTCTGTCTGTCTCAGTGACTCACACCTGACAGATGCTGCTGAAACCTCAGTTTTGCCGATGAAATGAAATCAACTCAATTACTGAAAGTCATTTGCCACCAGGCTGGGCAGTCCAGGGCCAGCAGCCTGCTGTCATGTGCAAAGCCAGCTTGGGCAGCCAAAGGTGGTAGCCGGGGCCAGCCAGCTCTAGCAGCTATTCTGTTCCCTGCACTGCCCCTCCTCCTCAGCCTCCCACTCTGCTCCTGTGTGTGGCAGACGAACTCCTGCTCTCTCCCGTTTACTCTGTCTGTGTCTCTGAGTCGTCTCCACCTGTCATGAGACGGAGGCATGAGCGTGTCAGAGCGGGTGCGTGTGCACGGAGGTCACAGGACAACCTGGGATGGTGGTCCTCGGATTTTTTCCATCTCTTTGTTTAACAAAATTTCTCCTTGGCCAGGAACTTCACCAGGTAGGCTAGGTTAGCTGGCTTGTTAGCTTCTGGGGACTCACTTGCCTTCCCTTCTATCAATCTCACCACCTCTGCCGCTCTTGGCTTTTCCCGTGAAGGCCTGGGGTCTGAGCTCAGGTTCTTACTCTTTGTATGGTATCGCGCCACAGATTAAGCCATCTCCTTGGCCTGAGTCTGAGGGTTTGTGCCTTGATTGCAATGCGGGATCAAAATCCTTATGAGGATCAAGTGACTGTAGACATCGGAGGGAATGTCATGAAAGCTAAATTCAAAGTGTCACCATGTCTGAACAAAATAGGGCTCCGTGCTGGGTCTCCCCAAGGCCTCCCCTGGGCAATGCTGACCGGGGTACAGGTACTCACACATGGGCTTCAGCTGCCCGATGAGCTCCTCCTTTGTCCACTTTGCCCACTCCTTCTTGTCGGTGTTGATGGAGCAGAGGATGGGCCCACAGGGCTTGCCGCAGTCCTCAATGGCCGGCACATTCAGGTAGTGCACCAGGACGATGTCGGGGTTCTGTGGGGAGAGCAGACACTGGCAACGTGAGGACACAGCAGGTGTGGATCCCCCCAACACTGCCTGCGTGGCACTGGCACTCTGGGCTGGAACCGGGTGATGGCATAGGAGACCATGCTGAGCACTTGCTGGGGAGGGGGGCGGCACCTTCCCTGGCCTCTATCCGCCATGTGCCATTACACTCCCATTGGGACAACTGTGGAAGGCCGCTGGCTTTATCCAGGGCTCTCAGAGGCTAAACTGCCCCGATGAGAAACTCAGACCTACACAGTGGCTTGTGAGAATGCAGCCAAGGACTTCGACTGTGAGATGGAACTGTGTCTTCCGAGAGCATCAAGGTCCCAGGCTAGCCCACATTTCTCACCTTTGCTGCTTAGTGAACGTTTCTGGGTCATAATCATTGAGGTCACCAATGTAGGCACCCAAGGGAAAAGCAGCCACCAGACCTTTAGATCTGCTTTTCCAGGCTTAGCCTCTGCCTGCAGCCTGGGACTGTCCCCTGTACAAGCAGCCCACAGCCTCTGTCACACTGTACCTTACCCAGCAGACAACTGTCCCTGGGAATCTCAGACACTTCTTCAGTCCACTTTGAGCTTGAGAACAGAAAGGGCTGTTAGCCCAAAGACTCAAGGACATTTGCTTCCAGAAAGTTCTATTTAAATGGTCAGCCTTTCCCCACCAGATTCAACCCAGGAACAAGGCACCCCTTTTGTTCACCCGCAGCTCAGACTCCGAGACCTTCAGATGGTCTTTTCTCTCTGTCTTGAAAGAGAGAGAGGCTGTCTATTTGGCCACGCCAGGCCTCACGAATGAGTTAAGAACAACCATGGCAAGTCAGGCGTGGTGTTGAACAGCTGTGATGTTAATACTGGGCGGGAGGTGAAGCAGTAGGACCAGGTGCAAGTCATATATAGCTGGCTACATAGCAAGTTCAAGGTCAGCCTGGGCTACAAAAGACCATGTCACAAGCAAACAAACACCTGTCAGCTTTCCAATCCAAACCGAGCACTCCTCTTCACAGATGTTCCTGGACAAACTTTCTCAACCCTTCCACCCTGACCAGAAGTGTTTCTTAAGCCACAGTCTTTTGCAGAAACTCTTTTGTTTCTAAGGAAACATCAAAAGGCCGAAGAGACCCTGGAAGACCACATGATAGGCCCTCTCCATGTTTGCTTCTGTTTTTCCCAAACTCAAGTCCCAGGAATGGACAAGGTCCCCGGCAGAGGGAGGCCGAGTCCATGGCTGCTGTTTGGGTTACATTCAGAGCAAGAGTAATAAATGAAAATATGAATCAATCAGCTCATTAATAAATAAAGACTCAAGACTATACCATGACCAGCGTCAGAAAGCAAACTGGCATAATTTAAAAAGATTTCCAATAAGGGTTGAAACATGTTTCTTTTTTTCCCTGCCAACGCTCAGTTAACCAGGAAATTAAATCAACATGAACAGGACCCTTCTTGTTAATGGCAGCTTTTCTGGATTGTGGAAATCGCTCTCCTTAATAATAAAGATAATCCCTGCCACTGTGGGCCGATCCATTCTTTTTAGGGTATTTTCACAGTCATTATCTCATTTGGTATCCATGCTAGCCAGAGAAGCGGGCAGACCAGGGCAGGGCACCCTCCCTCTGGAGAGAGGAGTTCTGTGCAGTCGCTTGCCCAGAGCTCCGTGCCTGGCGAGGGACCCACCTGGGCTGGAAGCCAGGGCTCTGACTTCAAACTCGGGTCCTGCCAAGACATCTGGTGGTTGCTTTTTGCTCAGCCTGACTGCTCTCCTACTCCTCATTTCCCTTTATTCTTGCAATATGCCCGACGGGAGGTGGGCAGTGTGCGTCTGCCATGCCCACCAAATGGATGAGGTGGCCGAAGGGATACAGGGAGACTCTCTGGAATCCTAGCCTCCAGTTCTGCCCCCTCCTGAAGCCAGGACTTGACTGAGGGTTCTTGCTGGAGCCTGAGTCTGACTGGCAACAGGGCCAGCTGCTGAGCAAGAAGAGGAAAGATAAGAGGAAGGATCAAAGGTCAGCAGGAATCAGCTGGCCGCCTGGGGCTTCCTCTGATCCATCCCCTGAGGGAGCTTGGCTCTGCAGGAGGAAGCTGGGATGCCAAAAGCCTGGGAGATGAAAATCTCTGGCTCTTTGCTGTCCCCACAGCCCACTGAGCACAGTCTGGGTGCCTGAGGCAGCCTGCAAACCACCCAGGGGGAGATGCAGTCTTCATGTGTGAAGCCTGTGTACCCTAGCCTGCAGCCTGGAGTTCCTGCATTCAGTCTTCTAGAAAGTTCCCTGAGCCTTGCCTGCCACCCTCTGTGCAGCCAGCCTCCACCCGTTCCTTCCTGGCAGGTCTAGGATGCCCTCCTTTTCCAGGAGGACTTCTCTAATCCTTCAGCTCTCAGTCTCCCAAGGCATGGTGATTTGATGGACAGATCAGCGGACAAGTTGATTGGTTGTTCTCATGTTTGGGTGTGGGTGTCTCTACTCAGTACAAGGTCCAGAAATATTATAATGCCCTGGCAATAACAGACTCATTTCAGGTTTAGAGAAAGAAAAACAGGTCAAATTATGACTTTGACTTTTCCCCTTTCCAGACTTGAGGTCTGCTGAAGTCAGGCTCAGGAAGGGTAGGAAGCAATTCGGAATATGGACACATTTTTATATCTATCTATGTATCTATCAATCTATTGATGTATGTATGTACCATCCATCCATCCATATATCATCCACCTATTTATCTGTCTGTCTGTCTGTCTGTCTGTCTGTCTGTCTGTCTGTCTATCATCCACCCATCTTTGAAGCAGGGCCTCACACTATAGCTCAAGCTGGTTCACTTATCTAACCTATGTTGGCCTCAGAGTCACAGCATCCTCCCTACAGCAGTCTCCTGAGGGCTGATTCACAGGCAGGAGTCCCCATGCCACTAACAACCCTGTGCGTTTCACTCTGAGTGGTATCCACGTTCTACTTCATAGATCCACAGGCCCAGCAGTCGGTGGACTCACGTCCTGACCACCAACTCGAGGGTTCTAGGTCAGCTCCCTTCTGGTGGCACATGCCTGCTGCAGGGCCTTTTGTTGGCCTGCCTTTATGTATTGCTTTGATGCAATTACCAGGACGCCCAGCCCCTGGAGGCCAAGGAACTTGGCGTGGCTTTGGAAGAGGGAGAGGCAGGTAGTGCTGGGTCCCAGATTCCACCCCAGGGAGCCAGTGCTGGGGATCCTTAGGGGAGTGTTAAGTTCCCACTTACTGGCTCGGGCCAGTTTTAAGACAATGTATTTTCGTGTTTTTTTTTTTTTTTTTTTTTTCCAAAATTTGGGGGCACACATCTCTTCTTGGCAACATTGTGGCTTTATTCATTAGCCATACACTTTAATGGGGTGTTCTTGGCAGAACAATATATTCTCCTTAGTGTTCCAATGCATCAGTTTCATGGAATGCTCATTTCAATGTGAGAGCAGCCCACTGCTCTTGCCAGCTGTGATGTGGGCTGGGGTGGAAGGACAGCACTGGGATTTCCACAAAGCTAGAGGCTGCTCCTTAAAGGGAAATCACTTTGAAGCTGAACCCTGGCTATCCTGGAATTCTGATAGGGCTTCGAATGCTGGTGTGGGAGGCTCCCCATGGCATGGTCTGTGACTGTGCTGGGGGAGTCACGGGGTTAAGCCAAGGTTGAGCCAGTCCGAGGTTCTACAGCCTTCTGGAAAGAGCCACAGACTGGAGTTTCCTCTCCTGACTCTTGGTGCTTGTAACATCTCAGCTATAAATGGAAGCAGGGCCCAGGGCCCATCTCTCTCACTGTGCCTGGTCTCTGAATGAAACCAGCATGTGGATGGCCCAAAGCTCTGATGTTCTCAGTGGCCATCAAAACCCAGCTAAACCCGAACAAAGCCTGAAGTCCTTCCTGAGATGGTGAGCAGCTTAGCAGACAGGTCACCTGTGGGAAAATCCTTGCTTCCCCTGGGAGCCTTAGCCTGTCCCCGTTTTCATAGATGCCTTGGGGTAGGTAGAGAGCATGGTGCTGGGTCTTTGGTTCTCTCTCTTTCCTCCATCCCTCCCTCCCTGCTTGGTGACCTTATCCTGTCACAAATCTGAAGCCCCCAAGGATTCCCAGTCCCCTCTCCAGCCGGACTCTGTCCACTGTAACCCGCCTCCTGCTAGCCTGCATACAGCTCCTCTCCTGGCCTCTTTGTGGCCACATCTGGCTCCTTCCAGGCCACGCTGAGTAAAGAATGGCACCACCATGCCCCCACCCTCACCCGAAAGAGCAGCTCTCCTTCTCCTCCCTCTGCACCCCTCCATCACTGTCAACTCTGCCAGCTTCCTTTGCAGCCAGCTGGACGCTTCCACTCGACCCACTCGCCTTCAAGCCTGGAGCCCAAACCTGACAGTACGGGTGTGGGAAGGAAGCCCTTCTTCTCTTGGGTCTCCCCATTTCCTCTCTTCCTTGTTCCTCAAGCCATTCTACTAACATCATCAGGTGTGATCTGATAACTTTATGATGGCCCCTGGGCCTGAGAATAAAATATACACATACGCTTCTGGTACAGTAGCCAACATCATGCGTTTCCCTCCAGCCACCTCTTGTCTCCCAATCCCCAATACGCTGCCGGTCCCCCCATCTGCAGAGGCTGCTGTTGCTGGCTGATGTGTACTGTACCTCCAGAAAGCATGCATCTTTGGAGCACTCAGCCCTAAACAGGACGTCTTTATCATCCCCCTCCCCGCAAGGCACAGGGCTGTGAGTGAGGAAGAGGTGGAAAGACCGTAGGAGCCGAAGCTGGTGGGTGACGCCGTGGAAAACAGTGTCATCCAGACACAACAGGGCTGACACACAGGTGAACTCACAGAGGCTGTGACACGGGGCACAGCACCTGCACAAGCTCAAACCAGACAAAATCCCGGGACAGAGAAGGGGGAGTAGACACAGGGTCTCACCCCTAGCCAAGAAGTCCTTTGCAATGGGTACCTTCTGGGAAAGGGCACTGCCAAGGAAGCTGTGATCAGCAGGTCCACGAGGAGGCCATTCACTCAGAGCTGCTCCCTCTGTCCCTGACTCCCTGAGCCCCTCGTCTGGTGTGCCTGACTCTCCAGGGGGCCCCTGACCCGGTAGAGGCTGCTTGCAGTCAGCTGTCTTTCTGATCACTGAGTGATCTCCATGACTCTTCCCTTCCTCAAGGTTCTTATGGCCCTTGCTGTGACCAGTGCCACCCCTCCTTCTGAGGCTGGGCTCCTGTTTAGAAAGCCCGTGGGAATGGTGTGGGCAAAGGGGGGGGGTGGAGGAAATGGAAATGGAACTGGTGTGAACACAGAAGTGTCCACAGTTCTGCCCTCATGGGACTGTGTGGTGCCCATGGCTGAAGCCAGGAGTGCAAGGGGTGGGGGGTGCTCACCAACCACTCCTGTAACTCATGTGAGCATGAAGAGGCTCTGCCACAAACCTGCAGCTCTGGATGCTCTGCCATGCCAGCAGCTGGCTAGAGGGCACCAGCTCACAAGTGTTTTGTCTTTATTTTTTTTCTTCTCAGAAAGATCCCCACCAGCTTAGGAGTCTCCAGCTTCCCCTGCAGAGTCCTCGAGAGGGAGGTTAGCACATAGCAAAACGTGGGCCTGGAGCACTGGACCTCAGCCCAGGCTCGTGGGAAAAGCTCGAATAGAGTGAAAGAGCAAAGGAGAGGAGGGGGCACCCAAGCCGGGAACAGCCATGGGATGAGCAGAGGCTTGAGGGGCACCAAACTGCTCAGCCCTGTGAAGCAAGCCACCTCTGGTTTCTGAGAGGTGAAGGGGCAGGGGTCAGGGTCCCACATGAATCACATGGCTGATCTCCCCAGTCACAGCTCTTGCTCTGTCAGAACGGCGGTGGGGGGGGGTAGTTCATCAACCTTCGCCTCCCTGGGAGGGAGGAAAGCGGTCCCCTTCCTGCCACCATCGCTCAGCGTTGAAGGCCTCTGCCATAGCAGATCAGAAGAGCTCAATACTCAGCCCAGGGTGTCTGACAGGTTCTGGGATGAGTAATGGGTGCAGGGGTGAGCTAGAGACCCACTGAGAGGACTCAAGTCGCCAGGAACAAGAAGCCTGGGTCTTCCACTTGGTCACTTCCAGTGCTACCTGGGCGCTAGGTAGGGCCCCGCTCCCTGGATTGTATCTCTTCTGCTTCTGTGGGAAGGAGGCTCAGAGCCAGTACCCTTTGTGTAGAGCAAGAGGGCCGGTGATGCAAGAAGTGGTTAAAAATGCAAAGAGCGGTTGGTTTTGATAAAGAAAAATGCAGCTGCAACATCTGTTTGACTCTTGTTTGCAGCTTCATCAACGCTAAGTGGTCAATAAATCAGATTGGCATGGTGCTCCGTTTCTTCCGCGGCTCCATCATTAATCTCATGCCAGTTCTCATGAAAAATGAAGGAGAAAGCTTGTGTGATAGTGAAAATGTATACATTACCCGGAAAGTCATAATAGCATGTAATAGTGCAGCACACCTCCCTGCTTGCCGTGGGGGGCTGGCAGGGAGAACCCAGGAGGCAGTGGCTGCAGGGGAGGGGATGGAGCGAGTAAATCAGCACTGTTTGTGCCAAGAGCCCGCTCGCCATTGCATCTGTCCTATTAGCGCCGTCTATGCAGATCTGGACGACCCCGTGAGCCCGATCTGAAGAGGCACAGCTTTCCTTTCTGGACCTGGGTGTTGAATAAACAACCAGGGTGGGAGCCCGTAAAACAGGAGCGTGGAGCCGGCAGATGGGAGGACAGGATTTATCAGGAAATGGATGGACGATGCAGCGGGCAGCTCAGGGCCGGGGGGTGTCACCAGGCTGCATGGTAGAGAGATGTCCCTCTACCCATACTATAGCTGCCGCCGGCAGCCTGACAGCTGTCCTCTGTGCTTGGAGTAATGAATTGGAGCGGGCCTGATGGTTCCAGGGGAAAGGAAACTGGTTCTCATAGCACCCAGTAGGGTGGTCCAGACTTTGTGTCCCCATAGAGGCCTGCTCATAGGTAGGATGGAGTTCAAACAGGCCACAGGACTAGAGCTGAGAAAGCAGGAGAAAACCCTAGATCTCCACCTCCAGTGAAGGGCCAGGGATGTGGCACATGTTGCGTGTGTCCTCTAGGGTCTGCCAGTCCCTGGAGGATGCAGGCTCTTTTTCTGTTCTCACTTCCCTGTCACAAACCAGAAGAGACCCTCTCCTGCTGCAGAGCATATAATTGCTACATTCTGTGGCCCTCTCTGGGTCTGGGTGGCTGCTGGGTGCTGGGGTGGGGAAACTGTGCTGTGCCTCTCCCCCCCCACAGGTGCTGGGGGTAGGACTGTGCTGTGCCCCCCCCCCACCCAGCACCTGCGGGGGGCGATTGCACTGTGCCTCCAGGATGCTGGGTAGGACTGTGCTGTGTCTCCTCCCAGGTGCTGGGGAGGGGATTGCACTGTGCCTCCCTGGGTGCTGGGGGCAGACTGTGCTGCTCCCTCTCCATAGATGGCTTCTGAAGACAGCTCTGTGCCTGTCTCGCCTTCAGGCCTGAGCTTGTCTGGTTTAGTCCTCCAGGCATCAAGGGTGCTGAGCAACTGCTACTTAGTCCCAGGATGGAGAGTGCATCTGAAGGATGGAGATTCTAGAGCACCCCAGCTAAATGCCCATCTCCTCCCTTTTGCTCCACCAGTGCTCCCTGAGGCTCGACATATGGTGAGAGAGGGGCTCTGCTCTGAGTCTTAGCGCCCAGGGCTGCTGCAGCCCAGTCACTATCACAGCCCAGGGGCAACATCAGATGCCAGAGGCCAGCTGGGTCCTGTGGCTCCAGGAGCTGGTGAGAAAAGAGGCAGGGTTTAGTGCATCCCATACCAGCCTGTGAGCTCAGGGTAGGGCTAGGCCTCAGGCGGCTCTGAATGTGCATCAAGTACTCACAGTGACCAGAACACGGTCTACATCAGGCAGGGTTTGTAGGGAGGTCCCAAAGCTATGATGGAGCATGAATTAGGCTTGGGCCCCTGTAACTTGGAGTGGGACAAAGATTGGGAAGGAGGGAGAGAGTAGGACCTAAAAGAGGAGGTCTGGTACCCCTGGGAACAACAGGGCTCTGTGGTCAACTGTCCTTCCTGGGAATCAGGCTCCGAATCATGTGCTGAGTCCAGGATTATCACTGCAACACGAGGAGCAGGCTTCCTGTCAGTGCCCTGCAGGGTCTGGGGAGCTTGGTGGATGACCAGGAAGAGGCTAGAGGTGCCCCTTGGGGTAGAGGCCAGCTGCCCTGGGAGCCCCCCACCCTATTGCAGGGCCGCTCTCATTAAGCGATCATGTGCACTGGCAGGAGCTGGGCCGGCAGCCCTTCCTGCTTTCAAGGGAGGCTGGGAGACTTAATTAGTTAATGTGGGTAAAGTGGCCTGAAGACGGAAAACCCTGGGTAATTGCTGAGCGCTGTTGCTGTTGTTATTACACAATTACCAGAATTTTCCAGTCACGGGAATCTAGTTAAACAATTCCCACCTGGTGTGGGGTTCCGGGATCCACGCCGGCTGAGGGTCTGGCTGACTCTGAATCCCTGGTTGGAAGGTAATGGAGGAGAAGAGGCACACGAAAGTGGGGCAGCAGGCCTGTGTGGGTCCTGGCACTTCCTGGGCACCCCAAAGGCAGTTTATCTCTGTCAGAGAAGACAAAACTGCACACGCATCAGTGAAAGTCAGAGGGTCCTGCCTGCATGGATTTACCCCCAAAGTTCTAGAAAGTTTTATGCAGACTCCCAGGAGGCTAAAATATCCAAACGTATGGTGCTGAGGAGAACTTCCTGCTGCACAGTTTGCCCTGGCTGTCTGGAGACACACTCCAGATGGACAGAAGGGAGGTTCACACAACCCTGATCAGCCTACAGCTTCTTAAAACCCTGGGCGACCAAGGAAGAGTTGTCCAATCTCTGTCCTTGCAATGACACTAAGCTGTTATTGGTGTCGGAGCTTGTGGGGGTAGTTTTGGTGGGTAGAGAGACAGGGAGGGAAGGTGGGGCAAGGCAGTGGCTGAGATGACCAGAGCCAGAGGACCTCAGTGGTTCACAGAAGCCCCCGGTCAGAGGTTGCTGCTGGGACCAGCAAGGATGTAGGCAGGAGAGGTGGGATGATGTACCCCCTAGAAAGGAAACACTAGAAGCTGCCTTTGCTAGGGACGTTGGTCTGCAAAGGCAAGCAGGCTGCCCTTGAGGAGGTGAGGGCAGTCCCTGGAAAATGGTGATAAGATTTTCTCTACTCAGAAACAAAGAGAGAAGAAGTGTGATTCCCATTCATTTACTCTTCTTTTTTTTGTGGGTCCAAAAGGAGATGAGAAGGTAGCTGAGTGCTTTGTCCCCTCACGGTCCCAGAGCTAGGACTAAAGGTGTCCCTGTACCCTGGAGTTCTTGGAGGTCATTTCATCACACACAGGCTAACAGGAGAAACGGGACTCATTGTGCTGAAGGAAATGTGGACTGAAAAACATCATTAGTTCCTGGATGTCTGTTTCCTAAGAAGTGTCAGAAGGAACTCAAGGTATCTGGGTTGTCTCCCTCTGGACCCAGCCAAGGAGGCCCCATGATGCGCTGCATGCCCTAGGACTGGCAGTGTCTGCCAGGGGTCAGTGTCCGTCCATTCATTTTTTGATTGCTAGGTGCCTGCCAGGGATGCAGGTGGCTTGTGCCCTATGGTTGGCAGAGTCTGGGCTTGGACTGAATTGCTGGTTTGTGTCCTCTTTGCCTCCTGTTCTCACCTTGAGCTAAGCTTTGATTTGTTGGAGGCCATCGTGAGAGCACCTCCAGCAAGACCAGAAATAAGAACCCATGGGCTTCTCTGGGGGGTACTACAAAGTCCTACGGGAAGGAGTCCTGTGGCGATATTTTGTTTGTGATCTAACAAATAAAGCTTGCCTGAAAATCAGAGTGTGGAGCTAAGCCACACTAGTTAGCCACAGAGGCCAGGCAGTGGTGGTACACACCTTTAGTTCCAGCACTTGGGAGGCAGAGGCAAGAAGGTTTCTGTGAGTTCAAGGCCACCCTGGGCTATACTAGATTGATCTAATCTAAAAGAGAAACAGAGTCACACAGTGATTGCTCACACCTTTAATTCCAGTACTTGGGAGTTATATGCCTTTACTCCCAGCATTAGGGAGGTAGAGACAGGAAGGATTATGGTTGGGCAGAGAAAGGAATATAAGGTGGGAGGAGTTAGGAACTCAAGGCATTAAGTCTGAGGATTCGTAGGGACAGGATTAACCCTTTGGTCTGAGGATTCAGTAGAGGTAAGAACTGTGGACGGCTGCTCTGATTCTCTGATCATTCAGCATTAACCCCTATATTGGAATAGAGGTTTTTAAGATCAATTAGAACTCAGGCTATAGAGCCCTTTCCAGGGTATGCAATGCTGGCGAAGCAGAGCCTAGGGGGCAAGGCAGTCAGGTTAGTAGGTCTCTGAGGGCTGTAGTCCCTGATGCTCTGACATTTTTCCTTCTTGGAGTGAAACCCATGGGGTATATGACCTTATCGGCCTCAAAGAAACCCCACCTCTTATTGAGTTTGCCCGTGATTTCCCTTATCTTTCCTTCATCTCCATTTCTCCTTGTTCATGGGACTACATATCAACTCAAAACCATGGCCCCAGTAGGTGGTGTCACGCAACCAACAGGTTGGCTCTAGGGGACCAATGTACTCTGGAGCAGGCCTGTCCATCTCCTTTACACCTCTGGAAGAAGCTGGGCGTGTGTCACTGTCTCCGCTGCACTGAGTGTTATCAGTTAGACACTCAGGCCCATGTGGGCAGAGCTGGACGTGGCTAGGGCTTCTGGGTCCTGTGGATGGAGGTGTACAGATTTTCTTTTGGGAAACCACCTCCCCTCCTTCACAAGGCTAGGGTGTTACGTACACCTCAGAGTAGTCAGCTTGGGTCAGCATTCTCTAGCCCACAGAAACTGGATTAGGAACAGGACCCTAAAGCCCACCAGAAGCTGCCAGGTCTCTGGTCTTTGGTTGAGCCCACAGGGAGGTAGGGATGTTTTTTCTAGCAGACTTAAAGTGGGAGATGGGTCCCTGCGGATGAGGCAAGAATGGCTGGGGGAGAGTAGATGACTACCTCATGGCCTGGGTGGTAAGCATCATGGGACTCAGGCCTTTAAGCCCTTCTCTGGTAATGGCTGGGTGCTTGGTGTGATTCAGCTGGTCCATGGAAGATCATAAGGGCTTTGCCAAGCATGTGACTTTGTCTCTCCCCCTTAAAACAGGTTGATAGAGCTAGAACGGAATAGGGTGACGGACGTATCACTTATTCCACTTCAGTTAGAAAAACCGAGAGAGGTTGTGACTGGGCCCATGGACAGCAGGAGAATAAGGCGGGTTGGGGGGGACATCTTTTCCCCACCCCTCACTGGCCTCCTGTGCACCTCCCTAGAAGCAATGGTTGTACCTTCCCTGCTTTCAAAGTGTCCACTCAAATGACTCTTAGAACAGGGCTAGCTTCCTGACCAGTGCCTCCTTTTATGATCCTAAACTTGCAAACAGGCCTCCTGGTGGGAGAGCCTTCTGAGCTGGAAAGGGGACCTGAATTTAATTCTTCAGAGTTCCTGCCTCCCGCCCATTGTCTCCAGATAGTAGCGAGGAGGGGAAGGTGTTTTAAGCGGAGGCATCTGGAAGGTTGGGGCTTGGGCCTCCTCCACCCTGCCCTGGAGTCCCTGGAGGCTGCTTCCATAAGGTCCTATTAAAAACACCAACCTCAACTCTCCCCTGGCTGTCAAGCAGGCTGACTGCTCAGTCCATGGAGAAGTTATAGGATTTTTTATGCTCTGGCAACCATGACAGTGAGATTCTGGCGGTGGTTTTAGAGGGAAGCAAGGTGAAATTGGACTGTATGTTTCTTTTTGTTGTTTGCTTCTTTTTAATGTGAAGATGAAGAATTATCATTGTGGCCCTGAACAGTTTAGGTCCTGCAACAGGAACTGGTGTTAACAAAGCCACTACAGGGCAGGGTTCAGATTAGAAAATACAGTTTTTCTTTTTGTTATTTTCCTTTAAAACCCTTCTTTATCTTTATCCTTTCTCCCGTGGCTCCTGTAGCTCACTGATAACCTGTAAGCCTTCCTCAGGTAACAACGGAGCTGCAATGCTAACGGCACAGGCAAGGCTGGAGCTGTCCCCTCTGTAGAGATGCTGGCTGGGCACCCTTTCCTCAGAGCCGAGCCTTGCAGGGAATGCCAGTGGGGTTTCATGTTGTGAATACCAACATGGATCAAGACAGCATATTTAACCGGGAATGGTGGAACATGCCTGAAATCCCAACTACAGAGGAGGTGGAGATAGGAGGATTGGAAGTTCAAAGACCAGGGGACCCTGTCAGAAATAGAAAATTTAGAGCGGTTGGGGATGTAGCTCAATTGCAGAGTGCTTGCCTGGCATACATGAGGCCCTGGGTCCAATCTTTGGTACTTCAGGAAGAGGAGGAGAAGGAAAAGGAGGAGTAATCCATCTTCATTGCTGCCTCCTAAAGCTAGAGACTGATGCCAACTCTGCAGGCAGCACCAAGGTGAGTCCCAAGATCCAGCACTGCCCCAAAATGTCATTTCTCCTATGGACTCTAAGGACAAAAATGGGGAGATGTGTGTAGCCTGCTGGGAGCTGATGACCCCCCTATTCCAAAGAGCTGGCTTCTCCAGTTTGCTCCAAGCATCTCTTGGGCACTGCTCAGGAAGACCAACCCGGGACAGCATAGAGTCACAGAGCCACGAGGTAGCTCTGACTCTAGACCTGCGTGTCCTAGGTGCTGCTGCTGCTAATGTCTGCAAAGTCGCTTGAGGAACAGAAGCAGTGATGGGGGAGGAAACATTATCCTCTCTTCCTGTGGCCATTTACCCTGCCTGAACTCTCACCCCACCTGACTTCTCACCCTGCCTGACCTCCCTGCCTTGTCTCTGGGTGCTGGTTAGGTTCTCTGCCTTAGATCACCACATCTGATTTTAAGAGCCACCTTCCAAGTCTCAGCCATGGTGCTGATATTCCATAACCCCTGACTTCTTGTGAACACAACCCCACTCCTGACCCCAAATGTCTCCATAATCCATCCAGTTCACAAATCACACACTTAGCAAGCACATTCCTTACACTCCTCAGCTCTGATGTTGGACCTGCTCAGCCTGCTCTTCCTTCACCTGCCCTTCCCATTGTGTCTCAAAGTCTAGAATTTCACTATGTCCCACCTGCTCACGAAATATCAGCTCCACCACAACACCAACCAAAGAGAATGTCATCTTCCCAAGTGCCATGCACCACGCCTCCGCATCTGGGCTCTATGCACTAGAATACAGTTCGTGAGCTTCGGGCAAGGGGCTGGAGGTTGAGGAAACACACGCAGAGACAGACCAACACACGGACCTCCAATCGCTGGTACAAAAGCCCCTCTTTAATAGCACCATGGAGGCTTAAATACCCTGCAGTCAATGGCCAACAGGTAAAAATCCCATCCTCTGATCCTCTAAGCTAGGCACAGCTTCTAGTAACTTCAATTAGAAGGCTCTAGACAGGGAAGAGCAGCTGAAGGCCAGGACTTAATTGGTTCCAACACCCAAGACCTTACATGCAAAGTTGGGTAGTCCAGCTTCCTCTCCTGGATCTGGGCTGGGTCTAGAACCAAGGCTTCCTGAGGTCAGAACCTAACCCAGAAGGAACTTCACCCAAGTCTGTAGGCAATGAATGCTGGTTAAGTAACTGGCCAAACAGAACATATTGGCCACTGAGGCTAGTGAATGGATGGATGTTCAGCAAGGACCCAAGACTGGGAGCCTCTGTGTTGGTGCTGGACATTTTTTTTCTGTGAGTAAGTAAGTGCATGTCCCATGGGTGACTTATGTCCTGGCTATCCATGGACTTCCTTCTCTTTCTCTCCTCTGCCATTGTGGATGCAGAGTGAATGATGCTCTAAGAGCCCTCTGGATACTTCTATGGCTGGGTATGCCAGAATTGCTTTCACTGCAGGAGCAGAGCAAGATGTTTTGTCTGACCTTGTCTACGCTAGTCACCGTTCCCATCTTTAAACTAAATTGTGGCAGGCGGCGCTCTTTCCAGGATCCAAAGAATCTCTTGGCAGAGTTCTGGTGGCTGTCACCAACTGGACACACACACACACACACACACACACACACACACACACACACGTACACACGCACACACACATACACAGACACACGCACACACATGCACGCACACAGACACACACGCAGACACACATGCACACATGCACACACGCACACACACGCACTCCTTGGTTGGGGGAACCACAGCTCTCACCTCCTGTTTGTTTTCAAGTCTCACCACGGCTGCCTGGAAGCTGAGAAAACAGACGCTGGGCTGAGGGCCTTGGCACCCACCCAGGGTAACTGGGACACCCATGTTTGCAAAGAAAGCATTTGTGAAGTGTGAAGAAACCCTGAACAGTGCCGTTCAAAGTGTGTTTAAATTTCACTCAGAATGTTCTATTTTGTGTAGGGGTAGAGTCCCTTTGGCAAAAACACTGGCTGGCATTTGCAAAGTATGGTTGTCATGGAGCTGTTAAGAGACACTAGCTACGGAAGGATGACAATTAATCCTGTGGTTGGAGGGACATCCAGCCAGCAGCTCCTTGGGGAAGATGCTAGGAAAAGGGATGCTAAAAGGCAAAGTTGAAAGAGGGTTTTTTTAAGACTAATTGTGTCACGTGCCTTTTTAAAGGGACTGTGTTTGTATGCATGTGTGTGTGTGTGTGTGTGTGTGTGTGCGCATGTGTGTTTCTCTGCTGTCTAGGACTAAGGGTGTATCATCATCTCAAACTTACAAGGTCAGAGAGGTTTCTAGGATCACCCCAGGATACTAGGCCCTCAGAGAGTTTCCTCCTCTGTTTACTTCAGAGGCTGGTCCCTCACTCCCACAGGTATCTCTGGAGAACTCTGCAGTGCCTATGGTTGGCCTAGGTTTGGAATCTACCATGAACAAGATTGCTTCTGCTGTCGGAGACAAACTATAAATATTTAAAGAAGAAGAAGAAGGTGATTGTGATTCTGTGTGAGGCTCAAAAAGTGAGCCTAAGATGGCAGGTTAATGGAGGTGGAGGGAGACAGGGCACAGCTCCTCTCGGGAGCCCAGAGAAGGCTGTGAGGAGAGGCGCTGATGCTGATACTGAAGTGACAGAGGAGCCACCTGTTGGGAGACCCAAGAGGGGAATGCAGGGTTTCAGGATGATGGCTCAGAGAGGGACACTGTAGGGCAGACACAGGCCCTTGGTGAGCATGCAGGGAAACAGTTAGCAAAAGGAGAAACATTGGTTAAGAAACAAAATAACCCCCAAACCGAAAAAATAAAAGCCCCTAAATTATGTTACAATTCCCAGATGTGGTGGTAGATGTTTGTAATGCTAGCATTTGAGAGGCTGAAACATGGGGTTTATTGTGAGTTCCAGGTCAGGCTGAGCTACTGCATGAGGCTTTATCTCAATAAACCAATAAAAGAGAAGGAGGAGGATGAGGAGGAGGTGGTGGCAGTAGCTCGGGGAGGTCTGTCCCTGTAGTCAGAAAAGGACTGATAAAAGCCATTTCCCATCATGGTGGCCTTACGACTTTCTCGCTCCCCAGTATCTGGCTTGGCACAGGGCCCAGAGCAAGGCTGAGTAAATATTTGCTGAGTAAGTGAACTGGCCCAGGAGCACTTTAATGTTGAATGAGGCTTTCCATTGAAGTCGAGATTCAATCTCTCCTCAGAAGGCGGACTTCTGCGCACTGAGATCGGATCACCAGAAAGGAATGTTTCTAGGAGCAGAGAAGCCGCAAGAGATGAAACCGTTTCGCCCTGCAGGAAGTCACCAAGTTCCCATTGTTTAAGGCTTGCTCTGCAGGAATGATCTATCTGTCGGTGGTTAGTACGACAGAGGAAAGAAGGCAGGGTTCCAAGAGAATCCGTCGTGTTCAGTAGAGATACTAATTCTGGAATTCAGAGTAGGAAGGCACAGGGCTCTTGTGGTCCAGCTTGCTGCTACATGATGGAGGGAGCCAGGGGTGGAGCCAGACCTTGGCTCACACCTCCCTTGGATCACTTTAAATGCTGGGACTTTGGGAAAGCTGTTTAATGTCTTTTAGCCTCATGTGCCTCAAAGTGACCACCATATTGCCTCACGGTTCCGTGGGAGGGGTTATGGTGAGTGTCAATTTTCCTGGGCCTTTTTGTTTTGTTTATAATTCATAATATATAACTCATAATATAATATAACTCATAATTCCTTATCAGACAGTTGTTTCTAGAAAACCAAAGGCAGGGTGTGATTACAGTGCCACCTGAGGTTGTCCAGAGAAGACTCATCACTGTGTCTCTAGAGGCAAAGGAAAGCCATGTCATGGCAGAACTTAGCTAGTGCCCAGGGCTCTTCAGTCAACCATGGCCAGATTAAATCAAATTACCTTCTTAAAGTACTGGTACTGGGGCTGGTCCCTTCTGGGCATCCTTGCTCCTCCAGGGAGTGCACAGACCTTCCCAACCCTCATCTAGTGAGTTTCCCAAGTGGTTCCTTCCTCCTTAACCCAATGCAAGCTGGTGATGAAGGATGTTGCCTATTGTCACCAGGCAGGGGCACTTGGCAGGACATTAATTTTTTTGTTTCCTACTGACATTGCATTAATTAACTTTGCAGGGCATTGTTCACCAGGGCTCCCACCAATTCCAGTACTAGTTATGCACAAGGATGCAAGGTGGTCTGACTCCCTCGCTCCTTCTCAGGCTGGTGTCTAACTTAGCAAGGACTCAGAAGCTCACGGAAAACCCTTGGGACCCCACATTGCCGTCCATCAGGGAAGTTCTCTGGTGCTCATGAAACCAAGACAAGTTAAAAATACAGCTGTGGTCTGTCACTGAGAAACAGGAAGGCCTGAGGTCTCCTGGTATCTTCTGGGGACTTGCCTAAGCCCCACTGGCTCCTCAAGAACTGGCAGCCTCTTGTCCTTGGGTCAGCCTGGAGAAGCTCCATGGTTTGCTTAGTCCCCTCTTTCCCTGCTGTGTCCCAGCCCCCAACCAGTACTCTGTTGCCTCCCATAGACTTTGGCCTCATGCCACATTGCTCTGACTTTCCTTAGGAGTCGTTGCCATTTTTCCTGTCTCCAAGGCTGCCTCTGTGTTTTTTCCCACACTCATCACAGAGGACCCTTCGGCTTGGCTTCAACGGCCAGCTTCAATCTCTCAAGCAAGAGCTTCAGCTCTCTCTGGACTCCCTTCTGAACAGTGACTGCTTCCTAGCTAAGAACCAGCCAATCTCAGCCTCAGCTGAAGACCGCCTGGACGTCCCTGGTTCCAATCATGCCTTCATAGCCTATCTTTCCTCCAACCCTCCTCTTCCTCATTCCAACCAGTGCTATGGGATACCCAGTCACGATTGTTGGGGTAGACACAGGGGCAGCTGAACATGAATCTGTTCTCCAATGGTGGTGGTTCCCTTACATAGATCTCTTTTTTTATGCACCTATGCATATTTGTAGAAAGTAAACAAAAGTCCTTTGAGGTAAAGAAGGAAGGACAAAGGCAGGTCTATGTCTTTCAGCTTCTTACCACATATAGCTAATGAACCATCTTACTTTGTATCCTCCCCTAGGGAGCAAAGCATCATGGGAATATCCTGGATGCATGACTCATAGCTGTAGAGGTTTGAGGCTGGGTCATTCCTCACGGTTGAGGGCTGCCGTGTGTTCTGTAGTGTGTTTCCTAACACCCCTGACATCTACCATGTAGTACCAGCAACATTCTCAAAGGGTCACAACAACAACAAATTGTCTCCAGATATTTTCAGACATCCAGTGGGGAGTAAAACCTCCTGATAACCTCCAGGCTCCACAATGATCCCAGAGCCTGTTCATTCTCTGGGTACCATGTTCAGTTGTCAAGACTGGGGAAGAATAAACTTGTCTTTAGAGAGAACTTAGAGGCAGGGTCTAACTATTGTCTAATCTGGGGGAGGAGGAACTTATTTCCAGCCACCTCTGCCTTCCTGAATATACATTTTTGTGAATGAGTCCAGAATTTAGGAAGCATATCCCAAGGTTTTATGGTGGGTGCAGTAGCTTTTTTCTTTGCAGCATTTATAGCCACCCGAGGCCCTTCCTTCCTGTGTAGACGTGACCCTCAGGAAGCAGGTGAATGAAGCTGTTTCCTGTATGCTCCATGGCATTGTCACAGAGTGACAAAGTTACCCTGTCTTTCTAATCTGTGTGCCCTGGTGTTTTCTTTGTAATAACAAGAATATTTTTGCATGTTGGAGTCGTTGCTAAGAAAAATCAGCCTGAATGTAAGCACTTGGATCCCAGGACAGCTGACTTGATACACAAGACAGACACTAAGAGACTAAATGGGCATGACTCATGGAAGATGGGCTGTACAGAGGAATGACTCACATGCTGGGTGGGAGGGTGTGAACTTTCATCATGATATTCGAACAGCACACAACTTAGAAATTATGAGTTGCCTGCTTCTGGGCATTTCTGCTTAATACGTTTGGGTCCCAGTTGACCCTCGGTATCTGAAAGCAGATACTGAAACTGTGGTCAAGAGTAGCTATTGAACTGGCATAAGAACCAAGGGTAGAGGACTCAGGCCTTCTCAGAGCCAGGACTAGCTCCTAACAACCTCCCATCATCCCCTGGGCCCCAGGAAGGGTGCCTCAAACCAATTCAGGCAGAGGCTCATTGGCACTCAGTATGCACGGAAAAAGGTTAACAGGTGCCTGGAGTTTTCCATCTGTCTTGCCTGATTCTTTGCTGACATACCCTTCCTCCTTCCCCCTTTGCCTGCCAGGGGTCTGCCCACACCAGCTCACGCAGCCCCCTTAGAATATGCCATCTCCCTCCTTCAGCATTCTAGGGAGCAAGAGAAATGAGCCCCGGGAATAGCACCCTGAGCAACCCTCCTGAACACACTCCCTGTACATGGACTTCAATTTCAGAACTACGGACAGAGCTCCGGCCAGCAGTCTATTCTCACCCTGTTGGCATTGGAGAGACGCTGGTAGAAGAACCCCTTGGGTATGAAGGACTACAGAAAGCCTTCTCGGTTGTAAATACACAAACGTTCCTTGATTTGATGTCAGAAAACTGCAGAGTGACAGCAGCTGCCTTGGAAATCAAGGTCAAGGTTGCCAAAGTGGCCCAACCGTAGAGTCTCTTGGCTCCCAGCAGCCCTCACAAGGAGGGCCATCATAGAAGGATCATTATCAGTCAAGTTGGTTTCCAGAGCTCAACCCTCCACATCTGGGGGGTCAGTTTCACTGCAGGTGACATATGCATAGTGGCAAGACTTATTCTGAAGACAGATTTATAATAAACAGCCTTATTTTATAGAGTCCCAAATATTTGCACAAAAATGAGCCCTGCATATAACTTGCTCCATTTATCTTTCTGCTGTCACTGAGTGTATCTCTCTATTTTATTACTGTATTTTTCAGTCCCTCCAGCTTCCAAGTGCACCTCTCTCATTTCCAGGGTAGCTGTCATTCAGCAACTCCCCATCTTCAGCTCCCCTTCACCTTTTCCTTCCATCTGCTAGGGCCCCACTCACACCAGCTCATACAGTGGACTTTGCCTACCGGGGTACTCTTTTCTCCCCATCAGGATTCTAAAGAGCAAACAGAAATGGCCCTTGGAGAAGCCCCGACGCCCCCACTCAACTCCCTCCTGTCACTCATTCTCTGGGGCAACGCCTTCCTTTTCAGCACTCTGGACAGAGTTCCTGATGGCTGTGTTTTAACAGGCTTAGCCCTGCATGCCTGGGCTGCCCTGTGCAGAGCCATTTAAGATGCCGAGCCTTCCTTCTTCATCTCTAAGCATTTCCAGCGTTATGAAGTAAACCCCAAGTGGTTTCTAACCTCCACGGCTACCCAAGACACAGGCTCAATAATAGAGCGAGCAGTGTATGGAAAAGGAGCGATTTTAATTTCAAAGTTCTGCTGACATTCATCGAGTACTCTCAAGGTTTATATAAACAGAACGCCCCGCTTGAAATATCACTTTGAATTCTGTCGGTGCCATCACACCTCTAATAGGCTGCTGTTTTGGTTCCTCTCAGCAATGTGAGTCTTTGTGTTTTAATATTCAGAGGCACAAGGAAGCAAGAAAATTATAGCTGGGAAGCCCGGGCTCGGTTCTTCATCATCCAAGTTAAATTTGGCTGAATGGAGGGAAAATATCCTTTAAAAAGGGGTGGTGAACAGGAATAGTAATCTCTTACATTCACAGAACACTAGACATTTCCAAAGCCCTTCCACGTTCATTATCTTGTTAGAGTTCCCCAGCAATCTGGTACAGAGCACCCCGCAAATAGCCATAGTGTTGAATATGAACGGCAGGTCTTAGAAGACCTTGGTGAAGAGAGAAACTGAGGGCGGGGGAGTCAGAGACTGGCCACTCTGTGATGGCAAAGCTGGGCAGGGCTGGCCAAAGCCAGGAGTTGACAATACTGACATACTTCTTGGCACGCTACCTCCTCTGAACCCCCCCCCCCCACATCTCCAAAGTGACCTTTCACCTCTCCTCCTAATAGACAGACTCTCTCCAAACAAAGCAGCTTTGAGGGTCTCTTTCTCTCTCTTTTTTTTGAGACTTAAAGTCCACAGCAAAAACGAAGAGACTCCTCTCAGACAGTAAGGGTTTCTAGCAAGGACTGTGTTTGTACAAGAAGCACCTGTCCCTTGACCTGCATCAGTTCGGGTGACCTTTACAACTCTGAGGGGTTGTGACCTTTCATGCTTATAGGGCCGCATGGTTGCAGAACGGTCACATCTGCTGCATTCAAAAAGCCAGTTCTTTGTCAGTCTGCTGCAAGCTTCCTGCTTGTCTCCACCAACGACGTCCATCATCATCTAGAGGGAGGACCTGGGTGGGGGATAGGGCTTGCATTTCTTTCCAAGGTTCAGGTTCTCAGCCCCCTGCCTTCTGATCCTGGCTTGGGGACCAGAAGTTTGTGGGTCTGACATTTGAAGTCCCAAGCTTCTCCTTTGCCCCCTTGACCTCCATCGGGGCTGGAGAGATGGCTCAGCGGTTAAGAGCACTGCCTGCTCTTCCAAAGGTCCTGAGTTCAATTCCCAGCAACCACATGGTGGCTCTCAACCACCTGTAATGAGATCTGGTGCCCTCTTCTGGCCTGCAGGCATACATGCAGACAGAATACTGAGAATACTGTACACATAATAAATAAATAAATAAATAAATAAATAATATTATTTAAAAAAAAGAAAGAAAATTACTGCCTCGTATCTTGCCAATGCCCCCGGCATTCATACAACATTGCCACCCCGACATTGCCACCCCGCAAGTGGGCTGTGATAAGGATGGATGAGAAGTAAAAGAGTAAATGGACCACCAACCAATCAGGAGACAATCTAGTCCTTCGTGTGTGTGTGTGTGTGTGTGTGTGTGTGTGTGTGTGTGTGTACATGCACGTGTATGTCAGAGGAGAACACTGTAGAGTTTGTTCTCACCTTCCACCTTGTGAGATCCAGGGTGATATGGGATTTCTTTCTGCATACTGTGAATACCATTGGTGAATAAAGAAAACTGGCTTGGCTTGATAGGGCAAAAGAATAGAGGTAGGCTAGGAAAACTAAACTGAATGCTGGGAGAAAAAAGGGTGGAGTCATGAGGAAACCACGTAGCCTCATGGGAGCCAGACGGAACTTCAGTCAGTAAGCCACAGCCACATGGCAATACACAGATTAATAGAAATGGTTTAAATTAATATGTAAGAGTTAGCCAATACGAAGCTAGAGCTAATGGGTCAAGAAACTAATATAGTTTCTGTGTGATTATTTCATTTCTGGGCAGCCGGGACAAACAAGTGGCCCTTCCTACTACATCATGGGATCCAACTCAAGTCATCATATCCTACAGCAAGCCCCTTGACCCACTGAGCTATCTCAACAGCTCAGGACATAGCTCTCCACGGAGCTTCGGGATTATGCAGCAGAAAGAGTGCAGCCCCCAGGAGTACCACACCTGCTCTGTCTTGGAACTCCAGTCTTCAGTGGAAGACTCCCCATGGCATCCCAGGCACCCCCTCCTCTCAGCTGCATTGACAGCTCCCGAGAAGCTGGCAAAGTGGATGCATATGGATCCAGGGCTTTGGGGGAGTGGTCAAGGTGAGAGAGGAAGACAGGAGATTCGGGCCCAGGGTGCAGTAGGGACTCATCAGATAAGCCCGTTTTGATGTTCCTGGCTGAGCCTGGGCTGGGCAGGTTGATGGCACTTGCTGCAGGCTCTGTCTCTTGGGGTGATGTCATTTATAGGTTCTTGAAATTTGCTGCTGTTGATAACAGTGACGAGCTATAAACATCCCCAAGTGCGGAATGTTAATAACACAGGAGACATTTTTTAAGTGGTGGCTTTGGGGAGCCTTCAGCCTGTCAGTGCCAATGGGTTGGCTGTTGTCACCATCATATATCTGGGAAGTTATTCTGGGAAGGTCGCTCAGTGACTCCATTGTCATTACATACAAAATATTTCAATTTTTTCCAGAATAGAGCTGGTTGTGGCACCGATGAATCTTCATCTCTTCTCCCTTTATGTCCCCGGCTTGTCTCTGGAGCCTGGTTTTGTGTAAGCAGAAGATGGACAGAAAATAGGTGGCTCTGGCTGGAGTGGGACTCTGCACAGCGGAGCTGTGGTGGAGTCAGTGTTGGAGATCGGGGATGGGTCTCTGAGGACCCCTCCTCCCACTCATCTGACACACACCTCACCAGTTCTAGCCCAGCTGTCCCCTGGACACAGCTGGAACCTTTAGCCTAGGGTCACTGATTCTCCTGCAAGCATTCTTTCTGCCCTCCACCCCTCAGGGGCCAGTGTTCCACAGAGGCCATTGCTCTTTCCTGACCGAGAGCCTGAGCAATGGGTGTCATTCATTTGTTCTTCATCATAGTTTCTTGATGTAGGTGTGTCTTCTATCTATCTGATGATTTCATTGGATAATTAATAAAGAAACTGCCTGGCCCATCTGATAGACCGGCCCTTAGGTGGGTGGAGTAGACAGAACAGGAAGAAGGAAGTGAGGTAGATGGCTCAGTCAGATGCCACGCCTCTCCTAAGTTAGTCAGACCACCGTGCCTCTCCTCAGAGAGAAGCCAGACGCGATGAAGCTCCAGCCCAAGATGTACGCACGCTAGAATCTACCTGGTAAGGCACCACTTTGTGGTGCTACACAGATTATTAGATATGGGTTAGTCAAGATGTGAGTAAGAGCCTGAAAATAATGGGCCAAGCAGTATTTAAAAGAATACAATTTGTGTGTTATTATTTCGGATGTAAAGCTAACCATGTGGGAGCCGGGCAGGACGAAAAGCAGCCCTGCCCGCAGCCCCTCACTACAGTTTCTTCGTGTCCCGGCTCCCATTTCCTTCGTGGCAGTGGGCTTAAATCTTGTTCTATTTAACTTGTCCTCAATCTGTCATCGACTCCCCGTGAGCAAGGACCATGCCATATATACTTCCATAGGTCCTAAAGTAGTGGCTGCTTTTGTGTCTCCTGCCTCTCGACTCTTGTCCTTCAGAACTGACCCCCAGTACCTCTCACACCTCAACCCTGGCTTCCTGCATGTGAGAATCATCAGACCAGGCTAGGATTCCTTCCAGGAGTATCAGCCTGAGATAATTATCTCAGGAGCCCAGATCTGCAGCTCTAAGTCTCCCTCCCTCCCTCCCTCCCTCCCTCCCTCCCTCCCTCCCTCCCTCCCTCCCTCCTCCTTCCTCCCTCTCCCTCCCTCCTTCCTTCCCTCCCTCCTTCCCTCCCTCCCTCCCTTCCTCCCTTCCTCTCTCCCTCCCTCTCTCTCTTTCTCTTTTTCTCTCTCTCCTTTTATTTTTGGTTGTTGTCTCAAGACGGGATTTCTTTGTATAATAGCCCTGGTTGTCCTGGAACTTGCTCTGTAGACCAGGCTGGCTTTGAACTCACAGAGATCCACCTGCCTCTGCCTCCTGAGTGCTGGGATTAAAGGTGTGCGCCACCATCCAGCAATCCTTCCTACTGTCTAGTTAGTCTGGCACAGTGCCAGGCACATGCCAGGCTTTGCATGAATGAGAAGACAGCAGACAGAGCTTTAGCAGGGGACAGTGGCTCAGCTGAAAATCTGCTCCTGAGAGGAAGTGCTGATGCTGTAACAGGATCCCAGAAGCTGGGCTCTGGGTAAACAACTGCTCAACGCCTCTAAGCTGGTCTCTTCTGGCTGTTTAACCAATGGGTTGCAGTTCTGGAGGGGACTTGATGGTGCAATGGAGGTGCCTATCTTTAGGAAACATCTCAAAAAGAAGATGAGGGACATGGAATAATTAGCAAAGAAGACACACCCTGGGTAGGCTCAGACTGAGGTCTCCTCTTCCTTGGAGGCCTGACTTGGTAGTAGAATTCTGCTTGCCTCTCATACCTCGTTCCTCTAATCTGGCCTCTTCTCTGGACTCAAACTCTTTAGTCTGTATCTTTGGTGAAGGATTCAGACCCAAAATGTGTAGATGTGACAAACTAGGTACTTGCCTAAGGCACCAAATGTAAGAGGGACACTGTAGTGGCCAATCTTGGTCGTCAAATTGACTATGTCTGGAATCAATTAAAACTCTAGCAACTGGGCATGCCCATGAGGGAGGTTCTTGATGGGATAGTTTCATGCACCCTAAAACTAGGCCGCACCTGCTGGTGGCAGCCCACAGAAAAGGGCATCCCTTTGCTTGTGTTAGAACCTGTTTCTTCATGATTCCAAGGCAGACTGAAAACCAGTAGTTCTCCAGGAATCACTGGGACTCCAGCCCAAGACTGGAAGAGCTGAAACATACAAGTTTGTGGACTGAAGAACTCCAAGATCCTTGGCTTGCCTGTTGGGAGACATCCATTGTTCAACTACTAAGACCATGGCTGGTAATAATTATAGCCACTCTAATAAGTTCCCTTTATATACATAAGCTGTATGTGTTCACTTTATCAGTTCTGTTACTTTAGAGAAGCCAATTACAGATCGTGGTACCAGAACGCCATCTGCATGGTTCTGGTTTTAAAGTCATGAAGAACGCAGAAATCAAGGGGTCGTAGAATCTTCTTCCATGGTTAAGGAGAACTGTGGTGCCAGGCAATGTGCGGCAGGCTAGATCCTGAGAAGGCAAGAATCCCCAAGAGGTCTCAGCTGTGAAAGTGAAGCCTGAGTTGTGTCAGAGACCCTAAGGTGTTAGAGATGCCAGAGCCATGGGATATTCACAGAAAAGAATCACAGGTAGAGAGTAGAACCAGCCCAAGAGAGAGATGGAGGTCACAGGCAGCCAAACTGGAGGGGCAGAGCCATTTAAATCCTTTGACATTGAATATGGAATGACAAGATTTGGAATTTGCCCTGCTGAATTTGGGTCTTGCTTCGGTCCAGAACTGCCCCACTGTATCCTGATTTCTCCTGTTTGGAATGGTTGTGCATATTCTGTGCCGTTGTGTGTTAGAAGCATGGAATTTGCCTTTTGATTTTAGTGGGGTTACAGTTAATAGATTGCCAGAGTCTTGTGTTGAGACTGGAAGGCTACGGGAGCCCTTTAAGGTAGACTGAATGCGTTGTTGCACTGTGATATGGCCATGAGACCAGAGGGCTGCAGGGGTGGAATGTGGAGGCTTGGATGGAAATGGCTCCATAAATCTCAGGCACTTGAATACTTGGACTGTATTTGGTAACCGTTTGAGGGAGTGGTGGTGGTGGTGGTGGTGGTGGTGGTGGTGGTGGTTAAAGGGTGTGGCCTTGCTAAAGGAAGTCACTGGGGCTGGGCCTTGCAGTTTCAAAAGACTCAAACAGTTTAGCTCTCTCTGCTTCCTATTTGTGGTTTGGACCCAGGCTCTCAGCTGCTGCTCCAGTACCATGTCTGCGTGGCACAATGGTGATGTATTCCTTTCCCTGCAGAACTGCAAACCCAGATAAACTCTTGCTTATATACGTTGTCTTGGCCATGGTGTTTAGCACAGCAATAGGAAAGTAACTGATATACACACAAAACCCTTAATAATGAAGATGATGCTTAATGTAGTATTCCAAGCCACTGGACCTAAAGAGAAAACCATCAAAGGCAAGCCAAGCTGTGATTTATATGGACAAGATCAGTATCCTGCCTTTCTCCCTCATCAGGCCTGATCCCCTTGGATCCACGACTCTGATTCCTGAGCTAACAGCCTTGGTCATCCTACATCCCGTGCCTTCTCTCTCACAGCCCCACAGAATCCCCTCAGCAGACTTAGGGGGAGGGACATTTCCAGACACCCCAGAAAGCGAGGTGACTTATCCAGGGTACCCTGGGTGGGTGGGAAAGGGTAGAGCCGGGAGTCCACCAGGGCATGGATCTTGGTCACTGAGTTTCACTGTGGCACACGAGCTGGCATTCATGCCAGTGATTCTCAGTCCTGAGAGGCATCTGCATCCGCTTCTCCCCACCTTGAGCCTCTATAGGGCCATTTGCACTTGGGGTGCTTTTGCCCTCTCTTGTGTGCTGATATTGCATCTGCCCATGGACGCAGGGGAATACCTTGTCCTTGTGGTAGGGAGCTTGAAGAACATTTAAGAAGAAAAGAAAAAATCTACAGGATGTTTCAGCCGGGGCTGACTCCTTCTTTGAGAAATCATTGGGTCATGGCTCTGATGGCCTCTCATTTGCCCTCATCAGCCACTGTGTAGCCCTCTCCCCATCTCCGGGAAGCCCCCACCTCCATCTTTTCTAATGGCAGAATCAGGCTAGAATGCCTCTGGGGGCAAATGTTGCAGAGTTACGGTTAACTCAGTGGTTTGCTGCTCTCGGGAAGAGAGGTCACATGGCTGGGAGCACAAAGCTGGTGACTTAGGGATAAAATTTCCCAATAGGAAGCAACTTCAGGGAGAAAGGGTTTGTTTGGTGTACTGTTCATAGTTATAGTCTGCCACTGAGAGGCGGTCACAGTGGCAAGGACTTAAGGAGGAAGCCAGTCACTTTGCATCTGTGTCAGGAGCTGAGTGATAAACGCATGCTCAGCTTGGTCTCCTTCTCACTTAGTCCTGGGGCCATCCACACTCAGTGTGGATCTTCTCACCTCAATTAACCTGATTAAGACAAGCCTTCCCTGGCATAAGCACAGGCCAACAATTCAGATGAAACCTCACTGAGATTCCTTTCTCAGATAATTCCAGACCCCTATAAGGTGACAATTGAGAAGTGACCGCTACACTGGGTTTTGTTCCAGACACTGCTCAGTACACCCCCACTTCTCACCACTGGCCTTTTGTGGCATTCTGATTTCTGGGCACACTATGGCCATTGTCATATTGAAATCAGAACAATGATGATTGCTCCCCTGCCAGGAGACCCTCACAAGTTTGGATTCTCTGGCTCACAAGGCTCTGGCCAGCCCCCAGCATATAGAAATGGTGGTGCAACCATCTGTAATTTGCCCATTTTCTTGTTATTAACCCTAAATTAAGCACAATGGTTCACCAAACTAGACACTGATAGTCTGTTGTTGGTGCCCTGTCCAGGGTGAATAGGTGTTTGTTCCTATCTCCCTAAGAAAACTCAGCAACGGATGAATATTTATCAAGTGCAAAGTCAGTCCCAAGACTTCTGAGTAGGAGGAGCTCAACACATGGGGTACACCCAACATGTCCGCCAAGAAACCAGTCAACAGGGAAGGGGGGGACTAACTTCAGACACCCAACCCTTCCTATGATGGTCACTGTGTTTGTGTGTGTATGCGCATGTGTGTGCGCACGCACTTCTTGCTGGGGAGAAGATTGGGCTGTTTAGCTTTCTCCATCCCAGAGTATGGTTAAGAAATGTCCTGCAGCCTGCAAAAAGGTGGAGGTGTCCAGCCAGCAGGTGGAGGTGTCCAGCCAGCAGGTGGAGGTGTCAGAGGTGTTTTGCCAGCAGGTGGAAGCATCCAGCCAGCAGGTGGAGGTGTCCAGCCAGCAGGTGAGGGTGTTCAGCCAGCAGGTGGAGGTGTCCAGCCAGCAGGTGGAGGTGTCCAGCTGGCAGGTGGAGGTGTCTAGCCAGCAGGTGGAGGTGTCTGGAGGTGTCCAGTCAGCAGGTAGAGGTGTCCAGCTGGCAGGTGGAGGTGTCCAGCCGGCAGGTGGAGGTGTCCAGCCGGCAGGTGGGAGTGTCTAGCCAGCAGGTGGAGGTGGCCAGCCTCTGTGATAATCAGTTTGGTTGCAAGCCAAGTAAGTAGAGTGTCATGAAGTGACCTACTCCAGGGAAGGGACTCAAGGCTGCAGAACTCAGATCTTTCATTTTACAGATTAGAACACAAAGGCGCAGGGAACCCGTCTACAGCAGCAAGTCCTCCCAGCTCTGCATGTGGACTCTGCCTGTAGGTTAAGCTCCTTGCTGCCTTTGGTTAGAACCCATCTCCTTGAGCTGTATATATAGACCATGGAGGCTCTGAGAAGCGGGATGTCTGCTCAAGGTCGTGCCTCCTATTGGTGTTAATGATCAGTTCGGGATCAAGGGATGTGATGCGGGGGTTTTAGTTCAAACATCGTCACAAGGTCACTGGGGGTGATGACAGCTGGAACTCTTCTGCCTTGCTCTGCTTTCCATCTGTGCTGAGGCTTGGTTGAGACCAGCTCACTCAGCAGGACTGGGCCTGGGTCCCCAGGGAGGGTTACAGGGCCCTGTGTGTCCCCAGGGGGCAGGGATGCCACCCCAGCTTGCCTTTCCTCAGCTCGCCCTTCAGCGGGGCTTTGATTTGCTGTTAACCTAAAGTTGAGCGGAGCCTCATGAATGATTCATGAAGATGCTCCAACGAGATCATTATTTTGAGTGTCGAGTGTCAGGGAAACAGCCTCTGACGGGTAAACATGATGTCTGGTGACAGAACAGCCGATGGGGTGACCCGGCAGCTGGGCACCTGCCATGCTGCAGGGAATTTTTAAACATTAAAAAAAAATCCACTCTGGCTTAGAGACGAGCAGAGCCTGGTCACAAACCCCACGGAAGCAGGCGCAGGTGTGTGTGAGGGATGGAAGGAGGGGACGGAGTGTCCTGAGAGCCTGCTGCCTGATGGGAAGTGACTCAGTGCAGGCCCTAGTGGGGGGCCCAGATGCACTATGAGCTCAGCAGAGCAGCTACTGCTTTCCCTAGTGACTTCCCACGGAAGGTTATTCCAGAAACCACAAGGCAGGGCTCATGCTAAGGCCACTAAGGCCTAGCCTCTTCTCTGAGACCTCCCAGTTCAGCTGTGAAAGGCCAGACCCGTGACTGGCTGAGCCTCTGGGACTCTGTGGGGCTTCTGGCCATGTCGAAGCCACTTTCCTGCAGCTGACAGGCTGTCGATAACCGCACTACCTGTATTATTTAAGCAGAACAAGGTGAGCCTTGCTTGCACCCTTGAGCTCAGATCAAATTGATGGCCAGCACGGAAGCTACAGGCAATTAGATTGTTCCAAAGAGAAAGAAACACTGAGGGGCTGGTGTGGGTCCAGCAGCAGGGTGGGGCACTGGCTCTCCTCTCTATGGGCATAGAGACATGGAGCTCTGGCTTCTCTCAGCTTCTCGTTGATGACTTTGAGCTTCGAATCTTTGTAGGGGAATTGAGTGTCAAAGATATGTACCCCTCTTAACAGGAAAGACCCCAGACCTGGGCCCAGGAGTCTCTGCCCTGGTCCTGATGACCAGACCTGGGTCCAGAAGGCTCTGTCCTAGTCCTGACAACCCCAAGGACTTCGTAGAAGGATCTTCTTACTCCCCCTGCCCTCCCTGCCCCTTTCCTCTAGCAGCTGGGTGATTGACTATCGCATGCCTTCTGTCCTCTTACAGACTGGTCTCAAGAGTTTAGTCAAAGGCAGGCAGGAGAGTGTGTTCTTGCCATGAGGCAGCAACAATGAAGGCATGGGTCCCTGCAGCAGCTTGGGTGAACCTCACAAACACTGGCTCACAGACTCTAAGCCTGGGACTTAAGGGAAAGCTGGAAAGACCCATGAGGTTGTCATGCCTCCTCAAGGACATTTTCTACCTGCAACAAGCACTTTCTGGACACTCCCTGGGTAGAAGTCTTGCTGCCTGTCTACCCCATCCACCATCCAAGGCCAATGTGGCTGCTAGAAAGTTCCTTTTTAACCTCAGTCTAAGTTTGTTTCCCTAGAGAACCCATCACGATCGTGTTCTGTAGATCTGAAAAAAACAGGGTCTTACCCCTAAGAATGTTACCTTTCAAAGATTTGAAGAAAGATTCATGTTTCTTACTCGTTTGCACATCCACCCACGCATTCATCCATCCATCCATCCATCCACCCACCACCCACACATCCACCCACAAACCATCCATCCATCCATCCATCCATCCATCCATCCATCTACCCATCCATTCATCCATCCCTCTACCCACCCACCCACCCATCCATCTGTCTGTCTGTCCATCCATCCGTTCATTCATTAATCTACTCGCATCATCATCCTCCCACCCAATTATATACCCACTTAACCATCCATAGTCACTTATTAGCCCCCATGAACCTGTCTATCAACATATCCCCCTACCCACTACTTACTCTTCTATCCTTCCATCTATCCCCCACCCATCAACTCACTGACCCACCTACTATATTGGCAGCCACCTGCACATCTACCTACAACTCTTCCTATTCATTACCTGACCCCCTGCTCACCCACCCACCTACACAGCTGTCCTTCCTGCTATCCACACACTTCCTGGTCTTCCCATTCTTCCACGCTTCCTCTGCCCATTCATTCACTGGTCCACTCATGTAGCCTTCCAGCTACCCACAGACCCATCCCTTCTTCCTATTTCACATGCATGGACAGCTCTGAAAATCTGAATCCACTGTAGATCGTGAAAGGTGAACATCTTGGCCCCTCAGAACTTATGCTCTGAGGCAGGTACGTCCCCAATCCCATGGCAACCTAAGTGTTTCCAGAGAAGAATGCAGAGTAGCTAATGGAAATCAGGTCTCCTCCTCAGTCATTCCCAGAACCACAGTTCGTGTCAGTGGGCCCTGGCCAAAACATATCTGTAGCCAGGATATCCTTCAGCCAGAGGGAGCTGGCAGGACCGCATCTCTCAGGGTCTGAGGCAGGGTTGGGAGCTTTTCCCCACATCCTCATCCCTAGGGAATATCTGCCTAAAACTCAAAATGTGCTCTCCCAAGGTCTTTTTTTTTCCTCCACAGATTACGGGTGTTTTTCAGTATATGAAAAACCGGCTCAGATAAGTCCCTGGTGGGCTTAGTTGGGAAGTTCTTTTGGACACTTAAAATCTCAGACTCCATATGCAAGGCATGCTGGAGGTAATTGTTAAAGAGAATCAAAGGAAAGCAGATAGAGCCAGTTTCTGATTATGTATCAGCCATAGACACAGGTTACTTTACATCACACTGAGCTTCAAGAAAGATAAAAACTAGAGCATTGATCTGAGCTTCTCCCATGAGGGGTCCCACGCTGGCAAACCAGTACGGCCTTAAAGGGGCCATTCCCCAGCCTGAAACAGCCACACGCTGGGGGGGGGGGAGGGCAGCTGCAGGCTTCAAACACTTCTCTAGAGTCTGTGGGGGTCTTTGACTTCTGGCATCTACTTTTCTACTTTCTCTGGGTGCCCCAGCCTTCCAGCAAGGGGTTGTGTCAGGCCTGGGATGATGGGGAACGTCAGCCAATCACATTCTGTTTAGGGTGTGTCCCCCTGGGGCCACAGAAAACAAATAAAAGATCCAGGTGCGCTTACCCCTTCCTCTTTTGCTTCCTGCACTCCTGGATAACTGGAACCCTGGTTTTGTGAGTTCCCTTTCTTCTGTTTATTAAAGCTAAATATTTTATAGTAAGCTGGTCTGGTTAATTTTTACTACCGATCGACCACGCCCCGTCACTGGGAGGCTTGTCCAGGACCTCCAGTGTCTATAGTAGCCAGGGTATCTCATTCCCTGCCTAGGGACCAGGGGCCTTTCTTAGGTGACTTTGTGTGGCAGTAACCAGAATCCCATGGAGACCTGCCTTTTGCTGATGGCCTTCCCTAGAGACAGAAAACTGGGGTGAAAGATGACTGACCAGAGTGGGGAGAGGTCCCAGGTCCCAGGTCCCAGAACCCATGCTGTCCTAAGAGGGCAGCTGACACCTATTTTGTTGTTGTTGTTTTTCTAGACAGGGTTTCTCTGTGTAGCCCTGGTTGTCCTGGAACTCACTCTGTAGACCCTGCTGGCCTCTGCCGACTGAGCACTGGGATTAAAGGCGTGCACCACCACCACCTGGCTTGATAACCTATTGTTAATCTTATATGCCAACATGACGAGGCCACAGAATCCATCCTTGCATTGCTCTGTTTTGAAGGAATTCTTAGAGCAGATTAACGTTTAAATCATTGGGCTTTGGGCAAGCAGGTGGCCCTCCACCTTGTGAGTGGGCCTCCAACCCAACAACTGAAGGTCTTAAGAGACAAAAGCCAAGGTCTCCAAGGAAAAAGAAATCCTGCCAGCAGTCAGTCTTCCATCCTTCCTTAGAATTCCAGCTCTGTCCTGGGTCACCCGCAGGTCGGCCTATCCAGTAGACAGCACATTCATACGTTCCACAGTCATATGGCCAGTTCCGTACAAACTTTCCGTCATCCCAATCTCAGTCTCTTTCCCACTGATTGCTTTTCTCTGGAATGCTCTCTCCTACCCACAGACCCCCATGGGGGCACTACCTAGTCTAGAGTCAAGCTCCCTTTTCCTTGTCTCTGAAAGTCTCAGAGCCAGTCAACAATCAACCGAACAGTCACCAATATTAGACCTGCTCTTTGCTGAATGCTTGTCTGGTGTGGATCACGGACCTGACACGGCACATACATCCTCCCATCTGTCCTCAGAGAAATGAACGGGAGCTCTGAGATGCCAAGCAACCTGCCCAAGGTCAAATATAAGAAGACGACTCCAGCTTTGTCTGAGGTCCCCACCCGGGGCTGGGCTCTTGTCCTGGTGTTTATTGAGAAGACAAGGAAGAGAAGGCCAGTGGCATCAGGAGCAAGATGACGGGGGAACAAAGAAGGAACAGTTGCTGTGATAAACACCATGAACAAAATCAGCCTGAGGAGGAAAGGGTTTATTTGAGCTTACATTTCCAGGTAATGGTTCATCATGAGGGGAGTCAGGGCATCTCAGGTTAAGTAGGACCCTGGGAGTAGGAACTGAAGCAGAGTCCATGGAGGGGTGCTGCTTACTGGCTTGCTTCTCGTGGCTTTCTCAACCTGCTTTCTGGTAGCACCCAGGGCCACCAGCCTACAGAGGGGCACTACCCACCTGGGCTAGGCTCTCCAACATCAATCAATCACGAAAACACTCCACGGACTTGCCCACAGGCTCATCTGGTTGGGTGTTTTCTCAAATGAGGATCCCCTTTCCCAGATGATTCTAGCTTGGGTTAAGTTGACAGAAACAAAGCAAAACAAAAAACCAGGCAGCACAATTGCCAGTCAAGGCCAAAGACTGGTACCTGGTCCAGGACGGGTCCTCTATGGCCACTAGGTCCCTAGGGTGTCACAGCCTGCCCCAGAGGCATTGGCTCTGCTTCTGTTGGGAGCTTTTGTGTGTCCGTCACCTTGTCAGCCCACTCCCACAGATAGAGGCATGGAGGCGAGCAGGGAGGAAATGGAATCTAAAAAGCCATGTCAATTTGAGTGATTCCCTAGCAGCTGGCTGCCCCTCACTGCTCCGAGGAAGGCAATAAAGCCAGCGAACCAATAACAGCAAATGGCACGAGGCTTGACAGATATGGCTGTCCCCAGCAGGTGATGGCCAATTCAACCAGGGCGAGAAATGGAAGCTGGGGCAAACTGGTCCAAGAAACAAGTGACCCCATGAGACCTCTCCCCCACCTAGTGCATCTGGGCATTGGGCACCAGTTCACTCTCATGGGAGCAGGCTGGGTTAGTCAGGTGGAGGGGGCACCCATGGCACAGAGCCCTGAGTAGCTGTGGGAGGTACCGCAGGGCCTCCATGGGTGGAGAGGTGGGCATGGGCATTTAATGTATGGGTGTGGATATCAGCTACAGGGGTGAGAATCCACTGGGTATGAGTGGCCCTTCACACCAGCTTCCATGTAAACCCAGGTCCTGGCTGGAGCAAAGCTGGTCTTGTCACACTTGGGTTGAGGACAAGGCTCTTGCATTGTAGTGAATGGACAGGTGTTGGCTGTGTGGACCCCTCCGTTTCTCTGTGAGCTGGCTCACTTCACCCTATGCTCTGCCCTGCCCATCCATTCTCAAGGCAGGTACTGGGTCCTTACCAACTTCCTGATCATCTCCAAGCATAGGACAAAATGGTGACATTCAGACTAAGTTCACTTTGATGCTGCTGGAACTCAGTGCCCATCATGGGCAGGCACACGATGCTGCATCCCCAGTGCCAGCCACATAAGTATATCCAGGCAGTTAGCCAGGGATGTGACTTTGCCCTTATCTCTAATCCTTGTCTCCTCAGCAGGCTGAGGGAGAAGCAGAAAGGACCAGGGAAGGGGTGTCTATGCAGAGAAGACCCTGCCAGAGGTCAGTCTGCAGAGAGCACACCGTCTCTGTGTCTCTTTCCTCAGCTGTGCAGGCTGCTCAGGTCTGTTTGGCACCACCATCTCTTGGACTCTGAATCAACAGCCATGGTGAAGGGCTGGGGAGATGGCTCAGTTGGCAAATGCTTGCTATGCAATCATGAGACTGACCCCCACCACTGACCTAGTAAACCAAACGTGATGGTGTATGCTTGTCAACTCAGCACTGGGGATTTTCTAGCCAGGCCAACCTAGTGAGGGAGTCCTGGTCCCAGTGGGAGACTCTGTCCCAGAAAGTAAAGGGCTCTCTTCAGAGGAATGACACCCAAGGTTGACCTCTGGCTTCCGTATGCATGTACACACACACACACACACACACACACACATGCAAACAGAAAACTATGGTGATAGTGTTGGGGGGCAGTGTGTCAGGGAGCCTCAAACTCAACCATGCCTCTTAAGCACCATGGCAACACTGATGCCCTTCTGACCTCCAGGTGCCTGGGATGCCTCCCACTTAGGAGGCACTCTCAGAAGGCTGAGGTAGGCTAGCCCATGGCCCCTAGGAGAACTTCTGCCTCCAGCCTCACTTGGGGTCTTGGGAGGCTACATGCTCCTGGAGTCACTGCTCTGTGCTGAGCTCAGCGGTGTGGTTGTGACAAGCCACCAGGACATTTCAATGTCCAGGGAGGAAAGGGCACCCTCAGGAGATGCTCAGACTTGTGAGAGAATGACTCAAAACTCTCTGTGCGCTGAAGTTGGGCACACTTTCGTCTTTCTGTCTTGGAGATGAGGCTAGCCCTTCTTAGCATCTTTCCTTTTCCCTATGCAGCCTCAGGCTGGCCTCAAACTCAGCAACCCTCCTGCTTCAGTCTCCTCACTGCCAGGATGACAGGAAGGAGCCACCATGCTTGCTTTCTTTTTTTAGCTTCTCACTGATCAGTCTAGACCTCAATTTCCCCATCTCTGAAATGGGAGAAGTCCCGGCGCTTAGTCTCATGCCATGTGTTGGCAGAGGCTCCAGCCTGTGCAGGGTATCCCTGGAAACACTCAGACTTCGCAGCACTGGCAGACAACACCTACGCGGTCGGCAAAGCCATGGGAAGAAAAGCTTCCCACCTCCTCGGTTCAAAGAAGAACCAAATTAAGGTGCTAAGTTTATACATTAATTTTTTGCCACAGCCGGGAATCGAAATAGCTCTCTACAAGGTATTTTTAAAAACTGCTTCTCAGGGCTCCATTAAAAGGCTTTCTGCCTTGCCTTGGAGTCTCTGCATCTGCCAAAAATACTATGAAAATTGCTAAAACACAGCCTCTGTTGGTTCTAGAAGGTTTGCCAGCCAGCTCCAAATAATCCAAAACCTGATCACACTGGAGCCGAGACAGAAGGCATCATTTTGACTAAGACAGTGATCTGGGAGATTTGTAGAAGGGCCACTCTGGGGTTGGGATGTCAGCCCTGGGTCCCACAGGTTCTGTACCCAGTGCTGTCTGTTCTTCCTCACCCTCTCCTGACCTGAGGTACTGGTGTCTCTACTTCCTGGGCGGTGGCCCCCACAGCTTTGCCCATGACTTTCTACTTCCTTTTGCAGGTCCGGATTTGTTCAGCTAACTCCAGGTCCACAGAGCCCCTCATCCACCCAATGTGCTACCCAGATGTCCAGCACGCACCTTGCTCCCAATATGGCTTAGAGGGCCTGTGCTGCCCCTAACCCAGTTCCCCGCTTTCCTTTCTTCTGAGCACACAGCCTTACCATTGGGCACTCCAGATTCCTCTCTCTCTACAACAAACCTGCCAGCCTCTCCACCTAGAATCACCCAGCCCTGTCCTTTTCCCTCTGCTTCTCCCATATCCTCTTGAGACCCTGTAGGGACTTCCAGCTGTGTCACAGGCTGTCACTTGCTCATCTCTTTCTGAAATGTCCAGTTTTTTCATAGCAAGAGAGAACTTTAAAAGCACATTTATCAAATCCCAACAATGCTATGCTTAGGATATCTAAATAAAACCCAGTCTCTCTACCCTGTCCCTGGGCATGGGGCTCCCTCAGGTTCCCATGGGTTCCCCTCAGAAGCCTTCTTGTCCTTTCCTACCTTGCTTACCAGCTCCAGTCACCTGCTCGCTCTCTCTCTTTCCTCTCTCTCTCTCTCTCTCTCTCTCTCTCTCTCTCTCTCTCTCTCTCTCTCTCTCGTCTTCTAGCTTCAGTACCTTTGAACTGGCTGGACCCTCTGTTTGGAGCATTCTTCCCTAGGTTCCTACAGGGTGTTTCTATGTCATTCAGTCATAGTCCAGATGGCACCTCCTTGAAGAGCACAGGCCCCACAAGCTGATGACTTTTCTGTCTGTACACATGCATCCTTTCCACTAGATGGCCTGCTGCAAGAGGGAGCCGGGACCTCAGGACTCGGACTGCAGAGGTCTGGAATTGCATCCATCCAATGCATGCTCTTCAGTCTGCAGGCCTCTCTGACTAAGAACCTGTCCCAGATCAACACGTGTTCACGCGAGCACTTGGAACTGCTGGTTTCTCACTTGCTCCATTCTGACAGTGGAGCTAGGGCTCTCGCTGAGCCACCTCTCATTGTACTCAGACCTTGGTGAGAAGTCACCAGCCCAGTGTGGGGGTAGCAGCAGGTACCTCCAAAGGCCTGCTGGGCAGCACAGCCTAAAGAGCTTCAGACCAAAGGCAGCGCCAGCCCTCCTCTGCTGCTTACACACTGCATGGCTTGGATACATCCTCTAACTTCCAAGCACCAGCTGCCCCTCTGCACAGCACCTGATCCTGCACAGTGACTGGGGCTCTTACGGTGTCATTGATGAAAGAGACAAGTGCTTGGGGCAAGAATTACAGGACGTCCTTAATTCCAATGAAAAGGCCCTACGAGATCCTATAAGACCTCAGGAGGACACTATGGACCCTACATTCACTGCACAGAGAAGTCGGCATCCAGTCTGATTTAAAAAAGAAAAAAACAACACAAAACAAAACATGAGCCGGGCGGTGGTGGCGCACGCCTTTAATCCCAGAACTCGGGAGGCAGAGGCAGGCAGATCTCTGTGAGTTCGAGGCCAGCCTGGTCTACAAGAGCTAGTTCCAGGACAGGCTCTAAAAAAGCTGCAGAGAAACCCTGTCTCGAAAAACCAAAAAAAAAAAAAAAAAAAAAACAAAACAAAACAAAACATGAAACACTACCTGAACACAGAGCACCTGGTCCTATGTAGGCAGGGTACACACAGGAGGCATAGCCTATTCTACCAGGATGCTCATCAAAACTGTGCCTGGAATTGGCAACCACAGTAGCCCATCCCACCAGGATGCTGGCCATGCCTTGTGCCTGGACCTGGCACTTACACTTTCCCTCAGTTACTATATGACACTTTCTGGTTATGAGGTGGTGAATGTCCCCAGCCTGGGAACTTGCCATAAGGCTGGCACATAGCTAACAAGATGCAATCGGACAGAAACAAGGACTGGAGCTATCCTATGATCTAGGATGAAGGATAATGGAGGAGAATGATGGTGATGGGCATGCTTAAGGCATGGACTCTGGGGAAGGCTGCTGAGCTGAGACCTAAGTCATGTGGCAACTACAGCCACATAGGTTGGGAGGGCTTCACAGGCAGAGGAATGGGCCAAGGTGAAAACTGAGGACTGCACTTGATCTCTGGGGGACAGCAAAGAGAGTGAGGTCTCACTGTGGACTAAGGGCAGAGCCATATAGACTGACTTCTTGGTGGAAGCCAGATGAGGCAGGACATGTTTAGCCCTGAGAGCAGAAGACATGGGTAGATTCTATTGACCACAGGCTTCGGACACGAGGGTCTCCCACCTATCATCGGGAACCTTCGCTTGTGATCTGATTTGCTCAAACAATGAAGAACTGATTATAAGTTTTAATTGTTTCTGGAAACTTTGAGGCCTTGGAGCAGAGTGAAAAGGCCTCTGTTAAATGGTTTACAATAACGGCCTGTTAACAAATTCCAGAGCCAATTTATCCAAGAACTTGTTAAAATTCCCTCTGTGCAGCCACCAAAGGAATGTGCTTTTGAAGTCATTTACTTACCAATAAATTACAATGCTCTGGAATCATTAGTAGCAAAGTAAATTGTTTTAATTGATCTGAACTTCGTTACGACCCAGGGACTCCGCTTCTGCGCAAATGCACTTTCAGAGGGTCTAAAATAACAAATTAATCTCTCTTGAATCCTGTCATCTTTAGGTCTATCCTTTCCCCGGGAGACCAGGAAAGGGAAGCAGATCAATGGTGGTAATAGATATCACTGCATGGCCTGGGATCTGCACAGAAGTGCGGCCATGGGGGTGCGGGGAGGTCTAGGTCCAGCTAGTCTTTGTGTGGTGAGATGGTGGGGGAGGGGCCGAGCTTTAGAGCCATCCGGTGTTTGCATCCCTCTGTCCCACCGTGTTGTCGCAGGCTGTATAATTGTTCACCCACAGGTTTGTGTTTACTGCGGCTTCTGCAGGTGCTGTTTGCATGGCAATAAAAACATGAGCTAATTTAAAAGTGAACAGATCGGTGTGTGGCTTAACAATGGGGACATTTTGAAAATGTGTGTCAGGTGACTTGAAATTTTATTTATTTGTGTTTTCTTTTTCTGTGTCTTTTTTATTAAATTTATTTTTTTAAAATATAATCTTTTCTCATTTTACATACCTATCCCAGTTCCCACTCCCTCCCCTCCTCCTGCTCTCCCCTACCCCAGACCTCCATCCACTCCTCAGAGAAGATAAGGTTTTCCAAGGGAAGTCAACAAAGTCTGACACATCACTTTGAGGCAGGACCGAGGCCTTCCCCCCCATATCCAGGCTGAGTGAGGTATCCCTCCAAAAAGAATGAGTTCCAAAATGCCAGTTCAAACACTAGAGATAAATTCTAGTCCCACTGCCAGTGGCCCTACAGGCTGTCCAAGCCACACAACTGTCACCCACATTCAATGTGCCTAGCTTGATCCTTCACGGGTTCCCTTGCTGTTAGTCCAGGGTCAGTGTGCTCCCACTAGCTGGGGCCGTCTGTTTCTCTGGTTTTCCCCATCGTGGCTCCTCCTTCTCTGGGACTGGTCTCTGGAAGCTTGGCCCGGTGCTTAGCTGTGGATCTCTGCACACTGCCCATCATGGCTGGGAAACCATCATCGTGGCAGGAGCACGAGGTAGCTGGCCGTATCGTGTCCACAGTTGGGGGGCAAAGATTTTCATCCTGCTTCACCCTGTTTACGAAGTCCTGGACCCAACTCCTGAATCCAGGGTGGGCCTTTCCACTTCTGTTTGCCTAATCTAGAGAACCCCCACAGGCGACCCGGGGACTTGTTTCCTAGGTGATTCTAGATCCTATCACACTGATGACATTAACCACCATAGTGTGGAACCTTTAGGAAGCGACACATCCTTTGAGCACCCTGTCCCTGTCAGCCCTGATGAAAGGCATGCCCCAGCCCCAGCAGTGCAAGGATAGGCTGTCTGTCCCCTCTGGGAAGGGTAGGGCTCCTTCCCCTCCCCCGGCCAAGTCCTAATCTCCCAAGGAGGAGGAATCAAATGTTAATGGGAAATACTTAGCATGGGAAGGGAGTCTATTTCTCCTTAACTGTCTCTGGCTGCACAGGATTCCGAGGAGCTATTGAAGGTAAATTGCTTGGTTTTCAATTTTAAGCTGCACTTATCTGAGCTCGATCAGTCTTCCCTGATCGTGGCAGGAAATAATAAGTGCCCGGAACGGGGTTGCCCTGATGCTCAATAACATGGCGATTGTATCCCCATTTCATTACGGAAGACAGACAGTGCTGGATGCAAGTTTATTGATATGATAAATTGTCCCTCACATCTTTATAGGTGAAACTCCTGCCTGGAGGCTGTGGCAGGGGCTGGTACCCACTGGAAGGAGCTGTGTGATTGGTATCCATCTGGATGAACCTGCTAGGGGATGAAGTGGGATTTCCCTGCTAGTGAGGGCACTGCATGGGTCACTGTGGCCAGAGAACCTTCAGTTTTTCTCATTTGGAGCTAGGGGCCAGCATGCCATGCAGGGTTTGAGAGCCCAAGGTCTGGAATCTACTGGATTTATACTGCATGCACCTACCTCTTTAATGTGTTTTCCTGAAATCTAGAGACAGTACAGGAAGCAGCGAGGCAGAGCCAGCTAGTGTCCCACGGTTATGTTGCCTACCGCCCTCTGAGCCACTGGGGGCAACTCCCATCAGGCAGTAGGCCAGAGACTTCTAGTTGCAGAGAGGCCTATGGGCTCCCAGATGTGCTAGCCACGGGTTTCAGAGGGCACTGAGGCCTGGGGTGGGCCTAGGGCGGGTCCCTCCAGGCTACAGGGGCCTTGTCCTTGGGTTACAGTTTCGCCTGTATGAGAGAAAAAGAGGCAGAACCCCAGAAGGCCAGGCTTGTGCTGTTCTGGGAGATCTGAGCCCCAAGGCAGGGTTGATGGCCATTGGCAGGCAGCCTAGTACTCCTCTGCAGGGTAGAAATTGCCACGAGGTCTGCGTGAATGAGTGGACATCAGAGACAGAGCTCAGCAGGACATCAGGATCTGTTGCTCAGTGTAGAAGCCGCCACTGTGCATGCAGGCTTATGGAGGAGGTTGGGGCAGAACCTCTGTGCTCGCTTCCTGGACAACCATTGCTAGTCTCTCAGACAGGGGTCTCCCATTCCCAGGGATGCCTTTCCTAGGAGTGGGTGCTCCAGTCACTGCCCTCTTGGGATCCCCACCCAGTGGCTCTGAGGCGGCTGGACATGATTGAGGTTTTGCAGAATTGAAGTTTACAGAATCCCCGAGGCCTCAACCCACCCCAGGTACTCATCTTAAACCCTCACACGAAGACAAATGGGTGGGACAGGATCTCCCCCCTCAGCCACGTAAACACGGAACAGCAGTGAGTCTGCAACATTAGGTCTGACATGGGAGCCGTGAGGCATTACTCACCCAGATAAGTTTAATGCATAATTTAGAAACATCATCAAAATGGGAAGAAAGGGAAGAGGGCCCTAAATGACTTGGAAAGAGCTGGGGCGCTTAGCTCGTCAGAAGAAGAGAGCTAGGGGTAGGCTGCGGACGAGCGGTGGACACACACCCCACACTTGCTGTAATTGGATTGAGACGGATCCCTGAGCAGAGCACCTAGGGAGGACAGATGCACCCTTTCCGAAAGCAGGAAGCAGAGCTCTGCCGGAGCTAGCATCCAGGCATGACGTACAGCATGCTCAACCCGGGCAGGCTCCTCATTCTCTCCGGGAAATGTGGGCTATGCCTTCCCTGGTGTCCTTCAGCCACCCTTGACCCGGGGGCTGCTTCCTTTGCATCTGTCCTAGGTAGATATGGGTGTACAGACAGTCAGAGTGATGGGGACAGGGACACTCGGGCATTTATGTCCCTTTCCTCCTGTAGAGCTAGTAGTGGGTGCAGGTAGCATAGAAAGGTCGCATGGTCCTCCCAAGGATACCATTGGTAATTGCTGAGCTAAGGTTTTCCTTCTCTTCATGATGCTTCCCTGGGGAGAAACATCCCAGGGACAGGGATATCTCAGATTCTTAACCTGATATATCAAAGACACTTCTGATCAACAAGGCCCCCAGGGTACTGTGTTTCTCTTCATAAAAGGAGTCCCGCTACAGGCAGGCAAGGTGACTTGGGAAAACTCAGTTCCATGAGCCAGGGAACCCAGCACAGCACTGAGCCATTTGAGCCCTTGGTATCTTTCTGTCATATCTTTGAGACACTGATGTCACTGCCTATATCAGACAGTGAGAGTGATCAGGTCTCCTCAGTCAAGCTGGGCTGGCCCTGCTGGGACCCATCATTTTGCTAGGTGGCTCTTCTTTGTCCAGGCGCCATGTTCAGTGAGGTGGGAAGGAGGCTGTGCAGGTAGAAGAGACAGTGTCCCGTGGTTATGCTGCCTACAGACCTCCTGGCCGCTGGGGGGATTTCCTATCAGGCTTTTGTTTTTCATGGGTGCTGGGAGGGGAATGAGGCCTGGGGTGTGTGCTGCCAGGTCATGGGGGAGGCCTGGTTTGCTGGTCCTAAGATTCAAATGGTCATTTTGGTCCTGGGCGTGATGTTAGCTGACAAGGTTTGAAAGCTCCAAGACATGGACTATGCCCCATGGTTGGGTCTTTGGAGTCTAAACAAGACTTCTTCCCCAAGGGGAAGGACTCAGGCATGTGAGACAGGGATGGTGCCCTAATTTCTTGGGGTTGTTGACAGCACATGCCATCCTCTTGCCTGTTTTAATACACCCGCTGATGTCCATGGCTTCCCCTAAGATGTTTCTATGGTACGGCGGTGTCCACGCTCAGCAGGCCCGGGTTAGCAGAGAAGGTTCCTTTCTCATGCTGCCAAACACTTGATCCCTATTTCGGCCCCCTTTCCCTGGGCCCACTGACCCTTGGAATCTTACCTTCCTGAGAACTGCCCTGTTGGGGCGTCTTCCAAACCCTTCAAGGTTTCTGCCCATGTTGTAATACTGTGGAGCTGTGGGGTGCCGATCTGGGGTGCTGTGGGGGTGCCACTGCTGACGGAAGCTCAGCTCCATGCTCAGCCAGATGAGGATGAACTGAACAAGGGTCCTGAGCCAGGGATCTTGGGATGATGAGGGACCAATGAGTGATGAGTGCTGGGTGGTGCCTCCCAGCGTCTCAGAGTCTCCATTCTCTTGTGACCTGAGTCACCCTGAGTTCTGACTTCTCCTCTGTTGTCCTTCACGGCCATCTGCTTTTGCTCTCCTCTAGCAGGCTGTGTGCCTTCCACATTCATGTCCTCCTTCCTACTTTCCCCACAATTCATGTCCAGGTCAGGCACATTTACACCTTGTCCTTCTGAGCATCCCTTGCAAATGTGCTGCTCTTCTGGAGGTTTCTTGCCCACCACACTCGCCTCAGCCCCAGGGCCTTTGCATGTTCATCTTTGAGCCCAGATCAGCATTCCCTAGATAATGTCATGGTCCAGTCCCTCACGCCACTCAGGCGTCTTCTTGACTGTCCTCTCAGCGCAGAGAGGCCCTTTGGTGGCCACTCTGCCTAAACCCCCTATTCTCCCTTCCTTGCCTCTGCTTTGTTATCGTTACGGCATTTATCAAGATCTGAAATTATATTACAGGCTCACAACCCAATTCCAAAATCCATAAAGCTCTGAAAACCAAAAGCTTGTTCATAACTCATTTGATGGCAAAACGTGACCTGAACGGATGTGAGGCTATTTATAGCCCAGGTTCATCCCTCTTCATGTGAATATTCATACATTTTGCTGTAGAAATATTAATGCGTTTGATTACGGGGTGCTGCTCCGCGCCCCGCTGGGGAAATTATATAATATATGGTCTGGGAGCTGTATTAAGTCGCTGAATGATCCCGCTGGGCTTCTAGTTCTCAACATCTCTGGTCTCGTGGGCCAGATGGCTCTGCTGTGGGGTCTGTTCTTGCTTTGGCAGACCCTCTGGCCTCCAGCCCAAGATGCCAGCAGCATCTTTTCCTCAGGCTGACATGGGATAATGTCTGCAGATACCAACAGGCCCCCAGTTGAGGTCCACTGGCCTGAGCCCATCTGGCTCAAGGGTTTTCGAAAGAGAGACCTGGCCAAGTCTGGTTTTGGTTTCCATTCCAAGCACGTGGCTGACCAGAGTCACAGCTTCTGTTAGTGCTGCTCCCTGCTGCGTCCCCAGCACTTGGTGGTATCCATCACAGATCCCCTGCTCGGTTGTTTCAAGGTCTTGCTCCTTGGACCAAGTCTTGTGTCAGGCTCCCTAAGTACCCTTCCTGGCTGTACCCCAGGAACTTTGCTCTCTGCTAGTTTTGTGAAAATCCTGCTAAGGCAGCTCAGCTATCCTTGGTGGCCAACCACCCTGTCTCCTGTCATCTGCTTTCTACCCCCACTCACTTTCTACCAGCTCTGATTATTGCTGCCTCTGGTGGTGGTGGCAAATCCCACGGGTCCTAGTTGGAATCAGAATGGAACCCAGTCCTTCCCGCTCTCCCAAGAGTTTCTCAGTGTGGCTCCAGTGCCTGCCATTTCTCTCCCTCCCTCACCATCTTGAGCAGTTTTTTTCTAGCTGCACATCTCTGATGCCTAGAAAAAATGGAGGATTTCACCCTTCCAGCAGTGGCCCCTCATCATGAGGGCTTATGAGAATGTCCTCAGAGGCCACACCTAGCAGATCTTCCTGAGCCAGCCTGGATGGATCACCTTTCTGGAAGCAATCACCCCTCAAAGGGCTTGAGGCCCCAGAGACAACCCAGGTCCCATATCCTGTGACTGATCCCATAGCTGCATGGCTGACCTTGGATAGTAAGCTTGAGAGTGGGAACACTGGCCTGCGTCCTTCTCTCGGGAGACGGCTCATTATAAATAGCTAGATGCTTATCCCAGAGTGCGCCATCCCTGAACCTTCTGGTGAACTCCCCGACCTCAGGAGCAAACCCAGGAACTCAGAGGACAGGCACCCACAGGTGAAGGGGAGGCAATGAGCCAGGAGCTGGGGAACTGGAAGATTTTATCCTGTTTACAGCAGGGAGCTGGGTCTCTGACCACTGACAGTGCAGGCTCTGCTTGCTTCCTTCTAGAAGGGGAGACTGTGGGAGTTGGATGAGCAATGTCTCTAGAGACTCACACATCTCAATAACGGGTCCCCAGATGGCGGCACTGTTTGGAAAGTTATAGGAACCTTAAGGGGAGGAGTCTCTCTCTCCTTCCAGTTCATTCTCTCTGGGTCCTGCCTGGGACTGCCATTATAGCTGATACCTCCTTTGCCGATATGGACTCACCATCTGGAAGGTAAACCTTCTTCCAGAAGAGGCTTTTTCTGCGGGTGTCGGTGCTTCATCACATAGCAACCGAAAAATAAAAATAACTAATATCGGGAGCCCTATGTCTCTCGGAAGCCTAGTTCTGTGGAGCACAGTTCAGAAGACATTCCCTTCCTTAGCCCCACTGGATGACTTCGGCCGGCTGTCAAGAGCTCAGAGCACCAACCACACTCCGTTTCATACCCCATGGTTCTTCCTTTGTGCTCAGGCTTCTTGCTGTTACACCCACAGTTTGGCACCTGTCAATTCCCACACAGTTCCGTTCTGCTTTTCCCCACGTTGGACAAGTATGTCAAAGAGGGGGTGACTGCACAGGAGGCCAGCTCTACCACTGAAGCCAAGCTGGGCAGCTCTCTCCACCAAGGGTGAGCTGTTCTCTCTGGTCTCCTGTCCTTCACAGCCAGTTGCCTTGGCAGAGGTCACTAAGGGGTATACTCCATACCAATGCTACCTGGGGATCTAGGGTTTTGTTGGGTGACTCTGGACATAGAGAGGGTAGAGACCCAGAAAGTTCTGGAGTATATAGCTGTGGTATCCACAGCAGAAGTGTCCATTTCTTCGTCATTCTCCAATACCCCAGCTCCTGGAAACACAGTCACTCCAAGGGCTGTGCGACTTTTCCTGACTTTCTTTGCCTCAGGTAGGCCATATGCCTGAACATTGGCCAATGGGATGTGCATGTTCTCAGAACTGTCTTTATAGAGAGGGCTGTGCCTCTGTCTTTCCTGGCAGCCGGGATGCGTCTCTGACAGCTGGCATGAGAACAGCCATATTGGACCACAAGCAGCTGAAGCAGATGGTGAGAAGACTGGGAGAGCCTGGGTCCCTGAGACATTGTGGGCGGCACCCAGCCAGCCCTTGACCAGCTCTGATGCAGAGACAAACATAGATCTTTAATCGTGGAATTTTATTATTTGTGTTTAGATTCTTTTTCCTATTGACAAGCAGTTGCAACTTATGAGAAGTTAGAGCCCAGGCAGATCTTGCCAAAGATAATTCCAGAAAGTTCTTTTATGGCCACAGAACAGTGTGCTGGGCAGAGCTGAGTGAAGGTTGGGCAGTAAGGTCCTGAGCGTAGAAGCAGAAGGCCCGAAGAAAGCAGGCAGGCTCTGCCGAGAGACAGACGGAATGCTTAGGAGACAATTGCCCTTCCTTCTTGGAGCAGCTGCCGCTGTGTGCCCTCATTTATGGTAACTACCAATTCCTACCAAGGGAGGACCCTATTCCCCTGGAGGCTGACTTTTGGGGCAGATTCCAGCTGCTGGGGAGACAGAACCAGTATCTCTTGTTATTGGTGACATCAAAGTTACAGAAGCAACAATGGAGTTTCCCAGGAACAAGCATCTCCAGAAAATGCCCACTCAACTGGGATGAGGATGTGAAGAGGCACCAGCCAGCACTAAACTGCCACGCCCTCTGGTGTGGCTTTATTTAACTCAGTAATCACTTTGTGAGAAATGGGAAGGCCTCCTGTCCTCCTGTGACAGGTCAGGAAACCAAGGCATGATTCCCAACAGGGCTCTTGGCCTGTTGTCCCTGGGTGGAGACAGAAGCAAAAGCTGAACCATGTCAACCAAGAGGTTGTGATCTTGGAATCTAGGACCACAGAGGGCAAGAGGATGATACAGGCTTCTGCTGATGGAGTTCCAGTGGCAGGGAGCAGGGGACAGACATCTAGAACCCATCCATTCCCTTTCTGGTTGGAGGCTTGTCTCTACCACAATGCTCACAACCAGTGCATTGCATAGAACCCACCCATAACTGGCTGAGCCCAGAAGCAGACTGCCATGCCTGCAACTCCTCGAGGTCCCTGCTGGCCAGCTTTTCCTCCCTACTTCTGCTGCCCAGCCCGACCATTGTTTCTGTACTTTCTCCAAATTAAAAACCCATCGCTGCCCATTCCTAGGTAAAAAGAGTTAATTTTTGATTCGAATGTGTGGGAGGGTATCCCCAGGGAACGGAGTAATGAAGCCGCCAGTGCTCGTTGCAAAACAAATAGATAAATCAATGTTTCAATTTTCTCCATGTGCGAGAATGGCCACCGTTGCTTAGCAATTGGAAGAACATGACTGCCGGCCCTTCCGTAGTAAATGCACCAAAGTTGCTGGGGTCTTGAGCCATCCTGGAACAACAGCTTAACAAGCACCATGGATGAACACCCTCAGGGAGCCCAGGAAGGAGGCTGGAGACTCCCCAGAATCTGGCCTTTTGGCTTTACAGAGCCCATGGGGGAGGGGGGAAGGTGGAGGCCCTGGGCACATGGGAGCCCTGAGAGTACCAGCAGTGGGTGAGGTTTTCCAGTCAGGTGAGATCATTTGTAAGCCCTGGGCTACACAGTATGATGGAGGAAGAGGGGACCTACTGTGCCGGGATCGAGGTCACCTGACCCTGCCAGCTGCTTCTCTCTGCAGACTTGCAGGCAGCCAAGCTGTGAACTGCTGAGCACAGGCCTGGTTCTGCTTTCCCCCTTGGACTCCCCTGGCTGCCTAGCACCTTCAGCTCTGGGTCATTAACATTGTGTCTTGCTTTGTCTTGATTTCTAAGTAGCCTCTTGGAGCCTGTGGTTATCTTTATGTAAAGATAAGGTGACTTTCTCACAGTCACATGATGAGGACATGTCTCCCCCATTTTTGAGGGCCTCTCTGTGGCTGAGACCGTGAGAGGCAAAGTGTTGGCAGAGGTTGCTAGGAGATAAATACCCCTTCCAAAAGTAAAAAGACGCCCAACATCACCTTGGGTCATCAGTCTGACCTGGAGACCATGGTGCTTGGGGCAGGTCAGTTCCTCAGACTGAAGTGCCCGAGGCTTAGGTGACCTCATGATGGGTGACTGGGATTACCAGATGCCAGGGCAGGAGAAAAACCAGAAGCTGCCATAAACCACTTCACAGTCTGCCTCTTCTACGTAGATCAGGATGTCCCCGAACTCACAGAGCTCCACTGGACTCTGATTGCTCAGTGCCACATGTCTGGCTTGGTCATCCTATTTCTGCCCATGTTCCCACATCACCCCAGAATCATCTGAGTTCCATCAGATGCCCTATTTGGCCACTTTGGCCCATCTGGTGCATCTGCCACTTGTTCGTGGGTAGCCTGCCAGCTACCTGGCCCCTGGAGGAAGGACCATGAATGTTAGTGTCCCTGTTGTCACGATACCTCATGCCTGAAGCAGAGTCTGCCCCACCATCATCTTAGCTGACATCCTGCCCTTCTCCAGGCTCACTACACCGGAGACCCCTGCCTCAGTCTCCCATCTTCCCAGTGCTTTTCATTCCTCCTCCCTCACTAACCATAGTCCCTCGTCCTGGCGGGTGGTGGGGGGCTCTTCTCCTTGTGGGCAGATATGTGTGTCAACTGCTTTCTGGTGAATCTCAGCATTATGGGGATAGTGAGGGATCATGGGAAACTCCTCCAGAGCCATGGGAAACTTCACCAGGGCCATGGGAAATGCTGCCACCAGGTTTATTTTCTCCCAGGATGCCTCACTCATATAACTGCAATGAAGCTTTTGTGGACCAGCAAAAACTAGCAGCTTGAAACTGCTTTGGATACAATGTGTCAGAACAAAAGCTGGAGGACTATCACCCAAACTGGCTGCTGGTTGCTTTATCAATAATGCTTTATTGGCACAGAGCCAGCCCATTCACCCAGCGACTGTCTCTGGGAGCTTTCCAGCCACAGTGGCAGAATTGGGTGTTTATGATAAAGACCACAAGGCAGAAAGTGTTCTCTGTCCCTTTAAGGAAAATATGGCGACTTTGGCTTTAGACCAAGGTCTTGGAAGAGCATTTTAAAGACACATAGGGTGGAAATAGAAGGCCGGCCCAATTATACCATAGGAGCCTTGGTAATGAGAAAGGTAATTTGATGAAAAGTCTATGGTCCACACAAGTTCCCAAGCTTGAGCCTTGAGGGGGCATCCTTCCGTGAGCAGAGGAGTCTCTGCAGAGGCCCCGGTGGGGGTGGGGGAATGGTACCTAAGACCTTCTGCAAGCCCTGTCTTGTCATAGCCGACCAGGAGAGGCGCCATGGTCTGTATCAATCACCAAAAGCAAAGATGAAATTGCGAGATTGCCTGGTAGACCCAAGGAGCTCTCAGGGCAAGTTCAGATTTTCCTCCAAGGCAGAGGACCCTCAATAAACACAGCGGGGACACTTCTGATGCCTTAGCCATGTGTGTGGCTCCACACACATTCACAGACGGCCTTCAGAGGCTATGGTCCCGGACAGGGAGAGGAGAGATGGCTGTGAGGATGTTCCCAGCAAGCCTCTCACCACACAGCATTGTTCTGGGGCCACTGTGTATCAGTTCCATCACCTCCACCTTTTATTAGTACCTCCAGAGAAGTGAGACACCCTCCACAGCAAGCCCCTCCCCCGCTGCAGTGGCAGGTGACACCCCTCCCTCCACCTGTCCCCACTCTGGTGGATCCTGCATACCTCTGCTAATCTGTGAAATGTGACTGTCAGGACAGTCATGCCCCTTGCTGCAGGCCCATTTTGAGTTTTGTGAGAACCCACGTCCTGTTCAACAGTGTCTTGTGGAAGGCATGAGGCCTCTTTAGGCCTTCTAAACATGGCATGAACCTCAACATGAACTCTTCAACCTCCCAAAGCCATCATGTTGGGGAGCTAGAATTTCAACACACAGGTTTGGGGGAGGGCAGTATAAACATGTAGTCCATGACAACAAGACACTTCATATTCCCCTGTGCCCAAGGCTGAGCCTCTCTGCAGTCAGGGCCACCCCTTGAACCCAATCACCTGGTCATTTGCTAAATAAAGTCCCTAGAAAGGCAGGGAGTGAAAAAGATCCACACCGGTCATAGGTATGAACACTAGAAATTAATAATAAGTATGCCCCCCCCATCTACACCAATGACAGGCATTACTAATTGAGCACAGATTTTCTTCCCTTTGAGACAGAACTTAGATTCTCCCCCCCCCCATCAAGGCATAAAAAGATGAAATTTTATGCCAAGGGTTCTCTAGGATGGAAACAGAGGACTTGAGAGGTCAGATGACTGGCCAAAAGTGTGTTGTGACTTAAGGCAGACCTGGGCTTAGGTCTTCTGTATCGCTTCTCCTGGCCCAGAGCTTTACAAACCATAGGCATACGTATGGAATCTAAACCCATGTTCTAGAAATTAGCTCCTGTGTCAAGCACTCATGGAGAACAGAGATCTGTAAGGAGCTGGTATTTCCAGGATAAGGTCAAGTCCACTTTCCTGCCTGCACTCTGGGTGGCTGTGATTTAAATACATGGAGAGCAGAAGGCAGCCGTCCAGAGAAGCAGAGGTGGGCCAGGGTAGGGCGGAGGGAGGAACAAAGGGTGGGGCAGAGCCTAGGCTCCTGTTGCAGGCCACTATGGGCTTGACTCCAACTTGCAGGATCATGAGACTTAACAAAGACTCATCCTGAGGATGCGAGACAAGCAATGGGAATTGGCCATGACCAGTGCATGCTGCTTAGCATGAGAAACCTGCATGCTCCTTGCTGCTTTCTGAGGCAGCAGTGCGGGTCCATTTCGGGGTGAGAACAAGGGCAGAGAGGAGCAGATCTTGCTGAGGATGAGGCAGGGGACATGCACAGAGCAGTGGTCTGGAGCTAAGGCATGGCTGCCATTGGGTCATAGCTGCGAATGGGATCCCAGCACCGGGGTGGGCTGGAGAGAGGCTCAGAGAAGCTGAGCCTGGAAGATCTGGGGTTTGTGAGTGGTAATTATCCAGTGGTCTGGTGAGAGCTGGGGGTCCACAACTCTCACCCTGTCTCAGCCATCTGACCCCTGACCTCTTTCCATCTAAACACTGGAAGCCTTTGCTCAAGGCAGAGAGGGCTGAAGGCTGGGAAAGAGGTGGAGAGGCTCAGAGAAGGACAGAGCCAAGGGAGCAGGATAAACAGATGTTCCCCTCCGGAAAATGACCCCGCTGATTCCATAGTTAAAAACAGCAGTACATTGACTGTGGGCTGTGCCCACAGCATCAGTTGTCTGAGCTCCACTGGCAAAAGGACCTGCCTGAGTCAGCCACTGGGGTAATTTTTTTTTTCCATTCAGTAGCTAGGAAGTGTCCCCTGCACATCCTGGGATGACTAACCTAACCTCACAGTTCATCATTTGTATGTTGGGATGCTTAACCCCAGGGCAGTGGGAAAGGGCCACCTTCCCCTATTGGTCCCTCTGAGACACTGTCAGGTCTTTGTCTAGCTTTGCAGGACCATCTGGATGCTCATAGACCATGGCTGAGCTCTGCACATGGCGCAGGCCTCCACACCTGGCTATCCCTGTTGCTGTCCCTCAGAGGATACTGCTGGGCACCTAGGTCTTTTGTCTTCTTGGTGGTGATCAGACCAAGCTGCCTCCCTGAGTAGTGACTTGGGCTTCCTCTGTGGACCTGATTGAGGGGTTGGGGGTGTGCAGGGTGTTCTTCTAGGAAGACACTGAACCCACATGGTTTCCTATTGGGCCATTAGTCCCTTCCGGGCATATGTTCCCTTCACCCCCCAGCCTCAGGTCTATCATGTAACAGGGATACAGGGGTTGCCTCTGGGAGGTAAATTGAGTATACTAGGTTCCCCCCAAAGTGTGCATGTACATGGAACCTCAGAATGTGTCTGGAAATGGCCTTCCCAAGTAGGCAGTCAAGATGATGGGCACCTCAGAATGCCATCATTACTGTCATCACCGTCATCATCACCATTGTTACCATCACCACCATCATGATAGTGTCAGTCAGTCCCTGGATAGCGAGAGCTAGCTATCTGTTGATAGACAGCCCTGTTTTCTGTGTCCTCTTGTGGTACAAGAGGTGAGGGGTCTACTGGTCTGACATCCAATGGAGGGCATCCTTGATGGGAGAAGAACAGAGACACAGGAGGCCTTGTGAAGATGAGGCAGAAGGGAGAGTAATATCTCTTTGAGCCTGGGAATGTCAAAAAAAAAAAAAAAACACCCAGCGTCACGAGAGCTGGATTTAGGCCTGGAGAGCTTCTCTCTCAGAGCCCAGGAATGGCTCTGACCAGCCTGCACCTCAATTTTGGATGAGTTCCCGAGAATTGTGGGGCAGCTGGGATTGTGGTTTCAATCCACCAAGTCTATGGTCATGTGTTAGGGCAGCAGGGGACCAAAGCTCCCTTCGTAGAGGTGGCTCAAAGGCTGTGTCAGGATGACAAAGAAGTAGCTTTGACCCCTGGAGCCGAAGGCACCCTTGCGCTTGGAGTCAGAACCTCCACGTTCTGAGTTCACCTTCTGAGGCCTCAGCTCCTGAGTCTAAAATGGAAACCACCATACAAGCTCACAGGAGGTCTGGCAAGCTCTCTAAATACCATCTCAGGCCCACTTGCTAGGGCAATGGCTGTGGCATGGAAGGAGTGGTGCCAAGGCGAAGGGGATGACTTTCTGTTCCTTGTTACTCAGTGTACCCACCTGGTCCTGGAAGATGCCAGATAGAGGAACCTGAGGCCTGTCCAGGTAGACCTCTCAAAGCCAGAGCCACAAATGTGACTTCAGATGAAGGCATTGCTTCCTTGGAGAATGTGAACAGAGAAAGCTGATGCAAAGTCTAGGGCCAACGCCTTGCTCTCTGCTCTGCTGTGGCCGGTGGAGGAAAGGAAACACGCCAAGGAGGGAGCAGCCTGCAGACAGCTTGAGCACAGACTGGTTTCCCTGCACACTGGGCCCTCAGCCAGCCCACGGCGTTCCCCTTTGTTGCCTGCTTCTCCTCTGTCCTTAGCAGCCTTCTTTCCTGCAATGGCCTGGATGCCTGTGCCCTTGCCAACACTAGAAGCTTCTAATTCTAGCCTCAGAGTAACAGCATCAGGCAGGCCTCTGTGGGGTGGTTAGGCTAGGGAGCAGAGCCCTTTAAACGAATCCCAAAAGACCCCTCACCTCGTACAATATGAGAGTGTAGGCGAATCCATGATAGCCTTTTTAAAGGGGTATCAATGATTTATTAGGATACACTTATGGACACACAACAAGGTTAATAGCTACGGTGGTCTTTCATTCTGTCCGGGAGTGAATGGAACCAGTAGTCTGATCTCTGACCACCACACAAGAGAGCAAGTGACTGCCTCCCTCTTTCTTTCAAGAGGTCATGTCAGCAGACAAGAAACACTGCCTCTATTAGACCAGGAGAGCCCATGGGCGGAGTGACTGCCTAGTATGCACAGAAAACAGGGCTGTCTGTGAACAGAAGGCTAGCCCTCACTATCCAGGGGCTGTCTGACATTATCATGATGATGGTGATGATGGCAATGGTGACGGCATTAATGACAATGATGATGATGATAATGATGGTGGTGATGATAATGGTGGTGGTGATGGTGATGATGGTGATGATGATGGTGATGGTGATGACGGTGGTGATGATAATGGACTACCAGTCTCCAAAACCATGGGAAATAAATTTCTGCTATTAACCTACCCAGCTAATAGTCTTTTGTTATAGCAGCCCAATGGGTCTAAGACAATACTCTTACATAGGTGGCAACAGGGAATCCCTGCTTTTGTGGATCTGGACCCTTTACACACAGAGACCCCATCCATTCTCACAATTTGGTGTTTGTGAAATGCCATGTAGAGGCTCATGTGTAGAGGCTCTTGGTCCCCGCTGGTGGTGTTTGGGAAAGTTGTACCTTACTGGATAACATGGGGCCAGGCCGTATGGTTTTACAGCTCTGCCCCTCTTACTTTCTGCTCTCTGCTCCCTGACTGAAGATGCAACGTGACCGGACGGTTCCTGCTCCTGCTGCCGTGCCCTCCCCAGTATGTATCCTCTTGGGGTGTGAGCAAGAAACCCTTTAATACTTAAGCAACTAATTTAACCAATAGTCTGGAATGGCTGTTGCTTCTCAGTTGAGGAAGCAGACCTCAGGATTGTTAAGGAGACTCCTGGCATGGCCCAGGTTGTTAAGTGGGAGCTTGGAGTTAGATTCCTCCTGAATCCCAGGCTTCCCCACCATGACTATTTATCTATTCACCCCAGTGGGGAGTGTGGAGAGCAGAATGAGCCGTCAACCCACCTGAGAAAGGGGCATCCTGGGCAGGGTGAGTGTTGTTCTAACAGGAGCCCGGCAGAACCTGGCATCATGGGGAGGGTGAAGCAGAGTCACAGAACACAATGGGCGGCCCTGCCTTCCACTTTCATGACAAAGTTTGCCACACTAAAGGAAGTTTCTTAATTAAAAACAGATCAGAATAAATTCCAGGCTCCTGGCTGAGGCCAGAAGAAGCCAAACTCCCATTCTGATGATAAGTGCCCTTGGCACATGAAGAGACTGGCAAGGGTCTGCCCTGGTCTCCCCATCCTGCGTATCCTGTCTCCTCCTTCCCAGTCTCTAAACACTTAAGTTCTCCAATATTCTCCTAATGGCCCTGATCCACACTATAGGCAAATGGCCTAGAGCAGACTGCAGGCATCTTCTTGGGACATTTGTATCTCATCAGAGATCAAATGAAGGAGTCGGGGAAGGAAACACTTCTGGGGGAAATTCAGGATTGGCTCAGAGTGAGCAGCTCAGGATCTGTAGGGAGCTTTGGGTTTCACACAGTGCCCAGCATGGGAGCCCCATCTCCTTCCGAGGTCCCAGCAGAGTTCGGAATAACATCCTCGAGGCTTCGCAGAGTCCTAGTTACCAGAGTATAAGTCACCATACTTCAGCGTGCTGTCATTAATAAGTCTCAGATGTGGACACAGGGTTTTAGCTTTCTGCTAAGAGCTACAAAGAGTAGGGCAGCTGGCTGAGTGGGCCTCACCTCCCAAGTATGACCTTGCCGAGAGAAAGAATCTGCCACAGCAACTGGGAATGGTTGTGCAGGCTGCAATCAAGACACTTTGTCTTACCTGATGGTTCAGTAGTAGTGATGTTGGTGCTGGTGATGATGTGATGCTGGTGATGATGGTGGTGGTGGTGGTGATGATGGTGGTGGTGGTGGTGATGGTGGTGATGATGGTGGAGATGGTGGTGGTGGTGATGATGGTGGTGGTGGTGGTGGTGGTGGTGATGGTGGAGATGGTGGTGGTGGTGATGATGGTGGTGATGGTGGTGATGGTGGAGATGGTGGTGGTGGTGATGATGGTGATGATGATGGTGATGGTGGTGATGGTGATGATGATGGTGATGATGATGGTGATGATGGTGGTGATGATGATGGTGATGGTGGTGATGGTGATGATGATGGTGATGATGGTGGTGATGGTGATGGTGGTGATGATGGTGGTGGTGGTGGTGGTGGTGATGGTGGTGGTGGTGATGATGACGGTGATGGTGGTGATGGTGATGATGGTGGTGGTGGTGGTGGTGATGGTGGTGATGATGGTGGTGGCGGTGATGATGGTGGTGATGATGGTGATGGTGGTGATGGTGGTGGTGGTGACGATGGTGGTGGTGGTGGTGGTGGAGATGGTGGTGGTGGTAATGGCAGTGATGAAGGTGGTTATAATGATGGTGGTGGTGATGGTGATGCTGCTGACGGTGAAGATGGTAATGGTGATCACAGCGATAATGATGATGAACATTATTGATTGCCTCTTGCCTCTCATGCAATGTTCTAAAAGTTCAAAGTTCCATACATTAGCCTACAGTATAGGATTGTCCCATTTTACAGATGTGGAAACAGGCACCGTGGGGTTTGGAACTGCACCTGAGTTCATATAGACGATGCTGGCAGAGCCAGCAGTTCCAGAGAGCTTATTTGGGATGAGAATCCTCTCTACTCCCCAAAGCCCACCTCTCACAGGGTGGGCGTGAGGCCAAGAAGAGTGTCTGGCAAGACTTGGGGGCCACTGACTGCTTGCAGAAGTACCCAATCTACAAAACTAAAAAGTAGGGAAAGATGGTGAGAAAGACAAAAAGGGGAGGGTGGATGAGGGAGGAAGAAATGAAGGAAGCAAGGGAGGAAGCCCCTGGCAGGGAGGGAGCCCTGGAGTAGGGGACTGACGTCCAGAGGGGCCAGCACTGGCTGCTGTGGTGGGTCCAGGCCCACCTGGCTGGGGTTTGCAGTGACAGCAGCCTGGAGTATCCTTGAAGGCACCACTGTGAGGTTTTTCTGCCCTCTGGCTGTTCCACCTGTTCGTTCTGCTTGGCAGCAGCCGTGGAGGAAGGAAGGTGAGACAGGACTGGAAGCAAGTTTGGCAGAGCTGGGCCGGGGTCTCTTTGGTATTCTTTGCAGGACTTGGAACTCAGTGGGTGCTTAATAAATGTTTATTATGGGTAATAAAATCAACCTTATTTACACCAGGAGTGTCTCCAAAGACCACTTTACATACTTAAAAATAACCTTAATCTTCTCTCTCCACATCCTGCACGGATAAGGTCGACACTACAGAGTATTCATAGAGATGGAGGCTGCAGAGGGATGAGAAGGCCTGTAGGCCACAAGGGTCCCAGCTTAGCGCGTCCCGGGTCCTCACCTCCGATTGGGAGAGAACACGACACAGGTTGACCCCTAACTCTCTTTCTCAAAACATTTTGAGGGGCTGTGGCCTGACCTGTGTACCGTACCCCAATGCAGAAGTTGAAAACCAAACCTTACAGTGTGACAAGAAAAGATGGCCGCCCCAAAATGCCTGGATCCTTCTTTGGAGGCGCTTCCTGCACAGCCAGGGCGGGGTCCCCATCTCAGACACTTCCTGCTTACAAATACACGGGGGCAGACATGACTTGGGGACTTGGAGGACTAAAGGCTGTTCAGGGAGATGCCAGCCTCGCCTGGTGTTGTTGACTGGACAGCCTTACCAAGCACAATACCCATGTCCAGCAGAGCCGGGCCCTTCTGGGGAAGGCCAGCCTCCAGAGTAGACAGTGCTCAGCTCTCTGATTCTACCTCCTCACTCTCTAGCAGCCAGGCTATGCCTAAAAGGTGGATCTTCTGCCTGGGTAGACCTGTGCTCAGCTTGACCATGCCCAGGGACCACTGTCCCTGTGAACTCTCTCCTTCTCCTGCTCTTTGGTGGATGCTCCATTTTGAGGGGCTCTGTGCAAAGTGAGATGGGACAGTAGGAGACCCTACCTTTTGTCCCAGGGATCTTGCCAGTGGAGAGTGGGCGGGGCCATGTCCAGATAGCACAAGGTATCCTGATGGGATAGCCACTGCTCCTGAGACCCAGTCTTCCCCAGAGTCCCTACTTGGGTAAGTCTATGCCCTCTCCTATGTTCCTTTTACTTGGCTTAATATCCAGGTTGTCACCCATCCCACCCCCTCGCTGCTCTCCCTCTTCCTCCCTTCCTTCCTCCTCCTCCTTCCTTCCTTTGTCCCTTCTCTGCCTTTCTCTCCTTATGTCTTTCCATGTTACGTCTCCAGCTGCTGTCTCTGAATCCCCCTACTCTTCTTCCCCCTCAATTGCCTTCCCCATCCTTCCAGACCCTCATTCCCCATACCCACGGTCCTGTGTGGTTCCTATCGCTCCCTTCCCCAAACCCTTTTTCCATATGAGGATGGGAGGGCTTGGGCCAGAGACCTTCCTGGGCCCTAGCTATGACTAGGGACCACACACACACATTTGTGTGCTCACCCTGTGTACATGTGTACACAGCAGGCAGATGCATGCATGGACACCCATAATTAGAACTTGCTATACTTCACTCTGGCTGCACAGGGCTCGGAATGGTGATGGAGCATGCTTTCTGAAGCAGCGGGCAGTCAATTTTCTTTTTCATTTCCTCTCTCTCTCTCTCTCTCTCTCTCTCTCTCTCTCTCTCTTTCTTTCTTTCTTTCTTGTGCTAGGGCTGAGACCCAGGGCCTTGTGCATGCTAAGCAATGCTCCAATGCTAAGCTTTACCCCAAGCTGCGGCAGCAGGGGTTTAGGGAGCTCCCGTATAAACGAGCTCCTAAGCACTTGCTGGGTAAAGAGCAGCCCTCTCTAATTAATTTCCAGAGTGCACTGTAAACTGCAGCATACACAATCCCAAGGCAGCTGCCTCCTGCAGTACCTTACAAATTACACCTGCAGCTGGATCCCTCCCGGCAGCCACCCACCTCAAGCACGGAGAGGAAGCCTCGGAGGCCAGCCAGATTGAGGGAGAGGGGCAAGCAGGCCTTGGCTAACAGCCAGCTTCCTTATCCTTACGGGAAACTGAGAAGGCCTGGGAGATGCAGGTGAAAGGGGAAGCCCAGGAAGGGAATGGGGCAAGTCTTTCCCGAGGATAGTACCCAGCATGGCCCACTGGGCAGAATGGTACTTCTGGAGCTCAGGGTTTGCCTTCCACCGCTTGACTCTTAAAGCCCCAAATGAAGGAGCAGTGACGTCATCTGGCCTAGAACTTAGGCCTCAGTCCTCACATTGTGCCCCTGAAGACTGGGAGCTAACCACGAGCAACTGTCCCTGGGCTTGCTTTGTCCTTCTTTTGAGACACGGGCGTGAAATGGGCAGTGGGCACTAGTTTCTTTCTTTCTCAGTGCTGGGGACTGAAGTCAGGGCCCCGTGCTTGCTAGGTAAGTGGTCTACCATTGAGTTAATTCTTAAACTAATAGGCACTAGCTAGGTTTCAGGGGAACTGAGACACAAGGAGACACCTGCCCGCCCTGCCAAGCCTGGCTGGCCTGCTGAACCTCGCTGAGTGCCTGCACCCCAGTCCTTGCCTGGCTCCCCGGGGGTGGCAGGCTTTGTGAGTCAGCTCCTCTGTGGAGTGTGGAGCTAGCTTGCCAGTAGCTCATTCCCAACGGCTCTATGCTGGTGTTCTTGGCAGACCTAGGAGTGCTCAATGTCTGGACACAGTGACTCATAACCAGTGTGTGGGAGGGGGAGTCCGTGACAGACAGAAACAGGGTGCTGGGCTTGGAGGACCTAATTTGATGTTTAGGTGTGTGTGGGGGGGTAACAGTTATCAGGTGTGGGTACATTCATGTTTGGGTGGCACTGAGGTTAGCAGGGGGCAGGGGCAGGGGCAGGAGGAGCAGGGCAGGTTGTCAATAGGCAGGGGCTTCCAGAAGGCATTTCTGTAGCACCTACCGGCCTCAGACAAATCAGGACTACAAGGGCTGTGATGATGGCCTCTGGCTGGACACAAACTGGTATCTAGAAGGCGAGGAACTGGGGAAGCAGAGGGTCCCCTTGCTCAGAGGTTGGAGGCTGTGGCAGCCGCAGACTAGCTAAGGGTTAAGGACGACTATAGAGATACCAGACACTTCTCCGTGGGCGCTTGTCTGTGCCAGTCAGGGGCGAGATAAACCATCTGAGAACATTGTACGACAACTCAGGTAGCTTCAGATGACTGTGGGTGACATCTCCAACAGAGAGATAACGTTTCAGGGACACGTAGGCAGCTCTCTAGCGTCCCAGCGGCTTGTTGAGACGAGTCAAGCAAAAGTATTGCCTGGATGGTGCCGCAGTGGAGACAGCAAACTGAATCACATTCCTAGCCCCAGCAAGAAAGTGCTAAATTAAACAGCTTAGTGGGTTTTCATAGTCAACCGTGCAAATGTTCCAAAGTAGGCCAAGTGACTGTCCCCTGTTCATGACGTTATGGGGTTCAGCAGGTTGATACAATAGTAGATTTGAGAGGGTCTCAAAGCTCTAGGCACGCAGGACTTTGAGCTGTAAGTCTGGTGGAAGCAGATGCTCACAGGCGGGGGATCCTCTGGTGTCCCACGGGGCCTCTGGTCACCACCTAGGCTATGGTCTGTGTGTGGAACAACGTCCAAAGGGATTCTCGGTCCCCTCTGGAGTCTTGACAGTCAGTTCTGTGACCTAGACCATGGGATGGGTTAGGTCAACTGTACAGCAGCTAGGGAAAGCAGTCACCACGCCCCAAGAAGGAGGTAGTGAATTTCTTCCCATGTAGGAGCCATTCCTGCCTCTGGGGAGTAGTCATCACTGCCCTGGCTCAGGAAGAGGGGGCTCTCTGATGGGTATCAGTCCTCCCGCTTGCCTCAGTCACCTGACAAGGACCCTACCCTGCCCGTGAGTGTGCTTTGTGTGAGTTGGCTTGTTGCCCCCCTTCTCTCTGACAGACAGCTGATTATTTGCTGGACTGAAGTGCACTGTCAGGCCAGGGACTCCGTAGACCCTGTTTGGGATTATTTTAGAAGGTTTGGAGCGGAGCCTGCAGTACCCACTCAGCAGGAGCTGGGAGCCCTGTATCCTCACAGGAAGGTGCCTGCTCTTGCCTGACCGGTTCATCTTGCCTGCTGCCTGCCTGCTCATGAAGAAAAGCGTTCTACAACACGGGAGATACCATATCCTGCATGAGGAGGGCCTGTGTTTCCAGTGCCCGTAGCTGACTCTCAAAGTTGGCACCACATGGCATGGAGTTCCCAGTCCTTTCAGGTAATGACCCTTGGGCTACAGTGAGGATGCCACCCATCTTTTCTTTGGTGCCAGCCTGCTCTCAGACTTTCATTTCTCTCTGCCTCATGGAGCTGCCCGCCCCAGGTGCCGCTTGCTTTAATTTTTCTTCACTGATAAGTATGTTCCTAGGTCATCTCCTTATTGAGCAGGTGGAATCCCATGCTTGTTGGCCCTGGATCTTCAAGTAGCTGAGGTACTTCAGCCCAGGGACCTCAAAGCATAACCCCTCATATCTCACCCCTGCGGACCCATTCCTGATCCCCTGGCCTTGTCTGACCCATGTGTCATGGCTGGTTTGGAGGGTATGGGCCATATCCATTGCCCAGATGCCTATGGATCCTTGTGGCCCAATGGACATAGATGCTCTCCTCTCATGGATGCTTCGTTTTACAGAGAATGGAGCTGAGCCCCAGAGGGGACAAGAACATTTTTCCCATGTCACTCAGGCACACTGTAGGCCATTTGTACACTCTGCACAGCCCACAGTCCTGAGTTCAGCAGAGTGACCATGGACACATGTCTTAGGGGACTCTAGAAAGCCAGGGACAATGGGACCTACAGAAAATTGGCAGGGCTATCTGAGGGGACTTCAAGAAGTGGGGTGAGATCAAGGCAGTTGCCTGCTGCCTCACTCCCCCTTAGAGAGACAGATGGAAACCCTATAAGCTCACAGCAGGGAGGAGTAGGAGACAGAAATCACCATCCTGCAGGTGGACATCCACACCCATTTAGATCTGCCTTCTGCCTCAGGATCCCTGAGGCACAGATGTTTTTGAAGGAAGTAAACATTATCTGACAAAGAATTCCCCCGAAAAATAGGAAAATCATGTTTCCAACGAAGAGCAGAGAGAACCATTTCCTCATTTATAAACACAGATGTGTTCTGGAACCTGACTTGTGATCTCTTCTGGAATTCTCTTCTGGATGGGGGACCCCCAAGGACCATCCTTCCTTCATTTCCTTAATGCTGTACCTGGAAGGGAGAGCTAATGGAACATGGGACATGGGTGCAGCAGTAGGCTTGCTTCATTGAGGATATCACGGTCGTGGGCCCCCATAGACTGAGCGCTCATAGTTCCCTCCATCTTGGTATGGAGGGCCTCGGTCATCAGAAGCACCCTGCTTCACTCCTGTGTCCTCCACCCCCGAAACTGATCTGTGGCTTGACCGGTTCTGCCGAGTTCTATGCTTTGTGCTCTGTGAAAATCTGAAGCACGCAGCCGGGCTGGCTGCCCCCCCTCTGCTCCCTGATCCTTTAATCTGAGACTATTAAAACTTCATTCCACTTCTATTGGTAAACCATCCATCACCCTCAGCAAGCAGTGCTGGGCTGTGAAAGCCCGGCGGGGAGGGCAGCAGCCAGAGGGAGGGCAGCAGCCAGAGGGAGGGCAGCAGCCAGAGGGAGGGCAGCCTGGCAGGGGCTTAGAGACAGAGTCCCCCAGCCTGCCACTGTCCTGCCATCCCTGGTCAGATGGGGTGGTGAGGTCACTGTCCTTGAGGAGGACAAGGCTTGTGAGTTGGGGTGGGGGGACATGGCAGAGGTTTGTCATGGTTGCAGGGGGGCTGGTGTGGGGCTGCCCTCAGAGTATAGAGGCGAAATCCGCATTGCAGGCAGATATTACCAACGGAGCCAGCTAAGACCTTCCCGAGCTCTGACCCTGGGACAGTGGGCTTGGCCGTCTCTCCAGGTGGCTGTACACTTCCTGTTCTTGGACACCAGATCCTGTTGCTGTCCTTTCTTCCCCGAGTTACCCTGGCCTTTGACAACAGGGACAAACCAGGGGCCCAGGCCTTTAAGGTCTCCCATGGAAAAGTAACAGCTCAGTGCTTGCAGGATTATGGTTCTTTTTCTTAATTAAAAAAGATCCAATTAAATTAAGATATCAGAACTAAATAACGCTTGAGTCATTAGTGTGACTTTTATCTTAATGACTGCAGCTGCCAAAATCCTCCTTCAATTTTGCTGCTTCCTGCCACAGAGGGTGGGCAGGCTTTCACTGGATGGGGGCCCGGCCTGGCTAACCCAGGGTGGGTGGGCAGGGTAAGCTGAACCAACTCCCACTTTCCCCTGTACCTATGCCGCAGAGAGGGGCCAGCTTAGTATATATTAAGTCTTGGGAGACAGGAGGTGGTCCTAGTGTCTCTTCTTAGTCCTTGCTGCCTTTGGGTCCCAGGTCGGGTGCCTCCACATGGCATCTCTGGAAGCAAAGCCCATCTTGACTATATTTTAAGGCTTCTTTGAAGAAGGAAACAGAGCTTGCCCACTCTGTCCTGAGCCAGTAAAGTAGCTATGAGAGCTGGCTGAGGCCTCTGCTCTGCAGGAGTAGAAAGGGCCTAGGGTGCCAGGCTGGGGCCAGGGGGCTCTGCACGCCCTCCCCATCTCTTCAGAATGGAATTTAGCAGAGGCTGCAAGTAGAGACCAGGAAGAGAGCATGCGTACCCCAGAGGGCTGGTGGAGCTGGGGGTGGGCTGAGCTCCTAGATGCAGGAGGTAAGGGAGAGAGTGGAGGTGGTGGGAATGGTGTTGGCAGAAGGGAGCTAAGCACCGGGGTCACCCTGGAGATGAGTTCTGGCTGTGACTCTGGAGGTGGGGGGTAGGAGGAAAAGAGAGAAGAGATGAGAGAAGAGAGGAGAGTGGAGGGGGGAAAGAGAGAGAGAGGAAGAGAGAGGGGGAAGAGAGAGGGAAGCTCGTTTGCAGCCGACGGGAAAGCTCGAGCGCAGCTAGCTCACAGGGGCCGACTATCAGGCCTCTCTCTTTTTTCCTCTCTCTTCCCTCTCTCTCGCCCTTTTTCCTCGCCCTCTCTTCTCGCTCTCCCCTCTTTGTCCTCTCTCGCCCTCTCCCTCCGCTCTCTCTCTCCTCCCTCTTTTTCCCTCTCCCCATCTCCCTCTCCCTTTCTCTCTCCCCTTTGTCCGCTGGTAACCTCCGGCGTCCTCTCGTCTCCATCTCCCGCTCGCGCTTCTCCTCTCTCGCGCGCGCTCTAAGAGAGATATCATTCTCACATCTCTGTCCTCCACTGGGCCCTCACTGGTTCTTCTGGACTCTAGATTTTTTAGTTTCAGACTCACTCAGAGGGGACCTTGCTGATAGTTCAGCTCCTCAAAATGTCCCTTGTGACCCCTTTCTATCAGATTGCATTGGATCCATGGCTGCAGCCCCCAGGGCAGGGTGCATGTCTGCTTCAGTCCCCTGAGTCTAGGCTGCAGCTACTCACACAACAACCTCCAGATAATACACAGTCATTCAAGTGACGAACAGAGCCTCGGGAATAGAAACCATCTTCCCACTGAATTCTAACATCCCCAACGAAAGTGCATCACTTCTTTAAGAATTAAAAAAATGGTAAAAAGTCACGTTTTTTTGTGCTTTTCTATTAGAAAATATGGACCCATAAAGAAAGTGGCTTTGGGATGTTTGTGTCCCATACCATCTCAGCTGGATGGGAGCTGAGTGGCACGCAGTTCAAACCCTCTCCTGAGGCTGTGGGAGAGATAAAGGACCTGCAGGGATCCAGTCTCCCAGGGAGGATCTTATAAGTCTCTTTCTATTTGAGGGATGCAGCAGAATTTAGCTGGGCCAGCAGTATCCCAGGTCCCCATCTAACCCAAAGCAGCTATGGGAAGCAGAGGGCAGGCCCTCCTCTTGAGAGGGCATAGGCCGGCCAGGATGGGGCAAGAAGGCCGCCAGCACCAGTACACAGGGCAGGGGAAAGAGTAAACCTCTAACGTTCATGTTTTCTCAATGCCTGGGGACTCACCTCTCTTAGAGGCCCACTTACTTTGGATAAGATGAGGTCATGCTAGATGCGGGTGCGCCCCGGATCCAAAGGAACAGTGTCTTTATGAGGCCAGGGAATTGGAACACAGGCAGACAGACACGAAAGGAGATGGATGACATGTTACAACAAAGCAGAGATTGCCCACTGCATTTCTTTAAGTTGAATTTTACATCTGTATGGGTATTTTGCCTGCAAGTATGTCTGTTCACCACGTATGTGCCTGATGCCTGGAGAGCCAAAAGAGGGCATCAAATCTCCTGGAACTGGAGTTATAGACAGTTGTGAGCTGCTATGTGGGTGTTAGGAATTAAACCTGGGTCTTCCTGAAGAGAAGATTCATAGAGGAAAAGAAAATGATCTTTACCAGAAACTCCATGGGAACCAGGGCCCTTTCTGCCATTGTCAGGGGTGGGAATCCCAAAGGCTAGACTCCTGACTCAAGAGTCACAAGCCTGTAGTCTTTACCCCTTTCTTTTCTTCCTTCCCTCCTTCCTCTTCCTCCTTCTCCCTCTCCCTTCTTTCTGTGAGTTAGGGCCTCATGTAACTCAGGCTAGCCTTCAACTGGCTATGTAGCTGAGGATAACCTTGAACTTCTGATCGTCCTGCCTCCATCTCGCAAGCTCTGGGATCACAGGCATGTACCACCGTTCTTGTTTTATCCGGTGCTGGGGACCTAATCCAGGGTTTCATGCCTGCTAGGAAAGTACTCTACCAACTGATCTAACATCCCTAACCTCAAAGCCTATCATTCTCGATGGACCCAGTTCTACCTCCGTCTGCACTGGGAAATAAAGAGGGAACAGTTCTCTGGTCTAGTCCAGGTCTCAGGAAAGAAAGAAAAGGAAGACAGGGTCTACGTGTGGGGGTTACACAGGTGTCAGAGAGTAGCAGGCCCCACTGGTTGATGGAAGGAATAGAAATGCAGGTTCACCTGTTCGGTTACAAGAAGTTGTAAACACACCCTCCCTCCTGGCTCTTTCCCATGTGCAGACACGATGAACATCGCCATGTTGTACATGGAAGCCGCGGATGCTGCCAGCTTCCTATGTTCCGAGGCAGGGAGGACTCTGTGTTCTATAAGCAGTTCCTCAGGTTGCAGCCCACCTGCTCCGGAGCAGACCAGCCGCCACTGCCGCAGGGGGCTGCTGACACCCAGGCCTACTTGCTGGGAGACACTGGCACTGCTTGGGATGGGAATATCTGGAAGTTCACAGTTTCCTGGGAGGTGTCAGCCTTCACACGTCATTACTCAGAGCTGGCAGAAGCAGCTGTGAACTCTGGGAGCCCCTTTCTCACCTCCATTAGCAGATTGCTTGGGGAAAAAAAAAAAAAACAACCAGAACCATTCAGCACTCAGATTCCGGCTCCTGCCATCAAGCCTGTGGAGCCAACCGGGTTTCTTCTACTCCAAAGGGGTCTGGCTCCTCTTATTTTGGGGTGAATCAAGCCAAAGCAAAGGTTCCCAGTAACTGAGACAACTCCAAAAGGTCAGAGAAGCATGTGGAAGGGGACTCCTGTGGCAAAGGGAGCTAAGAAGGAGCCTATGAGAAGTGTGTGCTCGGTGTTTGGGGATGCCGACACAGAAGGTAATCTGGACGGTGATGGGAGGAGTGCGGCGTGCACAGCCAGGTGAGCCCATCCTAATCATCAGCTTCTCTTGACAAGTGGCAGCTGGGGCCAAGTTGACTACTCTGAGGTGCAGGTTCAGTAGAGCACGTACTGTAATCTGTTAGTAATGTCTGCCCTGGGCATGGGAGGGGAAGGTGGTATCCGAAGGATTTGCTGTCCCCAAGTTTCAGACAAATAGTTTAGAACTAAGATGGGGAAGATCTGTGTCACCTTCCAGAACGTTCCTTCTTAAGTGTTCTGAACAGTCCTGTTCTGTGTTTCTTCAGAACTCTCTCTTAATCTCTAGTAACTTCTAGAACAGGTGAAGCCAGAATGTTGGGGGTGAACTCTAAGTTGTATTTCTAGCAACCAGGATGGACCTCTATCAAGATCTGTGAAACTGGGGGCTGGAGAGATGGCTCAGTGGTTAAGAGCACTGACTGCTCTTCCAGAGGTCCCGAGTTCAGTTCCCAGCACCACATAGTATCTTACTGCCATCCATAGTGGGATCTGGTGCCCTCTTTTGGCAATAAAGTCATACATGTAGAAAGAGCACTCATATACATAAAATAAATAATTCTTTAGGAAAAAAAGACTAAGTTAAAAAAAAGATCTGTGGAGAGGAAACAGGACAAAGTGGAGGAACCAGGGAGATGTGGGTAAGACGTGAGCTTGGGAGGTAGGGGAGGGCTTCCAGCTAGCACTTCACACTACAGTCGGTTCCAGTTCTCCTCTGGGCCACCTTCAGTATCCTGTCCCTCTCCTTCTCCTGGTTCTGGCTTCTCTCTGCACTGGGTGCCTGAGCAGAGCCCATCTTTCGTGCAATAAGAGGGGTGCAAAGACACTCCCTCACGGGGCTGGAACCCAGGTGCAGACCTGGTGGCATCCGAGCAGGGCTCACACTTCCTGTGTCTCACCATGTGGGCTGCTGGCTGCCCACTGCCCTTCAGGCTTGGGCTCCCTCTCTCGGTTCCAGGCCCTGTTCTCTATAGCGCATGACACTGGCCCCCCCAGAGCTCTGGCAGCCTGATCCCTGCTCTTGAGACTTCACCCCAGGATCTGGGAAGTTGCCTTCCCTTTCCTGGAGTCAAATGCAGGGCAGGGAGCAGTTTTCTTAATGTCATTTAGCCCACCACATTCGGCGAGGGAGTATTGCAGAGTCAGTAATGAGCCAGGCACTATGCAGACTGGGTGGAGCAGAACCAGCCTGACGCAACAGCTTTCCGGTTTCCTATTTCTCATCTTCCTGTTGTTTGGCGAAGGTTCCAAGATGGCAAGAGCAGAGCTGCGTGGTCCACAGCCTCCATGCCAGCCTCATCCCATGTAGTGGGCTGCTGCGACAGGGTGTCCTTGGCCTTTTCCCTTTAAAGGATTCTTTATTTTTATTTTTTATACATGAATAATTTGCCTACATGTATGGCTCAGTGGTTAAGAGCACTGCCTGCTCTTCCAAAGATCCTGAGTTTAATTCCCAGCAACCACATGGTGGCTCACAGCCATCTATGATGAGATCTGGTAAGTTCTTAAGGAAGAGACCTGGACAGTCCTCATCAACTTAGACCATGAAACCCAATATGGACAAGTTCAACAGAACTGCCATATATGGGCTCTCTTGCATGCTTCAGCATTGCCGGAGCATAAATAAAAAAAAAATAAAATAAAATTGCATGTGTACCACATGAGTGCAATGCCTGCAGAGGCCAGGAGAGGGCATCAGATCCCCTGGAACTGGAGTTACAGTGGATTGTGAGCCGCCATGCTTTAGGTACTCTCCAACACTGACGGACTGGTTTCCCCTTTGACACAGGGTCTCCCTGGGCAGCCCTGGATGGCCTGGAACTTCCTAGGTAGACCAGGCTGGCCTCAAATTCACAGAAATCTATTGGCCTCATGCTCAGCCTTCCTTGGGTTTCTTAAAAGACTGGTTTGTTCCTCTCTCTGCAGCAAGCCCTCGTCCTCCTCACCTGCCAAGAGGAGTACACTGACCCCTAGGAAAGCCCACAGGGGAGCCAAGCTGTTTACTTGTCCTGCTGGGAGTCAGGCCAGGGCGTGGGTCTCCCACAGATTCTATCTGGACACTACCCTGCCTCAGACCTCCAGGGGTCTTGATCTCTTCCTGGGGATGTTGTGGTTCTTGAAATGGGGGTTGGGTGGCTTGTGGGTGCCTGCTCACGAGGACTCTGTATGTGCCCTTCATACTCTGAGCCTCACCCCTGCATCGGCCTTTGCTTCTTGGCATTCGGGGTAACTTCCTTTTAGGTTTCCTTTCCCTTTGCCTCCCTGCTCTTCACTTATGAACCCCAAAGTTCACTCCAGAACACTATCTGGCTCAGAGGTTCTCGACCTTCCTAATGCTGCGACCCTTTAACACAGGTCCTCATGCTGTGGTGACCCCCAACCATAAAATTATTTTCACTGTTACTTCATAACTGCAATTTTGCTATGGTTATGAATAGTAATGTAAATGTTTTTAGGAGATAGAGTTTTGATGAAGAGGCCGCTACCCATGTGTTGGGAACCACTGGTCTAGCTGACAAAACCCATGCATTAAGAATCACTGGTTTAGTTGATCATCTCTGAGGCAGATACCTGTGGGATAAATAGGTTCCAGGTGACGCCGGGGAAGCCAACAACTGTACCCTACTCAGAGGACGCTTTCTAGAGTAGCCCTTTCTGGAAGCCCTGGCACACAGGTATGGAACCAGTTGTCTGTGGCCTCTGGGTTCTGTGGACTCTGGTCAGCAGAACAAGGTGCAGACAGCAGGCCAAAAGTTCTCTGGTAGTAGCCCACCATTCAGGGCCACCTCAGAAGGGACTAGAAGAAGTTGTAACACCTCCGCCTGGATACCTTCTTAACAAGCTCTATATGTGACTCCCCTGGTGATGTGGGATGCCCTTCTGTATATGTGTTGCTTTTATTGGTTGATGAATAAAGCTGTTTCAGCCAATGGCTTTGCAGAGCAAAGCCAGGTGGAAATCCAAACAGAGATATATAAAGAGAATAGGTGGAGTCAAGCAGATGCCATGTAGCTTCTGAAGGAGAAAGATGCCAGAGCATTACTGGTAAGCCACAGCCTCATGGCGATACACAGATTAATAGAAACGTGTTAATTTAAGATGTAAGAGCTAGCTAGCTAGGAATACGCCTGAGCTATTGGCCAAACAGTGTTTTTATGTGATTATTCGGGTCTGGGTGGCCAGGAAAGTGCAGTCTCTGTCTACGCCCAGGCTATAGGAGAGGGACCAGAACCGGAGGGGAGCTCCTGAGGGAGCAGTTCTAAGCTAGAAGCCGGAAAACTGCAGAACAGATCAAGATCGGTGTTTTCTGGTGCCTGAGATGAAGGACAATCATGTGACTTGGTCAAGACCAACTGCCCATCCATTTGTCTTGTTAGTTACAACTCTTTGTTGTTATCTCTTTCTCAGAACTACGCAGCCAACCTGACCCCTGAATGCGCACATTGGGTTTCCCAGGTTGGGGGAAGTGGTCCACACTTCCTATCTGCCTGTCCTTTACAGACATTACTAGTAGATCACAGCACTCCTTCCCCTGAGCCTGGAGATAGCTTCAGAATCTTTCCTGTGATAGACTGCTTCACTGATGGGTAAGGGGAAAGGCCCCACAGTAGGGTGACCTCTCTCAAGGACTGTCAGAGCCCAGGTAGGGAAGGCAGGTGGTAAACACATTGGATCAGTAGTTTTCAGGGAGCTTTGTCACATATGTAGATATAGTTCAGGATGCCAGGAGATAGCTTATTAATTTGGTAATAATTATGTAAGGAACCCCACCCCGGCAGACACTGAGTGTGTTTCTTGCTCTATCCGCTGGCAAGGCCTGGATCAACGGCAGCGAGATAACCGTAAGCACAGTGAAGAGCCCATATCCTGGCTTTTAAACATCAGTTTCCTCCAAGAGGAACCAGGAACTTTGGAGATACGGTGGATTCTAGGAAGGCGCAGTTCTGCCCGGAGCTCTGAGTTCCGAAAGTGAGGGAATGATCACGGAGTGACGGCTCACTTCGAGTGGCCCAGAAGGCCACCCACCATCCAGATCTGAGTCAACCTGAGCATCACAGAGAGCATCCCCATAGGCTCCCAATCCACAGAAAACAAGAGGAGACTGTTGATCCGTAACATTGTAAACACAGCCAAAGCTACTGAAGGTTTGAGGTGGGACCTTGCAAAACACCCCCGGGCAGAATACTTATTAACTAAAAGAGGGGAAGAGACGGACATCGCCCTCAGGACAGTTGGCATGAAGTCACACAGCCAGAACCTCCTCAGGAGGGGACACCAGACCACTTCCCAAAACAACTGATCGTAATCTTCAAAGATGGCAAGGCCACAGAAGTCAAGTCAGAGTGAAAACCAACATTCCAGGTCAAAGAAGACTCCAAGGACATTGGGGCAGCGGGTGGGACTCACTCAGAGACAGGGGACCCCTGGGAGGTGTGCCCCCCCCCCCCCCGCTGCTTCCTGATTTGAGAGCTCTGGGATGGCCACATAGGAGACCATGACTATAGGGGTCAGGAAGCAGGGAGGCTGGCGGCTTTCAAACGGTTGGTAGCATCTTTTCATGTTCGGTAAGCTTGTGACTGCTCTGAAATTTAAGACAAAAAATGGCGAAAGTAATGATTAGAAATGAAGGAAACCCACAAAGGACGGTATAAGCAGCTCACAATTTAGAGCAGCCTGACTAACACGGACGACCGCGGCGAAGGGCAGCCGAACCGGACTGCTGCGTGCACTGAGTTCCTTCCGTGCAGAGGGGATACCCAGCCAGGCGCGATGGAAGTCCTGCCCTGGTCTCTGCTTTTCACGGGGATGAAATGGGACCCTGGCTCAGGTCCCCAGGTTGTAGAACTGATGCCTCCACCCCCAGCTGAGGAGCATCTGCCAGAACTGCTGCATGCCATGTGGGGCCAGGTGCGAAATGCAAACACGTGATCCACCCTGTCTTCAAAGATTACCAAGAACTTCAACAAGAAACTGAACACGCAAGTCTCAGTCCGAGATCTGGCCCTTCTCATAACGTCTGCCAAGAGCTGCTCCTCTGAGAACTGGTCGTTTTGGGAACACTCAGAGGTGAGATGGGGGATGAACACAACAATGTCCTTCAGATAACTATTTCTAAGGCTTAACACTAGAAGCATCATAAATATCCCACAGAAGGGAATGGCTAGGTAAAGGACAGTCTATCCAAACAATGGAGTATAGCATAGCCATTAACAGCCATGTTATATAAGATTAGGTGCATGGAATACAAAACACCAAGTTGTACACTATATCACTTATTTGTAAAAAGAAAAACAAATTCTTTGGCATGAATATAGCTAAAATCACTGACGGGAAATGTACAAAGCAGAAGAAGCAGGGGTTGTCTCTGGGTGACTTTTTATTATCTTTTTCATATTTTCCTATAGCGCATAAATGTTCTACTGTGATTGTATCTGATTTTTCTAATTAGAATAATATTTTAAATATTTAAGAATAATGCATTCATTTGTTATAATGAGTTCAGTTGCCTCTGTAATTAAATATTTTTAATAAAGAAAAAGTCAAAGAAGAAAAAAGGCTATCGGTGGAACCAATATTTATGCTCTGCCTCCTGTGTATCACGTGACAGGGGATTATGGGAGGCAGACACAGAGGGATCTGTGAGGAGCAAGGACAAAGCCTCCCTGAGTCCACCAGAGCTGGTGATGGTCCCATTCCCGATAGCTAAACCTGACAGAACACAGAACTTGGTGGGGTGATGTGTGATTTGCCTGTGTAATGTCCTGTGTGTTTCATTGGGGCATGCCTCGGAAGGTATTTGTTAAATAAATTACCCTTTAATAATCTATAACTTAAAAGGCAATGGCAGGTTGAAAGTAATCAATACCACATTGTAATAATTTCAAGCAAACAGAGATTTATATTCCATGCACCCTGGATGGCAATTACTTAATTCTTCTAATATACTTGTGGACACGGCTTTATTTTCACTTAAACCAATTTGCTTTATTGACCAAATCAAGTTTTGTGGCCATAATATCAACCCTTCTCCCACCGTCTAACTCAGCGAATCCAGCTCCCTCCCATCAATAATTATGACAAGGCAGCAATTTTTTCCCCCTTTAGAGCTGAGCTATCACTGATGAGTCCTGAGTAGAGCTGTCATTTCTGAGTCTTTCTCTGTGCTGGGGCGACCACGCAAAGACTGGCTACAAGGCCAAGGTCAGAGAACAAGTTCCAATCACAAGAAAGGGAGGAGAAAGAGAGGGCAGAAACAAGCAGGAGAGAGGCGGGAGCCAAGCATGGAGCATGGGCCATGGCAGCTGGAACAGGAGGGAAGGTCGCTTTGTCCTGCTCAGCATAGTCCAAGTTCTTTTGTGGTAAGGGTCAACTTCCTGGGGACCCTGTGCCCCTCAGTTCCTCAGGGTGATGTGTACAGGGCAGGCTGGGGGCAACTCACTGGGGCATTCCATTAGCCAAAGACCAATGACTCCCTGCTTCCTCATGGTGGAGAGGCAGCTTCATGTAACTAACCAGCTAATTCATTCAGCTTCAGAGAGGTAGGTCAAGGCCGCCATGATTTAGTTAATTAATCACAGCTGAGAGTTGCACTTGGCGTTCGACTCTCGGCAATAGTTTTCTTGACCTTTTAAAAACTGTATAGCTATATAACTATCCCTCAGAAGCCTTTAGCTTGCTGCATTTTTCATCTTCAACTGGCCCTTGGCTCCTGCTTGTACTCCGGGAAGGGCTAGTATTAGACCCAGGTGTGTGGGTTGGTATTCCTGGAAGCAGAGGCAAGAGAGAAGAGGCTGATTCTCAGGTGCACAATCGCATATGTGTGCTCCCTGAAGACAGAGTGTCACTGAACTCTTGGCCTGGGGTAGAAGGGGTCTGACCCATACCTGGGAGGTGGAATTGCTGTAGCTTTCTTGGCTGGGGCCATTGTCCAGAGCAGGCTGGTTGGCTGAACGGTTTCATGGCAGGATTTTTGGTTAATTTTGTAGAGGCATTTCAATAAATAAAGCTTGCCTGAAGATCAGAGAGTAAAACAGCCCAATAGACCAGACAGTGGTAACGCACACCTTTAATCCCAGTAGCCACACTAGTTGCCATAGAAAGCAGATGGCGCACGCCTTTAATCCCAGCTATAGAGAGGAATATAAAACGGGAGGGGACAGCTCTCAGTCTCAGTCTCATTCTGAGATTCCTGGAGGCAGGATCTCCAGTTTGGACTGAGGTCGAGGTAAGACCCAGTGGCTGTTTTGCTTTTCTAACCTTCAGGTTGAACTCCAATTTCCATCTCTGAGTTTTTTATTAATCATGCTTCATAGTTCTGATTGTCTAGTGAATCCTGGTTCCTGAGTAGATCTCACTTTCTCTAAGCCCTGGCTGTACTCCAGTTCTGATGCTGGGCTCCAGTCTGGCCTCTCAGAGATCAGCTTCTAAATAATCTATACCCACCCACCCACCTACCCATCCATCTATCCAGCCACCTGGCCACCCACTCACAAATCCATCTGTGCATCTACCTACCTATGCACGTCTGCATCCATCCATATAGCCATCCTATACCTATATGGTTATCAATTCGACATCATCTATCCACTCATTCATCAATCATCCGTATATCCATTCACCCACCCATCCATCTATCTGCAATCCATTCATCTATTCTTATTTACTTAGAGGCTCATTCATGCACCAGCATAGTCTCAGGCCGTGGGCACACCGCCACCAACAGGCATGGCCCTTGCAGTGAGGCTGGGCTGTGCCAGCAGAATCACCATGTGTACAGTGGAGGGCAGGCACAGGGTTTAGAGGGGACCCAGAGGAAGACATGATGACCCTTCTGAAAAATAAGGCTGCCTGGAGGAAGCAACCTCCTGCAGTCGCAAGGGTGAACCCAGCAAAGGGGGAAGCTTCGTTTTCTCTACAACACCTTAGCTCTGAGGCTCTTCTGACATATGTCCAGATTGTCTACCAGGGCCCTTCATTCCACAAGGGGGTTGTCCGGCCCTGAGCCTTGACTTCCCAGATCTGCCCTCATCATCCATTACCAGACTCTCTGTCGGACCCCCAAGGTAAGGCATGGGGCCACACAGATGTCCATAGGTAAAGAAAGCTTAGTTATGGGCTTATATTTCTTTCGATGCAATTCCACTTTGCACACGGCACACAGATGAACATACACTATACCACACACAACCCTAGGGTCTGCTATTCCCACAAGCTGGTACGACAGGTCCTCTGGAATGATCCAGTGCAGTGGCCCGAGAGGAATATTCTTCTCTCCCACACTGAAATATGCCGAGCGTCCCCCTTCCACTGCACGGACCACTTACTCCATCTTTCACTGACCACTTCTGAGAAAGCAAAACCTGGGCAGCTGGAAGTATTTCTTTAAGAAAAAGTGGGGGTGGTATGAGAAATGGCAGCGGTTGGCTGGACTGAGCACGGGGCACAGAGTGTAGGGTGTGGCTGGAGGCCAGCTGCTCCCCGCCTATCATCTGGGGCAGCTGTTCCTGTCTGGTGTCGCCACAGGGAACATTTAGATTCACCAGGCTGAGGCTTCCAGGCTTTCAAGAAGAGACACAAAATCTACAGGTTTGTGTGAGATTGAAAGATTTTTAGGTAGGCTCAACTCTTTTTTTAAAAAACAATTTAAATGACATTTATTTATATGTGTGCCTTGATGTATACCATTATAGGCACGTGTGCCATATCACACATGTAGAGGGTCAGAGGACAACTGGTAGGAGCCAGTTCTGTCTTGGGATCAGACCCAGGCCATCAGACTAGGTATTAGGAGTCTTTATTCACAAAGCCATCTAGCTATCTTGCATAAGGTGGGGAAGCCTGAGGACTGTACACTGACAACCTCCACCATGGAGACCACAGGCTCTGTGCATCTGGGGATTGTCACCTACGAGAAGAGTTTCGGATAATGGAAGGGCAGCTGGGGACAGGCAGGATTCAGGATCCGGAACCCTGTAGCTAGAAGAACTGAGAGCTTAGATAAATTTTCCCAAAGCTTCAAAGCCTAGAAACCAGGGAGCTCTGGATTCTCCCGGGGTTGAATGAGAAAGGCGGTACTCACTTATATTTCTAGTTTGATGCTATCTGGTGTGAGCTCAGACTGGCATGGGGCTGTTCTTAGACAGCCCGTGGCACATGGCCTCTTCAGATGCTCCTATCTGCATCATAAGCAAAGACAGACGTGGGCTGCAGGGGCTGAGGCTTACATAACCGAGACTGTTGTGTGTTGTGGATAGTGGCATGTCACACCAATTCACTTACATTTTCTTTTAGCTTTTTACCCAGTGATATCATATTGGCAAAGGCTGAGTGGTTCCAGTCCAGAAATGCTTCAAACCCTGAAGTCTTCATTTAAAAAAAATATGTATTATTTTGTGTATGGTTGTTTAGCTTGCGTGTATCTGCACATGTGAGTGCAGTACCTACAGAGACCAGAGGATGGCATCAGATTTCATATCTGCATGTGTGAGTGCAGTACCTATGGAGACCAGAGGATGGTGTCAGATTTCACATCTGCATGTGTGAGTTTAGTACCCACAGAAACCAGAGGATGGCATCAGATTTTGTATCTGCACATGTGAGTGCAGTACCTACAGAGACCAGAGGATGGCGTCAGATTTTTGTATCTACACGTGTGAGTGCAGTACCTACAGTGGCCAGAGGATGGCGTCAGATTTCCCCTGGAACTGGAGTCACAGGTAGATGTGAGCATCTATGTGGATGCTGGCAACCAAACTCGGAGCCAGCACTCTTAAGTACTGAGCTGTCATTTCGTTCCCAAGCCCTGAAATGTTTTGAACGTCAACAAGACACAGTGGAAAAGTCTGTGCCAAAAATACTAAAACAAGCTGGGTTTGGTGAATACGTCTCATTATGCACACGTAAATGTTCTAAAACCTGAAAACGTGTGGGCTCTGCAATACGACTGGTCCTGGACATCTTCCTGAGGGACGTCAGTCTGTTGTTTGAAACCACAGTGGAAATATTTACACCACGAAATTGGCAAACACTACAAATTGGGCTCTTCATTCCCACTCCCACGCCCACCCCACCCACGAAGCTGGTCGCTACGCATTGGCCGGCACACCATTCATATCTAACCAAGGGGCCTGAAGCCTGAGCTTTATTCCTTTAAGGGAAATCGGCAGGTCATGTGAACATTGGTTAGGCATGATCAATCAAATGATAAACTAATCTAGGGGTGAAGCCAAAGGAGGGTACATGGTAGTGGGGGGGGACTGTTTTCTGAAAGAGAAGAGTGGGGAAAGCCCTTCTAAGATGAAGAGGTTGGCCTCTGTCAGTCAGAACCAGGAATGAAAACTCCAGAAAAGGACTTTCTTCTACCCTCCAAGGCTTGCTTGGAACCGGGAGTGTCTGTCCCTCTGAAAAGTGTTCACCCAATAAAGCCATTCTCAATTAGAATCTTGTGTCTTCCAAGGGGCTCAACGGTATCTCAATTTGTCTGGGGCTAAAGGGTTTGGACTGGTCTCCAGGGACATGATCAATTAACAAGGACTCTTTGAGGTATTTCCAGGGACCAGGCTGCTCCATTTCTTGTTCTTGTCCCTTCCATGGCAGGAGGCTCCTCCAGAGGAGATGGGATCCAGTGCATCCCAGATGTGTCTCCCAGGCCTGGCTCCTGGAATACACCCTTTGGACTCGTCCCTCTACCCACTGACCCTGATCCTGGCCTCTGCTAGCGGGTGGAGGTAAGACCTGTGCAGATGTGAGGTGAACAGGCTGTGCTGCTTGTCACTGTGGATGAGCCTCTCTGGTCTCTGAAGCTGAGCAGCTGCACGTGATGGTTGTCGGTCTCTGGGCAGAGGGTGTGCTGGCAGCAGAGTTTCCTTCAGATAGGGTGGGAAGGGGGAGCCATTTTGCTGTTTGGGTCTGCTGGTCCAGAGGCAGAGGATGTCACAGAGGAAGTGTCCTTCACAGAGATAATACTGATGCCCTGTCCCACTTTACATACGCTTTGTCCCATAAACCGTGGGGCTATGCGTGCCTTCTGGTTGGGCCATATGCCTCCTGCTCAGGACAGTCACATCTGTCAACTGTGCAGGGAAGAGGTGCCTACTGCAGGCAGCTGCTCAGGGCCACTTCCTGACATTAAGCAACTGTTATCTGTCTGGATCACAGCTTAAGCGGAAGTGGGGGGGGCGGTCAGCTACCTATCGCGCTTGGTAGTGCAGCTAGCTCCCTAGAGGAGGCGATATCAGAGGAGAACAGAGGGAGAAGGAAGATGGGTGGGCATGAGGGTAGGTAGAGATCACTAGAGCTGAGGCCCGGGGTGAAGAACGCTCAGCTGTGGGAGCGGGGAGCTCGAGGATGGCAGCTCAGGTGCCCTCTAGAGAATTATGGCTTTAGGCCTCAGAGTCAGGGCAGGGTTGAGGTATGGAAAACAGATGGACAGAGTCCACTATCTAGAAAGTTTTGCAGCTTATCCCCAGGCTCACACTGATGTGGCCATCTGCTGCTCAGAGATAAACTACCTGCCGGGTACCCAGCCCTTCAGATCTCCCCCAGAGCAAAGCGGGCATGGAGGATCCAAGGGCCTGTTCCTAGCCCTGGCCTGGCTCTCTCTCCAGAGTGGGCTAGAACCATGCTCGAGGGTGTGGCAAGCTCCAGCAAAATCGGGTCTGACTTCCAGGCCCTCTGTTTTAGAACCCCAGAAACCTGGAACTCAGAGCAGCAGGCCAGGAGCCTGCACAGGGCCAGGAGAGACCACCCCACAGGGGCTGTGCTCCCTCCTCCCTTGACTCTTGCTGAGGGTGTGTGGGTGGGGGTGGGGGAGTCTCTACTCACCCAAAGCGCTGAGTCAGGCCTGGCTGGTTTAATGAGAATGCTCAGAGATCTAATTTGCATAAGATTCTCATCTGTCTGCCCCCTGGGAGCCTGCCTCCATGGGGGGGAGTAAGCTGCTGGATTTTATAGGCCTGTTTCGTGATTTCCCGACTCAGGAGGGGGTGCCACTAGGGGACCTTGGCCCACCTCTGCCTTACTCAGCATTTACCTTAATACCAGGCAGAGGCTGTTAGAAGCTAAGTCTATAAATAAAGGATTTGCAACTAAGGCTATTAGCATCAGGTGGACCCTTACTGCAGCGATTTGAATTCCACGCACATAAATAAATCTGTAAAATGTCTCATTTTGACTAAAAAACAAAACAAACACACAGCCAGAGTTCTTTGCAAGAAATCCTCCCCAACACATGCCCCAAAGAGTCCATGGCCATCTGGGGCCTCACGGGGGCAGGGAGGGACTAGGGCTGTGGACATCGGAGAGAAGGTGCTTGGTAGCCTCCTTGCCCACACCCTGCAGTCTTTGCAGCACTAGGGTATCACAGGCGCTGTCTGAGTTCCCGGACCTGTACCCGAGAGAGGGCAGGGCAGATGCAGCCTGTCTGTCTTCAGCAGGTAGTTGGCTGTCCTCAGGGCCCACATTCTCACTGCAGAATGATGTTATAGACTAGGATCCTGGCACCCACTGTCTGGTGTCAGAGTCTGCCTGTGTGACTAAGCACCTCCCTGGAAAAAATAAGACCAAAGGGAGAGGAGCAGCTCCCAAGAAGTATCTTGCTGGAGGGGGGCAGCCCTGCTCCTTTAGAACACACTCTCTGTGGGCTTCTGAGCTTTCTGCCACTCCAGCCTGTACCGACACACAACTAGGAGGTGCAATAGTTATCATCATTCGCTTGGCTGGACTTAGAATCCCCACGGAAGCATGGGTGTGCACATGAGGGTATTTCTACAGATGTTTAACTGAGGAAGACCCACTCTAACCATGGGTAGCACCATGCCTGGGCTGGTGTTCTGGACTGTACTTAAAGGAGAAAGCAAGGGCTGAGCACCAGCGTCTGTCTCTCTCTGCTTCCTGACCGCAGCCGCCCTGTGACCAGCTGCCCCGCACTGCTGTGGACCCCGACTTCCCGCCATGATAGACTGGAGTCTCCAACTGTAAGCCCAAGTAAAACTTTCTGTCCTTAAGCTGGGTTTGTCACAGCATAAGAAAAGTAGCCAGAACGGTCTCAGCCAATGAGAGCCCTTCGTCTACAGATACCCCATTCATTCACACTGGAGTTCCCCCACCCCCATGGTAGGACCACAGCCTTGTCTCAATGCCCAGTGGGGTGGGATAGTGTGTGGTCTCCGTATCCCACCCCCTCAACACAACTGCAACAGGATTTCCTCTCCTTCCCTTCCTTCCTCTCCCTTCTCAGCTTCCTGCATCTTTTCCAAAATGAAGAGTCATTCATCGCTGGCAGAAGTCCAGCTCACATGTCCCTGAGACAGCTTGAGGACAAGCTGTGAATATGGCTGCTGGCCTGTGTCTAGAGCCAGCCACCTGTGAGTTCTAGGAAGGAGAAGGAAGGAGCCAGAATCTGGGCATCGCCTCTTGTCTGCTGTGACAGCTATGGTACCATCCTGGGCGGTGGAGAACATACAGTCCCTGCCTCCTGCCACTGAGGACACTTGCCGGACAGGATAGGACACGGTGAAGATGGAGGTGAGGGGCAGAGCAGGTGGCACAGTCTCCTAGGGTCGCCCTGGGTCCCTCAGCTGCCTAGCAGGGTGCTGACTGGGACCAGCTACAGGGGACATGGATTCTGTGTGAAATGTGACATATTCATGTGGGCAATTAGTACTCCACCTCACGCAGCCGTTTGCCGGAGCCCCTGAGGAGCTCGGCTGACGTGGCAGTGAAGACACCAGGGCATTTGGGAAGATTTACCCCTTGCTCTCCCCAGTGAAGGCTTCGAGTTCAGTGCTGTGATACAAACTAAAAATAACCGGCGGCCCCCCCAGCTTCAGTCTCCACAAGATTAGGACGGCGGCTCTCACGTAAGGGAAGACTAATGGATTCTTCCTCCAGGCAATTAACAAGTGATTTGTTACAGTCCACGATGTATGGTTTTGTATTGGCAGACTAGAAGCTGCAGGAGGGTGGTGGGTGACGGGTGGCACTAGGCGAGGGGTTCCCTGAAAGGGAGAGAGCAGAAACTGATCAAGGGCAGGGTGCGGGGTGCAGGGCAGACACAGCAGGGCAGGCAACAACGGGCGCACGGGTCCCTCAAATGGCCCTTCAAGCTCAAGAAAGATGCTGTCCGAACATTTCCTGACATCTTTCCAGCTAGAGAAGTCCATAGACCCAGACTCAGTGGCTTCCCAAGGCTCCATTAGAGCCCAGGAGGGAGGAAATGGGGGATCCTGCACCTGTGACATTCACAGAAGTCCCCGGGGTCTCAGTAGACACATGACTGGGCAGGCCCCCACAGCCTCCTCACACCCTGGCAGACCCTAACTGCTGACCCTATCTGGACAGGCTCCCACAGCCTTAGCAGGTCCCCTTTCTAGTCATAGGCCCCGGGCAGGTTCCCACAGCTTCCCTATATCTGGACACAGCAGCCTGGCTACGGATAAAGCTATGAACCAATCTCTGCCCATGCTTCTTATTTCTCACAACAGGTTCGGTCTCTCACAGGGAAACATGTGAACCATTCACTCTCTACTGCCACTCAAGCCCATATTCATGGGGTCCTTAGAAAACCACCTTCCCCAAGGAGCCACTTGTCAGAGTTGGCCCAAGAAGAGCCTCAGGGCCCTAATCCCCCTCCAACATCACCTTCTACCTCCAGCCTCCACCTCCAGCCTCTACCTTCATCCTCTGTGTCCCTGCTACTTCGTCTTCCATTGTCCCCCTCCGAGGTAGATTAGCATACAGTCCTTTACTGGCTCACTGGAGCAACCACCCTCACCTTGCTGACAGGCAGAGCCCTCAGAGTCCCACTAGGAGGATAAGGTCCCCAAGCCCCCTGCTTCCTCAAGCTTCATGACTCAACTGTAGACACTTGCTGCCCCACTGTCTTTCCCTGCGGCTGTGACAAACACTAAGGAAGGCAGTGAAAGCCGGCCATGGTGGTACACCTTAAGGCGCATGCCTTTAAGGGGGCAGAGGGAGGAGGATCTCAGGGTTTGAGGCCAGTCTGGGTCGACTTCGGGAGTTCCAGCACAGTTAGGGATGCCTCAGAAACAAAAAGCTAATCAAAAAGCAACTTAAAGAAGGGTTCCTTTAAGCTCACAGTTGCAGGTTACAGGTTCAAGGCCGGGGAGTCTCAGCAGCTGGAGCCTGACGTGGCTGACTGTTGGGAATCAGAAGACAGCAGAGAATGTCTGCACGCACATAGTGCTCATGTCGCACTCTTCACTTCCTGACCACAATGAAGATGGCTCTTCCCACATCAATTAATGCAATCAAGGGTATCCCCCAAAGGCACGCTCAGAGCTGCCTCTGAGCGTGCATGATTCCAGATTTTATCAACCTGACAACTGACATTAGTCATCCCAATAGTTAGGCACCGACTTAAAGAGTTTAAGGTAGTGGTTCTTCTCCTTCGGATGCTGCAACCCTTTAATACAGTCCCACACGCTGTGGTGACCTCAACCATAAGATTATTTTTTTCACTACTTCATAACTGTAATTTTGCTACTATTATGAATTGTAATATAAATATTTTGGGAGAGAGATGTTTGCCAAAAGGGTCAAGACCCACAGGTTGAGAACTGCCGGTCTAAGAAAAAGGGTCAGCCTGTGGTATGGTGGCAGTCAGGACTGGGCATCACCAGTGGTAAGAAGGCTGCTTCCTCTAAAGTTCTGAAGGCTGTGGGGAGTTAGAGTGGGTAGAGGGTGGAAGGGTGAAGGGTGCACCATGGGGACAGAGGTGGGGGAAATCTCAGGGCTCAGTTAGTTCCTATTATCAGGCTTAGGCTTCCATCAGCAAAGGCCCAAGTCCCCAACCATTTCCAGAGCTGGTAGAGGAGGGACCAGAAGCAAAGCCGTTTTTAGATCTGTCCGGAAGAGGGCCCTCCTCTTAGAGTTCCTGAGCTTAGAGGACCTGGGCATGGTATGAGCCCCTTGGTAAGTTGGAATTTATCTCCTTAGACCCGTGGTTCTTCTCCTGGGGTCCCTGGAATTGGTGTAAAGGCTCTTAAGAACTGCTGTGGTACAACAACAGAACAGCCTGGGCTGACGCAGGTGGAATGCTCACACGTGTTTATTCACTGACCCCCTCGGTTGTTCACAAAGTGGGCGCTGTGGCTGCACATGCACCTACAGATTCAGGATGGGCAGCAGGAACTGCTGATGAGCATAGGCTTTAAGACTGTGGAGGACGCACAGCAGTGATGAGCAAGAGAACCATAACTCCCACACCACCATACTCTTGGCTTCATCACTGCTTCTCCCTCCTCCTTCCTTTCTATCTCCTTCTCTCTCCTTTCCTCCCCACCCACCCATCCATCCATCCATCCATCCATCCATCAATCCATCCATCCATACATCCATCATCCATCCACCCATCCATCCATCCATCATCCATCATCCATCCATCCATCATCCATCCATCCATCCATCCATCCACCATCCATCCATCATCCATCCATCCATCCCTCCATCCATCCATCCATCCACCCACCCATCCATCCACCCATCCACCCATACCATCTATCCACTCATTCTTCTACCTATCTGCCCTTCTATCCACCCATCTTAATACCTACTGAGCATATTAAGAGTTACTTGGTGACAGGAATATTTTGGTAAATTGAAAAGTCAGTGCTCTCTTCCTATGGCCACAGCACTTACGTTGGGAAGGAATGGCGGTGCATATTTAATGAGTTCCCACTGAGCACTGGCACATGGCACACAGCAGAAGGGACTTGATGCAGACATAACCTGAGTTGGGTACTGGTTTTGCCTTCTGCTGTGTGGCCTTGGGCAGCCTCCTTAACTTCTCTGACCCTTGGTCCTCATCTATACAACACGCACAGGGGACAGTCAGGGGAGACTTGGGTTGCACTGGATGGTAAGTAATATGCGTGAGGCTTCTCGGAGTGGGCTAGGTTTTCATAAATCATGGAAATAAATGCTTATTCCCCTGCTCCTGGGGACCGATCAGTGTGCTGCTCAGCATCAAATCAATAGGCTTAATATTTAATAATAATCCACTGAAAGGCACTTTGGTCACTCAACGCATCGGCGCCGCACTAATGACAAATTACTTCCTAAACTGTTAGCCTCGGTCCCTTTCGTGAAGCTCTGATTATGTTTGTGACAGCGAGAAGAAGGAGCTGAGGCAGGCTGCAGCCCCAGCCATGGCTGTGCAAGGGCAGCAGGGCATTCTGGATCCTCCTGTAGGTGGCACCACAGGCTGGCACACAGCTGGCAGAACTGCCAAGGCTTCAGGGATGTGGTATGTCAAGGGCAATAGGCTAGGCTGCTGAGCTACTGAGCATGCCCAGTAAAGCAAGACCATCTCTTGGGGTTGGGAGAAGCCCAATCTAGCCCACAGTGGGCAGGAGGGCATGGACAGGCAGGATGAGCAAGCCCAGCAAAGACTCGGCCCAGGGGGCCATGGGATATGAAGTGTGGGTGGGGCAGAGGGACCCTCTCTGCCTCTGCACATGCCTGGAATTCTCCTTGCTACATCTCTCCTGTCCTGTTGTCCGTCCATCTTCAGTGTACAGCAAAGACAACCCTTTGCCAGACAGCATTCCTGGAGATTTCCTGTCTTTGTTTAAAATACTGACTTTTATGCTCATCTTGACTTTTAAAAAGTTCTACTGAAATACTATTTGTCTTACCTACTGGCTTTTATCTCGCCTTCAATTCTACAGCCAGGCTCTGCCTCCATCAATCTACCCTGTAGATTGGGCAAGTCTGGGTGGAGTGACTCCATGCCCTTGGGTGTTGAGGTTAAAGGACTAGCCCTGTGTTGTGTGTTGTCCTGCTTGCCTCCCAGCGAGTAGCCACTCGGCCAGCCTTACCTGTCCAGCCCTGGACAGCAGTCTGCATATGGTTGGTGGGTGGTCTGTAGAAGCTGCAGAGTGAGGGTTCAAGCCAGAGTTGTCCTGCTGTGGCCATGCTTGAGATGGTGTGCTCAACACAGGGAGGGTGGATGGGATCACAGAGGGTTTTTGTTTTTGACAGGGTTTCTTTGTAGCTCTGGAGCTTGTCTAGGAACTAGCTCTTGTAGACCAGACTGGCCTCAAACTCAGAGATCCTCCTGCCTCTGCTTCCCAAGTGCTGGGATTAAAGGCTTGTGTCGCCACAGAGATTTAAATGACACTGAGGTCCCCAGGTGTCACTTCTTACTTGCTACCACCTCATCCTTGCTTCACTGGGTATGGCCAGGAGCTCAGCAGCTTAGCCTGCTGCCCTTGATACACCCCTTCTCCAGTCTGGCTGGAGTTGTTTAGGGAAGTGATTTTCCTCCCCGCACTGGAGTCTGAGAATGCTCAGAGCCATCAGCTTGGCTTCTCTCCAATTCAGTGAGACTCTGCCTGAGGCCACTGATGATAACAATAATAATATTGCTATTATTAAAGAGATTTGCATAGACAGAAATTGTTTCCCTGATTAAAAACAACAACCAAGGTCATCCTGCGGCTGTGGCGAGGAGGGAAGCGGCACCTGCAGAAGCTTCGGGGAGGGAACGGAGCTGGGACAAGGAGGCAAGTCTTCTGCCTGCCATGGAAGCTTGGGGAGAGGAGGGCTGGGGGGTGCTGGGGATAAGTTGCCTGGAAAAACAAACTGGAGAGTGCAGGGACTCTAGGAACCATGCTAGCCAGGGCCAGTCACTGGGAGACCAGGCAGACATGGCCACTGTAGAATGGTGGGATAAAATGAGGGGCACGGGGTGGGGTACATTGGATGGGCTTGTTCTAGGCAGAGCTGCACCCTTCATGTCTGGGTTATGGGGTGGCCTAGAGGTCTGGCTTGCTGAGTGACTGTGAACGACAAGGACAATTCTGGCCGGGAACGTGTCCTGGGACAGAAAGGAATTGGAAGCAGGGGAGTTATGATGAGAGTCAAGACCCACGAGGCAGAAGCCATGGCTCCTTTCCTGTATACAAGGGCTTGTAAAGGCTGAATGGGAATGGATGTGGGAGCCTGTACTGTATGGGGTGCAAATCAGGGGTCCCCAAAGTTTAACAAATGAGGAATGCCTCTCAGAAAGATAGGGATAGTGTTGTGGGAACTCCTTCAGCCAATTGCCTTTAAGATACCGGCCCACTTTGGGTGTGGTCTCAGGTACTAGAAGTGCAGAGGAATGTGTGCAGCTTTCTTTTCTGCTGGATTTTGTTCCCAGTTTCCAGCGCACACAGAGGACTGTGGATCACTGCCCGTACTGTGAGTTTATCTCCAAGTAAATAAATAAACCTTTGTTATACTCCATTCTGGGCTATTGTGGAACTCTTTGGTATGATTACAGGATAGAGGGGGAGTTATCTCAATTTGAGTTTTAAAAAAGCATCCACAAGTCCCCAACAGTGACAGCCTGAATGTGGGGATGCCTGCTGCACCCACAACCCATACAGTAGAGGGAGCCCAAGGCACAGACAAGAAGTAAAAGACACGTAGGTTGGTCTGCGAGAAATACAACCAGCTCTCTAGATGACGTGGAGTCCCAGGCCACCTGTGGAACAATATCCCAGATGAGCAAGTGGGTTCAGCCTGTTGACAAAAGACAAGATCAACACAGGAGAATCCACTCATTTCTACATGCAAATGACAAATGCAAGGGAGACGAAATTAAACTCACAGTATCACGAGAGCTCCTACCTTTCACAAACTGGGTACCGGAGTGGTACACTGAAGTTACCAAGTGCTACTGATGACATTCAGGAATCCCTAACAAGTCAAGGTGTATGCTGTTCATGGACAGAAGACCCAACACAGTGAGGATGTTAACCTCCACATCTTTCAATAGGCTTGATGCAACACCTACTGAAACCTACTGAAATGGCACGTATGCCTGTTTGTATTTGTGTGAATGCGTGTGTATGTGTGTGTGTGTGTTACATGTATGTGCCTGTGGACACCTCTGAGGTTAACAGCGAGTGTCTTCCTTAGTCATTCTCCACCTTAAATAAGGAGGCAGGGTCTTTCACTTGAACCCATAGCTTGACAATTTGACTAGTTCAGCCAGCTTGCTCTGGGGATCCCTGCCCCAGGCTCCTGAGCACTGAGATGATGTGTGGGCTACCATGCCTTCCCAGCATTTACATGGGACTGAGGATCTCAGCTCCTGTCCTTACTCCTGGGTGCCAAATGCTCTTCCTGTGGGGCCGTCTCCCTGGCTCCCAAAGCAACCTTTTTGATAGGTAAGAGCATCCAACAGTTTATGTGGAAAGTCACAGGCCCTGGAAGAGCTAAGACACCCAACAGAGGAGCACAGGGGTGGCCCCAGTCTGCCTGATGTCGAGGTTGACCCCGGAGTGACAGCAACCCAGCCAGCTGAGAAGGCACAGACACACAGATCAAAGGAACAGGACAGAGAACCGAGAGATTATCCTACACAAACATGGTCAGCTTTTTGATAGAGGTATAAAAGCAGTTATGTGGAAGGAGGTAATGTTTCCAACAAATATTGCTTGTGGCAGTTAGACATCTATAAACATACCCCAAAGCCCTCCTCCCCCAAACCAAAATTTAACAAATATAAAAAAACATAACAACCACCCCACCGCAGTAGGAACTTCAACCTGGTGCCCAGGCCACCCAACCACAGACTGAGCTGTACGAATGATAAAACTGTTAGAAAAACAGAGAGAAGACATTTGGTTCCAGCAGTAGGGGACCTGATACCATAAATAGATACAGGTCTAGAAAGGGAATATTGGTAAGATATATTTCACCAAAATTAAACTTGTTCATTCTTTAAAAGCCAATGTGAAGAAAATGACAAACACGTCAAGCTATGAATTGGGACAAAATATATGCAAATCATGTGACCAATAAAGGGCTAGCATAGGGTTTATAAAGAACTTCCCAAATTCAACAGTGCAAATGAGCAGGCAGTTCAATTAGAAAGCGGGCAAGAGTCACAAAAGGATGCTTCAGAAAGATGGTACCCAATGACAAACTGGTATAAAAACAATGTTCAGGAGAGAAAGCTCAGTGTGAAGTGCTTGCAAGCGTGAGGACCTGAGCTGGACTCCTAGAACCCAGGTTAAAAACATCTGGGTGGGGTGTGGGATTGTAATCCCCAAATGAAGGGAGCACAGATAGCTGGGTCCATGGTGCTTGTTAGCCAGTCAGTTTAGCCTACTCAGAGATATTATATTAGAATAAATAAGACCTCCACACACGTGTACCCGCACACAGGCACACACACTACACTCACTTATATAAGTATACTGAACACCATTAGTTACAGGGGAGTGCACATTAAAATCAAAATGAGAGCCCTGGAGAGTTGTCTCAGTGGTCAAGAGCACCAGCCGTGCTAACACCAGGACCAGAGCTTGGGTCCTGTCAGTCACATCGTGAGCTGGGCGTCCTGTGCAGCTGCAAGCACAGCCTTGAGGAGGAAAGAGACAAGAGAGCATTCTAGCCGGCTGGCTCCAGCTGAAACAATGAGAGCTTCGGGTTCAGGGAGAGACCCTGCCTCAGGGATGGAGTGAGAGGAGGACACTCCAAGGCCCCATTTGACCTTTACACACAGACAGGCGCACACACACACACACACGCACACGCGCACACACACACACACACACACACACACACAGAGAGAGAGAGAGAGAGAGAGAGACCTTGCAAAATAAATCTCACAATGAGACATACCTGTGTCAGAATGCTTCAAGTAAAACTGAGGCACAAGGCTGATAATAAGATGGCTCACATAAAGATGTCTGCCTCTAGGCCTGATGACCCTTTGGAGTTTCATTCTTGGGACCCACATAGTAGAATGAGAGAACCAACTTCAGCAGGCTGTCCTCTGACCTCTGACCTATGACCTCTACATGCTTGCTGTTGCATGCTTGTGCCCTCCAAATAGATACATACATACATACATACATACATAATAGAAAACAAAACACCCATCTAATGTACATGAGAAATAGAAAAAGACAAGATCTCCTGAGTAAACCGGAAGCATGGGGGTCATGGGAGAGAGTAGAAGGGGGAGGTATGAGAGGGGAGCAGAGAAAAATACATAGCTCAATAAAAACAATAAAAAGAACAAATACATTCTTAAAAAAAAGAAAAAAAGAAAAAGAAAAGAGGAAAAGAAAGCACCCAGGACAGTACCAGATGCTAGCAAGGATGCAGAGACCGGATCATTTCTACACTCTGGGCAGGACAGGAACATTATAAGCACTCTGGAAAACAGGTGAATTTTTTTAAAATAAACATCAAAAGATCTATCAAAAACATGCATGGCTATTTATCCCAGAGGACAAAAGATCCCATTCACACAGACTTCTGCACACAGCACACACAGTAGAGCCGTTTGCTGTAGCTGGAGAGCAGATGTGCCCAGGCATCCTTTGAGGAGCGACTGGTGAGCAGATGTGATGCCCTGGGACCATGGATCACCGCTCGGTAACAAACAGGAGTGAACTATTGACATGCGTGCCACAGTTTGGGTGTCTCTCCACTGGGAAGTCAATTCCGTGATAGTGTGGCAGATGCACACGCCTGCACATGGGACAGAACTCTGGGAGCTCTCAGGCCAGTCAAGCTGGTGTGTATAACAGCAAAGACTCTGCTTCAGATGGACATGAGGTTGCTTTCTGATCTCCACGTGTGCTCTGGGACATATACATGGACTTTACACACAGAAATGTGCACACAGACATGCATATACACACATCATATACACGGAAACATGCATATGTGTCCACATAACCACACAATAAATTCAAGCAAAACCGAGGACCACTGAGTCAGCCTGGTAAGTTGTATCAGGCCACGCTCTGCCTGTGACATTACATAAGCGTTTCCCAACATCTTACTGTCGGGGGAAACAGGATGAAGGGCACAGGGACCTCTAGGTGTTATTTCTTATGGATGCATACAAATCTATGATTATCTTAGTAAAACCTCCAGTTAAAAGGGAGATATGGACAGGGATGTTGCCATTTAGGTTTGTCAAATAAGTCATTCCAAAGCTACCACCTCATTTCCTGTCTTCATTAAAAAAGGCATTTACAGTGCACTAAACACGGGAGGGCACAGTCTCAGAGTCAGGAAGCTTCCTTGGAAGGAAGGGAACACGATGCATGAAAAACTCATCCACTTAGAAATCCCCCTTGCTTCTCTACAGACCCATGAGACCTTCACTCTGAATGGTCCAGGACTCAAGACAATCATCTGAGAGCCAGTAAGATCAAGTGTAGGCATTTAAACAACGGGAAGGTGATATGAATGATTGTGGTAGTGATGACGGTGGTGGTGTGTAGTGGTGGTGATGGTGGTGTGTAGTGGTGGTGGTGGTGTGTAGTGGTGGTGGTGTGTAGTGGTGGGTGATGGTGGTGTGTAGTGGTGGTGGTGGTGTGTAGTGGTGGTGGTGTGTAGTGGTGGTGGTGGTGTGTAGTGGTGGTGGTGGTGTGTAGTGGTGGTGGTGTGGTGTGTAGTGGTGGTGGTGGTGTTAGTGGTGGTGGTGGTGTGTAGTGGTGGTGATGGTGGTGTGTAGTGGTGGTGGTGGTGGTGTGTAGTGGTAATGGTGGTGTGTAGTGGTGGTGGTGGTGTAGTGGTGGTGGTGGGGGGGTGTGGTGGTGGTGGTGTGTAGTGGTGGTGGTGTGGGGTGGTGGTGGTGGTGGTGTGTGGTGGTGGTGGTGGGTGGGTCGTGGTGGTGGTGGTGGTGTGTCGTGGTGGTGGTGGTGGTGTGTCGTGGTGGTGGTGGTGTCGTGGTGGTGGTGGTGTGTCGTGGTGGTGGTGTGTGGTGGTGGTGGTGGTGTGTAGTGGTGGTGGTGTGTAGTGGTGGTGGTGGTGGTGTGTCGTGGTGGTGGTGTGGTAGTGGTGGTGGTGGTGTTGTGGTGGTGTTCGTGGTGGTGCGCTCTGGTGTGTCGTGGTGGTGGTGGTGTGTCGTGGTGGTGGTGGGTGGGGGTGGTGGTGGTGTGGAGTGGTGGTGGTGGTGGTGTGTAGTGGTGGTGGTGGTGGTGGTTGTGTGGAGTGGTCGTGTGGTGTGTTTGGGACTTTTCAGTGTCTCAGGGAAGGCTGGAATGGATACAGACTGTGACATTCTGGGAGGAAATGGAGTTACAGCCGGAATGAGAGCCAGGACCTTTCTAAGGACTGGAGGGACATCCTCTCCATTGCTGTATGAGGCGTAGCTCCTTTTCCCTCAGACCTTCCCATTACAGCTTCACACCTCCCAACACAATTTTGCTGAGGTCTCAGTAAAGTGGTACCCATCTCCTTGAAGAGTAGCTCCCACGCAGTATCCTGTGGGAGGCCCTACCCAGTGCATAGTCACTAGCAAATAACTCCCAGCAGTGACATTCCACGTGACCAGGGGTTTTGCTGAGCCAGCGCCATGTCCCAGTGTAGCACGCCTTTATAGAGGAGGGTGCGTGGATGCGAGACCCAATGCCAGATTGTATCAGCTCCTGGTGCCTGGACAGACCCCAGCTCCACAGAGTAGCCACAGTGTGACTCTGATGACAGAACTTCCATCATGTCGACGGTGGAGTGGATGAGGGACAAGGCATTCTCAGGTGGAATGATAGGGAAGCAGAATGCCAGTCACAGGGACCAAGGGGTCCCATCTAGCGTATGTCCTGCCTCCTCATTCCCACAAGAAGCAGCCACAGTGGAGGGAATGGCAGTCCTGTATCGTTGGATTTGTGGTTCAGAGTTCCAGACTCTGAACAATTATCCAAATATAGATGTGTGTGGTATCATCTGAGCTGTCCATCCATCCATCCATCCATCCATCCATCCATCCATCCATCCATTGATTCATCCATCCACCCACCCATCCATCCATCCATCCATCCATCCATCCATCCTTCTATCAATTCGTCGATCACATCCTGGGTACTGGAAAGGTCTATCAAAGAAGTCACGACTCAAATTATGGAACTAGACCCCTAGAACTCAAGTTTCAGCCCCCCTGCTAACAACCTCTTCACGGCAGTGAAGCACTTAACCTCTCAGTTCCTCAGTGTCTTCTCTCAAACAAAGGTCATGGCCGTGTTGACTACATGGGAGGAGGAGCTGATATTTCCACGATTGAGTCTGTTGAGGAGACTGGCACCGTGTACAGAGGAGATAGCCACACACACACACAACTGCATTAGCCTGGGAGGTGGGGGAGAACTTGGCCCCTCTCAAGAAAGTCTATGCTTTCCTGAAATCTTGACTGTAGCTCTGCTGCAGAGGCTCTGACTTCATAAGACCACGGTGGGGCCTGGGACTCTGCATTTTCAACAGAACTCTCCAGTGCTGCTGACTCAGTGGCCTGTAGAGCCTGGGTGATGGTTCAGGAATTTCTCAGAGAGGGATCTCTTGGTTCTGAGGCAGACCTTGGAGGAGGAGAAAGGGAAGAAGGCTCAGCTGGGCTTTAGTAAGGTAGGGAGTTCTGTGAACATAAAGGCCCGGAGATGCTACTATGGTGTTGGCAAATGAAAGGGGTGACCACCAGTTATGAGTGGTTATTGTTTCCCCTGCTAGAATGAGGGGGTCTCTGAAGACTTGGGTAGGAGGTGTCATGAAGTAACACATATTTTAGAAAGACCTCTGTTTGGATTATACTGTGCCCTGGAACCAGAGCAGGACAGATGATGTCCCCACAATGAGCCCAGGGACAATGACAACCATGAAGAGCAGAGTGAGGAATCTGGCTGTGCAGACGGGGGAGGGGCATCAGCCGGGTATGGCGGCATGCACTCTCGCCATTGGGGAGGTGGACACAGGTGGGTTCCATGGGCTCCTTGGCCAGCAGTCTAGCCAAACCAGTGAGCTCCAGACTCAGAGAGAAGTCTTTCTGAAATGCAAGGTAGAGAATGGAGCAAGAGTGGACAGACTGAGTTGTTGGCAGAGGACTGGGAGCTTCTGTCAGTGACAAAGGAAGTCCCAGCCGAAGAGCAGGGGACAGCAGAGCAGGCCACAGATGAGGCCAGCGTTGACGGCTCGAGGGAGAAGCATGCCCAGCAGGCAGCTGGATGAACAGGCCTGCAGCCCAGAGGAGGCTCAAAACTAGAGAGCAGTTAGGGAGTTGCTGTCCAGACAATGACAACGGCTGAGGTGGCTCAGGGAAGAGGCATAAAGTGACACGGGAACCAGAAGATGCTGGCTAAGGAACTTCCAGGGAGAGTCACAAAGCCAGTTAAAGCCCCACGTCCAGCCCTAGGAACCCGACCCCTGGAAGGGGCTTCCCACTGCTTCTCTACCTGAGTGCTCCAGATGTCCAGGCTTCATGTTAAGAACAATCGGTTAGGCAGTTGACCATGTAGGAGAGCCACCTTTAAGGAGCCCTGGACAATCGCTGCCCTCCATGAGATCTGTGTGAAGATTCCATCCCCACTTTCCGCCCTGCCTACTTGTCAAGGTCCCAGAGAGACAGATGTGGTCACCCCAAACTCCTGCTCGGCTGGGAGGGCTAAGTTCCACATCAGCACAGGACACCTCAGGATACCTTGGGTGTCTCACTTTGCAAATGAGCTTTTGATGATTCCAGAATTCCTCTAATTAGAGAAACTGGTTAGGAGCTCGAGATTAATAGCCATTAATAATTTGTGCTCCTTCCTTCCTTTCATATAACGCAGGTGGTCTATCATGGGGGCCAGTGTGGCAGGGAGGCTGGCCAGGAGGGCCATGGGGACTGTTTCCTCTCCCACAAGCCTCTGCTCCTGGCATTGGACTGGTCCCCTTTCTAGGCTCCTGTGCCAGCCAACAGCATCATGGTTAGCAGTTTGTAGCCTTCACAGGACGTTTTTTTTTTTGTTTTTTTTTTTGTTTTTTTTTTTTTTTTTTTTTCTGGGGCCTGGTTAAAGTTTGGCTCTGATGTATCCCTCTCAAAAGCTCAATGTTGAAGACTTGGCCTCCAAATGGTGGGACTGTGTGTGTGTGTGTGTGTGTGTGTGTGTATCTCTGTGTGTCTGTGTGTGTATCTATGTGTGTGTCTCTCTGTGTGTGGGTGTCTGTGTGTACCTGTGTATATATCTCTGTGTATCTGTGGGTGTCTGTGTGGGTGGGTGTCTGTGTGTGTGTCTGTGTCTCTCTGTGTGTATCTCTGTGTGTGTGTGTAGTCTCTGTGTGTCTGTGTCTCTCTCTGTGTGTGTGGTTTATGTGTGTGTGTCTGTGTGTGTATCTGTGTTTGTCTGCATGTCTATGTGTGTCTGTGTTTGTCTCTGTGTGTGTATGTGTGTGTGTGTCTGTGTGTGTGTAGTCTCTGTGTGTGTCTGTGTCTCTCTCTGTGTGTGGTCTATGTCTGTGTGTGTCTGTGGTCTGTGTATGTATACTGTGTCTGTGTGTGTCTGTGTTTGTCTCTGTGTGTGTATGTGTGTGTGTAGTCTGTGTGTGTGTGTCTGTGTCTCTCTCTGTGTGTGGTCTATGTCTGTGTGTGTCTGTGCTCTGTGTATGTATACTGCGTCTCTGTGTGTGTCTGTGCATGTACTCACACTCGTGTGTGGAGGCCAGAATTCAGTGCTGGGTGCCTTTCCCAACTGCTCTCCAGCGTGTTTTTTTTGTTTGTTTGTTTGTTTGTTTTTGTAGGATCTCTCCCTGAACCTGGAGCTCACCCAGCTGACTAGACTGCCTGGCCAATGAGACCTTCTTCTGGGTCCTTCTGCCCCTCCTTCCCTATAGGTGCATGTCACCAAGTCCAACAGTTTTTATGGGTGCCGGGGATCCAACATCAAATCCCCACGCTTATGCAGCAAGTGTGTTACCAGTGGAACCATCTCCCCAGCCTCTGCTTGTACTGTTGAGGGGTGACTGGATCACAGAGGTCTTAACCTCACTCACGGGTCCTTCATTGATGAGGTCACAGCTGGATGGACGGCGAGGAAGTGGGACCTAGCTGGGGACAGCGGGTCACTGGGACAGGTATGTCTTCGGAGGGTAGGTCTTGTCCCTTTTCAGTCTCTCTCTTCCTCTCTCTTGCTTCCTAGCTGTCATGAGGTAGGCAAGCAGCTTCACCTCACCATGTCCCTCTGTTAGTGTGCCTCACCAAGGGAGCAACAGGGTCAAGTGCCCACCCACTGGAGCCCCTGAAACTGAGACACAATTTAAAAACTTTCATTGTTGCCGGGCGGTGGTGGCGCACGCCTTTAATCCCAGCACTCGGGAGGCAGAGGCAGGCGGATCTCTGAGTTCAAGGCCAGCCTGGTCTACAAGAGCTAGGTCCAGGACAGGCTCTAAAAAAGCTGCAGAGAAACCCTGTCTTGAAAAACCAAAAAAAAAAAAAAAAAAAAAAAACCCACAAAACTTTCATTGTTTAAGGTGTTTTTTTTAAAGGTATTTTGTCATAGATAAAAAGTGGCTAAAACTGGTGCCCAATGGATATTCTACTGGGGGGAGGTGTTCCCAGTGTGGCCTTAGGAAGGGAATTAATGTCTTCCAGGTTCCCTCTGCCCTTTGATGGAAGGCTCCATATATTTGAAATGACATTTGGCTTTTTGAAGAGATGGAGGCAGAAAGGGTCAAGAAAAACTGATGAAATGTCCTCCTCAGAATACGACTTGGATAGGGCCTTCTGTCAGAGCCGGTTCTGAATGGGCACAGGGCCCTTTCTCCTCAGGGCAGGGGAGCACAAGCAGCGGTTCTAGGGAGGACTCCAGCACTCTGTGCTCACACTCGCTAAGGGTGCCCCTTAGTTCTTATGCCTCCTCCAACTTATCAGAGCCCCGAGGCAGTGAGCAACCACTGTGGCTTTCCCTGGGGCTCTGTGGGTGGATGGTGTGATGAGTTCAGACCCACAATGGAAAGAACTTGTGGAGAAGAGAGGGAAGGAGGGGAGGCATCCCCAAAAAAGGGTCCTGGTGGGGCTCAGACTCCAGAGGTCCAGCTATGTCATCTGACAGCTTTTTATTTTACCAGGTGTTTAATTGTTTGCAAATTGCAAAGAGAAGGCCCAACTGTCTCCAGTTTGTTATTGGCATTCTAGCTCCTGTATGAATCTACACACTCCTTTATCTGGTCACATCCGTGTTACATCAGGCTGCACAGTGACCACCTGACCACCCAGATGTCCTCTCAGTCTCTAAAGTTCCTTTGAACCCTTGGTCAGAAAGTCAAGAGTCCCTGGTGGCTCAGTGGCTGCCCAAATTTAGTAATCCAGAGGACCCACCCTATCACAGGTTCAGAGTTGGGTATGTGAGGGGCCTCTCAGGCCACCCGGGGCAAGCACTACCTCTACACTGGGACTTCTTATGATATGTTGACTTAAATCTATGCTGGGACCGCCTCCCTCTGTTTTGGGCTGGTTTTCATTCCCAGAACGGAATGGACACCATACTCTCTGTGATGCGACATGCCCAGATATCCAAGTGGTGTCTAGAAGTCTGTGTGGGTTTCTCTAGACCGTTAAGGCCTGAAGATAAATCCCACAGAACACTGCTCTTCTTATCCAGAAATGGAAACCACCTACTCAGAAATCCACCCCGGGCTCTTCTTCAGCCCCCAAATCCATTCTAGTCTGCCTTCCCTATGAGATAGGAAGATGACAAGGAACAATGCATATGGCTTCCTTTGTAAACTGAGTCAATACTGAAGAGGGACCCACATTCCCCAGTACCTAGGAAGAGTCAGGCATGGTTCCGGGGTCTACAACCATCATCACCAACTTGGATGGAATTCTTATGCTCATCCCATAGATAGGGGGCAGTGCAACAGAGGGATTAGAACACCGGCTATGGCCACAAATCAAGCAGATTAAAAACTTCCTCTCTAAGGGCAGAGATGAGAGCAAGGAAAGAGATAATTCTGATGGAGGGAGCCATTATGGGGTTAACAAGAAATCTGGCTCTAGAGAAATTCCCAGGAATCCACAAAAAAGACCCCAGCTAAGACCCTAAGCAATAGAGGAGACGGTGCCTGAACTGGCCTTGCCCTGTGGTCAGACTGATAATGATCTTAAATATCACCATAAAACCCAGCAACTGATGGAAACAGAGGAAGAGACCCGTATCTGAGCACTGGACTGAGCTCCCAAAGTCCAGTTGAAGAGTGGGAAGAATGAGAATATGAGCAAAGAGGTCAAGACTATGATGGGTTCATCCACTGAAAAAGTCTACCTGAGCTAATGGGAGCTCAGCAATTCCAGCTGAACTGGGATGGAACAAGCATAGGACCAAACTAGTCCCTCTGAATGTAGTTGATAGTTGCATGGCTGGGGTAGACTGTAGGGCCACTAGCAGTGGCACCAGGATTTGTTCCTGCTACTTATACTGGCTTTGGGGAACCTATTCTCTTTGGATGGATGCCTTGCTCAGCCTAGATATAGTAGGGAGGGCCTTGGATCTTCCCCAAAGCAATGTGCCTTATCCTCTCTGAGGAGTGGATAGGTATGGGTGGGGAGGGAGGGTTTGTGGAGGAAATGGGAGGAGAGGAGGGAGTGGGAACTTGGATTGGTATGTATAATGGAAAAAGATAGTTTGTTTTCTTTAAAAAATAAATTAAATTTAAAAAAAACCTTCCTCTCCAACAAAGAAGTCCCCCGTGACCCTGCAGGGAAGCTACTTGGAGTTCATCATCAAGGATTAAGCTGACCAACAAAGACGGGTCCCAGGGAACTTGGAGTGTTCATTAAGAACAATTAAGTATCATAAGTCTGAGCACTGGAGGACAATTAGGTGTCTGTGGAGTAGGATACAATGAGGCCACCAAGAGAGATTCCACAGATCGGAGCCCTTGGCCTGTAAAGATGCTCCTGAGAAGACACGTGTGACAGCAGATCCCTAGACCACCGCGTCTAACAGGAGCTTTATCCAAGCCCACAGTCACGGCCTGACATCGTCTTGGAAGCTTATACATGAACGTTTGAAAAGCAATTACTTCCAAGTGGTGGGTGTCGTGTGATCTTTCCAGAATCCTTTTCCTTTTCTGTCTGGCTCGATTTCCAAATCTGGGCATGGTCTGCTTTCCTAATTAGAAAACAATGAGGCCATGTGTGGTTTACAAAGAAGAGTCCTTCAGGGGTTCACACACAGAGCACTTCACGGCAGACATGGCTGGCTTCGTCTGGGTGAGTTCCTTTCCTCTGTAATATTTGGTATGGGGATTAGGTCTGTGACCCTCGGGATGGGGCACCCCGGGTCCCTATATTTTTTCATCTAGGATTTCCAGGATGGTTCCTGACTCTCCTACTATCTTGAGAAGAGAGAGGCGGCACGGGAAGTCCTTCAAGGGACAAGCAGAAACGATCCCTCTGTTCCACCTGCAACTCCAGTGTCTCAACTCTCGGTCCTGCGCCAGCATCCGGGACACCTGCATCCTGGGCATCTCCATCCAGCACCTGAGGGGTCCAGCTCTAGAGGGGCTGCACATGGCCTGAGGGAGCCCCTCCCAGCCAAGGGAGAGGTACATGTGTTCTGGATCCTTGCCAGCACTCTGCCTGGCCACCACCTGCTGCCTGCATGGTTCCTGCTTCCTCCCAACCCCCCCAGTCCACACTATGTCTCCAACAGGAGGCTTTGGGACAGCAGAACAATTTAATTCCTATTACAGTATAAAAATTAATAACATTAAAATGTCATGATCATCCTACACTAATTAAGCATCTAATGAATAATTAGCTGTGGACACATCTGACATTTTTGGTCATTAATTTGAGCAAGTGTTTTAAGTTCCAAACAAAACCCCTTTGTGGCGGAGTTTGTGACTTCACGTGAAGAGGCGGGGGCAGAGCCTTACAAAGAGGCTGGCTGTGGGGAGGTGGGGGCATGGAGGTGAGTGGGCTGCCTGGAGGCTGGTGCCCAGCATTCTCTAACCTGGTAGGCTCACCGGGGGTGTGATATGAAGTGGGGGCACCCTACACTACCAGGCTTACAAGCCTGTTCCCACAGCTGTCCCAGCACAGAGACTCCAGACAGGGAAAGGTCCTTGTTTGGAGCCTCCCCTTAGTCAATTGTCTGCTGGGCTGCTAGATGCTTCTGGAAGGGAAAGACTCTTGGGTCTTACAGGACAACTGCAGATCCTGGGGAAAGTGACACTGGATCTGCCTCAGGCACACAGTGGCAGCAGCTCAGAAGGCTGAGAGCTGTCCGTACTCAGTGACATCCCTAGACCTTGACTCTGAGCTCTCCGGGATAAGAAAGTTAAAATTTGGTTTTAGAGGTATTTGGTCATGGCAGTGCGAAAAGTGACCAATACACCTTTGAATCGTAAATAACGTAATTCATTACCTCCCCTTCATATACTGCTCAAATACAGATGGGGATTCCCACATCACACAGGTGAGAAAATGAGTGTGTGAGGTCATAGGACTAAGTTGCTTCTCTAGCCCGTGTGTGTGTGTGTGTGTGTGTGTGTGTTTGTACACAAGCCACAGCACACGTGTGGAGGTCAGGGGACAATCTGTGGCCATCAGTTTTCCCTTCCACCATTGGAGTCCTGGAGATTAAATACAAGCCAGGCTTGGTAGCGAGCACTTTCATCCAGCTGAGCCATCTTGTTGGCGTAAACTTTAGGACTTACAAAGTTAAAGCTCTACCCAGTGCTGTGCTTAATTTCCAAGGTTTGACTTGAAGGGAAGGGAGACGACGGCAGGCTGGCAGGGCACGGTCTCCACCTCTGAGGAGCATAGCTGACAAGCAGAATTAACGATCATTCGCAAGCATGTGACCTCCACCGTCTTTCAAGGACCATGGGATGACTGGGTGAGGTGGAGGGGAGGGGCTGAAGGAGGATCACAAGGAGGGATTAAGGGGGACAGATGTGAGGCTCCCAGAAAGACAACTGTGTGTGGGGTAATGGAGAATATAAAGGATTTTTTCAGGGATTGGGGTGAAGTTAATCTTGTAAAGATGCAGTAACTCTCAAACCATGGGGTCCCTGCACAGTAACTCTCAAACAAATGCAGGAATGAAGGTGGCTGTTCTGAACCGGGGGCTCAGGAGGAAGGGGGGTCATAAAACTGAGGTCCCTTTGAGGGGGAACATAATGGGACTTTGATGGTTTGTGTATTTTAGGGAAGGTTAGCGAGAAAACCATTTTGTGTAAATCACACATTCCTGCCCTAGGAACTGCAAGCTTTCTAGTCAAGCTCCCCACTCATTGCTGTGCCGCCACAGAGCCCGAAGCCCTCAGAGTCAAGTCTCCTCTTCCCACAGCTTCTGGCACAGTGGGGAAGGACTGCCCCCTGAGCTTCTGATCCAGTGAGAGCAAGCACCCCGCACTACAGGTGAGCGCACGAGGACATTGCCAAGGCACATCCAACACCAGGTGTCAGAGGCGAGCCCACTCCAGTCTGTCGGACTCCATGCCCTTCCCCATCATCACCTGGGATGTTGGCACCAGAAGCCATCCTGGGCATCACCCCAGACCCACCCGACCAGCCTTCCTTGGAGGGCGCCCAGACATTGCGTTCCCTCTGTTTTCTGATGGGACACGGTGTCCCGGAAGCTGCTGCTCTTGGCTTTTTCTTTATAAGCAGGCTATTTACTAAGAAAATGGTAGGGAGATTTGAAGCCCTTTTATTTGCCCAATGTGGAATCTTTATCTGGTGTGAAAATCAGTCTGGAAGCTAAGCATCATGAGCATGCCTGTAATCCTGACATGTTGAAGGCTGCAAAAGGGAAGGATGGAGAGCTCAAGGCTAGCCTGGGCTACACAGCAAGACCCCCATCTCCCCACCTCCCCCCCCCGCCCCGCCCTGCCCGAGAGTCTGGAATGCATCTGGTCTGATGTCTGACTGGTGACTTTTAGAAAGGCCCTATGGTCTCAGAGGAAGGCTGCCGTTACCAATTATTATTGTTCCTAGGATGACCTCGGAACAACAGTTCGGACATGTGGTCCAGAGGCCCACTGAGAGGCAGAGGAGAAGCCTCTAACTCTGGTCACCCAACTGTCAGGCAACACTAGATTCCCTCAGCTTAAACCACAGTTTGTAGGTGGCCAATGGGCCCTTGCAGCTCACTTGGCTGGCGGAAGTGATGCCCAGGTTCACGTCCCTCACTCAAGGTCACAGAGCCTTGGCATCCTGGCCTCTCTTACTCTGTGGCAGGTGTGCTGCTGTCCCCACCTGGAGACCTGGACCTAGCAGCTGTGGAAGGTCCAGTCCAAGCCTGAGTGAGCTTTTATGGCCTAGTTATAGACCTCTGAGAAATGGACTTGTAATGGAAACTCCGAGGCCGCCTAAAATATGAGCACACACTGGGTGCTCCCAGAACACGGCCCTGATTTATAAAGCACGCAGGGACCCTGGACCATTTTGAAACATATGGACAACAACCCAGAAATGGAGTAAACTCAGAGAGGAAAAGAAACAACACAAAGGTCTGTGGACGATAAAGTGTGCTAAGGCCAAGAGTCCAGAAATCAAGTCATTGTCATAGTGTTTGGTCTCTGTCCTGAATCCTGGTCCCCCTCCTCTCTGGAAGTGTCCCCAGCCTAGTGGAGGCCTGCAATTCTGTCATCAGTCAGCTGCAGGGCAGTGTTCTGCTCATCCCTGGCTGGTATTAGTGCGATCACAGGCTGGTGACAGGGATGTCATCCCCCTGGTTGGTGCTAGTGACCACTGGCTGGGGACAGGGATGCCATCCCCCAGCTGCTGCTAGTCTGGTTGGTGCTAGTGTGATCACAGTCTGGGGACAGAGCTGCCATCCCCCTGATGGTGCTAGTGACCACTGGCTGGGGACAGGGAACGGAGAGTGGGGAGAAGGGAGTGAACTGGACCATCTGCTCCCTAGGCACCCCAGTCCACTGCTAAATGCTGGTGGAAGGGCCTATCCCACACTGCCTCCAGGTCTGCCTAGCCAGTCAGGGATGAGCCTCAATCATGGGGCAGCGCCATGCCTGGGAGGGCCTCAGGCTGCCCTGGAGGGTCACAGGCAAAGTGTGTACACTGTCAGTCTCATGCCGACTCCTTGCAGGGTCCATCCTGCACCCACCCAGATGAGCGCGCTGTAGAAACCAGGATGGAAAGAAAGGCCAGAAGGAAGCAGAGGGTGCTGATCTGGGCACTGGTGCATGGTACTGGAGGCTGCTTCCCCAAGAGCCAGGCAGACCCTAGTTCTTCTTGCTCCCTCCTGGCTCTGCCCTCCTTACCCACTTCCCTCCTTAGTTCCATTCTACAAACACATTCTGAGCATTTTCCATGTGCAGGGCTCTGTGCAGGGGACACAGAAGCTGCCAAGGGGACTTGAACAACAAGGTGTCCCACTTGTGAGTGGGCAGAGGTCCTAAAGTGTGCCTCCCACTGCTGACCCGCCCCGCTGCCCCTCTTCCAAACCGCTATGGAGTTTTACAGTAATGGTCACTACTGATGTCAAATTCATCTCAGAACTTTGGAGGGTCTTTTCAACCCTGACCCCTGTGTCTAGAAACTTTCAAAATACCTTTTCAGATGGGGTGAGAAGCAACCACCCCTCCCCATGCTCTGCCAGAGGCCCACACAGGGTCACATAGTGCCAAGTCCTGTCTTGCACAGCTCAGAGACAGAGAGCCCTAGCTGAAGGCTGTTGGTGCCTCTTCCCGGCTTCACCCATCAGGGCTCTCATTTCCCCATCCCTAATGCAGCAACCATAACAACCCTGCCTCATAGGTCATCGGACAGATTTAAGGACGTAGTAACCAATGTGCACAGCCCTGTTGGAAACACAGCCAGGAGCTCTGCAGACCTTGCTGGCCCCGAGGTCTGTGGAAGAACAAGAGTGCTTTACAGAGAGGAATCAGCATGCACAAAGGCCCTGGGGCACAAACCAGCACTTTATAGACTTGCTTTGTGGCAATAGAGACCTGTAACTCAAGGGGGGGTGGTGGCACAGGAGAGGGCGCTTCTGCTTGGGGCTCAAGTTCTGCTCTCATCCCCACACAGGTCCAGGAGGCCTGAGGGGCTGGGACTCTGCCTCTCAAACTGGTGGCTCCTTGGGGCTGAGCTGGCAGCTCCCCTCTCCCCTCTGCTCACTCTTGTTCCCACACTCCTGTCTTCTGAGCTCTTTGGGAAAATGCAATTTGAGTCAAGCCACTTTCAATTACTGGGATGCAGTTGTGCTGAGCCCGCAAGGTAATAAAGGGTCCATTCTCCTGAGCATGCAGGGGGCTCTCCGGTTACCAAAAGAGGGAGGAAGAGGAAATGGGGCTTAGTGCTGCTCCAAGGAGCAAATGGTCCCACAGACCCCAGAGCTGGGCATGTGCCCACCCAACCTGGGCTGCCAGGGCCCTCAGAAGAAATGCAGTCCCAGAGAAAGTACAAGGAGAATAAGGCTCAGGTGGGGCTGAGTGTGTTCTGTGAGCATGTATGGGAGTGTGTGCATGTCAGAATTAAGTGTGAAGCGCGTTGTGTGTGAATGTGAGCCTTTGAGTTACCGTGAGTGCTAGTGTAGTTGTGTGATGTGTGTGTGTGTGTGTGTGTGTGTGTACCAGGTTGTGTCATGGTGTGGAGAGACCCAAACCTCAAATCATACCTCTGAGGTGCCCGTGGGTCTTCTTGGCCCAACTGGCCAAGGGCTCACTGTCTTCCTCTAGGACAGATATTATCAACCTGTGGGTCATGACCCCCACAGAGGTCACATATCAGATATCCTGAATATCAGATATTTACATTAAGATTCATAACAGTAGCAAAATTACAGTTATAAAGTAGCAATGAAATAATTTTATGGTTGGAGGTCATCACATGAGGACTGGTGTTGAAGGGTCACAGCATTAGGAAGGTTGAGAACCACTGCCCTAGGACATGGGGTCTGTTAGGTCCAAAGTGCCCCCCCCCAGTGGCAGTGCTGTTGACAACGTCCTGAATGTCAGCCTCGGCTCATCTCAGGCTGGACACTGACCATGTAAACAAGATGGCCACCTGAACTCAGAAATCTTGTGAAGCAGGTTTCTGTTTATCAGGAAAAGCCATCACTTCCCTTATCCACCCCTCACAGCCAGTACCTCTGGCAAGGGTGTCTAGTTCCTGATGAACTCAAAGAAGCTTGTGACAGATCAAAGTCCCCTGGCTGCTCTGGCCCACACCCAGCCTCCTATTACTCTTAATCCCCAAACTGTTTGACTCACATGCCCCCTCCTGCCCCCGCTAAAACTGGCAAGGTTTTCCCTGATATTTTCTGTTCTCTCTGACCTCTGAGAGACAGCCTGGCAGTTTGAATTCCCCATTAAACCTTTCTGCCTTCAGAGTGGTCTAGTTTGACGGCTTTCCTGTGCCTGTGCCCTCACTCAGGGTCAGGACCTATCCCGGTGCTCAGCCTGCCCTGCTCTCCCTGGCCTCTCTCATAACATTTTCTGTGGTTTCTGGAACATTCATCACATCTCTAGCAGCTGGACTACCTGCTAGACCTCCTAGTCTTCAGTTTTCCTCCCCTTTCCCCTTCTCTCACGGACACCAGACTGCGCTTTCTTCACCTCCATTCTGCTGCCATCAGCCCGCTCTTCTGTCCTGGGTGGAACCACAGGAGGGCTCGCAAAAAATTGTGGATACAGTGAGAATAGGGAGAGGTGCAAGGCCTTCTGGGACTGGGAGAGCTGGGCCCTCAGGTAGCTCTCATTCTTACATCCCAGGGGGCCTCAGCCCTAGTTCCCAAGGACTGAAACCAGAAACGTGGGATACAGAAGTGATGGAAAGGAATGCAAAGAAATATAACGACCCGTGTTCAAAGAGCCAACAGTGAACACCATTACTGCGTGTGCTGGTGTAGACGCAGCCACAGCAACAGTCTCCCCTTGCCCAGGAGCGCCTCTGAGAGCCAACAGATCACTATCTTGCAGTGTCCAGCTGCTGCCTCCTCTCAGCCATCCCTCTCCCGTGTGTCCTGTGACATAGGTGAGGGACAATAAGGTCATCTGGGGAGGACAAACAGATGAGTTACATGCTTAGAGAACCCTCTCTGAGGGGAGATGCAGCCAGCACAGTGGCCAGTGAGTTCCACTTTGGGTTATGGAGAGCAAAGTACAAACGAAAGGCTCTGACCTCATCTTTAATGGCTGCCAAGAGCAGGGTTCTGAGATAGACCCGGTAGAAGTAGGAACCGTGCCAAAGGAAGGTTGATGGTGCTCAGAGCACAAGGGAAGGCTGTGCCGGGTGAGAACTGCCTGTGAGCTGTGATGGTGAGAACTCACCACGAATACCACACTAAGGCACATAGGAACCGGGCTTGCACAGGCCTCACCATACCACACCATTTACGTGAAGCCCAACCCATGTTCTCCCCTTCTGTGAGGGAGGTGGTATCATTCTACTTTATGGATAGATAAATGGTTAAGGAAGGCCAAGTTCCTGCCCCAGGACCAACCAGCTAGCAATTGCTCGAGCTGAACCGAGACCCAGGTATATGTACGTGTCCCCAGTGTGAGCTGTCCTCATGGGAAGCAAAGGTGAGCAGAGCCAGTGTCCCCTCCCTTTGTAGTAAAGCCGGCGTCCTGCAAAGAAAGGTTTTGGCTATGGATGCTCGCTCTATATGCCTAGCCCTGCCCTGGCAGAACGACCTTTCAGGCTGTGAACACCTGTGTTCAGGGCCTGGTCTCCAGCTGCAGCAGAATGCCTGAGCATCTCCAGTGATCTGACCTTGGCTAAACAAGAGGGATCTCAGGTGAGTCAGGGCTGGGCCTGTGGCTTCTTGATGTGTCAGCCAGGCAGTCAGCTGTCTCCATCCCGAGACATCCTTTCTCTATCTTCTTGCCATGGATGGTTCCCTGTCTATACCAGGCTTGGCTAGGAGGTGAACCAAGAGAGAGGTGCAAACACAGTTTGGATGCCCACGGAGCTCCTTGCAGGCCCATCTGCACCCAATGTTCTCAGTCAGGAACCCAGAGATAGGGGACACTTGCCCGATCCCCAAAGAGACACCCTTCTCTTGTACAGTGTGAAGACGAGTGACTAAGGACAGTCACCGGGAAGTTATTCTATTTCCCGCCCTCCACTGCAAACTCACACCTGCCCCTTGACTGACTTTGTGTCCCAGAAGGCACCAGCTCCCTGGCCAGTGTTCAGCCATCATGCCGTGAAGAAGACCTTGGCATCCCCAAGCACTGGGGCTTAAGCTCCTTTGCAGGTTCAAAGGCCTGAAACCCCACATCCAGGCTTAGAGATTTTTCGAACTTCTTGGGAAGCAGGGGCCGAAGGTGACATCCTGGCTGGGGGCAGCCCTTGCCTCCGGGTCCCCTCACTAAAAGGCCATTTGCAGGCCAAAGCTGAACCCTGCCCAAACCAGGGACTAAGCAGGTACTTGGAATTCGCAAGGAGACTCTGCCGAGCTACTGGAGCCCATCAAATTTTTATTGGCTGCATTTCCTCTGGAGAACTTGTCTACTAAATCCTGCCTGGGCTGTATTAGAGAAATAAAGATTCCACACACAGGCTTGACTGCAAATGCTTCTGCCCAGAGAGAGGATGCACTTCCTCAAAAACCAGTGTGCACAGAGCCTGGCTTTGAGCTTGTCCTTGGCCAGAGGTTGGAGGCTAGTTGGTAGCTCAGGCTCCAGAGAGAAAACTCTCAGGAAGTCACCCAGTGACTCCTAACCAGCCCCTCAAAGCTCCGGCAGGCTTTGGTCTGGTCCTGGCCACTTGCTGTACCAACCCACCAGCTTCCCAACTGCATGCTCCTCCCTGGGGCCAGGGACCATGGCAGCTAGAACCAGGAGCTCCCGGCTTGCTCCCAACCCCTCTGTAGACATCCCTAAACAGACTCACTACAAACATCGGAGGTTCAAGTGTCCTCTGCTGCAGGTTCAGGGGCTTAAAGACCCACACATGGCACGCAGGCACCCCTTCACTGGGTCCCAGCACCTATCTACCTATCCCAGGACCCCCAATCTTGTAGTCAGTTCATGTGGAAAACAGAAAGGTCTAAAAAGAGAAGAATCCATGGCAGACACCAATCACTTCTATCAGCATATCCTTGTGCTCATATTTAAAATAATTGTAAAAGACTTTCTTATTTATCTGCAATTCAAATCCATGGAGCATCCAGTGATTTACTTGCAGCCTCTCGCAAGCCTGAAGACCAGGCTCTGGGGTTTAGTACACATTGAAGTTCTGGGTTTCTTACGTTCTGCCTCCACCCCACAGGTACACAGCTCTTCAGAGGTGTTTTCTGCAAGCTGCTTGCCCTGCAGGCTGTAGAAGACAGAAATCTGAACTGACAGCACAAGACAGCTGGCAGCTGGGAGGGCACATCTGGTCAGGGTACCCTGGGAACAAACTATCATCTTCAGGTTCCCCTTTCTTGTGAGCAGAGCTGTGGCCCACACTCTGCACCTACTTGCCACTTTTCTGGCTGCCTTTTCTTAGACTCTGTTGCTGCCGACAAAGGGGAGAGACAAGGCTACTTTATAAGGAGATCGTCCCAGAAGAGGCTCTAAGGAAGATTCTAGAATCTGCTGAGTCAGCTTCATGTTTTGGCTACTGAACATGGCTTTCCTACAGAGGCCCATAAACATACTGGCATCAAGACAAATGACACATGTCACTGGTGGGTACTAACTGGCTTCCTCCAAGCCCTGCTTGCTTTTCTGCAGGACTGAGTGCCGCCTCCACAGCTACAGGCTAGTTCTCCCAGGAAGTTCCTAAGTGTCTGCCTGGGACCCTGTTACCCAGTTGGGTCTGACCAGTTGAGTAGGAAACTATGATCCTTCCCAGGACTTGCAAGGGCTCAGTCTTGGCACAGGAGCTGCTTGACATCACCCAGGCCTGGGCTTGCAGCTCTAAGATGGTAAAGTAAACAGGTACCTGCTCCCTTTCCTCTGAAGCTAAGCATGATCCTGCAGGGTGAAGAAACACCCTTCACTCGTGATGGGGTTGCTCATACCTGTCACTCAGAGCCATGGTATTTGAAGCTGGTGAAAATGGCCTGGGTGAAGGAGCATCCTGGAGAGGCTGCTGCTAAGGGAGAGTAGAGCCTGGCCTGGCATCCAGGAGGCAGAAGCACTGTGTTTGGGGGGGGGCATCAGGAAAAGACTGCCTTCCTGGAGAACCGCAGAAGCAGGGCAGTAATCGCCCCTTGGAAAGACTTAACTATTGCCAACAAAAGCTGAGTTGTCTCTTTTCCCCGTCTCTCTTTCTCTCTCTCTCAAACACACACACATTATTGCACACATGAACACATAACCAACACAAGTTATGCATACCTGCATTCACAAAAACACATATTTACATATACACACAAATTTGCATACACACATGAATGTGCATATTACATGCATAGCATTCACATGTGTATACACACTCATATACTTCATGAATAACACTCCTGTTAAACACACTTGTGAACTCAAACACCCCATAACACTCATTTAGTCTAGTCAGATGCTCTTTGACAGAGTACATTTACAATATAACACGCATGTGCACATGTGCATATCCTGTGAATAATACTCACACACATGTGCTCATATATATTCAATCATGTGCACACACATGCAAAACCACACAACACTCTTATGCATCCAGACCTGCATGTGTATGCACAAATAAACATACACGTACATCTATATATACATACGTGTGCAACACTCACACACACATTGCATACTTATATGCACACATTCACTTGCCTGCCTCAACTCACATGCACACATTCACAACACAATACATGTATCTATGTGCACCACAATACTTAAATATATGTGCATATTCTTTCATACATGTACTACACACATGTATACATAATCACACATGCATCACAACACTCATGTGCACACGTATATCTTTACATGCACACACACTCATAACATACATACTCACACACACACCCAAGCATGTCTCGTTAAGCCTTCCTAGCCATGAATAGATTTGTGTCTCCCACTCCTGTCCTTCTGCAATGATGCCCCAAGAAGAGCTGAACTCACTCTAGCACACTGATGAGACTTGTGTGGGCAGCACTGAGGATACCCAGCAGGCAAGGGCCGTCTTCCCTGGGCCCAGTTGGTGGTCATCTTCTGTCTGCACTAATGGGATACTTGTATTTGGCCATGGCTCTGTGTGTCGGCATAGAACATTGAAAGGAATTTTATGGAATGCAAACTGCCTTCCCCAGGCCCAGTGTCTTCCCTGAGAGAGGTGTGTCCCTGACTGTCTAATCTCTACTCTCCTTGATGACATATGTCATCCTTTCTGGGCTCTGTCTCTCTGTAGTTGTCTCTCCTAGTGGGAAAGTCACTGAGATGCAGGGGGAATGAATTCCCAATGTTCATGAGGCTCTGAGAAGACCACAGAGAAGGTACCCTGTGATGTGACTAGCGGTCCAGAACCATACTAGGAGCAAGATGAATGGGGCCACAATTGTTCCTGGGGGGTTACAGCTCATGGTGCTAACAGCGATGACTGAGAGGCAGGGCCAGGGCTGTCACCACACTGTGCCTCATCTAGGACTGGCTGAGACTGGCACAGAACTGGGCCCATCTCACCAGGGGCTTGTTCTTCTTCCTGGCCAGACAGCGCAAGGTTCAGAAGATGTGAGCGCACAGGGTGAGCTTGGTTTTCTGGGCAAGCTGGTGACAAGAGAAAGTGGCTGGCTTCTGGCTTTATATTTTCTTAAGGAACAGGGCAGTATATGTGTTTGGTCAATGTGGCCGAAGGCATGGGAAGTGGAGCCTTTTGTAACACCATCTTCTATAGGGACATTGCCAGCTTTCCTAGTCTGGGAGGAACTATACAGTTACTACCTTGCTGGAAGCTACAGCTCGCTTCCCTCTGCTGGTCCTGGGTGAAGAGCCTGACATTCTGAGAAACAAGGCAGGGCAGCATGTGGTCCAGAGCCATGCCCTTGGGACCAGTATGCACAGGTTCAAGGGAATCTGGTGGCATCTGCTATTTGTCCTGGTTCTTAGTCTTCTGGAACCTGGCTTGACATCTGTGCCTCTCTTCCAAGCCTATACCATCTCTTCACTGACAAGAAAGAAATCTGTCCCTTTGAATGCTCAAGACAGAGCCTCCCAGGTGAGACTGTGAGCCAATTAGCAGCTGGGAAGTAGGTCTGAGGCCAAGGAAGGCCTCCTTTCTCAGCTCTTTGGGAAGTATGAATGGCAGGTTTACGTGATGCCGTGCAGATGACATGACTCTACTCTTAAGAGGACAGCAGGACCAGGTGGGGATGCTGTCCTCTTAGCCTGTCTTTGTTTTCTGAAGAGCATGATGAAATTTTCTCTAATCATGGTAGACACCAGACAAGTGAGACCTGCCTGAGACACTGGTAGCTCCTTCCTGGGAGACACTACTGTGGTTGTGACAGTGTGCTGGCAGTGACCAGTGTTTAAACAGACACGCAGCCAATGTTTGGTTTGGCACAAGTTCATGAGCACATGAGGAGCATAGGGACCTGTCCCTGCCTCTGCTTCCTTCCCATGCTCTTTAGGCTACATGTTCATGCTCAGACACCTAAATTAGACACCGGATTCTCCCTGAGGAGCCCCTTATCCTAGAGGATCATGAGCTCATGGCCCCACACAGCCTGGTCTACTACAGGAAGCCTAACACGGCTCACATGTCTTCTCCCACTGGACTTCCACCACAGGAGCTGGTTTGTGAGCACAAAGACATCCCAGGCAGCTTGTACCTGTGCGTGGGTAACCTCAGAATGACACCCTAGGAGAGATTAGCCACTTTGCTCTGACTGTCCCTTCATGTGCAGGTAACCAAGTCTGCAGGAACCCTCCCGTGGCTCCTGGGGACACATAGAAAGCTTTCTGAAGGCACCAGAGAAGAGCTGGTTCACAGATCTGAGGCAGAGAAAGGGGCTTTCATCCACCTGAGATGGAATTACAGCCAGGAAGTGTGCCAAGCAAGACAAAAATAGATGAGCGCAGCATGGTTTACCTATAAACTCCTAGACTCTACAGTCTATCTAGGATTGGCTATCTACCCCTGAGAGCTCCAAGACTGATCCTGCTTCAACAGGCCTAGGGTCCTCCAGGTGGAAGGGCATAGGCTTTCTGGTAACCAAACCAAACAAACAGGGACCCCTCTGATAGGCAGATTCTGGACGGAGCCAAGGAAGACAACATATGGCTTTTACCAGGATGTATAACACTTGCCAAACCTAGGAATGAAAGGCTAGACCGAGCTATGGCAAGCCTCAGCTCCAGAAGCTGTTGGTAGATCCATTCCTTGCCATGCCCAGGACGGTGGATGCTGGCTGGTGGCCAAAGGTAAGGTGTTTTTATGAATGGCAAAGGGGGTCCTAAAGACAGGATTACACAAGTTCTGGCATCACAAGGAAAGCACTGCTCCCTCCTCGACACCACCCATGACCCAAATTTGATCACAAATAGAACTCCGAAGAGGAATCCAAGTGTTGGGACCGGTGAACCCAGATGTAGCAAGGATGACTGGCAAAGTCAAATGGGGAGAACAGCTAAGCACTGCTTGACCAATCAGCTCACTTCCTGGCCATCACCAGGTCTTTCTCTGACTCCCAGGAGGATGTAGGATGTCTGCAGCGGGGCAGACATAATTGTTAAGTGTTTCAATCATTTATGATTTGAACCTCTCACTCTATTGCAACAGCCACTAACTTTGTAAGAAGGTTTGGGGGAGGCTGGACAGCTACTCACTCTGGAACTGGCTTGAGACCAGGACCCTTCCCTCTTGTCTGTCAGTAGGATGAGGGTTGCTCTGAGTTACTCTTTGATGGAGACTTGACTAGGTGGCTCCCAATCCCAGGGCCTCTAAGGAAGGGCAAGCAGAGGCTCTGCTTCATGTTGAGACAGCTCCCTGGGCAAGCTGCCCACCACTTCCAAACTCATCTCTGGATTTCACTTGGTTCTTTTGACCTTCACATCCCCACAGACCATGGTAGCATGGCTGGACACCTCACTATGGCTTCTCCTCCTCAGGGACTCCCTGAGCCCCCCCAGTGCCAAGCGCTCCTGTGCATCTGCAGCTCCAGGGCCTGCATTACTCACATTTCCAAGAGCAGTGCATTCAGATCAACTTCCTCAGATCTCCTGCCCAGGAAAGGATAAATATTTCTGATCTGTAGCAAATGTGCTTCCTTTAGCTAACTTCTTGGCAGGAAAACGCACTAATCTCTTGGGGAAAATCTAGGGCCTGAACAGCAAGCAGAGGCTTTCCACACCCCACCCCCACCTTGAACAAACAGAAATTCTGAGTTGCTTTTTTAATGTTGCCTTTTCTAAAAAAAAAAAAAAAAAAAAGATCTGGCAAAAGTCACAGTCCATTAAGTTTGCCTCTCCTGAAAAGAAACCCAGAAGCCACCTCTCCAATCAGAGGCAAAGTGAATCAGGTGTACGTGAGCATTTAAGATATATCAGAGTGTAGTGGTCCTTGGCAAACCCCCATTCAGCCTGTAGTGGCCAGGCCGGCAGCACTCCCTGGGATGGGACAAGTGAGGCCAGCCTGAGAGAGGAGAAAGGCTTGTGTGACCCCAAATTTGGGAGAAAGGCACACACATTGAGATCTCCAATCTCCCATATGCCCCCATTTTATAGTCCCATTCTCCCTTTTGTGGCTTGTCATGCAGAAGTCCAAGGGATTCATGTTCAGGGTACCATGAGAAGGAACACCAAAGAGAGCATCCTATGTTCTCAGAGAAGAGCCCTCATCTTTCCCCCTGAATTTCCTGGGGAGGGAAGCACTGCTCCCAAGTGCTAGGAGTTCAGAAAGTGCATGGGTTTATGGTTGAACACCAGGAACAACCATGGTCTGCACCTGTGCGATGTGCATGCATGTGTGTGCACACACGTGTGTGTGTGAAGTGTGGTGGGGTAGCATTGACCTTGCAAGTCTGTCTGAGTCAGTGCATATGTGTGTGTGCATGTGTATACATGTGCATGCATGCATGTGTGTATGTGTGTTTGTCCTAAAACATGGGGAGATACTGTATCTCCCTTCTACTGCCACCATGAAAAGTTCTACCTCTGTTCCCTCCACTCCCTACTCTGAGCGTTGTTTCTCCAGCTTCTGCAAAGAGGAGGGGGAAGCAGAAGAATGGATATTGCTCATTGCTCATTGGGCACTTGAATATTTGAGCAGGGCATTCTGGGAGTGCGCAAGGCTGGAGCCATCTCCTCTCGATCTTTGTGCATCCTATCCCCATAAGCTCTGCACAGCCACAATCAGGAAGAACAAACCTTTGGGAGAGCGTAGGGGATGAGTCGTTCTTTCTTCCTGCCAGAGAAGTTGCAGGCAGGCTGGCGAGGGGAGTGGGGGCTGCTCCATGTACACACATGCACGCATGTGCACACACACACATGCATTGACGAAGACA